>NC_089807.1:21125434-22365760 GCF_029633855.1 Hoplias malabaricus
TGGTATAGCATGGTGTTCCTGCTCAAACTGGAAATTGAGCCCCAGTTTCCTGTGTGACAGTAAGTGATTACCAGCTACACTATGCCAAACCTTCTCTGAACTAAATGGGGAAAGATGGAACCTTTTTAATATTCATTATTAGTACTATAATTACATTTAACATAATAATAGCACTGATTTCTGTTTAATAAATATATGGATAGTTGAACAGCAAATGTGGTTCAACTGCCTGTCCCTCTTATTTATTACCCTTCAGATTCTCAAATGATGAAACTACGAGAAGATACTCTGGCCATTCTTCTGGAATCTGAGCTTGTGGCTCCTCGTGGCCCTCAGGAGGTGCAGCTCTCAGGGCCTGGAGCAACAAAATATCTACAGAGCATGACTCACTTAGCAACTGATGTTTGTATAGTGTCACCCACTCTGTGGGCGACCCAGGGTCCAGACGGCATGCAGAGAGACCTCCTGAGGTGCCTGCTACAGTCCCAACATTATGAGGTGCAGCAGCTGGCCCTGGAGAGGTTGCTGGAGAGACTTGAGATAGATCAAGAGAAAAAGCAGTGCACTGATCCTCATGTTCTACCGTTTGACCTCAGTGTGACCACTTTGACTCGTCTGGTTCTGAATGAGACTCATCCCATGTGCCTGGCCAAGGTAAGAGATCACGGTTATTGTCTTCTTTAAGTCAGATCTCTCTCTCTTACCCACAGACAAAATTATAATAGAACTGTGAGTACATAAATAATAGCCCACCATGCTGCTCATCTCTCATTCATCTACACTGTAAGTGTTTATAGCTCATTTACTAAAGCCCTGGACTAAATTCATGTAGGTTAGTGGGCCGGCCTCTCATGTGCTGCAGGGGGCGTAAACTGGCGAGGCTCTGATCAAAGTGTTTTGTCAACTGTGTGCTCACGGAATCCAGCTGTCTAAATGATACCTGCCCTGCAATAGGGGCTTCCTTCTGATTAGCTGGATAAACAGTGTCTCTGCAATAACAAACTTCAGCACAGGAGTTGCTCACAGTTAAATCTCAGTGGGGAGACCTCCAGATGTTTGATTTAATTTCCACTCATGAATTACAAATGCATATACACATGCAAGCAACATGCGTGCACACGCACACACACACACATGCTGGAGTAAGGGTAAAGGCAGATTGTTTAGCAGAAAAGAATCAAGTTTCAATCTCTTGTAAGTACTCAGCCAACCATCAATTACAGTCCTGTTCTGCCATTCCTAGCATTAAACGCAATTCAGACTCATCAGCTGTGTGCATGCATGTGTGTGTTTGGGCTTTAATACATACAGGCACAGACAAACTTTTGGACAACCCGGACATACAACATTTTACACCAGATTTAATACAGGGGAGGAAATTATCATTATTGTTTTCCTGGTTTGTGTAAAAGACTTTGTGCATTTTATATTTTATGTTGTTCTGGCCAGTATGTTAAAAAAAAAATCTAAATGGTGCCCCAAATTTTGCAAAATAATGCTGTAAGTTTGTTCTATAGAGCTTTTATTTATTTATTAAAACTTTTTTTTCACCGAACAAGTAATTTGAGCAGGACTATCTAAACTTTGCATCAAATACATGGTGTGTGTGTGTGAGAGTGAGGGGTTATTTAGTGTGCATGTGTGTGTTATTAGCCAGCCGTTAATGTTTAAATAACTGCTGTGAAGCTGTGCCTGCTGGCCTACTCCATGGTCTTCTCACTGGCTCTCCACAGTGAGCCCTGTGCTCCACTAAAGCATTCTGGGAAGAAAACTGAGGAGGGAAAATTTGTGATCCTTGGCAGGCCCAGTCCACCGCTTTTGCATACACACTTATACATCAGATTTAACAGTTAGGAACCTCTGCTGTAGCAGTGTAGAGCCTAATGCTTTCACCTTTCTCCAGGAAATACTCATGAGTCATTGATGTCCTAGACTGGGTTCACACTGTGTCTGTGCCACATGTATGAGCACCATTAATGGGGTGTATTTGGCTGTTTTTTGTTTATTTTTGTACATTTTCAAGAAAAACACCATGTTATATATGTCAAATGAAGATTTCATGTTTGGAGAATGTAAGAGAGAAGACATGTCTGTGAGAGTCTCCTAACAATTCCTGTGGGCAAAGTGTATCTAAGGTTCTTCTTTTACTCTGTTTTCACTTTGCCTTTGGAGAGAACCAAAATATAGAACTCTAAAACCAAAACAGAGAAGTATATGAAGCAAAACCGCCATAAGTTTTTGTGTGTGCTGACAGAACTAATTGATAAGCAGTGTGAGCCTTTAAAATAATTTTTCATTAATTCAGTCATTTCTTTCCCTCTGAGACTCGTGAGGCCAAATCAGATTTTCTTTTCTACTGCGCTAATAGAATGACACTGAATAGCTTAACATGCTGGAGGAGACTGCAGACTACTTTGATCTGCTGCGTTGACTGACAGAAGCCCCCACTAGCCAACTCTGAGCTGCTGGATATGGGAAAAGGAAGGAGCCATCCTACCTGCCTAGAGTCTAAGGCCAATTGTGCTCTCTAGGCCTTGCAGCCACAGGAACTCAAACTCATGACTTCCTGATGATAGAAACAGTTCCTAGAGCGCTGCTCCATTCTGGAGCCCTAAAGTATTTTTTTATTTTTATTTATTTATTTTTTATAGATAAATGCCACATTGACATTGCCCCCTAATTAAAGCTATGAATGACTAAGTTTTTCATCTTTAATACAGACATACCATTATCAATATCAAACAATATTATATATTGTACAAAGTCTTCAGTAACTGAGTTGAAAATAAATTGGATGCAATAAGCATTTATCCATTCTCTAAGTTTTAAAGTGAATAAATATATTAAATTTGAATATCAAATTAGAAAACAAACAAAAAAGGAAACTTAATAATTAAATACATAACATTTTATGTTTGATCTCAGTGTGTGTATAAGCTTAAAAAAGTCAACAAATCACTTTTGTGGAGTATCAGTATTTACAGTTATTACCCAGTAATAAGTAAAGTATTACCCAGTAAAGTACCCCTCTCTCTCAATCAGTGTTTCATTAACTTAGGTATGCTGCTGATAAAATATAAATAAATAGATAAATAAAAATAGCAGTTCCATGTATTGGCTAGAGTGCAGTGAGAAGTCAGAAACCAATCCTTAATTCTTTTAACTGCATTTCTTCTCGTTATATTGTGTTTTTACTGGCAAAAACAACTTACTATGTATACATATGTATGTCCACATAGCCTGACCATGTTTAAAATCAAACATACGCGTGTGAGTGAGCAGCAGCTGTTGGACAGTGCAGTAATATCTGTTTGAAATATAATCAGGAACAGAAAGCTATTAAAAAATCCCCAGCCTGCTCCATTTGGCTGTAAAACACTGTTATTTAAGGTACTTATAACAACCTCACACTTTCTCCAAAGTAATCTTGAGCCAAATATGACGGAAGAACATCAGCAAGGCCCTGTGCACTACCTGACCCGTCACGGAAAGAGGAAAAAGAAAAATAGCTCTTATTCCTCAAGCTCCCTTGTTCCTCTGAGATGCCTTTCAACATCGGGTAGAAAACAGCACATGCAAACCAGAACCAGATGTGTTTCACTTGTGGAGGGACGGAGGGGTGAAAGAAAGGAGAAAAGCCAGTGCCAGACTTGTGATAGAAATATGCAGATTGATGGGTCTCAGAGAGAACACCTAGAAACACAAGGCTTGCAGTCAAAGAGAGATTACACTACTGCTGACACTCTCCATCTCTCTCTCTCTCTCTTATCTTTTGTTTTTCAGGTTCTGCAAGTTCTCTCTATTGTCCCTCTGTCGTCTCTCTTGCCGTGGAAGGATGGGAGCATCTGTCTAAGTGATGAAGAAGCTCTGGAACATCTTCTGTCTGTGGCTGAGAAATCTTTTCACAGGTGAGTTGTAGAAGAAAGAGTAGGCCTCACATTTAGAATCAGAGGCAGTAATCACTTTTATTTTCTGCAGCATACCTCTATCTTTTAGAAACTACTTCTGTGTCACCACTATGGCCCTTCACACTCTTTTTCGCCCACAAGTTACATGCATTTTAAACATGTACATAATACTCCTGCTGAATTCTTTTTACTGATTAGTTCTAGTGACTTAGTAATTTCTCCAAATTAGGAACTTCACAAGAGAAAGGAATAAACCTTCTTAACCAACGGAAGTCGATGTAAACAGATCCAAGTAATTATGTAGCATTTCTATTGGTCCGTTCATCATGAAAATTTCACACAATGTGAAGAACAGCTGCTGTGTTCAAATGAAACCATAAACTAAAAATTGACAAAAATATAAATAAAATGTTTTCTCAGACAGCGACTATTCCATGTATGTTTTTCCATATATAGTACCAGTCAAATATTGGACACACCCACTCAAGGAGTGTTCCCTTTGTTTTGGGCCATTTTCCACATATTGTGAATGTACAGTACCAGTCAAAAGTTTGGATATCTTCTCATTTAATGGTTTTTATTTCTTTGTTATCATCATGTAGTAAACAAAAAAGTGTTAAATAAACCAGAACAGGTTTTATACCTTAGATTCTTCAAGCTGGCCACCTTTTCCTTTGATGACAGCTTTGCACACTTTCTCCGTTCTCTCATTCAGCTTCATGAGGTTGTCACCTGGAATGGTTTTCAGTGAAGAGTTGTGGCCTCCCCAAGAATTAATCTGTAGAACAACTCGCCACCTTAATGTGTTTGAGAGCATAACTTGGGTTGTGCAGAGGTAGTTCTATACAGTTACTAGTCCTATTCCACCAATGACTAAAGAGAAGATTTGCCCCATACTGTACGTCCATCACCATAGTTCTTTGTGACTGGTGATGTGTTCTATTTTGCTAATGCCAAATATTGCAAATATCACCATCTGTCAGAACTAGCAGCGACAGCCTAGCACCTTTCCATGATGATTTCAACATTTGGCAGCTGCTTTTCATTTACAATAAGCAAGGTTTGCATATTTCAGATAAGGTGTCCCGTTTAACAGCTACCACACCCAGAAAAGATGTGAAAAGATTTCCACCAACCCTGTTTGTCTTTAAGAAAACCCTATCCTGATGCATAGCAGCGGTTATGGCCATGGGTATGACCACAGTGGTGGCAGAAGGTCGCTGACAGTGTGCAGGGAGGGAGGGCTATTTCGCTCCACAGCCGAATGGTTTCAGATGTGGGCTCTGACCATGAAAGGGACCACACATACCTGTGGTAAGCAGCATCCCTGTACATGCCAATCATCCATTCACGGCTGAGATAGAGCATGAAGGATATTGATTTTCACCTGTTAGGGCTTGGGGCTGGTTATGGTCCTGTGAATCATGCATATATGTGTATTTGGTTATCTAACTACACTGGCAGAGATTTTGTTGAATTCGTGGAGGTTATGGAAGGTGAATCTACATACTCATGTCCTTTCTTACATATGTGGGTACAGGCAGTTGCCTATGCATAAGTAGTCTCTGTGTGTGTGTGTGTGTGTGTGTGTGTGTGTGCCTCTCTGTCTCAGGGTCACGCACCTGGCGACAGGTGTGTGTGTGTGTGTGTGTGTCTTTTGCAGTGCATGGCCGAAGGGACCTCCAGTCTGAATTGCACACAGCTTCCCATTTCAGACCCATATAAATGCATGCCCTGTAGTATAGAATTACAAAGGCCTTCAATCTAAAACCAGATCGTCCCTTCTGCGGGCCAGGGGCCAATGAGCCTACATCAGCATTTAGAAATCGTTTGTGATGTATTGTTGTTGTTCTCAGCGACACGATGCAAGCAGTTTTGGAGTGCAGCCGTTGCACTGTGATTAAGCAATGCCTTAATACTCTGTGTGTGTGTGTGTGTCCTTTGACTCCATTTTCATTTGTTAGAGGCACTGTGTAATTGCACATTTGCTGGGTGTATTTCGGTTCCAGTTCTCTATAGTACAACACATGGGCAGCCCACCTGTTTTGTGATGGGGTTGGAGCAAAACATGGTGGCAGCACAAAGGACACATTTGTGACTGCACTGAAAGAGGCTTCTGCTTTCCATACACAACTGAATGTGTGCACCACTGTGAGCTTTGATGTGTTTGAATGCTTACTGTAACCTAAGGAGCATTGCATTGCATGTAGTCACATAGAACATGCTTTACCAGATTCAGTTTTTGAGGGGTCTGTGTGTGTGTGTGTGTGTGTGTGTGTGTGTGTGTGTGTGTGTGTGTGTGTGTGTGTGTGTGTGTGTGAGGGAAAGAGAGAGGGTGTGTGTGTTTGCATGTTTGTTTTTATACATGTTTCATTTTAAAGACAATTATATCCTTTTAGGACTTGAAAGGACAAACAGAGAAAAACAAGCCTATTTTATTGGGACCAAAATGCTCCTAGCTCTGGATCTGATTGCATTTTTCTTTATTTAGATCCTTCAGAAGGGAAACAAAACGTGGTTACTGTAATTGAGGTTAGTGCTAGGGTTAGGATTTAGAATAGAACTTTGTTGTTCAAATATTGCAATTGCCTTAGCTGTCAATTTCTTAGTGAAAGTAATTTAAAAACATATTTTACAGCAGGGGTGCCCAAGGCATCGATGATGATCGACCAGTCTATTGCACCATGCACTTTGATAGATCTCACCTCATTTAAATAATGTGAGATAGCCTCTTCCCACATTAAAATAAAACCAAATATCAGTCCACACCGACTTCGTCCAGTAAAAGCAAATGAATGAAACGAAAAAGGCAACACATTCTCATTCCCAACTCAAATTTAGCTGCTTGGTCTGGAGACCAGATATGGTGGGGACCCCACATAGTGTCATACTTGGATGAGCAAGGTTGGCTGAAATACTCAGAGCGTGACCTACACCTACACGTGCTTCACTTAAATAATGTGGATTGGCCTTTTTCCACATGAAAATAATTAAGTCTGAATATCAGTCGACACTCACTGCTGATTAGAGAAACCGGCTTGATAAGTTGTCCCATGTGTGTGTTTCAGCTTGGAGCTGCACTGTGCGTCCCTCTCTTTGGCCTCTAGACTAATGATCCACCTGGTAGAAAAGAAGCAGCAGGTAAGAACGAATATGGGGGTGTGATAAAAAATGGCATAGCATTGTATGAAAAAGGCGTAACTCTGGAACACATAAACCTTAAGTTGAATCTTCTATAATAGATTGTGTACTTACTTTAGCAGGACACAATATAAACATTTATATTTGATCTCTTTCTCTCTGTCTTTCCTAATCTTTCTGGCTCACTTTCCTATGAGTGTTTTATTAACAGCTGCTTGCATTGGTTGTAGGTCATTCAGATGTTTGTGAAGGGCCATTAGACAATTAGCTGCTAGGTGTTAGGTTGGGTGGGGAGTGTAGCTGTGAATAAACATTCATTTACTTCTCTCTCATTTGAATGCCACTGTGAATCAAAATACAATGCATTTTAAATGCACAGAAGACATTTCTTTGGGTGAATTTGTCGGAGACTTCTCAGTTCGGAAAACGTTGGAGTGTGTGTTTGCATGCAGGAGGAAGAAGGTGAGGCTGCTGTGGCGCATGTGGCCCTCTGGGAGGCTATGGTGGCACAATGTTGTTGTGAGGAGAGGCCAACAGAGGTCAAACTGACCGCTGCCGAGGTGCTGGTCAGAGCCACACCCACTCTGCTGACTGCTTCAACTCTGCCTTTGGGTAAGAGTTGAATGCGTGCTATATATATGATTGTGTGGAAGTGGAATAAATCTATATCCATCTGTCAAAATCTGTAACAAAATAAGAGCTGTAAAGTGTGTGTGTGTGTGTGTGTTAAGGTATCAAAAATACACTGGTGCTGTGGCAGAGTCTCTTCATTTTACTTCAGGATGAGGACCAGGATGTGCGAGATAAAGCTGCTGACTTCATTTGTTATGTGCCAAAACACCTTCTCCATACAGGTATAAACACACAAACAAACAAACGCTCAAAATCCACACATGACCTCAGTTTTTAGCTTCAGTCAACTATACCCAAGACACCTTCTGAACACTTGACCACCAGCTGAAATCACATGCAGGCAGTGATACTGAAATTGTATCCTCGCATTTCGAGGATGTATTTTAAAGCAAATGGGAGAAATGTGCTCGGTTTAGGATAATCTACAGTATTTGTCTCAGATTTGGCTGATACAGTATTAACTCCATCCAGGGCTACAGAGGCGGGGGCTGGGCAGTGAGTTTCTGTTTATGACCTTTTCTGGCAGAGCAAAAGAACTGAGGTGTGGAAGAAAGGAGGACTAGCAGCCCTTAGCCTTTGAAATGGATGTGTGAGACTCAGTGATGCAGAGAGCAGGAACAAGTCTGTCTCCTAAATTAGTCACATCAAAAACATGTCACCGCTAGGAAGACTGTCTATGGCCTGATAAGCAGTTTCACACCCGGGGTGGGAGTGCTAGCCAAAAAAGAGAGCAAAGGCCAAAGAGAGTTGTGCTCTAAAATGATTTCAGATACAACAATGTATTGTTCTGTAAATACTGCTTAAACAAGCAGGATTAGTTCAAATGTGCACATACAACCAACACTGACAACTCAGAATTCCTGATATCGCTTTTGTGTTTCATTATGCTGTATTTGCCACCTCAAATTTAAAGTCACTATAGCAACTGAAAGAAGTCAGTAAATATGCAGATTTACTCAGGTTATTATTATTTTTTTTCATATTTGAGTGAGAGAAACCCTTTTGCTGTGAGTGTTTCAGTAACCCAGACGGTTAAAATCTGAATTCAGGCCTTTCTCTCCCTGCCATAATGTGACCCCCTGTCTTCCACAGGAAGAGCAAAATCAAATTAAACATGTTCCTTCAGTACAGTATCCCAATACAAATTGGATTAGAAATCTGAACTGCCCCACCATCATAACTGAGAAGGCTTTTAATCTGGAGATGGGCACATGTAAGAACATTATTACAAGGGAGGAGGATTTAATTTTTGGGTTGGGATTAGGGAGTGTTAAAACATTTTAGAACATGATTAAGAATTGAGCTGGACTATTCCTTTGTGTTTTTTCTTGGCATTTTCTGTGTCCACTGTGCCCTTCTACTAGTTTCACATAATACAGCCCAGACATCAGAATATATTTAACTGTCCTCTCTACATTTCCAAACAGCCAGCTACCATTTTAAGGTATGAGCGTACTGTACATATTGTAATGATTATTGCCTCAGTAATTAATAGCTATTGTGGGTACAGCATGCATCAGCGATGAGTTTGGGAGATGAACAGATTGCTCGCTTGAACTTATGAACCTCGGGTGCTGATATGGAGAACCTTCCCCCTAGAACTGCATTAGCTATTCTGAGTTGTGAGCCTGAATAATGGTTAAATCAGCAGTCCGAATGCAAAGATATTACTTCAGTGTTATCCCCATCAATTTGTCCAAGTTCATCCTTCGAGTGGAGTATTTCGAAAATGGATTTTCAAAAGAGCCAACATTTGTTGAGAGAATTACTCCAGCCTTTGTTGCTGTTGGCTAACTTGCTGGAATATGGGAAACATTTTTAAGGTTAAATGCACTATCAAACAACAGAGGCAGCAAGCGTCTTAACAGTAAGGCTGTCTTTGTCATTTCTGCAGCTACTGCAGTCTGGGTTTTCTGTAATAAATTACTAAGAAAGAATCTGATCAGTGGATTATCCATCTTCTGCAATAAGACTCTCCTTGTATTGCAAATGGATATTCATTCATTCATTCATTCATTCAATTATTCATTCATCAGAAAAGGAGAAATGGTCCTCTTTGACAAGCCCTTATTGATTTTTCTCTTGGTGTTCACAATAAACCAAAAAAAAAACTGGGATCTTGTTTTTTTTTTGCCTTTCAGTTCCATTTGTCTTTAAAGAGTGAGTTTCCACTGCAATTTGAGTATTTCTGTCCAAGCCCTACACCTTTGTAACTTTTGGACACATGGGTGATACAATAATTCTCTCTCTTGACATGTGAAGCTGTAAAGGGTCTAAAGGTGATGTTAAGTTTGCAATGATGTGTCAGACGATGGTCGTCTCTCTTCTGTATCTTTTTGAAATTAGGTCCTATTCATAGTCTTTGAAGTTTGAATTCACTAACAGATCTTTATCCATTCAGGTTCTTGCTGATCATTTATTTTAAGATGTACTGTGACTGCAGAGTTTACAGACTGATGTTATTTAATATCAGAATGGAATAATCACTTTAGAGATCTTTCTTGGGCCACATTTTTTAAATTTGTTTATTTATGCAAAAGAAAGAATTATAATTATAATGTAATTGTAGCACACACACAAAGAGAATATGAGCTGTCAGAAAATAGATATTAACTGACTTTGATAAGGACATGTTCTCAGTCGTATCATAGAATTAAGTTATTGCCAACAGCAAGCAGCAATTTATTGGCTAACATGAAGTAAAAGCAGCAGTGTTTTTTGTGTGTGTTTGTTTGCATGCACCTACTGCCGTCTCTAGTTCCCGTAGATCTTGGGAGGAAGTTAGAGCTATAAAGTGATGTGTTGTTTTCTCACCTTAATACCACTCTCTTTCACACCAACACTTCTTTCCCACAGCCTTGCACACCTCCGTTTCCAAACTGGAAGCGGTTAAATGCATCTGCAAGTTCACCCGCAAAAACATGCTCCACGTCACAGATTCCATTATTCTTGCCTAAGAGAACAGAAAATAAGATGAAAAATATTTACATCAGCTGTTTAATGCTTGTTGGGTAAGCACTGAACAGAATGTCATCAGTACATCTGTATTAGCTTGTGTCTTAGTGTAATGTTCTAGAAACAGCATCTGCTTTCTGTGGAATTTCATTGGAACAATTGGGCAAAATATTAGAAGTGAAACAAGCATTCAGTGTTTCACTGAGCAGTGGAATGGGCTGGTGCTGGTGGACTTGTGCTCACAAGGTGGTCCTACTGTCACTTACACCAACATAAAACACACTGACATATTCTAGGTCACGAATGTCTGATTTTTGTGTCACAAACCCCTCGTTCCCTAACCACTCTTTGCTCCCACATACATACACACATGCACGTGCACACAGAGACACCCGACACTCAGCCAGCTGCAGTGACTCAAGTCTCAGATTCGCTGCACACCAAAGCCCCTCTTGCTCGTTACTCAAAAAAAGGGTTTTTTAATTAGTTCCAGCCCCATGACTCCCATAGATCGATTACGGGAATATAGCTTTCTGCCTTCTGGAATCTTAGCCCGACTGCGTGTCTAAGTAGCCTGGGCGAAGCGCCCCAAAACAACACTTTTCAAGGACTCCAGGGCAAGATCAGTGCCAAGCATTTGGAAGATGTCTCACCCCAGCTAGTTTCCCACAGCACAGTCCTTGCTGAAAAACATGGAAGCATTAACCAGGCTTCACTCAGCCTCATCATAAAAGTAAACATTACACAATCAGAATGTTTCCTTTAAAAATATAAAATGACTTATTAGTCAATACTCTCGATTTCTTTAAGCATGTGTGATGTAATTGTTTAGTTTGGTACTGGAGCTACAAGTCTGATTTAGACAAAACTAGGGAGAAACCAATTCAAATTGGCCAAGCTTTGAATTATGTTCCAATTGCCTCAAACATCACAAGTTTAAAGCTGTTTCACCTGTTTTCTTATTTACATTTTTATGTCCTTTGATGTGAACCATGTATTTAAGAGTAGTTTTATGCTAAATGCTGCATTCTAGGTAAACAACACAAGCCAAAATGGTGATAGACATGTAGGATTTGCTTAACTCTTAAAACTAATATATTTAATATAGCTGAAAATAGAAGCTTGAATTCTGTCAGCTCTTTTCTCTGTTTAATAATAAAGTGTGCCCTGTCTATCAAGCTTAGAATTGCACAGATGTAATGTGTTGCAGAACTGGTACTGTTTAAACAAAAATGTATTTTAGAGCCATGTTATGTATTATTTACTGTTTTTCATAGTTCATTAGATTGGAAGGAACAGACAGAACAAAAGGCATATTTAAGAAAGCTGTGTTTATGATCCACTTTCTTTCAGTTTTGTCATGTCTGCCTCTTCTGCTTCTAAGTTCAACGTTGTGTCAAGTTGTGTCATCTCATGTCTGAAATGGTGAAACAGTCGCACGCATGCTTCTTACGCATAAGCACATGCGACATCTTAAGCATTCCTCGCTAAGAACAAGGACACATAAACATATATGTGCACAAGCAGACAGACACACATGCATATAAACACCACCACACAGATAAAAACAGAGAGGCCGAGCCATGTGAAGCGGGGGCGTTGTGTAAGCCGAGGAGAGGTTGGGAAATCGCGTTAGTGAAGTGTGAAACCACAGAAAAGGGCAGAAATGGAAAGCAGCTTGAGTTTCCTATTATGCCTTTTAATGTCTGAGTGCTGGTGTGCTCAGTCCTGGACTGTTTCCAGCCCTCCAGGCCCATGCTCCCCCAAGGGATGAATAGCGGCTCTGACATCAGAGCCTCAGCCAGGCGAGAGATGGGCCGTACCAGCACATTACCCACAGAAAAGCCCATGTCAGTCCTGATCAGCTTCCTTGAATCAGCACTTATAATGTACAATCAACAGCTTTCTGCATTCCCTCGAAGTCTACTCGAACTTCCCCCTCCACTCAGGTAGTAAAAGGAAAAACGATCCTCATCGCAGTACTTTCCCAGCGTGCTTCGTTGGGGGAGGGTATCATGGCCGTTAAGGGGTGTCACTTTGCCCTCCTCCAGCGTTTTTTTGACTGGCAGGTCCTGGTGACTGCTGGCTATGGGCGTCTGAAGATGGTGAAGGGAAGCCAGAAAGCAAAACAAACATGTGGTGACTCACACTCACATTGCCACAGAGAAGTCTTTGAAGCATGAACAACTGGGGTTGTTAAAGTAAAGGCTTCGCAGAAGTTTGACCACTGCTGTAGATCAGTGTTCTTATGACCAATCTACACAGATCATACACAGACATGGATTTTGATTCTTCTCTCACTTATTTTTCTTCCTTAAGTACTTTCCCCAGTACTGTATTCTGGAACTGTTAACCATACACGCCCGATTAGTGGCCCTGTTCACATTGCTCTATGCTTTCTGATGCATGTGTGGTTATGACTTTTATTCTGTGAATGACCTCCATAGGCAAAGACAAGAACACACACTGTGCGTGGAGAATAAAACAGGCATCTGCCTCCAACCTCTTCTTTCCATCTTCTGTTTTGGCAGATCAGACATTTATAGCAGCTTACATGGTAGGACTGCTAATATACACTAATATACAATATTAATTTAAGCAGCACATCGTCTCTGACGTGTGCATAGACTTTCAGAAACTCATTTTAAAAAATGGTTTGGGTGGTTCTTTAATGGATGCATTGGAGTTACAGATAACAATGTTTGCTGAGACATTTATTTTCATGGTTCCATTCAGCAAAATTGTAAACTGCTTATTCCCTGTTAGGTTGTGGATCCTGAAATTTCCCTTATTACTTGATGTGTTTACTATTATATTTAAATAATTTTAATTTATTAAAGTTGTTAATGTATGCATTAAGAATCAACATTAAATTGGAAAAATATGTCTTGATCATGTTTGATGCTTAATGTTTTGGCAGGACCTGTCTCTCCCTCTGTTGCTCTGGAGATGGGTGTGGGGCTTTTGTGCCAGTTGTTACAGGTGTGGGGCCAGGTGGCTGTTGGCATAGTAACATTGACTGAGTGGCTGCTAGGAGATGACCAGGTAGAGCTGGGCAGTGAAGAGACACCTGACTTGGTAAGGATGCTGTGCTTCTACATGTTATTATCTTTCAAATGGATCTATAAGTTGAGCTAATTGTTTGCTGTTATGCTAACACGCTGGCACCAGACCAAAGTCATTTCAGTTAGATTTATAGGATTATTAACTGCAATGGAGATGATAGGGACGTTGTGTTTGCCCGAACTAGCTTTAACTCTGTTCCTCTTCACCTTGTGCAGGATAAAGAGTTCCTCTTTGAGAAGGGAGACCTGAACCTGTGGGTGGAGCCTCTTCAGTGGGCAAGGCTATTACACACACACCTGTGTGCCCTCTCCACAGTGACAAGCTTACCTGCATGTTCGACAGAGCTAGACCGTATTTCAGCCCTAGCGGAAGCCCGGGCACGATCTGCTGGACGTGCACTGACAGCCCTCCCAGAACAGCCCCAGTTTTCTGCCACCATAGAACACGCTAAGCTTACTGTGCTGAAAGAGCGGGCCACGCTTGCTCAGAAAGTGCTTGCCACATTCCAAAAACTGGACTGCAACTGAGAACAAAAGTCCTTACAACTTCCTCTGTCATTTTTAAACTCACTTTATTAATAAAGCAAATAAAGAAATTCTGGAAATACAAATGGAGGAAATAATCAGGGTGTTTTAAACTCGTTTGGAGAGCTTGCATGGACTCAAGGAACTTTTATTTTTGGCTACATCTATGGTTTAATGATCCAGCCAAAAACAGCTGTTGTCAGAGGGATCCATTCTCTGTGTGACTGCGTACAAATTAGGGCTGCAATTAATGATTATTTTGATAATTGATTAATCTGTCAATTATTTTTTCGATTAATCGATTATTAATCTGCTAAAAAGGAAGACAAGTCAAATTTGGTTTCCTGTCTGTTACTAGCATATTCAGGACACCACCAGTGAGAACAGCTGCTTGCTGTGGTGTCTAGATCTTCTTCATAACATAGTCAGCAATGCTGGGCTGTTTTTATCTGAGGTGAGAGAAAGTGTAGATATGAACATACACCTTTTTTAAGTTAATAACAACTGATCTAAAATGCAGACAAATTGAAATTACATAAATGGATATTGGGTGATGCTGCAATGTGCTGAGAATAAAAGGGAAATTCATCTAACACATATGATCAGATATCGTTAAGATATTTAAAATTTTAGAGAACTAATGTTGTAATTATATAAGGCACCCACAACCTACCATTATTAAAAATGAGCGTTTACAACTTTATATTTATCAATATTTAACACACTGTATGTAATGTAATATACACTTGGCTGTGATACTCACACTAACACGCAATACCAGTCAGAAAAGACATTGAAAAGGCTTTAAATATATTATTTAATAAATATTTGGATTTTTTTTTTTAACTCTGAATGTAACTGCCGCCACATGACATATGCCACATGACATGACAAGATGAGACATCTTGTTTAACTGCTCTAGCAGGCTCTAGTGATATTGAGTGAGAGAAAAACTAACGTCGCTAACGTTAGCTCGACTAAAACTACTGCTTGTTTTGGAACTGCTGGTCGAGCTGACACATTTAAGGTGGAAGAGAAAACTCGGGGGCATGCTAAGGCTTGTTCGCTAAACGCGAGTGTAATATCAATGTACTAAGTAAGCAATGTTGTTTAACTACTCTAGCAGGCTCTAGTAACATTGAGTGAGAGAAAAAGTAGAATTAACTTACTATACTTAATCTCTTTCACACACAGCTCCAACAGGCTTCCTTTTAAGGTGCCTCATGCAGTGATGTTGTGCTGCTGTGCCATGCGAGATCAGCTGTGCACATTTTGCACCTAACGCTGTTCCTTGAAGGCGTTAATGTAAAGTGTTCCCATACTTTTGATGACTTGGGTCGTACGTTTTTCTCTCTGCTTGCGCTAACGTTATCCTCTGCTGTGACCGCCTCCGCCATTTTTCAAACCCTTCTTCCAGATTTCGTCACGTGTAGCAACTGTACCTATGTGTATAATAACTTAGACCCAACTAATCGATTATTAAATTAGTTGCTAACTATTTTAACAATCGATTAGTTGTTGCAGCCCTAGTACAAATATTATGATTATTTTATAATTTCCTCCCTGACTTTCTTCAAGTCCAGTCCGGGTCAGAACTGTAAACATTATTTTAGTATATTATGAATTTATTTTAAAAGTGTGGTTGCTTGCGTGTTGTGTTAAAAAGTGGAATTAAGTACAGGCATGACGCTTAACCACAAAATGCTTTTCATCAAAATAAAAAGACTACTTTTATTACATTCATTTGCCTAGGGGCTGACTCATGCACATTGTGTATAGGAGTTGTGTGTCAGTGTGTGAGTGTGCATTTCCACCGTGAAGATGAGAATCATCCTTATGAAACATATCAACTTTATTGATATGCTACACACAACTTTGAAAAGGGTTAACAGCTGTGTCACAAAAATCAGAACTTGACCAAGGCCAACCCTATATTTTCACTCCTGTATTTTTAACACACTTTCACACTGGTGTGGTTTCAGTCTTGTACAGTGTGCTTTATTGTTTTTCCTGATGCACCCTTTAGCCCGGTTCCCAGAAAAAGACTGCTCAGGCCCTTGTGCCCCTCCTGTGGGATTGTTATGCAATCAAAGTATTTGGAGTAGAACTGCAGACTGGTGGCTGCTTCATTTGTAGACAGCAGGGTTGCCTCCAGGCCTGTAGCTGTAATGCTCTTTATTACTGTAAAGTGATGTAATGTTTTGGAATGGTCCTGCATAACTGACCCCTTCCCACCAAGTGGTCAGGCCGTATGGGGTTAAAAGTTTGATGCTGTCCAAGTTTGATGCTCTTGACTTGTGCACAGTGCAGTTACAGGCACATACTGACGTCTAAAAATAAATGTTGGTGCTATATAGAAGGAAGTTACATACAGCATATGTGAATTAAAATAATAATAATAAATATAAAGAAGGAAAAGATTCAGGTTTTTAAATTCTGTTCCCTATTTTGGACGTTAGGGGGCGCCTAAGACGTGTTTTTGTTTAAACAATGGACTATATGAATGGTTTGACACAATCTTTCTGGGCCCATAGGGGGCAGTATTGGATCGGTTTAATCGGAGAGAAGCATTCCTTCACAAGTTTTTTTTTTTTTTTTATCTTGCTGCTGGAGGAATAGCGCACATTTCGGGGAGAAGACTTGTGGAATCCAGAACAAGACGGGCCAGTGGGTTTAGAGGTTTTTTCCTTCATGTATTATTTATCTTGGAACTAGGGCGGTCGTCACAAGCAGAAATCTACCTAGTGAGCCCACTGCGGGAAATAAATTTTAGGGTTAATACTGTTAACCCTCGATTGTGTGCCATAAATCGGAAGTGGATGTGTTATTGTTTCTAAAGCAGATACGCTAACCACAAGTGGCCAAAAGTGGGTTAGTGAAACGTATTACGACATATTAGACCAAACTCTCGGTAGGTTTCTGATAGCGATCATAAGTAAACATCTCTAGTACAATATTTAACCAGAATAAGGACAGCATGGCTTCCCTCCATCCGCGCTCACTTTGTCTCTCAGAGCCAACATTTAATCCTCTAACGGGCTAGGACTGAGTTATAATGACGGGTCGATTACGTTTCTACTTAAACATGGAGATGAAATGCAAAGTGTATCCATCCAATGCATTTTTTTTTTACAAAATCTACTTAAAAGTTTGAAAGACGTTTAAGTGAGCTGGATCTCAAATATACGTTTATGCATTTTAAACTGCCACAAATGTTCTATTAAATATGAATTTGTGAATAACTTAACCATTCCTTCTAACAGCAGAGGTAATGACACACTGAAGAAAGTCGTAAAGTGCAGCCCTCGTGTTTGAACATATGCGTAAAGCGTAGTTTTGGCGCTTTGATTTTAACAATGTCTTCCACTCACTCAACCACCGTAATGTTGGAGCGTGGAGTCATGAACTGTGGGTGTGGGTGGGGCTTAAGTAGAATCCACCATTCAGCTCCAGGTCCTCGAAAAAGATATTACCCCCGCCCTCTCTCCAGAAGCCCCGCCCCATCGGGCCTCTGGTCTGTATATGTTGGAAGGCAGCGCGCGGCGGAGAGTTCTGACTCGGCAGAGAGACGGAGGGAGACGAAGAGCGACTTAAAAGCACAGCCCTTAACTCCAGCAGCAATCCTGGACCTGGAATTACAGATTACACTCCGTCTCTCGGACCCATTTCACGAAAAAACAGCAGTCGTGGCAAACTAAGAACGACACCAGGATCCTGGTCGGTCCTCCAATGAAAGATCAACTGCAGCTCGCCAGTCCAGACACAGCAATGTCGGCCACCATCCTCTCCGCTTTCTACGACTTCGACATGTTTTACAAGGTAAACTCAGCTCCCTTTCAGATGGGCTCTTTAGAGTGAAGTTTCTATGTTAAGTCTTATGCAAACGTCTAGAAAATCATTGGTCAAGTTGAATGTGTTGATGTTTGAGTTGGTTTTAACATTAAAATGCTCTAAAAAGTCTGGACTTATTTGCTTGATGTAAGTGAACGTACTGGGAAGATATAATATGTTCCATCTTTTGCATGAGGTAGAGTGGTGTTTTTTTTCTCCCCCAATATATTAAATTCAACAAAGTAGTTATCCTACTTTTTAAAATGAGAAAAGCACTTCTCTGAAGTATCATAAAGATTCGCTAAATAAATGAAACGTGTGATCTGAGCAAAGGTGTTCAGTTCTAACTTTTGCATACAGCCGAAGAGCGTGAATGCTAACTCTTAGCTTTGTTGCTGTAAATTTTGCTACTTTAAAAGTTTACTGTTGTGAAAATCGTGATGCTGTAGCTTTGCACACATCGTCGCAAATAAAGAGAACAAGCTCATAACTTTTATTTATTTATTTTACTCTAATATGAGTGCTCTGAGGTAAGCGTGACTCGTGTAAGACAGCTCTAACAACTTGTTTTCTCCCCGCAGCAGGAGAAGAACCTCAACATGAACGCGCTCCAGTTCAACAGCCTGCTGGACAAGAAGGCGGTGGGCGCGCCCGTGTCCAACTCGTCCAGTGCCACCGGGTGCTCTTTCACGCCTGAATTTTTCCGTCGCAACTCGGCGGGCAGCGCGGACTCCCCGAACAACGTCAACAGGTTTTCAGCTTGTTCGTACAAGGACAACACCAGCAGCATTAACGCAACTACCGCCATGCTCAACAGGGACAACAGCAGCTGCAGCAACAGGTACCGTGAGCGCGCCTTCAGCGAGGGCGGGGAGCGCGCACAGGCGCATGCGCAGCCGCAGCAAGCGCAGGCGCAGAAGGCGGCCTCGCAGATCAACTCGACCCGCTACAAGACGGAGCTGTGTCGTCCCTTCGAGGAGAACGGCTCCTGCAAGTACGGAGAGAAATGCCAATTTGCGCATGGCTACCATGAGCTGCGGAGCCTCTCTCGCCACCCGAAATACAAGACGGAACCGTGCCGCACCTTCCACACCATCGGCTTCTGCCCGTATGGCCCGCGCTGCCACTTCATCCACAACGCGGACGAGCGCAGGCCAGCCCCGGGGGGCTCTGCGGGCGAGCCCAAATGCCCCGGCGGCATCTATGGTCCTCGGGAGGCCGCCCCACCAGCACCAAGACCCAAGCTGCACCACAGCTTGAGTTTCTCGGGCTTCTCTTCACACCACGGGATCGACTCGACACAGCTGGACAGCAGCCCCACGTCCCTCACACCGCCACCACCCTCCACCGGGTTCATCTACGACGACCCGCTCGTGTCATTCAGCGCTGGACCGGAGTTGAAGGCGTTGCTGGCACCGCTATACTACAATAGTTTTGCGGCACCTCCGGGCCCACCCTCGCCGCCCTACAGCAGCCGCATCCCCCTTCACGCGCTGCAGCGGCTCTCCGAGTCCCCTGTGTTCGACTCACCGCCCAGCCCGCCCGACTCCCTCTCGGATCGGGAGAGCTCCGCGAGCGGCTCGCTCAGTTCCTCTGGCAGCGTCAGCGGTTCCGAGTCCCCAAGCCTCGATGCCGGCCGCCGCCTTCCCATCTTCAGCCGTCTCTCCATCTCCGACGACTAACGGCAAGCAGCGCTGCAACAGGGCGGATTCTTGTGTCTTCATTCGTTTCTTTCGCTCGTGGACTTGAGGAGCTAAGATTCCAAAAGCGTTAACGCCACGGTTGTGTGCGAAGGTTTGAACGCCCCTGGGGGGTTAGTTCACCCATGACATGTTTTCTCCTTTTAGCCAGATGATTTGAACCCACAGCCAAGTCTGTCCAATTCCTGTTGGACAGTCCTCAACTTCGGGCCTATGTTATCTTGCTAACAGAAATCCTGGCAATCAGCTATGCTAACAGTCGTGTGCAAAAGTTTGTTCCCCTGGTCAAATGAGGCGTTTTGTTGATTCTCTCAAGTTAAACAAGTTGGAACACGGAGGCCGTCCAGGGGCTGTGCAAACCTTTACACGCAACAGCAGCGTCTGCTCCAGGTTAACAGACTTTAATCCAGGGAGATGGGTTGTTACACATCGGACATGGCATTAGTTTTCTTTCTTTCTTTCTTGTTTCTGCTTGAACTGATAGCTATGAAAGTAGATATCAACAGAAGGCATTCCACCAGAGCTGCGTTGTGGCAGCCGTGTGCTTTAGCAGACCATCACATTTTGTTTTTCGTGCACAGACTCTTCTCTTTTTGAACGTGAAAGACAGAGCGGTTCAAGATTTTCCTCCATCCTACCAAGAATATGCCTTGACTAGTATAGTGACCTTTGCAAACTAGCCCCATGTACGCGCTTCTGAAAACTTCTAAACAACAAAACCCTTCCATTCCAAAGGTTTAGTGTCACAGCGCCACCCAGTGGTTCGGTTGGTTAGTGTAGTTTGTTGCTCAGTTGAAGCACTCTTGTTCGTTTGTTGGGAAATCACTGCTGATGGTTGAATATATATTTTTTTAGCTGTTTTGAGTGATTACATAGCAGTACATAACTGGCTATGAACTATTTAACTTATTTATTATCTTTGTGAAAAGTATAGGCTACATTTTGGTAATTGTGTCCATACTGTATTTATCAAGTATGTGGAAGCAATAGATCTATATTCTTTTATTATGTTTAAATTATGATCGCCATTATTAATCTACATAAGTGGAGTGTATGTTCTTTTCACAGTAATATATTTTTTGTTTGGTCTCCTTTTGTAACTTCACTTTGTTATTTTATTGTAAATGAGTAAAATCTTAATTTAAGAGATTGTATGTGATATTTATTTCATTAATTTTGTTTCCTTGTTTACGTTCATTAAAATACTTTTGAGTGATTTACGTTTGTTGGGATTTTGCTTGTGGAATTCTTTTCTTTTTTTTTTTTTTTTCTCCTCTCCCCTCTTCTGTGGGGGGGGGGGGTCCTAGATGTCTTTTTCCCCTCCTATAGCTCTTAGCTATGTCTATAGAATGTATAAACGGGTTGTCAAAACCGTCCAAACAATTAATAGTTTTTTTTTTTTTTTTTTCTTCCTCCCCCCTCCCCTTTCAGTCAATGACAAAGATCCCAAGTACACAATAACCAAAAAGTATTGTTTTTTTTCCTCTTTACCCCCCCCCTTCTCTCCTTTCACTATAATGCACAGAGTCATGTTACGACTCCTACCATGTGCTTTGAGAATGTAGCAATCCAGCGCCCCAGTATTATTTTTATTATTGTGTAGTGCCTAAAAGGGGTCCACCATCTTACATGCCTTACACTTAACCAAATAAAGTATTTTCATACATGTTATTGTTTTACACAGGGGTTGAATGAATGTAGGTTTGAATTTGAACATTTTTAAAGGTTGTTACCACTTATCAAAAAAGGGGCTTGGAGCAACCAACGAAGCTTTTTTTTATTATTATTATTATTTTTATTTATTTATTTTTTCTTTTTAACTTTTAATCCTTTTTTTAACTCCCCATTCCTGTAGATTTTAGTTGGACATTTTTGTTCTCTTTATTGCCTTTTGATATGGTCTGAATTTTCTGGACTTGCTGGATGGGGAAAAGGTTTTTTTTTTTTTTTTTTTTTTTTTTTTTTTTGTACATAGTAGGTACAGGGGCTGGGCACTATGTACTTATGTACTTTTCTTGACTACTTTTATCAGAAGTAAAGCTTTTTGAATGTAGTTTAAAAATGGACAAAAAAGACAAGTTGTAATACTTGTTTCTGGGGAGTCAGTTCACTACAAATTGAGTGTGAGACTGTTAACTTTGTACTGTACATTTTTTACTTTTTTTGTTTTGTAGTTCTCCCAATAAAATTATTTTGGAAAAAAAAATGTTGGAATGTGATGGTCATTGAGAGATAGGAGCTGTTTTACAAGTCCTACTACTTCTTCAGTGAGTTTGTGGGTATTTGAGAAAATATTCATCTGGTTGTCCATTCATCTGAGAAGGAACAGAAGCAGCATGTTTCTTTAATAGTCTTTCTATCACTCTGAGCCTGCAGGACTTTGTGCAGTTTTTATAGCCTGTGGGGCGAAATAAAAATCACAGGTTTAACACTTATCCACAGATACACCATCACTTCACATTTCTAGAGGTTGCCAGGAGGGATCTGAAGAGTGAAACTGAATGTAGAACTAAACTTGTTTTTCCACAACAGCCGATCTGATTACTGACATGATTGATGAGGGCTTAAGGGCTCATAGGCGTCCATGAATTATAATGAAAGGTCTCAAGATGTTCGCTTCAAACCTGAAATACAAATTCATCCTTATGAATTGGAGTTTTCAGCATGATTTTAAATCCGTTATTTTCCCCACCCATTGTATCACAGATTCAGCTTTCAGATTGAGCTTCATCTCAAATCTATACATGAAGATACAAATTTACTGGAGTTAATTTACTAATTGATTTACCAAAGAAAAAGTCTGATATTAACACTTTCTAATACCTGCTGTGAGGCTTTCCACATACAGCTGTAAACCCCCCTACTGTACATGCCAGTCATTTCCTGTTTAAACACGCAATGTGGACTTGGTTCCAACTCCAACCCTTTAGTCCCAATTTAAGGGGTGTGGTTCTATTACTAGCAGATAGTAACAGATACAGTCATTCAGGCCAACTTCAACTATTCAGAGCATTTAGACTTATTTGTTTCCTTTGCCTTTTTTAAAGGAATCAGACTGATGTCAATTGTACTTTTGATTAGTTATCAGTTCCAGCAAGTCATTAAGAAAATAAAGGGGCCAGAACCCATGCAGTGTTGAGAGTTCAGGGTGAGATAAGGAGGAGTGATAACATCCCTGAGCAAATATTTACAGAATCCTGGTGCATTTCATAATGAAGTGTTTATCACAAGCTACAATGAGCAGCTCTGAGCCAAGTAGACAATATGTACCTGCAGGTGTGTGTGGAACAGAGAGATGGAGTGTACTGTATTGTAAATATCTACTGTTGTTGTGTTGTGTCTAGTCAGTCTGACTCATATTTGCATGGGTAATATATTTTAAATTAAAATGGATGATTTTATAGTATATGCTAGAGAGAAAGACAGAAAGAGAGAGAAAGAGAGAGAGAGAGAGTATGTGTGGATCAGCATGGTTAATGGGCCTAAAGCTACCACAATGACAGGAAATACTCTTGACTTCTGATTATGACAGGAAGTGCCCTGTTTCCTACGCCTACTTCCAGCCCTTCTCTCCTCTCCTGCTTTTGTCATTTTTATGAGAGCGTTCTGTTGCTCCATTCAGCTCCTGGAAGTTTCTATTTTGTGCCACACTGTTTCCCGAGAGAGTGGTGGGGCTTCCTGAAATTCTGCTGCTACACTCACTGTTAAAGGCCTTCATTCCTCCGTGTTTGGAGGTAACGAGGAATCTCGTTACTGTGCTTGTTGATGGAGGTCCTGGAGATAACCACCAAGTCATAAGTTGTAATCATCAAGCTTCAAAGGCGTTAAATGTTAAACAAGCTTTAATTTCTTTGATTGTGGGGAACTGCAGTTCTCTCTGGTTTGTTTAAATTCATAATCTCCACATTTTTAAGGTGGAATGGTATGTTTTGAGGAAAAACAACTGGTGTTTGTGCATAGCTGAAATTTAATTTGTCTGTAAAATCGTGTTCACTGTTTGAATTACCCCAGGAACTCATTGGTAAATGGAGTTACTTAGTTTTGTAGCATGCTCGCTCTGTGTTTAATGTCATGCAGTTAGCAGTCTCCTGAATTTAGTGTGTGTTCCTACCTAAAAAACTAATACAACCACAATACCCACATATGGAGCAAGAATAAAGCAATATCCTCATTAGTTTTTGGAGGGCTCTTTGCCATTTGCCAAGAGTGAGGAAGCCAAGCATGTCTAACCAAGGTATTTTGTTTTTCTACGGTTGTTATTTGACACTGGGGCTTCGTAAACACATTAGGCCAGTTTCCATCATACAAACAAAAGCAGAGAGCTAGCAAATGGTAAGGAAACATCTTCTGTATTATTTTAAAAGTGTTTTTTGATTACAATTATATACATTCCCTTTAAAGTAATAGGCCAAACTTATAAACCGATTCCTATTATTCTTATCTACTTTTACTTTAAATGTAGTCAACTAGTCAAGAGGTTTTTTGGGTCCAAAGCTTGCTATTAACTAACAATAGAAGCCATGTGACACGTTTTTGTATCTAACTGTGTGTCATACACTTTATGGGGGATGTGCTTCATTTACTTGTTAACTATATTAGCCTCATAGCACCTTTTATAAAGTAACCATATCTTGCCCGATTAGTTATGTTTCAATTAGATTTTCTGCAAAGGATTACATTAAAACTATGACTGATATAAACTGGATGCACATTGAAGCATGTGCTTCATTGTAGAGGCCAGGGCTTTCTTTCACTCTTACAGTTTTTGTGAGGTGACTGGAGTAAGATATTTACTTGGCTGGAGTGAGAATGACATTATTTATAAGGGCATGTCTAATGTCATGCTTTTTCATGGAATATCAGATACTAAAGCGTTCTAAAGCCTCTCCTTTCAAAATACTAACATGGCTGTGTTAGTGATATAAAAATAGGTGGATTCCCAGGACATTGAGGCTGTTTTGTCTGAATAGGTTATCATGACTGAATTGATACTAAATGAATCATCATGCAGAAGTAGAAAAAAAAATGAATTAATGAGTTGCGATTTGCTTAGGCTGGTTGGCATAGTTTAAGGTGTGGCACTGTAATTACCCAAAATATTAAGGCATTCAGTGAATTGCATACTACGAAGGACACTCCTTCCACTTGGCTTTCACCTTCTTCGCTGCTCACAAATATTTACGCACCATGTGTGTGAGGTCAGTGTTTACAAGCATGTGGCCACTGAGCTAGAGCATTGATGACATCCATAAACGGTAGAATAAATGCTGAAGTGTATGTGTGTGCGAGTATGTGTGTGTGTCCAGTGAGCCACTTCCTTACCATTCAGTTTACTAACACTGGCCGCACACATCGTGCTTGGACTTGATAGACACGTATGAAACATGTTACTCAGACAGCAGCACACATACACTTAAGCAGGGCACCTGATGATGTGTCATTGCTTCATGCTGAATATACACATATTTTCATTATTGTGATATGTCTTATGCTTTATATAATGTTGTTTCCTCCCATTTTTTTAATTGACAGAGTAGCTCTAAATGTGCCCACTGAAGAGTTTGCTTCTTTACTTCAGGCCTGGAGATTTTGAGCTGTTAAAGGAGCACTAGGTAGAATTTTTACATTAAATGACATTCACAATTTTAATCAAAAAACAATTTTATAAAATTCAGAAGATGTTCCCTTAGCATTTGGTAGCTCTCCAGTCTGTTTGTGCACAGGAAACCGTCTAATGTGTTTATGAAGCACAAGTGTCTGTATATGTCCAGCATAGAGTTTGATAAACGGTTGGTCCACATTTCCATTATTTCTTCACAAAATAATGCACATAGCTCAGGTGCAAACTACAGCAAAATCAGACACAAATCAGGGGGAAAAGAGAGAAATGTTTGGCTATAAGCTATGTCACACACACTCTTTTACTTGCGTTAATCAGGCAAGCATTGATATAAATTCTACTACCAAACAGTCTCATTTACCCAAAGCAATTGAGGCCTGATAGCAGCTATTTATGGCCTTTATCCAGTCTTCATACTCCCTAAGTATCAATCTTTAAACTACCACCAGTCTGGTATTTCCTCGGCTCTCTGAGTCAGCTTTCCTTCCTCTCCTTCATTGTCTTTGACCATAACACTTCCAGTAAAGGTATGTGTGCTGATGGACAGGTCCACAACCCACAAGACGGGAACCACTCCGTGGGTTTGGCTTTTGTGGAACATGTGAAAACTAACACTACTTCAGCTGTTTTACTGCAGAGTCAAGTACTATGCTTCACTGAAGCAGACATAAAGAACATATCACTTGACTGTGTGCACAACACAGACTCTGACACTGGACATACTGTACCACACACACACACACACCCCATCAGTCATCATGTAGCCAAGCTCAAGAATTTTGCCTGGAAGCAGAAAAAGTGTTTACTCTGTTATAACACTAAACTAAAGGAGTCATTGACTTGACTACTGCCAAGAAATTGACTGGGTAAACACGACCATTAAATGTCTTCAAATAAGGCCACCACTTATGGACCTAAACTTCACTGTAATTTTATAATCCCCTGAATATGTATATGTGCTATATGCTTTTAAGAGTATGGCTGTGTGTGTGTGTGAGTGTGTAACTGGGGCATGTTTGTGAGCTAAGTGGACAACCGCACAGAGACAACCACACAGTAGCAATCTTCAACTATAGACGTCTTTGTATGTATTGACCAAGAGAATCCTCCAAAATTCCTCAGAATATAATTAATTTACCTTAAATTAAATGGACATTAAGAAAGTTTATAACTTCTCATGAAAAGGTACCATCTTTTCAGATTTCTATTTTTTCAATGTTTTTTTTTCATATCCTAGTACTTAGACTATATCTGTATTTTAACTGTCATTTTATTTCAGATTATGCTGGATATCAGTGTAAAAAACCTAAAAAAAAAACTCCACACTCAAAAATCAAACATATGTTTTTAAGCACAGAGGTTCTCAAACCAGTGCCCAGGGTCCTATGCAGTGTCATAAAACAACTCACAGTTCACTGGGGTACAGAAGAAATATGGATGCTCTAGAGGGTCCTGGGTACCAGGATGAGCACCACTGCTTCTTATATGGAATTATTCAAAGAACGCTTTAAGTGTTATGTACTTACCATCACTGCAAAATCAAGGTACAATCACACTCTGAGTCACTCCTTTTTTCATGAAAACTCAAAACTTACCTTATGACCAAGCTGGGTCACTCCCAGTCCAAACTATATACAGCTGCATAGAGTAAAAGATTAACATTTTGTATTAATTTCTGGTATGTTTTTTTTTTTTGTTCCCACAGTTCACAGTGATGGAAATACTCTACAAATAGTATTTTACAACAGTGGGCTTCAGTCCATTAAGGACTGTTCCAGGTTGTATCTGTTTACATGCTCCTATTCTGGGAACTAGAATTGCATTAAGCTGAAGACACGTTGTAAGCTTAGGTTAAATTTATTTTTAGTTTAGGGAAAATCTTCACAAAAATTTGACACTGAGTGTTAGTGCAATGCCCCCACAGAGGAAGTAAACAAGTGTGTGTGTGTGTGTGTGTGTGCGTGTGTGTGCAAACTTGTAATCATACATTTTCTGAAAAATGGTTTCAAAGATTGAAGAAAAATGTCCTGTCCAAATAAATATCATAATACCCAAATAAATATGACCCAATGTCTTAACATTGTCTGAAAACAAGTGTATGAGTGTATCTTTGCCCATGTGTGTCTGTGTATTTATGTGCCACAAAGTAATTACATAGAATCATCCAAAATATTTATACTGTACAAACACTGTAGCTAAGCTGAGTGTATTATCTAAAAAAGCTGACATTGGCCACCACTAGAGGCCTAACTTTTAGAGGTATTCCTTGAGGTTTGACCTGCGTCTGGGAGGAAGTTAAAGAGATCCCTGGACGGATATTATTGTGGAGGAGAGATTACTGTGAGGGGAAAATTGTGACAGGGGGTTGGAGTGGGGAGTTCAGGTTTGATTTCAAGAGACTCTAGAGCTTGTGTTGAAACTCACGTCAGAATTCCATACTGAGTTATTTTCAACGGGGGAAGTGGGGGGAGGGTCATGCTGATAAGGCCAGGGGAGGAAATGAGAGCTGGAAATGAGTGTTTATGTGCTCTAGGATGTGTCTCCACCTCCCATTCCACTTCTCCACTCCCTCTCTCCACTCTACTCCACTCCTTTTTGCTGAACTCATAACTAAAGTGTTTTTGCTCATACTGTTCTGTGCATTTATTGTCAGAGGCTGATCAGAGCACAGCTCTGAAAGCTGCTGTCAGGCATAAACTGTTTCAATCTATCTCTTTAATCTCTTAAACTCTAAAGATCCATCAGCATGTCCGGATTTGCTTCTGTACTCTCAAAACTACACAACTGCACAGTAGGTTCATTGTTGTTATTGACTAACTCACAGAAGTCTGTTTATAGTTCTGGCTGTAAATTTTGATGGCCTGATCCATGTTCTATGCTGTTGTAAAATACTCGATACACACACACGCCTACACACAAACCAACTGAAATTTGCATTAATATAAACACATAACATATAGTATGTTTCATTCAGTCAATGTCCTGGTGAAAAATAAAACTGGAGTTCAAAAATCTATTAAAAGATTCAGAGATAATGTAATTCCTAGCACCCATGGCAGACATGGTGGACTGCCAAACTAGTCCTCATTTGATAAAGAGCACTTTCCTCTCCCTCTTTACTCTTACTTCAGATCTTAAAAAGTCCACTGTGAGAACACAACTCCACACGATGAGTCTGAAAGGAAGTGCAGCTGTTTAATGGGAAAAGGAATAGACAAAACACAAAGTGAGAAAGAGGTTTGTGAAACATACAGTATGTAGCATTTGCACCCTTAAAAGCCTAGCCTAGCATGCTAAACTGGGTCACACCTTATGAGAGATCCAGCTAGAGAGGTGTCTTTAAATAAACCCTGTCCCATCAACACACACACATACACACACACACACACACACGCGCTAATACACTCCACAAATAAACTCACTAAATATCTCACAGCTAGCACACACTTCATGCTCTGACACACAAACTGCCCTCCAATAAACTTTCCAACATACACATGTCATCACACACATGTATGTACAAATGTACAAACAGCCAGATTTTCTGAAGGCCTTACTGCAATTTTGGCTAAAACACACATATACCATAACATGTAACCCATGCTAGCGCAGCCATGTTTAAGCTCTATGCTTCAGAGCAGTATACAGAGGAATGTGCACATATGTGTGTCTGTAAACATGTTTTTAACAGACTAATTAAGCAGCATGAGCAAACTAACAGACTTTATGTGCTGATAAGAACACATACAATTTATATTGTGAGTATATGATTTGTCTCATCATTCTGGGACATTGTGGTTTTAAAGAAAAGGTACAGGTTAGTTTTTGAAGTTCAGTATTAGCTTTATTCATGCAGCTCCACAGTTTTAACCCAATGATGAACTTCCATCTGCGGTCTGAAAGACTAACGATTGTATTTGCTCTAAGTTTCTCTGGGTGGGTGGCCTAGGCTCTCCCCAATTTTCTCAGTGCACAGCTAGCTAACACCCATATCTATTAACACATAACAGATCAGAAGAAAAAAGGGCAGTTATTGTTCAAAGTGTGTTGAGCTGTCCGATCACATTGTGTTGCTGGCAGTGTGAAAAAAGTGTGAACTGGCATAACCTGTTTTGGAAGAAGTATATTTCAAACTTCCTCCACCCAACCATCTAGCATCATGTGATTTAAGAAGATCTAGCCAGGGGGTGGAATTGGCAATGACCTACAGTAAACATTTACATAAGGAGTTACTGCTGCGCCATGTTTTTTTGGGCACAGTATGAAATCACTGAATCAAATTTCGCAAAAATTACTTGTTACAGTTTTTTGATAAAAACAAAATGGATTATGGAATAAAAAGAAAAAACATTTACTGTGGTGAATACTTATCTTCATGGTTTAAGATGCGGGAAAACCATGTGCCACTCCAATGATAGAATTAAACCATTGAATTATGATTAGAAACATTTAGCATTCTGTATTTTGCTTACTGTGTTCCCTATAATCTGCAAGGTGAGCATAGCATCAGGGGTCAGTTGAGGCTAGCTGCAGTGCTAAATCCTTCACAGGAGCATGTTTGATTTATGAGGGTGATATGAGTAGCCCTTATGGCTGAGTGTCCAAGTAACCTAGTGTGAAATAGTGACTCCCTCCTCCGCATGCAGTCTTATTTCCCACTTTCACTTCTCTAGCCAGGAGCTTACATAGTCATCAATGAGTCCTTCACTGGTCATGTGACTAGATGGGGAGGTAGCCACCACATAGATAGTCTTTATGTGCCTGGACTAAGGCAGGTCATTCATGAAGGCGAATGAGCTGTCTTTAGTGCCTGTGTGTGAGTGTGTGTGTGCGCATGCATGTGTGTATGCTTGTACAGTTTTCATACCTTACTTACTCCCAGCGTCCGTGTAAACAAACCCCTCTCTGAGGGCCTACTGTATGCTTAGCCAATGTACACTCTTAATGTACACAAAAATGCGCACACACAATACAAGCCCACACATATTTCTCACCATTTTGCTGACTATAAATTGGCACAGCGTGACATCAAGTGTAAAGATGACCCTTGAAAAGATGGGAAAGACACCTCATTCACACTTGTTTCAAGCCTTTTTGTGTGAAGTTCATCTATTTAGTTCTATTTTCTGTGAACGACCTCAATAATTTGTACAAATATCCTAGTGCCCACATGCTCATCCCAGGTGAGGAAATGGGTTACATTCACACAAACCCAAGTAAATACACAAATCATCTGACTTTGATGGAGGTTTTTAGAGAATACATCACATCTAGCTGATGTTGAATAATTAACCTCTTTGTAAAACACTGTAAGCGCTTCAAAACCAACTCAACAAAACATAAAGATGTTTGTAAGGGTCTTGTTCTATATTTGTAGGACCAGAGAAGTAAACACAGTGATACCTATATCTGAAACTGAAAGACATGTTTGACAGATGCTTTAACTTAATACAGGAACTTACATAGGACCCCATAAGACATTTAACTCACTTAATTACCTAAACGGATGAGCATGGCTACAAAATGACATGTGTGTTTAGTCTTGGATGTGTAGATTCTGTAACCATAACAACAAAGTATTATTTTTGAGCTTGATAAGTTTGGTCTGTCTGTTTGTGACAAGTAACCTTAAAACAAATCCCATTTCCAGAAAAAGTGGGACATTTTGTAAAATGCATTACAGAGTGCATTACAGGTTTGATCATTCTCCTGACCATTTATTTAAGTGACAAAATATCTAAGAAAAAATCTACATTGTTTTTCATGACCAACCTAATTTTAACTTTTAATGTTTTTGTAACCTACAGGCAAATTAATTGTGAAAAGTTCTACAATAAGCAGGTGAATGAGTGGGTTGAATATGCATTGCCTTCAAGCCCTCATACAGCACTGCAGGAGAAACCACCTTTCCAATATAAATCTAGAGAACCAGAAGATCACTTGGCAAGAATTGTGGGTGATAGAGGCAAGTCGTATTAAGTTTTTGCTTGGAGCAAACTTATGATGTCCTTCCAACTCCACAAAATCTTGGGACAGTTGGTGAAGACCCTAGTTGTAGATTATGTAAATGAGTTGGAATATTCTATCAGCTTGTGAAGTTTCTAGCAGAGGATGTATACATGGAGACATAATCAGGTGCTAAGGGTTTTAGCATGTTTCTTGGACAGCAAACGCTTAGAGGTAAACACATTAACGAGTGGTTGTAGTAATTAGGTTGATCAGGTTTGTGCGTAAAGGTGAATGTATTTGAGAGTGTGCACAGGCTATAAACATTGGTAGATGAGGCGATGCACAAGATTCAGAATTGCTGGTGGCTGAAGCCAGATATGGTGCTGTACTCTGAAAGTAAATGGATAGTTTATTTCATAGAGTTAACAGATCTGTTTGAGGATGCAGTTGATGAAGCATTTGAAAGGAAAAAGCTAAAGTATGTGGACTTGGCGGCTGAGGTGAGGGAACGTGGGTGGCAGGCACATGTAAGACCAGTGGAGATGGATGTTAGAGGATTTTTAGCCAAGTCTGCCACATCCCTGTGTGTGCAATTCAGCATCAAGGGTCAGAAACTAAGGGCAGCTGTGAAAGAGTTATCAGAAATAGCTGAAATGTCCAGTCAGTGGTTGTGGATAAGGAGAGCACAGACTAGTTGGGGGAATACACTGTAGAGGTGCTGTTGTGGTGGTTGGTGGTGTAGCATGTAAAGTTCACATGGAACTGGTGGCACTGAGCATGCATTAACGGTGCCAGAGGGGCTAGGTACAGCTTTAGTCACCAGGGAGGCCAGTGTGGATTTACGGTTGGAGTGGGGTGGGTCTGGGATGCCAGACTTCAATGTTGAGCCTTCTGGAGGTGTCATGGGTTTATTCAGCAAAACACTGATGAGAGGAGGTACTTGATGATCTCTGTGAAGAGCTAGTGATGCAGTGGGTGGTTTGGGTACTCGTTATGGGCTCAATGAGTAACTGTAGATGTTAAGGAGCTGGTTGCTGATCAGATCATAAATGGCCACAACAAACTTAGGGTGTAGCTGTAGGATTGGAACAATAGAAATGATTTGGCTGCCAGTAGGAAGAGAGTGGGGTGGGCCCTGTGTGAATGTATTGGCATAGGATATTTTACATCTTGTCTTGTGTATGATTATAATAATAGCCATGTTGCCCTGCTGAGAATAATCCTCTACCCAAATAAAATGACCTAATCCTAATAAACTGAGCCTAGATCAGTCACCAGTATCATCTACAATTCATGAAGGTAAATGCCTATGTAAAATAATTTACAACTGTTTTTGATACCCACACGTGTTTTATCAGTGTATGTAAGGAGAATAAATATAAGCAATTCAGAATATGGGAACTTTAATGCGTTTAGTGTCAGCAAACCTCATGCCCCCTCCTTCAAATCTGTCCCGCAGGGACCCCAGCGTTTCTGGCGGAAATGAAAGGTGGAGATTTCTCCCCAGATAGTGCTCAGCGGCAGCTGGCTGGCAAATGTTTTCATAGCTGCATGTTTCATTAGCCTCAGCCTAGAGAGGCCTGTCTGCCATGTTTCAGCCATCTTCCATTTTAAGCCCTGGCCTTTCTGCTCTCCCCTGCTTACTGTGTGTTTATGAGCAAAGTGTTGGATAAACTGTTTATGAAAACGAGCCTGGTTCTTATTTCTGGAAAAAAAGGAGTATTTCATGACTCTGGCGGAAAGTTTTGGTGACTTTCATTCAAGCTGAATTCCTGTCAAACTCTGGTGATAGAAAAGTTTTTCCACCCTTTAGAGTTTACAGCATTTTTCATTAAAGAGGAAAAACAAACTCTGGCTTCACTCCCTAATGAGAGCTGGATTGTGTGTGTGTGTGTAGTTGTGTGTGTATGTGTGTGTGTGTGTGTGTGTTTGTTTATATTACATGGTGGGGTCCGCAACCTGTTAGCACACTCACGGTGTGGGGACCAAAAACATGGTGGGGACCGGTTTGCTGGTCCCCACAATGTTTTCAGCCAAAATGGGTCAGCTGACTCAGGAGGCCATGCTGATATGGGTGGTGCAGTTTTTTTTTTTGGCCCCCATGCTTCACACAAACCTGACAGCCGTGTGTCTCATCTGTGTGTGACTCTGCTCACCACGCCCCCGGTGGCACTCGGTGGTATTGCATGAACACACAGATCGTGGGGGTCCGTACACACTTCACTACTGCGTCTACGCAACACTGATAGTGACTCATATTAAATGAACTAGGGTCCTTTAAACACTGCATTAATGGCTCCTTCTCCAAGGTAAACACAAATAAAACACCGTACACAACTAGTTAGTCTTTTAAACATAGAAAATAATCTTAACAAGAAATGTACATGGACATACATTTAGTTACAAAATATTAATCCCGGTGTAGTATATTGTAAGTTAGTGAGGAGGCGAATTAAATTGTTTAAATTAAAACTTTTAGTTCAAACATCAGCGTTATAAAGTCTTTAATGGTGACACGTTCAAGACTAAAATTCATATACGTGTAAATATAGTCCACTCTTTATGTATTAAAATAGCTCAGCCGAACATTTGGTTGAAGATAATGGCTCTGTGTAATGGAAGCGAATATAAAATGGCGGAATGTAGTTTTCACCGTTCTACATTGAATGAAGGAAAAGCAACTCGGAACTACAAAGGAACTACACTTCCCATAATCCCTCTGTTCCACGAAGAGTCTGCGGGGTCGTGCACAGGACGAGCTGAAAGGTAATAAACGGCTTAAATATATGGCTTTACTCGGTAATGTGACGCTTATTTTAGTCGTATTTATGTGTGTATACAGAGAGAATGGGAGTTATTAAGCTGTTTTAAATGTTTTAAAGGGCTATATTTCCGTGTGAGAGTAGTGCAGAGGGAAAGAGGCCCGTGAAATGTGACGTTAAAAGCTTTCGTGCTTTAGCTAACGCTATACTGGTTATAGAGAGAATATTCGGCTGGTTTTGTAAAATGAAGTTTTTAGAGGACTCTGTTTCCATGAATGCATGTTGGAGACAGAGAGACAGTTAGAGAGTTTTATTAAAACTGTATTTTCAGTGCATTCACTTGAGAGAGAAAGACAGACGGGAAAGTTAAATTAAAGTGCCAATATGTGGGTTTTTGTAATTACTTTAAATCACGTAAAAGTGCTTAAATATATGGCTTTACTCGGTAATGTGACGCTTATTTTAGTCTTATTTGTGTGTGTATAGAGAGAATGGGAGTTATTAATCTGTTTCAAATGTTTTAAAGGGCTATATTTCCGTGTGAGAGTAGTGCAGAGAGAAAGAGGCTCTTAAATGTGACGTTAACAACAGCTTTCGTGCTTTAAGTAACTTTATACTGGTTATAGAGAGAATATTCGGCTGGTTTTGTAAAATGAAGTTTTTAAAGGACTCTGTTTCCATGAATGCGTGTTGGAGACAGAGAGACAGTTACTTCAGCTGTTTACATTATAGAGGCCAGTTAGAGGCAAGTGTTTAAGGCGACGCTTCATTTGTAAATGTTTAATATTGAGAGTAAACGTGATATTTTATTAGAATCATATAATCAGAGTTTTATTAAAACTGTATTTTCAGTGCATTCACTTGAGAGAGAAAGACAGACGTGAAAGTTAAATTAAAGTGCCAATATGTGGGTTTTTGTAATTAGTTTAAATCACGTAAAATTGCTTTGAGATGTTAAAAATCTGCAAATCTAAAACAATGTGTTTGACAGTGTAGCCTATGGTTATATTTGCAACTCCTTCATTTGAAAATCAGTGAGCATTTGGTGTGTACTATAAGCCTGACTTGCTTGTAACATTTGGTTTGTTTGTATTTGTTTACTTTTAGGGAGAGAGAGATTTTGGAGAGGGAGACAGCAGAAGCCGTTCCTGGGCAGGTGGAAAGAGGAAAAGGGAAAGATCTGGGAGGAGAAAAAGGAGAGTAATGCACTGACCCCCCGACTGATCTGCATCTAAGCTCAGAATACGAGAACTGTTTATTCACATTTAGATGTGTACTTACAGTAAGTGAGTGAATGAATTACTGTGTTCCTCCATAGCTCCAGACTAACCTTAACATGCTCCCTATTCTCCTCACAAACATTCATCAGTTCCTCAAAGTACTCCTTCCACCCTTCAAATATCATCTCTTCATTAGTCTGCACAATACCTTCTACATTCATTATCATTCTAACATGCTGTACATCCTCACATCCTGTTCCTCTCTCATCTCGCCAGTCGATACATGTCTTTTATTCTAACCTCACTATCCATATTCTCATACAACTTTTCACGTGCATTTTCCCTAGCCTTTGTCACTTCTCCGTTTGCTTGATGCTGCATTTTTTTTTATTTCTTTAGACATCTCTCTTGAGATTCCAATTCTATTTTATCGACCACTTCCTTCTTAAGATTTCCTGCATGATCTCCTCATTCCAGCACAAAGTCTCCTCCCTTCCTTCCTCTGTCCATACAACAAACACAGTACCTGTAGCCGATTCCCTCAATGCTTTTGCAGTCTCTGCCCATCTGTCCATCACCTCGTCCACCCCACCTAGCATCTGCCTCACCTGCTCCCTGAATCACACACCGTACTGTTCTTACTTTAACGTCCACCATCTGATCTGTGATTTAGCCCTCACCCACTTCCTTTTCTTCACCTCCAAATACATCCTACCTACCACCACCGTCTGATGATGCCTTGCTATACTTCACCCCTGCCACCACCTTACAGTCACTAAATTCCTTCAGGTTGCTTCGCCTGCATAAAACAAAGTCCACATGTGTAGACCTTCCTCCACTCTTAAATGTCACCCTATGCTCTTCCTTCTTCTGAAAATAAGTATTTACTACTGCCATTTGCATTTTTTGGGGCAAATTCTACCACCATATCATCTACCTCTCTCCTTTTACCAGTCATAGTGCTAACGTTCAGTGTTTCCACTCTCACCTCCACCTTCCTCACCCTCTTCTTTATTTTGTTCTTGTTCCCCCTCTCCTTCTCCTCCTGTGACCAACAGTATCCCAATTTCCACTGGTACACTGGCAGGAAACAATCCCAATGGTGGACGTTGTTAACCCGGGCCTTCTCTGATCCGATATGGAACTCTTGTTAGTGATCTGCATTGTTAATTTGACATAGTTTATACAAAAGATAATCTTTCTGACACAACCTTCCCTATGTATACACGCTTGGGACCAGCATTACAATGCAATGTATTTCAGTGGCTAGGTTATGATTTGTCTGCCTACATTTACGCATATTGTGAGTTTCAGGAGGACAGTACGATTGAGACGGAGGAGAGTGAAAGCACTTGATGAAGCAGCACAGAATATCATCAGTGCCACTATCAACACCAATGTATTGGAAGGTATCTCTAAACTCATCTAAAGGTAATTCTAGTATAATCTTTTCTTCAAGATTAAATTGTGCATTATGTTTTTTTTTTTTTTTTGCCTGTATAGTTCACTTAATGTTTTAAATTAGCAGCCTTTAAGCAGTTGTAGAGTAGTTATTTGTAATATAAGGAGTACTGGTAAAATTCAGCTTTTTATTTTTATTTTCTGCTAAATGCTAATGTGTTTTTAAAACTTTTCAATTTTTGAACTGAAGCTAGGTTATGCATAATATGTAGATTAAAATAAAAGATTGTGTATTCATTAAATTACACTGATACTCTCGTTTGTGGTTACCAAATATTTCATATTAAATTGTGATATTTCATTAACTGAAGGCTGTTTTACTGTTGTTTGAAATCTCTGTAGAAGGCATGAGAGGACACCGCTGACACGATGGACATGGTAGAACAAACCCACTGAGCTTCCGGTCCTGTGCTCAGCGCTGGAGCTCCGTCCTCTGACTTGGCGGTATTTAAAAAGGTTTCATATACATATAGTCACTGAAATAGGTTTTAGTGAGGCAGGTCACTGTGGTCAGTTGAAGTTAATTTCTCTGGTACAAAATTGTGATAGTTCATTGCTTTTGGGTGAGGCCTTAGGGATGGTACTGGTTACACATACTCTCAGGTCGTACGTTGTGGGGACCCTCTCAGGACGGAAGTATTGAAAAGGTTTTGGTCAAATGTGCACACACACACTGTCAGGTCTTGCATAGTGGGGTCCCCGTTTAGGGAGAAACACCTACTAAAGCAGTACACGCACAGGTCAATATACAGACAGTTTATCTGAACTACAGTGTACATTACCCCATGACTGATGTCACTGAGGGTCTAGTTTGAATTTGTTATTATTTTCTTTTCTGACACAGCTCTTTAAGCTTATATTAGTGACACACACTGTCAGGTCTAGCATAGTGGGGTCCCCGTTTAGGGAGACACACCTACTAAAGCAGTACACTCACAGGTCAATATACAGACAGTTTATCTGAACTACAGTGTACATTACCTCATGACTGATGTCACTGAGGGTCTAGTTTGAATTTGTTATTATTTTCTTTTCTGACACAGCTCTTTAAGCTTATATTAGTGACACACACTGTCAGGTCTAGCATAGTGGGGTCCCCGTTTAGGGAGACACACCTACTAAAGCAGTACACTCACAGGTCAATATACAGACAGTTTATCTGAACTACAGTGTACATTACCTCATGACTGATGTCACTGAGGGTCTAGTTTGAATTTGTTATTATTTTCTTTTCTGACACAGCTCTTTAAGCTTATATTAGTGACACACACTGTCAGGTCTAGCATAGAGGGGTCCCCTTCTAGGGAGACACTCCTACTATAGCAGTACACTCACAGGTCAATATACAGACAGCGTTTCTGAACTACACTGTACATTAGCTCATGACTGATGTCACTGAGAGTTTAGTTTGAATTTGTTATTATTTTCTTTTCTGACACAGCGCTTTAAGCTTATATTAGTTACACACACTGTCAGGTCTTGCATAGTGGGGTCCCCGTTTAGGGAGACACACCTACTAAAGCAGTACACTCACAGGTCAATATACAGACAGTTTATCTGAACTACAGTGTACATTACCCCATGACTGATGTCACTGAGGGTTTAGTTTGAATTTGTTATTATTTTCTTTTCTGACACAGCGCTTTAAGCTTATATTAGTTACACACACTGTCAGGTCTTGCATAGTGGGGTCCCCGTTTAGGGAGAAACACCTACTAAAGCAGTACACGCACAGGTCAATATACAGACAGTTTATCTGAACTACAGTGTACATTACCCCATGACTGATGTCACTGAGGGTCTAGTTTGAATTTGTTATTATTTTCTTTTCTGACACAGCGCTTTAAGCTTATATTAGTTACACACACTGTCAGGTCTTGCATAGTGGGGTCCCCGTTTAGGGAGAAACACCTACTAAAGCAGTACACGCACAGGTCAATATACAGACAGTTTATCTGAACTACAGTGTACATTACCCCATGACTGATGTCACTGAGGGTCTAGTTTGAATTTGTTATTATTTTCTTTTCTGACACAGCTCTTTAAGCTTATATTAGTGACACACACTGTCAGGTCTAGCATAGAGGGGTCCCCTTCTAGGGAGACACTCCTACTATAGCAGTACACTCACAGGTCAATATACAGACAGCATTTCTGAACTACACTGTACATTACCTCATGACTGATGTCACTAAGGGTTTACTTTGATTTTGTTATTATTTTCTTTTCTGACACAGCGCTTTAAGCTTATATTAGTGACACACACTGTCAGGTCTAGCCTAGTGGGGTCCCTGTTTAGGGAGACACTCCTACTAAAGCAGTACACTCACATGTCAATATACAGACAGTTTATCTGAATTACAGTGTACATTACCTCATGACTGATGTCACTGAGGGTCTAATTTGAATTTGTTATTATTTTCTTTTCTGACACAGCTCTTTCAGGTTATATTAGTGACACACACTGTCAGGTCTAGCATAGAGGGATCCCCTTCTAGGGAGACACTCCTACTATAGCAGTACACTCACAGGTCAATATACAGGCAGCGTTTCTGAACTACAGTGTACGTTACCTTATGACTGATGTCACTGAGAGTCTAGTTTAAAATGGTTATTTACTTTTCTGATTCAGCTCTTTCAGGTTGTATTGGCGGTTGTATTGGTGGTATAATCTGAAATTGTTACTTGTGTCAGGACAAATGTGTCTTACGTTTTTTAATACCATGGTGTATCCATGTCAAGTCAATTTGACTCAGCAATTGTTTAACTGATGAGAGATTAAACATGTTGTAAAATGTATTGCACTTTAAATACTAATGTATTTGTGTGTGGTGTTCACCGAAATGTTTTACTGTTGTTTGAAATCTCTGTAGAAGGCATGAGAGGACACCGCTGACACGATGGACATGGTAGAACAAACCCACTGAGCTTCCGGTCCTGTGCTCAGCGCTGGAGCGCCGTCCTCTGACTTGGAGGTATTTAAAAAGGTTTCATGTCCATATAGTCACTGAAATAGGTTTTAGTGAGGCAGGTCACTGTGGTCAGTTGAAGTTAATTTCTCTGGTACAAAATTGTGATAGTTCATTGCTTTTGGGTGAGGCCTTAGGGATGGTACTGGTTACACACACTTTCAGGCCTTACGTTGTGGGGACCCTCTCAGGACGGAACTATTGAAAAGGTTTTGGTCAAATGTGCACACACACACCGTCAGGTCTAGCATAGTGGGGTCCCCGTTTAAGGAGAAACACCTACTAAAGCAGTACACTCACAGGTCAATATACAGACAGCGTTTCTGAACTACACTGTACATTACCTCATGACTGATGTCACTGAGGGTCTAGTTTGAATTTGTTGTTATTTTCTTTTCTGACACAGCTCTTTAAGCTTATGTTAATGACACACACTGTCAGGTCTAGCATAGTGGGGTCCCCTTCTAGGGAGACACTCCTACTAAAGCAGTACACTCACAGGTCAATATACAGACAGTTTATCTGAACTAAAGTGTACATTACCTCATGACTGATGTCACTGAGGTTCTAGTTTGAATTTGTTATTATTTTCTTTTCTGATAAAGCTCTTTAAGATTATATTAGTTACACACACTGTCAGGTCTAGCATAGTGGGGTCCCCTTCTATGGAGACACTCCTACTAAAGCAGTACACTCAGGTCAATATACAGACAGTTTATCTGAACTACAGTGTACATTACCTCATGACTGATGTCACTGAGGTTCTAATTTGAATTTGTTATTATTTTCTTTTCTGATACAGCTCTTTAAGGTTGTATTGGTGACACACACTGTCAGGTCTAGCATAGTGGGGTCCCCTTCTAGGGAGACACTCCTACTATAGCAGTACACTCACAGGTCAATATACAGACAGCGTTTCTGAACTACAGTGTACATTACCTCATGACTGATGTCACTGAGGGTCTAGTTTGAATTTGTTATTATTTTCTTTTCTGACACAGCTCTTTAAGCTTATATTAATGACACACACTGTCAGGTCTAGCATAGTGGGGTCCCCTTCTAGGGAGACACTCCTACTAAAGCAGTACACTCACATGTCAATATACAGACAGTTTATCTGAATTACAGTGTACATTACCTCATGACTGATGTCACTGAGGGTCTAGTTTGAATTTGTTATTATTTTCTTTTCTGACACAGCTCTTTAAGCTTATATTAATGACACACACTGTCAGGTCCAGCATAGTGGAGTCCCCTTCTAGGGAGACACTCCTACTAAAGCAGTACACTCACAGGTCAATATACAGACAGTTTATCTGAACTACAGTGTTCATTACCTCATGACTGATGTCACTGAGGTTCTAGTTTGAATTTGTTATTATTTTCTTTTCTGATAAAGCTCTTTAAGATTATATTAGTTACACACACTGTCAGGTCTAGCATAGTGGGGTCCCCTTCTATGGAGACACTCCTACTAAAGCAGTACACTCACAGGTCAATATACAGACAGTTTTTCTGAACTACAGTGTACATTACCTCATGACTGATGTCACTGAGGTTCTAATTTGAATTTTTTATTATTTTCTTTTCTGATACAGCTCTTTAAGGTTGTAATGGTGACACACACTGTCAGGTCTAGCATAGAAGGGTCCCCTTCTAGGGAGACACTCCTACTATAGCAGTACACTCACATCTCAATATATAGACAGCGTTTCTGAACTACACTGTACATTACCTTATGACTGATGTCACTGAGGGTCTAGTTTGAATTTGTTATTATTTTCTTTTCTGACACAGCGCTTTAAAGTTGTATTGGTGACACACACTGTCAGGTCTAGCGTCGTAGGGACCACTTCTAGGAAGACACTCCTACTACAGCAGTACACTCACAGGTCAATATACAGACAGCTTTTCTGAACTACAGTGTATGTTACCTCATGACTGGTGTCACTGAGGGTCTAGTTTGAATTTGTTATTATTTTCTTTTCTGACACAGCTCTTTCAGTTTGTATTGGTGACACACACTGTCAGGTCTAGCATCGTAGGGACCACTTCTAGGGAGACACTCCTACTATAGCAGTACACTCACAGGTCAGTATACAGACAACATTTTCTGAACTACAGTTTACGTTACAGTGTATTTCTCTAAGTAATATGCATTTTCCCCAAGTATTTTTTTTCTTTTCCACAACTGCTGACTAGATTTTCAGCTGGTTCTGATAACTCCTCCACAGCTGCCCATAGTTTTCGGCACCTGATATCGAAGTTCACATGCATGGATGCAGCAAACTTGGCTACAAATCCCATAACACCTATCTCTACTGGTCTTGCATGTGCCTGCCACCCACGTTCTGTACAGTTCCCAAACTTTTTCGATATTTGGACACTGAAAGCCGTGTTTGGTATTGAACCAACACAGGACACCATTTATTATATTGTTTTGAGGTTAGACTGTAAAAACTTATAGTTTGAAACAGACAGAAGCTCTGCAGGTCTCCCTTAGCCAGAGGGAGGGGCAGGTACTCCACAGAACATGCTTCTCATTGGTCCTAACTTGTATTAACTGTCAATGATTTATTTATACAAATTGTAATTAGTGAATTATTTAAAATAGTAAAGCTATAAATGTGTCCCTAAATTTGGTTTCAGAAAGTTGGCAGCTTACAATTTCATAAATCACACTGCTTATTATTATAGAAAGAATAATTGTGCACACACACTTTTACACAGGCCCACCCAAAGATCAATTTGTGGCTATGCCACTGATGTAGTTAACGTTTAGTCATAGTTCCTAGTTTGAATAAATGTAATAATATAAACTGGACTTGCTGCCACATCAGGCCATTGGTCTCGTTACACATACAAGGCTGGGGTTTGCATTCTTGCAATTTGCTGCTGATACAATTTAAATACAAAAATTCAGGTATCTCGTTTCCACCTGCCACTATCACTTCTCTCATTGAAGTGTTTGTAAAATAAAATAACTGTAGTTAGTAAGGCCTACCGATTTACATAGACTTAATATATTAACTGAAATAATAAATCTGGTAAAGTACTGTATGAAAAAATATGAGAATGACACCCTGCCTTTACGATGTTTGTTGGATGTGGCCCTTGAGTAAAAGTAATTGGGGACCCCTACTCTATTATATCTCTGATAGTGCATTTCCACCAAAAAGGAACCAGAACGGTTCCAGTTCGCAAGGTGAATTTGGAACCGTTTGGTATGTTTCCATCTACACAAACTGGTTCGCGACCTAGAAAAGTTTGTTCCCAGCTGAGTTTCAAATGCAGCGTTATTGCACTGCGGAGCTTGACAGGGTAATTTACAACGTTTCAAATAAATAAATAAAAAGAAATAAAACAGGAACACGCCCTGTTTTTTTGTTTCTGGTGCTGTTTGTGTGCGATTCCATTTGTGTTGGTCAGAGCCGCAGCTCTCGGTTACATTTCTCTGCTGTTCACAAGCTCAGCAGGACGGCTCTGAACTCGGCAACATTTACACAGTATTATATCTCACTCGGGTCTGACTTCATGGTAAACAAAGAATAAACAATGACTCTAACAATGAGTCTAACAGTCTTTGGTGCTGGTGCTGTATTCAGGCACAGCGACTCCCCTGCTAATGACGTATACCTGTTTCCCCTTTAAACGTGTAGAAACGCAGCAGTTCATTGGAAAGAACCAAGGTTCCAAGAATCAGGAATGGAACCGGTCTAGGAGCCAGAGTTCTTTTGGTGAAATAGCGCTGTGATTGACAGCAACAAATCAATGTTCTGATCGGTTAAATAAACCTCACTATATGATTGGTACAGCTAAAGCTTTCCTATTGGTACATCAGTTGGCCAATCAGGGTCAAAAATTCACAACTGTGAAAAGAGATTTACACAAGCAGCAGAGAAGGTGAATGTGTGCATTTTTTGTCACATTTGGAACATAAAGCTTTGCTCTGGTGCATTTTAAAACAATACTCACAAATGTAATGGACTTTGTAACTGCTTTTGAGCAACTACATACACGAAATTTTAACTGTGCTTGAGCAACTACATACACGTAAAACTAAAATCCACAAATGTATTGGAATGCACAAATTTAAAACAACAACTACAATAATAAATTAAATTCACAAATGTGCAAAAAAGATTTGCATTTGTAAATGAAATGTTGTGAATGTGTGAATCAGTAACTTCTCAAACGGTTTAAAATGTGCAAGAGCAAACCTTTTTAAAGTTCCAAATGTGACTGGGGGAATTTTTGAATGAGATGGAAAATCCACACATTCTCCTTCTCTGTTGCGTGTGCGAATCTCTTTTTGCAGATGCGTATTTAAGACCCTGTTTTGACGGCCAATTGATGGACCAATAGGAAATCTTTAGCTGGACCAAGCAGATTGTGAGGTTTGTTTAACCAATTGGAACATTGATTTGTTGCTGTCAACCATAGCGCTTTTCCACAAAATGAACTCAGGTCCGTGAACCGCCGCGTTTCTACGGACAGCAGAGAAATGTAAACAAGAGCCGCGGCTTTGATCAACGCACATGCAATTGCGCCTAACTTCACCAGAAACGCATAAAAATGGGGCATGTTCCTGTTTTTTCCTATTATTTATTTATATGAAACGTTGTGAATGACCCTGTCAAGCTCCACTGGGCGATAACGCTGTATTTGAAGCTCTGGGCTCTTGGTTACGTTTCTCCACTGTTCACAAGGTCAGCAGGATGCCTCTGAACTCAGCCATAGTGTCTCCATTCATGACGTATTCCTGGTTCCCCTCAAAATGTGTAGAAATGCGGTGGTTCACTGGAAAGAACCAATGTTCCTAGAATCAGGAACAGAACTGGTTCAAGAACCAGAGTTCTTTTGGTGGAAAAGCGCTATGGTTGACAGCAACAAATCCGATTGGTTAAACAAACCTTGGGATCTGATTGGTCCAGCTAAAGCTTTCCTATTGGTCCATCAATTGGCCGTTAAAACAGGGTCTTTAATTTGCAACTGCAAAAAGAGATTCGCGCACACAGCAGAGAAGGCGAATGTGTGTTTTTTTCCATCTCATTCAAAAACTCCCACTGTCACATTTGGAACCTTTAAAAAAGTTTGCTCTTGCACATTTTAAGTATTTTACTGATTCACACATTCACAACATTTCATTTACAAATACAAATCTTTTTTACACATCTGTGAATTTAAGTTATTATTATTGTAGTTGTTGTTTTAAATTTGACGTATACATTTGTGGATTTTAACATGTATGTAGTTACTCAAACACAGTTACAAAGTCTGTTACATTTGTGAGTATTGTTTTACAAGCTCAAAATTTTTTACCCTTTTTTGACTCCGTATTTGACTCCAGAACATTAGTGCAGAGAGTACAATGCAGTAATTACAAAGATGTTAAAATACATACAGAACAGGACCAGTAGACACAACACAGACAACAGTGTAGTTCTTCTTCTCATCAGCCTATGCCTCAAATTCTCATTGATGGGAGCTTGTCTCTTCGCTCACTGTCAGTCACAAGTCTCATACTACTGGATATTTATTGGCTGTTTGCATGGCATCAGCGATTTCTGGGCAAGCTCTTGTATCACATCTTTCAGCGGTTCACACGTAGCAATCGAGATAGTGTTGATTTGCCTCTGACCTAAGGGTTGTTCCCGTGATCCCCTAAAACAGTCTTTGACAAGAAAATCGGGGCTACAATCGTGCAGTGTGATCATATATCAGGAATCCATCAAGAAACATGTAATTGAATGATATTTATGAACGTACTTGTTTTATGAATGAGATGGATTCACTCAAGTATAAAGAAATGGTAAAAAGGTACTCTACTAAGTATTAATTACACCTGTCACAAAGGGTTTTAAAAGGTGTTTAATAATTCTGAGGCAGTAGTTATTTTGGGCATTTTTTGTTGGATTGGGAGAAAACAATTTTATCTATTTAAATTGTTATTTTAATCACTTTTTGCAAAAAAAAATAGCTAATAATCCTAATTTGGGGCTTGATACCATTTTGAGTGCCAATGTAGGTCTGTTTTCTCTTTTGCATGTTGTAAGAAAAACAGCCTTATTAAATCATGCAATTTGTGCCAAAAAAGATGTTGGTAAAAGAGAAATTTTTATTAAAATTTAGGCATAGGAAAATTTCCTTTGAGATATATATATATATATATATATATATATATTTTTTTTTTTGTCACCTAGGTCCAGTGAATTCCATGGAGTGGAGAAGCTCATGTTGATGGAAAGTTCCTGGAAAGCTGTTTGTTCACTGTATACATCTGAACAGTGGGCTCTTAAACCTGTCTCTGCAATGTTGTGATGTGATTTATATTGTTTTAAAGTTTCTGTTTTCAGACTTGATCAAAGCTCTCTCGGACCAGGCAGTTTTGATAGGAACACCTTGTGTCTATACTCACTGTTCATTTCATCAGCTCCATTTACAATGTAGGAGCATTTTGTAGTTCAGCATTTACAGAATAGTGTCCATTTCTTGTGCTGCATGCTTTGTTTACCAGATTTCACCCTGTTCTTCAATGGGCAGTACTCTTAGAGGACCCCCACCTAGCGTGATTTGTTTTGATTCCAGATACATTTCTTGGGGTGAGGTTGTGGTAGTGAAAAGCCAACCAGGGACCAAACAGTCCAGTAGTGTAGGTCCCATGCATTGCACAAGCACAATTAATGTGTTGCTCTGGTATGAGTGGATCAGACATGGCAGTGCTCCTACATGGTAAGAGTAACTAATATAATGGACAGCGAGTGTAAGTACAGTGTTCGTAATGGAGTTCTTGGTTAATATCATAGATGGACTGTCTCTTGTCAATTATTCTGAGTTTATATTGTGTGTGTTCATATTGATTTTTAATTTTCTTTAGCCTAGCTAAGCTCATCAGTTATTCAAGGTATTATTTATTTATATTGTGTTTTATTCTCTCAGTTTTTGGCTAACTTCATTGCTTCTACAGTATGTACACATCTGTGCCTATCTTTTTCAGAGTTTAATAAAAGAACAAATTAGTTCAAATAACGTTAAAGGTTAATAAATTAATCTTTAAACGAATGCATCGGCCTGGATTAGTTGTTTTTCTGCATTAATTATAGATTACACATTGTTCTCTCTCAAAATGAAATTGGTCCCCACAAAGAATGAGAACAGGTGATTTGTGTAATATTTGGTCCCCAAATATACTCCAAACCTGAAATGTCCCCACAAGTCACGAGGACGTCTGGTCAGAATCAATTTTGGTGAGATATTTGTAATTTGAAGTGATATTAAGATTCACAAGTGCATTTTGACAAAGCATGATTTTTTTCAAGTCTGTAGCACCTTGGGAAAGGGTGGACCCCACAATGTGTGTATTCCTCCAGGTGACCCCCACAATGCACAGAAACAAGTATGTGTGTGTGTGTGTGTGTGTGTGTGTGTGTGTGTGTGTGTGCGTGTAAATGGGATACAAAACAGCACTCTGTCTATATATTTGTCTGTGTTTCTTTGCTTTCATTGGCCTTGGCAAAGTTTGCAGTCATATGTGGAGAGCAGCGTTTCCATGCCAATATGGGGTGTGAGAGCTGTAAAGATCTTACCAACCAGGTCGCTCTCTTTCTTTCTATTGTCACTCTCTCTCCCACCCTCCCTCTCTCTCTCTTTCAGTGGTGTTCTTGCCAAGATATGTAATTAATAATTGCTGCCAAAGCACTGAAGTGAATGCTTAATGCTATAGATAACAATACAAATATGATTAGAAAAATTAAATGGGAATAGATCAAGCAGAACATTTCAACACACAAATACTTGCAAATCATTAAAACTCTGCTCCAAATATAATTTAAGTTTTTTTTTATATTTAAACTTTGGCATTTCATCTTCGAAATTGCTTTTTTTAATTTTATACCAAAAAGTCTATTTCATACAGTGTAACAGAACGGAACTGGAAAAATGATGGAATTCATTCATTCATTCATTCATTCAGTGACGGATGCTGGTCTTTCAAGGAGGGGAAGCTCAATTTCGGCCCACTGCCCCATAGACCCCCAGAGACGCTGAGCGTCCGATGGGCGGGACAAAGCCCAGCATTTATCCAATGGCTTGTCTCGTTTCGCTGCACTTCGCTGCTTCGCTATTGAACTCTGTGGACGCTCAGCGTCCAGACTGTTTAAATCACCGTGAAGCTACGCGAATGACTGAGAGGAAAGTCGCGTCTTTACCAGTGATAAGAAGCTCATTCTGAACAAAAGTTGAGTGTGTTGTAGTGCATATTTATTCAATGACATGTACACACAACAGTATATATTTGATCACTTATTTTTTGACATTTTAGAGGAAGCTGAGCTTCCCTTGCAGTCTTAGAGCAATCGCCTCTGCATTCATTGTCTGTAACCCTTATCCAGTTCAGGGTCGCGGTGGGTCCAGAGCGTACCTGGAATCATTGGGCGCAAGGTGGGAATACACCCTGGAGGGGGCGCCAGTCCTTCACAGGGCAACACAGACACACACACTCACACCTACGGACACTTTTGAGTTGCCAATCCACCCACCAACGTGTGTTTTTGGACTGTGGGAGGAAACTGGAGCACCCGGAGGAAACCCACGCGGACACGGGGAGAACACACCAACTCCTCACAGACAGTCACCCGGAGCAGGAATCGAACCCACAACCTCCAGGCCCCTGGAGCTGTGTGACTGCGACAATACCTGCTGCGCCACCGTGCCGACCACATTAATTTTTTTTATATTAATATTATGAATAATTTGGTCTCATGTTAATAAAGGTCTAATATTTATTTTAGATATTTCATAATTAAAATGTATAATTTAATGTTTAAGTAGTACACAATTAAATATAAAATATAAAATCAATCAATCTATCTATCTATCTATCTATCCAACCTATTGATTTGTATGGAAACACTTTTCTCATATCACCACAGAGAGAGTGATCAGGTCAATTGCTCATTACTTGACCAACAAAAGCCCCTCATTATCACATCTAATGACGTCTAATGGTGTATTCATTGTGAACAATAGACTTCTAAGCAGAGTTTGCTTTACTATCTTTCCTTTAGGCCTGTCATAAACGGTGCAGTGACACAAAATATGAATCAGCACAGTTTCACAGTTACTGCCACTCATTTCATTCACCCCAGTTTTTCACTCTTAGCTGATCATCAGCATCTCATATATGGCTCTGTGCACATTTTCTACTCTATTTCTCACTAGCCTTTTTAATTTTTTTATTTTTGGGTAATTGCCAGTCAATCAGTAAGGTTTCAGTCACAATTAAGAAAGAAAATGATTCAGCAAGTTAATTTTTTTTACACTTCAGTAAGTGAAGCGTATCTCAGCTTATATTATAGCCCTCAGTAACAGAGTTAATAGCCTGGGATTTTAATGGGGGTACACTTTTAATTAATTTTATGAATAATTTAGCAATTGCTATGAAACAAAAAATTTGCCAAAATATCATAGGCATTCATCTACATTCATACACTTGGGTTGAATTCCATTTCTTAAATTTTTCGAGTGCCATTGCACCCTTGGAACTGAGTTACAACATGTAGTGGTTAAAATCTTCTCTTGGAAATGGAACAACTGTTCAAGGGCCTGATACGTCTCCAGTACAAAAAAAAAGAGCTGTGCTTCAGAGCTCTGCTGCCTGCCTGCTGTGATATCAGAGTGTTGCTGGACTTGAATGTTGATGTGTCCCCTGGAAAATTGGATACAGCTGCATTTGTCCCCCTCAAAAATTATACCATGAAGAGAAAAAAAAATGTTTTTTTCGCAGACTTTTATTTTGAAAATGTGACACTGAGGTTAATGTGTTTTGGCAGCAAGTCAGACAAGGTGGGTCTTCTTTAAGCCTTCAAATATATAATTGCTCCAATCATCAGAATCACTGGCCTCTGATTCACTTTCACTTCATCAGAGAGTCTGGTTTATAAAGTTAGTTTTTATCAGCTCGGGGCTTGATGTCACTAAAGAGAACACAACAGATAGCAGTGATGTCTAATTATGAAAGCGGCTTGTATATAAGGTTGTGTTAGGAAAACATAGTAAGAGGGTTTGAGAGTTAGTGAACGTAACTGCGTTCAGTTTTTGAGAAAGCACTCTAAACATGAAGCAAGTTAATGTTAGTCTGGCTGTGCCCCAAACTTCACACTGCTGGACTGGATAGTATTTAAATAAAATATATAACACCCTTAGCAGTGCTTTTTGCAGTGTAGTATGCAACGTATTGTAGTGATGAATAAAGCCAGAAACTCATAGATTTTTTTTCTGTCTTATTTACACAGTAATTAGCTTATAGCTAGCTAATATTTTGGCTATGAGGTGGGCTTTGACTCAGCAAATATGTCCCACCCCAATATGGAACTCCTACACCCTTGCTGACAAGTGTGCACAAGGCATTATTAACCCTTTGTTTTCATGCCCCTGAAAAATCTTAATTTCAAGAGATAACCCTCTTTCCCAACAAGAATTGAGACACCCCTAACCCTAGGCAAAAGTTAAGATGTAGGGCTAAGTGGTGAAATGGGACGCACCCATGGTAGTGCGTTTCTTCAGAGGAAGCATTGCTAATAGATTCAGAATAGATTCAGCTGCACATGAGCCTAACATTGGCTAAAGGGACAAAAATCCCTCAGCATTGAACTGTGAGAATTGGAACTGCATTTTCTGAAGTGCTGGACCTCCGGCTAATGTTGTGATTAGTTGGAGTGGCAATTGTGATTCATAGCTAATCATGTAATATCAGTATCTGACCTCAATAATGCTATTGTTGCCTGATGTGATTCAGTCCTCACATCATTGACCCTTCAACTAGTCTTATAGGGAATGTCTAGGATTGTGGGCAATTGCAGTTCTTTCTGGTTGCTTACATTCCAAAGCTAAGCATATTTTAAGTTTTTATTCACTGTACTATCACAGAAACTTATTTGGATCAAAAATAAGTGTATATTACCCACCTGTGGAGCAACATCCACGTCTTGGTTCATGCTTTGCAATGTTTGGAGTTCTTTGGAGAGAGAGAGAGAGAGAGAGAGAGAGAGAGAGAGAGAAAGAGAGAGAGAGAGAGAGAGAGAGAGAGAGAGAGAGAGAGAGAGAGAGACTAGCACACCAGACAGAGACAGTTTGTTTTTCCACTCATTTACTGACACAGGGCTTTCATAAACACAACAGACTGGTTTCCAGAATGAAAACAGAGTGGAAAGCTAGCAGATGATGAGGAAACATTTTTTGAATTTTATAAAAAAGTGTTTTTTGATTACAATCATGGACTACGCCTTTAAACAGCAAAAATGGGGACAAGCTACTTTTTAATGGGATTAATTCCAGAAGAAATGTTGGATGTGCTTAAAGCAGTGTAGTGTACTTTGGTAACCTCTACTTAATACACATACACAAAGCTAACATGTGTACACATACACAAAGAGAACACACCACACTCCTCACAGACAGTCACCCGGAGGAAACCCACGTGGAAACAGGGAGAAAACACCACACTCCTCACAGACAGTCACCCGGAGGAAGCCCACGCAGACAAAGGGAGAACACACCACACTCCTCACAGACAGTCACCCGGAGGAAACCCACGCAGACACAGGGAGAACACACCACACTGCTCACAGACAGTCACCCGGAGGAAACCCACGCGGACACAGGGAGAACACACCACACTGCTCACAGACAGTCACCCGGAGGAAACCCACGCGGACACAGGGAGAACACACCACACTGCTCACAGACAGTCACCCGGAGGAAGCCCACGCAGACAAAGGGAGAACACACCACACTCCTCACAGACAGTCACCCGGAGGAAACCCACGCGGACACAGGGAGAACACACCACACTCCTCACAGACAGTCACCCGGAGGAAACCCACGCGGACACAGGGAGAACACACCACACTCCTCACAGACAGTCACCCGGAGGAAACCCACGCAGACACAGGGAGAACACACCACACTCCTCAGAGACAGTCACCCGGAGGAAACCCATGCAGACACAGGGAGAATACACCACACTCCTCACAGACAGTCACCTGAAGGAAACCCACGCAGACACAGAGAGAACACACCACACTCCTCACAGACAGTCACCTGGAGGAAGCCCACGCAGACACAGGGAGAACACACCACACTCCTCACAGACAGTCACCCAGAGGAAACCCACGCAGTAACAGGGAGAACATAAAACACTCATCACAGACAGTCACCTGGAGGAAACCCACGCAGACACAGGCTTAATCACTCTTTCTGCCGTTTATCACACCACTGGCCTGTGTGCTTTCTCACACAATGTAGATTTGTAAAGTGCTTCACAGTGCACACTTCTACCTCCATCTGGGACCCAGAGGCTTTTTTAAGGCTTAGTCCATGTACAGCTATCACTTCAGTATTTCTCTCTGTCTCTCACTATTTCTCTCTCTCTCTCTCTCTTTCTTTCTCTCACTCTCTCTTTCTTTCTCTCTCTCTCTCTTTCTCTCACTTTCCTTTTATCTACAAATTCAGATAACAGATCTTCAAAGTGCAGATCCATTTTAAAAGATTCATATCTGTTTGAATACACACATGAACACAATTTAACAATAATTTACAGGGTGTATTCTCACATCTGCCTTTAAAAGTGAAAATTATGGCCAAAACTGTGAGAGCACATATTCATCCAACATTTCTAAGTTAAGTAATTGCTCTTTTTGTGCAATTACAGTGTCTACTCTTCTGGGAAGGCTTTACACTAAATGTTGGAACATTTCTCTGGGTATTTCATGGCCTTCAGTCATAACACAAATATTGAGGTTGATGTTGGATGATTAGTTTTGGAACCTAAACCACACTCCAACTCATCTCAAAGGAACTTAAACTAGCTTCGTCAGTCCAGGGAGTCCAGTCCTGCTGCTTCACAGTCCGGTTCTGGTTGGATTTAAACCTTCTAGCTGATGCTTAGCATAAAACATGGTGAACTTAAGCTCATGTGCAGCTTTTTCCGATCGTCCTGTTTCACACTAGGCATCTGTACTATGCCTAGGAAATCCATTTTACTGGTAATGTTTCAATGGAGATTATACAAGCTGCTAGTGTCTGCAGTAAACTTACCTTAATTTAAATTAAACTACATTACAGAACCACTAACTCTCAGATACTGTTTATTATTATTTAAAGGTCTTGTTAAATATGTAATGATTGCCAATGTGACGCATGAGGTTTACTGCTGTAGTCGGCGGCACTGTGATCCCTGTCGTAAAATGCCATTGACGAGCCCCCAATATTGCACTGTCCACCCAGAGGTTGTCTGATGTAAACAACAGCTGGGGCTGAAGCTGCCTTTGGAGCAGCTGGGCAGGGGGTGGGGGGAATGATTCCGTGAGGCCTGGGGTTCCTTGGCCAGGTCGGAGTCCCACCCTGACCACATATGCATGAAAAATGAAGTGCTTCCCCAGCCCCTGGCTGCTCCAATTGTTCTTTGGGTTTTATTTTGGTCTGTATGTGCTGCAGGAAGGAAGTGTGCAGTGGTGGGTCAGGATAACCAGCGAGAGGGCCACAGATAGAGACAGGGGCTTTTGTTTCAGCCGGAGTGCATGCTGACCCCTGCAGTCAACCCATCCTGTTTATGCATAAGGTGATGCGGCATGCCTAAGACCGTTGTCTTAGTTGTCTGAGCAGCAGGAAAGTTAATCACATTTTTTCTTTGTACTAGAAGTACACACATCTCTTTTGTGCCCTCCTCTCGTTTTTTACCCTCTTGCTCTCTGGCTCTCGCTGAGTGATGTGTACAAGTGTGTTTGGCTTTTTTGGGGATGCTTGTTTGGTTTTGTTGGGTTATTTTCATTGTTTGCTTACACTGCCTGGCTGTGAGCGTTTGGGTGTTTATGGGCCATCTTGTGCTCTGTGGCTTTTCTCCTTTCACCCACAACTGAACTGGGCTTCAGTTAAAACTCCCACATTCCACTCAGGATGGTCTATGCCCTTTATATCCTTAGTCTTGGTATATTACACTTTGTAACATGATTTAGACTGGAGGAAATGGACACAGCATGAGAGATTTTACACATTTGAGGCATGGAGAGAATTAGTCCACTATCCTGCAAATCAAATAGCTTTTTATTGCTCTATTCTTTGTCACCATTGTATGAAAGGGGCCATAAACTTCAGAGCTTTTTAGGGAATAGTGAATCATTTAGGGCATAAACAGGCCCAGTAAGGTCAATAGTTGGGTATTACCCATGGAAATGCCCTTGGAACAGACGTCCATGGAGCTCAACAAAGCCGACAGAAACTATTCAAGTCTGCTCCTTCAGAATCCTGCAAAATCTTTATAAAAGTAAAGTGGCAAATTAATGCTTAAGTTGAGAACAGTGCTTTTGAAACTGTCAGAAAAAACCTTCATTTAGTGATCATAAATGGCAAAGTACATGAAGTTATGCACTGTTCCAGTGTCATTTCCACTAGAGTGGACATCTCTTGGTCTCTGTTACTCCAGAACCTGTCAATCATTAGCTAACAGGAAGAAACATCCACAAAAACTTGAATAGTTCATTAAACTAGCAGTAGAAGGAAAGAGCACTACAACTAAATCACTCATCAGCTCCAGGGCGGACCCCAGTAAACTGAATTGTACATAAACATTCACCAAAGTTGAATAGACTTGCAGGAAACTGTACAGGAAACTTTGTGGAACTGTTTACTGTCTTATATCATTGTTTCTTTCAAAACAGCCAGAATATTACCATGATAACAGCTTCATACACAAAGCTTTTGAACAGCAGGAAATCACCTATTTTTTAAACTTAGAAAACATGCCGCATTTGTCAGATTCACTGGACTACCCGTCTGTGATATTTATTTTACCTAAATAGCTACCAGAAATTGTGCATCCCAAATCCTGACTAATGGCTCTGGGGGCCTAGCAGGTAAACTACAACAACAAATAGCCATTCTGTGCCACTCCCAAACAGATTTTCTTAGGCACAGCGTACACTTGTGCTGATGTATTTGCTAAAATAACTCTAAAATAACGTTAAAAATTAAATAAAATAATCAATTACACCTTTAAATCCTATAAAATAACACAAGTTAATTAATTTTAAACACACAATTAATCATCTAAGGAGTCTGGTTCGTATGGCTGGCAGTAAGTCCGACTGGTTTCCAGTTGGAGTTGGACTCCGTCAGGGCTGCCCGTTGTCATCGGTTCTGTTCATAATTTTTATGGACAGAATTTATCGGCGTAGCCAAGTGGAGGAGGGTGTCTGGTTTGGTGGTCTCAGGATTCCATGTCTGCTTTTTGTTGGATGATGTGGTCTTGTTGGCTTCATCGAGGCGGGACCTCCAGCTCTTGCTGGACCAGTTTGCAGCCGAGTGTGAAGCGGTAGGGATGAGGATCAGCACCTCCAAGTCCGAGTCCATGGTACTCAGTCGGAAAAGGGTAGAGTGCTCTCTCCAGGTTGGAAGTGAGATCCTGCCTCAAGTGGAGGAGTTTAAATACCTCGGGGTCTTGTTCACAAGTGAGGGAAAGATGGAGCGTGAGATTGACAGGCTGATTGGTGCAGCGTCAGCAGTAATGTGGGCTCTGTACCGGGCCGTTGTGGTGAAGAGAGAGCTGAGCAGAAAAGCAAAGCTCTCGATTTACCATTCAATCTATGTCCCAACCCTCACCTATGGTCACGAGCTTTGGGTAGTGACCGAAAGAACGAGATCGCAGGTATAAGCAGCTGAAATGAGTTTTCTCCGCAGTGTGTCTGGACTCTCCCTTAGAGACAGGGTTAGGAGCTCGGACATCCGGGAGAGACTTGGAGTGGAGCCGATGCTCCTCCACGTCGAGAGGACCAGTTGATGTGGTTCGGGCATCTGGATAAGTGGTGGATAATGGATGGATGGAATTAATCATCTCTGTCAAAATATAGATAATTTATATATATTTAATGTATATTTACAAAAATATACATAAAAATCTGGCATATAAACTGGCAACACTGCAGAACACATCCAATTTTTAATTATATTTTCCCCTTGAGGTCCATTTACAACATTTGTGTTGATCCTGTGTGATTTTGGAACATTTCTCTCAGGATGTGATGGCATACCGCCATAAGAATGTTAGTGAGGTTAGATACAGATGTTGGACATTTATGGATAACAAACACTGTAATAAAATTGAGCTCCATCTGTGCAGAGAACGGTTCCGTGGTGCTGGCGAATTTTATACAACTCTATCTGACACTGGAGATCATAGTAGGCAGGGCGGCACGGTGGCGCAGCAGGTAGTGTTGCAGTCACACAGCTCCAGGGACCGGGAGGTGGTGGGTTCAATTCCTGCTCCGGGTGACTGTCTGTGAGGAGTTGGTGTGTTCTCCCCGTGTCCACGTGGGTTTCCTCGGGGTGCTCCGGTTTCCTCCCACAGTCCAAAAACACATGTTGGTAGGTGGATTGGCGACTCAAAGTGTCCGTAGGTGTGAGTGAATGTGTGTGTGTGTGTCTGTGTTGCCCTGTGAAGGACTGGCGCCCCCTCCAGCGTGTATTCCTGCCTTGCGCTTAGACTTAGACTTAGAGAGAGGGGGGGACTTAGAGAGAGAGAGAGGGAGAGAGAGAGAATTGGAACCTGCAGTAAGAAAAACAGGGAAACAGGAGTAGTGCTTGTAATCTTATTTAGTTTTAACTTTTATTGCAGTTTGACAATAAAACTAGAGAGAATAGTACTCACATTCTCTCTCTCTCTCTCTCTTTCTCTCTCTCTCTCTCTCTCTCTCTCTCTCTCTCTCAGGCTGAGGTGTAATCATAAGATGGGCAGTATTGTAGAGGTCAAGTTTAGGATGAACAGAAACAGTATGTGGATAACTCCAGAAGAAATTATTTCCTTTAACTGATCAACGCATATTACATTAACTTCCACCCTGACGTCAATCATTAGTTAGTGGAGGACTGATGTGCCGAAGCATGAGAGTCTGATCTGGACTGGGAAACATTTTGAAACTGAACCTGTGACTGAGATTCGGAGAACCTGAGATTTACTATTCCAATGTATTAACAGACTAAAAATGTTCAGTCGATTGTCAAATCTTGTCCAGCCAAATCTTAAAATGACCAGCCGCATCATGATCACAGGCACATTCTGACAGTTTTAAATGCAATGGTTCAAAATGATTTATAATGGATTTACCTTGTTATTGCCAGATATTTACTTATTTTTGTCAACAACAACAACAACAACTACAGCAACAACAAAAAATATGTGTAAGTAATACATTGTATTGTAGAAAGGATCAACCATGGCATACAGCTTAGAACAGTGGCCTTGGGACAGAACGGTCGCCTGTTCAATCATCTCGAATGGCAGGAAAACTGAGGGTGTGAAGACACAGCACTGACTACTCCCTCAGCATCCATGGCTGAGGTCTCCCCAGCTCTCACCCACTTCTTCAGGTTTGTATAGACTCACTAACATTAGTGCAGATGGTTTTGTGTGTGTATGTGTGTGTGTGTGTGTGTGTGTGTGTGTGTGTATGGTGTGTATGTGTGTGTGTGTGTGCGCGCATGTGTGTGTGTGTGTGTGTGTGCGCGCATGTGTTTGTGTGTGTTTGTGTTCAAACATGGTTCAGCCAATGGTCAGGACTTCAGGAGCTGAACCTAAGGTCTAACTATTAACATAAAAAATAATTACAGAATTTAACGATCACGTTTAATTCCCAAAGGACAGGAACAGGTTCATGGGAAAATGCCATTCTAAACATTCTGTTCCTTAATACATCATAGTGTATATGAGTTTTCTGACCGTTAGTTTCTGTCTTTTCTTAGAATGACACAATCATATTTAGAGAGACACATTTATTTTGCTTATTCTGTCTCATCTGTGGAAGTTTGTGGCATGCATCACAGCTCTTGTGTATCACAGTCTGTTGCAGTGCCTGAAAACATTTCTGAGATGAATGGACATCAAGTAAATAAAGGTGGTAGTGCACTGTAATAGTGTTTCCACTGAAGATGCAGATGCAGTGGACAGAAAGTTTTCCAATGCACTGCTTCTTTAACTTTGTAACAAGCTTATATCACTGAGAAGCACAAATGATGAGCATGATGGTGTATAACACAAACATAGGGACTGTAAAATGACTCATATGTAAAGATAACTGGTGCTCCTGAGTGGCCCTGTCGTCTCAGCACTCATCTCCAGGTGATCATCTGTTTGATCCACAGTGATGATTCACCACATGAGGCTCGGAGCCCTAAAGAGCACTATTGGTCTCCCTCTCTCATCACATGGCATGGTGCCAGCCAGTGTAAGTATCTGTCAGCATAGACCTGGGCAGTCGGTGCTCTCCTCTGGTGTGTGGGGCTGTCTGTCACCTGTTTGTGTAAAAACACACATTTAAAAAAACAAACAAAAAAAAAACCCACTTTGAATTTCCTTCCTTCCTTATTTTTATATGTTAAAGTATTGCATGACATTAAATAATATACATCAAGAAATATATCATTTGAGAGTGCATGTTATTGAAATTATATCTCTGGTTGTAGCTGATTAAGTTTCATGATACCCTATATATGTGAAAAAAAAGAAAGTAAATTCAAAGAGTATTTTTATTTTGTTTCAGGGCATGCTTGTCTTCACAATTCCAGTTCAGTTTTGGTGGCAGCGTGTGTGATGAGGAAGTTCAACTACAGGCAACAGGGTGGAAGAAACTAATGTTTAGGTGTGAATTCTTCTAAAACCAGGGTATAAATAAATCATAGACATTACTAATAGAACATACACCTTATATATTAGGGTGTGTGCATTCTCAGAAAAAAAGGTACGGTAGAGGCACAATTGGTCACTAAAGCTACAAACAGTTTAAATGTACCTTTAAAGGTACAACAGTGTTTAAAAGTCTAGTTTTGTTCCTTAAATATACATTACATTCTCTTCTCCAGAAGGAGAGATACATATTTGTAATCTTTCATTATAGAACTGTCATATAAAAAACATAATAAAAGTCCTGGAGATGAAACCAACACAATTACAATTCTAATAGAATAAGGTACATGTTAAAGGTTCAAATATGTACCCTTGAATGACAAAATATAATATATTGTTACATTTTAGTCCTGATTCCCTTAGCATTCATATTGACAAATGAACAGTCAATCCCATAAATAAATGAATAAATAAATAAGTGACCTTTAATGTATATTTATGTATATTTTGTGAGTTAGTTGTCAGTACAATGCACCACATTGGGTTTAATGCACGTGGTTGTGTAAACCTGGTAGTATTTTTACAAACTGGAAACACAGCAAGAAGTGGTAAAACAGATAAATGTGTCAAGACAACACCAGAAGTTCCTCTGCTGCACATAACAAAGAATGTATGCTCATTGTTTTTAACACACTCTTCCCCTGTGGCATATTTAGTGTCGTAATCATGTGACATCATGTCTTGTATTACAGTTGTTTGGTTCCCTTTGTTTCATGCTTTACTCATGCTTAAAATGAACTGTACCAGAATTAATTTAGAAGTGGCTCTAGATGCATCTGCTGAGGTTTTCTTGACCCACTTGTTTTGTTTTGTGTATAACAGTTCCAAAGGAATCGTTCACACTAACATCACTAACCTAGCAGTTTATTAGTGACAAGCTGACATGTATGAACACACTCTCAAACAGGGATTCAGTCGGATATGTTAGAAGATATGTATGTTAGAAGTTAGCTTAGCAAATTTCCTCAGAGCTGAAGGCCTAGGTTGAATGAGAGAGACAAATTAAAAAGTATATTTTTCTTACACTGAATTTTTCACTGTACAGTTTTCAGTTTTTGATGCCGTTGGTGTTTTTGAAGGTGGTGTCAGACTGCATTTGCTGAATTTCTAAGCAGCTTTTATGAGCATAATTTCTCAAACTAACTGCTGGCTGAGTGTTGTCATTGTTGCCATAAAATTACTATCACATGCTTTGTGATTGAATATTCTCAGAAAAAACTTACATTGTTGTGGTACCTTCAATGGAATATATTCAGTTGCTTCAGTCAGGGAACATTAATGCTTTATATTCTATATTAACTAAAGATTTTTAGGTTTATGCCCCAAGCCTAAAATTTTATTATTTTACACATTTACACAAGTGGACTTTAAAACCACTATTTGTACCTTTAGTAATGGTAATGTTTTATTTTCAGAGTGTACTGCAAAAATGAAAGTATATTGCAACATTTTTATTAGATTTTCCCTTTGTTTTATTTTTTCCCCCTGTAATAAATGATATTTAGTATGTCTTAATTATACCATATAGGTATTACAGGTATTACACCAGGTATTACAGGTATTACACTCCCAGACTTATTATGTTTTACTGCTTAGAGCTATTGTGTATTCTGGGCTACTGTCTGTGTTTTAATGTGAAGTATACCTGTGTGACTGCCTTTGTAGTTCTCAGATCTATTTGCCTTCTGCATGAGTCATTGTCACAAGACACTGCCATGGCTCACAAACATAAACCTCCACACATGCAGACACACACACACACAAACACACTAAAACCAGACTCACTGTGACCAATGGGCCGAGTGTGTGATTAAAACAATGCAGCTCAGGGCTTTGAAAGCCGGGACACAGGGACAGTTACAGACCAGCACCTTTGAAGTCTCTAATCACTTGTGCTGTGAGGTGTTTGGATGTAATGGTGAAGGCAAATGTCCTGACCACTTCTCATGGCTGACCTGAACTAACCTGTCAGTCTGAAAAACTAACACAAGACAGAGAGAGACACAGGCATTAAGATAGAAGATGAGAGAAAGAGAGAAACTGAATTAGTTTAGGGAAGCTTTTGATTAGATTAGTAGATTTGTCCCGATAATAATATGAACACTTCAAATAACAATATATATTTTATTTTTTTAAATAAATTTATTTAACACCCAAATTAGATTAGTTAACAAAATCTACAGCAAAAAAATGTACAAAAAGCCAATTTTAATGCCAATAAGATTCCTACATAAGAATGCATCTAGCAGCTGGCTATTCCTCACTTTTACAGCAGGTTATAACAGTGTGTGCTCTACTGAGTACTATATAGACTTAAAGGGCTAAATAATTCGGAGACTGCAAAATTCATTAAACTTGCCAAGAAACCACTTATATTCGTCTTGGGATATTTAAATTGTTCTTGTTTGATTTGTGTACTGTAAAAAGCTAAACATTTGTTACATTTGCTAGTAAACCTAATTATTCAATGGAGATTTAATCATTTTGAATGCAACTGTACACTGGAGTATTGGAATAAATCTCCTGGGGAACTGGAAAGACATCCATAATCAGTATTGGAAGCATTGTATATACACTGTTAAACTACAAGGTATAAAAGGCCTGTGCATGTTTTCAGAGCTGAGGGATAAAAGAAGCTCCATATTTCAGAGGATGGCCCGTGGAAAGTTCTGAGTCTGGTTTTGGTTCTGAGTCTGTAAGTCTTTTACTTTTGGTCTCCCCAGATGTAGGAACTGTATGGACTGGAGAGCTAGCAGCTGATGATTTTCTTTGCGAATCACACCACATGCTGTAGCTTACCGTTGGTGTGTGTAGATGCAGAGATGGAGGCTGTGGTGGTGGAGTATGTTGTGGTGGTTTAGAACTGGACCAGTAGTGTTTGTAGCATCAGACCTATTCAGTTTAAAATGGATAACTCCTGTAAGGTCTCAGGTTGTATGAGTATATGCGTGTTTGAGTTGAGCAGTTCATATCATCGCTGTCCAAAGAAAAACATGTATCTCCAAAATGGTCACTTCCTTTTTTCTTGAAGAATTTATTCTAAGTAATTATGGAGCATTTCTATTGGTCTATTTCATCATGACATTTTTACACAATGTGAAGGACAGCTGCTGTGGTCAAAAGGTGCAGTAAACTAGAAATCGACAAAAATAGACATACTTGTGATTATGAGAGAAACAAGACCTGTCTCTGCTCTCTTTCTCTCTCCTGCTCTCCCTCTCAGTTTCACAGATATTATGAAGCAGACTAAGACCATGACAAGAGCGATGTGGTTTAAAGTGTGTGGGGCTGGTAGATTGAACCCATGTCTGCTGACTCATAGCTATCTTCATTCTTCTCGGAAGAATAATCCTGGAATAGTACAATAACACAGCCTCTGATCTTTTCTGCTATCTGAGAAGTGTTCATGAAAGAGAGCGTTCATTTATTTTCTCTAATTCTCCAATTAGGGTCAGTTCAGCTTAAAGACGATGTCTAGCTGCTGTTGTGTGACTCACTCATGGAGCCACAGAGACAATAGCCCTGATCGGGCATTTTTTACTCGATTAACTTGGTTTTGTGACTCATTCCGTTTTTCCCTTTTCTGACAGACTTAGTCACATTAGTGCAGACTTCTTGTGATTTGGTTCATCATTAAAGGCCAGTAAACACTGAACTCTCCTCGAGTAGAAGAATTGACTAGTCAGCATTCTTTGTCCTCTAAGTTCTAAGTATCACCTAGTGAAGTACATGACAAGGCAAGACGTTTATAGGAATCACTTCATATAAAAGAGTTCCACTACATTAATATAAATTGATCAAGCTGTTCAAATGCTAAAACATGTAGTGGAATTCCTAATAAACAGTTTTAGCAACAAGGGGTTACATATACATTAAAAGACAAGAGAAAGTCACATGATCTGAGGCTAAGCACCATCTAATGGGACTTCCCTGGCGATTCCTCATCATCATAATGTGAATTTGAATTAAGCTTAAAAAAATGTTTATTGCACTTTAAAATCGAACTGACGTAAATTGAGGGGAAAACCTAATGTCACTGATGGGCATCTATGAACAATGCAGTGATCACACAAAGCTGATTGATTGTAAACTCTGAATTCTTCCAGTGATCTTTCAGTATGATGAAGCAGATGAAACTGCAGTAACTGAAGGCTGGTGCAGTGGAAGTTGTCCAGACAAGAACAATTAGACACTTTTGATTTGAGACGAACAAAGATGCTATTGTTAACAATTTACATAAACACTTTTACTGAAATCTTAAAATAAACATAACTGCAAAAAGTAATCCTGTTCTTTTCAGACTTCCATTACATGCCACAGTTGGCTCAGCCCGTCACATCATTGATGGATAATGGAGTCGTTTCTGAAATGTAGTGTCATATAAGACATCAAAACCAAAAATAAGAAAACAAATATGGCCAAAATGATTTGAACTCTGCCATTTCTTAGCTGCACTGATCATATAAAACCAGGTCTCACAGCTACCAGTGTTCTCTTCACACATCAGCTGTGGCTGTGTTAGTTCTTAAAAAATAAAAAATAAAAGCAGAATCACACCTGGTTCAAGTTGGTTGAAAAATGATTTCTCATAAAATTAATTATGAAATTTCAAATCTATCTATAGGTTTTTCAGCTAAGTTCAAGATGAAGAGTTGCTGTCCACCATTTATGTTGTGTGTATGACATTTACCACTGTGTTTTAAGCTTTATTTTTTATATATGGTTTCAAACTCAGTAAACATTCGTTAGGAACTTTAGACAAAAAACAGGAAAGTGAATCGAAACACCTCTAAGTACCCAGCAAGTAATAAAACATAAAATCACAGTGCCATTATATTAAGGTATATATACTCCTCACAGACAGTCCCTCAAAGTGGGGCTCGAAATCACAACCCCAGGATCCTGGAGCTATGTTACAGTGACACTACATGTGCCAGCTACTTGATTGTATTCACCAACATAAAATTATGAAAGGTCATGTCCAGCACTAGGTGCTCAGTAACTTCAGACAACATTGTTCCACAGCCTAGTGCTCAATCCAATCTCTAGCCAGTGTCATGGAGCAGACTGATCACTAGCTCATGTGCAGCTGTTCCAGAATGTCCCTGTCCCAATTTGGAAGATTGATCCAGAATCTTCTAGACTTTGTTGCATGCGTTTGCTTGTGTGACTACCTAGTATTTACAGGACTATTAAATAAAGCACTAGCATTAGTAAATGCATGTGGAGTTTCAGCATTGTCTCTTGACACAAACACTCACTGCACAGAAACCCTCACACTTTTGACTCCCAGATGCATATTTCTTCACCCACAGACATGGTGACGTCTCTGTTTTACTCAGCTCTTGTTCCCCTGCACTTCTAAGCTCCCTGGGGGAACTTTGATGTGCAACATGTTTCACTCACATTCTGAGAAGTGTGCTGTATTTTTAAATCATTGACAGTTTCGCCCTGTGTGTTTTCAGACAGATTTTCAGGTTACTTGTGTCATATCACAACCTGTGATGTAGCTGGATGGAAATGGACTTTTTTCTGTTACTAAAACATCTGCATTTATGATAAATATCCCTCATATTTGGGTCAACAACATGAAGCTGATGGGCGGGTACAGAGTTTCAGTATGAGTCTTGTATAATTTTGTTATTCTTGGCAAAATATACTTATTGTATATTAAAAATATAAATAAAAATCTTGTATCACACAGTGCTAGCAATTAGGATATTTATGGCAAACCAGACCTTCCTCTGAGAAATATGAGGCTAGGCCACTGCTTCTTTAGTCCCTAACTCAACACTGGTCTCAGCTCATTCGTCTGAGCCCTAGACTGACCCAGCGTTCAACTCTCCTTCCTCAACTCTCCTTCCTCTCTGTGCTTTAGGACCACTTCGTTTTCATACGACTTCTTATTTTAGTGCATGTGTAGAATATTGTATATATATATCCTGCACTGCACAAAACTCCACACAGCATGTTACTTTCTCTCAAAACATTAAGAAGCTATACTCCAGAAATGACACATATGCTCCAGCAAATAAAATGTTAAATCATGTTTTTATATTAAGTTGGTTTATGATATAAAAAACTGTTAAAAGTGTACAGATCAAAGCAAAAACCCACTCAGATCTCTCCATCTCCCTCATTTCGATGCTGCCCCTAATCACAGGAGCAGACATCATCTGAAGTTTATTTGCAAAACCTGTAGTGGATGGAAACACGACTCATTTGTAATTATGTTGCGCCTGCTGCTTTAAGCAGCAGCGCGCAATATATTGTTCTTCTTAAGTCATATTATTATTATTATTATTTTTATTATTATTTTTATTATTCCGCGTTTCCTTGTCCGCCTAACTAGTCCCGCAGCTTTCGAGCTATCGACTCCGTTCCACCTGGAATTCGTGCGTCCTATAGCGACGATGTGGGCTTGTATACAGCTTTCCGATACCCGCACTCGTTCGTCCGCTACACTCGTTTTTCGCTCTGTTTTTCCCCAGTCATTTCTATGGAATTAATTTTCGAACTGCTCTAACTCGGTCAATTTTCAAGCTACGGACACGAGATTTCAGACGGTCGGACCCGGGCGCACCGTGACCCGTCACTTCCGTTTTCGGACCTCTCGCACTCATCCCTCTCTTTCTATTCCTCCTTGAATATCCCTCCATTCACTTGTATGGAAGCCATTTAGAGTGGGTGACATCATAGACACTCTGGGTTCACTGGCCAAAACCGTTTTTTCACTTTTCACCCGAACAATTCACCATAACGTTCTCATACTTTCACCTAAAAACTTCATTTAAATTTTAAATGATAGAGAAACTTGTCCTTTCTAGCATCTGTAAATTTGAACGTAATCGATAATACGGTTTTTGAGTTATGAATTTTTGTTCGGCACTAGGGAGGGTTTTGGCTCCCATAGAGTTCAATGTATTTTTGGAGCGGCTCAGAGTGCGGTTTCTAAATTTTTCTCCTGTTTTTAACTCGTCATAACATGGTCAATTCTCGCTCAAACTGCTAATTTTTTATACCAGCTTCTTCCTTGGACTCTCCTTGTCGCAACGGTATATGCAGTTTAGCCATTTGGGATATCTTTTCTGAGCTATAAGCATTTGTTCGGAGGGTGGGTACGCTCCCATAGGAATACATTGAAATGAATATGCCTGTCCTTTTTCGATATTCAACTTTTAGCCGAACATTTTGCCATAACTTCCTTATACTTTCACCTACAGACTTCATTTTACTTTCAAATGGTAGAGAAACTTCCCCTTTCTAAAATATGTAGATTTTAAATCATTTGAAGATACGGTTCTGGAGTTATGAAGATTTGTTTGGCAGTAGGACGTTTCGGCTCCCATAGAGTTCAATGTATTTTCAGAAAGCCAAATTTTCTCAAATTTGCCCTTTTTTAACTCATCTTTACACCATCAATTCTCGCTCAAACTGAAAAATTTTTTACACCATCTCGAGCACAAGACTCTCCTTGTCGCTACGGTATGCTTCGTTCAATTTTGGTTGGGAAAAGTTTTCGAGCTACGGGTGATTTTTTGGAGGGTGCTCCCCGGTCGAAATTCATTGAATCATGAGTCTGTCAGTTGTATTCTGTGAGCGTGCGTGTGAGAGAGACAGAGGGGGGAGGGGGAGGGGCAGAAGCAGAGACTGAGGGGAAGAGCTGTGAGGGCCACAGAAATACACAGGCAGTCTGTAACACTTTAAAGGTCATTTTTAAGGGAGACGTCTTAATTATCCAGGGTTTCTTAAGGTGGAATTTTTTAAGAATACCTCATTCACAATATATTGGCTGTCTTTTCGACATTTTAAGCTTTATTTCAAGTGGTCGCTTTTAAAGGTGGACGTGTCAATACAACTGTGGGTTTCTTAAGGTGGAATTTTTATTAAGGTGGTATTTAAAATGTATTGGCCATCTTTTTTTGCTTTTAAGACTCTTTTGGCCTGTGATGTGGACATTTCAATACAATTCTGGGTTTCTTAAGGTGGAATTGTTTTTAAAGGTGGAATTCAGAATGTATCGTTTTCTATTCACACCCTACTGAGCTCCATAGAGTCCAATGTAAACTGCTGTGGGAGAGTGCTCTCTTAACATCCACCTACCAACAGCTTAGCAGTAAACTCCTTCACCATAAGCGTCGCCTAGTGACCCACGCGGGTTTACCGTATCGAGGGCCTCGCTTTAAGCGGTAAAGACGCGGATCGGGGGGCAGGGGTTTAGGCGGCGCAACATCTCGCGTTTCCTTCTGGAAATGCAGACCTCTAGTGTTACGTTTGCTGCCCTTCATTCTGAGGATCGTTCATTCTTGTCCGGTTAACTCCGCCCACAGTTTTCGAGATATCGACTCCGTTCAAAGTTTCATTCGTAGAGCTTCCCTGTGGGATGCGGGCTTGTATACAGCTTTTGGAAAAGTTACATAGTTTTAGCACAGTAAGCATTTGAAGTTTCAACTTTTCTCCCATAGGAATGAATAGAAAAGTGTCCATAAACTTTTGTCAAACTTTTAAACTGCTGTCACACGGTCAGTTTTCGAGCTAGAGACACCAGAACTCAAACGGGCAGACCCGAGGGTCCACGGTCCCACCACGTGAAACTATAGGCCGATAGCCCACCCGCTTCATGACCTTTGACCCCGTTTTCCATTCACGGCCTACACAGCTCCATAGAGTCCAATGTAAACTGCTGTGGAAGAGTGCTCTCTTAACATCCCACTACCGACAGCTTAGCAGTAAACTCCTTCACCATAGGCGTCGCCTAGTGACCCACGAGGGTTTCCGTACCGAGGACCTCGCTTTAAGCGGGAAAGACGCGGATCGGGGGACGGGGGTTTAGGCGGCGCAACATCTCGCGTTTCCTCCTGGAAATGCAGACCTCTAGTGTTACGTTGGCTGCCCTTCATTCTGAGGATCGTTCATTCTTGTCCGGTTAACTCCGCCCACAGTTTTCGAGATATCGACTCCGTTCAAAGTTTGTTTCGTAGAGCTGCCCTGTGGGATGCGGGCTTGTATACAGCTTTTGGAAAAGTTGCATAGTTTTTGCACAGTAAGCATTTGAAGTTTCATCTTTACTCCCATAGGAATGAATGGAAAAATGTCCATAAACTTTTGTCAAACTTTAAAACTGCTGTCACACGCTCAGTTTTCGAGCTAGAGACACCAGAACTCAAACGGGCAGACCCGAGGGTCCACGGTCCCACCACGTGAAACTATAGGCCGATAGCCCACCCGCTTCATGACCTTTGACCCCGTTTTCCATTCACGGCCTACACAGCTCCATAGAGTCCAATGTAAACTGCTGTGGGAGAGAGCTCTCTTAACATCCCACTACCGACAGCTTAGCAGTAAACTCCTTCACCATAAGCGTCGCCTAGTGACCCACGTGGGTTTACAGTACCGAGGACCTCGCTTTAAGCGGGAAAGACGCGGATCGGGGGGCAGGGGTTTCGGCGGCGCAACATCTCGCGTTTCCTCCTGGAAATGCAGACCTCTAGTGTTACGTTTGCTGCCCTTCATTCTGAGGATCGTTCATTCTTGTCCGGTTAACTCCGCCCACAGTTTTCGAGATATCGACTCCGTTCAAAGTTTGTTTCGTAGAGCTTCCCTGTGGGATGCGGGCTTGTATACAGCTTTTGGAAAAGTTGCATAGTTTTCGCACAGTAAGCATTTGAAGTTTCGTGTTTTCTCCCATAGGAATGAATGGAAAAATGTCCATAAACTTTTGTCAAACTTTCAAACTGCTGTCACACGGTCAGTTTTCCAGCTACAGACACCAGAACTCAAACGGGCAGACCCGAGAGTCCACGGTCCCACCACGTGAAATTATAGGCCGATAGCCCACCCGCTTCATGACCTTTGACCCCGTTTTCCATTCACGGCCTACACAGCTCCATAGAGTCCAATGTAAACTGCTGTGGGAGAGTGCTCTCTTAACATCCCACTACCGACAACTTAGCAGTAAACTCCTTCACCATAAGCGTCGCCTAGTGACCCACGCGGGTTTACCGTATCGAGGACCTCGCTTTAAGCGGTAAAGACACGGATCGGGGGGCGGGGGTTTAGGCGGCGCAACATCTCGCGTTTCCTCCTGGAAATGCAGACCTCTAGTGTTACGTTTGCTGCCCTTCATTCTGAGGATCGTTCGTTCTTGTCCGGTTAACTCCGCCCACAGTTTTCGAGATATCGACTCCGTTCAAAGTTTCATTCGTACAGCTTCCCTGTGGGATGCGGGCTTGTATACAGCTTTTGGAAAAGTTACATAGTTTTCGCACAGTAAGCATTTGAAGTTTCATCTTTACTCCCATAGGAATGAATGGAAAAATGTCCATAAACTTTTGTCAAACTTTAAAACTGCTGTCACTCGCTCAGTTTTCGAGCTAGAGACACCAGAACTCAAACGGGTAGACCCGAGGGTCCACGGTCCCACCACGTAAAATTATAGGCCGATAGCCCACCCGCTTCATGACCTTTGACCCCGTTTTCCATTCACGGCCTACAGAGCTCCACAGAGTCCAATGTAAACTGCTGTGGGAGAGTGCTCTCTTAACATCCCACTACCAACAGCTTAGCAGTAAACTCCTTCACCATAAGCGTCGCCTAGTGACCCACGCTGGTTTACCGTACCGACGGCCTCTCTTTAAGCGGGAAAGACGCGGATCGGGGGACGGGGGTTTAGGCGGCGCAACATCTCGCGTTTCCTCCTGGAAATGCAGACCTCTAGTGTTACGTTTGCTGCCCTTCATTCTGAGGATCTTCATTCCTTGTCCGGTTAACTCCGCCCACAGTTTTCGAGATATCGACTCCGTTCAAAGTTTGTTTCGTACAGCTTCCCTGTGGGATGCGGGCTTGTATACGGCTTTTGGAAAAGTTACATAGTTTTAGCACAGTAAGCATTTGAAGTTTCAAATTTTCTCCCATAGGAATGAATGGAAAAATGTCCATAAACTTTTGTCAAACTTTCAAACTGCTGTCACACGCTCAGTTTTCGAGCTAGAGACACCAGAACTCAAACGGGCAGACCCGAGGGTCCAAGGTCCCACCACGTAAAATTATAGGCCGATAGCCCACCCGCTTCATGACCTTTGACCCCGTTTTCCATTCACGGCCTACACAGCTCCATAGAGTCCAATGTAAACTGCTGTGGGACAGTGCTCTCTTAACATCCCACTACCAACAGCTTAGCAGTAAACTCCTTCACCATAAGCGTCGCCTAGTGACCCACGCGGGTTTACCGTATCGAGGACCTCGCTTTAAGCGGTAAAGACACGGATCGGGGGGCGGGGGTTTAGGCGGCGCAACATCTCGCGTTTCCTCCTGGAAATGCAGACCTCTAGTGTTACGTTTGCTGCCCTTCATTCTGAGGATCGTTCATTCTTGTCCGGTTAACTCCGCCCACAGTTTTCGAGATATCGACTCCGTTCAAAGTTTGTTTCGTAGAGCTGCCCTGTGGGATGCGGGCTTGTATACAGCTTTTGGAAAAGTTGCATAGTTTTTGCACAGTAAGCATTTGAAGTTTCATCTTTACTCCCATAGGAATGAATGGAAATATGTCCATAAACTTTTGTCAAACTTTAAAACTGCTGTCACACGCTCAGTTTTCGAGCTAGAGACACCAGAACTCAAACGGGCAGACCCGAGGGTCCACGGTCCCACCACGTGAAACTATAGGCCGATAGCCCACCCGCTTCATGACCTTTGACCCCGTTTTCCATTCACGGCCTACAGAGCTCCATAGAGTCCAATGTAAACTGCTGTGGGAGAGTGCTCTCTTAACATCCCACTACCGACAGCTTAGCAGTAAACTCCTTCAGCATAAGCGTCGCCTAGTGACCCACGCGGGTTTACCGTACCGAGGACCTCGCTTTAAGCGGGAAAGACGCGGATCGGGGGGCGGGGGTTTAGGCGGCGCAACATCTCGCGTTTCCTCCTGGAAATGCAGACCTCTAGTTTATTTATAATATTTCTTTATTGTGCATAACATCTGAGGAAATCAAGATATTGTTAATGTAATTTAATGTGATAAGCTTTTATTCAGTTTAATTCTGGTTCATAATTACATGTGGGCGATATAATATTGTTCACGATAATACCGTACGTTTAAAAAATATGTATGTTTTTTAAAGCGATAAGACTTATATAAGCCATATCGCGATATTGTGACGTAAGCGCGAGCTTCTAACGCAGGCGTGTGAACGTGACTTGAACTCGATCTGGAGGGAGATATATCGCAAATATGCATACATTCCATAGTATTTTCTATATGATTTAGAAATTGACCATATTCGTTATATCGAGTTTGCAGAGGATACGCAGGTTTCCATCTGATTACATTTAAAACTGCATAAATGTCCCGTTCTCTGTTTTTCTATCACATATATAAAATCACTGTATATAAAATCACATATAATTTAATGTAAGATTACATATAATATTAAAGTATTTATATAAACTGTTTGTGAAGACACCATTTGTTTGTTATAAAAAATAATTAAGTAGCAGCTTGGATGCAGGCTGTTTGTTTCTTAATGCAAGATATTCAGTGTCAAGCAGATACACGGGGCTGAGTTTACTTGAAGTGTGCACTACTGTGTAACAGTATTATCTAGAATCAGATCTAGGTATCAGTTCAGGATTCAGTATCAGCAAATACTCAATATTAACAGACTTGAATTGGGGGCAAAAAAACATGACTGGGCCATTACTATTTCTTAGACATACAGATGATAATTACAGTGTTAGCATTACAGGTGTTAACATTATATTATGTTATGGTTTTCATAATATCGAATCATATCTCACCATTAATTTTAGGCATATCAAGATATGAGTTTTTTTGGTCATATCACCTAGCCCTAATTTGTATCACAGATTTTAGGACTGTCTGTTGGCAAAACTTAAAAAAAGTGTTTTTTAAATAAAGTTTTAGTATTTATATATTTGTATATATATATATATATATATATATATATATATATATATATATATATTTAAAACTTATTTGTATATTGTGATCGCAAAAATATCCCAGTATATTGTGATATTATTTGAAGGCCACATCGCCCACCCCTAACCATAATACAATGTTTTGAATTATGTGGAAAAAAAAAAGTCCCTGGTTGTTGATTTGACAGCAAAAGAATATTAATTTCTGAAGTCATTCATTTTTGTGTGCAAGCTGCCTTCAGAAAATGTAAAAGCAGTTAGTTTCCTAGCGGAACACAAATTTATGGTGTATGTGATTGTTTGTTTTTGCACATGGTTCCGCTGGGGATCTCCCTTTTTTGTGTTTGTTTGTGCTTCTTTGTGCTGTGCATGGGAGTGGGCGTGTGCCTGTTCTCCTCTGCATTCACACTCACACACGTGTGTGTCAGTGTGCTCGAGAGTTTCCTGGTATAAGTCAGTGACGCCCTTGAGCTCACAGCACACACAGACACCGTGAACCTGCCTCCCCTCTCCACACACACAATGAGCTGGCCCAGGGGTTAGACAGCAGCAGTGTCTGCTTCATATTTTACTTGCTGTGCAGGAAATGAACTGAGTTTCTAAACTTCATCTCCTCAGACCCTTCTGAAAAGCCACCAGCTCTGAATGAATCACTTCTACATGGAACACAGTTAAGCCTTTATAAATTGATCACAACAACTTTAGAGTGCATACTCTGAGAAGGCACAGCTGCTTAATTGAACTGCTAACATGCTTATAGTATCACTTAGAGATATTCAACAATTTAAACTAGTAGGGAACATATATCAAAATGAAAAAGGCTAACAAAAAATCTACAGAACATACATAGCTGCATGTTGTATTCATAATAGTACTTATACTGGATTCATAGTACAACTAGTTACTGATCAATGAATTTTAACACGTCTTTAGGTAACAATGTTTTTGCAAATAAGACAAAATGTACATTAATTCAGTTAAGCCAAAACATCGCTGTGTTATATTTTCTATTTCATTTCAACATGTGCAGGGTACACGTTCTGTACTATGACTTAAGTAAGAACTGGTTGTGATTCAGATTTCAAAATACAAATTCAAAATGTGGTGCTACCCCATGAGCCACACTAACAAACTTTAGCCACTGTGTGTGTGTGTGTTTGTGTGTGTGTTTAAAGCATACACGGCTGTTGCTTGCACCTGATAAGGGCCATTGTGATTGTAAAAGGGTATCAGTGTGCACTAAAGCACGTATCTTTGTTTTTGCTGCTTTTGAAAAGCACTGGGAGATTGTTCATAATGGTTGTGTTTGAGGGAACACACCCATAACCTCATATAGAGAGAACAGCCACACACACACCTCTGAAATGCACTTTTGAGACCAAACTGGTGCCTTAACCAGCACAATCACATGAATGACTGGATAAACTGATTACATCTGTGATAACGCCAGCACTTAGTGAAAACTCACCAGCATTTAAAGCACAACACAGTACAGACCACTGGACAGTACTTTCGTAGACTATGTCTTTAGGGTATCATGGTGAGAATCATCTTGTTCTGTGAAAAAATCAGACACTTTACACTGACTGTACCATTCAGTTGTGGGTGAAAGCCGCAGTGTTATTTATGATGATTTAATTACCAGAATTTATTTAGATTCTACTCTGCCAGTTATATGGCCAGTTTTCAAATATCATCTAAGTTTTTGCCACAGTGTCTGTTTCTGACACTGATATATAATATAGTATGTTTCTTTCAAGTAAACATGACTCATTATGTAATTCGCTGTTAATAAATTAAAGGTACGTTTGTGATTAAATTTGAATAATAACTCAAATTATAGTAACTCTCTATTTCTTAAAAGTTTGTCTCCTATTAAATACATTTAACATACTTCTGACTTAGGACGTAGTATGGTATGTTTCAAAGTCTTGTGTTTTTTGTGTATTGGTACATGTCCCTGTAAGAGACAGTGAAAATGGTATGGATTTTGGAAAATGTGAAAAAGCAGAACTTTCACCAAAGCAAGCAGAGACAGGAAATGTCACCACGTCACAGCATTTGGCTCTGAGCTGCTTCCTCGTGGCATCTATCCAGGCCACAGCAGGAAGATGTGGGAAACAGAAGGCTGGCTGATTGACAAGCACAAAAGGCCATACCACAACAGAGGTCTAGATTTTAATGGGACTGGGGGAGAGAGAGAGAGAGAGAGAGAGAGAGAGAGAGAGAGAGAGAGAGAGAGAGAGAGAGAGAATGCGAGCAAGGGTCTGAATGAAAGATTGGGCGGTTATGGCTGTTTTTATTTATATATGGTTGTAGATATTAACATCATTGTTTGTGAAATTAAATAGCATTGTGGCTAGTTTTAATAATTTACACACACACACAAACACACATAGAGAGAGAGATTATAGTTTATAGATAGCTGTAACCACACTTTATTAGTTCCAAGTTTTAAGAAACACCTTATATTTAATGAATACAGTTGCATTCCACAATACAACTGAATACAATACATTGCAGTTTTTGTTGTTCTGCTTTCACACGCTTAAATTTTCACACAATGTAAAAAGCAGCTTGCATTTTCAAAGGACACGAATAAGTAAAAGTACACGCGGTGTTATTTACATGAAAAATTTTAATAGCAACCATTTTATTAAACATGAGAGTGCATGAGTGAATGGCTGAATGAGACACAGGCTAGTTCAATATGGTGCTTCATATCTGTAGCACTTTCAATATAGAGATACAAAGTCTTGCTTTAACAGCGATGATTAACTGGATTGTATAAATACCTTACATTATGAGAACATGCACAGAAACGCTATAATACTATGAACTATATCACTGCATGTACTCACAGTGCACCATCAGAAACACTGATTGCAAATTTAAAAGGCTCATTTTGCACAGTTTTCTGAAATAACATCAGCAAGGTCAGTATCAGTCTGATAAATATATTGAGCCGCCATAATATGTATGAGCTGATATACTGGAAGTAATGGAAAGGCATGTGTGTGCTTGCATTGCATGCATTGTACTATTTGTACTTGCATAAGCATATTTGTGTGCATATATGCCAGTGTGTGTGTGCTTGCATTGCATGTGTGTGTGTGTTTGAGTGTGAGAGAGTTCATTGCTCCTAGCACCTAGCAGTGCTGTGCTTTGATTGTTGAATGACTGGAAGGTGATGACAGTTAGATGTTATATCATAAGCCTCAGGGGAGCATACGTGTTGGAACAGCTTTTATGTGTGTGTGTGTGTGTGTGTGTGTGTGTGTGTGTGTGTGTTACAGTGCTCCAGGCAGAGCACAGATGCTGGTGAATCCCAGCAGTTGAGATGGGCTGGCATATGAATGTCTGTTAAATGTGCCTCATTCACAGAAACCCTGATCTATTAATGGAAAGTTCCATTCAAAACTATTTTGCCACATCTGGATTCAACTCTGAAACAGCTATATGACACAACACTGGACCACAGATCACAGCAGCATCCAGCGCTTATTTATTATTGATGTCATAAGTAAATCTCACAATTTAAAACTGTGTCAACATTCCATGTGAAATGAACCAACAGGTGTGATTTAAAATCTGGGAATAAAATCTGGTCCCTTTAAAGTTGAGAACACAAAATCTCCAGAAAGTACACCATTCACTCAGCAGCCAGTAAAATAACAGCTACCCAAAGGTCTGTAAAAATAAATAAAGTAATAAACAAATAAATTGCACAACAGATGTAGTCAGATAGAAAAGACATGTTTGAGGTCTACACATTGTTTCTTTAAATTTGCAATGACAGAATAATTAATGGCATCCAATACTCCACCAGTTAGCATTACTCACCACAAATTCTTTCTCTTGTCTAACTGTACTGGGTTAATTAATCACAGGTATAGTCTTAGATAAATGAACTGCTTTTAATGGATGCTATAGTACTGTTTTAGTTTTACTTTTACTTGACTTTTGTGATTTAGTCCAGTTTTTTTTGTTTTGGGCAAGCTGTTCCTTTAAAAAAAAAAAAAAAAAAGAGAGAGAGAGAGAGAGAGTGAGAGAGTGAACATGCAAGTGTGTGTGTTTGTGTCTATGTGTGTGTCTGTGTGTGTCCATCAGTGTGGTGGAAAAGTACCCTGTCTGGCCTGTGGTGTCCCTTTGCAGTGTGTTACTGGAACAGACCTATCAGTAGAACTCGCCAGCGTCTCCTCCGTCCTTGCAGATTTGGCTTCTCTCGATAAGCAATAGGGCCTAAATATAGTGTGCTATCAAGGCCAAAGGCTATTTTCTACTGCTAAGCTGGAGTGTAGAATGGAGAACGGTTTTGAGAATGCACGTCTAACAGCAGATACTATTGCAGATTTTAAACTGAGGCCATGTCTCTCTCTCTCTCTCTCTCTCTCTCTCTCTCTCTCACTCTCCCTCTCCCTCTGTGTGTGTGTATGTGTCTGGGTGGGCTGTAACCTCATAAACTACTTTTGTGTTTATTCCTTTATGGTGTCTCAGCTGACTGCTGCTGGACTTTAACTGTCAGCCCCGCTACCCCCACTCCCTCTAACACTGACACACAAAAACACACAGCTGGAACAGAGTTGTGTGTTAAATATTAATGGTGCGGATGGAAAGATTTAGTGCTCTCTCTCTCTCTCTCTCTCTCTCTCTCTCTCTCTTTCTCTCTCTCTCTCTCTCTCTATGGCTATCTGGGTCACACCTCCGTATTAAGTGCTCAAGGAATGATGCAGATAGCTGGCAAGATAACCTTACCCCTGAGAGACCTTAGATGACACACAGTCACACACACTGATGGTTTTGTGTTGTTCCCACTTTAAGGACAGACTAGAAACATATTCAAACAATCAGAAAGCTTTTAAGTCCAAATCATTTCATCAAAGGGAAAGGTTTCTTTGCAACGGGCTTAAAAACTACATCCTAAAGCAGTAGGCGCATTATGTGGTGTATATTAGAAAACAGGCACCACGACACTGTTATGTGGTTCACAATGATACAAATACCACAAGCGTATTGTTTTTATACAACAGAGATGGTAGGAAATTAAATCAAAGAGGTCAAATGCAGACATCATTTGAAGTGCTAAAGTACAAAATTAGTAAAAGTTACTTAGCAACTGCTGCTCTGTTGAACATTCCTTCATTCATCTTCTGCACCCACTTCATGATTAGTTTTATAATGGGTCCAGAGCCAAAATCATTGTGCGCAAGAACACATCTTGGACAGAACCCTGGAGCTGCATGGCAATAACACTGTAGCACCTTCATGCCACCCCTCTGTAGGAATTAATTATAATAACAACAATAAATATTATTTAAATAGCAATTTTCATACAGATCATAAAAGGAGCCCAAAAAACAGAAAATGATAAGGAGTAAAAACAAGTAAATGTGAAGAGAAAATGGGCAATAATATAATATATAATATAATAACCAATTCAACAGCTAACATAGTAAGGGGAAAATATTAAATTAGTAACATTAATGGAAACTTACAACAGAAATACAAAAATTAACATAAAAAATATAAAAATAAAATGAAACTAGTTCCACACTAAAGGAATATGTATTTAGTTGTTTTTTAAGAGATGACAGAAGGAGTATGGCCAGTATTTAGTAGTGAAATGTACCAGGTCTTTGGACCTGTTTTGTTTTAGTGACAATAGCAAAAGTAGAACATTTCTCACATTTGTCTATGTTCAGTATATGAACATAGCCGTGTAAGGAATAGTGTTGTTCAGAGTACTGAAATCTTTCTTTCGCGTACCTATTCCAGCCGTTCTCATAAGGTGCAAGTGTGTGTGTTTGTTAGGTCTCAAATCTGTTCAGGGCAAAATCAACACACACATTTCAGAAAGCAGCACGGGGTGGGGGCCAAGCCTCAGCACAAAGGCGGGAAAGAAAAGAGAGACATAATTGTCTGTAAAGTAAATGGAGAAATAGGGAAATACAGTGATAGCAAGACCTCCAAGAGACTGACACAAAACTCAAGCACCATTCTATGAATATAGAGATGAATATCCCTCATCTGGAGCGCTTTGTGACCTTCACAACTTGGGGTTCACCACATCAACTACAGGTCAACATTTACTATCTCTGAGGATTGTGTTAGCCCAGTAGAGAAGGAGAAGTAGCCATGTTTAGGGGGAGGTTTGGGGCAAAGGGGAAAAGAGGATGGATAAGAAGGTCAAGGTCATATGTGATGGATGAAGGAGGGAACAATATACTGGAATAATCAAATAACCAGCCATTATTGTATGTGTGTACTGTGTTTGTGCAAAATTGCCATCTTAGCATGCACACACAAACACACACACACACACACACACACACCAATTCATTCATTTTCACTCTATCCTGCCTGCAGACGAATAGCCTTAGTACATGTCCTCAGTTCGTACAAACTCACCATTCCTTTGTAGGAAAAACAGTTCAAGACATTTTTAACCTATGCCTCTTACAGTACACTTAATTTAATTTGTTTGGAGCTCAGATTAATGGCTATAGTTTCCAATCATTTTTGGGACAATTGTATATACTTTTGCTACTGTCATATCTAAATATGTAGTTTTATTTTCCACCAATATTTATTTCACATTTGAAAAAGTCAGCCAAACATTATGACATGGATGGGCCAAAGGAATTTCAAAATTATCTGGAATATATTTTTGTCACGTTAAAGTTATGGACTTTGTCCTGTAAAGTTATCTGAAATATGTTTTGTTATGACAGCATCAGTGTAATCATTTATTTTCAAGTGTGATTAAATATTTTTGTACCACTTTAGAATAAGACTACACTTGTACCAGCTTATACAATATCTAATGGTTATTGATTAGGTTGTAAACACATTAAAATAATTTATAATACATACATAGAAACTGTAACGGTGTTATCTGTTACTTGCCAAATAGTGAACCCACAGCCATCTGCACTGTTAAGATCTTGCAGAGTACTGACCTTACTTTGTCTTCTCCATCAGTCAGTGTTGATCCTGTCAGCATCTGCATGTATTCGTTAATATGTTCAACCATTTAAGCAGCAAGTTTAATAAATAAACCACCGATAGAATGTCTGTTTAGTTAACACAAGAAATGACAAATTCACATTCTGAGTCTTAGAGTCTCAGTAAGTTCTATGAAACTTTTAGTATTAGACATAAAATATGTCACTGTTGCCCATTCTACCTCTGTGATATAAATTAATATTAATGACTTTTAATGTGTTTCACAAAAAAACTATTAATAATGATGTAATTGGCAGATTAAAACATGTATAAACCTTTACGAGTGTAATCTTATATGAGTGTAGTCTTATAAGTTGTACCTCATATCCTCATATACTATATAATCCTCTACCATTATCACACCACATACTCATGCAGGTTTGCAGGGTCAAGACATTCTGCCACAAATTAAAAAATCACCTCAAACATGCCTTCAGCTCACAGCACCCAACATTCACATTACATTCACAGGGCCTTCGCAGGTTTCCTCTCTCACTAAACGATTCACTCTTTATTCACAATTGTTACTTGCTTGAATGCAGTGATTTAGTGATGTCTAATCTGTTTTTTCCATCTCGCTTTGCATCTGCTGTCATCTATCACTCTGTCATCTGGCCCAGTGTAAGTACATACTCTCCGCCAGCAGTGGCCAAAGGATGTGAGTAATATGCTAAAGTGGCTTTTCCTTAGAACAGCTTGGCTGAACTTTACTATAACAGTCGACCTGACCACTGTCTACTTCGCCAAGACCACAATGAGACTGTCTTTATTGGGTAGGCCCTACCTGACTGTCTGAGAGAATGAAATAAGCTGTTTCTGGCCCCTGGTGAACAACACAGCAGGAAGAGGTGCATTCTGGGTCCCTGAGGGGGCCCCCTGGAGGAGAGACGGTGGGTGTGGCCCCCTCTCGCTGTGGTTTTACAGCTCACTTGTCATCGCTGCAGATGCACTGGCAAAGCAACCAGCACTTTGCCTCAGGCTTGGTGTTCACACCGAACATAATCCTGGCTCAGGCTGTCATTTCTGCAACCTCCAGCTTTTCTGAAGCACTCTTTTACGATGTTGTTGTTTGGCCCTGATTTGGGCCTTGCTTTGTGTTTCTGTTTTGCTTCAAGGACAGTCATAACAACATCCATGGCTTCTTTTCTTAGCCCTGGACATTTTGATTAGCGTGTGTGCTTGCGATAGTGAGCATGTGGCTGAGTCTGGGAGTATCCATAGGGACTGGGTAGGCTATCCTAAATCAATATTTAAAGTCATTTTTACCACCAAACAATCATTACACCAAAAGTCATATTAAGAAATACAAAGTTAGGAGCTCATTCCAGATACATAAGTACTGAGCAACTTTAACCATAAAACATCTCTTAGCATGTAACTGCAGTTTGTGAAAAACAGATCCTCTTTCTGATGCCCATTTAAGAGGCACTAGTAAAATTTTAAACCTTTGTAACCAAGCATTTAACAGTGTTACAAAGTGAAATGAAACTGAAAATAGAAAGTCCATCAAAATTGTATTTAAAGCAACACCAAGAGCCTTTTATCCCCATTTGCCGTTTTTGTGCACTTTCAACATTCAGATTTAATTTCTGCCTTTTGCTGGATATAAAAGTCTTTGGGAAAAGAAAAAATGCAAGTGTCATGTGCATATGATAGCTGCTGTTTTCATGTGTGAATTATGAATGTAGACACAAATAAGAAAGCAAGAAAGGTTTTGCTGTTTTTTAATTGTGCCCCAAGGACCGGTTGACATCACAACATGTGACATTAACCAAAATGAGACTTCTACCAGAGATTACTTGGAAAAAACAAATTAATCACGTCACCAGACATATACTGTAAACATTGCAGCAGAACACAAGAGTAGCCTTTAGATCTGGTTTTTCCAACTTTTTTAAAGTGACCCACATTTTGTCCATGATTTTTATTGTGATTCATCCAACAAAAACGGTACATCATATTAAACATTTACTACTTCCCAAAACGAAAAATAGTCTATTTTTTAGACACCACTATTAAAAATAATCAGAATTATGCTGAATCCCATTTCACTTCTTGCCCTTACCACTTAGTCTTACCCATCCATTTTGGCTAAGGGTAGCTACATCTCAATTCTTATTGGGAAAGAGGGCAAGGGCGAAGGGTTAAGACTATATAGGACTTGAAAGACGATTTTTTCAAAAATACATTTCACACAGTGGTATTAATGCCTTGTGAATCAATGGCATGAGGTTAGCACAAGTGACTAAATAAACCCACAAATATCAATATTTTCTCTTTTAATTCTAGGATAACAATTGTATTATGAAGGTTTAATGTACATTTAATATATTAGGACCCTTCTTTCATAACTAACATAAACAATTGCTAGCAGTATCCTGATGTTTCTCTAGATAGCTACTTCATTTTCAGTTAAATGATGAAACAATTGCAGTCTAGTGCATGAGGCTAATGCAGTATTTAATGGGGAACTTGAAGTTTTGAAACAATACTGCCGAATAAGAAGCTGAATTCAGCTTTATATCACAGAAAAGTGAGGAGTGGGTGATAATATATGATTGTAAAATGCTTTTGAAGGCATATGATGAATGAATGAATGAACTGAATGAATGAAGCACTGTCCTTTTTTATTTCTGTTCTGATGACGTATCAGGCTCTTGAATAGTTGTCCCTGTGTAACTGTGTTTCAAGAATGACACTCGAAAACAAATAGTAGGAGTAACAAATAAAAAGTGGAATTCACCTTTAAAGTCAGAACAGCAGCAGGTGGGCTAAGTAGATAGTCTGGGTCACAGCACAACATAAAACCTGCACCATTCAGGTATATGTTCATATAAAAACTGTTATATGTCCTGTTAAAATATGCAAATTTAATTTGTTTTTCTCTTCAGCCAATTTTTTGGTCCAGAGTTTGAAAATCCTTGCACTAGGTCATGCTTTTGTTACGGTTTTTTTTAATATACAAATCTCTGCTGGTGCTCTTTAAGTACTTAAATAATCCTCTGTCTATCCATAAGTGCTTGAAATAAGTTTGGTCTGGCCGGATATTCGAAAAGATTCCCCCATGTTTCTCTTTCCTGGACAAGCATATGTTGTCCTACTCAGCCATTCATGGAAGCACCCAGTAAGATGACCTATATTTTGAAGACTGTTCTTCATATTGTGCTTGGCTGTCAGGCCTTTGGAACGTATGGCTCAGTGCCTCAGGGCCTGCCTCATACCAAACGCTATTGAAGAGACATGAAATGTATGCTTTCTTGGAGTAATAAATTCTGATGTGATAATAAGCACCTTGGGATCCATATGTTTGTGTGAGCACAATAAGCTGTAAGTCTTGGCAGTGTGATTGAGCACGCCTGCATGTAAATTAAAGAAAGAACACTGCATTTGCGCATGCTTCTGAAGGAATGCACTTACATAATCTCTAACAGATAGAGTATGCTGCACTGAAAAATAGATGAAGAAAATAGGTGTAGCTGAGCTTGACCTGTAGATATCATCGTAAATGCTGCTATAACTGTTAGGTATAACAAAATTAGGTAGACATCACATAAATAGGGTGTCCACCTTAATGGTTAATCTTCAGTACTTTCAGTTAGGAAATATTAATGTTAGAGATTGCACCATATTTATATATTTTTTATATTATATTTATTTATATTATATTACATTTTCTTACGGAACCAATGCAAATTGTATTAGCTTTAAGCTTCAATTACATTGAAACTGTTTGCACCATTGGTGAACATGTACGGTACCCTGTTTTCCAGCAGTGTACTGATATCCATCCATCCATTATCTGTAACCGCTTATCCAAATTAGGGTCACGGGGGGTCCAGAGCCTACCTGGAATCATCGGGCGCAAGGCGGGAATACACCCTGGAGGGGACGCCAGTCCTTCACAGGGCAACACAGACACACACACATTCACTCACACCTACGGACACTTTTGAGTCGCCAATCCACCTGCAACGTGTGTTTTTGGACTGTGGGAGGAAACCGGAGCACCCGGAGGAAACCCACGCGGACAACACACCAACTCCTCACAGACAGTCACCCGGAGCGGGAATCGAACCCACAACCACCAGGCCCCTGGAGCTGTGTGACTGCGACACTACCTGCTGCACCACCGTGCCGCCCTGTACTGATATCTAGCTCTCTATTTCCATCTGGATCTTCACCACACAAGCTTCACTTTCTGTTCTCATTCATTAATCTTCAAACCATTTTAGATTCTTCTTCCCTGAAGATGTTTGAACTGTTCAGGATCTACCCCTCTTCTGTACTTTTCTTTCTCTTCCCTTCCCTTTCCTAGTCTTTCAGTGATCTCTGCTGGAAAAAAAACACACACACAGTGGTCTGCTGGCCTGTCAATCAAAGCAAGTGACCTGTCCTGTCTCCCTGGGTAATAGATCTGGGCCCGGCCTGAAAATCCCTGCCTTTCAAAATCCAAGGAACATTTACAGCCAAGTTTAACACAGTGATCCTAAACCTGTAGTTAAGCATAGAACTGCTAAAGAGGGGTTTTATAAGGCTGGTCCCAGAAAAAGGGATTGTATGACAAAATTAGAGGCTGCTAAAAATGTCAAGCCAGACATGGGAGAACTTTTCATGGAACATATACCTTACTTTCCCATGTTGATGGGTGATTTTGAGGAATTACAAGCTTGCCTTCCTACATATACATCATTTTCAGTTTGCTCCTAAATTCACTGTACACATTTTGTGGTCTATACGTCTGCTGACATCAACCATGGCCTACATTTGTAAATCAGGTTCTTGCTCGTAGACGGCAAAGGGAGTGCCGGGTGATTTAAGGTTTGTTTGTTTGGACTAAACTTATAGGCTTTAGGTTTCTGTGTGCCATAACACTGAATAGCTTGTGCGGTCTTGTATAAGAGCTCTGTCAAAGAGAGAGAGAGAGAGAGAGAGAGAGAGAGAGAGAGAGAGAGAGAGAGAGAGAGAGAGAGAGAGAAGGCAACCTACAGCTTACTGCCCACCACCATTTGTCTGTGTCTGAATAATGTGCCTTTACAGAACTAATGGCACACTGAGGTTTGAGCCTAGGTCATGGCATATTCATCCGTCATGTGCTTGAGAGCCGTACCCTGCTGGCTGAAGCCAGAAAAGCAGAAGTGCTTCACAAACAAATGGTGCAGCAGTGATTAATTGCACTTTTACAGAGCACAAAACTGCTCTCTCCTTCATTCTTCCCTCCTTCACCCACTAGTACAGAAAAACGTAAACAAAAACACTCTGGCCATTGTTTCTGCTTGGCGTTCCATGCTAGTGGAGACAATGGGGGACTGCTGGAGATCTGTGAAAGCTCCTTCTTAGGATTTTTGCTCTCATCAAGAGGACATAAGCAGGTCCAGTTGTAGGCTATCATATTACTTCACTTATCATTCTCATCACCTGCTGACAGTCAAAGGCTTCTTTGTCTTTTACTCTCTTTCTCTATTGTTTCTGCTTCATGAGATTTTCTGTGGTTGTCAAGTCTTATGTAACACACATTCACCTTTGGCTAAGTTTGAGTAATGGCACCGTCACACTCCCCCAAGTTCTGACATCATTCTTCCAGGTGTGAGGGATGTTGTTTCACCCATGTCTCACATAGAACTGAACGCTAATGGCCCTCAGCTACAGATGTCTGGGAAGTACATTAGCAAAAACAACTCCCTGTTTCTTTACCAGATGCAGAGGTAGAAAAACTGGATCCCATCTTAAAGGAGACAGAGTTAGCTGCTCCCTGATGCCCAATCTCTCTCAATTGGATTACTGTTGGCTGTGATCTACAGCTGACCCCTATGCCAGTCTGGAACTAGCTGGTGGAGCATGAATAGACATACCACATAGCCATCTGTTCCACAGTGGAAACAAAATGAGTGTTCATGTAGTGTTTTCCTCACCCAGCTGTGCCTTGACTCCTTAAACACGGTTTTTGGCGTTGCACCTTTCAGCAACAGCTTGATCCTAATGCAGTTGAAGGAAATCTCACACTCTGCCAAAGCCCCAATATGCCTTACAAATGGAGGCGGGTAGAAGGGAATAAATCTTGCTCAATTGTGTAATTTATGATAACATTTTCTTCAAATCTTATTTATGGGTAGAGTGGAGTGCTGCCTTTATCAATAGTATGTTTAGGCAAAAAAAGTAACATTAAAAACTAAATACCTATCCAGTGAAGGAATAGCCAAATATTAATAAGAATTACAGTCATATACTGTAAAAAATCCCCCACAATATTTGGCAAAATTGCTGCCCGTAAATTACCATACATTTACAGCGATTTTTTACAGCTAAAAACCTCTTATTCCCAATAAGGTAAAATCACAGTAGGAAAAACAATCAAATTAACAGTTTTATTCAAAGCAATTTTAGACCATTTATATTGCTCCATTTGTCAAGAAATATTCACAAAATATAAGCAATAGGCTGCTGCTACAGTGTCAAAAATGTTAATTTTTAAATAACATATATAAGGAGAGAGAGATATAAGGTTTTGTTCTAACAGTGATGGTATATGTACATACACACAAACATATTCTTTACATATACGCATCGCTACTGTTTTGTTAGTAACAGAAACTAGTCCTTTCTCATTTTAACTTTATTCACTTTTGTTTAAAATATGTTGTTCTGTAAGCTGTTCAGTGCTTCTCTGACCTCTTACACATGCTGTTCTGCCAGGTTCCTCTTAAAGGTCTTGAGTCATATTTTCAATGAAATATATGTTAACCATGGGTGTAAGCCAACTCCCAAATGCTGCACCATCAAACACAGCCAGCTCATGATGAGATGCCAAGAACCAAATGAGTACTTGCCTACAAAGAGTGAACCTAACCACATCTTTCAGTTTCTTTGGGCTCATCTTCAGTTTCTTTTGGGTTTTTTATCTGCGCACTTTCATTTTATCCCCTTTGGAGGTTATGTAAAACAGGACCCTGAGAAAAGGCGTGCTGAGCAAACAGGTGAAAGCTGGGAGGATCAAAGTTGCCCTAGATGCGACCCAAAAAGTTGGTCCTTGAGTATACTGATCTCAAATAATGCTGTCACACGAATAACCCACACGTTTTAAAATTAAGTTTGGGCCTTGGGAATGAGTGGGAATGTGTGTGTGTGTGTGTGTGTGTGTGTGTGTGTGTGAGAGAGAGAGAGAGAGAGAGAGAGAGAGAGAGAGAGTTGTTGTTGTTGCCATGGCATTGACTCATGCAGTCATGTGTTCAACTTGTCGATTATGAACTTTAATCTTAGATAAAATTCAGGATAGTCATTTGTTTACACAGTAAAACTTTACCAGGACAAAAGTTATTGTTTCCCTTCAGCAAGCAGGATAAATCTAATGACCATGGATTTAGCCACTAAAATAAAAAAGCAATACTGTTCTTGGTAAATGCATAGCCTTTCTTCCACTTTTGGTGATTCATATGAAGGCCCTAGGTCTTACAATAATTATTTCTACAATAAAAGGTTTAGGTTATATAAAGAAATTTCTCAGTGAAAACTATGCAATCAAAGTAAACTACTAAGCTCTAAATATTACTTATATATCATGTATTTCAGTTTTATAGTAGTTCCTAAATTTCTTTTACAGAGCATAATCATATAACATGTATACTATAAATGTGCACTATTTCTATAACTACTCCATTCGATTCCACAATAAGTGTAATTTCACTATATAATGTGTATCATACTCCAGTCCTGGATCATGGCTTCACAAAATTAAGAATTCTATCTTATTTTGCCCCCAGATTTAATACTAACCTTGTATACACAAGTGGTCAGACTCTGTAATTGGAATTCTGGGTGGGTAACACCCTCTCTAGCTCTCCAGCTAGTAACCTGGGGTTCAATTCCTGATCCAGGCAAGCACAGTTCGCAACACAAATAAAAGTCCTTTGGCAGGACTCTGAATAGTCCATCCAGATAAGACCATTTGAGAAATATTATGAGTATGAGTTTATAAGTCTTAAATAGACATTAAATTTATTTATAAAAGCATGAAAATATGCTCAGCTTGTCCAACCAATCCACCTGTGTCTACTTTGATAAGTTATAACATGGCTACTGAGTTGAAGCAACTGTTTTATCAATGCCACATTAGCAGCTGTTTGGGCTGCTAATGGTAGTCAAGGCAACATCTGCCCATCTGCATAACCACGACAACACACTGGTAGTGTCTGGGCACTCTAAAGCCATGGCATCATGTTTACTTGACCTTCATTTGTTGAAAAGAGCAGCCTTTTTCCTGCTCACACACAAACACAGCGGCACATGAGCCTAAAGTCATCTATCCCAAAGCCAAGAGTTGTCTAGAAGGGTAAATGAAATGTAGTGTAAAGCATTCGAATAAGAGGAAAATCTGTTACTGCAGCTAAATGGGTGGGGGGATCTAGCTGAATGTATTCAAGCTGATGCATAGGTTAGAATCTAAGCTAACCCTGAGCTAAGACACTGCTAGAAATAAGACATAGAATAAGAGCAAGACAGAGCCTTTCCATGAGTGTAATCACAAATTGTTCATGTACATATTTACAATTGTTCTGTACATATAATACAATCAAAGCTCTTAACCTCCAAAAAAAGTTGGATGAGCAGGTATCCACAAACCTTTTGGCCATGTACGATGTTTTCACATGGGAATGTCAAGAAAACAATGGCAGGAAAGAGAGTGTTAAGACAATGACTAAAGGGAGCAAGACTTCTTGTCACGAGCTGGAGTCTTCAAACCATGTTTGTATGCCTGCTTGTTTGGGTGTTCACTTCTCTGCACATATCTGTAATCTTAACGTCATCTGTGCAGCGTTTAAAGGAAACCGCATGTGTGTGAAGCTCTCAGCTCATTCCTCAGTCTCTCACCTGGAGCCCACACTAACCCACACCACAACCACCTCGTGCTACACTCTGAATCAGCCCAACATTGTTATTCACCTCCTCACAGTTTTTCTGTCTGGCCCTCACCTCTGCTCTCCTTTCCCTTAATACACACGTGGATAGACACTTCGTGTGGCCTCTTGGAAGGCTAGCATGATTTCTGTTTTTTTGTTTTTTTTTTCACTCCTCCACTTTTATCTCTGTGTCTGTGGTTTCCTGTGGAGCCGGGAGAGGGACAATCAGAGGAACTGCACAGTCAAAGTTTGTCCAAAACATCCAAATCCTCTGCCATTCGCTGCCTCGCTCGCTCCCTCATTCACTCACTCACTCCCTCACTCCCTCCCTCCCTCCCTCCCTCACTCACTCACTCACTCACTCACGTTCTCTCCCACTATCACACACTTACTTCTTTACTCATTAACACAAGCACTCACAAATGCAGTCAATTTCTTACAATTGCATGCTCACTTTCTTCCTCTGTAACTCATTCATTTGATGAAGGTCTCTGTTATTGACTCAGTCTCTCATTAACTCAGTCACTCACTAGATCCCTCCCTCCATATCTTAGTCATTCTCTCTCTCTCTCTCTCTCTCTCTCTCTCTCTCTCTCTCTCTCTCTCTCGCTCTCTCTCTCTCTCTCTCTCTCTCTCTTTCTCTCTCTCTCTCTCACACACACAAACAAACTAACTGCTACTCCCACAAACTGACTCACCTTCTCATTCTTGGTCACTCTGATTTCTCTACTCTAACGCTCATTCAACTCTCTCCCTGTGTCTCTCTGGTGTCTCCCCTTTCTTCAAACATGTGGCGAGGTGCTGGAGACCAGCAGAAAGTAGGAAGGGTTATGTCCTGCTCAGATAGCAAGCTCTATGGGCTCTATGAGCGAGAAAGAGACCTTACCCTGAGTAGCACACATTCACTGTTCAGTGGCTGTTTGTATTACACATTTTCTCCACTCAAGTCATGGTGACTGTGCAAAACTTGATCATCTGGAGTGAATGCATGTGTACTCAACTGTGGGAAAACCAGATGGACTTTACATTTGCATTCTCATTTAGCAGACTCTCTTATCCAGTGCTTTGTTCTAGCTGAATGTGTTCAAGCTGATGCATACACTGACAGAAAATGTGTCACTGTGGTGGTACCTTTTTCTTTCTCTGTGGTGGTACCCTGAATGGCACATATTTGTACCTTTAATTAGGGAACATAACTGTACCTTTTTTTTATAACTGTAGATTTTAAAATTGTGTTGATTTCATACACCCAATTTCATCTCCAGGACTTTTATTATTTTTTTTTATTTGACACAGTTCTGTAATGAATGATTACAAACATGTATCTCTCCTTCTGCAGAAGAGAATGTAATGTACCTTTAGGGAACAAAACTGGACTTTTACACACTGTTGTACCTTTAAAGGTACATTTAAACTTTTTGTACCTTTAGTGACCAATAATCTACCACTACCGTGCCTTTTATTCTGAGAGTGTATAGGTTAGAATCTAAACTAACCCTGAGCTAAGACACTGCTAGAAATAAGACATAGAATAAGAGCATGACAGAACCTTTCCATGAGTGTAATCACAAATTGTTCATGTACATATCTGCACTATAAAAATATGTTTTTTGGGGGCGGGGGGTTCTGTACATATACTACAAACAAGCTGTAAACTATTTGCTTAAAATAATTAACTCATCAAGGGCATTGAGCAATTTTGGGTAACATGCTTACTGTTACCCGATTTTTAGTAGTAAAAATCATACTTCACTTTGTGCACATTACATAGTTAAAAAATATCTACAGGGTGGGCAATTTATATGGGCACACCTTAATCAAATGGGCATGGTTGGTAATATTAACTTCCTGTTTGTGGCACCTTAGTATATGGGAGGGGGAAACTTTTCACGATGGGTGGTGACCATGGTGGTACTTTTGAAGTTAGCCATTTTGGATCCATCTTTTGTTTTTTCAATGGGACGACAGTCATGTGACACATCAAACTTATTGGGAATTTCACAAGAAAAACATCGGTGTGCTTGGTTTTAATGTAACTTTATTCTTTCACGAGTTTCTGACCACTTATAAAATGTGTTCAAAGTGCTGCCCATTGTGTTGGACTGTCAGTGCAACCCTCTTCTCCCACTCTTCACACACTGATAGCAACATCGCAGGAGAAATGCTAGCACAGGCTTTCAGTATCCGTAGTTTCAGGTGCTGCACATCTCGTATTTTCACATCATAGACAATTGCCTTCAGATGACCCCAAAGATAAATGTCTAAGGGGGTCAGAACGGGAGACCTTGGGGGCCATTCAACTGGCCCACGATGACCAATCCACTTTCCAGGAAACTGTTCATCTAGGAATGCTCGGACCTGACACCCATAATGTGGTGGTGCACCATCTTGCTGGAAAAACTCAGAGAACGGGCCAGCTTCAGTGCATAAAGTGCATCATCATGTAGCAATTTTGCATATCCAATGGCCTTGAGGTTTCCATTCATGAAGAATGGCCCCACTATCTTTGTACCCCATATACCACACCATACCATCAAGATGTGCACTTGTAAATAACTAATGAAAGAATAAAGCAACCTGATATCGTGGCTGAAACGTACCTATGCTACTAAAAGACCACACCAGCTAAAACGTACATTTAACTACGTTTAACTTGATATGTGCCCCCTAGCCTCTAAGGCTGCTTGGAAAACGGCATGCTGAACCAAAGCATTCAAGTGGAAGATTATTTAACTTTTTTTAGTGGAAAAATGTGTTTTATATATATATATATATATATATATATATATATTCACTCGGCAGGTTACAGCTGCTCTTACTCCCGTGCGAATCTAAACTACAATCCGGCATTGAGGGAAATGTAGTTTAGTTTAGCGCGCAAGTAAGAGCAGCTGCAACCTGCCGAGTGAATATATATATATATGTAGGATATTTTATTTTGCTTGACACCAAGGCCTCCCTCTAGATTTATATATATATATTCATTCATTCATTATCAGTAACCGCTTATCCAATTCAGGGTCGCGGTGGGTCCAGAGCCTACCTGGAATCTTTGGGCGCAACTCCTCACAGACAGTCACCCGGAGCGGGAATCGAACTCACAACCTCCAGGTCCGTGGAGCTGTGTGACTGCGACACTAACCTGCTGCACCACTTCCACTTGAATGCTTTGGTTCAGCATGCCGTTTTCCAAGCGGCCTTAGAGGCTAGGGGGCGCATATCAAGTTAAACGTACTTAAATGTACGTTTTAGCTGGTGTGGACTTTTAGTAGCATAGGTACGTTTCAGCCATGATATCAGGTTGGAATAAAGTTACATTAAAACCAATCACACCATTGTTTTTCTTGTGAAATTCCTAATACGTTTGATGTGTCACATTCTTCCCATTGAAAAAACAAAAGATGGATCCAAAATGGCCGCCATGGTCTCCACCCATCTTGAAAAGTTTCCCCCCTCCCATATACTAATGTGTCACAAAGAGGAAGTTAATATCACCAACCATTCCCATTTTATTAAGGTGTATCCATATAAATGGCCCACCCGGAATTACCTGCAAAAAGTTCATAAATCTTACAAAATTACATTGTGGCAGCGCTGGGTGTAGAAGAAGCTGAAGAGCTCACAGGGGAGCTCCAAGCATTCGTGGTGGCTGCCCTTTTGGTTAGTTCTGGGATGTTTTGGGGTTATTTAAGGGGTTTTCTGTTCTTGCTCCTTTCTGCCTAGTGCCCTTATAAGGGCAATAAATAAAGGTTGCTTTTTGCACTAATGGCTCAGTCTGGTTTCCCTGCATATTCCCGGCCTGCATATTAATCACAACTGGCAATTTAGAATTTATATTTCCCAATTTTAAAAGTACTTTTGCATTTATTAATGTAGTAAAATAAAATTGAACATATTAAGTAGGCATTATGGGATGTACAATGCAAATTTAACTTGTTAAACTCTACCCAGAATGTGGGTGCTATTTGTTGCCTCAGATTTTTTTTCAGTGTGGACAGATCTCCACTCAGTGTTGGAAAATGGCAAAGGATTCTGCTGTTTGGACAGCCAAAGAATGCCAGAAGAGTCTTGATGCTTTGTTCTTGAAGGATGGTGGGTCAAGCCAAATCATATTTACATTGTTTTCTTATTTTGTGTGTTAACTTATCTTAAGAGATGTGTTTACTCTTCAAGGTATTTGTATATGTTTATATATAGCACAATGCTACCCAATACTGGTCCTGGTGTATTAGCTGTACATGTACTTTTTAAAGCTTTTTTTTGTTGTGTATAATTTTAATTCAGAATTCAAACATTGTATCTCTCTTTTGTCACTTTATGGTGACTGTTGTGTAGTATTAAAGATTATAAAAGATGCTGTATAATAAAATAATGAAAAATATGTGTTAAAAACACAGCATTCATGATTGTTAATAAAGAACTTAATATTTAATTTGTCTGAACCAAAACAAATGGATGCACAGGCTTTTGCAGCACTTTTTCCTTAATGTTCGTTGAACTCATAACAAATGCAGTGACGAATAACTCTTCCCCCCCTTGCCCAAACTACTTAATTTTTAGGTTATTACTGGTTGAATAAAATGCTAATTATCATTCTATTACTATGAAGTAGTTACCATAAAATCACCAAAGAGCAGGAGAATTTTTGAATTTTGAATTACAGTTATACTTTATACAATCACACACACACACACAAACAAAACAAAACGATAAACAACACTTGTGCTAGTGTCTTGCATAACTTTTCTCAACTCAAAACAGACCCAAAAGAAGGCCTGGACATTTCTTGACTGCAGCTTGAAACAAGTGACACAGCAGGTGTATCAAAAAAGAGCACAAAATAGTCCACATATACCATAACAGAATTCTTCAAAGCCTTGAAATAATAACACTCTGCAGGCCTCAAGTGGCACATACAGCAAACCCACTCACACTGAAGGGCCATCTTGAAAATCTTCACCACCAACCTACACTAGGTGTTCATTTGATAATTTGATGACAAAGCTTCTTTGACTACCGAACAGCTGGACGCGAACCACAGCTCTGCAGGCCTCCCAGGGGCAAACCCAGTGACTGACAGGCCCCCTAAATGGCCGACATTAACTCTAATCTTCAATAACTCTACCTGCAACTCTGCACCCCACCAGCCACAGACATAGAAACAGTTCTCCCTATATCCAGCTCTGAAATTCAACTGTCGACAAGATAAGCCAGCTAATAAAGACGTTCATTCCCCCCCCTCTGGGGGCTGGAATTTATGAGTGATGCTTCGCACGTTGGTCTGAAAGGTCTGGCGCAGACCTCAAATGCAAAAACGCCCTGGAAGGAGCTCTCAAGGCTGGTCTGTAAAGGAGGACTGGGGTAAGAGAAGAGGGGCTCTTCTAGCACTCTCTGAGCACATTGAGAGGCCCATAATGGCACAAGCTGGGGAATTTTTTTTAGAGGGGCTGGAAAGGGGAGCTTCCCAACTCCCCAAAAGAGGCTATAGACACAACTATGCTGTGCTGCATGCTGCCTGCCTCTTCTACATCTCCCTCACTGACAGATAACTGCTCACAAAACAATGCTGTTCTCAAAATCATCCACTAACTGCAAACACTACTGGGATGCTGCACAAAATGTGAATAAAAACAGAATGCAATGATATGTTTATATCATTTAAACCCTATATTTAACTGTAAAATATTACAAAGACAGTGTTCCAAATGTCGAAACTCCATTTTTGTAATTCAGTCTAAAATAGAAAAGAACTTGGTATTTGTTCATCTACAATAGCATTAAAAATACAGAGAGTCTCAAGAATCTCTGTATATAAGGGATAAGGCTCAAAACCAACATTTGCTGGCTGTGGTCTCTGGGCCCTCAGGTGGCACTACATGAAAAACAGACATGGTTCTGTAGTGGAAATCACCACACGATTCCCAAAACCACTGTCTGTGAACAAAGTTCATCACTGGATCCACAAACGCAAATTAAAACTCTGTCATGCAAAGAAGAAACCAGATGTAAACAGGATCCAGAAACGCAGCTGCCTTCGCCAGGCCCAAGCTCATTTAAGATGGACTGAGGCATAGTTGGAAGTGTCCTGTGGTCCAACAAATTAAAATGTGAAATTCCCTTTAAGAAATCATGAATACCACATGTTCTGGGCTAAAGGGGACAGAGAACATTTGGCTTGTCATGAACGCACAGTTAAAAAGCCAGTGATGCTAAAAAAAGCTGTGATGGTAATAATAATAATAATAATAATAATAATAATAATAATAATAATAATATGTTATTCTTATATAGAGCTTTTCTAAAACCCAAACATGCGTATAATCATTGGTATAGAAACATTCAACACACAAATAATACAGGTTCAACAGTTACAGAGAAACAACAAACCAGCAGCACTATTACAAGGAACCTAAAATTAGCAGGTTAGGCCAAAGGGAGGCTATAAGCAAGTGACAAGAGGTAAGTCTTAAGATTGCATTTGAATATGGAAAAAAAATGGAGATTGTTTAACCACAGATCGAAGAAAATTCCATTGTCAAGGAGCAAGCCTAGAGAAAGCTCTAGGTATGAGGGGCATTAGTGCATTGTGACATGGGTGACTTGTAGAACTGATCTTTAATGCTGAACAATATATACAGGTTTGGAGCAGCATGCTGCCATTGAGATCTCCTTTTTCATTAAAGGCCTTTCTTATTGCAGTACACACTGAAAACTACTGGTGCCTTATGAAACTTAATCTATATAATAGAGACCTACAATGATTGGTCTCATCTGTTCCGCTCCTGATGTGCACTAAATAACCAGTGTTTTTGCACACGTGCTTATCCAGCATTTCTTTGCTGATGAATAGTATTAGTAATGAGTTTGCTCTTCCTTTTGTAGCAGTAACAGCCTCCACTTTTCTGGGACAACATCCCCTCAGATGTTTCTGTGCAGATTTCAGCCATATAAACCACTAGTGATGTCAGGTAATGTTCTACGTTCATTCATTTGTTTTCGGTAACCGCTTTATCCTGGTCAGGGCCATGGTGAGTCCGGAGTCCATCTGGCATCAATGGACACAAGGAGGGAACGCACACTGCACAGGAGCCTGTCTCACACAGTCACATACATGTGGACATTTTCACAAACCAATCAACCTACTGATGGACTGTGGGAGAGAGCCATGAAGAAAAGCCACCCAGAAACAAGACACCAGACCTCAAAGTCAGTGACCTGAGGTGAGGAATGGACCCACAACCCCCTTGGTGCTGTGTGAGAGCGACACTAGCTGCAGTGCCGCCGTGCCACCCAGCTACTGTTGTTCTTGGGCTGTTTCTGGGTCATGAACACCACTCTAAGCCATCCCAGTTGTACTGCACTGAGCTCCATCACTCTAGAAATTGCAACTTCACTGCTATAAAGTATGATGCTAGGGGCTTTATATCCCTCTAGCCTGGACTAGTTCCAGTTCACCCCAATATATTTTATTACTAATTACAAGGGATTCATATATTCAATTGAATACACTACAAAGACAAGATATTTAATGTTCAAACGGATACATTTTATTTTATTTTTTTCAAATATTCACTCATTTTGAATTTGTGGCCTACACAACAAAAGACTGGAAGAGTTGAGGAATGCTCAAAAAACACATTTATGCATTTGGCAGACGCTTTTATCCAAAGCGACACACAAAAGAGGATTTAACATTCAAACTACAGCACAATTTATACAAATTACCTTACATTGAGTGCTATATGCCAGGAAGTAATACGTGCATTAAAGAAAGACTTTCAGTGCAAGAGATACTTTCAGAAGAGCTGGGTCTTCAAGGATTTCTTGAATGTGGAGAGGTTTTCTGTTGCTCTGATTGTGCTTGGAAGCTCATTCCACCAGCGTGGTACCATAGATGAGAATAACCTCGACTGACCTGTACTGGGGGTTGGCCATGTTATTTGGAAACAGTAATTGGAAACAGGTGAGTGTCATGATTGTGTATAAAGGGTATAAAAAGTGTATAAAGGCTCAGTCATTCACAACAAGGACGGGGTGAGCTTCACCACTTTGTGAACAACTGCGTGAGCAAATCCTCCAATGGTTTACAATGTTTACAACGAACAACGTTTCTCAACGTACAATTGCAAGGAATATAGGGATCATCTACAGTCCATAATATCATCAAAAGGTTCAGAGAATCTGGAGAAATATCTGCAGGTAAGTGGCGAGGCCGAAAACCAACATTGAATGCCTGTGACCTTCAATCCCTCAGGCGGCACTGCATTAAAAACTGAGATCATTCTGTAATGGATATTACCAGCACTTCAGAAAACCATTGTCAGTGAACACATTTTGTAGTTCCATCTGTAAGTGCCAGTTAAAACTATGCCATGCAAAGCAAAAGCCCTATATCAACAACAACCAGAAATACCACTGGCTTCTCTGGGCCCAAGCTCATCTGAGATGGACTGGCGCAAAGTGGGAAAGTGTCCTGTGGTCTGACAAGCTCACATTTCACATTGTTTTTGGAAATCAACAGCGTGACTTTGTAGTAAAATAGTGTGGGTACTGGACTGGCCTCCCTGCAGTCCAGACCTGTCTCCCATTGAAAATGTGTGGCGCATTATGAAACACAAAATATGAGAATGGAGACCTTGGACTATTGAGCAAATGAAGTTGTACATTTTTATTGTATATCGTCGCTGTCCAGTGAAAAATAATCGTCTGAAATAGTAACTACAGGAACAGGAAAAACCCTTCTTAACTGGTCCATTCATTATGAAATGTTGACACAATGTGAAGGACAGCTGTGTGCTGACATGATACAGTACACTAAAAACCCACAAAAATGGAGCTACATGTTGTTAACTTGACAGCAACTATATGTTGTGTATCCCTTTACAGTGGTTACATAATTCTGTCAGATCTCGATTATATTCCTGGTACCTTTAATTGGCAGACTCCCAATGAGAACACTGTGTAGTGAAAAGGGCCATGTTTTGGACAGAGCCAAAGACGAAATGAGTTAAAGACAAATTAATTCCCCTAATGCCTGGCAGGCTTTTCCAGTTCCTTGCACCACTTTCTTTTCTCTCTTTCTGTTTTTCTCCCCTCACTTTGTTCTTCATTTGCCACTTCTGTGACTATTCTTTCTCTGGCCTTCTCATCATCCCACTTGCAGATTTTGCAGATCTCCTTTTTATTTTGCACCCTCTCTCTTATACTCTCTCTCCCTTTTTTTGCATTGTGTGAGGGAACAAATCAGTAGGCGCAGTCTAATGAACAGGATTCGAATAAAACCGCCTTTACACGCCTGCTGAATGGGGGTCTGGGATTACAGACATTCGCTGGGCCCCAGACTTACACAACCTGTTCTCAGCCCTGGAAGGACACATAAACACACACACACATACACACACACACACACACATACACACACACACACACACACACACACACACACACACACACACATTTTGCACCTCACATTTGCACACATACGCGCACAGTCATAGGGCCCTAGCTTGGTGGTCTATTCAGAGGGGCACATGAGTAACGCAGAGAAGTCAACACGAGCAACTGCAAAGCTGAACACAACAGAGAAATGCCACCCAGGCTTATGCTACAGTATGCTTCAGCTAGCAGCAGATGCTAGCCATTATTGGGCCCCTTAAATCGTCAGGTGGTGATCAATAGCAGGAGTGAAATGAATGTGCAACAGTCACATAAGATTAATTCTAGCTGGGCCTCAGGTTCAGTATGGACTAAGAAAACTATAACCCATGTGCCAGAAAGCTACAATGCAGCTAAATGAATGCCTCTGTTTGCTAACCCATTTTCATGTTCTCAGTCCTGTGCCTACGGAAAAAAACAGGCCATCATTCAGACTTAAGCTGGCTTGCCAAACACAATCCCTAATCTTAGGCTAATTTACACTCTCAATAGGAATTCTTCATTGACAAGTCTTTGTAGTCTAGGCCTAGCCTTAATCAGTATCCGGAAAAGAAGCCTTCAATCGCCCAGGCCTTGTAGACTTTGTAAGGCTGAGTTGGATTAGTGGGAATGGAAGCCATGGAATTGCTTAAAATTCAAGTATTCTGACCTCTTTGGATGTAGATGCCCTAAACCAGTCTGAAGCTACTGTGCCTTGAGCTCAGCTGGGGTGCTTACTGAAAATATCTCTCTCTATGTCTAGCAATAACATAGAGGGCTATGGAAATAGCACTGCAAAACAATCTCAGGCTAGTACTGGAGCAGTGGCATGTTTGGAAGTCCATGGTCAAAAGGTGCTCACCAGTCTCAGGGTGTTTGTGATAAAGCCATTAGTGTTCCTGCCAGTTACAGCTTGGCTCTGGCCAAAGCAAACACAAAACCACTGAGCACCCGGCCTCAGGCAGTGACTTCACACACAAGCAGAGATTTATGAAAAGTGAACACTATTGAGAATCACCTGTTTTCCTCATCTAAGTCCTTCCTTTCTTTCCTTGCCTACCCCCTTCCTTCTTTCTCAAGCACTCTTAACCTAGACTTAAACTAGAACCTATTTTTACCAGAAGGGGTAATAGAATTATTTAATTTATCTTTCAAATTTCCTACAAGTTAATGAAGCACCCATCAACTAGACAGTGACCAAGGTGAAGATCTAGCCTATGACCCGAAAACCCTAGGTGTCCAAATCTACTGTCAGTACTTGTCAATACAATATATAGTGCTAGGTGTGTGTGTGTGTGTCAGCAATGTGTGCACAAGTAAACATAAATGCCATATCAAAAGGTGAAGACCAAGTTGTATGCTCAAATGTAGTGTGCTCAGTTATAAGGGATAGTAATTAGGGGCCCATTTTTCAAACACATTGTGCACCTATCATCAGGTTTTGTTATTACATCACAGTGAGTTTGATATAATAATTGCTGTTACTGAGGGGACTCTATCTTCAGGGAATTATAGAAAGTAATAAAATCAAAAATCACATTTGTAATCACTTAAATGACAGTAATTGCCCCCAGGTAAAACAAACAAACAGAACAGGAAGCTACTCTCTCACACTATTGCTTGGTCAGAACTACTGGGAAAACAACGTGTAACACAGATGACAGGCCTTGGTGGCACAGTACATTTTCAAGGGCATGCTGGGTTGCAAACACACACACACACACACACACACACACACACACACCCCACACCAGATCCAAAGGATCACTCATGCAAGGCCAGGGGGCTCACATCTGCTGTGCTAGGCAACAGAGAGAGCAGAAAGGGGGCCGAGGGGAGGGGGGGGGGCATTTACAGGAGACACTTGGCTTTGGGAGGCAGGCAGATGCCTGCTAATGCTGCACTGGCTGTCATGGTGATAGCATTACACTGTTTACAGCCTCAGTAGTGAACCCAGACTCCACACACCACATCCCTCACTCCTTCTAATGGAAATGACCAGTCCTGCAGAGAGAAGAGGGGGGCGTCACTGTCTTTACACTTTTTCTTTCCTTTCTTTGTGGGTGGCTGTAGGTTGTGTGTGTGTGTGTGTGCACTTGTGTAAGAAAGAGCTGTGAGCTTTTTTTTTAATTTTTTATATTAAATTCAGCTGGTGGTGTCACACCATTTGCTAACTCTCCACTAAACTTGCATGCTGGAAACCAGTCTAATGTGTTTTCGAAACCCCAGTGTCTGTAAAAAAAAAAAAAAAAAAAATCTGTCTTGTATGCTAGGCTTTTTCTCTCTCTCTCTCTCTCTCTCTCTCTCTCTCTCTCTCTCTCTCTGCTCAAGACATCTGGAATATTAAGGAGGATTTAGGGCAATGAAGGACTGTCCTAAATGATTTCCCCTAAACATTTCACAATGAAAATCATCTAGCTTGTGACATTTAAGATATAGTTTTAGATATATTAATACTTTTTAAGTGGTCCTGAATAAGGCAACTCTCTAATGGGACAAGGTCATAGATTTTTGGTCTCAACATTGGTAGCGACACATAAAACACATGTGGGATAGACATTCATTATTTGTATTATATATGATCTATAAAATGGCTATAACTGTCTTTGCTATTGGATTTATGTTTGTGACTTTTGGGGGGTAATGTCACTTTAAGACAGTAGGGCAATTATAGGCTGCCCTACTGGTTATATAAATCTGTGCGGAGATGGGCATGAAACAGCATTATTATTGGGAAGAAATTAGCATTGGATTTGCTTGTGTTAGAATATTTTGTAACATGCATAATTCCAAATATCACTCCCATTCTGCCAGTCAAAGGCCTAAACATCGTCTCACAGGAGATTTAACTCAGATACAAGTAGGGACAGGTATTTCCATCCACAATATTGTTAGGGGTTCGAATCCTGCTCCAGGTGACTGTCTGTGAGGAGTGTGGTGTGTTCTCGCTGTGTCTGCGTGGGTTTCTTCCGGGTGACTGTCTGTGAGGAGTGTGGTGTGTTCTACCTGTGTCTGCATGGGTTTCCTCCAGGTGACTGTCTGTGAGGAGTGTGGTTTGTTCTCCCTGTGTCCGCGTGGGTGTCCTCCGGGTGACAGTCTGTGAGGAGTGTGGTGTGTTCTCCCTGTGTCTGTGTGGGTTTCCTCTGTGTGACTGTCTGTGAGGAGTATGGTGTGTTCTCCCTGTGATTGCGTGGGTTTCCTCCGGGTGACTCTCTCTGAGTGGTGTGGTGTTTTCTCTCTGTGACATTGTGGGTTTCCTCCGGGTGACTGTCTGTGAGGAGTCTGGTGTTTTCTCCCTGTGTCTGTGTGGGATTCCTCCGGGTGAATGTCTGTGAGGAGTGTGGTGTGTTCTCCCCGTGTCTGCATGGATTTCCTCCGGGTGAGTGTCTGTGAGGAGTGTGTTGTGTTCTCCCTGTGTCTGTGTGGGTTTCCTCTGGGTGACTGTCTGTGAGGAGTGTGGTGTGTTGTCTCTGTGATTGTGTGGGTTTCCTCCAGGTGACTGCCTGTGAGGAGTGTGGTGTGTTCTCCCTGTGTCGGCGTGGGTTTCCTACGGGTGACTGTGTGTGATTGAGTGTGGTGTTTTCTCCATTTGTCCACGTGGGTTTCCTCCGGGTGACTGTCTGTGAGGGGTGAGGTGTGTTCTCACTGTATCCGCGTGGGTTTCCTCCAGGTGACTGTCTGTGAGGAGTGTGGTGTGTTCTCTCTGTGACCGTGTGGGTTTTGTCCGGGTGACTGTCTGTGAGGAGTGTGGTGTGTTCTTCCTGTGTCCGTGTGGGTTTCCTCCTTGTGACTGTCTGTGAGGTGTGTTATTACTATGTTCGCGTGGGTTTCTTCCGGGTGACTGTCTGGGAGGAGTGTGGTGTGTTATCGGTGTGTCTGCGTGGGTTTCCTCCGGGTGACTGTCAGTGAGGAATGTGGTGTTATCTCCCTGTGTCTGCGTGGGTTTCCTCCGGGTGAGTGTCTGTGAGGAGTGTGGTGTGTTCTCTCGGTGACTCTGTGGGTTTCCTCCAGGTGACTGCCTGTGAGGAATGTGGTGTGTTCTCCATGTGTCCACGTGGGTTTCCTCCGGGTGACTGTCTGTGAGGAGTGTGGTGTGTTCTCCCTGTGTCTGTGTGGGTTTCGTTCTGGTGACTGTCTGTGAGGAGTGTGGTGTGTTCTCCCCTTGTCTGTGTTGGTTTCCTCCGGGTGACTGTCTGTGAGGAGTGTAGTGTGTTCTCCCTGTGTCTGCGTGGGTTTCCTCCGGGTGACTGTCTGTGAGGAGTGTGGTGTGTTCTCTCTGTGACCGAGTGTGGTTCCTTCGGGTGACAGTCTGTGAGGAGTATGTTGTTTTCTCTCCCTGTGTATGTGTGGGTTTGTTCTGTGTGACTTTCTGAGAGGAGTGTGGTGTGTTCTCCCTGTGTCTGCGTTTGTTTACTCTGGGTGACACTCTGTGAGGAGTTTGGTGTGTTCTCTCTGTGACTTTGTGGGTTTCCTCCGGGTGACAGTCTGTGATTAGTGTGTCTGTGATTAGTGTGTTTCTCTCTGTTACTGTGTGGGTTTCCTCCGGGTGACTGTCTGGGAGAAGTGTGGTGTATTTTCTCTGTGAATGTTTTTTTTTCGTCCGGGTGACTGTCTGTGAGGAGTGTGGTTTGTTCTCCCTGTGTCTGCGTGGGTTTCCTCCAGGTGACAGTCTTTAAGCAGTGTCGTGTTATCTACCTGTGTCTGCGTGGGTTTGCTGCGGGTGACTGCCTGTGAGGAGTGTGGTGTGTTCTCCCTGTGTCTGTGTGGGTTTCCTCTGTGTGACTGTCTGGGAAGAGTGGGGTGTGTTCTTTCTGTGACTGTGTGGGTTTCCTGCGGGTGACTGCCTGCGAGGAGTGTGGTGTGTTCCCCCTGTGACTGTGTGGGATTCCTCCGGGTGACTGTCTGTGAGGAGTGTGGTGTTTTCTCCCTGTGTCTGCATGGGTTTCCTCCGGGTGAATGTCTGTGAGGAGTGTGGTGTGTTCTCCCCGTGACTGTGTGGGATTCCTCCGGGTGACTGTCTGAGAGGAGTGTGGTGTGTTCTCCCTGTGTCTGTGTGGGTTTGCTCTGTTTGACTGTCTGAGAGGAGTGTGGTGTTTTCTCCCTGAGTCTGCGTGGGTTTGCTCCGGGTGACTGCCTGTGAGAAGTGTGGTGGGTTCTCCTTGTGTCTGCGTGGGTTTCCTCCGGGTGACTGTCTTTGAGGAGTTTGGTGTGTTCTCTCCCTGTGTCTGCATGGGTTTTCTCCGGGTGAATGTCTGTGAGGAGTGTGGTCTGTTCTCCCAATGTCCGCGTGGGTATACCCCGTGTGAGTGTCTGTGAGGAGTGTGGTGTGTTCTCCCTATGTCTGTGTGGGTTTGCTCTGTGTGACTGTCTGAGAGGAGTGTGGTGTTTTATCCCTGAGTCTGCGTGGGTTTACTCCGGGTGACTGTCTGTGAGGAGTGTGGTGTGTTCTCCCTGTGTCTGCGTGGCTTTTCTCCGGGTCAGTGCCTGTGAGGAGTGTGGTGTGTTCTCCCTGTGTCTGCGTGGGTTTCATCCGGGTGACTGTCTGTGAGGAGTGTGGTGTCTTCTCCCTGTGATTTTGTGGGTTTCTTCCAGATGACTGTCTGTGAGGAGTGTGGTGTGTTCTCCCTGTGTCCGCGTGGGTGTCCTCCGGGTGACTGTCTGTGAGGAGTGTGGTGTGTTCTACCTGTGTCTGCATGGGTTTCCTCCAGGTGACTGTCTGTGAGGAGTGTGGTTTGTTCTCCCTGTGTCCGCGTGGGTGTCCTCCGGGTGACAGTCTGTGAGGAGTGTGGTGTGTTCTCCCTGTGTCTGTGTGGGTTTCCTCTGTGTGACTGTCTGTGAGGAGTATGGTGTGTTCTCCCTGTGATTGCGTGGGTTTCCTCCGGGTGACTCTCTCTGAGTGGTGTGGTGTTTTCTCTCTGTGACATTGTGGGTTTCCTCCGGGTGACTGTCTGTGAGGAGTCTGGTGTTTTCTCCCTGTGTCTGTGTGGGATTCCTCCGGGTGAATGTCTGTGAGGAGTGTGGTGTGTTCTCCCCGTGTCTGCATGGATTTCCTCCGGGTGAGTGTCTGTGAGGAGTGTGTTGTGTTCTCCCTGTGTCTGTGTGGGTTTCCTCTGGGTGACTGTCTGTGAGGAGTGTGGTGTGTTGTCTCTGTGATTGTGTGGGTTTCCTCCAGGTGACTGCCTGTGAGGAGTGTGGTGTGTTCTCCCTGTGTCGGCGTGGGTTTCCTACGGGTGACTGTGTGTGATTGAGTGTGGTGTTTTCTCCATTTGTCCACGTGGGTTTCCTCCGGGTGACTGTCTGTGAGGGGTGAGGTGTGTTCTCACTGTATCCGCGTGGGTTTCCTCCAGGTGACTGTCTGTGAGGAGTGTGGTGTGTTCTCTCTGTGACCGTGTGGGTTTTGTCCGGGTGACTGTCTGTGAGGAGTGTGGTGTGTTCTTCCTGTGTCCGTGTGGGTTTCCTCCTTGTGACTGTCTGTGAGGTGTGTTATTACTATGTTCGCATGGGTTTCTTCCGGGTGACTGTCTGGGAGGAGTGTGGTGTGTTATCGGTGTGTCTGCGTGGGTTTCCTCCGGGTGACTGTCAGTGAGGAATGTGGTGTTATCTCCCTGTGTCTGCGTGGGTTTCCTCCGGGTGAGTGTCTGTGAGGAGTGTGGTGTGTTCTCTCGGTGACTCTGTGGGTTTCCTCCAGGTGACTGCCTGTGAGGAATGTGGTGTGTTCTCCATGTGTCCACGTTGGTTTCCTCCGGGTGACTGTCTGTGAGGAGTGTGGTGTGTTCTCCCTGTGTCTGTGTGGGTTTCGTTCTGGTGACTGTCTGTGAGGAGTGTGGTGTGTTCTCCCCTTGTCTGTGTTGGTTTCCTCCGGGTGACTGTCTGTGAGGAGTGTAGTGTGTTCTCCCTGTGTCTGCGTGGGTTTCCTCCGGGTGACTGTCTGTGAGGAGTGTGGTGTGTTCTCTCTGTGACCGAGTGTGGTTCCTTCGGGTGACAGTCTGTGAGGAGTATGTTGTTTTCTCTCCCTGTGTATGTGTGGGTTTGTTCTGTGTGACTTTCTGAGAGGAGTGTGGTGTGTTCTCCCTGTGTCTGCGTTTGTTTACTCTGAGTGACACTCTGTGAGGAGTTTGGTGTGTTCTCTCTGTGACTTTGTGGGTTTCCTCCGGGTGACAGTCTGTGATTAGTGTGTCTGTGATTAGTGTGTTTCTCTCTGTTACTGTGTGGGTTTCCTCCGGGTGACTGTCTGGGAGAAGTGTGGTGTATTTTCTCTGTGAATGTTTTTTTTTCGTCCGGGTGACTGTCTGTGAGGAGTGTGGTTTGTTGTCCCTGTGTCTGCGTGGGTTTCCTCCAGGTGACAGTCTTTAAGCAGTGTCGTGTTATCTACCTGTGTCTGCGTGGGTTTGCTGCGGGTGACTGCCTGTGAGGAGTGTGGTGTGTTCTCCCTGTGTCTGTGTGGGTTTCCTCTGTGTGACTGTCTGGGAAGAGTGGGGTGTGTTCTTTCTGTGACTGTGTGGGTTTCCTGCGGGTGACTGCCTGCGAGGAGTGTGGTGTGTTCCCCCTGTGACTGTGTGGGATTCCTCCGGGTGACTGTCTGTGAGGAGTGTGGTGTTTTCTCCCTGTGTCTGCATGGGTTTCCTCCGGGTGAATGTCTGTGAGGAGTGTGGTGTGTTCTCCCCGTGACTGTGTGGGATTCCTCCGGGTGACTGTCTGAGAGGAGTGTGGTGTGTTCTCCCTGTGTCTGTGTGGGTTTGCTCTGTTTGACTGTCTGAGAGGAGTGTGGTGTTTTCTCCCTGAGTCTGCGTGGGTTTGCTCCGGGTGACTGCCTGTGAGAAGTGTGGTGTTTTATCCCTGAGTCTGCGTGGGTTTACTCCGGGTGACTGTCTGTGAGGAGTGTGGTGTGTTCTCCCTGTGTCTGCGTGGCTTTTCTCCGGGTCAGTGCCTGTGAGGAGTGTGGTGTGTTCTCCCTGTGTCTGCGTGGGTTTCATTCGGGTGACTGTCTGTGAGGAGTGTGGTGTCTTCTCCCTGTGATTTTGTGGGTTTCTTCCAGATGACTGTCTGTGAGGAGTGTGGTGTGTTCTCCCTGTGTCCGCGTGGGTGTCCTCCGGGTGACTGTCTGTGAGGAGTGTGGTGTGTTCTCTCTGTGATTGTGTTAGTTTCCTATGGGTGACTATGTGTGAGGAGTGTGGTGTGTTCTCCCTGTGTCTGCGAGGGGCTCCTCCGTGTGACTGTCTTTGAGGAGTGTGGTGTGTTCTCCCCATGTATGCTTGGGTTTCGTCTGGATGACTGTCTGTGAGGAGTGTGGTGTGTTCTCTCTGTGCCTGCGTGGGTTTCCCCCAGGAGACTCTCTGTAAGGGGTGTGCTGTGTTCTCTCTGTGACTTTTTGGGTTTCCCCCTGGTGACTGTCTGTGAGGAGTGTGGTGTGTTCTCCATGTGTCCGCGTGGGTTTTTCCTCCGGGTGACTGTCTGTGATGAGTGTGGTGTGTTCTCCTTGTGAACATGTGGGTTTCCTCTGTGTGACTGTCTGTGAGGAGTGTGGGGTGTTCTCCCTGTGTTTGCGTGGGCTTTCTCTGGGTGACAGTCTGTGAGGAGTGTCGTGTGTTCACTTTGTGACTGTGTGGATTTCCTCCAGGTGAATACCTGTGAAGAGTGTGGTGTGTTCTCGCTGTTTTCGTGTGTGTTTCCTCTGGGTAACTGTTTGTGAGGAGTGTGGTGTGTTCTCCTTGTGTCTGCGTTTGTTTTTTTCGAGTGACTCTCTGTGAGGAGTGTGGTGTGTTCTCTCTGTGTCTGTGTGGGTTTCCTCCGGGTGACTGTCTGTGAGGAGTGTGGTGTTTTCTCCCTGTGTCTGCATGGGTTTCCTCTGGTTGAATGTCTGTGAGGAGTGTGGTGTGTTCTCCCAATGTCCGCATGGGTATCCTCCGGGTGACTGTCTGTGAGGAGTGTTGTGTGTTCTCTCTGTGACTATGTGGGTTTCCTCCAGTTGACTATCTGTGAGGAGTGTGATGTGTTCTCCCTGTGTCCACGTGGGTTTACTCTGGTTGACTGTCTGCGAGGAGTGTGGTGTGTTCTACATGTCTCCAAGTGGGTTTCCTCCGGGTGACTGTCTGTGAGGAGTGTGTTGTTTTCTCTTTGTGATTGTATTGGCTTCCTCTGGGTGACTGTCTGTGAGGAGAGTGGTGTGTTTTCTCTGTGTCTGTGTGGGCTTCCTCCGGGTGACTCTTTGTGAGGAGTGTGTTGTGTTCTCCCTTTGTCTGCATGGGTTTCCTCTGGGTGACTGTGAGGAGTGTGGTGTGTTCTCGCTGTGCCTGTGTTGGTTTCCTCCAGGTGACAGTCTGTGACTCGTGTGGTGTTCTCTCTGTGACTGTGTGGGTTTCTCCGGGTGACTGTCTGTGAAGAGAGTGGAGTTTTCTCCCTGTGTCTGCGTGGGTCTCCTCCAGGTGACTCTCTGTGAAGAGTGTGGTGTGTTCTCTCTGTGTCTGCATGGGTTTCCTTCGGTTGACTTTCTATGAGGAGTATGGTGTGTTCTGTCTGTGACTGTTTTGGTTTCCTCTGGGTGACTGTCTGTGAGGAGTGTGGGGTGTTCTTCCTGTGTCTGCATGGGTTTCCTTCGGGTGACTGTCTGTGAGTAGCTTGATGTGTTCTCTCTGTGACTGTGTTGGTTTCCTCTGGCTGACTGTCTGTGAGGAGTGTGGTGTGTTCTCCCTGTGTCCATGTGGGTTTCCTCTGACTGACTGTCTGTGAGGAGTGTGGTGTGTTCTCTCTGTGACTGTGTTGGGTTCGTCTGGGTGACTGGCTGTGAGGAGTGTGTTGTGTTCTACCTGTGTCCAAGTGGGTTTCCTCCGGGTGATTGTCTGTGAGGAGTGTGTTGTGTTCTCTCTGTGACTGTATTGGTTTCCTCTGGGTGACTGTCTGTGAGGAGAGTGGTGTGTTCTCTCTGTGTCTGCGTGGGTTTCCTCTGGGTGACTCTCTGTGAGGAGTGTGGTGTGTTCTTTCTGTGACTTTGTGGGTTTCCTCCGGGTGACTCTCTTTGAGAAGTGTGGTGTGTTCTCCCTGTGTCCGCGTGGGTTTCCTCCGGGTGACTGTCTGTGATGAGTGTGGTGTGTTCTCTCTGTGACTTTGTGGGTTTCCTCAGGGTGACAGTCTGTGATAAGTGTGTTGTTTTCTCTCTGTGACTGTGTGGGTTTCTTCCGGGTGACTGTCTGGGAGAAGTGTGTTGTGTTTTCTCTGTGTCTGCATGGGACTCCTTCGGGTGACTGTCTATGAGGAGTGTGGTGTGTACTCCCTGTGTCTGCGTGGGTTTCTTCCGGGTGACTGTCTCTGATGAGTGTGGTGTTTTCTTTCTTTGACTCTGTGGGATTCCTCCGGGTGACTGTCTGTGAGGAGTGTGGTGTGATCTCTTTGTGACTGTGTTGGTTTGCTCTGGGTGACTGTCTGTGAGGAGTGTGGTGTTTTTTTCCTGTGTCTGCATGTGTTTCCTTCGAGTTACTGTCAGTGAGGTATGTGGTGTGTTCTTTCTTTGTATGAGTGGGACTCCTCCGGGTGACTCTCTGTGAGGAATGTGGTGTGTTCTCCCTGTGTCTGCGTGGGTTTCTTCCGGGTGACTGTCTGTGAGGAGTGTGGTGTGTTCTAACTGTGATTGTGTTGGTTTCCTCTGGTGACTCTCTGTGAGGAATGTGGTGTGTTCTCCCTGTGTCTGCGTGGGTTTCTTCCGGGTGACTGTCTGTGAGGAGTGTGGTGTGTTCTCTCTGTGATTGTGTTGGTTTCCTCTGGTGACTCTCTGTGAGGAGTGTGGTGTGTTCTCCCTGTGTCTGCATGGGTTTCCTCCGGGTGAATGTCTGTGAGGAGTGTGGTGTGTTCTCCCCGTGACTGTGTGGGATTCCTCCGGGTGACTGTCTGAGAGGAGTGTGGTGTGTTCTCCCTGTGTCTGTGTGGGTTTGCTCTGTTTGACTGTCTGAGAGGAGTGTGGTGTTTTCTCCCTGAGTCTGCGTGGGTTTGCTCCGGGTGACTGCCTGTGAGAAGTGTGGTGGGTTCTCCTTGTGTCTGCGTGGGTTTCCTCCGGGTGACTGTCTTTGAGGAGTTTGGTGTGTTCTCTCCCTGTGTCTGCATGGGTTTTCTCCGGGTGAATGTCTGTGAGGAGTGTGGTCTGTTCTCCCAATGTCCGCGTGGGTATACCCCGGGTGAGTGTCTGTGAGGAGTGTGGTGTGTTCTCCCTATGTCTGTGTGGGTTTGCTCTGTGTGACTGTCTGAGAGGAGTGTGGTGTTTTATCCCTGAGTCTGCGTGGGTTTACTCCGGGAGACTGTCTGAGAGGAGTGTGGTGTGTTCTCCCTGTGTCTGTGTGGGTTTGCTCTGTTTGACTGTTTGAGAGGAGTGTGGTGTTTTCTTCCTGAGTCTGCGTGGGTTTCCTCCGGGTGACTGCCTGTGAGAAGTGTGATGGGTTCTCCTTGTGTCTGCGTGGGTTTCCTCCCGGTGACTGTCTGTGAGGAGTGTGGTGTGATCTCTTTGTGACTGTGTTGGTTTGCTCTGGGTGACTGTCTGTGAGGAGTGTGGTGTTTTCTTCCTGTGTCTGCATGTGTTTCCTTCGAGTTACTGTCAGTGAGGTATGTGGTGTGTTCTTTCTTTGTATGTGTGGGACTCCTCCGGGTGACTCTCTGTGAGGAATGTGGTGTGTTCTCCCTGTGTCTGCGTGGGTTTCTTCCGGGTGACTGTCTGTGAGGAGTGTGGTGTGTTCTCTCTGTGATTGTGTTGGTTTCCTCTGGTGACTCTCTGTGAGGAGTGTGATGTGTTCTCCATGTATCTGTTTTTTTTTTCTGGGTGACCCTCTGTGATGAGTGTGGTGTTTTCTCTCTGTGACTTTGTAGTTTTTTTCCGGGTGACTGTTTGTGATGAGTGTGGTGTGTTCTCTTTGTGACTGTTTTGGTTTCCTCTGGGTGACAGTCTGTGAGGAGTGTGGTGTTTTCTTCCTATGTCTGCATGGGTTTCCTTCGGGTGAATGTCTGTGACTAGTGTGGTGAGTCTGTGTGGGACTCCTTCATGTGACTGGCTTTGAGGAGTGTGGTGTGTTCTCCCTGCGTCTGCGTTGGACTCCTTCGGGTGACTGTCTGTGAGGAGTGTGGTGTGTTCTCTCTGTGTCTGCATGGGTTTCCTCTGGGTGAATGTCTGTGAGGAGTGTGGTGTGTTCTCTCTGTGTCTGCGTGGGTTTCCTCCGGGTGACTGTCTGTGAGGAGTATGGTGTGTTCTTTCTGTGACTTTGTGGGTTTCTTCCGGGTGACAGTTTGTGAGTAGTGTGTTGTTTTCTCTCTGTGACTGTGTGGGTTTCCTCCGGGTGACTGTCTGTGAGAAGTGAGGTGTGTTCTCCCTGTGTCCGCGTGGGTTTCCTCCTTGTGACTGTCTGTGAGGAGTGTGGTGTGTTCTCTCTGTGACTTTGTGGGTTTCCTCCGGGTGACAGTCTGTGATTAGTGTGTTGTTTTCTCCCTGTGTCTGCGTGGGTTTCTTCCGGGTGACTGTCTGTGAGGAGTGTGGTGTGTTCTCTCTGTGATTGTGTTGGTTTTCTCTGTGTGACTTTCTGTGAGGAGTGAGATGTGTTCTCCGTGTATCTGTTTTTTTTTTGTTTGTTTCTCTCTGTGATGAGTGTGGTTTGTTCTCTCTGTGACTTTGTAGGTTTTTTCCGGGTGACTGTTTGTGATGAGTGTGGTGTTTTCTCTTTGCGACTGTTTTGGTTTCCTCTGGGTGACTGTCTGTGAGGAGTGTGGTGTGTTCTCCGTGTGCCCGTGTGGGATTCCTCCTGGTCACTTTTTGTGAGGAGTGTGGTGTGTTCTCTCTGTGTTTGCATGGGACTCCTTTGGGTGACTGTCTGTGAGGAGTGCGGTGTGTTCTCTCTGTGACTGTGATGGTTGCCTCTGGGTGACTGTCTTTGAGGAGTGTGGTGTGTTCTTCCTGTGCCTGCATGTGTTTCCTTCGGGTGACTGTCTGTGCTAAGTGTGGTGTGGTCTCTCTCTAACTGTGTTGGTTTGCTCTGGGTGATTGTCTGTGAGGAGTGTGATGTGTTTTTCCTGTGTCTGCATGGGTTTCCTTTGGTTGACTTTCTGTGAGGAGTATGGTGTGTTCTCTCTGTGACTGGGTTGGTTTCCTCTGGCTGACTGTCTATGAGGAGTGTGGTGTGTTCTCCCTGTGTCCATGTGGGTTTCCTCTGGCTGACTGTCTGTGAGGAGTGTGGTGTGTTCTCCCTGTGTCTGCGTGGGTTTCCTCCCGGTGACTGTCTGTGAGGAGTGTGGTGTGTTCTCGCTGTGCCTGTATTGGTTTCCTCTGGGTGACTGGCTGTGAGGAGTGTAGTGTGTTCTACCTGTCTCCAAGTGAGTTTCCTCCGGGTGACAGTTTGTGATTAGTGTGTTGTTTTCTCTCTGTGACTGTGTGGGTTTCCTCTGGGTGACTCTCTGTGAGAAGTGTGGTGTGTTCTCCCTGTGTCCGCGTGGGTTTCCTCCAGGTGACTGTCTGTGAGGAGTGTGGTGTGTTCTCCCTGTGTCCGCGTGGGTTTCCTCCAGGTGACTGTCTGTGAGGAGTGTGGTGTGTTCTCTCTGTGACTGTGTGGGTTTCCTCTGGGTGACTGTCTGTGAGGAGTGTGGTGTGTTTCCTCTGTGACTGTGTTGGTTACGTCTGGGTGACTGTCTGTGAGGAGTGTGCTGTGTTCTCCCTGTGTCTGCATGGGTTTCCTCAGGGTGACTCTTTGTGAGGAGTGTGATGTGTTCTCGCTGTGCCTGCGTGGGTTTCTTCCGGGTGACTGTCTGTGAGGAGTGTGGTGTGTTCTCTGTGTCTGCGTGGGTTTCCTCCGCGTGACTGTCTCTGATGAGTGTGGTGTTTTCTTTCTTTGACTCCGTGGGATTCCTCCGGTTGACTGTCTGTGAGGAGTGTGGTGTGTTATCTCTGTGACCGTGTTGGTTTGCCCTGGGTGACTGTCTGTGAGGAGTGTGGTGTGTTCTTCCTGTGTCTGCATGTGTTTCCTTCGAGTTACTGTCAGTGAGGTATGTGGTGTGTTCTTTCTTTGTCTGCGTGGGACTCCTCCGGGTGACTCTCTGTGAGGAATGTGGTGTGTTCTCCCTGTGTCTGCGTGGGTTTCTTCCGGGTGACTGTCTGTGAGGAGTGTGGTGTGTTCTCTCTGTTATTGTGCTGGTTTCCTCTGTGTGACTCTCTGTGAGGAGTGTTATGTGTTCTCCGTGTATCTGTTTTTTTTTTTTCTGGGTGACTCTCTGTGATGAGTGTGGTGTGTTCTCTCTGTGACCTTGTAGGTTTTCTCCGGTTGAATGTTTGTGATGAGTGTGGTGTGTTCTCTTTGTGACTGTTTTGGTTTCCTCTGGGTGACTGTCTGTGAGGAGTGTGGTGTGTTCTTCCTATGTCTGCATGGGTTTCCTTCGGGTGACTGTCTGTGACTAGTGTCGTGAGTTCTCTCTGAGTATGTGTGGGACTCCTTCGGGTGACTGGCTTTGAGGAGTGTGGTGTGTTGTCCCTGCGTCTGCATGGGTTTCCTCCAGGTGTCTGTCTGTGAGGAGTGTGGTGTGTTCTTCCTTTATCTACATGGGTTTCCTCTGGGTCACTGTCTGTTAGGAGTGTGGTGTGTTCTCCGTGTGTCCGTGTGGGATTCCTCCGGGTCACTTTTTGTGAGGAGTGTGGTGTGTTCTCTCTGTGTTCGCGTGGGACTCCTTCGGGTGACTGTCTGTGAGGAGTGTGGTGTGTTCTCTCTGTGTCTGCATGGCTTTCCTCTGGGTGAATGTCTGTGAGGAGTGTGGTGTGTTCTCCCCATGTCCGCGTGGGTATCCTCCGGGTGACTGTCTGTGAGGAGTGTTGTGTGTTCTCTCTGTGACTATGTGGGTTTCCTCCAGTTGACTGTCTGTGAGGAGTGTGGTGTGGTCTCTCTGTGACTGTGTGGGTTTCCTCTGGGTGACTGTCTGTGAGGAGTGTTGTGTGTCTTCTCTGTATCTACGTGGGTTTCTTCCGGGTGACTGTCTGTGAGCAGTCTGGTGTGTTCTCTATGTGAGTGTGTGGGTTTCCTCCGGGTGACTGTTTGTGAGGAGTGTGGTGTGTTCTCCCTGTGTCCACGTGGGTTTTCTTCGGGTGACTATCTGTTAGTAGTGTGGTGTGTTCTCTCTGTGACTGTGTGGGTTTCCTCCGGGTGACTTTCTGTGAGGAGTGTGGTGTGTTCTCTCTGTGTCTGTGTGGGACTCCTCCGGGTGAGTGTCTGTGAGGACTGTGGCGTGTTCTCCCTGTGTCTGTGTGGGTTTCCTCTGGGTGACTGTCTTTGAGGAGTGTGGTGTGTTCTCTTTGTGATTCTGTTGGTTTCCTGTGGGTGACTATCTGTGAGGAGTGTGGTGTGTTCTCCCTGTGTCTGCATGGGTTTCCTCCGGGTGAATGTCTGTGAGGAGTGCGGTGTGTTCTCTCTGTGACTGTGTTGGTTTCCACTGGGTGATTGTCTGTGAGGAGTGTGGTGTGTTTTTCCTGTGTCTGCATGGGTTTCCTTCGGTTGACTTTCTGTGAGGAGTATGGTGTGTTCTGTCTGTGACTGTTTTGGTTTCCTCTGGGTGACTGTCTGTGAGGAGTGTGGGGTGTTCTTCCTGTGTCTGCATGGGTTTCCTTCGGGTGACTGTCTGTGAGTAGCGTGGTGTGTTCTCTCTGTGACTGTGATGGTTTCCTCTGGCTGACTGTCTGTGAGGAGTGTGGTGTGTTCTCCCTGTGTCCATGTTGGTTTCCTCTGGCTGACTGTCTGTGAGGAGTGTGGTGTGTTCTCTCTGTGACTGTGTTGGTGTCGTCTGGGTGACTGGTTGTGAGGAGTGTGTTGTGTTCTACCTGTGTCCAAGTGGGTTTCCACTGTCTGTGAGGAGAGTGGTGTGTTTTCTCTGTGTCTGCGTGGGTTTCCTCTGGGTGACTCTTTGTGAGGAATGTGGTGTGTTCTTTCTGTGACTTTGTGGGTCTCTTCCGGGTGACAGTTTGTGAGTAGTGTGTTGTTTTCTCCCCATGTCCGCGTGGGTATCCTCCGGGTGACTGTCTGTGAGGAGTGTTGTGTGTTCTCTCTGTGACTATGTGGGTTTCCTCCAGTTGACTGTCTGTGAGGAGTGTGGTGTGGTCTCTCTGTGACTGTGTGGGTTTCCTCTGGGTGACTGTCTGTGAGGAGTGTTGTGTGTCTTCTCTGTATCTACGTGGGTTTCTTCCGGGTGACTGTCTGTGAGCAGTCTGGTGTGTTCTCTATGTGAGTGTGTGGGTTTCCTCCGGGTGACTGTTTGTGAGGAGTGTGGTGTGTTCTCCCTGTGTCCACGTGGGTTTTCTTCGGGTGACTATCTGTTAGTAGTGTGGTGTGTTCTCTCTGTGACTGTGTGGGTTTCCTCCGGGTGACTTTCTGTGAGGAGTGTGGTGTGTTCTCTCTGTGTCTGTGTGGGACTCCTCCGGGTGAGTGTCTGTGAGGACTGTGGCGTGTTCTCCCTGTGTCTGTGTGGGTTTCCTCTGGGTGACTGTCTTTGAGGAGTGTGGTGTGTTCTCTTTGTGATTCTGTTGGTTTCCTGTGGGTGACTATCTGTGAGGAGTGTGGTGTGTTCTCCCTGTGTCTGCATGGGTTTCCTCCGGGTGAATGTCTGTGAGGAGTGCGGTGTGTTCTCTCTGTGACTGTGTTGGTTTCCACTGGGTGATTGTCTGTGAGGAGTGTGGTGTGTTTTTCCTGTGTCTGCATGGGTTTCCTTCGGTTGACTTTCTGTGAGGAGTATGGTGTGTTCTGTCTGTGACTGTTTTGGTTTCCTCTGGGTGACTGTCTGTGAGGAGTGTGGGGTGTTCTTCCTGTGTCTGCATGGGTTTCCTTCGGGTGACTGTCTGTGAGTAGCGTGGTGTGTTCTCTCTGTGACTGTGATGGTTTCCTCTGGCTGACTGTCTGTGAGGAGTGTGGTGTGTTCTCCCTGTGTCCATGTGGGTTTCCTCTGGCTGACTGTCTGTGAGGAGTGTGGTGTGTTCTCTCTGTGACTGTGTTGGTGTCGTCTGGGTGACTGGTTGTGAGGAGTGTGTTGTGTTCTACCTGTGTCCAAGTGGGTTTCCACTGTCTGTGAGGAGAGTGGTGTGTTTTCTCTGTGTCTGCGTGGGTTTCCTCTGGGTGACTCTTTGTGAGGAATGTGGTGTGTTCTTTCTGTGACTTTGTGGGTCTCTTCCGGGTGACAGTTTGTGAGTAGTGTGTTGTTTTCTCTCTGTGACTGTGTGGGTTTCGTCCAGGTGACTCTCTGTGAGGAGTGTGGTGTGTTCTCTCTGTGATTGTGTTGGTTTCCTCTGTGTGACTCTCTGTGAGGAGTGTGATGTGATCTCTGTGTATCTGTTTTTTTTTTTTTTTCTGGGTGACTCTTTGTGATGAGTGTAGTGTGTTCTCTCTGTGACTTTGTAGGTTTTTTCCGGGTGACTGTTTGTGATGAGTGTGGTGTTTTCTCTTTGTGACTGTTTTGGTTTCCTCTGGGTGACTGTCTGTGAGGAGTGTAGTGTGTTCTTCCAATGTCTGCATGGGTTTCCTTCGGGTGACTGTCTGTGACTAGTGTGGTGAGTTCTCTCTGAGTCTGTGTGGGACTCCTTCGGGTGACTGGGTTTGAGGAGTGTGGTGTGTTCTCCCTGCGTCTGTGTGGGTTTCCTCCAGGTGACTGTCTGTGAGGAGTGTGGTGTGTTCTTCCTTTGTCTGCATGGGTTTCCTCTGGGTCACTGTCTGTTAGGAGTGTGGTGTGTTCTCCGTGTGTCCGTGTGGGATTCCTCCGGGTCACTTTTTGTGAGTAGTGTGGTGTGTTCTCTCTGTGTTTGCGTGGGACTCCTTCGGGTGACTGTCTGTGAGGAGTGCGGTGTGTTCTCTCTGTGACTGTGTTGGTTTCCTCTGGGTGACTGTCTTTGAGGAGTGTGGTGTGTTCTTCCTGTGCCTGCATGTGTGTCCTTCGGGTGACTGTCTGTGAGTAGCGTGGTGTGTTCTCTCTGTGACTGTGTTGGTTTCCTCTGGCTGACTGTCTGTGAGGAGTGTGGTGTGTTCTCCCTGTGTCTGCATGGGTTTCCTCCGGGGGAATATCTGTGAGGAGTGCGGTGTGTTCTCTCTGTGACTGTGTTGGTTTCCTCTGGGTGACTGACTGTGAGGAGTGTGGTGTGTTCTTCCTGTGTCTGCATGTGTTTCCTTCGGGTGACTGTCTGTGAGGAGTGTGGTGTGTTCTTTCTGTGACTTTGTGGGTTTCCTCCGGGTGACTCTCTGTGAGAAGTGTGGTGTGTTCTCCCTGTGTCCGCGTGGGTTTCCTCCGGATGACTGTCTGTGAGGAGTGTGGTGTGTTCTTTCTGTGTCTGCATGGGTTTCCTTCGGGTGACTGTCTGTGAGGAGTGTGGTGTGTGCTCTCTGTGACTGTGTTGGTTTCCTCTGTCTGACTGTCTGTGAGGAGTGTCGTGTGTTCTCCCTGTGTCTGCATGGGTTTCCTCCTAGTGACTGTCTGTGAGGAGTGTGGTGTGTTCTCGCTGTGCCTGTGTTGGTTTCCTCTGGGTGACAGTCTGTGATTTGTGTGGTGTTTTCTCTCTGTGACTGTGTGGGTTTCCTCCGGGTGACTGTCTGTGAGGAGTGTGGTGTGTTCTCTCTGTGACTGTGTTGGTTTCGTATGGGTGACTGTCTGTGAGGAGTGTGGTGTGTTCTCTCTGTGTCTGCGTGGGTTTCCTCCGGGTGACTGTCTGTGAGGAGTGTGGTGTCTTCTATCTGTGACTTTGTGAGTTTCCTTCGGGTGACTGTCTGTGAGGAGTGTGGCGTGTTCTCCTTGTGTTCGCGTGGGATTCTTCCGGGTGACTTTCTGTGAGGAGCGTGGTTTGTTCTCCCTGTGTCCGCTTAGGTTTCCTCCGGGTGACTGTCTGTGAGGAGTTTGGTGTGTTCTACCTGTGTCCGCGTGAGTTCCCTCCGGGTGACTGTCTGTGATTTGTGTGGTGTTTTCTCTCTGTGACTGTATTGGTTTACTCTGGGTGACTGTCTGTGAGGAGTGTGGTGTTTTCTCTCTGTGTCTGCGTGGGACTCCTCCGGGTGAATGTTTGCGAGGAGTGTGGTATGTTCTTCCTTTCTCCAAGTGGGTTTCCTCCAGGTGACTGTCTGTGCGGAGTGTGTTGTATTCTCTCTGTGACTGTATTGGTTTCTTCTGGGTGACTGTCTGTGAGTAGTGTGTTGTGTTCTCTATGTTACTGTGTTGGTTTCCTCTGGCTGACTCTCTGTGAGGAGTGTGGTGTGTTCTCTCTGTGACTGTGTTGGTTTCCTCTGGGTGACTGTCTTTGAGGAGTGTGGTGTGTTCTTCCTGTGCCTGCATGTGTTTCCTTCGGGTGACTGTCTGTGAGTAGCGTGGTGTGTTCTCTCTGTGACTGTGTTGGTTTCCTCTGGCTGACTGTCTGTGAGGAGTGTGGTGTGTTCTCCCTGTGTCTGCATGGGTTTTCTCCGGGTGAATATCTGTGAGGAGTGCGGTGTGTTCTCTCTGTGACTGTGTTGGTTTCCTCTGGGTGACTGTCTGTGAGGAGTGTGGTGTGTTCTTCCTGTGTCTGCATGTGTTTCCTTCGGGTGACTGTCTGTGATAAGTGTGGTGTGTTCTCTCTCTATCTGTATTGGTTTGCTCTGGGTGATTGTCTGTGAGGAGAGTGGTGTGTTTTCTCTGTGTCTGCATGGGTTTCCTCTGGGTGACTCTTTGTGAGGAATGTGGTGTGTTCTTTCTGTGACTTTGTGGGTCTCTTCCGGGTGACAGTTTGTGAGTAGTGTGTTGTTTTCTCTCTGTGACTGTGTGGGTTTCCTCCAGGTGACTCTCTGTGAGGAGTGTGGTGTGTTCTCTCTGTGATTGTGTTGGTTTCCTCTGTGTGACTCTCTGTGAGGAGTGTGATGTGATCTCTGTGTATCTGTTTTTTTTTTTTTTCTGGGTGACTCTTTGTGATGAGTGTAGTGTGTTCTCTCTGTGACTTTGTAGGTTTTTTCCGGGTGACTGTTTGTGATGAGTGTGGTGTTTTCTCTTTGTGACTGTTTTGGTTTCCTCTGGGTGACTGTCTGTGAGGAGTGTAGTGTGTTCTTCCAATGTCTGCATGGGTCTCCTTCGGGTGACTGTCTGTGACTAGTGTGGTGAGTTCTCTCTGAGTCTGTGTGGGACTCCTTCGGGTGACTGGCTTTGAGGAGTGTGGTGTGTTCTCCCTGCGTCTGTGTGGGTTTCCTCCAGGTGACAGTCTGTGATTAGTGTGTTGTTTTCTCTCTGTGACTGTGTGGGTTTCCTCCGGGTGACTGTTTGTGAGTAGTGTGGTGTGTTCTCTCTGTGACTGTGTTGGTTTCCTCTGGCTGACTGTCTGTGAGGAGTGTAGTGTGTTCTTCCTGTGTCTGCATGTTTTTCCATCAAGTGACTGTTTGTGAGTACTGTGATGTGTTCTCTCTGTGTCTGCGTGGGACTCCTTCGGGTGACTGTCTGTGAGGAGTGTGGTGTGTACTCCCTGTGTCTGCGTGGGCTTCTTCCAGGTGACTGTCTGTGAGGAGTGTGGTGTGTTTTCTCTGTGTCTGCGTGGGTTTCCTCCGGGTGACTGTCTCTGATGAGTGTGGTGTTCTCTTTCTGTGACTCTGTGGGTTTCCTCTGGGTGACTGTCTGTGAGGAGTGTGGTGTGTTCTCTCTGTGACTGTGTTGGTTTGCTCTGGGTGACTGTCTGTGAGGAGTGTGGTGTGTTCTTCCTTTTTCTGCATATGTTTCCTTCGAGTTACTGTCTGTGAGGTATGTGGTGTGTTCTTTCTTTGTCTGCGTGGGACTCCTCCGGGTGACTCTCTGTGAGGAGTGTGGTGTGTTCTCCCTGTGTCTGCGTGGGTTTCTTCCGGGTGACTGTCTGGGAGGAGTGTGATGTGTTCTCTCTGTGTCTGCGTGGGACTCCTTCGGGTGACTGTCTGTGAGGAGTGTGGTATGTACTCCTTGTGTCTGCGTGTGTATCTTCCGGGTGACTGTCTGTGAGGAGTGTGTTGTGTTTTCTCTGTGTCTGCGTGGGTTTCTTCCGGGTGACTGTCTCTGATGAGTGTGGTGTTCTCTTTCTGTGACTCTGTGGGTTTCCCCTGGGTGACTGTCTGTGAGGAGTGTGGTGTGTTCTCTCTGTGACTGTGTTGGTTTGCTCTGGGTGACTGTCTGTGAGGAGTGTGGTGTGTTCTTCCTGTGTCTGCATGTGTTTCCTTCGAGTTACTGTCTGTGAGGTATGTGGTGTGTTCTTTCTTTGTCTGCGTGGGACTCCTCCGGGTGACTCTCTGTGAGGAGTGTGGTGTGTTCTCCCTGTGTCTGCATGGGTTTCTTCCGGGTGACTGTCTGGGAGGAGTGTGGTGTGTTCTCCCTGTGTCCGCTTGGGTTTCCTCCAGGTGACTGTCTCTGATGAGTGTGGTGTGTTCTCTCTGTGACTGTGTGGGTTTCCTCCGGGTGACTGTCTGTGAGGCGTGTGGTGTGTTCTCTCTGTGATTGTGTTGGTTTCCTCTGTGTGACTCTCTGTGATGAGTGTGGTGTGTTCTCTCTGTGACTTTGTAGGTTTTTTCCGGGTGACTGTTTGTGATGAGTGTGGTGTGTTCTCTCTGTGACTGTGTGGGTTTCCTCCGGGTGACTTTCTGTGAGGAGTGTGGTGTGTTCTCTCTGTGACTGTGTTTGTTTCCTCTGGGTGACTGTCTGTGAGGAGTGTGGTGTGTTCTTTCTGTGTCTGCATGGGTTTTCTCTGGGTCACTGTCTGTTAGGAGTGTGGTGTGTTCTCTGTGTGTCTGCGTGGGTTTCCTCCATGTGACTTTTTGTGAGGAGTGTGGTGTGTTCTCTCTGTGACTGTGTTGGTTTCCTCCGGGTGACTGTCTGTGAGGAGTGTGGTGTGTTCTCCCTGTGTCCGCGTGGTTTTCCTTCGGGTGACTGTCTGTGAGGAGTGTGGTGTTTTCTCCCTGTGTCTGCGTGGGTTTCCTCCGGGTGACTGTCTGTGAGGAATGTGATGTTTTCTTCCTGTGTCTGCGTGGGTTTCTTCCGGGTGACGGTCTGGGAGGAGTGTGGTGTGTTCTCCCTGTGTCCGCTTGGGTTTCCTCCAGGTGACTGTCTCTGATGAGTGTGGTGTGTTCTTTCTGTGTGTGCATGGGTTTTCTCTGGGTCACTGTCTGTTAGGAGTGTGGTGTGTTCTCTGTTTGTCTGCGTGGGTTTCCTCCGTGTGACTTTCTGTGAGGAGTGTGGTGTGTTCTCTCTGTGACTGTGTTGGTTTCCTCTGGGTGACTGTCTATGAGGAGTGTGGTGTATTATTCCTGTGTCTGCATGGGTTTCCTCTGTGTGACTGTCAGTGAGTAGTGTCGTGTGTTCTCCCTGTGACTGGGTGGGATTCCTCCGGGTGACTGTCTGTGAGGAGTGTGGTGTTTTCTCCCTGTGTCTGCGTGGGTTTTCTCCGGGTGACTGTCTGTGAGGAATGTGGTGTTTTCTTCCCGTGTCTGCGTTGGTTTCCTCCGGGTGACTGTCTGTGAGGAGTGTGGTGTGTTCTCCCTGTGTCCGCGTGGTTTTCCTCTGGATGACTGCCTGTGAGGAGTTTGTTGTGTTCTCGCTGTGTCTGCGTGGGTTTCCTCTGGTTGACTGTCTGTGAGGAGTTTGGTGTGTTCTCCCTGTGTCTGCGTGGGTTTCCTCTGTATGACTGTCTGTGAGGAGTGTGGTGTGTTCTCCCTGTGTCTGTGTGAGTTTCCTCCGGTTGACTGTCTTTGAGGAGTGTAGTGTGTCCTCCCTCTTTCACTGTGGGTTTCCTCCGGGTGACTGTCTGTGAGTGAATGTATGAATGTGTAAAACCTCCAGTGTGTTTTCCCACCTTGCACCAAATGATTCCAGGTAGGCAATGGACCCACCGCAACCCTGAAATGGATAAGCGGTTACAAATAATGAATGAATGAATGAATGAATGAATATTGGTAGGGACATGCCCCTACAGACCATATGCAAATCTATACCTATCAAGTGTTATCACTGTCATCCAAGTTCTAAAGAGTGTCATTGGCCTTCAAACCAGTGCAGACAGATGGTACCTAACAGAGCTGTGCTACTAGCATTCTCCTCCAAGTGTTCTCAGCTATTCAGCTAGATGCTATTTAACAGCAGAATATATGGATGTGCCTGCATGCAGTTTAATAGCGTAATTTTTCTGTTAGTTTCATAGCAACATCACAAAAAGAAATGTACTTCTACAGCCAAACGTTTGCCTGTGTTCCCTTTTCAACTGCCAGGCTCCATTTTGTCTTAACAGCATTCTATCAGCCATTTTAGACCCACTGTCTGCTCTGTCAAGTTGTCTATATCCTCAAAATATTTCTGCTTTTATCTGTCAGAAACGAAAACATTCAGTAGGTTGTGAGACCTAAAAAAGGAGGTGAAAAGAATGGTGAGGATTTTCCACTGTGTTTGCACAGTATGAATCAGAGAATGCACTGGGGGATTGTCAGTGATAGTTATAAAGCCTCATTTACATAGTGATTCTGTGAAAGAAAGCACACACACTACATGTGGAGGAACTGGCCGATCTCTTCATCAGTTCACTGTTTAAGAAAGGAAATATGGGCTGATTGAAATAAAGAGCAATTTCTACCTGCCTCACTCCATCTACTCTCCCACTATGACACTGCTTTCATGCTTTGTGAGTACAAACCCCATTTCCAGAAAAGTTGGGACATTTTGTAAAATGCAATATTTTCACTGAACAGACATGGTTTCTTTTATAATCAAATTGTGGGCCGGCAGTAAAATATGGCCTATGTTATATATATATGCCATTGGGCAGACAATATAATCCAATTTTTTCAATTGCAGTCTAAATAAGATATATTTGGGAGTTTTATCCAATTATTTTTAGTTCTTACCCAAGCAGTTAATCAGTACTGTTACCCATATCTACTGTATTTTAGAAACCAAGATGTATGAAAGAGGACGTCTATGATGTGGGGAAATGCTGTTCTCTTTGGTTTGTTTACATTCAGGATTGCAGCATCTTTTAAGGTGGAATGGTATGTTTGAAAAGAAAAATGACTGTTATTTGTACGTAGCTGAAGTTGACCTTGTCTGTAAGATTTTATTCTCTGTTTGAATGCTCACAGGCACCCATTTGTAACTTCAATTGTTTAGTTTCATAGCACATTTGGTAATGCAGTTAGCTGTCTCCTGAATTTGGAGACATTTCCACCTTAAGTGATCTGAAACAGCAAAAATAAGTCAATATTACTCACCATGGAGCAGGAATAGAGCAATATCCTCATCGCAGTTCATGCTTTTGAATGTTTGGGGTTATAGCCGTAGACTAAAACAATGAGAGGTACCTTTTCTCTCCTACGTCTAGACGAGACTGGGCATACCAGATGAGGAGACTGGGCATACAGACGGGACTGGGCATACAGACGAGACTGGGCATACCAGACGGGACTGGGCATACAGACGAGACTGGGCATACAGACGAGACTTTGTAAAAATCCATTATGTTTGTTTCCAGCACACAAAGAGTCTGGAGAGCTAGCAAATGGTGAGGAAACATCTGAATTTTACAAAAAGTGTTTTTTTTTCTTAATTATTTATTACAATCATGAAATAGTAAAATTTAGCTGAAGCAATGCGTTATCCAGTGGAAATGGGAATGTTAACATCACCTTGCAGGTCTTGTGATTCAGACGGCATAGTGAATCAGATGGTGGATCAGATGGCATAGTAAATGACGCCACCTCCCTCCAACCAGCTGATGGGTTCAGTTCCCAGGAAAGCACATCATGCTTTACTAATCAGTGTCCACAGGCAAGAATCTGTAACATGATTAGACTGTAAACCAGTCTAGACGAGAGTGTCTGCCAGATGCTGTAAATGTAATGAAGGCTAAATAAATCAATAATTTTTTTTGCCCTTGATGTAATGTTCTCATTGATCAGTAGTCAAATATTCTTAACCCTTTGACATATGAAATGTTCCACAACTTGAACATTTCCATGAATCATACATAAACCAATTAAGTATAATGGAATATATACCTCTCAGACATTACTGAACACACAGAACAGACATTCTACTAATCTTAGCATCAACAATTCATTTGTTTGAAAATCATAGAATATCATTGGGACTTAGACATATCCTGTATTTTCATCGAATATAGATGCTATTCCAGCTTTGCTTTTTAAACTAGTGTTTTTTTATCATTGCACAGCTCTATAATGAAATTTGCACCCTGAATTTAATCCACCCTTAGTTATGAACACATATACACAGCCACCCTAGCACCTGGGGAGCAGTGGGGTTAGGTGCCTTGACAAAGTGCAGTTTATCTGTTTTTTTTGCAGAAGGAAAAAGTGCTGTTCCTTCACCCTCCTTCATTTTCCTGCTGGACCCTAGCGCACTCCTAAAACCTTAATGTCATGCGAATGTTATTACATTAGGAAATTCAGACTTGATTCTAAATTGATAGCTTTTTTGTGTTGATATCTTTCTATAACACACTATACACCACAATAAAATGTCATATTGCACACACACTGTTACTATTTTCGACTATATATATAAAACTAACTCCACCCAGAAAATTATATATATATATATGATATGTATAATAATATAATAATAAATATTCTTGAAGTAGTATTAGCTCACAAGGCTCAGAGTCTGTGATGATTATTTTAACTATTTTACAGTCAAAAACTAATTCACATTACTCAGAAAATTTTAAATAAAATGTGGCAGCCTGTCTCTCTTTCTCTCTCTCTCTCTCTCTCTCTCTCTCGCTCTCTCTTTTATTGCTTCAAAAGAGAGGGTTCATTGCCCCTCATTCGTCCAGCTGTGCCTCTCTTTATCTCTAACTTCCGGAGACCATCAAGCTACTTCTCCATAGCCTTGAGACTATGTCCTGTAGCCCCTCCACCCACACCCTTCTCCGGGCCTCTCTAACCGGGCCCCAGGCCTCTGTTACATCAAAGCATGGTCCCTGGGCTTCTCCACAGTTTTAAACGAGAGGAAACCTTACTGCATGGCACTCTTTTGTCATGTCACTTTCCCTTTCACCTCTTCTGAAGTGCACCTACCTATCTCATTCATTTAGTTCTTGTAAAAGGGAGACTGCCAAGTTCATAAAGAGCTTTGGTGGCTTGGGTGCATTGTTGAGCATCAGCCGTAAAAATCGATCCCTTTGGGTCTGGAACAATAGAGGCCTCTCTGGGTATGGAACAGTGGGGAGAATAGTGACAAGCCTACCGGGAAAACAGAGGGAAAGTGTGTGTGTGTGTGTGTGTGTGTGTGTGTGTGTGTGTGTGTGTGTGTGTGTGTGTGTGTGTTTGAATGTGTGACACTGCTGGATATGACTGAAGTTCAAGTTTGGGCAAGCTCAGGACACTTTGATTTCTAATATCCACCATAGCTGGCACATTTCCCTCATTTTCTCACAAGATGACAACAATACTACAAAACACGACCCCGCACTCCTAACCTCCTTTACCACAGTGTCTTTTGTGCAAACAAATATAAACATGGTTGCTCAACAAAAAGAGGCTAGCTGACCTCATTCACTTTTCATAAGCGCAAATACAGGTCCACACAACTGCGTAACTGTTTGTTTTGCAAGCAAACCCTTTATTAAATGCCACAAACTGTATAACTCTGGCAGCAAACATAAGTGTGCTATATGCAGAGCTATGAAATAGATAGTAGAGCAACTTGGAGAAGATAGATATTGATACTTTTATTTGATGTGTAGATAACTTGATCTGACAAAGCAGATTATATAAAGTCCCCAATTTTGGCAAAGAACAACATGAATAGAATTAGATTTTATTGGTCTCTTGTGCTTAAGCAATCCTCTAATAAAACTAGTAAAAACAACTTCTCACTTATGTAAATCACACCCTGCACACAATAAATCAATCAATCCAACAATAAAGGAAGATTTGTGCATCTTTTAGGAAGTGATAATGACATGGAAGCACAGAGGACACACATGGTGTAACCTCGTTTAAAACATGCTCCTGATTTAAGCATGTGATAAGGGCCAATGTCAAATTCTCATGAAAGGTTATAGTGCTAATCAGATTTTAGAGTTTTGATGCTTTTTGCATGTTAAGAAGATGAGGTTGCAGGACTCACACTCTCCTAGAATCTACGGTCCTCAATTTATAGTGACTCTATGACACTATGCTACAGGTGGAATACAGCAGTAAAGCTTATTTAAATATAAATGCAATCACATTTAGTTGTACTTATGTAATTACATGTATAACTACTATCAAGATACACTTCTGTAACTACATGAGTATAATGTGTATTTACATACATTGTCCTGATAAACTCCTGTCTTTGACAGTGAAGAAACCACCTGTAGTTATGATATTATTGTACATAGGTTTGTAGTTGCACAAAATATTAGATATATTTTATATACACATAATGTATATACCTATATAAAAACCTGTTAGAACATGTTAAAGAACCTTGTGGAAGTGGTTAAACTGTGAGAAAATGGCTGATGTACATTTTAGAGACTAGGAAACTTTGGCCGACCACATTATTAAACCAAATGATCTGTGTGTGTGTGTGTGTGTGTGTGTGTGTAGTTTTCATTCTGAATGCTTGGTTTTGGTGCTTGGTTGTTGCTGTAAGCTGGCTAAGGTTCAAGTCATGTGGCTTCAACTTTAACATGTTGTTCGTAGAGCTGTGAAACCATGAAATCCAGATGCAGAAAGCTCCAGAAAGTGCTAAAAACTTGGTGAAGTGCAATGCAACTCTGTTCTGAAAGATTTCATGTGTGATCCATTTTTTTTTCGCAGTAACGCCTTGAAGTAGGAAACTGTCACAGTCACACATGGCGAAGCGACGAAACCGCTACGAAGTTAAATTCTAAGCAGTGCATGCCATTAACCACAGGTTGCAGATGTTCAGACACACACTCACTTTTACAGGTCAGGCTAACCGCAGGCCTATAGGAAAAGCAGCACAGGGAAACACTATGATAGCATCTGTACAACTTGCTCTAATGCTTCTCTCTTCCTTTTTGTAAACACACTGCTGTCTGGTTTACAGGAAACTGGTGCTGGCTTTTTGCCTGTCTTTGTTTTGAGCTTGTTTCCATGTGGTGTGTGTCTTTGTACGTGCCTGGGTGTGCTTATTTTTTGTTATCACTAGTTGTGAAAGCTATCAGGGGTTGAATGTATGTGTAAGTGAAACCTTAACATGTGGTTTTACCTGGGTGTTCATAAGCACATGGTGAGTGCATCTGGGTTTTTTTTTTCTTGTTCACTTAAAGGGAAAGTGATATGTGCAATTAGTCAGGCATGCAGAGTCAAACACATCCCACCAGGCAAACAGCATTTTCAGAGCCTCTAGAGACCAATGCTGGGGGGTTTAATACTCTAGCCCACACTTGGCACTGAGCATGGTGAACTTAATACTCATGTGCAGCTATCCCCTAAAGCATCTTATTTCATTTAATGCTGTAGATTACACCAAATGTGCATGCACAATTGAAGTTAGCTCTACTCAATGAGTGTGCCTTAGTGCAGCTGAATTCAGGCATTTGAAGAGAAACTTGGATTTGTTTTTAAAATTTCTCTAAAATAAATATCTGGGATAACGGTCAGTCTTTTGGAGAATTTTGAAATCATTGTTAAATTGTGAACAATGGTTTGTGTGTGTTTGATTTTATTTTCATACATTTCCTGGACTAAGAGGAAATAATACAACAATTTCTAGGCCAACAACATGCTCTCAATTCTATGAAATACTTTTTTTCAGCAACTGTTGCAGATTTCATTGATTAAAACCAAAAGGGTAAAACCCTTTTTCATTACTGAGGTTAAGACTGGGTTTATGTTTTGTGTTAGGCTTAGCAAAGACTTATCAGACATGTCTCAATAGGTTAGTACTTCATTATAATGTATCTTGTAGTTGTCCATGATCAATATGAATGTAAAACACAGAACTCCAAATAACTTCCATTTAATTGCTGGGCTCAGTTGGTGTAGATAAATGAAAACTGAAAAAAGATGGTATGACAGTGTCTTAATAGGGTATACAAACTTAACTTAGTGTGTGTTGGTGGGTGTGAGTGTGTGACAGGAGGAAGTCAGTGTGGTAAGATAATACCTGTGATGACACACCAGTGAGTACATTGTTGGGGTGGGAAACCTCAATGTGCGTACATAAGATGTAGAGAACACAAACTTGGCTGATGTGTATTGATGCAAAGGCAGATTAACTCTCAGCTGCTCACACACACACACACACACACACACACAGTCAACGCTGACTCAGTAGGGCAGACTATGCATGTGTACGTGTGTGTGTCTAGGCATCGATGTTATGAACTCAAGTTTTTAAACAGGTTGCTGCAGGTTTCCGCTAAAATAACAGCTCCCAGCAGTCACCTGTTCATTTTTGCAGTTGATGCAGCTTGCCCCACATCTTGCTTCTGATGGTGTGCTATAAAGAATAGCATTACATTCTGCAGCTTGCTTTCATATCTATTGTTTATCTTTCAAAATGATTACTGGGCCACATTAATAGGGAGTTTGTTCCAGTTTCTTGCTACAATAGCCTCTACTCGTATATCGTATTGAATTGTGTGCCATCACTGCAGAGAACTCAGCTCCACTGTCTAGCCCATGCTTGGCACTGGGGCATTGTCCATGGTGAACTTAGACTCAGGTGCACAGGATAATCCTATGAACGCCTTCCCCGCTGGGGATAGGGGATTGCAACTATTCCCCTTGAACGAGGAATTCCAAGTAGGCGCGGGTCATCAGCGCGTGTTGATTAAGTCCCTGACCTTTGTACACACTGCCCGTAGGGGCGGCATGGTGGTGCAGCAGGTAGTTTCACTCAGCTCCAGGGATCTGGAGGTTGTGGGTTCGATTCCCACTCTGGGTGACTGTCTGTGAGGAGTTCGTGTGTTCTCCGGGTGCACCGGTTTCCTCCCACAGTCCAAAAACACACGTTGGTAGGTGGATTGTTGACTCAAAGGTGTCCGTGAATGTGTGTGTCTGTGTTGCCCTTTGAAGGACTGGCGCCCCCTCCAGGGTGCATTCCCGCCTTGCGTCCAATGATTCCAGGTAGGCTCTGGACCCACCGCGACCCTGAACTGGATAAGCGGTTACAGATTATGAATGAATGAATAATTATTCTTAGTTTTTTTTTTTTTTTTCTAATTTCAACACTATTCCATAGCTTAATAAGTCCAGAGGACCTCTTTATATATATATATATATATTTGCCTTTTTTATTTACAAACATCCCAATTAGTTTTAAGGTTATTTGTGGTGATTATTGAAGATGAGTGTAGACAAATTAATATCTGTGTTTAAAATCTGTGTTAAAAACTGTGTTCTTAAAACATGGGAAGTCACTTATGTAGTTGTTATATACAAATGTTTAAGTTTTAAATGAAACTTTCATGTTAAATTTGTTGTTAGGTATGATGGGATATTTATCAACATGCTGTAAAGCTTAAGCCTCATCTGTTTTAAAATACATTTGTGGGTGGGGGATGAATAGGTTCACTTCCAAACTATCAACGTTAGAGCTTCAGTATTTGTGACTGTGATCATGTGCTGTTCTGTCTCTGAGGTGAAGTCCAAGGTCCGACGGGCCAAGACAGCAGGGCTTTCGCAGTAAAATGGTCTTTGGGGGTGGGGGGCTTCCAGCCAAATAGGGTGAGGAGGGAGAAAAAAATGTTGGAGGGGTAGGTGATCATGGCGTGAGATGCACCTGTCCCAACAGGGGAAACGCTGCTGCACTTAACCAAAGTTGGCAGTAGCTCTGTTTGACCTCGTCTGAATTAGTGATGGTGGCTCTCTGATCCCATTAGCCATAGGACCGTGCTGAACAGAGAGGAGGAAGAGGTCCAGCGAGCATGCACGCATACAGACACATGGAAAAGCACACACACACACACACACACACACACACACACACACACACACACATATAAATACATTCAGGGATTTTCAGTACCATGGGGTTATACATAGGCCTCATATATATATATCACTGGTCACAGATAATCTTTTAAATAAAAAATATCAACTTATTCAACATGTGTTTGAATGCTTCAAACTCTTTAATTAAAGATACAGTTTGTTTTAAATAACTCACAAAATGGGTTGAAATTTTCAGTGATACTTTTGCCGGAGTGTTCTCATAGTGACCACACGAGTTTCCTCCAGGTACTCAGGTTCTCTCCCACAGTCCAAAGACACATATTGGTAGGTGAATTGGCTGCTCAAAAGTGTCCATAGGTGTGAGTGAATGTGTGAGTGTGTTTTGCAATGATGTTGCAGGATAGCCACATTTAAATTTTTTTTTTTTTATATTTATACTTACATTTATACTTTATATAAAAATGTATACTATTTTTAGTTCTAATATAAACATATAATAACATTATAACATACACACTACACCACTAAAGCAAAGGCAATAGCTGGAATGCATCTGTTACATTTGCATAATACATAAGCATGTTTTTATTTCTTCAAGAAATGTCACATAAACATAAAAATAATGAATAAACATAAAAAATGAATGCAATAACAATTTTTTGTGTTAATTTATTATACATTTTGCATACATGACAGAGTAACGTCCACTTTAATTTTAAATAATAAAAGATATTTAACAGGCTTTTTACTATATACCTAATTGTGCCCCTATGACTGATTGGGAAGCAGAGGGGTACAGCTGTATCCCATTAAATACTATGTGTACCCCAGTAAATACTGTGTGTGTGTCACGCCCTTGTCTCGTCAGGTTTGTTTTCTCTATCTCAGCACATGGCTTTGTTTTGTTGTCGTACATGCCCCGCCTTTGTTCCGCCTCCTTGTCTTTACCCTCGTTATCCGTTTCAGGTGTTTCTCGTTTGTTGTGGTATTTAAGTCCCCTTCCCTCACTTCCTGGTGTCGTTCATTGTTCTTTGTAATGTTCGCAATGTTTGTAATATATCGGTTTATTGCTATATACATTGGTTTGTGGGCGCATATATTGGTTTGTTTATATCGGTTTGTGGGCATATTTCAGTTTGTGGACATATATATTGGTTTGTGTATATCGGTTTGTGGGTGCATATATTGGTTTGTGGGCATATATATTGGTTTGTGTATATCGGTTTGTGGGCATATATCGGTTTGTGGGTGCATACATTGGTTTGTGGGCATGTATATTGGTTTGTGTATATCGGTTTGTGGGCGCATATATTGATTTGTTTATATCGGTTTGTGGGCATATATCGGTTTGAGGGCCTATATATTGGTTTGTGTATATCAGTTTGTGGGCATATATCGGTTTGTGGGCATATATACTGGTTTGTGTATATCGGTTTGTGGGCATATATCGGTTTGTGGGAACGTATATTGGTTTGTGTATATCGGTTTGTGGGCAAATATATGTTTGTGAGTGCATATGTTGGTTTGTTTATATCGGTTTGTGGGCATATATATTGGTTTGTTTATATCGGTTTGTGGGCGCATATACTGGTTTGTTTATATCGGTTTGTGGGCATATATATTGGATTCTGCGCTGCATGGTAGACACTTCCTGGTGTCGTTCATTGTTCTTTGTAATGTTCGCCTTGTTCTTTGTATCGTTTGCTATGTTCAAGCCGTGTTGTTCTCGTTGTGTTTCCAGTTGGTTGTTCATGTTCATATTTGTTCATATCCCTAGTCATGTTGTTTCTGGTTCTCGTTCGTAGTCTTTTTTCTTTCCTCGTTTCGTGTTTGCCCTCTAGTTTGTTAATATTTGTTTCGTTTATTCCCTGTTAAATAAAGTGTGTTATTAGCGTGTGCGTCCGCCCTCAGTCAGTCCTCCCCTCGCTCCTAACAGTGTGCACTAAGCATAGTCCCAGAAACACACACAAACAAAGCCTGTTCCTGTTTAATTTCCTATTATATATTTACAATGATACATTGTAAATGATACTGTGCAGCTCCACTGCACCGTAACTCTTTATTTGAGGCTCTATACTCTTTCTTGATTTTCTTAAACTTGACATGCCCACGAACAATGTCACAGTTAATGCTGAGGAACCAACTTTTCTTTGGTTCCAGCTGGTTTGCAGACTAATTTATGTCAGTGGAAACATGCCAAACGGTTACAAATAAGATACACAAATGGGAACCAAACTAGTTCCACGTTGGTGGACTAAGGCTTATCTTGAGAATGACCTTGGGGGAAATACGTATTGCATCCTTTGGAGGCAGTGATGTCTTCTGTGACAAAAAAGGTGAGTAGGCAGGATGCATGTGCAGAGTTTGTTTATGAAGCTTACAATTTTCGTCAGGATATGGAAGGGTCAAAACACATGCAGTTAAATGCAATGTAGGCAAATCCATTTTAGAAACAGACCGAAGGTCAGAATTTGAGACAATGGGGAACAGGAGAAAGTCTTAGTACTCAGTCTGAAAACACAGGGATTCAAACACCAAGCCATAGCTGTTCCACGATCTGTGGTGAGATCTAAAGGTGACCAGGCTTACCTGTGGCTGCTACACAGATACTTCCCTCATTTTACAGAAAGTCATCCCTCACAATAGGTTTTTAAATCATATTTAAAAGCCTATTTATTTTCTCAGGCTTTTCATAATATGGAGTGCAAGGAATTAGAGAGCGGAGTTATGTGTCGAGATTTTTTTGATATTTTCTATAAAACAAAACACAAAACAAACCAGAAGGGAACTGAACAAGAGACAGAACACGGATTAACTAAAAAAGACAAAGCAAAGCCCTAACAGAGAACAAGAGAAGATGAGACCTAAAATGTAAATAAAGATCAGGGAAAACAAAATAACTATACAGAGTTCGGACAGATTATCAAAATCCAAAATAAAACTATAAAAATCAAAACAGAAACCAGGATGATGACAGATAGGAATAAATACATAGAGATACTAAACAACAACTAGAGACAGAAAGAGAACTATCCTAAGACAGAAAAATATAGAACCATAACAAAATAACAACCATGAAACTAGGGAATGAATCATGAAATCTATAAGAGACTAAAGAGAACAAGAGAAACACGTATAACAGAAGAGGTAGAAAACAAAAGAGCACTAGCAAGACTAAGACCTTGAATGGTAGACAAAGACAGAGACAAGAAACCAGGAATATAAACCATTAGGAAACACAAAACACCTGGGGATGATTAAGATATGTGACAGGGGTGTGGCTAAAAGAGTGTTGAATGTAAACAAAACAGGGAAGAACAAGAGAACCAAACCAAAACAAAAGGAACAGAACACAGGAAGAAATGAGACACCAATCCTGACATATTTCAGGGCTTTTATAAAGCTATCCTTAATAATTGGTTCGGCCTTGGTGTCTATGCTATTCAGTTGCTTTGTTTATTTTACTGTTTAGAATATGATCTTTCGTTTTCCCTGCACTTTTTTTCTATCAATTATTTGACCTGACTATGCAGCTTTAAGCCCTTTAATGTCTGTTTTTACTTTCAAGACTTCTCCAAATCCTTATATTACAGTTTAGCTAATTGTCTAACATTTTGTTTGACACGTTTACTTTTAAAGGTGCTGTATAAATAAAGTTGACTTAATTTCATTAAAACTAGATTTGGCAAACAATGGCTGAAACCATCGAGTACCTGCAGATGTGAGTCACTTAAAAAGGGGTGTAGCTGGACAGGATCCAGAGCTGGAATTAATAGTCCCCCCGCTCCTTAGGGAATGGTACAGTCCAAGATTCCAGAATGGAATCATGGGTCACAAGCACCACTCCTCTCAGCTCAGAGGTACTGGACTTTGCTTTCACTTTACTGTCCTCTCTTCAGAGTACAAGTTGTCATTAAAGTTTGTGTAGATGACTTGTAATCTCCCTAAGAATATCGCTGAGTAAAAAGTAGAGAGGGTAATTCAAGTAGAGCAGGGGAAGAATAGTGTTTGATAAAATCAGCTTGAACCCAACCAAACATTTATCTGAGAATTCATGTTCAAACTCAACACGATGAAGTCCCATTACACACACCCACCCACACACACACACACACACACACACACACACACACACACACACACACACGCACACACACACAAGCATTCATACTCAGCAAGAATGACAGAGGCCTGAGCCATACAAAAAGCAAGTAAAGAGACAAGCCTGTAATCTGAAATGTAATCTGAGTGACAATGCACACAAATTTATGGGAAGCCGTTCAGGAAATAATTATTATGTACTTTGTACATTTATATTGGGTTATGTAGAAACTACTTGGTTTAATGGCACATGTATTGGTTTTAAACTGTTGGTTTGTGGGTATATATCGGATTATCAGTTTATACATTGGTTTCCTAGCATATATATTGGTTTGTATGTATTGGTTTGTTGGTATATATATTGGACTCTCAGTACATACATTGGTTTTTGAGCAAATATATTGGTTTCTTGGCATATATATTGGTTTGTGGGTATATATATTGGTTTGTGGGTATCGAATTATCAGTACATATATTGGTTTTCTAGCATATATATTGGTTTGTGTATATCGCTTTGTTGATATATACATTGGTTTGTGTGTGTATATATTGGTTTATATATATATATCGGTTTGTTGGGAAATTTATTGGTTTGTGGTTATATACATTGGTTTTATAGTGAATTATATAATGGTTTGGTAGTATCTATATTGGTTTGTGGGTGTATATATATGATTATCAATACATAAATTGGTTTTCTAGCATATATATTGGTTTCTGTGTGTGTATATATTGGTTTGTATATATCAGTTTTTGGGCATATATATTGGTTTGTGTATATCGCTTTGATGGTATATATTGGTTTGTGTATATCGGTTTCTTAGTATATATTGGTTTGTATATATCGGTTTTTGGGCATATATATTGGTTTGTGGGCACATATATTGGTTTGTATATGTCGGTTTCTTGGTATATATTGGTTTGTGGGCAAAGCTGCACAAATTTACTTCTATGTCAATTAGGATTATTTTAGTTGTTTGGGATTTTGTTAATATCTTACCCAAGCCTTTCTCAAATTTGGTCATGTGAACTCGCGAGTTATGTCTTCTTTCTTATAAAATGTACACCATGCTGGTAGCACACCTACAGTAGAGAGATTAACATGCTTGCAGGAGAATAATAACATAACTTAATGCCTGGGTTGCCTAGCATTTTGCTGAGTATTGTGAGAGATATAGATCCACCATTTTCACTCAGAGGTAGAGTGAGGACTGTTCTGCTGTTTTGGACAACTGATTACGGACAGTTGTGGCATCACCGTGTTTTGAAATTATGATTCTTCAAACAATAGGGCAACTGTTTGAAGAGTTGTGCAGGTGAAAGCAAACAAATCACGAGGTACAAGTGTAAAACTGTACAAATTATAACACTGATCTCTGTTTTACGACAGGCTCTAACCTGATTGTTATCAACCTCTACAGATTCTGTCACTTTCAGTTTCCTTTAATCTTACATTAATTTATCACTGCACTGCTGCATGAACACATACATATACAGAGGTTTGTATTCATGTGTTGGCTGGATTCTATGGGAAGCCGTTCAGGAAATAATTATAATGTACTTTGTACATATATATTGGTTTATGGAGAAACTACTTGGTTTAATGGCACATACATTGGTTTTAAACTGTTGGTTTGTATATATCGGTTTGTGAGTATATATTGGATTATCAGTTTATACATTGGTTTCCTAGCATATATATATTGGTTTGTATGTATTGGTTTGTTGGTATATATATTGGACTCTCAGTACATACATTGGTTTTTGAGCAAATATATTGGTTTCTTGGCATATATATTGGTTTGTGGGTATATATATCGAATTACCAGTACATACATTGGTTTTCCAGCGTATATATTAGTTTGTGTATATCGGTTTATTGCTATATACATTGGTTTGTGGGCGCATATATTGGTTTGTTTATATCGGTTTGTGGGCATATTTCAGTTTGTGGACATATATATTGGTTTGTGTATATCGGTTTGTGGGTGCATATATTGGTTTGTGGGCATATATATTGGTTTGTGTATATCGGTTTGTGGGCATATATCGGTTTGTGGGTGCATACATTGGTTTGTGGGCATGTATATTGGTTTGTGTATATCGGTTTGTGGGCGCATATATTGATTTGTTTATATCGGTTTGTGGGCATATATCGGTTTGAGGGCCTATATATTGGTTTGTGTATATCAGTTTGTGGGCATATATCGGTTTGTGGGCATATATACTGGTTTGTGTATATCGGTTTGTGGGCATATATCGGTTTGTGGGAACGTATATTGGTTTGTGTATATCGGTTTGTGGGCAAATATATGTTTGTGAGTGCATATATTGGTTTGTTTATATCGGTTTGTGGGCATATATATTGGTTTGTTTATATCGGTTTGTGGGCGCATATACTGGTTTGTTTATATCGGTTTGTGGGCATATATATTGGATTCTGTTCAGCGAGTAGCCTGTTTTGATTGTGCTGCGCGGTTTTAATGAACCTCAGTTTGGACAAACTTTTGACATATTCCAAATAAAAACAAGTGGTCCGGTGACCGAGCTCCGCGATTATAAATACTAAATAAAAGTCATAATAAAGATAACAAAGCTCAGACTAGCCGATTGGATTACGTTCTACAACAATGTGTTTTCTACGACGCTGAAGTTAGCTCCTGATTCGCAGATCCAGATTCAGTGAGCCGCGGTGAACGAAAGGGACTGTTCGATGTGTACATAATGCTGCGCACATTGCTTTTAACGCTTCATGGACTAATGAATAGCGCTAAATACAGGAAGTAACAAACTGTTTACCCTCACAACACACAAAACAAGCCAAAAACATGTACGAAATCTTTTCTTTGTTCTTTTACACAATCGACAATTATTTTGTTTATTTAATACTAAAGGTCTCTGCAGTTTAAAATACTTTAAAGAATTTTTATACATTATAAAATAATACATTTTATGGCATATAAAAATTTCAAATTGATAATTTTTCCTTCATTTATTTTAAATGTACCAGTTAAAATAAAACAGAAAATAGTAGATATGTTAAACACATATTTAAATATGGCATATTGAGCAATTATGTACAAAATAATAATAATAATAATAATAATAATAATAATAGTAATAAAATGTGAGGCTGAGTTTCTGGAAGGACTGTGAGGTTCTTAATCACTTTGGGCCAGCACAACTACACATCCCAGGGCAATTTCCCCCTGTAAGGAAAACATGGATTTAGCCAGGCCCGACCGAAATGATTTCATACTTTAAAATTCCCTCCAGAATCTCAGTTTCACATTCGTTTTGGTTTTTGGTGCACAATTGCTTAATATGCAATGTTTCCAGATTAAAATTAAAGTATCATATAAACAAACCAAACGTCGATTGAGTAAAGGAACAAAGAAAAGATTTCGTACATGTTTTTGGCTTGTTTTGTGTGTTGTGAGGGTAAACAGTTTGTTACTTCCTGTATTTAGCGCTATTTATTAGTCCACGAAGCGTTAAAAGCAATGTGCGCAGCATTATGTACACATCGAACAGTCCCTTTCGTTCACCGCGGCTTACTGAATCTGGATCTGCGAATCAGGAGCTAACTTCAGCGTCGTAGAAAACACATTGTTGTAGAACGTAATCCAATCGGCTAGTCTGAGCTTTGTTATCTTTATTATGACTTTTATTTAGTATTTATAATCGCGGAGCTCGGTCACCGGGCCACTCGGTTTTATTTGGAATATGTCAAAAGTTTGTCCAAACTGAGGTTCAGCACAATCAAAACAGGCTACTCGCTGAACAGCACTGAGCGGCAAATTTCTACCATGCAGCGCAGAATCCAATATATATGCCCACAAACCGATATAACAAACCAGTATATGCGCCCACAAACCGATATACACAAACCAATATACACGCCCACAAACCAATATACGTGCCCACAAACCGATATATGCCCACAAACCGATATACACAAACCAATATATATGCCCACAAACCGATATAAACAAATCAATATATGCACCCACAAACCGATATATGCCCACAAACCGATATACACAAACCAATATACGTGCCCACAAACCGATATACGTGCCCACAAACCGATATATGCCCACAAACTGATATACACAAACCAATATATATGCCCACAAACTAATATACACAAACCAATATATATGCCCACAAACCGATATACACAAACCAATATATATGCCCACAAACCGATATACACAAACCAATATACACGTTAACAAACCAATATAAGCGCCCACAAACCGATATATGCCCACAAACCAATATAAACAAATCAATATATGCGCCCACAAACCGATATATGCCCACAAACTGATATACGCAAACCAATATACATGCCCACAAACCAATAAATGCACCCACAAACCGATATACACAAACCAATATATATGTCCACAAACCGATATATGCGCCCACAAACCGATATATGCCCACAAACCGATATAAACAAACCAATATATGCGCCCACAAACCAATGTATATACCAACAAACCGATATACACAAACCAATATATACGCTGGAAAACCAATGTATGTACTGGTAATCCGATATATATACCCACAAACCAATATATACCCACAAACCAATATATATGCCAAGAAACCAATATATTTGCTCAAAAACCATTGTATGTACTGAGAGTCCAATATATATACCAACAAACCAATACATACAAACCAATATATTTGCTAGGAAACCAATGTATAAACTGATAATCCAATATATAATCACAAACCGATAAATATACAAACCAACAGTTTAAAACCAATATATGTGCCATTAAACCAAGTAGTTTCTCCATAAACCAATATATATGTACAAAGTACATTATAATTATTTCCTGAACGGCTTCCCATAGGATTCTAAATAGACTTCTATTAATTTTTTTGGAAATCCAACTAAATCTTCATCATAAGAATTACTAGTATACCCCAAGCCTAACCCAAACTCTAATCTTAACCTCACCATACACTTAAAATATCTCCTCTACTTAAAATATAATGATTTACATTGTGAAGATCAGGTCCTATTCCCAGCAAGGAAGATAACTCCTCAATATATGAGTGTAAAAAAGTTTTGGTCCTCATATTGTGGCAAAAACACACATACACCACATGCTGCACACACACACACACACACACACACACACACACACACACACACACACACACACACACACACACACACATACACACATCATGTGACAGACGTGCATCAGCTCAGTAACCACTAGTACAACCTGCAAGCACACTGCATGTGTAAAGATAGAAGAGATCAAACTTAAGCTTCTTTCACAGAGTGGAACTAAAGAAACTAATTTGAAATATGAATGAAACATATTCATATGAAGGCACAAGTTATTGTTTCCCATGAGTCTGTAACCTGTGTAACCTGGACACACTAAAAGATTTAGCAATTTGTACATTTTCAAAAGCTACTTGTTTGCCTACTATTAACTAATATGATTTTGGCCTATGCCACTGCCTCTGTGTGTGTTTGTTTGTGTGTGTGTGTGTGTGTGTGTGTGTGTGTGTGTGTGTGTGTGTGTGTAGATTACTGTGCTTTCTTTTAGGCTGACTGTCTGTATGGGTGTGCTATCTGCTATTTCAGCACCTGTCCATCTGCCCTCATGGCTATAAACAGAACGTGTGAGGTAATGTGTATATGTCTGTGTAAGGCAGAGTGTATAACAGACATTTACTTTCTGGTGGGGGCCAAGGTCAAGGACACACACACACACACACACAGAGGGTCCAGAAGTGGGATGCCATGCTGTGGTCACAGTAAAAAGGTTTAAAAGGTCAGTGATCTCTTGGGTTGTCCTCTGTCTCAGTCTCCACTTTAACCCACTGTTGTGTCATTAAAAGCCATTTATGCCATTGTCACTAACACCAAGCATCAAAGGAAAACAAAGTCATCATTAGATTAACTGATTAACTGACATTTAGAAGAAGGAAAACAAAGGTTTGTCAGCATCAGCATGACCACATGGGCCTCAGAGAGAGAGAGAGAGAGAGAGAGAGAGAGAGAGAGAGAGAGAGAGAGAGAGAGAGAGAGAGAGAGAGAGTAGAGTGTGTATTTTTTTTCTACTCAGGCTGCAATAGTGCCCTCTTGTGGGAAAGTTCTGTTGTTCCATAAGTTCAACAGGCTGAGGATTTTCTTTTTCTTTTTTTTTTGTAACAATTTGCTATTTCCTTTACATCATTTATACTGATAATGACAGAGATGGAATTTGTACACATGATGACACCTATCTTTTTTTCCTTCCTTCATTCCTACTCTCTCACATTTAGGCCTCACCAGTGACATGAGGCCAGCTTGGAGATCTTTATATAAACCACCATTGATCAAATCTGCTGGGGACTTGAAATGAAGAGTACTGCATGGAGTCATAGCAGTCAATGCCTTTGTTTCTATTATAAATCCTCCGAGTGTCCATTCTGTTTTTTAAGGCAATCTGTGTTTCATTGTTTTACTCAGTGGTTTAGACTGGCAGGATTACTCCATATTTTGAAAGACTTTTTTTTTTTTTTATTGGTGAGAGTTTTAACTTTCATGCATTTATCTTTGGTTTTCCTTATCACCAGAAACACAAGAAAAAGTGTCAGCTTTTGAATTTTATTAAAGGTCAAGCAAAATCTGCTATTTATTTTAGCCAAAAGAAGATTGTGGACTCTGGGGTCTATTGTGATGTTTGTGAGGCTTTTAAAAGATTGGTACAATCATGTATTAAAGTGGATTTTCTGTTTTATAAACAGATGAATAATTTTAATGGGTTTTAGGAGCTATGGGGCTGTGCTCGGGCTCTCTGCTGAGTAGAAAATTGTATACTATCTTTTCCTGATGTTTTAAAGTAAACATTGTACATGTTGTTGCGTGACTGTTAATAAAAGCTAGTTCAGATTTCTCTCTCTCTTTCTCTCTCTCTCTCTCTCTCTCTCTCTCTCTCTCTCTCTCTCTCTCTCTCTCTCTCTCAACAATGGAGAGTACACAGGGTTATAGAATTAGACATATCTTCTGGACCTCTGCCCACCCTTAGTATATACACCACTGGGTGCCTTCACATCAGCCTTAATGTTCAACACAAACTGTGTTTTCTCTCTGGGCCTTTTTCTGTTCTAAAGTCAGTCTGGAATTCCTGATAGCTCTGTGTCTGTCTGTCTGTCTGTCTGTCTGTCCCTTTCTCCCTGTCCATGCCTGCTGACCTTCACTGATGTCCAGCGTCACTGAGTGGTCAAATGGGCTTCTGAAGAGGTGGAGATTTTTCCTCTCTTATGAAAGCTGACATTAGGAAAGAGAACAAATCTGAAATGACTTATATTCTAATGAGTTGTTTTGGAAGGTTTTGAAAGCAGGACACACCAGCAGATCCAGAATTCTCATACACATTTCTGTAGCTTAAAATTACTGTCACTCCAGCAACTGCTTTCTGTGGAGTTGTTGACACTGGGTCTGTGAAAGGTGCTATATACATAGGTCTATTATGATTATTATTTTATTTATTTATTTATTTATATATTACAAGGAGTTTTACAATGTAACTAATCTGTCAAATAATATCAAGATAATTTCAAGTCAGAATCAAACTCTCTCTCTCTCTCTCTCTCTCTCTCTCTCTCTCTCTCTCTCTCTGCTTTTTCATTACCTTCTCCCTGCCCTTATTTTTTTTTTTTACATCCCCTAATCCAATTTGGTGGAAGGGTGCCCTCCCTCTCTACCTCATTTTTGGGCTCTGGTGTCTCTTGCCTCTTCTGGGCTGAGTTTCCCCCTCTAGCCCAGCTGGCAGAAGTTATGATGGGGCAACAATGTGCCCTGAGGAGCCGGGCCTCAGTCCACTAAAAAGGTCTTATTGTCTAGAGCCTTCATCCAAGTCCATTAATTATGGGCTGCAAAGCATGTCTCTGAGTCAAAATCTCTCTTTCTCTCTCTCTCTCTCTCTCTCTCTCTCTCTCTCTCTCTCTCTCTCTCTCTCTCTCTGGCTACTTCTCACATTACCTGTCTGTCATTCTCTCTTTTTCACTTCTAATCATCATGATTCAACCCCATTTCAAATCACATTTATTAGAAAAAATGACTAAATATTCAACTGTTATGAACTAATCAAACAACAATTAATTAACAAGTGGTTTCTTCAAAATCAGCACAAAATGCTAATTTTAATGACTACTGCGGTCTCAGAACTGTTCAACCCTTTGAACAGAATCCCATAACAGCACATATTTGCAAATCAGGTGATGTATCAAGCACATCTCATGCACATAATCAATGGCTTCATTTGTTAGAAGTACTGTAAGTCAAGAGGGTTGTCCACAAAGATACGTGAAGAGGTCTTTGGTCATTGCCTTGTACAAACAAGAGAAAGGATACAAAAAAGACAGCCAAGTCACAGAATGTTCCTAGAGATACAGTTAGAAACTTTTTTTTTAGAAACTCAGATTGCAAGTTAAAGCAGCACTGCATGCACTACCTGGAGAGGAAGCTATCACAAGCTGCCACCAGATTCCCAAGTGACTGCAAAAGACATGCAGTAATGTGTGACGGCAGCAGGCACTGAGGTTACACTTTGCCCAGTAAGGTGTGTACTAAACACTGAAGGTCTCCAGGCATGAACTCCCAAATGAACATGTCCACTGACCCAAAAGCACAAGAATAATCTGCTCCGATGTGTTCAAACCCATAACCACATAAATCATAGAAGCTTGGGTTTCGGTTCTGTGCAGAAATTAAAGAAAACTCAAACTTTCAGAGCCTTTGTATTAGTGGAATTTCTGGAGGATGAAGAAAGAAATACACTCTGAATAGAACACCCTGTCTGCAGGACAGCATTGTGGTGGCTCTGTGATGCTCTGAGGCTTCTTTGCTTCCACTAGCATGGAAACCTGCAGTTAGAGTATCAGGAAACCCTAGGAGAAAATATCATGCCTCCTTTATTTACTAAAGACACTTGTCCTGAAGGGGATGAACAATTCTGAGACTTCAGTAGTCATTAAAAAGACTTGATAAATTACTTATATAACTTTCCACTGGACTCTCATTTTTCTCTCTCTCTCTCTCTCTCTCTCTCTCTCTCTCTCTCTCTCTCTCTCTTTCTTTCTCTCTTTTACACACACACACACACACACACACACACACACACACACGCACACACACAAACTCCATCATTCACTCATCTTTCCTGGGACAGTGTAACAGCAGATGCAAGGTGGGACGGTGGTGAGTGACCCATAATTAAAGCATTTTCCAGTTCTGTGGACAGGCCGAATCTGACCCTCCAGATTAGAAAGGGGAGAATATAATAGGAGAATTGAAGGAGGGACTTCACAGATGCTGTAATAAGTTAAGAACAGAAAGGCAGAGATGTGGAAGTAATGCAGTAGAGGAATGTGACCCCCTGAGCCCTCCTAGGCTCCAGACAAGCGCTGCTGATTTCAAAGGAGGCAACTAAATACCTGGCAGTTTAGGTTTACTGGAGCCATGTTCTCTCACGAACTGCAGATCTATAGGCCTCACCAGAATCAGACTGTTAAAGTTTTGCCATATTTTTTCTAGTGAAAATATAGACCCAAAGACGGTTGGACCAGTGCCAGGGTTGGATCTGCACACCTACAGTTCCTCATTACAAATAAACACAGATGCTCTACTGACATTCTTTAGGTGTTTGGTAAAATTGTAATTTCACACTATGGTTGTATGGTGATTAACCCTATGGACCCTATATATATATATAGCTATTTTGCTATTCCGTTTATTTGTCAGTGCCTCTTTCAGTTGCATTTAAACAGTAATTATGTGACATATTGAATATGGCTATGTTGTTTTATTTTCTAAAGAACCTTAGCTACTCAAATATGTAATCACTTGAGGTTTTCATGCTGACCGATAAATCAATTTTTCTATAAATTTGTCATGTTTTGACCAAAAATTTTACCTAGCGCCTGCTTTTTTTTCATATTTCTCAATGTACAGCCTTGAAATCATATTCCCACATCGGATATCTTGACACAGATTGTTAGTGTGAGGTGTATTTTAGTTGAAAACATAAGCATTTTTGATGCTAATTTATTACATGACATATTACTGTGATAAAATAAATTTTTAGCATCAGACGGACATATTTTTCTTGATATTCTAAGCTCTGGGATGTATGACTGATAAAGACAGTCACAGCAGGCCCAGACTTTCAGGAATTTAGTTCAGGTCAAATATGGACAATATCCCAACAAATAAAAAACATTTTGGTACTTTGGCAGTTTTCTCAGATGCTGATAATATTTACAATTATTATTATTATTATAATCTTTTTAAAAAATGATGAAATAATACTTGTTTATTTAGAAAACACACAATAAATAATTATTTAAGCTTTTTATTTTATATTTGTTGATCTAATGCAGTGTTATTTGATGTGAAACCTAAAAAAAACCTTGAAAAACTATAAATCAATAATAGGAATATGTTTTTGTTGATGACTCATATTTTTCTGCCCAGAGACAGCGTGGGTTGACGTTATTTGAGTCAAAACGAAACTGAAAGTAAACAGCGTCTTTCTTGTCCCTTTGCAGCGTTTTTTTTCTGATTTTAGCGCCTATCATTAGAGTTTTTCATGACAAGGACATAAGACAAACATTTTGAAGGAGCGCCTTGATTTTTAGGTGGTTTTTCACACTGGATTACTCCCAGAGGCTTCACAGCACCGCGATGAGAGTGCTATTTTTAGAAACGGTAGGATCTGCGCTTTCTAACGGTATACGGAGCTCACAGACGCATTCAGACATTCAAGACTTACAAAGCTGATTATATAAGGTGTGTTTCTACCCCGCAAAATGCTTTAATGGAATGTTACAGTCTAATCAGTCTAAAAAAAACTAGCCATATTCTGTGTGCAATAAGAGGGCCATAAAAGCCTGCTGCACTGTGGCAGCAGATCATTGGCCATTTTGTAGCTAAGGATAGAAGGGTAATGCCTTCCAGACCCAAGAACAAGCTTGAGAAATGCCAGTTCAGTGAGGCTGCATGCATGACCAAATACAAGAAATGTTGGAACACTGTTTAATTTACATTCATTCATTCATTGTCAGAAACTGCTTATCCAGTTCAGAGTCAAGGTGGGTCCGGAGCCTACCCGGAATCACTGGGCGCAAGGCAGGAACACAACCTGGAGGGGGCGCCAGTCCTTCACACACTCACATTCACTCACACAATCCACCTACCAATGTGTGTTTTTGGACTGTGGGAGGAAACCGGAGCACCCGGAGAAAACCCACGCAGAGAACACACCACACTCCTCACAGACAGTCACCCGGAGGAAACCCACGCGGACACAGGGAGAACACACCACACTCCTCACAGACAGTCACCCGGAGGAAACCGACGCAGACACAGGGAGAACACACCACACTCCTCACAGACAGTCACCTGGAGTGGGACTTGAACCCACAACCTCCAGGTCCCTGGAGCTGTGTTACTGTGACTCTGCTGTCTGCTGAGTAATTTAAACACATTTGCTTTTATATTTTTAGTTCATAAACTCCAATGTCAGAAGTATGTATACACATTTATTTTAAGTCTCTACTACTTCAATTAATGCTTGGCAAAATTTTAAATATCTCAATAAAATTAACTGTTGAATATGATTTGTTGAGTGCAACCTTTGAAGATATTTTAAGTTAGAATCACTCAATCCTGTTAAATCATTTGTATATTAGGGTTTACAGCGTATTTAATTGGGCGGCACGGTGGCGAAGCAGGTAGTATCGCAGTCAAACAGCTCCAGGGGCCTGGAGGTTGTGGGTTCGATTCCCGCTCCGGGTGACTGTCTGTGAGGAGTTGGTGTGTTGTCCGCGTGGGTTTCCTCCGGGTGCTCTGGTTTCCTCCCACAGTCCAAAAACACACATTGATAGGTGGATTGGCGACTCAGAAAGTGTCCGTAGGTGTGAGTGAATGTGTCTGTGAAGGACTGGTGCCCCCTCCAGGGTGTATTCCCGCCTTGTGCCCAATGATTCCAGGTAGGCTCTGGACCCACCGCGACCCTGAATTGGATAAGCGGTTACAGATAATGAGTGTATTTACTTGACAATTTTGAATTTGAGAATTTTTTTTATGTTTTTAAAAATATTTGCGCACCCCAACTTATCTGGAACTGGTGCCTTTACAAAAATCTTAAGAACTGCAGATGTATGTATGGATGACATGGCAAGCAGTAAAAAGTTCAAATAAATTTCCCCCTTTTCCCACAATATGATCTGCTGATTGATAATGGTATTTCAGTGATCAATTTCTCTGTTTGGTTATGTCTTGATTTCAATGTCTATTTATACACATTTATTTAAAAAAACCCAAAGTACTAAATAAGTCTGACTAAAACATACTCTAAACCACTCTGCTATTGCAGTTTTGATTCCATCTGTTTGAGATTATCCCACTGTAGGAACTGAGGTAGCCCTGTAGTCTAAATGCTGGCCATGTTGTTTCAGCCTCTGAGGCCACGAGTCCTATGAGAGCACAACTAGCCTCGCTCCCTCCCGGAGGGTGGCATATTCACTGGGATATCCCTCCTCTCATCACACGGCATGGTGCCAACCAGAAAGGGTATCTGTCATGACTACTAATGATTGAGTAAATTTGGCAAATGCAGGGCACAGGGAATAAAAATGTAATGGAAGAAAAAGATATCTCATTGTAGATTCTTACCACAATCACATGAAACCAGTCTTGCTACCATTAACCTTCAGCTCCATCTAAAACCTCAGCCTGAACTTAACCTTGACTCTGTAAACATTATCAATGACTATTTACCAGTCAGCTTACTGATAATCAGAGTATCCATGTGTAACTTACCTCAAAAGATGCATCAGGCTGTGAACTACCTACCTTTTTGTCCTTACCTTAAGTGGTAAATTATGTTAGTAAATAAAAAAAATCTATAAAAAATGATGGACCCAAAGAAAACAATGTTAAAAAATTGACCAAATAAAGTGTGTGTGTGTGTGTGTGTGTGTGTGGGGGGGGGGGGGGGGGGGTTATGGGTTTTTCTCACAACAGTGTGTGTACAGTATAATGTACGCTTTTACAGTGGATCAAAGGCAGCTGACAGATGGAAGGACAAAGACAGAGGGACAGGAGGGAACAAGAATGTGTTCTCATTTACAGGAACTCTACATTCCCTCTCATTACTCCTAGTGCTGAGCCTTCTTTTCACCTTGAGGGTTCATTACATAACAGATTTCCATCTCCCTCCTCCCTTCTGGCATGCCCCCCCCCCTCTCCACACCCACTCCCCTGTCTACAGACACACGTACACACACACACACACACTGCAGCCCACCCCATTCAGACCCTCTACAACTTGTCAGCTGTGAAATATTTTCATGCCTCAGATCTGAGCTGGAGATAGAAGGTCTTGAAACTTCTTGGCCTGGTTTCTCTGTCTCTCTCTCTCTCTCTCTCTCTCTCTCGCTCGCTCCCACTCATTCCCTCAATAACAGACTGATGCTTTAATCAGGTCACTGTCAGCATGACAAAGCTCTGCTTTACATCACTGACCTAAACGTTCTTTCCCTTCCCTCCATTCCCATAAATGCACCACAGAGATGGTGGTGTTGGCTGGACAGTACACACAGCAAAAGACACCTAAAAAGCAAAGAAATAATATTCCTATTCATATTCATAACACTGAAAACTTTTTAGTTACATAGCTTAGTGGCTGTTTCGAAAATCATGTGAGTTCTCAGTGCCCTTGTAGTGTTTATTACTGTCTTATTATTATTATTATTATTATTATTATTATTATTATTATAACTCATCTTATGTTTAGAACCAAATAAAACCATTGATTTGTTTTCAAAGATAATAATAAACACTAACCAACTTTAAATACATTCTGAATTGCACTTAAGGTACATCCAACAAAAGAACAATGTATTATACATCTTTCATTTACTGACAGAATACTCAGAAACTTGGAAAACTCCAGTGGTGCATCTTACAATAGGCAATTTTCCATGGCCAGCAGGGACAGATTTAAACAAGCCTTGTTATCAGTAGCCTACATATTGAATCTGCTGAATGAGTTAAAACACTTACACTTTTCTGTCATGTCTATTCCGGCCAAGTGTGTGTTGTGTCTTGTAGATTGTGGTGCAGGGTGAAACTGTAGAGGGAGTGTGAAATATTTAGCAATCGATTTTAGAGTGGGCCTGAATTCTCACACAGATCTTTTAATGACGTGATTTCTGATATGATTTATTAACAGGTAATGAAACCGAGCTACAGAAATATCATTTGAGGGGAGGGTCTTGACTGACTTTAGAAAGATATATGAAAAAGGAAAAGATACAATTTCTTAACTTTTTAGAGTTGTCATAGATTCTCTTGTCATATTATTACACAGATATCACAATACAAGCTCATTATTGCTCTCAAACATAAACCTTGTAACCCCTCAATGGCAATTTGTAAGTCAAAACAATTAAAAACCAACCAAAAAATTATTGAACTTCAAAGTAAAATGATGACTAACTAACAACAAGAAATAGGATCTAACAACAAGAATAGGATCCATGCAAGCTTTGTAATATTTATGCCTTCACAATAGAAGTCTCAATATTTTAAATTCACTAAAAGCTCATATTAAATAAATATTTGTGTTTCTTATTGTAGGTTTTTCTGAAAAACAAAAAAAAGCCTATTGTTCCACATCTACTCATCCACCATTTCTTTAAATGGAAAAGTATTAATACAAATATTAATGGAAGAAATCTTTTATAACGAAAGATATGGAGCAGATGGACACTTTGAATTTGGCACAGAGTTATGCCATGTGACTTCATCTAACTCAGAGAGGTCAGTTTTACGACTCTGTGGTGAGCAGGAGGCCACTGCCTGGCACCACTTTGGCACAGCCTTGGCACAGATTTTGATAGGAGATTATATCGAGCTCCGTTTGTCCTCTAAAATGGTTTAGTTGTGATAGTGATGGTGTTGATGGTTGTGGGATTGTGTGTCTGGGGGGCTTTTTCTCCAGTGTCCAGTGTGTGGGTCAGTGGGATTGGTAGGGTTTGTGAGGGGGTTAATGCATCCATACTTAGCATTTGTAAAAGGGGATGCACAAAAGAGAGGGTTCCTCTCGGCTGCCTGACCTGATAATGGCCAGCAGGACCCGGCTCAGGGACCGGATGCAAATGAGAGCATGTATTTGGGATGTGTGAGCGCAGACAAACAGAGGCAGGCGCTCGGAAGACTGATAATGAGTGGGAGCTGTTCCCACTACTGGGTTTGGGCAGAAATGACAGAATTAATGACTGCCACATTCCAGCAGGCACAGAGGGCGCAGCTAAGGAAAAGACAAAAGTGAGCCTGGCAAAAATGCTAATTCACCCTTCAAAGCCCCAGTGGAGGAAGTAGAGGGCCTTCAGTATATGTGAGACGTAGTCATAAGCAAATGTTTGAGTACCCTTGGTCAAGTCATACTGGTCATTTTACTGATTTTTGTGCCCAAACAAGTTAAAACACTTTCTTCACAGGGAAACAGCTGCAGTATGGATTTTTTCCCAGTGTCCTGTTTCTGTGTACTTGCTGAGTAAGTGATATTGTGCCATGGATTTATATTTATATTTACAAATACTATGTATGGATTTAATATGTAATACATGGTAGCTGATCATCACAGTGTGATTATTACATCTATAAGATAATGAACTTTGATTTCCCACACAACTGCATGACAGAGATGTTCACAAGACAATGTACAAAACTAAAATACATAATGCAATAGTGAACAACATTTATCCAGGTGTTGTGTTCAGTTTATAATGATAATATTTCCTCACTGGTTAACCACTGATGAAGCACATAGCCAAACATCTGGGGACACCTGCTCATGCTACATTTCTTCAGAAATTGAATGTAGTAATATACTCTCAACCTGTACTCTCAAATTAAGTCATGTAAATTATAGGCAGATATTCATTAATTAATTAATTCATTCATTCATTATCTGTAACCGCTTATCCAGTTCAGGGTCGCGGTGGGTCCAGAGCCTACCTGGAATCATTGGGCGCAAGGCGGGAATACACCCTGGAGCAGGTGCCAGTCCTTCTATAGGCAGATATATGCTGCTTTAATATATTTATTGTATTTAATTGTGCTGCTCTGGTACTCTCAAGTGTACCTATTCGGTATTTTTAGTCAGGGAACCTGATTGTACGATATTTTATATTCTATTCTATATTCACTGTAGAATTTTGAATTGTGTTGATTCATACTGTAAGAGTGATGGGGTGTAGGAGTAAGGGACGGAGGTAAGCACGGGAGGCTTTATTACAATAACTTAAAGGAAACTAGACAGAGGGACACTAAACACAAGGGCTAAACTATAAACAAGGCTAAACACTAAACAAGGACTATACAGAACTAAGGGCTTAAACATTAAACAAAGCTAAACATAGCTAAGGGCGGCACGGTGGCGCAGCAGGTAGTGCCGTAGTCACACAGCTCCAGGGACCTGGAGGTTGTGGGTTCGATTCCCGCTCAGGGTGACTGTCTGTGAGGAGTTTGGTGTGTTCTCCCTGTGTCCGCGTGTGTTTCCTCCGGGTGCTCCTGTTTCCTCCCACAGTCCAAAAACACACGTTGGTAGGTGGATTGGCGACTCAAGAGTGTCTGTAGGCCAAAAACACACGTTGGTAGGTGGATTGGCGACTCAAGAGTGTCTGTAGGTGTGAGTGTCTGTGTTGCCCTGTGAAGGACTGGCGCCCCCTCCAGGGTGTTATCCCGCCTTGCGCCCAATGATTCCAGGCTCTGGACCCACCGCGACCCTGAATTGGATAAGCGGTTACAGATAATGAATGAATGAATGACAACACAGCTAAACACTAAACAAGGAATCTAAACATACAACACAAGAGTTAAACAAGAAGGCTAAACACAAAGCAAGGCTAAATACAGATTATTAAACATAGAACAAGGCTAAGGTCCATGAACAAGAAACACTGACAAGGACTATATAAAGACAACACCAACAAGAAACACCTGGGTACCAATTAACATGACACTAGAAACACAAGGGAAGGGTATCACATGACCAGGGAACAATCAGGAAGCAGACCCAAGACAGGGGGAAACAGTCACATGACAAGGGGAGCACAAACAATGAACAAAAACAGAACAGAACACAAAACAACACGTTACACATACAAACAATTTCATCCCCGGGGCTTTTATTTTGTTTTATTTTATTTTCTTTTATTTTATTTTACACTGTTCTGTAATGAAAACTTTCAAATCTTCACCTATTCTTCTGCAGAAGAGAATGAAATTTAATTTTAGGCAACAAAACTGGACTTGTACATTTACACTGTTTGTAATAATGTATCTGTCCAGTACCTTTTTCCTGACATTGTATCTAGTGAGTATATCTCAATATATCAAGTAAAATAAATAACATGCCGGAGAAATATTATCAGTATGGGGGTGTCTCTGTCTACTTGGCATTCGATGAGCTTTGACCACAAGAAAGCACCTGGGGTTCCTCTGTTCTTCCTATAGAGCCATCTGCACCTGTAAATGTCTCTCATCCTCATGCCAACTGGCTAATTATTGAGAGTGGGACTTAGTTTTACTCTAACTAGAACTGCTCATTGCTTGCCTGCCTCACATTGTACTTTATTAACACAGCACAACATGTTGTTATAGACTACTGTACACACACACTGACTCCATATTTGTCCATTTATACTATGCTCTGTTCTGTTTATATACTGCTCATTGTTTATATAGTAATCTTTGTTATTTTGTTCCAGAGGATGATAGGTCCCACTTTTGAGTCTTGGACCCTTCTGATGTTTCTTTATCATGCTCTTAGTTAGTTTTTTCTTTGCCATTGTCACCTAATCTTGCTCACTTCAGGCTAGGACTTCTGTAAAGCTGATTTGTGAAAAAAAGCTGTGCATTTACACATACAATTTTATTGAATTGAAATGCCAGACTGAAATATCTGTAAAAAATGGATACATTACTTTTTCTAAAAATGTCCCCTTCATATATTACAATCAGCTAGTGTTAGGATTCATTTTAGTTTTTTGCATGGGGTGAGGTGCTGTGGGTGAATATATTTGCATAACCCCACATTTTCTGCTCACTGTAGTGGAGCGGGGCATGGTGAGCTTCAGGAACATTCGAAGTCCTTTGTGAAACCATGTGCAAAAACACCCTGCTTGGTTCAGAGTGATGAATTACAGAAAGGCTAAATCTAACTCTGACATGAGAAACAAATCTTTTCCTGAGTGTTGGGGAGTTTGTCCAAACCCATTGCTGTCAGGTGTTTCCATGTAGTCTGTACTGATTTCATGTAGAGCCTGTGGTTTTGGGGCGAGTGAGAACTCACACTCTGTTTCTCACATGGCAAGAGTGATTAACAGAACTGTGTTATGGAAGTGCTGCAGAAAACAAAGGGCCATGATCTGCTGCATGTGTAGAATGGTCCAGTGTTTGAAGAGTTTATGTCCACAGACCTGCTATTCCAACATTTTGGAAATTTTTGCTTCAGTTTTTTTAAATCGACAAACAGGGGTGGCACGGTGGTGCAGCAGGTAGTGTCGCAGTCACACAGCTCCAGGGTCCTGGAGGTTGTGAGTTCGATTCCCGCTCCGGGTGACTGTCTGTGAGGAGTGTGGTGTGTTCTCCCTGTGTCTACGTGGGTTTCCTGCGGGTGACTGTATGTGAGGAGTGTGGTGTGTTCTCCCTGTGTCTGCGTGGGTTTCCTCCAGGTATGCTCTGGACCCACTGTCACGCCCTCGTCTCGTTTAGTCTGTTTTCCTTTCTCAGCACATGGCTTTGTTTTGTTTATGTTCATGCCCCGCCTTTGTTCCGCCTCCTCGTCTTTTCCCTTGTTATCCGTTTCAGGTGTTTCTTGTTTGTTGTGTTATTTAAGTCCCCTTCCCTCACTTCCTGTGGTCGTTCATTGTTCCTTGTTCCGTAAGCCGTGTTGTTCCTTGTTCCGTGTGCATTGCTCCCTTGTTGTTCTTTGTACTGTTCTTCGGATTATAGTGTTCTTCGTATCGTTTCTATCGATGTTGTTCTCGTGTTTGTTTCTAGTCGCCCAGTTTCTTCATGTCCCTAGGTTTGTTGTTCTTCGTATGGTTTGCCATCAAGTTCGTTTATGTTTGTTTTTTTAAGTTCTCGTAAATAAAGTCTGTGTTATTAGCGTTTGCGTCTGCCCTCAGTCTGTCCGCCCCCCTCATCCCTAACAGCCACCCTGAACTGGATAAGGGTTACAGACAATGAATGAATGAATGAATAAATCAATGAACACTTGTTGGCTTGCACTAACACAAATTCAGACTCAGAGGAACTCAGATTCCCGAAAAGGACTCCTGTGACAAAAACAGGCTGGGCTTGCCCTTAAGCTGGGGGATACCTAACACCCAGCAGAGCCTAAATGCACAGTCTCAAGAGACAACCATAAACACACCTGAGGTAGTTTGCAAAACTTTTTAAAAAACTGAGTACACTCAGTTCACATTCAATCTAACTGAGAGAGCTGAGAAAATCAATGCTGTCACTCTCCCCTTACCCTGTCTTCCAGCCCATCACACCCAGACTATGCAAAACCTTATTTCCCCTAAGCCAGGGGTGTCCAAATTTTTTTCAGTTATTTACAACAGTATATTCAAAATATGAAACAAAAAAAATTACAAAACAGTTTATATTTATCAACTATTGAATTTCATTTTAGAGCATTAACTGCTGAAGGATATGAAAAGAATGTAAAAAACATCATTTTACTGCAAACACTTCCCTTTCTTGGAATCGCTGGTTCAAACTCTCAATTTAGCTTTTTTCTTTTTTCTTTTTTTTTGCAGCCACCACCAAATATTGTTCTGTGAATTACTTTGCTGGCCCAGAGAAATGAAGGGTGTTTAAGTTTAGCTTAGTTCATTAACACAGTGATGCAATATCCTATACATTAGCACACTGCTGCCACTGTCAGGTGAAATAAAAAACTGCCAAGTGCCAGCAGGCCACTAATGATGTATTCTTAAAAGTAATGCCACAGGCCAATTAACATCGGGCCACATTTGGCCCCGGGGGTGGACTTTGGACACCCCTGCCCTAAGCCATCATACTCTGGACTGAACACACTTGAAAAACACAATCACATACACCACTTCTGTTTGATGTTGCATTATCATTTTAATATTACTTGCTAGAGAAGTATTAAATAGACAACCACTGCTCCTTCTGCTGCTAATTAATGTACAATGTTTACACCAATGTTTACAGTTCTGTTCTCCTTCAACAATATAATTATAGCATACTGCACTTTATCTCACCTACATCACCCATAATTTGTGCTGTGACTGGTCTCACCTCCTGAGTATTCACTGTTAACGGTTATTGTTATTGTTACTGTTCCTGCATTGTTGCACTTGTGTGAGTTTGTTTATATAGCACCTTGGTCCTAGAGGCACGTTGTTTGTGCACACTTTATATTAACTGACAATAAAATCCAATTTACTTGACTGGTTTTCCCTTGGAACTGTGCCTTTGGATATCACAGGGTGCAAGGTGTCCCCTTTCTTAAAAAATAGTCCATAGTGCTGGATCTGTGACTGTGTGGGCAAACAGTAGTTTGCATTCAGTAAAAGTAGTTTCCCTTAGACACAATCAAAGTTTCTGCTCTTCTGAGTGGCATTTACTATGGGTGTGAGGGTCAGATTGCATTCAGTCACAAGAGCATTAGCGAGGTCAGCTTTTACCTCGAAACTTGTGCTCACACTGATCCAAATTCTTAACAAGATTATTCATTTTTAATAAAGAAGCAAGTGGTTAATACACATTCACAGCTGTGTGTGTGTGCTTCAGAGTGTACTCCTCTCGACTGATTTAGAAACACACTGCCGAGGTTAATCCTGAGGATTGTCCCCTGTCTATTTAGCTGTGGGTGAGTGAGACAGGTGTGGGAAAGTGTTTATATGAGAAAGAAATGAGAGAGGAGACATGATTTTGCCAAAGGCATATCCCTGGGAAGGCTTTATACTACGCTACGGCTTAATGTCATTTTAGGAGAAAGTCTAGTAAAGAGATGACCCATAATCTCACTAAACTTGGAGAGAGCACAGTCCACACTTAGCAGAGCCAAACTGAACATAAACTATTGACCTTCCTTATGATTAATGTGCCATATGATGGATGTGAATTAAAATACTTAGCCATCCATCATCACATCCCATGTTAGTACATGCAGCAGGTCCTCCAGCACACAGCACAGATTTAGAAAGGGAAAACCCAGTGAATGCGCGTTTGTTCAAATTTAGTCGGGACTGAAATGTGGTATCTGATTGTCCAAAAGTACCCAGACATATTTTATAATGAGTGGATTCTGCATGTGGTTCTGCTTTGCTGACACAGGTGTTCAAACAACTTGTATGGCCTCCATAGACAAGCATTGCCAGATGAATGGGACCTTCCTGGGCAGCTGCACATGAGAGTAGATTCCCATGCTCAGTGCCAATTGTTGGCTACTGGGGTATAGAGCCCACTGCCCAGTCATTTGTTTGTTGATCAGTGGTACTGTGATCTTGAGAGCAGTGGTTTTTAATGACCCATATTTAAAAAAAAAAAGGTAGTCTTGTGCCCCCCCTACTTTCCCAACCCACACATTTCACAGCATACAATAGACAACTTACAAAAATACTTATATGAATAATAAATGTGATCTATGTATATGTCAGGCATTCAGACCTTAAATGGGCCACAGACACTTGAAGTGGACACTCTCTGAAAAAAAAGCTACGGTAGAGGCACATTATTGGGTTCTAAAAGTACAAATAGTATAAATGTATCTTCAAAGGCACGTCAGTCCAGTTGTGTTCTCTAAAGGTACGTTACATTCTGTTCTCTAGAAGGAGAGGTGAATATTTTAAAGGTTTTATTATTGATTAAAGATTTTAAATAAATGAAAACAATGCAAGTCCTGGGGATGAAATGGACTGTATGAAATGAACACAATTTTCAAATCTATAATAAAAAAATAAGGTACAGTTATGTTCCCTAATTAAAGGTACAAATATGTGCCCTTGAGGGTACCACCACAGAGACAGAAAAAGGTACCACCACAGTGACACATTTTCTGACAGTGGAAAGAGGAGGACAAGCACATGCAGGTACGAGCGTACGAGAGAAATGAATTGCTCACAATGTCTCATTTCAAGTTCAACCTTTTTGCCAAAAAACTGATTTGCCAGTTTTGACTGATATCAATTTCTTATTTGTCAGAACACCACAGCTAGGCACACGTGGGTGATCCATTTCACGTCTAGCTTGGCAAGTGAATATTTACCTTATATTTTCAGTCTGATTGTGTCGGTGCTTGGAAGATTTTTTTCTTTCTCAGAGATTTTATGCTTGGCCACCTGAAAACACTTGTGTCGAACCAGAAACAGACCCACTTGTAGATGTTTCCTCTGAACATTTTATTGGCTTTCTGGCTGTGTAGCCATCATCCTGCCTTGTACTTTTTTTCTTTTATCTCTGGTCTGCTGAACGGACATATTAAAAATATATATAAAAATTAAACATACACTTTTTAAATCAATTATAAACATTCAGACAGAAAATCATTTCACAACCACATTTGTTTTGCACCTCACTAAGGAGTCACTTAAACCAAACGAATCAGCCGATATATTTCTGCTTTCACTGCTCCTGTGAATGAGCACACAAAAAATATTTGCAACATGTAAAGCCTTCACAGAAGAGAAGATTCTGTTACTGCAGCAAAGGACAACTGCTGGGTGAGTAGTATTTTCAATATTTAATGCATGTTTATGGTCTTACAACGTCAGGCTATGTATCTGTATTTTAGCAAGTATCATACACTAATATGAGTTAAAATATATAAAACATATTCGACCAGATAACAGAAGTTTGAAGTTGTTTTTAATCAGTTTTACTGTTGGTGTACTGTCAGTACTGCTCTTTGTTTCTGTAGAGAAAAACACTTGTTCAGGGCTCCATTTAGAGATAATCATTCTCAGACATTCTGGCAGGCTTTGAAAGAATGACTGAGGCTGGAGTTCTACTCTCGTCTCCGCAGGTCTCTCTCTCTGTCTCTCTCTCTCTTTCTCTCTCTCTCTCTTCTCTCTCTCTCTCTCTCTCTCTCTCTCTCTCTCTCTCTCTCTCTCTTTCTCTCACTCTTTCTCTCTGTGGGCCTTTAATGAGGCCTGGCCTGCTCAAGGTCTTCTGCTCTGATGTGGCTAAACAGGGCAGCATTGGATTCCCTGGCCCAGAGCTTCCTGTCAGTTGCTGGGCCTGGGTTCTGGAGAAAGCTGTAAAAATGAGCAATTACCACACTTCCCTAGAAGAGACAAATGGCTTATAGACTCACAGGCAGTACCTAAGTTACTGAACTTAGGTCTGAACATAATGTTTTGGGATTTTGTGGAAAATGCTAGACCTCTAGTACACTGGCTATTCCATTGCATAGTAGGGGATAGTCCATTGTAAAAATCTGTGCATTACACAACTATGCATGACAAAATATGGGATCAAATCTTTTTCAGTGGGTCTAGAAGGGGAAAAAACCTTTATCAGTAATGAGCATAATAATACTGTCTGTGAACATTCCTATGCATCAAGTTTATTAATAATTTTATTGCTATATATAGTAATATAACAGAAATATAGTTTAAACATTTCCTAAATCTTCAAGAAAAAAGAGGCTGTTTCATTCCATCAAACTGCGAGATCATATGTGACTCATATCCGGATTTAAGAGGCTGTGAAGAGAGGTTGAGAAATAAAGATACATATCATCTGCCTCTCATCAAGTGTAGCACATGGAATTGTGTATCTTTCTTCATTTTGCTGGAAACTGACCAGTGGACACTCAATGAGTAAATGTTTTCCAGAGATATTCATGTTCTGTAAACATTTATCCAGTTCAGGTTCGCATTAGGTCCAGAACCTACCCGTAATCACTGGGCTCAAGGCAGGAACACACTCTGGGGGGCATCACCCCTTTGCCGGGTGACACACCCTCACACATTCACTCACACTCACATCCATGGACACTTTTGAGTCGCCAATCCATCCGCCAACGTGTTTTTCAACTGTGGGAGGAAACCAGAGCACCCGGAGGAAACCCATGCGGACACACTAAACTCTTCACACCCGGAGTGTGGCTCGACTACCCCAGGGCCCTGAGGCTGTGCAACAGTGACACAGCCTGTTTTAGTCGATAATTATTCATTTTGATATTAATTAATTTAATATTAGGTGATGATTAGATGATTCAGCGTTTTAATGTTACAGCCTGATTATCACTTTTCACAGTGCTCCAGGTCAAATGGGGCCTCGTTACAGAGAGTTGAGATTGTTCTGAGCACTCTGTTGTGAAACACATTAACACTAGAGGGTTAATATTTCCTGTCATGAAAATTTTATTTATAATTTTTTATACCACTGTAGGACAACCAAAATATTTTTCTTAATTTGGCAATTATTACTACTACTATTACAAAAAAAAAAAAAAAAAAAACCCAAAACCTGCGTTGTGCAGACTGAAAACACCAATATCTCAGCAAACACATTTCTGCTGTGTGGTTGAAATAAATACATATGGGCTCTGAGCAAAGTTCAAATTCTGAATTTTGAAGCCCGCTGCCCTGACTCTTTTTTTCCGTGGTCGCAACTTCGAAGTGGCATATTCATCAAAACAAGGGTGAAATATGACTTTGAGCCGGGGTTATTAAAACCGTTATTATCACGGGTGATTGGGGTTTAATAGGACCTGACTGTCACTGTAATAACAGGGTGGTTCAGTTATAGGGGCTTTGGCTTGAGAGAGTGACCCAAACAAGTTATCAAATCCCTTCTGTGTGGTGCATACGCCAATACTTCCCTCTCCTCCTCAGACGCACATAAACACTGGCACACGCAAAGCCACACATAAGCACAGGCACATTTTCAGGGGCAGTGCCACCAAGGCCTACGGGCAAAAGCTCATACAGAAAAAAAAAAGATTTGATCGAACCCTCCTCAAACTTTCCATCACCAAATCATTTCATTCACGCTTACTTACACTTATGTGGCTAGGACCACCTCATTATCCAAAACATCGTTCCGATATTATGGCACCAGCATCTTGGCCTTAAAACGCCTGTCAGATGGGATTTAGGAAAGAGATTCTATCTAAAACCCCCGCTGCAGATCAACACCACTCGACTGGCCTGAACCAACAAACAAGTGGTTCGACCCATGAAATAAGAGTCGCAAAACAAAGCTCTCCCTTCATCAGTCGACCCTTCCCCTCATCCCTGCCCCCCATGCCTTCATTAATCACCCCCACATGCGGAAAACTGGCCTGGGCAGAGTGAATTGTGGCTCTTTCGGACACTGAAGGGGTCGTGTATGTCCCTGAACTACCCACAATCCTTTGCTGTTCTTCGCGCCCTGTTTATTTTGCTCTGGTAATGGTCTCTGTCACGGGCGATTGGCAAAAGGAGACCCTGATTTACTCCAGGTGGCTTTGGGCTCATTGTCCATCCTTTGGATCTGCCCTGAACTCTGACCCCTGACATGCACGTTGACCTGTGGCTTAATGAGTGAGAGGGTCAGTGTTTGTGCTTCCAAGAGTGGGTAATGTGGGAAATTAGTGAGGACTCTGCGAGGGTGTGTTTGTGTATATATGTAAACTCAACTCTTGGACTTACCCTGCACAGTTCAGATTCCATAACAATGTGATTCAAGCTAAATAATAATCAGAAAACACACAAAACCATTTTCTATTCATGGGCCACTGTAATTGATTAAGACAGAAGAGGCCCATTTGTAGGAGTACATACATTTCAGGGTTCCATGGCTTGATTTTGATGGCAACTATTTTTGTCATCTGCTAACAAGTAAAAGTTTGTAATTCTCGTGTCCACAACCGTAGAAGTCTGGAATAAAAAATCTTGTTCTTTGAGGCATCAAACATCAACCTCAATTTACACCCAATAAGATTTAATCCTTGGTTTACACTTTTTAAACATAAATAAACATAAAATAAGGGTGCCAGAGGAGTTTCTTTAGCATTCATATGCAGAATAGCAGCCCTAGGACTAACTATTTATGTATCACTCTGCTTTACAGGAGTGTTCTTTTAACCAGTAATGAAGCACTATCGCACAAGAGCTGGGTTTTAAAACCTAAGCCTAAAACATCAGCAGCTTCTTTGGGTGTGTGGGTTTAAGCTGTTATGCTTCATTCAGACGGTAGGGCTTCCACTCAAAACATCACTATGTCTTTGGCAAGACACTGATTCCCCTGTCTCTACTTGTTCCAATTTGAAGCCTACTTTTCGACAAGGATCCTCCCAGACTTAGTTGATAAATAAAAATCACCCCAATATATTTGGCAAAAGTCTACCCTTTCTTGTGGTGGTCAAAGGTGGATTGCCTGTGGTTCCTGCATGGTTTTATTTGCAGACTCCACTCTGTGAGTTTAGTCTGAATACAGACTTCTATATAAATATAGGTCATAGCCCATTCTCAGTCAGTTTCAGAAGTATTTATGTGGGCGGAGACAAATAATAATACAATAAACCAACAAATTATAATCTTTTGTTGCTTATTATTGTTAAGTAATTAATGGTGCATGTGGAACATTTGTTTAAAAGGAATATCACACTCAAGGTTGTGTTGTGACTGAAAATCAGTAAATCCATTTCAGTGGTTGATGCTTTTAAAACACTTTTTTATAAAGAGATGCAGGAGTGTAATGAACATTTAAGCTCAAAGAACCTCCATGTAATTATTTTTTGAGGAACTCAAAAATTTACACAAACCCTTAATGGTACAGGTATGTGAAACCAGAATAAGCAGGGTCTCAAGTGAACCAAGAATGAAACTGCTATAGCATTTGCTAATTTGTGCCAGATTTTACTTTAGAAACATTGAGAAAGACCTCTTGAAATTAAATGGCTGAACTTCTGGTCACATTTTACATTGTATGTCTAATAACTGTGTAGTTTCACATTAACAAAGCAACAAAGCAAATATAGATGAGGAATTCTCTATTACAGATGGAATACAGTAGTACTGCTTATGTAAATCCACTTACCAAATTTAGTTTTTATTTATGGGAGTGCATGTAATTACATAGTAACTACTAATATAGTCTCATGTAATAAGATAAAAAAAAAGATTTGGTTTATTATACACTTGTGGATTTACACAAGCTACACTCCTGTAATCTATATATAATAGTGAATACTTCACCGTGTTGCACTCCATGCATAACACCATGTTTTATGTGTTATTTTGTAATCACCCAGTTATTACTGAGATTTAATATACAGTGAGGCAGAATTTTTCCATATATACCTTGCAAAAGGTTAAGCAAGCCAAAGTTATAGTCAAACCTGTGATACTGGTGACAGTTGTCGCTGTCTAGACATGCACAACATGATACCGCTTCCTAAATCCTTTCCCGCTTATGAATCTAGATATACACACAGGGTAAATTAAGGCCTCTCCTACGCTCCCCAAAAATACTCAGGCATGTCTAAAAATAGTGGGACATGCTGCACACCAGTGGCATGATTAGACACATGCTAATACTGTGCATATGCTAGCCATTCCTGAGCTTGCCCACCATGCCTCGACTTGCACTCCAAACTCTTGCGTCCACAGAGAAAAGGCATAAGGCAGCTGGCCACATGGCTTTCTCAGCAGCATGCCACTGATAATGTGTGCACTAACCACTATAAAGTAGGCCAGAAAAATTATTAGCTGCATCCAATACACACTGATGCAGTGTTATTGCCAATTTCACCTCGATAGGCATTATTACTGTTTGAGCATGCTCTAGTTTATAAAGTGTTGTGGCAGATGCTTGTAGCCATGCTAAGAGAATATTAAGAAGGCATGTTCGGAGCTCCACAAGCCTTGTCATGAAAAAGATATTCATACAATTCACAGTGTTGAAAAAGGACCCGAGAATTACAGCACCATTCACCCACATGAAAAGCTATACAGAATAGAAATAATCTTTAATTTGCAAAGCTTAAATTGGATTTAGTGTGAACATGATGTAACAGTGTATTAGGATTTGGAATCTGAGATATCCAACAGAAACAATATGCCTTTCTTTGCGTGTGGGCACAGCACCCGCTTCTGTTGTCAGTGGGGATTGCTGATTGCCATTTGGACTGAACAGAGCCCCCAGTTTATCTTCTAGTGAAGAAAGAGTGTGGAGAAAGCAAGCCAGAGAACAATGTGACCCCATTGGTTGACATGTCAGGGTCAAAGGGGAAGATGGGCTCTAGGTCAGAGGTTGGTGGTTGCCATGGGCACCAACACTGAGAGAAGAGAGCCCATTCCAAAGCAGCCATAGATGATTCCTTTGCTCTATGGCCCATAGCGTTCTCATAGCTCTATCATTGCCTGCCTGCGGCCATTGTGCCGGGTGAAAAACTGTGAAAATGTGAGAAACTGGTGCGGGGTCAGCTTCCACGGAACAATGCTGTGAATGATGACAAGCTGAGTGGGAAAGTCGGCCTGAAATAAGAAAATAGAACAGGTCGAAAAGGACAACCCTTGCTTTGAACTCTCAATAGTCAATGATATTTGCATCAGTTTACAAATCATTTCATCATTTGAAATGTTGCAAAGCCAGAGGAATGATCAAATGGTGATGAAGTCATACAACTTTGGGTGATGAGCTATACATTTTCTGCTCCTTCTCTGCAGTGGACTATGCCTCAGGGACTTCTGGAGGGGGCCAGCAGGGCTGTTTTGTGTGAGGGAATAGGGTGCGGTTACACTGATGTCACCCTCTGGACATCTGCACGCCAGTAATAGACAGATCAACTCTGTCAGGGTCCGGAGGTGCATCAGAACATGGACGCTCTTGTTCCCAGTGGGGTCTCTCTTGAAGATGAAGACGAGAATTAGATTCTAAAGAGATTAATGAGCAAGGCCAAAGGATGGTGGCTGTGAAGGTAAAGGATGACCAAGTAAGGATCAGTGGAGGGCCCGAAGACAGGCAGTGGAGGGCAAGAGGTGAAAATAAAGTGTCTGAAATGGCTCCCTATTGAGTGCATCGCCATTTTTCTATGAGTGTTTGAATCCTACATTCTCAGAAAAACTATCACTGGTGGTATCCTTAAAGTTTCTTCATCTTTAGTTAGGGAACATAATGGTACCATATTCTATATTGTTTTAATTGTAAGTGGATGTTTAAGTTGTGTTTTTTCATACAACCCATTTCATTTCCAGGACTTACATTGGTTGTCCAGCAACTGCTTACATCAACAAGTGTCTTCAAGCCTCTGACCATGTGTACTTACTGGTTTCTACTGATCAGCCTTGGCCTGTAATTGCCTGCAGTCTTGTGTGTGTGTGTGTGTGTGTGTGTGTGTGTGTGGTTGCATAAACCCTCTCCATGCAGTAATCAGGGTTCAAGCACATGAACATTTAGTGACAGCATCTCTTTAAACTCAGTCCCAGTGGTTGGTAATGTAGTTTAATTGAGGTCTTATGACACAGCGTTATGCATGATGCTATCCTTAGATGCAGCACAGCATATTACCCAATCACTGAAATCAGGCCAGTGCAGTACTCCACACTGCTGTACTTATAATTTTCATAGTAGCTTGAAAAGACAAGCGAGAACAACACATACAATAAACAGAGGTACAGAGATGTTTGGTCAGTCAGTACAACACAGATGCCATTGAACAAGGGTCACCAGTGCTGTTCACTAAGTGTTGGTATGGCTGCATCCTTTGATTCTAACCAAGCAGGAATAGCTCATACAATTTATGAACTGTTTGAAAGAGTTTAATTGTTCATAAGTGCAATTAGGTGGGTTTCTGCCTGAATGAAATCTGTCCTGTCTACTAGTCCTAGGATTTGGTGACCACTGAGATTGAAGAACAACCAATTTTAGTTTCATAAAAAACCCCTCAATGGAGGGTTCCTTAAAGAACCCACCTGAAACTAATCAGCTGAATGGCTCTTTAGAGAAACAAAAGTGGTCCTTCAACTTTTCTCAGTTGACCATGACTGGTACTTAAAAACACTGTGTAAGTTTATACATGTGCCAAGAGACACACACCTGACTAACTCTGTATGTCCACGCGTCTCCTGTGTTGGCAGCAGATGGAGTCAAATGTCAGTACAGATAAGCAGGAGTCTTGCTTTCAGAGGTCAACACTCATCCTAATCCACAGGAGTCTCACTGTCTGGGCTTAAAGTTTGGAGGAGCCTTGACTCAATTAAAGTTCATAAGCTTCAGAATCAGTCCTTAGGTCAGTAAAGGTATAGTTTCATCCCACTTTGTTGATTTATTCTCATAGTGCATTACACTGTCCTTAGGTTATGTTTACATTATATATTTAATTTCAGTGCAGTCTTCATTTGGTCAACACCTGAGCAAAGCAAACAAAGAGCAATATATAAAGTAAGAGCAGTATAAAAAAAATAATGGAAAAAGAAAAATAACAGTAAAATTAAAAATGATTAGCATGTAAATGAGTATATTAACGACACATTATTATACACTACAGTGAATGTAGTCTATAATATCATATTATGAATATTTTAAAAGCTATTTTAAGAAAGTATAGTGTGAGACAGGTGAACAAAGTCTCATCCATCTGTCATTGGGCACTTTTGTTTGTGATTCTAATCCTATATATCCTATATATATCCTATTTAATCATATATATATATATATATATATATATATATATATATATATATAGAGAGAGAGAGAGAGAGAGAGAGAAAGGGAGAGAGATATTATAATATCTCAGCAGTCATTAAAATGTTCATTTGGAAAACAATAAAACTTGATAAATTAGTTATATAACTTCGCATTAGACTCTCGTTCCCTTTCTTTCTTTCTTTTTCTCTCTCTCTCTCTCTCTGCCACTGTCAAGAAATAGCATCTGGAGAAGTTTGGATGGTGGAGACTCCTGGATTTATGAGATCGCTAACTGCATGAAAGTAAACACATACTGAAAATGCTACAAAACTAAACAGCTCAAGTTACAGTGAATAAAATTTACAGAAAAGTTAAACTTCAACCATGAACAAGGTACAATCTTTTTCTTAATCAAACTTATCATCCCTCCTTTAAAGATACACCAAGTTACATTACTTAAGGTGGAACTGTGTGAAAATTCGGGAGACTGCTAACTGCATGAAAGCACACACAAACCAAACGATCAACAAAACTAAGCAGCTTGACAAATGAGTTTCTGTGGTAATACAAACAGTGGATGCAGTGAGTACAAACTTACAGTTAAACTTCAATCACATACATACTACAGTCCGTTTCTTATTCAAACATACTGTTCCACCTTAAAAGATGTGGAGATTCTGAATGAACACAAACGTTGGGGATAGTTTGTTTTGCTGTGAGAATAGCAATCGTCCACAATTTGTCCCCTTTAAGGCTGAAGTGGCACAAAAACCCTTTTTGTGTAAAGAGACTGGATTTGTTCCTGAGTTGTGATTTAACCCATGTTTTTAGAAAATATAAATGTATGATTTATGACTAGAACGCATTAAGAACATTTTAGACCTTTTGTGCTTTTGTGCATTAATGAGGCTAATGTGTTCTTATGTAAAGTTAGTGAATGTAAATACTGCAAAAGCAATGACTCCTGTTCAGAACAAATTCTCTTGATAACAAATATTTAGTCTATTGGTTTATATGTTGTTTATAACAGATGTAGTTTGTTCCCATAATTCTCAATTTGGATGTGCACATGTTGTTCATGCTATTAACTGATATGAGCTGCCATAGAAATAGAAACATTGGAACAGAGCAAGAAGGCATCTAATGTGAATAAAGCCTTTTATGAATGGACTGTCTATTGTCTAATAAGTGTGTGGTGGACTGCGAATTGGCCTTGTGTGTGTGTGTCCAGTAGGTCCCCAGTAGGACAGTGATGTGCCTCATGTACAATGTTAGTCCTGTAACAAACTTCTTTCACATACATAGCATTAGTGAAAGGCATGTCCCTTCAACACACATCAAACACACTTAGTGAAACCATGAATCAATGACAGATTGTTGTTTGATAAATGCTAACAATGCCCAGCACTCTCTGATGTCTTTCAGTCTCACTCCTCCTTTCTCACTCCCTCTCTCTCTCTTCTGCTTACTCCATCTCCCTCTTTTTTTGGCTAATCCAGCTAATTAAAATGTGTTGGCCTTTGGGGTGACGCTAAAGCTGGACCACTCCACCCAGCATGGATCGCCCACCGCTTTCTCACACTCCACAGAAGAGAGGATAAGAAAGAGACGTCTGGCTTTTTTTTCTCTGTTGCCCTATCTCTCTCTCTCTCTCTCTCTCTCTCTCTCTCTCTCTCTCTCAGACACAGATATATTTTCCTGGTGAACAGTGGCTGGATTCATGAGATGGACTCTTATCAGCTCGAGTCTCAGTGAATGGCACTTCTCACTCCACGATACCTGATACATTGCGCTACACTTACACACGTGCGTGAGTGCGCACATACACACACACACATGCACACACACAAAGGAACACAGCATTCAAGTCAGCTAGCTTTATTTTTGATTTTTAGTTTATACATATTTACAAAATCTATTTCCAAAAATAAGTTTTCACTGATTAATTTTATTCTTCCCTATAAACATATAAACAAATTCATGAAGTGATGCCTGCAACACACTCAGACAAAGCTGCGACAGAGTCATGTTCACCACTGGGTCACATCATGACATGATGCACTGTTTATTTTCATTAGGAAACAGATTTGGGATGTGGGCAGGCTTGTCATGCACATACACTCTATGAAGTCTATGAAGCTATGCAGCCTGAGGCCTGGCATGGTCCTGCTGATGAAGCCTTGGAGATCCTGGGAAAAGACATGGTCTTGATGGCAGCATGTGTCTCTCGATAAACCAAGGAGATTGCAATATAATTATTATGCTTGCTATATATTAGATTTCACTCTGCAAATACTGTAGTAATATAGTAAAGAGTTAAGTTGTGGTAGGCAAAAATAGGATTATATTACTAAAATGCAAATGGAAACGGATCCGGTGGATGTTTTATTATTTCCATGGTATCTCCAAATATAGAGAGCACTGATGGACAAAAACAAGTATACAGTTGTATGTTCGGTCTACACTTACAGTAACTCTGAGTCAGTGAGACTGCGAGGTGCACTGTGTCACTACAGAACCGTACATTAGCAATGGCATATTAAATGGTATTTTTAGGCTAAACTATGCCTTTAAGAGGTTTCTGTATAACAGCAACAATATGCACAGTCAGAAAACAACCATCTATTAGCAACAGTAAAGCAAACTTCTGATTAGTAACAAACCCTCAGAAGTATGACCTAACACTCATGGTTTCTCCAGGAACTGTAATCATTCAGGGACTTGTTACTGTGAAATCCAGAACTGCTTACCTCAATGTTAACATTTCTCACTGGCACTTGGCATTTCATATGGGCCTACTCAGAGTTCCTGTCATAAAAATTAACAATAAATAAATAAATAAATAAAATAATCAGCTCTTTTCATGTTGAAAACTCGCTCTGAGAATTTAAAAGAGTGCATTGTTCCAAAACTGAAAATGAAAATATTGAACTTAGAAAGTTTCTTATGACACAAAGATGAAATCACTTTATACTCCTCAACAGAGTAGGCATATGTATGTTTACAAATTCTCACGTGTATGACATAACCCTCATCCTGTTTCTTCAATCCTGTTACTGTGAGATCCAGAATCACTTACATAAAAGGCTGCTTGTTGATGACATTTTCTCGCTAGCCCGTATTTAGTGGGCTGAGCTGGAATGGTTGGGAGCAGTTAGGCAGCTATGCACTGGATCTGGGTGCACATTTAGCGAGGGGGGATATTAGGTGTCCTCTGTTATTTGTGGCAGGGACAGAATCCCCCTGCCTCAGCCCCTTTGAGGGGGTGCAGTGGGGATATATTATAGGATATTAAAGCATAATGATGGGGCTGTGTTTGTTGGGCCATGGGAATGTGGTTAGCAAGTCTTGCTGTGGCCCTCCAGCCCCTGAGCCAGAACCGGGTCAACTCGCCACAGCTCATCATTAGGGTGTAAGGGTAGGGGGAGTGTTTTTTGGGGGTGGAAATGGGGTCTTGAATTAGCCCAAACCACTTCACCAATCCTCCCAAACCCTCCCAACCCCCAGCGCTTTTAGAACTGCCAACCAGACCAAGCAGCGGATGGACAAAGGGGTTGCGGTCATCAGTTTGGGCGCTGGGCTGTCGCCATGTTGACGGAGCATCTCAGGCCATAGCCATCCAGAGATGAGGCACACTGTGCTCGTAGCGGGAAACAGCATTTAACAACGAAAACAACAAAAAAAGTGCTCAACGCAACAATCAAGACAAAACCAAAAATATAGTTGAAAACATCTGACTGTTGACAACAGAATTGAATGTGCTTGTATTGGAAGTGCTGGCTAATTTATAGTTCATAAATGAAAAAAAAAAAAAAAACATCTTAAAATGTAGGGAAGTTGACTGTCCAAAATTTTTAGAGGGAATCCTGACTTAAAGAGAACCTAATCTGTCTTAATGGGGACTCATAATATCTTAAAAGAAATCCAAAACGCCCTTTTGGAATCCTTGTCTGGTCTTGAGATGAAAATAATAATAACAATAATAATAACTCCTTGGATTTGTACAATGTGTACAAAATATAGCTCACCATTTGTGGATAATCAGATTAAATTGTGACACATGCCCAGCTTCAAAAATCACCATTAACCAGTGTAAAATCCTGACTTGATTTTCAAAAGCTCATAAGCAACAGGATATCCTCTCCTCAGCAGAGCTAAAATAACCTAGAGAACCTGGCCCTAAAGTGAAACTCGACTGTCCTAAATGGAAAAAGAGGAACCTGAGTGTTCCTGTTTTCTTTTTTTTTTTTTTATTTGAACTTCCTCTGTTTGTACTTTCATTTCAGTTTGTTTTTCTTTAACAGTTTGGTTTTACTTTTAGTTTCTATCTCCCTTTTGTTTGTTTCACATTTATAGTATTCATGTGCTTTATTGTTGGGAATATTTTTTTAATTTTATAAAGTGAAGTCAAAGCACTGTATTGATGTCAAAGCACTGTAAAACGATACAAAATCACTAGTGTTCAGAACTAAATTGTATTACATTGTATTAAATTGTATCAAATCTATAAATCTACATTGGTTTTTTTTGTTACAATGATTTTGTTTTGGGATTTGATCTGTGGGCGGCACGGTGGCACAGCAGGTAGTGTCGCAGTCACACAGCTCCAGGGGCCTGGAGGTTGTGGTTTCGTTTCCCGCTCCGGGTTACTGTCTGTGAGGAGTTGGTGTGTTCTCCCCGTGTCCGTATGGGTTTCCTCCGGGTGCTCCGGTTTCCTCCCACAGTCCAAAAACACACGTTGGTAGGTGGATAGGCGACTCAAAAGTGTCCGTAGGTGTGAGTGTGTGAGTGAATGTGTGTGTGTCTGTGTTGCCCTGTGAAGGACTGGCACCCCCTCCAGGGTGTATTCCTGCCTTTCGCCCAGTGATTCCAGGTGGGCTCTGGACCCACCGCGACCCTGAACTGGATAAGCGGTTACAGATAATGAATGAATGAATGAATGAAAAGGATTTGATCTGTACTTTTGGAATTAAAAAAATATATATATTAAAATATTGAACTCACTTCTCTTATAAATCTCTCTCAGTCATTTTACAATAACCTACTATTAATCAGACATCAAACACAAAATCATTTATACTGGGGATACTGTGCTGAATTTGTTTCCACCGCTATATGAAAGTATTTGAAATAACAGCTTGCAGATCAGTGGTCAGCCCTCACCTCTAATACTGATTAATGTGACCAGGTGTTTCATCCAAATGAACTGTGACCATGGAGCTGCTCTTCCCTCTATTTGGCAGAAGAAAAAGGTTTAATCTTGACAGAAGTTTCCTCTAACAGTTGTCTCTGCTTTATTTATTCACTGACAATTCCAGTAATAATAGCTTTGTTTTTGTGAATACATGAGGTTTTCAAGTATCATGTTCCTAATGACAGAATGAGAAACCTTTTGTGAACCACTTCCTTTCAGTCTCAGTGCTGATATCTTTTCAGTGAACATACATGTTCAAGGATTTGATTTCTAATGAGACCGTGCATTTGAGCGGCAGCAACACCTGATCTGCCCCTGATCTCGTCCCCTGGCACATTCCACTACAAAGTTATGACTTATCATTATTATCATTGCATGTCTCATTGCTTTTCTTTCCCCTGACCTGAACTAGACACTCACAACACAGCAGGCAAAACTAAAATCAAAATAAAAGTCAAAAACACATTCAATTTCAAATAGACTTAAATGTGTCTTTGCCTCTAGGTGTTTTTTCTGGAGCTTTAAGACTTTCATTTTTAGATTTGGTTGAACTTCAGTTATGCATTTAGTTTTACTCTGGTTTTTTAACTGTTAGCTTCCTACACTTCACTTTTTGGGAAGGACTTCTCTGGGTTTACAGAGTTCCTGGGTGAACACACTGCCCACATATGACTAGGAGACATGGGTTCAGCTCCTGGGTCAGAAGCCACTCTATGAGCTCTAAATGTGAGTGCAAAAGCAGAAGTGATACCTTCTGTTTCATGGCATTCCTCAAAGTAAGCCCTGCACCCAGCACACCCCACACTAATGAGAAACCCCACTGTGTGTGTGTGTGTGTGTGTGTGTGTGTGAAAGGTAGGATTTGGGAGTGTGTGTGTAGGTAAGAGTAGTTTCATTTATAACCATATATCATATACTATGATATAACTAAAGCACTTGGATTTAGTTATTTGATGATGCACCCATTGTGGACACATATATTCAGCTGGTATAATCTCCATAAAAAAGTAATCTTTGTTTTGTTTATGATCAGAAGCTCCACATCTTTTAAGGTGGAACAATGTATTTGACTGTTGTTTGTATGTGGCTGAAGTTGAACCTGTCCAGGATTTTATTCACACATTGAATTACCAAATAAACTCATTTATACACTTTCGATAATGCAGTTAGCTGTCTCCTGACATTTCCACCTTAAATGATCTGAAACAGCAAAACGAAGCTAATATTATCCACCTATGGAACAGGAATAGAGCAATATCCTCATCTCAATTTGTGGTTTTACACATTTGCTGTTGTCTCCCTTGTCTAAAAACTTGAGATGCCTCTTCCAAGAGCAGGGAGAAAGAAAGCCTAGCATGTTGGACTAAGACAGTTTGTTTGTTTACTCATTTACAGACACTGGGGCTTTGTGAATGCATTAGACCAGTTTCCAGAGCACAAACAGACAGGAGAGCTAGCAAATGGTGAGAAAACCTCTTCTGAATTTTATATATAAAAAAAGTGTTTTTTGATAGCAATCATGAACATCGCCTTTAAGGTCGCTGAGCCCTGAACCAAAAGTCTGGAATGGAATGGTGTTTGTGATCCAGAACTAATCTTCCAACATTAGTACCTGACCTCATTAGTTGTTATGGCTGAATGTCATTACATCCTCACAGCAATATTCCAACTTCTTCCCTGAAGTAAAGGCTGTTACTGCAGTAAAGGGAGCAGACTCACTATTAATAGACTTGATTTCAGAAGACACATTTTTTGTGCAGTTGTCAGCAAACCTTTGGTCATATTTGTTGTGTGCTACTGTGTGCTAAATAATGAGTGTGTGTGGGTGTGTGGGTAGGTGTGGGTGTCTAACCATAGCTGTAGTCCAGAGATGGGCTGTGACATGCACATGAGTCAGGGAAGTATGACTAAGTCAGAATTAAAGTTGAAGGAAAAAATAGGAAAAGAAATAAAGCCAAACACACTAAATGAATAACTCCCTCTTCCCCACAGGCAGGCACAGGCACTTTCAAATCTTTCTTCTCTAAGTCACCAATACTGTGCCTAAAAATCAACCCTTCTCTTCCTCTTCTTTCATTCCAGGCCTCTTGCCATCTACCCATCCATCCAGCTACATGCTGTCAAACACAGATCATAAGAATCAGACCGGAGCCATTGACAGTTCACCTCAACATTATTTCAACCTGGTCCTATACTGCACCTACCCATATAATTAAGGAGGCTTAGCCATATGATCCCTTAAGTTTCTGTTCCTGCAGCATTCCTCCACAGGAGCTTACACTTTGTGTGTTTAAGGGAGCGATCCCTTTCAGCCAGTCATCAAAAGTGTTTTCCCATGGTGTATGACACACACACACACACACACACACACACACACACACGAAGCCCAACAAAATGAACCTGATCTGTTCCAACCTAAAAAACAAAATAACAATCATATAAATAAAAATTCAACAGATCTTTAACCCAGTGAGTAAATGAAGGTGAGCTGAGTTTTGTCCAATAGAAATCGTCTCACAACAAGTGTCAAAAATGCCTTCATATTGGATGTAGACTTTGGCAGTGAAAGAGTAATCTGAGGTGCTATAAGCAGAGAGGGCGATTTCTGAAAGTATTTTGAAAATACAGAACCAGAAAGTCTGAAGTGAAGGGCAAGTCCATAACAAACTATATTATTTATAATAGGAATATAACACAAGAGAGACATTTCACATTAACACTTTCAGAATGTAACAGTCTATGTCTAGGGTCAGCTAGTTCCCTTTCTGGACCATTAGAAAAGATTGCGCAGTTATATTAAATATCACCATGGCTGTGATTCGCTTACAGGAACATGTACTCATAATCGGTATGAGGTCAACCTTGAGTGAGATATTGCTTTCATACAAGAGTTAATTAATTAATTAATTAATTAATTGTCAGTAACCACTTATCTAGTTCAGGGTCACGGTGGCTCGGGATCCTACCCGGAATCACTGGGCACAAGGCAAGTGTCACGGGGGGCGTGAAGGGTGGACTAGCGGAGGTGGACACACTCGCTACAACACAGATAATTTATTATAGAAACAACAAAACAAATGAACTTGAGGAGAAACACGAAATAACACGGCTTAGAATATAGGAAAAGAGTACGAAACAACACTACAGGACTGGGGCATGAAACAGGCAAGAGACCGAACGAGAACGAGAAACGAGCTAGAGAAACAAAACAACAACAACAACAACAACAACAACTAACAAATGACCGATCACAGGAAGTGACAACAATGGAACTTATATACATGAACAAACAAGAGACACCTGATACAGATAACAAGGGAAAATGACAAGGAGGCGGAACAAAGGTGGAGCTAGGGTGGAACGAGGGCGGAGATATGAACAACAACAAACAGACAGAGCCACATGGCAGGGGAAAACAAACAGGATTGGGCCAGGATGTGACAGACGCCCCCCCCAAGATGCTCAACTCCCGGAGCGCGAAAAAGCTAAACTCCCCAGGAGCTGGCGCAGGAGGGGCCAGGAGAAACAAAACAAAAACGAAACTAGCAGACTCAAGACAAGACAGGGAATGGAGCTGGGGACAAGAGACTCGACTTAAATGGACACTGGACAGGATTAGACAGAAGAGACGGGAAACGAGAGAACACAGAGGACAAAGTCGGAGACAGAATAGGAGCAGACACGTGACTGGACAGGGTGTTGGACATCTGACGGAAATGGTGACAGGACAGGTGATGGGACTGGGAACGGATAGGAAACTGGACATGAGACTGGACAGAGGGTTTAACTGGTGACTGGACAGGACTAACAGGGGACTGGACTGGGCTTGGCAGGGGAACAGGAACCATGGCATTCACAGGGATAGACACAAACACGGTGACAGGGACCGGAACAGAGACAAAAACAGACACAGGTACAGGGACAAGGAGAGAAATAGGAACCAGGACAGGAACAGATACTGGAACCAAGACAACTGGGGCGTGCCCAGGACTGGCAAATGTCTGTGGAGAAGTCTGATGAACCAGCCTGGGCACAGTTCTGGGAATCGGCCCCGAAGTCCTTGGGGCCGGAGGCACAGTCACGGGTTCAAAAGCGGCCGAAGCCAAAATCACAGGAGCAGAAACGGCTGAAGCCACAGTCATGGGGGCATGTGCGGCTGAGGGAGCCGCTTTCACAGGGACAGGCGCGGCTGGAGGCGCCTCTTTCACGAGGACGGGCGCGGCTGGAGGCGCCGCTTTCACGAGGACAGGCGCGGCTGGAGGCGCCGCTTTCACGAGGACGGGCGCAGCTGGAGGCGCCGCTTTCACGAGGACAGGCGCGGCTGGAAATGCCGCTTTCACGAGGACAGGCGCGGCTGGAGACGCCGCTTTCACGAGGACAGGCGCGGCCGGAGGTGCCGCTTTCACGGAGACAGGAGCGGCCGTAGACGCCGCTTTCACGGAGACAGGTGCGGCTGGGTTCACCGCCTTTTCATAGACAGGAGCTGAGACGTCCACCGAGGCAGGGGCTCGTGCTGCTTGCCGAGCACGAGCTGTAGATTTAGCGGGTTTAGGGGCACTGATGGGCGCACTCTTGAGGGACTTCTTGGACCGTAGTTCCCCCGGAGGTGTGCCCCTGTTAGCCTCACCTCCCATGTTCCTAGAATATAGGAAAAGAATATGAAACAACACTACAGGACTGGGGCATGAAACAGGTAAGAGACAGAACGAGAACGAGATACGAGCTAGAGAAACAAAACAAAACAACAACAACAACTGACAAATGACCGATCACAGGAAGTGACAACAACGGAACTTATATACATGAACAAACAAGAGACACCTGACACAGATAACAAGAGAAAATGACAAGGAGGCGGAACAAAGGTGGAGCTAGGGTGGAACGAGGGCAGAGATAGGAACAACAACAAACAGACAGAGCCACATGGCAGGGGAAAACAAACAGGATTGGGCCAGGATGTGACAGCAAGAATACACCCTGGAGGAAACCCACACAAACACAGGGAGAACAAACCACACTCCTAACAGACAGTCACCTGGAGGAAACCCATGCAGACACAGGGAGAACACCCGGAGTGGGACTAGAACCCCAACCCCAGATCCCTGGAGCTGTGTGACTGTGACACTACCTGCTGCGCCACCATGCCGCCCTCTACAAGAGTTAGTTGGCATAAATACACAACAACAGTTTATCATTTGTTTATTTATGTGTGTAATAATTAATTTGGCCATACAAATAGTTCCACAACTGGGAGTACACTTTGGCAAGCGATATTTACCAACATTTTCCTGCACACTGGTTTGCTACTTTGTGTAGGATTATGTTATCACAGGCCAACTACATTTTATCATTGATTTGATTGATCTGTACAACATTTTAAACCTACCTGAAGCTCCTCTTTAAAACTACCTCCTGTGGAGATTGTGCTTAATGAACAGTTAATAGAAAACTTTAGCTAAGCGAGGGATACACAAAGTTAAAATCTCCAGTGTTGTTGTCCACTATAACTGCACTCATGGAATGTTTCTTGTCCTATTTGTCGAATTACTTTATTGGGAAATGTCAGGAGTAAGATGTGACTCTATAAAGCTAGCTAGCAATACAAATCACCATTGAGCACATAAGGTAAGAAACACCAATTCTCAGAGCTGGAAGAATGGATTAAACTCTTGCACATATGGACAACTGCAGCTTACAGTGATTTTATAAGCTGATACAGTTGGTGTTTGCTTGCATTATTTATTATTTTATGCATAAATTATACAACAGCTCATAGCAGCCAACTCCAGCATCAACATGAGTGTGTAAACAGCTGAACATTTATCTGCATATATTATGCTCTATTGGATTGTCTATACATCTCCTGCTGCATAACTAGGGCCACGACTCACAATACCACTTACAACATACTGTCTGAATGTTCATCTCCTGTGGTTTAAATGTGGAACATGAATACACGTTTCTTGACACATTCAGGAGCTGTAAAGTTATTTAAGTTTATGTCTTGAAAATGTAAGTGGCATCTTGTTCTGTCTTTAAGAGGGAATTTAGAAGCTGGACTACAGTTCAGACAAAAATGTGTGATATTGTTATTCTATGATGGTTACACAATGCTACTTGATGCTTATTGCTGGGTAAGTTGTCTTTACTTGTTACACTGCATTTGAAATACCTATTTTGTCTATGCTTATAAATAAACAGAAATATAAGAATCTACACATTTCAAGGAATCTTGTACATTTTACTGGTGCAGTGATATACATATATTGTTTGCACCTACTGGGAAGTCTTTGAACATTTTTCATTCAACTTTACAATGGTTTTAGTGTGATGTGACAATCATTTTTTTTATTTGATTTGATTAATATTTTTGTGGTCCAATTACATTTATGTTATGACAAATATAGTTTATTGTTAAATTCCTGCTTTAAGTTCAGTGCACTAGTCAAATGTGTACTGTACAAGTGATATTACTGGACAGATTGTAGCTAGCTCATGTCCTGTGGCATGAACTTTCTTTTTTAGAATGATCTAGTACAGAAACAGTAATTAATTAGTCAGGCATAAGATGAACCACCCAAATATTTCAGTACAATCAGCTTTAGTAATTGGTGCAAAAATATATACTTTGTGAAAAAGCATTTCTATTGGTCCATTCATCCATTCAGAGTGTGAAAGGTGCTGTGTTACAATGATGTAGTAAAATAAAACTGACAAAAATGGAGATACATGGTTTTGATTGGACAGCAACAATTTTAAATCTAATCAATATATCTAATTTCATTGCGAGATTATGTTTAACAATACTACAAATATATTTCGAAGTTGTTTCACCCAGATTCCAGGCAACTGTACTTTAAAGAAAAGTGATTTAAGCTTGTAATTTTAGTGTTTTATTCTATTGTCAATTGTTCCTTTCAAACAACATTTTTAAGCAAATACAACAAGAAAATGTTTGAATAATATTTTTAAATCTTGTTACGGGAAAATTCAGATACACTGAATTCTTTTGATTTTGATTGAAACATTCAGATTTAAGATTGTGTCACTTGACAGGACGTCACATTCTGCAGCGCAAGATCACCAGCATCACGGCCTATTTCTCTGCTGCCCTCATCTCTTTTTCTCCTTGTAAATCATGGCTCACGTGCATGTGAGATGTATTGTCATTTACATTGGCTCTTAAATGTGGCCAAAGGCAATGCTCGTAGCTGGACTAATCCCTAAATCTTGTCAGCTTGCTGTTTGAGTGAGCCTTTTCTGGAGTGGGCCCCTACTGAATAGAGTTCCATTTCCACAAGAAGGCATTCAGTACAGACACAGTCTGTCTTTCTCTCTCGTTCTCTCTCTCTCTCTCTCTCTCTCTCTCTCTCTCTCTCACTCTCTCTCTAGTTTACTTTCCCTGACTGTGAGAAAGCTGTCCTGAGCCCAGTTCATCCATATTCATGGTTGGAGTGGCCTGTCCCGGGGGCGCCGGAGCTCAGGCCAAAGCAAGTCCCCCGCATTGAGGAGCACTGCTGAGCAGTTCACTGGAAACGGCTACAAAAACAGATTCACATGCAAATAAGACCCTGAATAAAAGACAATCTTAATTTAGCCAGTGTGTGAGTGTATGTGTGTGCTCATGCTGGCAAGGATAGCTAATGTCTTGCTATGTGTGTATGTGCACGTTTTGATTACTTTGTGGGGACAGAAATGATTCCCCAGTGTGTTGAAAACAATGTTATGGGGACATTTGACTTGCTTGCTCCAGATAATGTCAACGAGGATATTTCCATGAATAATCAAATTTACGCAATTTTTCCAATGTACCCATTTAAGCAGTTACTAAATTGTGCTACTACAGTTTCAGCAATCATGCTCAATTTACGAACACATGTTAGAAGTCAACAAGAAAGCAAGTCTTCCATAGATATTCCCACAACTTTTCTCAGTCACTGAGTAACTGAATGTAGCCTCCGTGTGCATAATGTCACAGGCTTATGGAAATTATGCTAGTTTGTGTGCAAACTTGAATTCAGAAATCAAATATATAAAGTATATTATGTGTAATGTCAAAGTGTCTATGGCTGCAAAGCTTCGTCTGTTTCATGGTGACTTTTCCAGTCCAGTCATTTACAGTTATATTGTGCTGTAAAACACATGGGTGATGGCTCTAAGCCACATTTATTAACACCTACATGAGATCTGAGCAAACTGAGGAATGTTTAAAGCGTGTATTTATGGATAGGATTTACATGGCTAGTTGTTAACAACATTAGCTTATAGCAACAGTTGAAGAAGACAGATATGCCTTGGAAGATCAGATAAAACTGTTTCAGTTTCCGAACCATTCTTTTAAAGTCACGTCCATTGTTGAAGTAAAGAAGGACATGGAAATGATCTCCAAAAATAGGAATACAAATCATGTGTGTGTGTGTATTCTGTAATGAGGATGAACAACGTGAACAAAGGTGCTAACTTTAAACTGACATAGTTAGAGGTTGTCCCTATATATGTGTGTGTGTGTGTGTGTGTGTGTGTGTGTGTGTGTTGTATACTTGAGTCTTTGTGTCTTCGAGGTTGTGTTTGTAGTGGATGAATCTGGACTTTGTCCATGTCTAGATCATGGTGCTTGTCTGATGAAGAGTCAAAAGCAGTCCCCTGGGCAGCTTCAGTGGGGCAGAATTGGTTACCCTGGAGGCAGTGGTGTTGTTGCTGGGGTGTTACTAAGCAAGGGCAGAGGAGAGGAGGAGGCTGGTAAAGTCATTAACAGCCTTTACCATATGAAAGGCAGAAGGGAATGCAGAAATACTGGGGAAGGCCTTAGTGGGCCATCCAAAACTGGGGACTGAGGGGAGGGTGGGCTGGGGTGGGTATAGGGACAGGGGGCCAACAAAGGTCCTATTGAGCCTGAATGAGTCCCCTGCGCAGTCATAGACAGGGGGAATTCCTCCAGCTCTCCACTGCGCTGGAATGACTTGAGAAAACGGTTATCATAATGGTAATGTCCCGGGTTTCTCCCTGCTTTATTATAGTACTTCAGTAACTTGAACCATATGAAGTCGATACGAGGGGATTTCCATTAAAAGCACGTGAAAGCCTCATTGCCTTTAGCATCCAGTCAATATGAATATCAACAGTTGGTGGGGAAAAAAGAAAAAAAAAACAACAACAACAACCTCTCTCTTTGGAGCACAGGATATTGGCAAGGAGAAAGACCCTTGAGTAGTCTCTTAATCCTGTGTGTGTGCAAGTGTGAGCGTGTGTTCAGCTGTAAACTTAAGACTGTTTCCTGTCTTAGTGGACTTGTTGTGCTGGATTTAGTTCACTTTTCCAATGATTGCACCAATTGCCTGTTTATCCCCCCCTTGTCCACTCACAGCCAGCCACATGGTGACTGTCCAAACCTGCTGTCCATTGCACTGGCCTAGACTGGACAGGCCTGGTCTGGTCTAGACATCATAAACATTTGCTTTTGCTTTGGCAAGGAGCTGCAAATGGATGAAGAAAAGTAAAACTGTAAGTACTCTCAGAATCTTACTCAGCTAAAGGCTCAACAAAATCCATTCATTGGCTATAAATACTATCCAGTTCAGGGTCGCAGTGGGTCAGAAATCACTGGGTGCAAGGTGGAAATATACCTTGGAGGGGTCGCCAGTCTTTCGCAGGGCTACACACACTCACACATTCACTCACACACTCACGGACACTTTTGAGCAGCCAATCCTCCCATCAGTGTGTTTCTTTGGACCGTGGGAGGAAACTGAAGCACCCGGAGGAAACCCACGCAGACACAGAGAGAACACACCACACTCCTCACAGACATTCACCCAGAGGAAACCCATGCAGACACAGAGAGAACACACCACACTCCTCACAGGCAGTCACCCGGAGGAAACCCACGCAGACACAGGGAGAACACACCACACTCCACACAGACAGTCACCCGGAGGAAACCCATAGAGACACAGGGAGAACACACTACACTCCTCACAGACAGTCACCCAGAGCAGGGCTTGAACCCACAACCCAAGCACCCTGGAGCTGTGTTACAGTGACTGTACCTGTTGCGCCACCATGCCTCCCTCAACAAAATTATAGACCATAAATTTACTTGAATGGATGCCAAAAACACTTAAATATACCCCAGCACACTATTGGCACTTTCCACTGCATGGCACCTATACTTCTCTACTTTAATCTTTTTTTTTTTCCATTATGTAAATTTACCACATACTATTTAATTCCTGTTCTCTTGTGGTTCCAGGCAAGCCATGTAGGGACTAAAATGTGACCCTAAACCTTGCAGAGCACTGATTGGGTAGAAAGAATTCAGTCATTTGTAAAATCTGCAAGCTACATCACACTAGCTTTTTATCCCAATCACAATAGCAGCTCATAAAATCATGTTGCTTTTTCACGAAAGACTCCAGCAAAAGCTGGGTGGTGTAACAAGGAATGAAAAACAGTATGGATCTGTCTGAACTCATGCGCAGTTAAGCCATGTTCAGTCCCAATCCACAACAAAGACAACAACAATGTACAAATACACAATGAATAAGCAACACTTAATGTTACCTCTGCCCTGGATTGGTTTCCAAACCATGGTTTCCTTTAGAGAAGGTGTTTTGTGATGTCACCAGTTACATTTCTGAGAGTGGAGCCGAAAAATGGACCAGGTACCAGTTACCAAAAAGCAAGTACATTTGAGTAGATTTGAGCATAGGTACCATGCAGTGGAAACACACCACATATGTCCTATGAACATGCCCTTCTATTCAATTCTTGACAATGTGTATGGTCAGCTTACTTTATTATGTGGCAAAATCATTTCATGATTTGTGTGGAGATTATAAAAGCCGTACAATAAGCTAAGTTCACAATCAATCAATCAATCAATCAATGAAACATTTGAACACATGTAACATATTGAAGAACTACATGAAAATGCAAGGATTAAAAAACTCTACAGAAAATGTAAATGATTACTAGTGGAGAGCTATTATCTGTGTTCTACACTGCCCCAGTACACCAAATGCTGTCTGGCCAAAAGAAACTCATCAGCAGGCAGACTATACCTGCAAGCCTAAAACTTCTGTGAATACAGTGTTTTACCGATGAGGAGACATCCCCTTGAAAAATGACTCTATATCCAAGACAATGTCTTCATCCATGTGTGTGACATAATCCACATGTGTTGCTAACTCTGATTGGCTCCGTGTAGTAAAAATCAAGTATTTTACTTGGCTTCTTCTGTTTTGAGGTGCTGAAAAAAAAGCCGATGGAGCTGGTTACATAAGGGAAGGTCTGAGGTTACGGGGTCCTGGAGTGATTGGAGAGGGTTAGTGTGTGTATGTGTGTGGTTGGATGGGTGCACGTTCATACATATGTAGTGCTGTAGTCTTGAATAGATTATATGTTATGATAAACTGACAGATGGTAGTTGTGTTCTCAGACCAGAGTAATTGGTAAATGAGGTTTGAACATGTAGTTTTTTTTTGTGTCTCTGTGCCAAAATGAGGGTCTGCAGTGGGCCATTATGTAACTCATCAGCTCCTCACCTCATAATACATGCTCGCGGTGCAACTGGAGAGGATACAGGATGGTGAGCAGACTTAACAAATCTAGCTTCTCACACACACACACACACACACACACACTCATACAGAGAGAAGCAAACTGAGGCCGATTAGTCAGAGGGTTCAGTTCCCTCCCTGTTTTTATCAATTAACACTCAGAACGTGGGAAAGAGAGGAGGAAAACATGTAGGGATTAAAAGTGAGATGGACAGCAGCATATGTTCTCGCTCTCCGTCTCTCCCTCTCTTTCTTTCTCTTGTGGGCCCATTAACTAGACTTTCATTCATTTTTTGGAAACGTACACTTACCTTATCCATGCCTTAGTCACATATCTAACCTCAGCCCCTCTCCTATCATTTTAACATGGTTTCGCTTTAAAATGTAAAAAATTACATTGTGGGGACCAGCTTCTGGGAGAAAGTCTCCACAATGAGTTCAAAGACACTTATACACTTATAACCGCATACCATATCATTGCCGTCATGATTTGAAGACAGAGGGTTTGGGCATTGTCTCCATGGTGACACTTAGGGGATTAGGTTGGAGGGTGAAGAGTGTGAGTGCATTTGTGATTTGAAAATTAGAGAGAGAGAGAGAGAGAGAGAGAGAGAGAAAGAGAGAGAGAGAGAGAGAGAGAGAGAGAGACATCTCTGATGCATCTATATGAATAATAAGTTTGAGTCTTGCATCAGCCTGGCATGTCTTGACTCGATTTATGAATTATTTTTATCTCAGTTTGATGAGTTTCTGTCTTCACGTTGTTACAAACCTTTGGAATATGGTGCTGAAATAGCAGAAATACAATGAGTACTGATTTCCTATATGTTAATGTTTTCTTTTAACAATTTCAAGACCTCCAAATCAATCCTGCATTCTATTCTGCAACCAAATTTCTATCAAAAAATCAATTTCTAGAACCAAAGCTTTTCTCTTCAAGCCAACACCAAGACAACTTTACATCACTAATGTCTTTTTGGATACTACCAGCAGAAACACAATTTAAAAAACTATTGGATTATTTGGATTTGCTCTCCCTTCATCCCTCTGCTGATGGTGTTAACCAGCATGAACACATGGCAGATCTCCTCCTGTGTGTTAAGCTGTTCAGTGATGTTTGCAGTAGTGCAGTTAGAAATGGAACAGTGGTTTTACCACAGGCTGACAGCACTGAGTAAAATTATATGCAAAAATTGGAGAACACTGTTAATTGAAGAGAAAAATTGGGATAGGTTTAGGTCTGTGTTAGTAGCATTGTTTATAAGCTACAGCAATCATTATGTCTATGGAGATCCCTAACATGTTTAGTGGAACTAACACGTATGTGTGTGTGTATTCACTGCCACAAATGGAGGAATGGTGTTGTTGTACGCGGTAAAATTTCAATAAAAAGCACATTATAGCAAAGGAAAGAGAGAAAGAGAAAAAGAGCGAGAAAATTGGGAAGAAAGAATAAAAGTGTGATAAAAGGAGAGGAAAAAGAGCAAGGGTGAGGGGACAAGGAAAAGAGAGAGTGAAAGGAACAGGAGAATGGTAGAGAGTGATAAAACAGAGCCGAAGGCAGAAGAGAGGGATGAGGGAAGAGGGGGAAATAAACAAAATTAACAGTGTTTGTGTGAGCAAGAGAGAAAGAGATATTCATACTGGGCTCTGTTTCATTTGCTCCTCATTCCCTTGTTAAATGTGCATGACTTTCTCTTGCACTCGCACTCAGACCTCCAGAGATCAGACACATTTGGGTCTAATCTGTGCCACTTTTGGCACTTTCAGCTCAGTTAAGGTAATGACAAGCCTTGTACAGACCAGGTTTGGTCCACAACACACCTGACCTCTGGCCCATATAAGGTGGACCTGTGGCTGAGTCAGCACCCTGACTAACCCTGAGTCAACACTGTCAATCAAGGACAAATGTGGGTCTGCAGATGTGGGCCACATTTCGGCCAGACCTTCAGTGTTCTCTGTGGTGTTCCCCATACTGAGAAGCAGCACTGTGTGTTAGATTCCAGTGAACATATCTCAGCAGGAATGAGCTGCCGATGACTCAGCTCCACACTGTTTATATGTGTGAGCTACGCTGATAGCATTCACAGGTTTTTAATGAGATCAGATAGAGATGTTTCTAATCTGGGTAATGAGTCACAGGACTTGAAACACTATGGCAAAAAGCCTGTTTACTTAAACAGTATAACAGCAGCAAAATCAGTTTACTGCAGGGCTTCTGAGTCATACAGTTGTGTTTCTGCACCATGTGTATTCAGATTTGTGTGTATAGAGGGGTTGGAACTTTCACATAATAATAAAAAAAGACTTTATGTAGTTTGAAATCAAGTTGAGCTAAATTTAACACATTTAAATAAATGTACACATTTTTGGCTCAATAAAATTAGCTGGGATATGTTGAATAGGCTTTTTTCATATTTTATCAGTAACGCCAAATATCCAGAAAATGTAATACATTTTACTCATTGGGATGTCTTTAATTTTAATACTCATACACTTCTGCTTAACGCATTTTGAAACTCGTGGACACCAGCTTTATTAGGTTCTGAACGTCCTCGGACTTCCAAAAGTTAAGAGCTTTTTAATTATTAATAGGGAAAGAACAATTTTTATCTAAAATTGTTCTAAGCAGTTCTAAGCACCTCTAAGTTCTAAGCTCTCATTTTGGATCGGTGTGTTTGAGGGGGCAAAACGACATTGTTTGTATGTGGATGAAGTTTAACTTGTCTGTAAATTTTTAATTCACTGATTGAATTAACAGAGACATTCATTTGTAACTCGAGATGTTTAGTTTTGTAGCACTGTCGCTAATGCAGTTAGCCGTCTCTGAACTTTGAAGCCATTACCAAATTAAGTGATCTGAAACAGCAAAACCATGGAGCAGGAATAGAGTAATCCTCATTTCTGTTCCTGGTTTTCAATGTTTGGAGTCCTTTTTGTTGTCTAAAAAACCACCAGATGAACAACGTTTGATTAAAAGACAAAGTGTTTTTGTGGTTTCAATCCTGAATTATGGCTTTAAGAACCTGATGTTGTGCATGTCGTTGTCGTTTCATATGTCTGTTGACGGTATTTGAAGTATACTTTCAAACTCTCATTGCAGCACTAGCTCACTCTCACTTAACGCATAGAGTTGCGTTTGAAAGCAGAGTTCAGGAAATTAGAGGACAGTGCACACCATGAAATCAGAGGCAATGATTCGTCTGTTTACTAAACCTTTAACATTTTACAAATTTTAGGTATGTTAGCATTCCATACTCAATATATCCAATTGCTAAATTTTTTTTATTCTTAATCTCTTTGGTTTCCTGCTAAGCTTTTAAAAAATCAATTTCCCAATAGCATTTTCTCTTTTTGCACCATTTACCTTTTGTTTCTGTTAAAGTAGACCATTCAGATCACTCTTAATTTTTACTGCTGGTGTTATTTCTGTGTCAGAAACAGTGCTATACTCACTATTTAATTGAACGAATTTGTGTTTTGGCCATTTTGTAGTAGTGTTCGAACACAGGCTGTAGCCAAAATGGCTCCCAGTTTACATTTTATGTTTTTGCTGTGACTCTGAATCGTAAAACCCAATTCGAGTGTGACTTGTGGGCACTACAATAAACAATATAACTGTTTTTTAAAATCAAGAAAGATTCCAATTCTGGTCATTTCTGTACAATTTAATGACCTGTGTTTGCAGCAATTTTGTTTACAATTATACCTGATCAATTTAATTAGGATTCAGCATGCACCTGAAAATAGATGAATAGCTATTAGTTTTAACTTTATACATTACCAAACCAAAATGAACATTTCTGAATGAACTAAAACTAACACTAAAACATTTCACTTGCTTATTATGTTAAAAGTAATATTCATCTATTTGCAGGCGCATGCTGAATCCTAATTAAATTGATCTGGTATAAAAACAAAAGAAAGCAAGAAAGAAAGAAAGAAAGAAAGAAAGAAAGAAAGAAAAAATGCAGTCTCAAAGCATTCTTGTGTTTTAAGTGCACCAATTTTAACCTTGCAGCACATTCCCAAAAAATAATCTGCCTGTGATCCCTGTTGTAGCTGTATACTTTGAGTTTTGCATGAAAAAATATTGCAAGAGTTGAATAAATGTTTACCTTTTATTATTTTTATGCATATATATCTGTTAACTCAAACCAATATTTGGTATAAAAAAATTATGGCAACAAAGTGACACATAATTGAATAGATATAAAGTTCTGGCACATACAATTAGTAAATAGAAACAAGTTTTCTCTAGATATTTAGTACATGCTAATCAATTTTCACAAGATATTTAGTAAATGTAAATAAATACTTGCAAAGACATTTAGTAAATATTAATTACGTTTACTCAGAAAATTAGTCAGTATTAATTAATTTTCCTTGTTAAATTAATTTGTATTTACTAAATATTGCTGAGCTATGTAGGCATATGTAGTAAGTAGGCCTGCTATTACTAAATCCAACACATTTTAACTGTTAATTTTATTAACATTTACGTAATTTTATTGCTTAAGTTTAGCTAATTTATTCAATAAATGTTTTGTATAATGTATAAATGTAGATAAATGTAAATTTGAATATACTCATTAATATTAAGTGTCACTTTGTAGCCATAATTATTTTAAGTACCTAATGGGTCACATTTTTACAGTGGTATTTCTAATGCCTTTTTAAATAATGTATCATAATATAGACCTAAAACATGGCCGAATATTCTTTGAGAGAACACATCCTCCAACGGCAAGTAATGGGGGTCTTGAACCCCTAGAGCCCATTCTTGAGCATATTGAACATGGGCAGCTGTTTCAGAGTGTCAGCTTTTCTATGGAGATTATATAAGCTGAATATTCTGATTAAAATATCTGTGTCCACAATATATGTATATATGTTTTGCATGTATATATTTTTCATATTATATTATATTAGTCTTCTAAAAAAGTAGTTAAGCATGTTATAAACAATTTATACATTTTAGAGCATTTCTTAGTCCTACAATTATCATTTATACAAATGTTTTCCTTAGAACATGCAGGGGATGCATGAAAACAAGTAAACACACACACACACACACACACACACACACACACACACACAGAGTATTTCTGCATTCATGTGAGCTGTTCCTCTGGTCCCATTGGGCATGGCTGATGGTGATTCAGGGTCCCAGCACTGTTTTCTGGGGGCTCATAAATAACTGCACCCTCACTCATGCTTTACAGAAACCAGACCCTCTTTATCCTCTCCATGTGTTCCCTGGGATCCTACACCCCCTGACCTCTGAACCCTCCTTGCCTGACCCTGTTATCTCTGGGCTCTGTTCTGAATGGGTGTTTGTGACAGTGTGCGTTTGGGGGGGTGAAGCAGGGGGTTCTAGATGAAGAAAAAAAGATCAGTTTCTTCCGTGTATCCAGAGAGGGCAGTTCCTGGACATGTGAAGATTTCACAGGCCGTAAAAGCTGATAGTGGCCATTCTGCTAAGACCCAGCTGGGGCCATTCTCTCAAACCTGTGCTCTTTTGGTCTGACCTCACGGATTTCACATCCATTTCACAGACAATTCTCTCCGCTATCTTTTTCACATCTATAGATTCACCAGACTAACGCTTCTTGGAGACTCTCTTTTTTCAGGGTGGGTGTCAGTTTGTGCAGTACTTCCTCTTCTACTGAAACACTACAGAGAAAACAACTCTGGCCACTTGATAGATCCATGTTACTAGAAACAGAAGGATACTGATGACTGTGATGCTTATAGTCACAAAACAAAAATTAAGTGATTTATGGACGATCCGGGGTATATAAGGGGGTCGGCTTCTCCCAAGAGCCGTCATTCTGTCACGATGGATAGCTGCCCGCTTTGCGAACAAGCCATTGCCATGGATCTGACTTTTCACCTTGCCGTCTTCCATCAACTCGGACCGGACGACGTAGCCTTCCTCCGAGAACTGGACCGAAGCGGGGAGAATTCGTCACAGCTCGACTGCCCTCTCTACGGCTTGCCGTCTCTCTCTTCGCCGGCTGATCACCTGGGCTCGGCGCATTCCCTCAAAGGCCTTGCCCTTCGGATCGCTCTTTCTGCCACTCGACGCCTTCGCACCATCCACCTTCTGCGTCGCCATCAAGAGGCTAAGCTGTTGAACTCTCCACCGCCCTCGGGATCTTGTTCCCCGAATTCAGCCTCGCCGCCGGACCCAAGCACGCCGGGCCCAGCCACGCCTGATTCCTGCCCGCTCTGCGAACAAGCCATTACGGATCTGACTTTCCATTGCACCATCTTCCACCGCCTTTAACCTGCCGACATTGCCTTCCTCCGAGAACTGGACCGAAGCGGGGAGAATTCGTCACAGCTCAACTGCCCTCTCTGCGGCTTGCCGTCTCTCTCTTCGCCGGCTGATCACCTGGGCTCGGCGCATTCCCTCAATGGCCTTGCCCTTTGGATCGCACTTTCTGCCGCTCGACGCCTTCGCACCATCCACCTTCTGCGTCGCCATCAAGAGGCTAAGCTGTTGAACTCTCCACCGCCCTCGGGATCCTGTTCCCCGGACCCTGCCTCACCGGAACCTACATCGCCGGACCCTGCCTCGCCGGGCCCAGCCACAACGGGCTAAGCCACGCCGGAGCCGGTCGACAGCGACTACCAACCGAGCGAGCCTTCCCCTGCCGAATCCACCTCGGACACAGATTCGGAGACCGAGCTTGCACGGCGAACCTCCTGGGGGAAGCAGCTCGTGGTCCCGCATCGGTTTCGGGACACCTACGCCAGCCGTTTGGTAGATGAGTTCCAGGAGTTCAACCTCAGGGCCGATGCATCCCAGATAGACGTCGAAAACTCTTGCCAGCGACGGGGCCACATTATCCGATTCCTGCTTCACTGCGCCCCGGCCGGCTGCGAATTCACAGACCTGTCATTCGTTCAATCACTCCAGCGTTTCGACTTGGGTCCAGAACCTACAGAAGCTGGGATACACATCGACCACCGTCAAGTGCTATCTCCACAACGCCAAGGCATTCATCTCGCATGTGGGCGCCTTCAGCCCGGACACCTCTGGGCTCAGCCCCGAAGAGCTCCAGAGGATTCGTTTGACCTTCGCCAAGGCGAACAGGGACCTTGCTCGCACGATTCTGGGCCATCGTCAACGCGTGAAGCGGGCCAAGTTAAGTCGCTTGCCACCTCCGTCGGATTTCAGGGTCTTTCTAAACCATGCTAAGACCCGAATCCCTCAGCTGATCAAAGAGGCCCGGACGGGGGACACCGCCCACCGGTCGCCACTACGGATGCTCCAGGGCTACCTCCTCGGCCTGTTGTCCGTGCTAACAGGACATCGGTCGGTGGTATTTCGCAACATGACCGTGCAGGAGCTGAGGCAAGCCAGCGCCACGGATGATGCCGGCTTTGTGATCTACGTCCGCAACCATAACACCAGTGCCTCGTTCGGTGATGCTCCGATCCGATTGTCCGCCACCGAGCTCGCTTGGTTGACCGCTCTCACCGACTTACATGGGACCCAGGACGGGTTCGTGTTCTTGGACCGGGGGGGGAACCAGCTGCATAATGCAAACAACCTTCTTCGGATCGCGTGGCAAGATGCAGGCCTTGGAGGCGCAGTGGCCTTCAACCTCATCCGCACAGCTGTTTCGAATCAGGTGAGTGGCGCACTTATGTGGCTCTTGACCCGGCCGGCCTTCCTACTTTTCTGACACCTCGTCTCTGTTCCAGATTTCGAACCTGCCGGTCGACGATCGAGATCGAGTGACTACCAGCATATGTCATTTCAACATCACCACCTGGGCCTTCTACCGAGCCGGTCACTCTGCGGCCGATGTGATGCGGGCTCGTGAGAACCGTCTTTTCGCCCTCGAAGCGCCCTGAACCGGACCTCTTCAAAGCGCAACCCAGCCGGGATTCACTCCGTGTTTCTGCGCCCCCATTGGGCTTATGTTTTGTGTGAAATAAATAAAATTTATTTCTTAATCTACAACCAAAGTGTTCCCGTGTGGTACTTGCTTCGATTGCGGACAGAGGGGGGGTGGAGATTGGGTGATCCTCCCAGAGGGAGACTTTATGAGGTCCGACCGACCTTGTCTGAATTAAGGCTGTAACGATCAGTGGTTAAAGGTTAACTTTGCCGGCGGGCGGCCCGTTCCACCGCCCCGCAAGTGGGCAGTGTTCGGAGGCCTATCGACTTTAGGCAGTCCCCGGGGGTGGGTAAAGTACCTTTAGGCACCCGTCGAATTGAAGTAGGAGACCATTTGGCTTTTTTGGTCCCGAAAACCAGCCACTTCTCCGGGCATATATAGAACCAATCCCCCCGGGAGGGGTTGGAGCTAAGGTCATTGAAATTAAATGGGTTTAACAGTTAACTTTGCCGGCCGGGGGCCCGTTCCACCGCCCCGCAAGTGGGCAGTGGTCGGAGGCCTATCGACTTTAGGCAGTCCCCGGGGTGGGTAAACTACCTATAGGCACCCGTCGGATGGATGTAGGAGACCATTCGGCTTTTTTGGCCCCAGAGAACAGCCACCTCTCCAGGCATATATCGAACGAACCATCGGGGGCTAAGGGCAGATAGTCAAATCAGTTCTACCAGTGTTAAAGCTTTGCCATTTGCCGTTGGGACTTAGAGGTTTTTTTTTTAATAAAGAGGGGAGGCCGGGCTTACCTCCACCTTAAGCCCAGAGGGTGTCACTCCTCGAGCTTGTGAATTCGCATCACTGGGGTCCATGGAAGTCATTTTAGACCTCCAGAGGGGAGACAACCCAAACCATCCCCTTAGCCCAGAGGTGTGCCACTCCTCGGGCTTTAAATTCGCAACACCGGGGTCTACGGAAGTCATTTTAGACATCCAGAGGGGAGGCAACCCAAACCATCCCCTTAGCCCAGAGGTGTGCCAATCCTCGGAAGGCCGGTCTACGGAAGGCCGGACTTAGTTTTTGGGTACTTCCAGGAAAGTTGAGCGGACATTCCCATTTTTTCAAGCCCATCGGAGCACCAATCCCTTGGGCATAGCATTTTGCATCGTTGTTACCCAAACTTGTGTCCGATTTTACGCCTCCCTAATATCTCGACGGGACCAGGCTGGAAAACCATATGCCCACAGAATTCAAGGCATCAGAACCTCGTTCGTATGGCCGACAACAGTGCACCTCCCTCGGACTCACTACAAGGCTTGAGGGGGTCATGAATTTGCTTAAAATATTAGTTGCACGACTTAGAAATTTTTCACTTAAAAATCATAGACCTCCAGAGGAGAGGCCGGGCTTATCGCCACTTTAGCCCCCATATAGAGCCCTCTCAATCAGCCATGCCAGTTAGTTACGTCCGCTCAGGGGACACTCGCGCCCGCCCGTTTGCTGAGCATGGGTCTTTAAACCCTCCACAGCGCACGGTATAAGGCTGACGGTGCCGAGTTTCAGCTTTCAAAGACGGGTATAAAATTTAAAGATTTCCCCGACCGATAGCCGACACACCCCCCGCACCGGCCCAGTGTTGCTGGCATGGGTTGAAACTTTGACCCTTCGCAGCTCATGGGATATGGTTCACGGGAGACGTTTTGTACAGACACATAACCATCATTTAGGCAAAGCCATAGAGAGCCATAGAGAGTTCTAAAAGCCAGCATTCGGATTAGAAGCCTGCCCCTGGTGCTCCGGGTATGCCACATTTAGAACGGGCGTAAAGGACGTCCGTTTAAGGGAAGAGAATGGAAGAGAAATCCTGGCCCCCTCAAAGCGCGAGGAGGTCGGCATAGGTTTTATGATTCGCCCCCGGAGCCTACGGTTAAGTCTGAATTTAAGAAGACGAAGGGGCCGATCCGTAGGCCGGACCCCTGCGAGCTTCCACGGTCTACGGATGTCTCGACTTAGGTTTTGAAAACATCCACAGGGGGGGCCGGGCATACCACCACCCTAGCCCAGAGGTCATCACTCCTCTGGCTTTAAATTTGCATCACCGGGGTCTACGGTTGTCTCAACTTAGGTTTTGAACACTTCCAGAGGGGGGGCCCGGGCATACCACCACCCTTAGCCCAGAGGTCATCACTCCTCGGGCTTGAAATTCACATCACCGGGGTAAACAGTTCTCTCAACTTAGGTTTTGAACACGGGGGCTGGGCATACCACCACCCTTAGCCCAGAGGTCATCACTCCTCGGGCTTGAAATTAACATCACCGGGGTTCTACGGATGTCTCGACTTAGGTTTTGAACACTTCCAGAGGGGGGGCCGGGCATACCACCACCCTTAGCCCAGAGGTCATCACTCCTCGGGCTTGAAATTCACATCACCGGGGTCAACGGTTCTCTCAACTTAGGTTTTGAACACGGGGGCTGGGCATACCACCACCCTTAGCCCAGAGGGCGTCACTCCTCAGGCATGTCACTTCGCATCACCGGGGTCTACGGATGTCTCAACTTAGGTTTTGAACACATCCAGGGAAGTTGAGCTAACATTCCCATTATTTCAAGCCCATCGGGTCACCACTCCCTTGGGCATAGCATTTCGAATCGTTGTTACCCAAACTTATGTCTGATTTAATGCCTTCCTAATATCCTGACGGGACCAGGCTGAGAAACCATATGCCCACAGAATTCAAGGCATCTGAACCCCTTTCGTATAGCCGACAACGATGAACCTCCCTCGGACTCACTACAAGGCTTGAGGGGGTCCTGATTTTTCTTAAAATCTCAGGTGCGGGACTTAGAAAATTTTCACTTGAAAACCAGAGACCTCCAGAGGAGAGACCGGGCTTATCACCACCCTTAGCCCAGAAGGCACCACTCTTCGGGCATGTCACTTCGCATCACCGGGGTCTACGGGTGTCTCGACTTAGGTTTTGAACCCTTCCAGAGGGGGGGTCGGGCTTACCACCACCCTAGCCCAGAGGTGAGTCACTCCTCGGGCTTTAAATTCGCATCACCGGGGTCTGCGGATGTCTCGACTTAGGTTTTGAACCCTTCAAGAGGGGGGGGGGGGGGGGGGGCTTACCACCGCCCTAGCCCAGAGGTGAGTCACTCCTCTGGCTTTAAATTCGCATCACCGGGGTGAGATTAGGCGTAAAAACTCACAAAATTCATGCCCAGAGACGAACCAGAGCTTTGAGCTTGTCATAGTTACATAGGGTGTACCCAAACTTTCATCGTTTTAAAAGTAACCCTAATGTCCTGACGGCGCCACACTGAAAACGCCCGTGCCCTTCGAATTTGGGCTTCTCGAAGGTGCTCCTTTTCGGGCTTGAAACTAGGACGGAGAGGGTCAAAAAATTTTATGAGTCCTAAACAACAACCTAGGGTTAACCACTGGAAGACCTGCCTTATTTGACCGTTAACTGTCTCATTCCGCCCACTGCTAGACCTGAGTCTTTAAACCGTGGAATTACGGTTCTCTATCGCCCCGGGCTCGGAGCACTTTTATCGGCCATGGGACCTCCGGGGTGAGGCCCCCCTGGCTCCTGCAGTATTCCCCTAAATCGCATCCAGGATTATATAGGGGAGTACCCTCCTCCCCTATGCCCGCCACCGGCTCTCTCTAACCGGTGTACGGACTCTCGGGGCCCGCGCCCCAGAGAACCAGAGGTTCAGAAATTGCACAATTTCACCCACTGCGAGACTGCTCCGGAGGGCCGGGGGGGGGGGGGGGGTGTTAGGCATTCGCCTTCCCCCGACAAATGTTTGAGTGGACGGGATGACTTTCAATGGATCGCGGTATATGCACCCGCTCTGCCACTTACGACACCCGCACTCCGAATCAGGTCGTTTACGAGTCATTTCACACCCGGATCAAGAGACATTTGCTTTCACGAGGGAGGTGGACCGAGGCGTTCATTAGCCCCGGTCCGGTTCCAGTGTCATGCGGCTCTCGTCACCGGCGGTGGGGAGGAAACCGCCTCCCACCGCGGCTATCCAAGACCAAGCTCACCGATGCTGGGCGCGGATGTATCGCTCCTTCTAGGCGGGATTCCGACTTAGAGGTCAACATCAGTAGGGTAAAACTAACCTGTCTCACGACGGTCTAAACCCAGCTCACGTTCCCTGTTAGTGGGTGAACAATCCAACACTTTGCGAATTCTGCTTCGCAATGATAGGAAGAGCCGACATCGAAGGATCAAACGGCAACGTCGCTATGAACGCTTGGCCGCCACAAGCCAGTTATCCCTGTGGTAACTTTTCTGACACCTCCCGCTTAAAACTCAAAAAGCAGACGGAAGCATGTTAGGCCCCGCTTTCATGGTCCGTATTCATACTGAAAATCAGGATCAAGCCGGCTTTTGCCCTTATGCTCTACGGGAGGTTTCTGTCCTTCCCTGAGCCCGCCTTAGGACACCTGCGTTACGCTTTGACAGGTGTACCGCCCCAGTCAAACTCCCCACCTGTCACTGTCCCCGGAGGGACTCGCCCCGGGCAGGGAAGCCCGCAACATGAGTGTACCTGGACTCACTGCCAAGCGACCCACCCAGGGCTTAGCACCTTGGAACAAGGAACCCCCAGCAAGGAAAGGGTTCCCACCGACACCTTCACCGGGTTAGAGAGGTAACGGTAAGAGTAGTGGTATTTCACGGACAGCCCGCCCCGGTGCTGGCCTTCGGCGGGCCTCCCACTTATTCTACACCCCCTATGTAGCCTCTCAGTGACAGACTAGAGTCAAGCTCAACAGGGTCTTCTTTCCCGGCTGATTCTGCCAAGCCCATTCCCTTGGCTGTGGTTTCGCTAGATAGTAGGTAGGGACAGTGGGAATCTCGTTAATCCATTCATGCAGGTCACTAATTAGATGACGAGGCATTTCGTTACCTAGAGTCACCAAAGCGACACGACCGGAGCCGGGAGGGTTTTTCGGTTCTGATAAATGCACGTATCCGGGGGACAGGGGCCGGGAGAATATTTCACGCCGACCCCCAGAACCCTTCCAACGCTTCGTTTGCATGTATTAGCTCTGGAATTGCCACAGTTAAAGGAACCATAACTGATTTAATGAGCCATTCGCAGTTTCACTGTACCAACCCCCGTGTGTACTTAGACTTCCATGGCTTAATCTTTGAGACAAGCATATAATACTGGCAGGATCAACCAGACCAATCCCCCTGGATCTCAAACCCCGGCTGGGGAAAGAGAGGGGGCGCATGGCGCCAGTGAGAGTGATCTCAAGGGACACCAGCGAAGAGTATCGAATGCGACCCCGCTGTGGGGGTCTGCAATCGGCTCGGCAACTTGGAAAAAGTATGATTCTCGCCCGGACGGTGCAGGCTAGGGGACGGGTCCTTCCCTCAAACGGATCCCGACTCTAAGGCACCACCGACGCGGACGTTGAACGGACCTATTGTTGGATCGACCGACCGACTAAGTCCCTCTCAGAACAATTCTGGACAAGCGGACGCCTCTTACGGGCATCCACGAGCCATGGAGGCTGGGAGCACAAGGCGGGGAGGATCGTTCTAAGCACGGTATTTCGGCTTAGAAGCCTGCCCCTGGTGCTCCGCGTATACCAAGCTCAAACGGTCGTAAAAGACGGCCGTTAAGGGAAGAGAATGGAAGAGAATCCTGGCCCCCTCAAAGCGCGAGGAGGTCGGCATAGGTTTACGGTTCGCCCCCGGAGCCTACGGAAGTCTGCGTTTGAGAAGACGAAGGGTCGATCCGTAGGCCGACCCTGCAAACTTCCAGCCGCGGTCTGTGGAAGACCGATTCGTGTCACCTCTAATGCGCTCTTTGCCTCCGGCCGTTTCCAGCCGGGGGCCCGGTGGTGTGCTCCCACGTCCCGCTCAAAGGAGGGGAAAGGTCGGGAGATCCCACGGACCGGCGGATAACCGCCAGCCAACGCCTCGGGGGTTACGCGGCCCCGTCGACTCGCGCACGGCCAAATTTATGGGTTTAAAAAGGCACGGGCAAATTTATGGGTTTAAAAAGGGGGAAAATCCTCATACGTTCGACCCCCCGGTGCCCAGGGAAGTTGACCCTCCCCGGGCAGGCATATCGAACGAATCATCGGTTGGAAAACGACTCTTTCGGGATGGGGGAAACCCCTCATACGCTCGACCCCCCATGCCCAGGAATGTTTTACCTTCCCAGGCATACATCGAACGAATCATCGGGGTGGAAACGGGCTTAACCGGGTTTATACAATCGACGGGGCGGCCCGTTCCACCCACCCCACAAGTGGGCAGATGGTCAGTGGCCTATAGACCCACAGGCCGTCCCAATACCACCGTGATACGAGATCCGGGGTTGGGACTCGACCTTAAAGGTACCCGGTCGAGGCGGACCGAGTGGAAACCATTCGAATTTATGACAGTGACCCCACTGACAGGCCCCACGGACCTTGGGGACCACTCCCCATCGCTCTGCCCGGCACCTGGGTTGGAAACCGGGACTAATTTCGTCAGTAATACGCTATTCGTCTCAATGATCTTACTGGTCCATACGCCCGGACGGGTGACATCGAACGCGACCGAGAAAGAGAAACGCCCCATAAATTAAGTGATATAATTCCAGAAAAAATCAATGCAAAAATTGTGATACACAAAACAGAACCTCTCCATTTTTATAGACAAAAATGCATAATTCACTATAGATAACTGAAAGTAACTATTTAAGAAGCTATATAGCTGTTGATATATTTCATTAAAAAAATAAATTAAAACAATAAATAAATTCAATCATCAATCAATCAATATTCTGATGAGATCATTTATCGAAAACTTATCAACATTCAATTTCAAGGCTGGTATCAGTGTATCTGAGCGCAGCATGAGATGTTATTTCTGCTCAGGGAGAGCAGTGATGCCTAACTAGGAACTCTTTGAACAACATCATACCTTGGGGGCTCCATGAGAAACACCATAACAGTGGTACCTAACAGTGGTAATGTAGATATGCAGGGTGTTGTGCTGGGTAAACAAGGCAGGAGAATAACTGTGAGTAAATATGGCTTTTGGAGGTAAATGTGGCATTTGCTGAGTCATTAAAGAAGAGAAAGAGGTGTGATAAATGACTGTTAGTTTCACTATTGCTGTTTTCAGGGGAAGGCCCAGTCAACGGTCTTAGCACACAACTGAGTGCAGCAGGGTTGTAATTTGCCTAATGTGACTGTTTGGATCTAAAACTACCCCTGGCCCACCTCTTTTGAAACATCTTAAAGACTTCAACTTCTGAAAGAGTTTATTTACAAAAACCAACCAAGCTGATAAGGTCAAAGAGCGAATGTTTGTCCATGCACAGCTTTTCCTTGAATCCATGTCAAACTAGATTTATGAACCACAGTTTTTTTTATTTAACAACTGGCTCTGTATATAAAAAGTCTGAGAATTCCAAGCCGAACCATGTCAACAAAGGACATTTATGGGCGCTAAAATCTACCAAGGTATTGCCTCCTTCCTTACACTCCTCCCTCCTTCCCTCCATCCACAGTGGGGAGTCTCAATCTGGACTTGACATGCCTCTTTAATGGAGCATTCTAAAGGTTTCATGGCTTTCCAAGGTGTATGGGTCAGGGTTCAGAAGTCACTGATCCCCTTTAAAGGCCAATCTCTCCCTATGCCATGAACTCCTAATTGGCCTTTAATCAAGCTAATTTACTTAATTAAGTGTTCATATGGAGCTTGGTCAGCTAATCACATGCACTCGTCACCTTTTAAAAACCAATAGAGGTCCAAAATCTGCCTCTCCTCGTGCAAAAGGTGCCAGAGAGGATGACTGACCGAAATGAAGACCAGATGCTTTTTTTATGGTGGAAGTGCACTGGTCACAATAACAGAGTGGATGAGGTCAATAATAGCCTGCGCTTAAGGCGGGAGTGGTGGGGGAGGTCACTTTGGCGTTATATGTCCAGTGTTTTGCCAGATCCATCCAAACTGTGCAGCATCAAAGAGCTGAAAGCGGAAGTGTTAAAGACGTTAGCTGTTTGGGCCTGGTGCACCTGGACCATAGTGGCCTAACTGTTTTGAAGATTTATGAAGGCCCTGATTGTGTGGAGCAGGCATTCAGTGCAAATGCATTCTGTCATGGAGCAGTGCTGTCTACATATGGGCCACATTCAGATGGCTCCCATAAGAAGGCAGGAGTTTTCAGTTTTCAGAAAATCCATTTCACTGGAGTCGCATTGGAAATTCACTGTAGAGCTAATGAGAAGAAAAATTAGTAGAAAAGAGCAGAAACTTATGGACACCACCAGCCAGTACTTTACTAGAAAATCTGTTCCATTCTCCATTCCCACCGTCTCTCGTTCTCTTTTTATCTGTGTCTGTAGTAACCATGGGACAATATCTTCACTTTGCTAACTTGTGGATACTTTACAGTCATGCTACTGTATTTACGCTTGAAACTCAATCTGTCTACCCTTTTGTTTTATACATTGGTAACTGGTTCATTTCTCAGAATTCACATTATTCATTCATTGTCTGAAACCGTTTATCCAGTTAAGGGTCGCGGTGGATCCGGAGTCTACCTGAAAGTCACCCAGAGGAAACCCAAACAGACACATGGAAAACATACCGCACTCCTCACAGACAGTCACCCAGAGGAAAACCACACAGACACAGGGAGAACACACCACACTTCTCACAGACAGTCACCCGGAAGACACCCACGCAGACACAGGGAGAACACACCACATTCCTCACAGACAGTCACCCGGAGCGGGACTCGAACCCACAAGCTCCAGGTCCCTGGAGTTGTGTAACTCTGACACTGTTATACAATAACAAAAAAATGTAATGATGTACAAATCCTTTAAACCCTACATTTATTTTAAAATAGTTGTTCCTTTAATGATAACGAGTTACTGCTCTTTCCAACACAAGCTCACAGCAGTGAGAGATGAGAGAGGCAGTAGCTCTTTTCAGTTGGCTACTTTCGCTCAGTTGCATTTCTTCTCTGTTCTTGTTTTCACTGTTTTGGCTTAGTATTGTTATTCCATTGCACCTATTATGTTTGTTTTGCTATTTGTTTTGATTGAAAATACCAAGATGAGGCAGCGGGACAATCAAAAATTTATTATTTTTTTTCCCCCTAAATGTGACCCTCTTTAATATTCTTTTGTTTTCTCTCTATAAATAACAATCAGATGAAGGCTGTAAAGGCAGTACATAAAGGCTGTAAAACAACTGTTGCTTTAGCCTCCTTAAATGCCTTTTCTTTAACAAGAAGGGCAAAATGCATTAAGAAGATCCCCGGGTATGTGTGTAATGTGAATTTTGCAATTGCATAGGGTCCAAAGAAAGTGGATGGAAACAGTTAGTGTTTTAAGTAGTGATTTAAGCAACTGATATAAGCAGGGTTTGGCGAAGCTAGAAATCACATTATGTACTTTATATTCCATAATTTGCAGTTAAAGTAACTATTTAGGCTAATTAGGTGTTTGCGATTGACATACAATGACATACAATTTCCCCTTAATGGTTATGATGATGTTTCTGATAGTCTCTTAAGTAAGAGAACAATAATCTAATAATATAAATAATATGATAAATATAGTAACATAAATCTCAGTTTCATTGTGTTCCACTGGTGTCAGCTCTTGTATCTGAAATATAGTAGTAGTAGGAAAATGCATCCAAATTGATACTTTATGTATTCTTTTAAGTGTTGCTGTGCTTGTCATACACATGAATGTACTCATCCACACACTGTTCGCTGCCTTCTGTCTCATTCCTTCTGAAAAACCCATTTAAAGACATTCCCTTTGCATGAATCCGATCCATAGAGAAAAATACAATTTATGTGAATGCATTTTTTCCTATTTAATTATATAATTTGCCTTCATTTTGAGGGAGAAAGCACACATTACTGTAACAAGCCAACAAGCCAGCTGGTGTTTGTTATCTTTGTCTCTCTTCCTCCTGAAGAAAAAAGGTTTCAGGCTAACAGGGAAATTGTTTTCTTCTTAAAGAGCCCTTATTCAGGTATGTATAAAAAAAGACCAAAAATAATATGGCGTGTGCATCAAATCTGTTAACTGCGTAAGGACTAACTCCATTTAAGCAATAGGATCCATCTTCTAAACGGGGGAAATTACTCTATAGTGGGACAGGAGTTTTAAAAACACCCACAGAGTCCATCAGAGAGTGTCCATGGTCGGACTGAAATCTATATGCATATATTTCAAGCACTAGGTCTGCTCCTGGGCTAAGTATGGGGAAGGCCTGCATAAGATCACACTTAAACACACAATACCACAATGCCTATTTTCCTTATTTAGCAGGCAACTACCTGTTTATGATCAAAACAGTCATTTGCCGAAGCCGCTGGGGCAGAACTGCAAATGGTGCCGGGGCAGAATAATGACTCTAGCCTACAGCGGAGTCGCATTTCTCACCTGACAAAACATTCCCATTATAGCAACAGATTCACAGGCACTAGTGCACTGATTTAACAGAAGTTGCAGAGTCAGTAATTATCTCAAAACATGTAAGCATTTTAAATGTCACTCAGCACAACCTCAATTAATTGTTTACCACAGGCACAGCTCATTCCACACCAGGTCTGCGGCTGTTGAAGGCAACGACTATTGAGTGCTTGCACTGTTTCTGTGTGGTAACGGTGGGAAAAACAAACAGAATAAGAAACTCAAATGGCAATCAACACATCGGTTATGCAAATACCAATCTCTGTTTGAACTCAGAAAAACGTGCCTCAGAAGTGTGTGAGAGTCCAGTCAGAGGACAAATCACTTCTATCTGAGCAGAGCTGCCATTTTAAGACATCTTTTCTTGACACTGTTTACACTGATATGAAGTGTTTTCATACATATTTTATCCCTCTTCCAAACCCTACTCGTCTGGAAAGTCTTTACTCTCAAAGCTGGAAACCTGTTGTGAGGATTAGATTGCATTTGGGGATGATTTTATTTGTTTCTGGCAAATTATTGTTTCTGTTCCTTGTTGCCAGGTGAGGAGCAAAGCAACACATTTTGTCTTTGTTTTCTATTGGGATTTTTTTTTTCACTTTCAGTTGGTTCCATAAGTGGTCAAGAGTTGGGATTATATTGCCAACCTGCAGATCCACACTAGATTTGCAGTTTTATGAAACATACCCTTCCTGATAGACCTCTACCATTCCACACAATCAGTCATATGAGATGAGGGTGATACCCATGGCCCTGAATCTGTGTGGAACTTTACTTCCTTTACTTTTTATATGAAGTGAACTGAGTAAAGTCTCTTCAAACAGAAACATACATAAACAAAAGAATTAACTGAGGTTTAGGTTCTAAGGTTAAGTCTGATCACCTCTTGTTTTGATGGTAAAAATAAAACTAGACTAATTCATTCTTCTTCTGTAACTGCTTCATCCCGGTCACGGTCTGACGGCTACTCCAAATCACTGAATGCAAGGCAAAAACACCCAAAGGAAACCAAAGCACTTAGAAGAAACCCACACAGACACAACAAGTACACACCATAGTGATGCATGGTGTCAATTCAACCCAAAAACCCTACAGTCCTGGAGTTGTTGACACTATTATGTCGCTCCAAAACTAGATTTACTGCAATAAATGTACATCTTTAAGCATTTTAGCAACTTATACCTTACAAGAATTTGGAATAAAGGTTCTTCTCTGAAAGGAAAATTTAATCCACAACATATGCAGCTTCATCCCTGCCCAGGAAAATCCCACCCAAGATGTTTTGCAGAAACAACATATGGATTTTATAGTATTACTGTCACACTCACGTCTCGTCTCGTGTTTTCCTGTTCTCAGCACATGGCTTTGTTTTGTTGTTGTTCATAGCTCCGCCCTGGTTCCACCCTAGCCCCACCTTAGTCCTGCCTCTGTCTCGTTACTGTCTTCAGCTGTTTCTCGTTTGTTATTGTATTTAAGTCCTCTTCCCTCACTTCCTGGGGTCGTTGATTGTTCCTTGTTTCACGTTAATTGTGCTTCGTGTTCCTAGTTCATTGTACCTAGTTATGTGTTTCGTTCGAGTTGTACCTTGTTTCGCGTTGTTCAAGCCTTGTTGTTCTTTGTTTCGTTTGCCCTGTTCTTCGTATTGTTTGTTTCGTCTCTCTTGCTCGTTTCATGCCCTCTAGTTCATTTGTGTTTGTTCTCGTAAATAAAGTCTGTGTTCTCAGCGTTTGCGTCCGCCCTCCGTCAGTCCGCACCCCTCATCCCTTATCACCCCTAACAATTACTCAAGTGCCATATTAATGTAAAGAATGCCTTTCTTTGAACATTTAATACTAAACAGGAGCTAGTTGTAATATATAATGTATATTTACACTGTAACTATTTATGGGAAGAGAACTGTCTGTTTGTGTGCATCGATTATCTAACCACATAACATAATTATGCTTTTGTTATGAACAGTGCAGAGTAATTGCAGAGTTGTTTGTGTGTATGAAATGGCCCAAAACCTGCACGGTGACCATTTCAGTGGTGGACAGCCGGCTACTGAAGGGCAGTCCACAGCTGACAGGACATGGTGCTTCCTAATTCTGAGCCCTTAAATAAGAAAGAATGCATGAAGATAGCAGTGTGGGACTATCCCACCACAGCTATAGAGGCCCGTATACAGTGCAGTCTGATATGCTCCATGCCCCGATTACTGAAGCCTTACAGACCACCATTGTTCTCTTAAAGATACAAACATCACACATGCACAGTCTTCATAAAAAATGGCAGCCATGCAAAACAGTGTATTTGTGTGTGTGTGTGTGTATGTGTGTGTGTGTGTGTGGTGTTCTGATTTGAATTACTGGTGTGAGGCCAAGGTGACAGTATGTAAGTATATGCAGACATACTGTACCTCTCTAAATGCATGCACTAATAAACACTACCCATTAGAGAGAAGGGAACATCTCAAATCTTTTACTTCAGGGTTTTTAAAAAATAATATAAAATTAACCAGGTATTTCTAAGGCAAAATTCTAACTGTGGGTTTGCTTTCAGTAATTTTAGATACTCTTGGTTAACCACGGTATGGAATTTGTAGAAATTATACCATGAGTATGAGTGAGTAGCATGATGATTTTTTCTACCACCTATAAACACTTTTGAGTCTGCAAGCCACCTACCAGTGTGTGTTATTGGAGCGTGGGAGGAAACCGGAGCACCCGGAAGAAACCCAAACAGACACGGGGAGAACATACCAAACTCCTCACAGACAGTCACCTGGAGGAAACCCACGCAGACACAGGGAGAACACACCACACTCCTCACAGACAGTCACCCAGAGGAAACCCACGCAGACACAGAGAGAACACACCACACTCCTCACAGACAGTTACCCGGAGGAAACCCACGCAGACACAGAGAGAACACACCACGCTCCTCACAGAAAGTCACCCGGAGGAAACCCACGCAGACACAGAGAGAACATACCACGCTCCCCACAGAAAGTCACCCGGAGGAAACCCACGCAGACACAGAGAGAACATACCAAACTCCTCACAGACAGTCACCCAGAGGAAACACACGCAGACTGCTACGCCACCATGCCACGCTAAATGTTATACAATAACAACAAAATGCAATGATGTGCAAAATATTTAAACCCTATGTGTATTTTAAAATAGTACAAAGACAACAGTTTAAATGTTGAAACTGAGAATGTTTATAGTTTCTTGAATATTCTCCCATTTAGAATTTCCCAGAATTTGGCATGCGGCATGTTTAGCACTGTTGTGACACTTTTTCTTTTAACAACACGGTCTAAATATTGCAATTATTGTAGTTTTGAAATTGATCCCGATCTGGCTTGTTATAAGATTTCAGCTGCTCAACAGCTTGGGGTCTCTGTTATATAGTTTTTTTTTGTTACATAATGCACCAGATGTTTTCAGTGGGTGACAGGTCTGGACTAATTTAACTCTCAGACTAAGGGCCATGTTGTTGTAATCCATGAAGAATGTGGTTTGACCTTGTCTTACTGACAAATAACCAACACGAAAAAAACCAGAAAAAGATGTTGGCAGCATGTTGCACCATAATATTTATATATCATTCAGCATTAATGTTGTCTTCAATGATGTGCAGCTCACCCATAAAATTTGCACTAATGCACCATCAAGGATGCTGGACTGTGTGTTTATAATAAGTGAAATGGTCACTCTTCTATTCAATTTAAAATTTTACATTTTGATTTATCATCTAACAGAGCACTTTTCACTTCACCTCAGTTCATTTTAAATGAGCTCATGCCTGGAGAAGTTGTCTACGTTTCTGGATCCGGTTTGTACATGGGTTTCTTATTTGAACTGTGTGTTATAACTGGTATTTAGGGATGCAGTGACAAATTGTGTTCTCAGTCTGTGGATTTGGGAAATGTTTCTGAGCATATGCAGAGATTTCCACAACAGAAATGTTTTTAATCTCCACCTGAGAGCCCTGAAGACCACTGCTACCCAATACTATTTTAGGACCTTGTTGACAGAGATTTCAGAGATTTCTCTAGATTCTTTGAAACGTTTAATGGTATTATAGAAAATACATGATGAAAATCCCTAAGCTCTTTACTATTGAATAGTTTCACAATGTCATTTTGCAGTTTTTCACAGAATGTTAGAGCCCTCCCCATCTTTACTTCTGAAATGTTGAGCTTATTTAGGATGCTCTTTTTAAACATGTTAGTTTCAACTTTTCTGGAAATGGTGTTTATAAAAATATCCACAAGAAGTTTAACCTGCTAAAGATAGCAAGGTATACCCAACATTTGGCATAATTCTATCTGACGGTAGCTAAATTCATTAGACCTTTATAACACACACATAAGCAATCAAAATATATATTTTATTAACATAATATAGTATTTATAAACATAAACATATTTATTAAGAAGTCATTATATGTCGGTGTCTACCAGATGACATGCTTTATGAATTAAAAAAGGTTGCATTGCATGCAATTTCTTGGCGAAATTAGACTCTTTGAATCTTTGAAATTTGCTCCTTTTATAACACTGTTATACTCGTAAAACAGAATATTATCCTTGTTTTTATTTTTATTTTTCATTAAACATTGCAAGATTACCAGAATAAGCTGTTTATAAATGCTCAAGTGTTGCATTATTCACTGCTGTAAAGAAGTTTACAAGAAGAACATTACAACAGCAAGGGGACAAACTCCTTATTAATGCCCTTGATTTGTGAAGAAACCTCAGCCAGTGTGCGTGGACGCTGGTACATTCTGTAGTCCTTATCCTGAGAGAAAGTTGCTCACATGAACAGGAGGTTAATATTAAATCCACAAGACCCACCATCACCCACCACACACATACCATAGTGGCCCCACACCTCTGCTTACCCAGAAAGGCCATTCTCAGCCCCATTGTTTGAGGGATAGGTGTAGGCTTTGTTTTACAGAGCTGGGAGTATTGTACAGGAGATGGACCTGTGGAGGGATCATTGCATAACCCTAAGGCTCCATTGTAGAGCTTTTTTACCCCCCTTCAACCATCACATTCTAACCCCCAACCACCATGGCTGTCATTTCACACTCTAAACAGCAGCCTTTCAAGTCCGAGTGACTGAAAACGGGGTTAGAGAAACACGGAGGACTGTTTGAATTTCCCCCACACCGTTCTGGCCCCAACTCACACCAACAGTGCCAGAGAGAGAGAGAGGGGAAAGAAAGAGAGAGTGAGGTAGAGAGAAAGAAGGAGAGAGAAGCAAGAGATGGCCAAATATAGATTGGCCAGTCAGCTCCAATTCACTGATACTATAAAACACACAATTATGGACAGACACATACACATATGAACATGTGCTTGCATGAATCTCTCTCTCTCTCTTTCTTTCTCTCTCTCTCTCTCTCTCTCTCTCTCTCTCTCTCTCTCTCACACACACACACACACACACAGACACACACACACACACACACACACACACACACACACACACACACACAAACATTCAACTCAGTTGGTTTCACTTATTAAACCAAATGAAGTGAGATTATATTTCCAAAGCTAGTGGGGACAGATGGTTTTTATTACTTTCTGGTAGAAGCTGGAACCATGTGAAGCAAAACAGAAAAATACAGCAGAGGAAAGAAAATGGCGAAAAAGGAAGGGAAGTTTTATTTTGGCTTGTGAAGCCATTCAACAAAATAAAACACACTTATCCATTAGGGTTCAACAGAACAATGCTATAGAAGAAGCCGAAAGTATGCTCACTGAGTGTTTTTCATAAAAGGGTTCAAAAAGGTTTTCAAAGTTAAAACTTTAGCTCCTGGCATTTGAGGACACCCCTCATCATGAACAAATTCAGATCCATTAATGTGCATCCATGGACACATTCAGGTGTGCACACACAGTTTGCACAATGTCTATAGTGAAGTACAAAATGGAATACAATGCTTTACACCAGTGAGTCACTAATAGGAAGTCTGCATCCCAGTTGCAGACCCAGACGATGTCCTGGACATATATCCATATTGGAGAGTAAGTATTTAAGTTTTTAACTATGAATGGAGTGTTTATTGTAACCGGTGTAGCTTTTTCTAGTTGTTATGATCCAGCTTTAGCGCTCCAGAAAACATACAAACCAGTCACATGCATTGTACATGTCACATGTGACGCTACTCAGCCAGTCAGACCTATGTATTATGGTGAGGGCTGCGATTACATTGAATGACACATACAGGGCAGGGCTCCACACTCCACTGTCCTGGGGCCAATAAAAATAGCCCAAGGGATGAGATAAAAGCTCATATGGGACACTTTCAGGACAACAGTGTTATGTGCTATAAAAACTAGAAATGTTAAAAATAAGGAGATGGATCACTGGTTGAAATATGAATGAGAATTCTTATAACATTCAGCGGGTCTGTTTATGAATTAAGTCAGTCTCCAGCAAAGAGAGTTCATTAGCTTCCTGGTTACTCAACAAACAGAGGCGGGTCAATGATATTGTGAAGCTTGTTGGGATAAGTCATCAGGCACTTTATTTTAATATGCACACTTTTTCAAAAGCATTGTTTTTTTTCTTTCTTGAAATGAGAAAATCCATCCATCCATCCATTATCTGTAACCGCTTATCCAATTTAGGGTCGCGGGGGGTCCAGAGCCTACCTGGAATCATCGGGCGCAAGGCGGGAATACACCCTGGAGGGGACGCCAGTCCTTCACAGGGCGAAATGAGAAAATAACATTTTATATTTATTTAGCGTAACTGTGAAACCTGACAAATATTGTTGCAATATATTGAAAAGTAACTGTAATATCCATTTGATTTAATATCCAGTTGTTGTCAGCTACATAAAATATTGATTCAACTATAATTGATTCAGGCTATAATACAATATACAGGATTGTAGTTCTAGTAAGACATTACAGTGTTCTGGACAACACTCTGGAGGAACTTTACTCTAACTGGACCTTAATGGACTCCTTCTCTACACATAGAGATTCAAGTCACCAAGATGGGGTAGCGGGGTCTCTGGAGTGGTGGAACGTGTTCTCTAGAGTGCTGGAGCGCCATTGATGTTTGTGATCCAAAAGAGTTCATATGGTTCATATTCAATCATCTACTGCTAAGCCATCCTAAAAGAGTAGAATATTAATAGTCAAACTCCTTATTAATACCTTTAATTTGGGAAGAAACTTTGGATAAAATGAATGTCTACAAATGTTGGGTTGCACAGTGCATAAAAAAACCAGCAAATGACTAGTGTGATGTTTTTGATTATACATTCAAAAAGCCTTAGAGTGATCTATAGACCATCTTATGGGTGAGTGATAAGAAGGTGTTTTAAGAGTAAGTTTAGAAACATATTACAAACATAAAAACAGCCTAAATTAACTTTAATAAGTAACTGAAGAGCTCTTATCTCCACAGCATTTGACCGCAGTCTGAAACGTCAAGGCCAAGCTGAGTTAATGGGTTTGCATATGGCCAGACCAGTCCAACTTGTGGAACTTCATGATTTCCTTGGACAAACACCAATCCAGGTCCCATTGGGAACTGTCTAATTGCTGCATTGTTCCTTTGGCTTCACAGTACTGGGACAAGCATTTCCCTTTGTGTTATTTCTGCTGTTTCGTAGCTTCAGGTCGATTGCATTTCCTCAGCAACCAAGCTCTTAAGACAGAAAGTCAGAAATTTAGTGAGCGTCTGGGGGGAAAGGCTGGAGATTTATGAGGAATTCATGAGTGTGAGTGAGTTTATGTGCTGTTGGGATTGTGTACTGTACAACCGAGGTGTGTGTGTTGGAGGGTGTGTGGGATATATGAGGTAAAGTTATGTAATGGAAGTATAAATCGCATGGCCTTTTTTATGATGGGGTGTGTATGTGTGTTAAGACAGCATGAGCAGAAGGTGTGCGCCAGTGTGTTTGTCCTCAGTACGAGCTTAACGTGTTTGGATATATAGCAGCGGGTGGTGGTGACACATCTGCTACCACTACAGACACACACACACATACAAACACACACACAACCCTACACATCTAATTTTTGACTGCCTTAACAAAAGTTAAGCGATATTCCTAATACAACTGCATGTTTTACATTTGCCAGTTTGCAGTAACTTTGCATATTAAACTGGGTAGGGAAACTTTTAAGGGAAATACCCAAGTATAATGCTACTTATAAACTCAGAAACAATCTAATCTTTGCTATCAGAATAAATCCTTGGGTCTGAACAAGATAAGTCTGAACTTCTGTAAGTCTCTCTGTAGAAAAAAATCTGTTAAATACCATAGACAGAAAATATAAACTGTTATTGTCATAGTCACAGCATGGGTTCAGAGTCATTACTTTTCAACTGTCATTGCTTGCTAGCAGCTCATTATAATATCACTGTTTTTCATAAACCCTACACCAACAATGTTCCAATATCCTTTTAACTGACAGAATGGTGACATGTGGCCTTCAGAAAGAGGCTACACCACTTTCGAATCAAAATATTGAAGTGATTTGATTTAGAAACTAAAAAACTTTACATTTTGGACATTTTCCTCACACTCCCTGGCTGATGTCATGGTGAATATTTGTTTGAATAGACCACTTGCAAGATTCTTACAAGGTGCACAACATATAATTGCCACTAGGAAAACATGTACAAATCATAATTGTGAAAGTTCACCTGATTTTCTGGATCCCCAGTGTGAAAGACCTACTGTCAAAAACATGTTAATTGTGGCAACATCTTCTAATTCCGTGTTTTTCTTTGTTTTTTATTATTTTCTACATTGTAAATGAACATGGCCAATATTAAAACTATGAAGGAACACATATGGATTTATGTAGTAAACAAAAAAGTGTTAAATAAACCAGAACATGCTTTATAGTTTAGATTCTTCAAAGTAGCCACCTTTTGCTTTGATGACAGCTTGGCGTTCATCATCTTCATGAGGTCATCACCTGGAATGGTTTTCAGGGAAGAGTTGTGGCCTCCTCAAGAGTTAATCTGTAGAACTGCTCACCCCCTTAATGTGTCTGAGACCATAACTTGGGTTGTGCAGAGGTAGGGGCTGGTACACAGTTCTATACAGTGACTAGCCCTATTCCACCAATGACTAATGAGGATATGTGTCCAAACTTTTGACTGGTGGTGGTGGTGGTGGTGTGTGTGTGTGTGTGTGTGTGTGTGTGTGTGTATCAGTTATTGGAAAAAAATACCTTAGGGTGTAGTAACTGTTTAAAGGTTGTTATATTTGCATAGTTTTTCTTACTTACAAAATAATTAAATAAATGAAGGACTAAGTGTTCCTAAAGTGAGTGTGATTGTTCACACTGGGCGCACATTTAATGCAACATTTGTTGTTCTGAATCTGTCTTGAAGTTGTAGAGCACTTTTCCCATACAAGTTCAGTCCAGCAAGCACGGGCTTTTTCAGACATTTACCAATGAGGGAGCCATTACTTTCAACACAAACTGAATGTACTGAGGCTGGGGTAGAGAACTTCACCATGGGTCAGATACTTCACAAAAAATCTCTCTTTTGAGTCATCATTAGTGAGGAAATGAGACTGCTTGCATGTACCCCTCCCTGAACCCCACACCTCTCTCACTCTCTCCATCCCCCCATCATCACCCCTCCATCTCTCCACTTCTTCCACCATTCTAACAATCAGCCCATGGCTCTAAGGCTTCCGTCTGTAATTGGGGCTGGGCTCGCTGTTGATTGTGATTGATGGACGAGCCCAGCAGGGCCCAAGGTGGCTAGCTTTCATCTCCTCTCCTTTTTCCTCTTTCCCTCGTTCCTCCTCTCTTGGCGTGTTGAGATGGTGGACGTGAGCTGGCAAGTATGTGAATGGAAGTGAGCATACGCTTCAGGTGGTAACTGTCGTCACAAGGCTTTCTTTCTGTATGCTAGTGGCACGTTACCTGATACCGTGTTAGCTTAACGCCATTCCAGGGTTTTGTTTACACAAGTTGACGACAAGGAGGTCTGGTCACATAAACAATCTGCTGCTTTGGAATGTGTGCCTAAACAACGAACTCACAGCTTATTATATAAATATCTAGAAACTAACTGAAAGGACCAACTATTCTGGACATAAACTAAAAGCAATCAAGAGCTTCCATAGAGTGTATTCTAATTCTCACTGTTGCCTATTTTCTGGTGCTCATTGACCAGTCTAAAGACTTCAGTCCAATCACAATTTTTATTCTTTATTCTCCATTCCTTATGGTGCATGATTTGTAAGTTTATGACCCTTTGTTACTAAATATCTTTGTGTTATTGTAATTGTGTTCAGCAAAGGAGGAGGGGTAGACCAGACTTGGTTCCTCATTTATTTATATTATACTTATATATATATTTACTTATTTATATATTTACTTATTTAATATATTTATTGGTTTCATTTCTGTTTTCCATCATTTTTTGTTCCATTTTCTCACTAATTATTAGTATTGCTGTTGATAAATAAAAAAAAAAACAACAAATTAATCATATAATCTACTAAAATACATTTTCCTTAATTTCATTGTTCATTTTAATAATATATATTTAAATTCAATTATATGGATCAATGTAAGATCAACAAAATGGAATTATATTTATAATATATGCATTAGTAGTGTATATTCATTCATTCATTATCTGTAACCACTTATCCAATTCAGGGTCGCGGTGGGTCCAGAGCCTACCTGGAATCATTGGGCGCAAAGCGGGAATACACCCTGGAGGGGGCGCCAGTCCTTCACAGGGCAACACAGACACACACACACACCTACGGACACTTTTGAGTTGCCAATCCACCTACCAACGTGTGTTTTTGGACTGTGGGAGGAAACCGGAGCACCCGGAGGAAACCCATGCGGACACGGGGAGAACACACCAACTCCTCACAGACAGTCACCCGGAGCAGGAATCGAACCCACAACCTCCAGGTCCCTGGAGCTGTGTGACTGCAACACTACCTGCTGCGCCACCGTGCCGCACTAGTGTATATTTATCTATATGCTTATCCAATTCAGGGTCTCGGTGGGTCCGGAGTGCGCAAGGCAGGAACACACCCTGGAGGGGGCGCCAGTCCTTCGCAGGGTGACACACACTCACACATTCACACACACACACACGCACACCTATGGACACTTTTTAGTGGCCAATCCACATTCCAGTGTGTGACTGTGAAAAGAAAATGGAGCACCCAGAGGAAACCCACGCAGAAATGGAGAGAACACACCACACTCCTCACAGACAGTCACCCGGAGGAAACCCACGCAGACACAGGGAGAACACACCACACTCCTCACAGACAGTCACCCGGAGGAAACCCACGCAGACACAGGGAGAACACAACACACTCCTCACAGACCATCACCTGGAGGAAACCCACGCGGACACAGGGAGAACACACCACACTCCTCACAGACCATCACACGGAGGAAACCCATGCAGACACAGGGAGAACACACCACACTCCACACAGACAGTCACCCTGAGGAAGCCCACGCAGACACAGGGAGAACACACCACACTCCTCACAGAAGAAGATTTTTGAATTAGAATCCCTTAATTTGCTGAGTTTTGGGAAGAGATTTAGCATCAGACACAGAAGTTTTAATAATGAATATTAACAATACAGTGCAGCTAGTGGAATCAAGCAAGGTAGGAGTCGAAACAAGAGCTCTGTGTGTCTGTGAATGTGTGTGTGTGAGAGAGAGAAAAGGGAGGGAGAAGAACTATAATATGTAAGTTCATAATTTAATTTCAATTTCAATTCATATTTGAGCATAAATAAAATGCAACCCCACAAAGTGCCACCAGCCTGAGAAAGTGGTGCAAGCGTGTGCTTCCCTAAAGACATGTGAGGCCATTCCAGTGCTTACTTTCCAACTGGGCTGCTTTCCAACTGGAGAATGCAAACTGTCACATCAGCTGAGAGATGCCCATGCTAGCTCATCTTGAGCATCCTAACCACTCAAAGAGAAATGCCAATTGTGGTCCCTATGACTCCCAGCCTCAGATGGCTAAAACATCATTGGGATCGAACTAGCGATCTTGATCTACCAATGCTAAGAAAACTGTTCCATTCAGGTGCCACTCTCAACGATGCTTCCTTCACATTGCCCTCAAGGTTTACTTGCCATAGTCTTACAGTGTAAGTAAATATATGATTACTGATTTGTTGTTCCATTCATTAATACATTTTTGACACAGTGTAAATGACAGCTGGTGTTTTTACATAATGTAAAAAATGAAAACTGATTATACTATATAAAGTTACAACTGGTAGTTCCAAGCTGGCCTTATTTCTTTGCAAATCTGAGCCATTGTCAAGTTAAAAGCAGTCCTCTTGTGAAGCTGGAGACGTCTGGATGACTGTAACTCCTTCTACATGGGGGTTTCAACAATGCTGTCTTCAGCTGGTGCAAAACCTCTGAGGCTGGGTTTCTGACTGAAAGAAGGAAGAGAGATCACATCTCTGTGATTCACTAAGCACTCCAGATTACCAGTGAGATCCAGGGTGTATGTTAAGGTCTTTCTGTTTGTTTATAAACCCTTACACGAGTCTCTACCACAACACAGTACTGACTCTCTGAAGCTCAGCTTTGCCCCGACGTCATTAAGTCCTTCTGACAAACTGCTCTTATCTATTTCAGGGTCCTGTTTAAAGGGGAAGGCAGAGTGTTCCTTCCTTGTGGTGGCTCCAAAACTTTGAAACAGTGTCCTATATTTTTAGGGCATTGCTTAATGTCAGTGTTATTAGTTCTCAGTTAAAGACCCATCTGTTCTGTCTGGCCTATAGTGCTACGTTTTATGATTGTACTTTCTGTGTAGTGGCCTTTCATGTTATTATGTGTTTTCTGTGCCATTGTTATTATTTATTTATTTATTTATTTATTTATTTATTTAAAGTTGGGACACTAAACAAATTTTGAATAAAAACTGAATGCAATGATGTGGAGATGGCAAATGTCAATATTTTATTCATAATAGAACATAGATGACAGATCAAAAGTTTAATCTGAATAAATGTAACATTTTAAAGGAAAAATATGTTGATTCAAAATTTCACAGTGTCAACAAATCCCCAAAAAAGTTGGGACAAGAAGCAATAAGTGGCTGGAAAAAGGAAATTGAGTATATAACGAACAGCTGGATGACCAATTAACACTAATTAGGTCAATTGACAACATGACTGGGTATAAAAAGAGCTTCTCAGAGTGTCAGTGTCTCTCTGAAGCCAAGATGGTAAGAGGATCACCAATTCCACCATTGTTGCGCAGAAAGATAGTGCAGCAATACCAGAATGGTGTTGCCCAGCAAAAATAACAAAGACTTTTAAGTTATCATCATCAACCATGCATAACATCATCAAAAGATTCAGAGAATCTGGAACAATTGCTGTGCTCAATCGCTACAGTGCAAAGAGGAAGCCATTTCTAAGCAAGCTCCACAAGCTCAGACGCTTGCACTGGGCCAGGGGTCTTTTAAAATGGAGTGTGGCAAAATGGAAGACTGTTCTGTGATCAGATGAGTCACGATTTGAAGTTCTTTATGGAACACTGGGACGCCATGTCATCCGGACCAGAGAGGACAAGGATAACCCAAGTTGTTATCAATGCTCCGTTCAGAAGCCTTCATCACTGATGGTATGGGGTTGCATGAGTGCTTGTGGCATGGGCAGCTTGCATGTCTGGAAAGGCACCATTAATGCAGAGAACTATGTTCAGGTTCTAGAACAACATATGCTCACATCTAGACGTCATCTCTTTCAGGGAAGACCCTGTATTTTTCAACAAGATAATGCCAGACCACATTCTGCAGCAATCACAACATCATGGCTACCTAGGAGAAGGATCCGGGTACTGAAATGGCCAGCCTGCAGTCCGATCTTTCACCTATAGAGAACATTTGGTGCATCATAAAGAGGAAGGTGCGACAAAGAATGCCCAAGACGATTGAACAGTTAGAGGCCTGTATTAGACATGAATGGGAGAGCATTCCTATTTCTAAACTTGAGAAACTGGTCTTCTCTGTCCCCAGACGTCTGTTGAGTGTTGTAAGAAGAAGGGGGGATGCCACACAGTGGTAAAAAATGGCCTTGTCCCAACTTTTTTGGGATTTGTTGACGCCATGAAATTTTGAAACAACATATTTTTCCCTTAAAATGATACATTTTCTCAGTTTAAACATTTGATCTGTGATTTGTGTTCTATTCTGAATAAAATATGAAATGTTGGCACATCATTGCATTCAGTTTTGATTCACAATTTGTTTAGTGTCCCAACTTTTTTGGAATCCGGTTTGTATTTATTGATTCATTGTTATTATTTATGATGTTATTACTGTTTTAGTGTTTTCTTATTTCACAAATGAATTGTGTTGTAATCACAGATTATTCATCAACGTTTGAATACTGAAATTGAATTCACTTTTACAGGTGGTTGACACTAATACAGCTTCGGTATATATGGTTAATTACCTATAACTTACATTTGAACTCATGTAATTATATGTAATATTTAGTAACTAAAAAGGTATGTAGGTGGCACGGTGGCACAGCAGGTAGCGTCGCAGTCACACAGCTCCAGGGACCTAGAGGTTGTGTGTTCTATTCCTGCTCCGGGTGACTGTCTGTAAGGAGTGTGGTGTGTTCTCCCTGTGTCTGCTTTGGTTTCCTCCGGGTGACTGTCTGTGAGGAGTGTGGTGTGTTCTCCCCGTGTCTGCTTCGGTTTCCTCCGGGTGACTGTCTGTGAGGAGTGTGATGTGTTCTGCCTGTGTCTGTGTGGGTTCCCTCCTGGTGACTGTCTGTGAGGAGTGTGGTGTGTTCTACCCGTGGGTTTCCTCTGGGTGACTGCCTTTGAGGAGTGTGGTGTGTTCTCCCTGCGTCTGTGTAGGTTTTCCTCCGGGTGACTGTGAGGAGTGTGGTGTGTCCTCCCTGTGTCTGCGTGGGTTTCCTCCGGGTGACCGTCTGTGAGGAGTGTGGTGAGTTCTCCCTGTGTCTGCGTGGGTTTCCTCCGGGTGACTGTCTTTGAGGAGTGTGGTGTGTTCTCCCTGTGTCTGCGTTGGTTTCCTCCAGGTGACCGTCTGTGAGGAGTGTGGTGAGTTCTCCCTGTGTCTGTGTGGGTTTCCTCCAGGTGACTCTCTGTGAGGAGTGTGGTGTGTTCTCCCTGTGTCTGCGTGGGTTTCCTCTGTGTGCCTGTCTGTGAGGAGTGTGGTGTGTTCTCCCTGTGTCTGCGTGGGTGTCCTCTGGGTGCTCCCACGCTCCAAAAACACACGTTGGTAGGTGGATTGGAGACACTGTGAGTGTCCGTGAGTGTGTGAGTGAATGTGTGAGTGTGTGTGTTTCCCTGTGAAGGACTGGCGCCCCCTCCAGGGTGTATTCCCACCTTCGCACCCAATGATTCCAGGTAGGCTCTGGACCCACCACGACCCTGAACTGGATAAGGGTTACAGATAATGAATGAATGAATGAATAAGATATATTTATGAAATTTCATTCAAGTAAGAGGGTAGTCAATATACCTAAGCTGTATTTCTGTATCCATCTCAAACAATGAATCCTCAGTAGTTACACGGTTGTTGCCTGTATAGTTAATATGTAATAACATATTTATTAAAGGCACTTAATTTAATGTGAAACTTTTTTCCTTTATTGAATTATGATTAGCATTCTGCTGCATTAAAAGTGCTCTGTAATGTAACATGACATGATTAGTTGGATTCTTATAAGAAATTAACTACAATAAACAAACTCTGTAAAATAATAACTCCCCAAGCCTGAATGGGGCTAAAGGTCAACTAACACAGTTTCACTTTTGAGTCTGAGTTTGATCACCAAGTTAGCAACAGAACATGAGCCTGGACATACATTTAGTTTAAGCAACTTTAAAAAGGCATAGCTGGAAAAGAAGAGACAAATATGGACATCTAAGTGAAACCTAACCTAACCAATTATGCATAAATATGTCCCTAGGTAAGTGTAATACAAATGTTAAGCACTTTTATTTGTATACGTTATAATACATATCTACAGGGTGGCCAATTTAGATGGATACACTTCAATAAATTGGGAATGGTTGGTGATATTAACTTCCTGTTTGTTGCACATTAGTATATGGGAGGGGGGAAACGTTTCAAAATGGGTGGTGACCATGGCGGCCATTTTGAAGTCGGCCATTTTTGATCCAACATTTGTTTTTTGTAATGGGAAGAGGGTTATGTGACACGTCAAAATTATTGGGAATTTCACAAGAAAAACAATATTGTGCTTGGTTTTAACACAACTTTAATCTTTCATGAGTTATTTATACGTTTCTGACCACTTATGACATGTGTTCAAAATGCTGCCCATTGTGTTGGATTGTCAATGCAAACCTCTTCTCCCACTCTTCACACACTGATAGCAACACTGCGGGAGAAATGCTAGCACAGGCTTCCAGTTTCCGTATTTTCAGGTGCTGCACACCTCGTATCTTCACAGCATAGACAATTGCCTTCAGATGATCCCAAAGATAAAAGTCTAAGGGGGTCAGATTGGGAGACCTTGGGGGCCATCCAACTGGCCCCCAAGCCTGTGCTAGCATTTCTCCTGCAGTGTTGCTATCAGTGTGTGAAGAGCGGGAGAAGAGGGTTGCATTGACAATCCAACACAATGGCCAGCACTTTGAACATATTTTATAAGTGGTCAGAAACTTGTAAATAACTCATGAAAGAATTAAATTACATTAAAAACAACACACCATTGTTTTTCTTGTGAAATTCTCAATAAGTTTGATGTGTAATATGACCCTCTTCCCATTGAAAAAAACAAAAGTTGGATCCAAAATCGCTGACTTCAAAATGTCCGCCATGGTCACCACCCATCTTGAAAAGTTTCCCCCCTCCTATATAATAATGTGCCATAAACAGGAAGTTAATATCACCAACTATTCCCATTTTATGGCCCACCCTGTATATGTATTTATTCATTCATTCATTGTCACTTATTCAGTTTGGGGTCGCGGTGGGCTTGGAACTTAACTGGAATCACTTGGCGCAAGGCGGGAACACACCCTGAAGGAGGCACAAGTCCTCTACAGGGCAACACACACCCGGAATGGGACTTGAACCCACAACCTCCAGGTCCCTGGAGATGTTTGAGTGCGACACTACCTGCTGCACCACCATGCCACCCGTAAACAGTTGGCTCTGGTATGATTTAAGACCACCCTAAGAACCACAACCATTGATGTCCTTAGTTCCCAAACAATTAACAATCACTTTTAAAGGAAATCTGATGTAACCCATATGCCTCTCTCGCAACTTTTTAAAACATGTTGCATCTTTGAAACTGTTTCGGGCACAATTAATTAAGTAAACAAAACCAATGCACATTCTGTCTCCAGTCTGGATTTGACATGCCACCATGACTCAACAAACCAGACCAGACCAATGAGATTAATCACAGGTCTTTACCACAGGACGCCCACCCCCCCACCCCCCCCCCCACCCCCACCCCCCCCACACACACACACTCACACACTATTACTTATAACTTATAAGTTATAAATTATAAACCCATTACTCACTTGCAAGATAAGCAAATGCACCACAGACCACAAATGACTTAACTGTAGAACAAACTCAGGTGACCTTACCACTGAAACCACAGAGTGCAAACAGCAATCTACTAATGATTGTTATTTATCATCAGTGTTAGACCAATCTTCATTAGACTTTCATTTGATCCTAAGCAAGTTTGGGCATTTTCTATGGCTGCATACATTATGAATGTGTTAAACAACATAGAGGGCACATTGTGTTTTCAAATTATGTGAAAAACCCAACAGAGATGTTAAATTAACAGCCATCAGTCATATACATTCTATAATAATGAAGCGACCCTTACACTGACACCTAGTGGCCTGGATCTGTCAGAATTTCTAAAAATTTCTAAACTAAACATATTTTAAATGTGGTCTCCCTCATATTGGGGCCCCACCCAGTAGAGAATCACCTACTACATAATAGGGAAAGCAATTGGTTGTTCATCTCATGTGGGTTGCATTTTGTAGAATAGATAAATATATTTATGTTATTACGGTTATCTATCTCTCAAATGCTGCATTAAAACTATTTCCTGTTCATTAAAGTGTCAAAATGCCATGTTTCTATGTATTTCAGAACATCAACAAATTCAAGTGAGCTTGAGTATGGTTTTTCAGAGCAGACCGGACATTGATTAATGCTGTGTTGCTCATAACTGAGAGACGGATATGAACATCATCTCTACAGCAGCATTGGGAGTGTTTATCCCCACTGCTCTATATTAAGCAGGCTCATTTGTAGCCACTCAGTATCGTCATAAACACAGACAGATGACCCTAAGCACAGTGGGGATAGTTCATGCTGCGAGGGCTACGTGCCGACTGTGATGACCCTGTAACCTGAGGGAGGCCAGCATAAATCAGCAGGGGATTTCACCCTCACGTAGATATCATTCAGCTATAAAACAACAACAGATCCAGAGGAGGGCAGTCTGGGAAACATCAGAGCACCAATGCTGTGATAAGCACTTCAGCAAGCCCTAGGGTGTATTTGCTTACTACAGTATGCTGGTTTGAAGCAGACATATTCCACCCCCTTTTCCACCTGTGGGTCTTAATGGTTTTCTACCACAGCACCATTTTCCCCCTCTGCAGAATGACCCGTCTCTGTGCTGTTTCAGAAAAAAACCTCTGTTTACTCCACTGGATTTTAGCCATTTTGTTTGGTTTTCTTTATTGTATTTATCTGTTCTCAATTTCATCAAACCGAGGTCCAGTAATCTATAATGTGAGACACACAAACTTTCCTGCTGTACGCTATGTGCTGCCACTCTGGAAATTGTCTGGAGCCGGTTCTCCAGTGTTCCTTCAGAGTTCACATGTGAAAACAGCTTTTGTCTCTGGTGTTGGGATAGCAACAACCAGCCAAATCAGCTTATTCTATTTGGATCTTAGTAGGGCTGGGCAGTTAATCGAAAACTAATCAAAATCGTCTATCAGTACTACTACTTCAACAAAATCTTGTCTATATCAATTATATCTATTCTTTTTTTCCGTTATGTCCCCACTGTGTGTTCATGTACTGTTCTTCTACAACTACGCTACCAAGCTGTAGTCATGATAAACACAGAGGCCGACCAAGCGACACGAGCAACTAGTACCAAAGAAAAGCACAGGACGTTTTGTGATTTGACTATAATTAAGATGACACTGAACCAAAAAAAGTCAAATGTAAACACTGTGAAAAAAGTTTCAAAGCAATCACGCATCAAATATAAACAGTGCTAAAAAAACAAGAGAGGAACAAGCTCCCATATTTAATACTGGAGCATATTTACAGTGCAGGCCTTGTTATTGAAATATGAGGGTCAAGAATACAAACCAAAAATAATCATTCATTAATCGCAATCGTGGTAAAATGTACAATTAATCGTGAAAATGTTTTGTGCTTATATCGCCCAGCACTAGTTCTTAGCAACTAGTACTTTCTGACAAAACTGCACTAAGGAAACTGTGTGCTTCTTTCTTGTTCAACATCAGATTAACCCAATGTCAGTGTTTACATATTTTTTGAAGAGTAAAAACAAAACTTTATCACTAATTGAAAGCATTTGTCTGTCTTGCACATGTGCTTTTGCTGTGGAAAAATTTGAGCCAAGTCTCAAAATAAAATAAAAAACAAGAACAATTTAAAATATTTATTGTATGGCTTTTAAAGGAACACTATGTAAGATTACTAGTGTAATTCATGTTTACAGCACTGTACTGAAATCAATAGGGAGGGGGAGGATTCCTACCTTTCTCCAAAAATTACATAGTGCAGTTTCTGCAGTGATGAGCCCCGAGTAGCAAATACAGAAGCTCTGTTCTCCCATTTACCTGTCAGTGCAGCATCACAATGATTTTGAGGCTGTAATTTTAAAGTAAAAATTGTAACAAGTGTAACAAGACTAATTTGGAATGGGAAATAATGCAACATCTGTTTTCCTCACTATGACGTTAACTCTAAAGAGCAGGTGGCCATTTCTAATGATGTCAAAAATGAATGCAATGTTACCATATAGCAGCAAGTGGTTAGGAATAATAATAATAATAACATTTAATATAATTTTTTATCTCTGACATCCGTAAACACAATTTCCGGGTGATATGCTCCAGACACACTGCATGATTTTCATTCATTCAAAGCAGCTTGATTCTCCATTGTGTTATGAAGCAGCCATTATACTGAAATCTAGGTGTATCACCATTTCTATGCTAGATCATTTTTAAAATATGGCTGCCTCCTTGTGGGCAACCCACTCCATGGATCCTAAATGAAAACATTTAGGGTCTGATGAGAGCTGTATTTCTGATTTATGTTGTTGTGAAATAGAGGGAAGTGGGTCAGGAACAAATGGGTCAGGGTCTCTCTGCCTGATTGTTTCTGGTTTTGTGTGTGTGTGTGTGAGTAAGTAATGCAGATGTATTGCAGACAGTGATTCCAAGACCTACGATGTGTTTACACTGCTCTAGTCAATGACCAGCACAGTTCTATGAAAAGCAGACAAAACCTGGGGGACATTTCCAGATGCTTTCTGGCTTCTCTGCTTGTTTGAAAATATTTGGACATGAAACACTGACTCAGATTCATTTGTTCCACATCACAATTAAACAAACGCTCATTAGCCCCAAAGCGCAGCACCAAGCCAAGCACCAACAGGAAGTGATGCTGTTAACATCTCTGCGAGGGATGATATCATATGAAAATAATGCTTCTGGTATTTTGAGTATAGGTTTCCATGGTGATCCTTTATAGGAGTCTCCTTCAATCTCTCTTTCTGAAATATTCTCTCATCATTCATCTCCACTTTCTCTTTTTCTTTCTCCCTCTTCTCTCTTTCTTTCTCTCTTGACAGTTCTTTTAATTTCTCTTTCATTTTCATTTTCATTCAGGTCTGGGTTTTCTCTCTCTCTCTCTCTCTCTCTCTCTCTCTGTCTGTCTGTCTGTCTGTCTAGTGTTTGCAGGTCTGGTGTCTTTGTTTCTCACTCCCCCTCTCACTCAGCTTCAGAAGGTGAGAGTTGATTCCCGTATTAAGACAAAGCTAGTGCATAAATATGTTCCATTACATGTGAACAGTGCAGGCATTTTTAAAAAATGTTTCTGTTTCCACTCTCTACTACACACAGCACGCTGAAGCTGCCAGCAACACCATCGCCTGCTTCTGGGAATATATCCCACAGAAAGAGAGGCCTGGAAATTCCCTTTAGACCGACACACAAGCCCTCTTCTGAGGAATCCCTGATTGCTGTGTGTGTGTGAACACATGGACTTCAGCTAAGTGAGGAAGGAAAGAGAGAGAGAGAGAGAGAGAGAGAGAGAGAGAGAGAGAGAGAGAGAGAGAGTCTTGTAATTATAGTAATTAAAAGGAGCAGATTACAAATAAGACAACTGTCTTCATGTGTGACTCACTCTCTGTTGGTGTTCTATACCCTGGCTTATATATATTTTTTTCTTTCTTGTTTCCTTTTTAGTGTGTGTGTGTGTGTGTGTGTGTGTGTGTGTGTGTGTGTGTGTGTGTGTGTGTGTGTGTGTGTGCATGCGTGTGTTGTGGTCCTCAGTCAATGGGCAGGCAAGCATTCATGATGTTGTGTGTATCTGTCCTGGAAGTTAGCATTAGGCTAGGCAGAGCATACAGCGTTTTTTTCAGACTCACCTGAGCATCGTGGGACAACACTGCCATTTAGTTGAGTTGTGGCAAAGGTCTGTGATCAGAGAGAGCTTAAACACTGTGATTACCCATAAACACATCTTCATAAAGCACATATGCTAGTTTTTATACAACTAAAGGGCTTATTCGTACTGTACTGGGCAAGACTCAGAGACTGCCCTTCACTTATTATTCCTTTTTTTTTTTTTTTTCTTGTAGAGGATTTTTATTGTGATTGGAAATAAGATGGTCAATCATCAAAACTGTCTCCATCCCACAAATCTTTCATCAGTGAGATGAAGTAGAACATTTAATTTTAGTTTTGGAAAAATACATGCTTCAATTGTGATGAACTCAATTCAATTAATAATTGGGGCTTTAATAAAGTGTGGTTACACTGAGTGCTAAAATATTTCAAATTACACTTAATTAGTAAGCCTGTGTGAAATTTTCTGGTGGGTAAAATGTTTTCCTGATGCTGGAAAATTAATGAACTTTTACTTAGTTGCCATTAAGACTGGAATCTGGAGTATATATATATATATCTAAAATAGAAATCACTATAAAGAATTAATTAATTAATTTGTTCATTCATTCATTCATTATCTGTAAATTCTAAAACAAATAACTTAGCTTGGGTTCATTAAAAGCCAGCGTTAATCTTGATATTGATGAGTAGTCATTTTTAACTGGAGGGATATATTTTACCTACAAAGGCAAGAAAAAAAGGATAAAACATTAATATTAATCAGTAAGAAATTGGCAAAAATTTAAATAATAGGCACATTACAGGATGTATTCACTTTAATTTCTTTTAGTAGTGAAGTTTTGAACTGAAAGATCGCTCCGTTCAGAGTTGATGGCTTTTAACAACTGGTGAGTATTTAAAATATTTCCAAGCAACAAACACTATTTCATGAAAAGTTACACTCACAGGTCTAATTTTATTGCTTTTAATAAAACATGTAAACCTTTCCACAAACAATTTCTGGATCTGTGGATTACACAAACATAACTGAATGAAATATTATATTACACCAATTAACCAAAACACCAGACAAAATTGGACTCAAGCTACTTGTAAGTGATCTTTTTCTCAGAGGGGAGCTCACAGCATGCTCTGTAGTCACTTGATTCTAGTTTTCAGTAATTTGCAGGGGTGTAATATTGTTATTGTTGCTTGTGTTTATATGTGTGCGCACGTGTTTGGGGGCCGTTCACAATGTAGAAAGTTGGTGCCCCAGCATGCATTTCACTACACACCCAGCCCAATCTACTCATTCCCATTTCCTGTGGCCTTTTAAGGGTTCAGGAAAGGTTGCTTAAAAGGCAGCAATTGCTTAGTCTAGTTACCCCACGTCTGGTGACATAACAATATTAATATCATTAAAATATTTTAGGCATAGTAATGACTGGGTAATTAAAAAATGAAGGGGCTATTATTAGATTTCCCACTCCAATCTAAGCACTCCAATTCAGCACAGAATTCTCATAAACATTCATAAATAGGTTTTCAGGTCAGGCATGTTTCACTTGCTCTCATGTTACCAAGTTTATCAAGTAAAAAGCGATTATTACTGATAGTGCCAAGAAATGGGGCATTATAGTTTTCCTGGGAGCAAGTTTAGAATGGGAGATCATTTGAGACATTATGAAGAAATTCCAATTATATCCACTGGTGATTTGCCTACACAAATAGTGTTAATATTTACTTGACTTTATTTCCACACCATTGCACGACAGCAGCTCTCCAAACCTTTTATTCTCGGGTTTTGGCCCAGTGCTAACATCTAAATGAACCTTTAACAGTGGAGTAGAGGCAGATATGGGCTGAAGGTATGGAAAGTCTCAAGATTTCTTTGCAACAAGAAAAGACTGAACAGAATTTAGCATAATGTAATTTTGATGCACCGCAAAGAGTACAAATGCTCAGAACTGCTAACAACAGTAGGCCAGCACACATACACACATGCTCCATAAGGACCCCTGGGCAGTTTTGGTGTTTGCCTGATTTAAAGTAAACATGCTCACTACTGTCAGCAAATGTTACTAACTCTTGATGATGACCTCTAGAAACAAAATCTCAACCAGTCTCTCTGTGAAACACACAAACCCTGACACACTCAAGCTAAGCGTTACTAACCACTCACTCATTGGTTGTTAATAAAGCTCTGTGTGCTAAACTCTCTCTCTGTCTGTCTCACCATTTCTAATGGCTTTCTATTAACAGACAAATAGTCAATTCATTAGTCAGTTTTCAAAGTCAATTTTAAATATTATGCTATATATTTTTTACTCATACCACCCACAACAAGGAGACCAAATGGAATTGTATCTGATTAACAGCCTATAAAACTTGACTATATAAATAAAAGGATTTTCATTATGCAGTTGTTTCATGCACAAACTGAAAACTTTAAACAAATATTATGTAATTTTGTAGAGAACAGCAAACAATATAGTACTCATAGCCTCTACATAAAAGCAATGTTCACTATTGTACTTAAAAACAATTTTTATAAAATACATAAAATATTTACTCCACCTTTGCTAATTCTCCACACTTCTTACAAGTTAAACTTCAGCTGCATCCAAACAGCAGTCATTTTTCAACTCCAACACACCGTTCTTCCTTAAAAGATGCTTAGCTTCTGAATGTAAACAACCATATAGAACTGCGATTGCCCACAACCATAGACGTTTCCTTTAATAAATTAGTACGTTTCCAATACAAAGGGGTGTAATTGCATTATAATACCATAGTTTTATCATTATATCAGTAAAATAAAACTGCTTTAAAATGACAATAATATAATTTATCTCTGGGGCAATATATCAGCCAAAATTATTGTTATAGTGACAGTGGATGTGTGTATGTGTCTGCATATGTGCAGATGTAGAAAAACCCATGTAAGAGTACACATTCGCTGAAATTCTCAGCTGAAATCTAGCTCTTTTTATCAGAAATCTTTAAATCTTAGAATGGCTGTTGATGGACCTGAGAAATGGCAGGATCCTGACTCTCTGACCATTTGAATAATCATATAATGGCCCAAATGTGATAACACTTGCATTGTTGGTGTGCATGCAAATGTGTTAAATGCAGGTGAAAGTATATGACTCATTTATACATTGTGTTTGACAGATACCTGGATTCTGGGCCAGTGTTCCCACCGGCCTTTGCAAGGTGAGCAAGGCGCCATGATGACTGACCTCACATTCCCACTGACACTAAGTATAGGTCATGGAGGAAAATAAGAACCTTTGCCATGAACCAAGAAATTAGCTATCATAGGTGGGTGGCTGGAGTGACATAGTTTGTGATTGGCTAGCTGGCAGGCTATAATTTCATGGTGAAAATATACAGAAACATGTACGAGGACTGACAAATCACCACAGCAAGTCCACAGGAACAAGGTTCAGTTTCAAGCATCTGAATGAGAAATGAGCTTTTATTAATTTGTAGTGTGGTAGCTAGATTCATTATGAAGAATTGTGCATTGCTTGCTGAGTTTAATATAAATCGGTTGCTGATTGTAGCTTATTTCTTTCCCAATATGTGGCTGAATGGATGGATGGATAGATAATGGATAGATAGAAGGAGGCAAAAAAGTAACCCTATAAATAGTAATCCTTAATATCTATCTGACTCTTATGATCAACTAATGTTCATGTTTGTCCTGGTGTGGTGAGAGATAGCTCTTTTTTGTGTTCTAGCTGAGTTCTGCATAGGCCCAGAAATAATCCAGATGTGTGCTGGGATGAAGGTGTGTGTGTATGAGTGTGTGTGAGACTAGGGGAGAGGGTTTTTACTCACTCTCATCTGCTCACTCTCAGTAGACAAAGTTTGTGCTTAAGTGTGTCTCGTTTTCCACAGTAACTGCTAATGCTCTGTGAAGACTGTAACTAACAATGCTGGAACAGTGCTGTGAACATCCAGTGGTATACCTTAGTGAGATTGGATGACTATGAAGAATGGATTAGCCAGTCCCACTCATCCCCAAGTTATAGAATGGAGCTCCATCGCTTCAAGAAACAAATCAAATGCTACTTTAAATCCTACTTTAATGTTAGGAGCTTAATACTCTAACCCTTGCCATTAAACATGGTGACCTTCGGCTCATATGCAGCTGCTCTGGAGCACCTTATTGTGTTAGTCTACTTGTGCTTTTCTCAAGATTATTTAAGCCATGTGAGAAACTGAAAGTCAATACCAGCAATGGGTGATGAAGTGTACGTTGCTTTTAAATAGTAAAATATATACAAGAAAAGTCTCAACTCAACAGCAGAGTGTGATCTACCACCAGTGAAATACAGGGAATTAAATGAGAGAGAGAGAGAGAGAGAGAGAGAGAGAGAGAGCAAAAGAGAGCAAAAGAGAGAGAGAGAGAGAGAGAGAGAGAGAGATTGAAATAGAGAGTGGGAAATAGTCCACTAGGGACATTTGAACTTAAGGAAAAATAAAAGCTTTCCTTGGAAAATTATGTGTCACGGTCACCATACACACCAGTATGACTCACAAACATACACACACACACACACACAGACACACCATACACCCCCAAAGCTCTGCACGTTTATGGTTGGTGTGTCAAGGTTAGCGTGTCTGAGTGAAATCAGATCAGTTACACTTTATGTCATGCAATGTTGAAATGTTCCTGTAAAAGCTGTGTAATGCAATAACCAGTGTAAGAGGGGAGCAAGCGTAACCAAAACGACTTCAAGGAAGAGAGAGAGAGCGAGAGAGCGAGAGAGAGAGAGAGAGTGAGAGAGAGAGAGAGGAAAGAGAGAGAGAGAGAGAGAGAGAGAGAGAGAGAGAGAGAGAGAGAGAGAGAGAGAGGAAAGAGAGAGAGAGAGAGAGAGAGAGAGAGAGAGAGAGAGAGAGAAGGAGAGAGAGAGAGAGGGAGAGAGAGAGAGACCAGTACAAAGCTGCAGAACACTATGGCCATTGTCTGTTTGCCCTGGTTAACATTTTAATGAAGAAGGAACAGACTGCAAGCTGGCATCCTCACCACAACCATTACTCCCTCTAACAATGCTCTGATAACATAACACACACACACACACACACACACACACACACACGTACACTCTTATGTTGTGTCCATTAAGTAAATATGATTAATGAAAATCCACTCGTTGTTAAACAAACAGTGGGCTATCACAGAAAAACATGAAGCAAAATGAGACGCTCTGAAGTAGAAGCTCATAAGCTTAACCACACTTTAAAGGCCAACCACTGGCTAGAGGTATATAAAGTCACTCCGCACAGGGATGTGGAAACTTGTCTGGGGTGACACCTGTAGCTGACATTTAAGGCACCTTAGACAAACCTGGAAAACTACTGTTCTCAAAGCATATCAACCACCGCTCTCAGGTTTGTGTCCATTTAGAAATTCTGCATCTTTAAGGTGGAATGGCATGTTTGAGTAAGAAGCTGACTGTAGCTTGTCATTTTTCGAAATTTAATTTATCTGTAGATTTTTATTCACTGTTTGAATTACCACAGAAAATCATTTGTAACTTGAGGTGTTTAGTTTTGTAGCACTTTAGCAGTGTGTGTTTACTTTTATACAGTTAGCACTTTCCTGAATATGGAGTCAATTCCTCCTTAAGGAATGTGATTTGAACGGCAAGAACACATCAATTTTACCCACCTGTGGAGCAGGAATAGAGCAACATCCTCATTTCTTTTCATGCTTTTCAATCTTTTGTGGTCTCTCCAATATGAGAGAGCTCCTGAGCCAGTTTGGAGCAAGCCACTTAGTTTGTTTCCTATTTACCATACCAGTCACGTACAAACACCAGATATTGTTCCAGCATGAAATTAGACTAGAGATCTAGCAAATGGTGAGGAAACATTCTCTGAATGTTTTTAAAGCGTAGGATTCAATTTGGGAACATCGTCTTTAATGTTCTAGCAGCTAAATGCATAAAATCCTTACTGCTATGTTCAAACATATATTCAGAAGCTTTCCCAGAAGAGTAGACATTATTACTCCAGCAAATGTAGAGAAGCTAACAATGAATACCCTTCATCTGAGAAGAAGTATTGGATGAGCAGCTGTCCAAAAACGTGTTACATCTGATGCTAGTAAATGATACAAGTTAGAGTAGATTTAAAGGTGGAAATCATGTCAACACACTTGGAAGAGAACACAAGCTGCCAAATTCTGTTACATTAGCCCACAGACACATGCACTAACTAGCATAGCTGCGGGTTTGGACTCAGTATTAGAAGGTGTGCATGGAAGTCAGTTATTCAGATCAATCAGTCTTCAGCTTGGATCATGAATTCAGCAGCTTGTCATAGTTTTTACCAGTGTGTTTGATGACTGAAAGCTATGTTAATAATTGGTCGAGTCCTAGCATGTCTGCTCTATTTCCACTGCGGATCATGTGGGTGGGGATTGATTCTTAGCCCCAGAAGCTTATGCAAACGCTGCTTAATCACTGGGAACAGCCTCAGGTTGGGTCCTCTGATGCTTTCTCAGGAAGCGCAGCAGGTGTGGTGTGTGCTGATTGGAACAAAACCTTCGAGTTGAAACAATAAGCTCTATAAAGCGAGGACGGGCATGTCCAAATGCTGGGGCCCCACAGCATTGTGCAGTTTAGTGGTTTTGTGTCCCAACACATCCAATTTCACCCATCAGATAATTATCTTGCCCTCGGTAAGAAGTGTTTGCTAAATACTAAAATGTGCAGAGTTGTAGGCCATAGTGCTGAAGCATTAAAAAAAACAAAAAAAAAACAGACCTGTTAACTGGACACAAGGCTAGGATTCAGTTTATTGTTTTCACTTACTCAGCCCACCGCAGACATTTTCTATTTAACAGTGTTAGTATTTCCCAACAACCAACACAACTGCCAAACACTTCACAGGTCCCCATAAACAAGAAATTACAAAAACATAGCACTGGCTAGTTTTAGGTTGTTTTTTCTCCCTAACTGTTATTTCCTACTAATGGCTTGGTTTCCTCTATCATTTGGTGCTACAAAACTAGGAGCTTGAAGTTAGCACATGCTTTCTTCATATTATTCACAGTCACAGGAGTTCAACAGTAACAATGCTTTGATGAGAGCACTACCCAACCAATACTTAGAATACATTAAGATCATCCCTGGCCCACTCATTTACTCATTCACTCATTTGACTCTGAGGCAGATTCTGAGAAATATTTTAGTATATTATACAATAATATCAGCTGCTTATGAGGCAGACATAGTACATTGTGCACACTTCCTCTGAGGCAGCTGAGCATTATTGTATAATATTCTGTAGCTCCTTCAGAGTCAGCAGTCATATCCTAAGTGTGCAGGAATGTGCTTCTTCAGAATCTGCCTCAGAGGCAGCTAAATTGTATAACATTGGATAGCACCTTCAGAGGCAGCCATCATAACTCAAATATGCAGAAAAGTACTTATACTTCAGAATCTGCCTCAGAGGCATTCTAACATTCTGCAGCTCTCTCAGTGGCAGTGAGTATGTCCTCCATTCAAGCAAAACAAAAGTACTGAGATTTTTTGCAACACTTCCAGCTAATAAAGTAACAGAGCTAAGTGTACAGTAGCAAAAAATAACATTGCACATTTATTCTTGTGGAGACATTTCTGACAGTCAGGGCAGGCAAATATGAGAGTCTAGGCAGATCTTTACTAGTTTATTGTATGGTGTTTGAAAATTTTATCCACATCTTTTGGCTGTACATTCCTCTAGCCTCCAAGGTAGTGCTGCCTGCAGTGCCATTTTGAATTATGATTTTGCACATGTGCCTTTTAAGCAGACCAGCATCCATTAGTGTGAACTGCACAGAATCTTGAAACTGAAGAATCTGATCAGTTACTGGCATTATTGCCTCTCGTAAACTATCTCTTAAAATATCCTAGTCTGTCCACTGTGCTAGTTTGGTTGTAGCTTAGTCCTGACAATGGTTGCCCACATTGCTAGTTTGTTGCTGAAGAGAGTGCAGATAAAGTGATGATAAATAAAAGCGGTGGTACAGGGAAGAGATTGGGTCTGTGAGTTATCCATCAGCAGTGCTTGTTTATTGCAGGTTAGATTATCTGCGGTCAGACACTAAGTTGTATCTTGTGATTGGAGCTGGGACCGTTGCTCAGGGTCAGAATGGGGCTGGGTGTAGTTTGCTGTAGCAAGATGGCTGATTTCAATTCCATACTTCAGTAAAACATTTCTATAGAATTGATTCAATTCACAGGTCTCAGTAATTACACTGTGTACCCACAAAAATAAGTTCTAACCCTTTGTAACTGTTGCTAACTTCATAAGACTGCCTCAGCATGAACCGGTGCATATTTCAATAAAAGACTAATTTCTGATGCATGAAAACCAGCCTGAACCCTAAACCTACCCATAATCCTAACCTTTAACCTAAGTGTATGTTCCAAAGAACAAAAATAGCAGGGCTTTCCTCCTGTGTAATGTTTTTGAACTGTTCTTCTTTTTCAGGTACATGATAAACAATTTGTTAACGCCCCTTATATGTACACACATCACTGGTATGGCCTCCTAAAAAAAAAACATATTTCACTTTTCCACTACATAGTACATACTCTACTTGACTACATGACTCTACTTATTTTTTGGTACCTGCTACCTGGTTTATATTCTACTGCAACAGCGCCCCTAAAATGTCTCTAGCAGGGAATATGGGCTTTGTTTACTTATCCTATATGCACATTATTTTTGTTTTTGGGTAATGAATACTGCTAAGCCATGCTTGTTACATCATCCAATTCTCTCTGGTGATTCTTCATCCATATATCTCAGGAACATTTGTACTTCTTCAAAAGAGTAGGGTTGACAGTTGAATAAAAACAATGTGACAGGGCAGAGTAAACAGTAGTGCAAAATAATCATAATAGGAGGAGGTAGGATACTGGGCGTACAAAGCAGAGTAGACAATAGTGCAAGATGATTGTATAACAACTAAATAAAGTGAACAAGTGCATACCGGTTCTATTGAAAAAGTCACAGTTAAGTCTGATGAGGAGCTTAAGTGACAGTACCAATATGAACGGAACCGGTGTCAACATTAGTGCAAATACAGGGATATGAAGCCTGGAGGCTGGTTAAAGTGGTTGAGTGCCTGCCTGATTTTCAAAGTCACAGTTGGGTATTGGTGATAATTGATGAGGTTGCTGAGTAGTGTGTGTGGGGGGCAGAAGTGGGAAGGGGGGAAGAGCAGGGAGAGAGTTCAGTATTCTCACAGCCTGATGGATGGAGCTATCCCTCAGTCTGCTGGTCCTAGCCCTGAGACTACGCAGTCTCCACCCTGATGGCAGCAGGCTGAAGAAGCTGTGTAGCAGGTGGGTGGGATCACCTGCCAAACAGAGAGCTTTTCATAGGAGACAGGAGCTGTATATGTCCTGAAGGCAGGGGAGAGAGGTACCAATGATCTTCTCAGCAGTTCTCACAATACGCTGGAGGGTTCTGCGGCAGGATGCTGTGCAGGCCCAGTACCACGCAGTGAAACAGCTAGTCAGGATACTCTCGATGGCCGCCTTGTAGAAGGTGATCATGATGGGGGTGGGAGGTCTTGCTCTTCTTAGCTTGTGAAAAAGTAGAGCCATTGGTGGGCCATCTTGGCCAGTGATGCTGTGTTGATGGTCCAGGAGAGGTCCTCTGTGACGTGCACACCCAGGAACTTGGTGCTGCTCACCATCTCCATAGCAGCTCCATTGATGGATAGAGGGGCATGTTGTGTGTGAGTTCTCCTGAAGTCTACAACAATCTCCTTGGTCTTCTCAGTGTACAGAGAGAGATTGTTGTGTTTGCCAGCCGGCTCACCTCGCTCCTGTTGTGTGACTCATCGTTGTTGCTGATGAGGCCTACCACAGTCGTTTCATCCGCAAACTTGATGAAGAGGTTGGAGGTGTGTGATGGAGAGCAGTCGTTGGTTAGCAGTTGGAGGTGTGTGATGGAGAGCAGTAGTGGGTTAGCAACTGGAGCTGTGCGATGGAGAGCAGTTGTGGGTTAGCAAGCAGTCGTGGGTTAGCAGCAGTCATGGGTTAGCAAGCAGTGAGTTAATGTGGGTTAATGTGATTGACAAGTCTCTCTGGTCAATCAGTGCTTTGAAAATATTTACAAGTCATGGTTTTATTAATACTCTGCTCGCTTAGAACCAAGATAAAGTAGGTACTAAAATGTATGTGCTTCCAGGTACCAGGTACAAATGTAGCGAAATGGAAAAGCAAAAAAGCCAAGTACAGTTGAGTAGAGTAGGTACCATGCAATGGAAAGCACCAAAAAATGACACACTTGAGCAGCACTTGAGCCTAATTTTACCACATGGATACCCACATGGGTATATGGATTTAGGCTTGTCTCTTAATCAGTGGATGTTAGCAGTGTTTTGTAAAGCTTGTCCAACTTCGTATTAGTCACTATGAAGGAATATACTGCTGGGCAGATAATGGATGGGTCATTTAGCTGCTGGGTTGAATCAGGTCTGTTAGAGCAGGATAAATACTGAAGAGTGAATACTATGAGAAGAAAAGGCCTGAATATCCTTCACAAATACAGTTCATTCTCAATAACTGAGTTATAAATGGAAGTGCGGTGCATGAGTGAAGTGAAATACATTCAATGCACACATTTTACAGTGCAATAGTAAAGGAACAACAGAGCAGGATTCATGGTTGGAATCCATGCAGGAAATAGAGCCGAATGGTTAAAGGCTGTATGGCCTATGGGGTTACTCAAAGTCAAAGCAGGAACGACACACTGTGCCTCAAACAGAGCCCAAACAGAGACTGTCTCTTGAGACTGGTTAAAGATCAATGATGTGTATGAGTGAGGGTGTGTGTTAACAGTCATACCCACTGACTGATATCTTCTCCATGTGTTTGAACTGCCCAGGGGGTGGTGGGATACGCATGTTTAAACTGCATTCCTTCAGTCTCACTGGTTAGGAGTTATGGTTAGGGGTTAAGACATATTCATTCGGCATTCACACGAGATATGAACATCTAGGGGAAGATCATTTAGGAAGGACAACACATTGTAGGAATCATGCTGAGGGTTGAGAGTAGACTATGTCTAAACATTGGGGAAAGAGTGAGTTGAACTGGGGTGAGAGAGGGAGCGAGAGAGAGAGAGAGAGAGGGAGCGAGAGAGAGAGAGAGAGAGAGAGAGAGAGAGAGAGAGAGAGAGAGAGAGAGAGAGAGAGAGAGAGAGAGAGAGAGAGAGAGAAAGCAAGATTTTAAGGTGTATTTAAAATGGACAAATATTTGATCCAATATTTGAATGCCATCAAATCCTCATGGCAGTGTAGCAAAAATAATTCTCAGGAGGTTAGAGAATGTTGCTGCAAACTATAAATTTAAAGCCTTGATTTCAGAGGAAATGCTGGACGAGCAGGTGTACGTGGAGCATATTCAGACACTGATTCCTGATCTGAGGCCTGCAGTGAAGAGGAACATGCTGAATGTAACCTATAAACCACTGGTTTGTGGTTGCTAGAGCTGTGGGTTTATAAAACACACGGAAAATGTTGATTACACTGCTTCTTTCCACTGACAACTGGCCCATCCCCCTAGACCCTAAAGTCCAATTAAGATTTCTGAAATCCTCACAAAAGCTCATGTTTCATCTAGTCGGCAGCAGATAGTGTTTCAAAACAGGCGACGAGAGATGGAGCGCGATGTGATGTATTTGAGGTTGAGTAACTGAAGACGGCACCATGGCCTGAGCTCCAGCTGGAAGAGGAAGAACTTTCTGCCTAGTCATACTCCACTTTCTCAGACAGACTGAGGATGAGGAGGGAGAAAAACACTGACACTTACATGCAACAATTCAGGGTCAATTTTGTTGTTATTTGTAACAATTATTGTAAAGAATTGTAATTTTATGTTAATCTCTTTTATTACAGAGTAACTTTACAATGTACCTACAGTGTAGCTACATTGTAATTTCCCTCATAATGAACTAGACACCAAAATGTGTATTACCATTTTTTCCTGGGTATTTCCTTAAATGTTATGAACTCTAATAGTCTAATTTGATCATTCATTGCCTTACAATTGGATAACTGAATATTTGACTAAATGCAATCCGGTTCTAACACAAATGTTCCAGTTATTTCATTTAATTTAATCTATCAGTAGGGAACACTACACTGAAACATGCTCCATTTGAAAATACAGTTCATCAAACCATAATCTGGCAGTTATGTGTTTACACACTCTCTCTCTCTCTCTCTCTCTCTCTCTCTCTCTCTCTCTCTCTCTCACTCTCACTCTCACTCTCTGACAGTTCTCAGCTTGCATGTTTCAGTGCCACAGAAAAGAGGTTAATTCATGTGTGTGTGTGTGTAACTATACAGCTGAAACCTCCACATGGATACAATTTTCCACGTCAAAAAAAGTGGCTGATTTAGATTGAGGCATGGGCATTTTCACAAAAAAAAAAAAAAAAAAAAAAACAGTATCCTACTGCCATTCCGGTACTTACAGTGTGAGTGTTGGTGTTGTTTACCCCTAGCGTGTGGCTACTAGCCCCCAAAAGTCTTCACTAGTTTGGGCCTGTGTCCTGAGCTGGCCTTCCTCAGCCCCAGCAGCCCTGCATTCAGCAGCTACTATGTTCCCTCAGCTACTCTAATTACTTAACAGCAAGCAATCAGGCATAATTGGCCCAAATGACCATGCGTTCATAGCTGGCCTGAAATAGCCCATTAAAAAATTGTTATTCACCAAACAATGTGAGTGACAGGTCCTCGTTTATGGTTGGAAAAAAAAAAAAAAACATCTACTCGTTTGATTTGGGGCTCTGTAAGTGCAGCCGGCTATTCATCTGTTGCACTCTGGTGTAGCTGTGTTTGTGTGAGAGGGAGAGAGCAACATGCTGAATGCTTGGTGACCCCCCACCTCTCTCCCTTTTCTCTTCCTGTGTGGATAACAACTTTGGTTGGATCACAAATAGGAACATGTTTAGTGGGACATCCCACTACATAAACACAGCATTAGAGCTCCACCTAGTGGCGTTCCCTTATGTCTTCAGACATAAGCAACAAGTTAGTGACCTGTACTACTTCAATCAACTCCTAATATTGTTCTTTCAGCACACCCACTGATTTTACACGGCTCTGTAAAGTGTCCCCTGCCAGAGATCTGGGAGAAACAGTGATCAAGGCAAGGAACATATTGGGAAGATGGGACTGTACTAGAGATTTTGATTTGAAGCACTTTCTCCCTATAAAGTCCCTCCCCATTTAACAGGATGTTTTCAATCACAGGGTCAAGGTGAGCACTTACAGCACTTACTAATGCAGCACCAAATAAAGGACCATTGCAGTTTTCAAACGTAAACACAATCACAGTGGCATTCACGCACGCACGCACGCACGCACACACACAAACACGCACACACACACACACACACACACAGTCTTATCTCCATCATCTGAGGAGACTTCCATTCATTTTGGTGATACCTACCCTATCTTTAACCCTAGCTACCACTACCCTAACCCTAACCTTACTTACCCTAAACATTACTACTTCTAAACTAACCCTAACCCTTAACTTTACCGCAAACCTACCCCTAACCCAACGCCAACCTTAAAACCTGTGTTCACCATATGATTTTAGTTACTGGGAAATGTTTTTTTTTTATTTCCATAAGGAAGATAAATCCCCACAGTGTCAGTGTGTCAACAGATTTGGGTCCCCACAATGTGATCTATATTTGGACCACAAACACACACACACACCCTGAAGCACACATAATACCCATACAACTGTTTACAATATCAGCTTGCAGTCATTGGTACATTCATGCAGGTTTGCAGCAGAGGAATAAAAATCGTGCATGTGAAATTTACCACTGCTCCCTGATTTTCCATGGCGTTCTCCCAACACATACAAACACACACACACACAAGTGGAAATGCTTCCCTGACCTGCAATTTACACAGTAATTCACACACACACACACAAACATACACACCCTTACAGATTGCTATGAACATGTAAAACCAGCAGAAACAATTACAGACAGACCATGAAGAGCACTGAAAAAATGTGTGTGTGTGTGTGTGTGTGTGTGTGAGGGGAGGGAAGATAGAGAGAGAGAGAGAGAGAGAGAGAGAGAGAGAGAGAGAGAGAGAGAGAGAGAGAGAGAGAAGGCAGGGGGTGAACTACTAAGGCCATCACATCTGATTTCCTCAGCTCTGTTGAAATGTATCTGATTTATACAATGAAGTGTAAGCAGTAATCAGGTCTAATCAAGTCTGGTCATTTCTAATTCAGATGATGGAAGGACAGGGATTTGCTGGAGCCTGGAAAAGTTGATGAGTTTGATGCTGTCTGTCGTATCTGTGTGCTGAGCTAATGTCAGTGCAGGTGATGTGGGGTTCAGTACGATCAGAGGTCTACAAGTTCAGATACACCCTATATTTATATTTTTATTTTTTCAGTGTAAAACATAGTAGAATAAAGCAGAACAATAGAAACGCGCGCCCACACACACACACACACACACATTCATGAAGTGACTAAAACGAGTTTAACAAATTACTGATTTCCAAAGAAAAACATCATTTTGTCAATTAGTAGGTGTCAAAAACATGCTCCAAATATACCTGGAAGTAAATCCTTATCCATTGACTTCCATTGACTTTAAGAAGGTTTTTTCCTGTAAAGAACCTTTTTTGAAGATACATGTTTTTTGTGGACAGCAAAAAAGTCATTTTTTTTAATAGTAGCTCTGTATGCTGCAGCTTTATACATTTCTTGGCTTTCACTCTAACATCATGTGGAGCTGCTTGGGACACTTTATTAAGCAGCTTGAGGGCGTCTGACATATTGCTGGCTGCTGAAAATTCCTTTTTTATTGTTGTTCATTCATAAGCCATTTCTTTACTGTTTACGTCAGTGTAAAGCCTTCCCAGAAAAGAACAAGCTGTTACTGCAACTGATGTGGGACTAACTAGAATCCTTTTTAATCTTTGTGTGTGATTGTGTGACTGATGCAATTTCTAAACGTTCATTTAAAAGTAGGTTAAAACGAAGAAACAACAACAATAATAAAAATAAACATTCACATGTAGATCACCCGGAGGCAGCCTTAAATTCCTGTAAGACCTACTGCTCCAATTTGTCTTGTCCCGTCCCAGGGCATGGGGGGTGGGGGTGGGGGGGCTTGCATAAGTTTTGGCACCAACTGGCGGCTCTTCTGAGACCAGAGCAAGCTTGGCACATCCTGGTCCTCCACGGCAGGGAAAAACAAACCATGCGAGGTGGCCAGGTCAGCGGCCATTATCCATTTGCCATTTTCCCAGCACTGATGGATGCTGAACTATTACTGAAGGGGGAACCCGCCCTGTCCTGTGGTTGGCAAACACACACAAATAGCCACACTCATGAGCATAACATCTCTCTCTCTCTCTCTCTCTCTCTCTCTCTCTCTCTCTCTCTCTCTCTCTCTCTCTCTCTCTCACACACACACACACACACACAAACACACACACACACATTTTGTTGCTTAAGTATGTTGTGGAAAGTTAATTTTGAGGAGGTTGGGGAGACAGGAAGGTCAGACTAGATGGGTTTTATGTATTGGGCCTGGTGTGCACACTCTCATAAACTCCAGTTACCTAATCCCCGCTGCTCAAATCTCCCTTATTCCACTGCCAAAAACCTGCAGATCTCTCCATCCGCCCCCCACACAGGGATAGAGCACAGGGGAGTGGAGGAGATAAGATGAGATAGGAATTTAGAGAGAGAGAGAGAGAGAGAGAGAGAGAGAGAGAGAGAGAGAGAGAGAGGGATACTGTCCATCTCCACTACTTGACTCTCTGCCAGGAACCTTCTGTACCATTCATGCAACTGGTGAGGAAATGGAATATATATTTCTACATGCCTTATAGTCCAGGCTTGCCTTCTCAGTGTGTGTGTGTCTCTCTCTACCTCTCCCTCTCTGTCTCTCACACACCTACACACACACACACACACACACACACACACACACACACACTTGCAAAAAATTTAGTAGAGTATACAGCTCACCATGGTAAACAAAACCAGCTGCTCTCAGTGGCCCAAAGGCCTGCCTTACACCCATTCAAAGCATAAGAGATGAGTAAAAAAGCATGGGATAGAGAGAGAGGGGGAAACTGAGAGAGAGAGAGAGAGAGAGAGAGAGAGAGAGAGAGAGAGAGAGAGAGAGAGAGAGAAATTCCATAAATAGTGGACGAGTTGTGCGTTATAAGGTTGTAATGACTATGTTATGACACAATATGTATTGTGGTTTATTCATTATTACAGACTGATGTCCATTGGAGGTCTCAACATAGAAATAACAATGTTTGTATTGTTTTTTAATTTGTTTGGATGGTTGTAATCTCCATTATTAACCGCAGCACCTGGTAATAGCATAATTACACTCCCAGAAAACTTGTCACTATTGTAGTACCTTGCAATGTCACTGTGGTAGGACAGTGAGTGGTATGCATTACTGCCGTAAGACAAGGCAAGTTTATTTATAGAGCACTTTTATACAAAAGCAATTCAAAGTGTTTAGCACCGGAATATAACATTCATTCATTCATTCATTCATTGTCTGAAACTGCTTATCCAGTTCAGGGTCACCTTGTGTCCAGAGCCTACCTAGAATCATTGGGCACAAGGCGGGAATACACCCTGAAGGGAGCGCCAGTCTTTCACAGGGCAACACACACACACTCACACATTCACACCTACGGACACTTTTGATTAGCCAATCCACCTACCAACGTGTGTTTTTGGAGCGTGGGAGGAAACCGGAGCACCCGGAGGAAACCCACACAGACACAGGGAGAATACACCACACTCCTCACAGACAGTCACCCAGAGGAAACCCATGCAGATACAGGGTGAACCCACCACACACCTCACAGACAACCACCCGGAGGAAACCCACGCAGACACAGGGAGAACACACCACACTCCTCACAGACAGTCACCTGGAGCTGGATTCGAACCCACAACCTACCTGCTGCACCACCGTGCCACCCCTCTATCAAATTTTTTTTGTATAGCGCTTTTTACAACTGATGTCACAAAACAGCTTCACAGAATTCCAGTAAGACAAAGATTTGACATGAAATGTAAAAATCCCCAGGTGAGCCAGCCAGGGGTGACAGTGGCAAGGAAAAACTTCCTCAGCTGAGGAAGAAACCTTGGGAGGAACCAAGGCTCACAAGGGGTGACCCATCCTCCTCCTGTCAGTCTACTGGTAATAATAGTTAGGAGTCCGTGAGAACTTCAGTGTAGGGGTAGCTTCAAGGCACTTGGTGGTTGCTGGAGTGTGGGCAGCTGGTCTGAAGCATGGAGGAGGATCTCGACAGTCATCCATCAGTGTCCAGATGGAAAGGTGGGTGGTAGTTTACTCAGAAAAATGTAAAGGAATGGAATTAGTTTTGAACTGTTTGGTGTTTGTAAAGCAGAAAATGTGAACATTTACAGAGTGTCGCTCTGACTTTGACAGCTTTAACTAAAGGAGAGAACCAGAAGGACACACAGACACAGGAGCTTCCTGTAATACTGGCATCCCTCCGCTCCACCGTCAACAAACCTGAGTGATTGCGTGAAGTGGCGGATGACACCAGCCTCTCAGTTTACTATAATTCCCTGTGTCCATGGACCCCCCGGATCTTCCGCCTTTATCTATGGGGGACCATTAACTACCAAAAGATAAACTAAACAAATGAGTTTTTAGCCTAGATTTGAAGATTGCGACTGTGTCTGTGTCCCGAACATTTTCTGGAACAATTAAAAATCCAGTATTCTGTGATCTGAGTAAATGTGGAGGCTCATAATAGGCAATAGTATCTTGAAGGTATTCAGGAGCGAGCCTATGTAGAGCTTTATATGTTAATAACAGCATTTTGTAATTGATGTGGAATTTAACAGGCATCCAATGAAGTGATGATAGAACTGGACTGATATGTTCAAATTTTCTAGTTTTAGTGAGGAACCTGGCTGCAGCATTTTGAACTAGTTGAAGTTTTTCTGCTTGTTCATACTGACAGTAGTGTGTTACAGTAGTCAAGCCTTGAAGTAATAAAGAGTTGAGTTTGTTGTCTAATATTCTTAATTTTGTTATTAAAAAATCCTTAAAATCTTTACTTGTGAGTTGCTGGAATTAGTTGTTCAGAACATGCTTGATGTTTTGTAGTTCTGGAAAACACACTAAAGAGTACTCTAGGATTACTTTTATTATTGGAGATCAGCGAGGCCAGATATGCTGAGCGAGCTTTAGTGAGGGCATTTCTATACTCTATAAGGCTGTCCTTCCAGGCAGAGTGGAACACTTCCAGCTTGTTTGATCGCCATTTTCGCTCTAGTTTCTATGATCTTTGTTTTAAGGTATGGGTTTTATCATTATACCATGGGGCGAGCTTTGTAATGGTCAGAGATTGATGAGGATTGCGGTAAGATATTTATTTTGTCTATGTTAAGACCTAGTGTCAAAACTAAGTCTAAAGTGTGACTGAAGTAGTGTGTAGGCCCTGTAACATTTTGAGAAATACCAATAGAGTCTAAGATTGAGGTCACTTTCCTTCTCAAAATGGATATTGAAATCTCCTACAATTATAACTTTGTGATTGTACACAGCTAGGTTTGCAGCAAAATCACTGAATTCTTTCAGAAATTCTGAGCAAGGCCCTGGTGGTCTGTAAATGTTACATAATAAAAATTTTGTGACAGGATTTGTAATAATGGAGGAGAGAACCTCAAAAGAAGTGAAGGTGTCACAATGTTTAATACTAATTTCTAGGGTATTTTGGTAAATTACACATACTCCACCTCATTTGTCTGATAATCTTGGGCTATGTACATAATTATAGTCTAGGGGGGTGGCTTCATTTAGTGCTGAATATTCATTTGGTCTAACCCACATTTCCATGAGACAGAAAACATTGAATTTATTATCACTTATTATATAATTTATGATGACTTCTTTTGAGTTTAGTGATCTTATGTTGAGTAACCCAAATTTTAGTTCTGAGGTTTTGCTGCTATCATATGTGTTTGATTTAATATTGATTAGATTCCTGAAACAGGTTATTTTGTTGTTCTACTTTTACATTTAATTCAGGGGAAAGACACAGTCTCAATACAGTTGAACCTAGGTGACGCCTCAAGGCAGTTCGCAGACGGTTGGTTTAGCCTGTCTGTCTGCGGCCTGGTCCCGGCTCAGGATTGTCAGCGGCTGTTTACACTATACTCCGCTGACTAACTAAAAGACTATGTGCTATGCTGCAAGAAATTAAGGCAGCACCCTCCCGCATGGGGTGGATACCATCCCTACCTATAAGATGAGGCTTGCCCTTGAAACATAACCAATTGTCTATAAAACCCACTTGGTTTTTGGAACACCACTTTTTGGACATCCAGCAGTTTAACGCCGAAAGTCTGGTGTAAGCTTTAGTGCCGCACCGCATTGGGATGGGACCAGAGCAGATTACTGCTTTGGAGTTTAATCACTTCACTATTATTACCCTTAGTTACCTCAGACTGCCGCAGATGAATATCATTGGCCCCTACATGAATGACTATCCTCGAATATCTCCTATTAGCTAACAGTCTAAGGTTGCCACTAATGTCCAGCGCTTTGGCTCCTGATAAACAGTTAACTGTTACTGCTGGTGCCCCTAAAGGAGTAGCTAATTTCACATGTCAAACAATAGAGTCTCCTATAACTAGAGCACTCTTAACAGGCTCCTCAGCGGGTGCTTCGCTGAGCGGGGCAAAGTTGTTTGACACGCGAATCGGAGGAGCGTACTGTCCCGGTGGGCTAGCTTTGGCCACAGTGTTAGCATCACCCTTAGCTTTCCGGCTATGTCGCCGAGACATCACCCATTCACCCCGCTATGAGGGCTCTAACACCGGAGTCAAGGGGGTGCTAACTCTCCCTAAGGCACCCGGAGTTGCTAGCACTGAATCTCGCTGTTTATCCCTTGATAATGACAACCACTATCATTATCGCTAGAGGTGGAAAAGGGGCTTAAACTAAACATGCCACACTCTGAGCAGGATAAACAGCCAGCAGTAGCCATGGTATTGCAGGTACTTACCGCTTTTAGTTGATTTAGGAACTTACACCAGAAACGTTACTGCAGGAGCCGGTGGCAGTTTTAGTGTAATAAATAATCCTGTGGAGACAATCTAAAAAATAGATCTATGGATGGGTAGTAAGTGGTAAAAACAGAAATAAGTACAGAAATAACAGTAGAAACAAGTAACAGGAAAACCAGAATGATCAAAACAGCTTCTTCTAAACAAGTACAGGAACAACCAAAGATGCCAGATCCTCAAAATCCAACCTGAGAATATAAATATAAAATATGGCAAATTAATTTAAAAATAATGACTTAAATGTGTTTCAGGAAAATCTATAACACACAGAGTGTTTCACAGAGAATTACTGTCACCACTGGCACTATTATTTTTTTGTCGCAAAAATATCTGGACACTCCTAATTCCTGTCCACATGCTTTCATACACACACTGTCCATACTCTTCATTCCCACCACTGTAGGATAGTGTTCTCTGGATTGATAGAGCCTTGTCAAATACTTTTCAGATGACCTGGAGTAGAGGTTGTGATCCAGAACTAATCATCCAACAGCAGCATCGGATCTTACGAATGCTCTTGTGGCTAAAAGCAAACAAATCCTTACAACAAATTCCCAGTTCTAGAGTTAAGCCTTTCCTGAAAACTAAAGGCTGTTTGCTACAGTAAAGAATGGACGTTCAATCCTTATTAACAGGTTTCATTTCAGAGGACATGTTTTATAAGTGTCCTTGGGATGCAATACAATCGCTGTTTAGAAAAATGGACCCCTGACATGTTGTTAGATTATTCTCGCTCCGGATCCAGTGCAGTTTCTACTACTAAGAACTAAGCAGTGCTACTAACTACTAAGAAGTCATATATTTCAGTTTGGACCGAAAGTAAACGCCACTCTGTGCTGAGCTGAATTCAAAGTGATGTGGAAAGTTTATGGTAAGCATCAATTCTCTTAATGCCTCTGAGAGCTCTGTGGTGTTGGGGGCTGCACTGTCATTACTGTACACTGCAGTGGAGGGCTAAAGTCAGACAGCTTGAACCAATTGAGAGTGTTCCCTTCTGGTAATGAAACAGCTAACACTATAAGAACTGAAACACACCCCATTAAAAACAGCATCAGGGATCACTTCAGCGCACCCAAGACTGGGCCCATTATTCACCACCAAATGCAGTCCAGTTCCCTATTCCACAACCCTTTCATTCCTCCATCCCTCCCTCCTTCCCTCTCTCCCTCTGTCTTTCACTTTCTCCCTTTCTTTTACAAGGCAGAAGTTATTGCCATCATTTCTGCTCTTCATAAAGAAGCATTGATTTGCAGCCCTGGAGTTCCGCCTGCCTCCACTTTTGTCCAGCTCGTAAAAGCGGGAGTCTTTACAGTAAAAGGAGAGAGAATAATGCGGCCTGTTGTGGAAGAGCTGGCTTAGCCTGGCGGTCTCACCGGGGCTGGACGCTGGACTGAGCCCCTTCTGAGAGCGAGTCAGCAGAAACAGCGGGCAATTAGAGGCATTGGAGGAACATTCTAGAACAAGGCAAGGCCATAAACACCACTTATTATGAAATGTCATGAATTAGCACGATTAGAATATTTGAAGTGTAAGCTTTGGACATGCAATGAAGCAGAGGGAGAGAGGGGAGACAGGGTTGGGGCATATTGGAGAATACCCCTGACCCATGCAATGTAGAGCATAATGGCCAAGAAAGGCCTCAGGAAATTAAAAAGAAATATAGGGGTGTGCAAAAGAAAAAAAAGGGGGCTAACAGAGTGGCACTTATTAAAGTTATATGAACTGGTGCAGCCAGTTTTCCAAAGGGGATGGAATGAAAGTGGAATGAAATAAGAACATAAAGAAAAAAGAGGTTTATGTAGGTTTAATTAAGCTAGAGCACTGCTGAACAAGTTCCACCTTTCAGCACCGGCCACATTGTCTGACTGGTTTCTCCCAATGTTGCAGTGTAGCTTATAACACAAACACATGCTCCAAATAAGTTGGGACAGTACATGAAATATGAGTCAAAACTGCATTTGATGGTTTCAATTATGAACTTAATATTATATTATTAATATGTTATTACTTGTTTAATGTTCAAGAACAATATCTGTCATTGTCATATTTTCCCTTCAGTTTTTTTCAGTGTAGGGTCTGTGTGGGCTTCCTCTGGGTGCTCTAGGTTCAGTCCAATAACACATGTTGGTAGGTGGATGGCTGGTAAGTGAAACTGTCCAGTGTGTGAGAGTGTGTAAGTGAATGGGTGAGTGTGTGAAGCTTTGTGATGGACTCATGCTCTCTCTAGGTTGTGATCCTGCCCTGTGGCCAATGATTTCCACATAGGATGTGGAACCACCACAACCCTGAGCAAGATGAAGTGGTTACTGAACATAAATAAATACATGAATGAATGAATAAACATTACACGCTGCTTCTTTCAACCTGGTTTTGCAGTGGCAGAATTTTCTGCCGCCACCGTCATGTTTAACCTTCATACATGCAGCACTACTTCTATAATCCCTCCTCAGGTGCATAATAAATCATTTGCAGGATTTAGCAAAAACAGTGCCACCAGAGGGTGAGAGATCAATTTTCAACAGGATATAAGCACTGTTTTCAAATACAAAGACAACAATGTCGGTAATGCTACATATTTAAAATCTTCTCTATGTGCTGGTTTGGTTTAAATACGGGTCAAAGTGGATCTACAAATCTTGTTTTTATTTGCATTTCATATGCTATTCCAACTCATTCAGAATCGAGGTTGTAATCTCAGCTGTTGACTTAGCAGTTATTTTATCACTTTATCACAGTTATTATGTCAGTACATGGTCTGGAATGTTCTGGGAACTGTTGAAGTTGGACACCATTGTTAAACCTAATGACTGAACCGATGTCCAATCGCTATTGTTTGGGCGGAGTGATCTGTATCCAGATTAAGACTTTAGAAATTTGAGTTGTGAGTTAATTTGCACTGAACTACTGTGTACGTTTGTGTGTGTGTGTTCATGTGTGTCTGTGTGGGACGTGTCTGGTTGATCACTTCAATCTTTCCAACATGTGAAATGTAATTGAACGTCCCCTTGGGTCATGCTGGCAGAAAGTGAAAGAGTGTGAGTACGTGCATGCATGTGTGTGTGTGTGTGTGTGAGTTGGTTGTTTAGAGCAAGTCAAAGCAGGTGTCTTGGAAGCACAGGCATGGTCAAATCGATGGAAAATGATCTAGTCAAATAGAACAGTACAGAGTTCAGACTGGTGACTTCAACGGTACTTTCCCCCCTCCTCCAGTCGCCTGATCCCCAGTGAACTCTCCTGACTCCAGCAAGAAAATGTTTTTTTGTTTCTTCTTCTTCTTCTTCTACTTCTTCTTCTTCTTCTTCTTCTTCTTCTTCTTCTTCTTCTTCTTCTTCCTCCACATATGTGTTATTTCAACCTGAAGGCAGTTTAGACAGACATGTGTCGTCACTGAGTTTTCAACCAATCCATTCTGGGTAAGTATGTTATGCTAGTGTAGTGGAGTACGGACCAAATATGAATATTGGACAATGAAGGAATAATGAAATGAAAGGTTTTGAATTAAACCTTTCTCACTCTGACCAGGACTTTCGTCTGGTCCCGAAGTCAACATTCCACAGGACTGTTTGAACAACGGGGTGCAAAGCCCCCACACACGCACACTCATAAGCTAAGAGCATCAAAGAACCCTTTAACGTAACATATGGCATCTGGATCCCCTAACCTCTTCAGGAACTCGAGATAACTTTTATGATGCTTTTAGAGAGACAGGAACTTCAAACAAAGAAGAGAGCTTTTACGGCCGCCTATGACAAAGTGGCGCCTCAATATCCCTTATCTTTCACGGGGATCAACAGATGTTCAAACCAAAGTGACCTCGAGTGAACTCCCGTGAATCACCAACCAAAAGCACGGATCAACAGCGACACCGAATGGACACTGGCGAAACTACGCCTCGCTCAGAGCCGCCGGAAAACAATAGCGAAAATAATCGAACTCTGAATTATTTGTATATAAACGAATGTATTAATGTCACTTTCTGTACCCTCAGATGAATGCCTACCTCCTAATGAAATGATGTATAGTGCCGATTGTTTCTATTACAAAGATCAGTTTTGTCTCTGAATGAGAGAAAATGGATTAATGTTTTATTTTTCAGCGTATCATCACGAATTGGACGTGAACAATGTACTCAAGATGGGACCTTATGTAAATGTCTGATATTAATAGTCCAATGTACTCATTGTTATAGGTTGACAACAGGTATAAGAATTTTGATACGAGAAACTCATATTCCTTATGTATGAATCACAGATTCAAACCCCCTCCTCCTACTCTCTCTCTCTCTCTCCCTCACGAGAGTCACGTGAGTCTGGACTCGCGTCCAATCAGAAAGAGGACGCCTCCCATTAGGGCGTGACCGCGCCAGCCTTGAAAAGGCCAAACAGCAAGACAGACAATGAGTTCGAAGTTTGAAGAGTCGCGAGGACTCTACAAAAGTAACGGACCACTGAAAAAGAGAGGACGCCGAAGACAACAACCACGAGGAGATCCGAGAAACCTTGAACAACAAAAAAACGCTGTCTCTTCCACGCCGACAACGAAACAAAGGAACCCTCTCAGAGACTTCAGAAAAGCTTACGAGAGACGTCTCGAAATTAGCTAAGAGTATGAAGTTTAACTAATAAGTCGAGTAATTTGAATATCTTTCTTTTCTTTTAATCTTGTTTATGTTTATTACCTACCTAAGTTTAATCTCACGACTAATCGAAGCAGGTGAACTTATTCGTGGCCAGAGTAAGGAAACACTGCCGAGGTACCATAGAGTCTTAGAATAAGTGAGTTTATTGAAGCGGTTTTTCAGTTCTGGAGCTGCAGCAACCAGCGAACTTTCGTCTCAAACGTCCATATTTTGGACTCTCCCACTCCGGACCGAAGGCCGAAGAGAGGATCCTGCCGCCTGCGTCATCACACTCCGGGTACGCCCGAGACAACTCAATCAACAAGAAAGACCTCCACGCTAAACCAGCCTGGACGCTTCTGCGGTAAGAACCGCGAGACTAAGTGAGACGCCTCCATTCCCAGGATTCCAAAGAGCCTCTGCATCCAAACGAGTGGTGAAAAACCGACGAAAAGTAAGCTAAACTTATGCACTTTCAGAGCTGAACACCGAATTAAGTTCTTGATAAATTCTGTATTAATTAAACCTTAGTTAGTAACCTTAGTCACAAGTTAGAAGTGCCTAGCTCACCTTAAGGTCAAAATCAGTTCCCCCTGCCGGACACCGTGAGATTACAAGGTTGTGCTATGTTAACTAAATATCTTCTTTTTATTAATAAAACTCTCATTATTTGAAGTCACAGTGTTTGCAATTTATTCATTAGAATTTCTGAAAATCCTGAAGAACTCATTTAGCATGATTATTATTCATTCTCAAACTAATTATTAATGTTTTAATTGCTTAAACCAATTATAAATCTTAATTAATATCATTAAGTCAAATATCAGAGGTTGGAGGAGTTTGAATAAGGTCAAGGCTATAAAACAAATTATAAAATTATATGTATATGTATCGGGGTGTATGACCAACATCCACTACATATAAAATATATATATTTTATTGGCGCCCAACGTGGGGCCAGGAAAAAGGCTTTTTAATGAACAAAACTGTAAAACACTACACTGAATAACGATTGAGATTCAAAGCTTGATGTGGGTAATTTCGTGTTGTGTTTGTTACTGCTGAAAAACTGTTCTGTGATATATACCGGTTAGAAAATAAGCTTGATTGTTTTTGAAAGAGCGCGGCTCTGCGCCATTTTGCATGCATTAAATTGAGGCCTGGGCACGTCTGAACTGCGCGAAATTCCGCTGTGAGACTTTGTGAGACCTCCCGCCGCGAAATCCCGGCGAAGAGAGACCACCAAACCGAATACCCCCGTTCGTTTTAAACTGGGTCGCTACCAGCGTTAATAACGAGATCGCGCGCTAGGCGATTGGGAGGTTATTAAACAGCCGAAAATACGGCTTGTATGAAGAGCAGTCTGCTCTCGTCAGCTGTTCCTGTTAAACTGAAATCATATTCAGAAAGGAACGAACCCCTTTGAAGGGGCGGAGCTGAAACTAAGGAGGGAAATTCAAAACGCCCCCAAAACAGAGGAAGACAAATTCCCTCTTGTGGTATAAGTGCGTAATTGCAGGGAAAAATACTTCATAACTAGCGTCTATTGAAGCGTGTCCTCCCTTGCTCCTCCTTGTGGTCAAGTGGTGCTACCCTTGACGTTTGATTCCCGTACACCTTCTAGTGGTTGGGAGGTTGTCCGCCGAGACAACATAAGTGTTTAGCAGCCCTCTGGTGTTTAAAAGTTGTCATTACAGATGAAATTCTTTTAAAATACCTTAGTGTAAAATCTCTGTTCCCCTTTTAAATTGTTATTTTTACTTTTGATAGAGTATCTGAGCGTTTAAAATCTTTATCCCATTTTAGATTTTAATCTGATAACGCCCTCTAGTGTTGAAACTTCCCGCTACAGTGGAAATTCCCACTTGTGTTATATTGTGTCTGCCCGTACTGTGTCGATTGGGATTCCCACCAGCGCCGACTGGTGTCCATTGCTGCTATTGCATTGTAACTTGCTTGTCGCCCTCTGGTGTCCTAGTCTGGTATTACAATTTAAGCTCAACTTAAATACTGAAGCTCGCTGTTGCCATTCAGACTTACCTTCAGTACCCTCTGGTGGAGAAAACTTGCTATCGCAATTGAAATTGTCGACCAGTTCACACTGATAAGACCTGGTATCACAGCTCTAGTGGCTGTCTCTAAACTCTGCACATCTGAATAATTACAAGTGAAGGCTTGGAAGCATAATAAGTTGATACAACCACAGCAGACAGTGTGCAGTAATTAGAGATTGACATTTTAACTTGATACCAGACCACAAACGCAGTTAAAAGAGAGAGTCTGTTAATCTTGCTATTCTTAATAATTCTTTAATTCGGAAAATTCCTTTACTTTCATAATTCCTTAATTGGAAATTATATCTAATAATAAACCTCACTTAATATTAAAATTCCTTCATCCAAATTTTTCGACAATCCTTTAATTCAAAATTTTTAATAATTTTAATTATTGAAAATTTTTTTTTTCTCTCTCTTCTTTTATTCACTCGCGCATAGCAACTTTCACTCCACCCTCTCCTACTAACAGACTTCCCTTAGAGATTCACAAGTGAACTCTAACACCATACATACTGGCAGTTACTCTTAGAGCACTCGGTACCAGTGAATTTAGTTCAGATTTAGTTAGAGAAGGGATTAACGGAATTAATCCTAACTAAATAGAAGTAAGTTACACCTCGCAGTTAAAACACAGCTAACATGGCAGAAGGGACTTTTTCTTCGGAAGTATATGTAGAAGGTTTGTGGGATGAGGCATTCTCTGTTCTGACCAGCATCACCAGTGATGTGATGCCTGGACTCGCAGAAACTGTGCAGAAAACCTCACAGGCCCATCGTGACCACATGGTGGCTAAGTGGGTAGAGAACCACTTAACCGACATCCTCAAGGGCAAGCCCCTAACTGAGGCATTAGGTCAGATAGCCCTCCTCGCTGTAGTACAGCTAAGAGCCAGCGAACGTGAGCTTGAGGTATCAAGGCGACAGCAGGCAAAGGTAGAGGCAGAGCTAAGTCGACTTCAAAGCGAAATAGCTGAAGGGAACACGCTGCCCCAGGTCACACCCGATGTGCCACCTAGTGCCGCTACAGAAAGACAAGGCCAGCAGGAAGATAGTGAGGATCAGGAACCAGACTCAGGGACCGTAACCTTTAGAGCTGCTGCAGCACCTCCTCTGGTATCAACGGGTATTTCCCCTTCCCTTGTGTCTCCTGTCAGTCGTCCCTTACAACGCCCTGCTAGACCCAGAGCACTGCAACCCAGTGTCTGGTCCCCTCAACCTTTACCCTCTCATGGTCCCTCATACAAGGACCTAGATAAAATCGCGCGTAATATAACCCGCTTTGATCCCAAACCTGACGGTTCTAATGATATCTTTTCCTACCTAAAAGATATTGACTTCTACCTCCAAAGGTTCCCCGGGATCACCATAGATGACAGACTATATGTGATTAAACTGACCTCCAACCGAGACGTCAGTAACTTCATTGAACGTCAGCCAGACTATGTAAAAGCGCGATATGATGTGCTGTGCCAAGCATTGGAGGAAGAATTCTCCAATCACCTGTCACAGACCGGACTGGCCGCTGCTTTGAACATAAAACAGCAACGCCAGGAATCCCCTCAGCAATATTATAATCGACTCAGACAGGCGTACTTCGGACCTAGAAATGACTCCGGAATGGAGGAAGAGTTAAATTTCAAATCACTATTTATCCAAAACCTCCATCCCCACACCAGTCACCAGTTGGGAGTCTCAGCTTGCCCTCGCACCCTGTCTAGCAGGCAGCTGCGTGATTTAGCACTCAGAGGTTTCCTAAAATCCCAACAAATTCCCAACAGGCGGTCCGAAACACCCCAAGTCTTCAATGTCGACTCCAGCTCCCCACATTTAGAGTTAGAAGGTGCCACCCAGGCCGATCCACCAAGATCCGCCCTGAACCCTTCCTCCACTCCGTGGACCGATGAGGGCCCGAAACCTCATCCGCCCTCACACCAATACAAGCGCTACCCTCCTCGCAGGCCAGACAGAAATCACGACAAAGATTTCTGGAACCCTCGGGACAGGGCTGGGTATGGTCGTGACTATTACCCTGTAGAAAACCGTGGTGCGGGCCGTGGAAAACCATCACATCCCCATAAGGGATATGAGCGAACAGCTCCGAACCAGCTTCCTGATTCCTATAGAGAAAAGAAAGAGAAATACTGGTATCAAAATAAAGAAAATCACGCTAAAGACAAGCTTAAAGACAAGGAACTCAGCTCTAAGGAGTTAGAGGACATCCGCCGAATGCTTGCAATGATTTGCAAAGAGAAAAAGAAAAAACCTGACGTTCTTTCTATCACCTCTTCGCGGTCTAACCCAAAGCCATCCTCTAACACCCCAAAAATGTTAGAGAGTTATGTAGGAGAAGTGACAAGCGAAGCTCCGTCTTCTAGCGCACCGCGCAATCTCCTCGTGACCCAAACAAACACTGAAAACCCGATGATACAGGGGGGTGACTTGCAACCACCCTCCAGTGCTGTTTTGGTTGTTCAGTTAGACGGTAAAGAAGGTTTAACGCCAAATGACCCCTCAGTCATTGAAGGCGACACACCCGTCCGACAATTCATGGGACACCTAACAGAGAAAGGGGTTGCACGCAAATTCTACTTGTCCACCATTGTGGAGAGAAGGCTAGTACATGAGGCCCTGTTGGACACTGCATCAGATGTCACGCTCATGTCTTCCGCCTTGTTCCACCAGGTTCGAGCCATTGCGCGGCGTGAAAATCGCGAGATACAGCTCCAAAACTGTTCTCTTAAAATTCAGCCGTATTCACATGCAGGCCTCACTATCCAATCTATGGCACTAATACACTTAGCCATTGGACCAATGACTTTAGTGCATCCAGTCCATGTGTCTCCTCTCGAAACAATTCCCTTCCTCATCGGCAAAGATCTCCTTAATCGCTTCGAACCACTGATTGACTTCAAAAGGTCAAAGATCTGGGCACAAGTGCGTGAGCCTTTACCCATCTGCACCCCACACCACCGGGAAGCTCAGTGTTGCCGCCTCGAAATCCGGCCTGAATCAATAGGAGATCCACCAAGTCAGATCCCTCACTTCGAGGAAGAGGAAACTGAGCCCATGGCGGCCACACCAGAGACAGCAGTCTCTCCCTGGCCCCCTAGTGCCATGTTAGAACAACGGAACACATTCCTATGCACTTTCACACAGACGTCCACAACAGACGCTCCAGGCCTTCCCATCGTGAATGGTCTCACAATGCAGGACTATCATGTAGACAATGCAGTTCTGGCTCTATGGACCGACCAGTCCGCCATAAGCCAAACCCTCTTTAACACTCTGCGCCTCACTCAACCAAATATTCCTTTGGTGAGCAGTCCTTGTCGCTTTCTTCTTAACCTGACATCAAAAGCAATGTCACCCACTGATGGAATTTGCGCTTTAACCGTCCAGTGGAACAAAAGGGTAATCACCCATTATTTCTTAGTCGTCCCTAACTTGCCGCACGACGTTTACATTGGTAGTGACTTCTTGGTGCGCCTCGACGTCCACGTAGACACCCTCAATAGTGTACTGTGGTCTTTGACTGATGTTTCAACGGAAACCTGGTCCTCCGATCTCAGCAACCTAGGCTCAGGACAAACTATTCCCGAGGTATGTCAGGTCACTAACCAAGGTTCACTTGTGGTACCTGCGAACGCAGCAAATGTACCCATCCGCTTAGTCATGCGACCTGGCCAACACTTAAGCCACGCGCATGCACTTTTCCAACCGTCACCTCAGTTCTTCGAACTAGGCCTCACCCTCGAAGCCACACCTTTGGTGGAGACGCGAGCAAGATCCACCTATCTATTCGTACGGAACGAAACCACTCAACCCTTGACGATCCCTCACTCATCTCCTCTGGGTTGGTTAGTCAGTACGAAATTCCATGACTTCGAGTTGCGAATTCCGATCATAGGACCAATGCCTGAATCCCTGCTTCTTGATCATGCAGAATCAAAGGTGTTCTACACTCATCCGACGCGAGCTGTTGCTCTCTTCTCAGCTCTGGACATGAGTAACGACGCCATTTGCAGGATAGATCTCGCTGACGACAATCAAATGACGATCACGGTTCTTTCCATAAATTCATCCCCGGAATCCTCCCGGGAACCATCTCTTCTTCCCGAAGCGGGAGAAAACACTTCAAATCCACGTACTTCAAAAGAACTATCTGACTCCGAATTTCGTATCCAAGTCGAACAAGTTCTAAAGGAGGCCGACGCCCTCCAAAGCAAAGAAGAACGTGAGAAACTCTGTGAAGTGCTCCTTAAATATCAAAAATCTTTTTCCAAAGATTCAACGGACTGTGGTCTCACTGACATTCATTCAGTACGTATTCCCACTCGTCCAGGAGCACCACCCACGTTTGTCCGCCAATACAAAATTCCGTTGGCATCCTATGAACCGGTACAAGAAATCATTGATGACTTGCTGGAAAAGGGCATAATTCAACCCTGTAACAGCACGTACTCGGCACCATTATGGCCCGTCATAAAACCAAATGGTAAATGGCGCTTAACCATCGACTATCGGAAACTAAATCAACAAGTTCCCTTGTCTCGATGGCCGATGACACAATTGGAGCAAGAACTTCCCTCGGTCCGAAACGCTAAATACTTTTCCACCATCGATGTAGCCTCTGGCTTCTGGACCATCCCGGTGCAAGCAGAAGACCAACACAAGCTCGCTTTCACTTTCGCAAACCGACAGTACACATTCACTCGGTGCCCTTTTGGATATGCCAACTCACCCGCGGAGTTTAATATTTTCTTAAACAAAGCATGCCCCGATGCCCGCGAGCGAGGCACCCTCATATATGTGGACGACATACTCATGCGTAACCACTCCCTACAGGCACACCTTGACGAGATTGATCATGTTCTTGACCAGCTTACAACAGCAGGTGCGAAAATATCACTCTCCAAATGTCAGTGGTGCAGAACAAAAGTGAATTACGTCGGTCTGCTCGTAAGCACTGATGGTGTTGAACCACAAGTGAGTCGAGTGCAAGGGGTAACAAACCTCGCAGCACCCACCAATCTTAAGGAACTCCGCAGTTTCTTAGGAGTATGCAACTACTCACGACAATTCATAGAGAACTACGCGGACCTAGCTCGTCCACTTTATGACCTCCTGAAAAAGGACACTCCGTTCACCTGGGGCGAAGCCCAGGAACACGCCATGCAGGCACTAAAATCGAAACTGTGCACGGCTCCATGCCTTGCCTATCCTGACAGTAGCAAAGAATTCTACCTAGAAGTAGGGTTCTCGAACCACTGTCTCAGCTCCGGTCTGTATCAATTACACGACAGAGACAAACGTGTCATAGCCTATGCTAGTAAAACTATGCTGGCTGCCGAAAACAAATACAGTGACTGCGAAAAAGCACTACTAGCAACAGTGTGGGCAGTCAAACATTTCTCCAACTACCTAGGTGGTCAGAAGGTGATTGTTGAAACTCATCATCAACCAGTCACTTTCCTAAACAGCCAACGAATTCGAGAGGGTGTAGTAACTAACGCTCGAGTAGCATCATGGCTAATGGCTCTCCAAAGCTTTGACTTAGAGGTGCGTTACGCGCAAAACTACAAGAGCCCCCTAGGCACAGGCCTTGCTTCCTGCAGGCGATGCGAAGGAGACATGCCTTCCCAAGTGCCACAAACTCTAGAAACCCTCTTACCTACCATGGCTAACCACCACTATTTTGATCCTAACACATGCAAAGACCTTGTCACTGCATATGTAGATGGTTGTTCGTTCCGCCGAGAACACACCCTGATGGCAGGGGTGGGTATTATCGGAATAAACGGATGGCCTCACGAACCCCTAAGTTTCAAATTGGGTGCTCAGTCCTCCCAATACGCTGAAATAGCAGGAATTCTCATCACAATCCAGTCTGCGGTCCAGAAAAGCGTAAAAACGTTGGTGATCTGCACAGACTCCAACTACGCACGCCTAAGCTTCACATGCCACTTGAGACTGTGGAAAACCAACAACTACACCACGTCAAACAAAAAGCCAGTTAAACACAAAGAGCTTTTCGCGGCATGCGAACACTTGGTAGACACGCATGACCTGCAGATCTACTGGAAGAAAGTGAAAGGTCACTCCCGAGTCCCGGGAAATGACAAAGAATTCAATGATCAAGCAGATAGCTTAGCCAAGCAAGGGGCCCGCGAAGGCACATTGTGGACGTTCGATCCCTCCCTTTTTCCAAACCCACCCGACATCGAAGTCCTAGCTGTCACACGGTCTCGAACTGTAACAAAGGCGTCGCCTGACAATGCCAAAACTACCATTGTCTCTATTAACCCTGCTTTTTCGGACGCTGACTTAGTTACTCTCCAAGCTCGAGACCCATCCATTTCGAAAATGCTTAGCCATGTCTCTGACCCATCTACTAATCCCATTGCAGCACAAGATCTTGACACCATACCAGGCCTTAAAGACCTATACGGCGCCAAAGCGTCCCTCCAAGTCGTCAAAGGCTTGCTAGTTCATGCCACTGACTCGCACACTTCACCTACGTTCGTGGTTCCTCAGTGCCACAGGGGGGTGATGCTGATGCACGCCCATGACTCCCCATCTGCGGGACACAAAGGGGTCAAAGCAACACACCATGCGCTCAAGCAGGTGGCATATTGGCCCCACATGGTAAAAGATGTGGCTGACTACATTAAAGGCTGTCTGGTATGTTGCCAATTTCAACCCTCGAATCCTCTTCATAGAGCCCCCTTGCAAAAGAAAGGAGTATCCTTCCCTTGGTCAAACCTCCAGATAGACTGGGTTGGACCACTCACTCGAACAGTAAGAGGTAACAAGTACTTCCTCACAGTCACGTGTGCATTCACTAAATGGGTAGAATGCCTCCCCGCACCGAATGACACAGCGCTAACCACTGCATACTTACTGATGAACCATGTCTTCTCACGGTTTGGCCTACCCAGCCGTGTCGACTCTGACAGAGGGACACATTTCACAGCTGAGGTCATGCAGCAGCTCTGGCAACTCTTAGGAGTAAAAGCCAGCCTTCACATTAGCTACCATCCTCAAAGCTCAGGTCAGGTAGAGCGAGCCAACCGAACTGTTGTTAGCATACTGAAAAAGTACGTAGCAGCAAACCAACGAGACTGGGATGTCAAACTCCCCCTCGTACTGATGGCCATACGGGCGACCCCACACGACGCGGTCGGGGTCTCACCCTTTGAGTTGATGACAGGGAGACAAATGACTCTGCCTCTACATCTGTTATATCAGCCAGGTGAAGCTAGCATAGCCGTAGCCTACACCACTCATCAGTATATGGAGGATCTGCAGAAACACCTCAAAGCCACCTTTGCCTTTGCCCAGCAGAAACTGGAAAAAAGTGCAGAAGGTCGCAAAGCGTACTACGATCACAAAGCATCCCACGATGAACTCCAAATAGGGGACAAGGTATGGTACTACATCTTTGTCCAACCTGTTGGAAGGTCGCGGAAAACAGGGGGGAATTTGGCCCGCAAATTCCTACCCCGATGGTCCGGTCCCTACAAGATAACAGACAAACTGTCCCCCGTTGTTTACAGGATCAAAATAAACAAAGCTCGGGGCAGTACTGAATTCAAATGGGTCCACCGCAACCAAATCCGACCACACACAACCCCCATGGGACTTGTAGGGGATACTAACGCTTGTGTTAGATCATAAACGGCAGAACCAAAGGCAGGAAGGGTGTTAGTTAACAAACAACTATAACCTTCTACTCACACCTTAGTTCTCCTATCCCTTTTCCCTTTTTCTCTCACTCTTTAACAGGCAACGAGCTTCTAACCAGACACTCAGGGTGCAAGACCCTAGTCCCTCATCGTCAATTATTATAGAGTGCTTACCCTAGGAAAATTTTATCAAAAGGGAGGTACCGTGAAAATTTTTATAATTTGTCTAAACGACTCACCATAAATACCCTAAATCTAACCATGAGCATCTCTTCCGGTAGGATGGCCCCGCTGCTCATTCTCCTGATCGTCGGCTCCCTAGGAACCGCCGTGCTCCCTGAAGTGATCGAACCGGGTCCTGACTCAGGAATAATACTGAAAGACCAGCCGGGACTGCTAATCACTAATTGCCGCCTCCATACCCAGAGAGTATTTGTACGGTTGAATCCCGCCGAAGCGTGTAGCAAAAACCTACCGATAACCACGCTGCAGACTGGCCGGAATGGAGTTAGATGGACTGAGGAAGCTATCAGACATACTGAAGCCGACGTAACTCACATGCTCCGCCAGCTACAAAAGTTTACCGTAACGCAATCAGAACTAAATGGCTTTAATAAACGACCTAAACGCTTCATAGGCGGATTGTTAATGGCAGCTGCAACTGTGGGATCACTACTGAGTCTCGGAACGTCCGCCGTCAATGCCGTCAATGTAGCCACTGTTAAACGTCAAGTAGGGGAATTGCAAGCGGAAATTCCGAACATTAAAACCCAATTAGACAAACAGCAGCAGCACCTGCAAACCATTGGGCAAACCCTACGTGGCACCGTCGTAGTGCTCAACGCTCACAGTGTCGCTTTGAACAAAACGCTCCAGACGGTTAACTCCATGCTTTCAGTAGTACAACTTGACCTTGCCCACATCCAGCTTGTGAATATGTTATTGTCTGATATGCTACAAGAAATCAGCTCCTCTGTAGATAGCCTAGCCATGGGGAGAATCCCTCCCTACCTGGTGCCCCTATCCTTAGTACAGGAGATTTTATCCACAGCAACTCGAGAAGTAGTTACTGATCTCCAGGCCCACCTAGCCTATACCTTAGGTAGCGCCATCCCAATTTATGTTAATCCTCAAGACCGAGAATTAGCATTCATTATTAACCTTCCCATAATGGCGCCTGAAAACATATACCGTTTGAAAGATGTTGTCAACGTTGGTTTCTGGCAAGATTCTGCCTACGTTCGTGTGAAAACAACATCTCTTGTAGCATACCAAGACGATAACCCTGACCTATATCTGGTACCCAATTTGCTTATGTGCACACTCACTAAAGACATTCACTACTTGTGCCCTAGCAAACCTTTCATTCGTGACAGCGCAAATGGGATCTGCGGCCTTAAGCCTATGATGAGTGACACTCAATGCCCGGTAGTCGTCACACCCCGACGTTTGGTAACCAGTACTCAAGCTGAAATTGTTGGAAATCGTTGGTTGGTTAACACCCCCTTTAGAGAGGCCCTACTAACCTATGATCAACATGACACCTCAGAAAGGGTACTCCTTCCTAGCCAAACCTTCTGGGTAGACGTCCCCGTAAACGCAATCTTACATGTAGGAGACCTGGCCCTGTATCACCTAAACCCTGACCAATATGAGAGCGATATAGAAATCTCAGAGTTCTTCTCTAAACACACCATCGAGCTAGATACTAAAACACTAACTCGCCTAGAATATGAGGGAACCCAAGTCATTGACCTAACCCCCATAGATAACACTCTTAGAGAACTATCGTCTCAACCCCTATGGCCAGTTCAGCCTGTCACCTATGCATGGTCCACCCCGGACACCTTACTAGTTACCCTGGTAGGATTAGGATATCTTTTGACCTTTGGTATAGCTTGGTTCTATTTCAAACGCACTCGAGCCCTCCAGAGCAGGTTAGAAACTTGGTCTAATAAAATGGTCAAATTCGTTAGACATAAGAGAGCCCAGAGAGGTGAACCCCCAAGTTTTAGATATGAAGCCGAAGGCCATGTCGAAGAATCAGCTCTCGAGGTTGCGTTTGAACAAGACCTGCCCCTAAATAATTAGGATCCCTTCAGCCTGCAAACATACACATTCCATATGCACCCATACACTAATAGGAATACATCAGCTCTGGAAATGTGTTTGAATATGCTTGCTGATCTCACCTTCCTCCACAGCAAAGTTTCTTCTCAGCTCCATGCTCCCTGCAGAACCATAAAGCTGAAAAGAAAGGGGGGAATGTAGTGGAGTACGGACCAAATATGAATATTGGACAATGAAGGAATAATGAAATGAAAGGTTTTGAATTAAACCTTTCTCACTCTGACCAGGACTTTCGTCTGGTCCCGAAGTCAACATTCCACAGGACTGTTTGAACAACGGGGTGCAAAGCCCCCACACACGCACACTCATAAGCTAAGAGCATCAAAGAACCCTTTAACGTAACATATGGCATCTGGATCCCCTAACCTCTTCAGGAACTCGAGATAACTTTTATGATGCTTTTAGAGAGACAGGAACTTCAAACAAAGAAGAGAGCTTTTACGGCCGCCTATGACAAAGTGGCGCCTCAATATCCCTTATCTTTCACGGGGATCAACAGATGTTCAAACCAAAGTGACCTCGAGTGAACTCCCGTGAATCACCAACCAAAAGCACGGATCAACAGCGACACCGAATGGACACTGGCGAAACTACGCCTCGCTCAGAGCCGCCGGAAAACAATAGCGAAAATAATCGAACTCTGAATTATTTGTATATAAACGAATGTATTAATGTCACTTTCTGTACCCTCAGATGAATGCCTACCTCCTAATGAAATGATGTATAGTGCCGATTGTTTCTATTACAAAGATCAGTTTTGTCTCTGAATGAGAGAAAATGGATTAATGTTTTATTTTTCAGCGTATCATCACGAATTGGACGTGAACAATGTACTCAAGATGGGACCTTATGTAAATGTCTGATATTAATAGTCCAATGTACTCATTGTTATAGGTTGATAACAGGTATAAGAATTTTGATACGAGAAACTCATATTCCTTATGTATGAATCACAGATTCAAACCCCCTCCTCCTACTCTCTCTCTCTCTCTCCCTCACGAGAGTCACGTGAGTCTGGACTCGCGTCCAATCAGAAAGAGGACGCCTCCCATTAGGGCGTGACCGCGCCAGCCTTGAAAAGGCCAAACAGCAAGACAGACAATGAGTTCGAAGTTTGAAGAGTCGCGAGGACTCTACAAAAGTAACGGACCACTGAAAAAGAGAGGACGCCGAAGACAACAACCACGAGGAGATCCGAGAAACCTTGAACAACAAAAAAACGCTGTCTCTTCCACGCCGACAACGAAACAAAGGAACCCTCTCAGAGACTTCAGAAAAGCTTACGAGAGACGTCTCGAAATTAGCTAAGAGTATGAAGTTTAACTAATAAGTCGAGTAATTTGAATATCTTTCTTTTCTTTTAATCTTGTTTATGTTTATTACCTACCTAAGTTTAATCTCACGACTAATCGAAGCAGGTGAACTTATTCGTGGCCAGAGTAAGGAAACACTGCCGAGGTACCATAGAGTCTTAGAATAAGTGAGTTTATTGAAGCGGTTTTTCAGTTCTGGAGCTGCAGCAACCAGCGAACTTTCGTCTCAAACGTCCATATTTTGGACTCTCCCACTCCGGACCGAAGGCCGAAGAGAGGATCCTGCCGCCTGCGTCATCACACTCCGGGTACGCCCGAGACAACTCAATCAACAAGAAAGACCTCCACGCTAAACCAGCCTGGACGCTTCTGCGGTAAGAACCGCGAGACTAAGTGAGACGCCTCCATTCCCAGGATTCCAAAGAGCCTCTGCATCCAAACGAGTGGTGAAAAACCGACGAAAAGTAAGCTAAACTTATGCACTTCCAGAGCTGAACACCGAATTAAGTTCTTGATAAATTCTGTATTAATTAAACCTTAGTTAGTAACCTTAGTCACAAGTTAGAAGTGCCTAGCTCACCTTAAGGTCAAAATCAGTTCCCCCTGCCGGACACCGTGAGATTACAAGGTTGTGCTATGTTAACTAAATATCTTCTTTTTATTAATAAAACTCTCATTATTTGAAGTCACAGTGTTTGCAATTTATTCATTAGAATTTCTGAAAATCCTGAAGAACTCATTTAGCATGATTATTATTCATTCTCAAACTAATTATTAATGTTTTAATTGCTTAAACCAATTATAAATCTTAATTAATATCATTAAGTCAAATATCAGAGGTTGGAGGAGTTTGAATAAGGTCAAGACTATAAAACAAATTATAAAATTATATGTATATGTATCGGGGTGTATGACCAACATCCACTACACTAGAGATACACTACTCACACATGGATTCACATGCAAACTTGCGGGGTCATATATATATATATATATATATATATATATATATATATGTATGTATGTGTGTGTGTGTGTGTGGGTGGGTGTATGTGCTAAACAGAAACTCTTTGAAAACAAGTACCCACATACACATGCACTGATTGCTTCATGCTATTACATCCAAGGCAGCTTGTGCAGACCAACATTTCCTCTTTTTTCCCTCCAGAAAATTCCTAAAGACATTTAAAGCTTTTCCAGCTGGACAATTGAATAAAATAGCTCCATTGTTTTGAGGCAAACTGACGTCAGCACCAATTAGGGGTATCCTGGCTGATGAAATGTATAGATGGAGTGTCATGAAAGTCAGGAAGGTATGGAGAGGTGAAGCTATGTGTGTGCATAAGATCATACATGGGCAAATAACATAATACATATGTAAAATAGATAAATAAATACATAAACAAATAAATAATAAGGTTTTAATCTATAGCCTACATTTAATATACTTTAATATTATATACTTTATAATATAAATATATATATATATATATATATATATATATATATATATATATATATATATATATATATTATATATTCACTCTCTTCCAATGCATCTTCCACAACTGTATGTCACAATGTATTTATTATACTGTAAACAATGCTGAAAATTATGCTGAATGTCAAAGCCTACATATGTGCACCCACCAAGACTTATCCCTTGTATATGGAACGAGAAGAAGGATAGGAAGGGAGGGATTGGCAAGGAAAGGTCAAGAAAGTGGGGGCAGTACAGAGGTGTAGGTGTGGCAACAGAGGGGCTAAAGGACAAGTGGTCTGTACAAAAGAATTAGAACAATTGCTGTTGGAGAAATCAGGACAGAGCCATCGGTACGAAAGGATTGGGACAGAGGGATCTGGAGGGGTCTGGCCTCTTCCTCTGTTTGCTGTGGATAAAGATTTGAGTCGCTGTCTGTGTAGTCTGAAAACCCTGGGCTAATGAATGGTGTGTTTACTTGGCTATCTGAGCTCCTGTTAACTGTCAAACAAACACAGCGACGGTGGGGATGAGTGATAGTCTGGGGAATACCCATCACTCAGCTGTGATTTAAACAACACTGTGTCTGAAAAAACCTCCACCAGCTGCTTCTCCACGCTGCTGTGAAGCATTAACACTGAACAATGCAGGCTTAATTAATCCAAATTTCTTCTGATTAGCCTGATTAGGCCAGGAATAAATTAACCAAGAGTCTGCACACATCGTGTCTGATGTTGAAACAATTTGAAAGTTACTGGTGTAGAGAGAGAGAGAGAGAGAGAGAGACAGCGAGAGAGCGAGAGAGAGAGAGAGAGAGAGAGAGAGAGAGAGAGAGAGAGAGAGAGAGAGTTATTACCACCACACTGACCTCATTAGACTGAATTCCTCAGCTTTCTTTCTATTCTTTTTTACTCATCCTCCACTCTCCACCCCCCCCCCCCCAACCCCCCCGTCTCTGCCCTGCACAGGGGACAGACATAATTTAAGACTGGACCTCCAGCAGGGCTCCAGAAAAAAGACCTAGACTGGACCATGTCACATTCACATCATGTATAACACACACACACACACACACACACACACACACACACTGGACCACATCAGCTCCAACACTTTCCAAACTCCAGAGTGTGACATTCCCACACAAAGAAACAGCTTTTCTATCTGTTTACATCTTCAGAATTAAATGTTATCATTTCCATCTTTCCTATCGACTGCACTGCTTCGTAGAGAGCCCTGATGTGGCCTCTCCAGCATGCATGCACATGTTCTTCCTCCCAGCATGAAGAACATTCACTTTGACTGCAGATGTTTTCTACACTGATACATGACAAAAAACACACATGAGAAGTCCTCAAACTGCCTCATACATGAAAAAATAATTATTACATTAGTTATTACAGTATTACAGTATATTACAGTAGCTAATGTGAATTACTTAGAAACTGCTATCACCCAGTTACTGCAATGAATTACTCACTACTATAATTGATCCAAGTCTGAGTAACTACTGTTAATTACTAAGATTTAAGATCTGTTAATTACTAACATTTAATGCATATGAAATACTCTACTGTGTTACTACTGTGAACTACTCAATAACAATTCTGAAGTTCTCACTAAATATTATAAACCTAATGCAATAGTAACACAGCAATAAAAATGTGAACAGAATTCTTTGAATTTAAGCTGCTAATCTCACACTGCAATCATAAAAACACATGCATGTGCACGCTCACATGTACAGAGTATTTTTTGCTGTTGTTTTGGAGCTCCATACAGCGGTGCAGAACAATGAGATATGGCTGGGTGGACGCTAAATATAGACATGTGTCTTTCCCAACTTGTCTCTGCTCTCTCATGGTGGCCTGTGGAGAATGTGTGTTTTTGTTCTTTTTTCTGTGTGAGTGTGTGTGTGTATGTGTGTTGTTCTCTGTACGCTACACACAACTTTGTGGTTTCTCCCAGTGAATGGAACAATTTCCTGCGAGGCCGAGGGAAAAGCCCTGGAACAGCAATCTTCCATAACACACTCGCTATTCCACAAAACTCCTCAGACATGTCTTGGCTTCTTAACAGGGATCCATCTTTCCTCTTTTGTCGAGGCCTGCAAAGAAAAAAACGCAGCAAGACATGGATTATAATGTTGGATTGTGGTTACTGCTTTTCACTGCATTTCAAATCAGGATTAGGCACGTACAGCTTCATGGACTGGGAAAGACATACGGAAAGCTGCACCAACTCAGTTCACATAACATAGTGGGAGACAGAGATTCAATTTACAAGAACATAAATACTCACTCAGAGGAGTATCATGTTCCCCAGTACTACACTCTCATAGACCTGTGTTAAGATTCAAATGTCATAAATAAAGTAAATAAATTAGCCAAATCAGCTAGCAAAAGTTCAAAATATCATCTTATTTAAAAAATGCATGGGAATTAAAGCTTGATGCAAATGTTGATATGATTTAATGTCCCACCAATCGGCAAACTACTAATATCTTCACCTGAACTCATTTTGTGGTTGAATCAGTGATAATTTCTTTAACAAAGTTTATAATTAAATATATTTGTTGATGAAATATGTTTCACAACAAAAACTACACACAGATAATGGTTCTACAAGGGTTCTTTAGTAAGAAAATGGTCCTATGTATACACTTGTAACAATAGTGGAACTGTTTTTGGTGCCATATAAGATGCATATATATGAAAGGTGTTTCTTTCCTCATATAAAACCCTTCTCTAAAAGGTGTACATTCTCCATCAATCTGAAGAACACTTTCATGATGCAAAGAGTTCTTCAAGTGTTCATTGTCATCATTTATTTTAATTGTGTAGGTGAGACCTAAATTAAAAATATACAGTTGAAACAAGAACTATGACAAAATGTTTTGCACTTTTCATCAGTGAATAAAATTAAATGAAAATCTGCCAGTTTGCTGTTGTCAAGGAAACAAGAGTGACCAGGTGGAATACTGAAGAGGAGTCGACTCCCAAAAAGTGTGTTACTGTCACTGTTATCAACTCTTGGCCACTGAACATCAATTAAATCTCTCTTTAAATTTAAAATGTTGATGTCAAATAAATGCAAAGTGTATTTGAAGAAAAAATTTACCAATTGTCTTCCATAATTTTGGATGTAAAGGTTTTTATATGTAATTTTATTTTTATGAATTTTAATTGTTTATGAAATGTATTCATAAATAATATTCAAAAAAGTAAAATCTTTAAAAATACATAACCAAATGTAGCATTTTTTTATTTTGTAGATAAGTACATTTCTTGCCAATTAAAACAATAATTAAATGATTAAAATGAGGCAAAACTAATAAATATTTTAGTAAAAAAAAACACTAAGACCAAAACTTAATCAAAACCAACTGCCAAAATGGACACTGGGTTGAATGATTTTAAATCTCACAGAACTGTTCCAACACCTCGTGTAAACCCTTCCTGAGGAGTGAGAATAGAAGTTGTTGTTAAGTGGACACAATCTAGCAATAATTACCCATAATTTCAGAAAACAAATAGTTGGTTGAGAATAACTACGGCCTCTAACATTAGTTATCTGGGTTGGTCATAATTAGAAGAAACCTGGGAAAAGGCAGAAAGTGTGGAAGCTTGTTTGGCCTGAAGGCCTTTTGAAATGAATAACTGTTGATCTGTTTCACTGTATTGTTTATGCTGTATGTTCCCATCCTGGCTGTTTTGAGTTCAGCAGGTTTCTGAGTCACTGCCATTGTTCTCCTTCCAGCACAGTTAACATCATTTTCTTTTGTTCAACATGAGTCAGCTGTGTATTTGTTGATGTGTGTGTGTGTGTGTGTGTGTGTTACTGCCAAACACAGTGATCCTCCCTTTATGCGATAATTTAAACTACATAAGCGAATATATTTAGATGACATGTATTAGCTTTACTGAAAATCTACATCCAACACTTCTTCTGAATTAAAAGGGTATTAATGGGACCTGCAGGACAAATAGAGGAGAGACAGTGAAGGAACAGCATTTTCTCCTCCCTCAATATCAGCAGCTGAGTGCACGCAACAGATGCTCTGTTTCATTTACATCATAATGTGGATGTTGGTGTTGAGAATTATGTCACACCCAAGCTGACCGTGTTCCAGTTCAGACAGTTCAACATTCAGAAACACCTATGCCCTAGGTTTAATTCTTAACTCATTCCTGGTTAGCAATGTTAGCGATACCATTAGATAACAGTGCATTGTGTGGAATTTTTACACATCCAAACACAATGGAAACATCTGGTTTCATATGTAATGCAACAAAAGACACCCAACCTCCAACTGTTCAGTAGGTGCTCACTGCACAGAGTGCATATAAGAGAATGTTTCCTCACTTTTTGCTAGCTCTCCAGTCTGGTTGCATGCTAGAAAGAAATTTTGGTGTTTGTTTTCAGGCCTAGCTCTGAAAATAGGGAAAAACTAAGGGTTTTGGCCTGAAATGGGTTTTTAGGGTTTTTATCTGTATGTCACTGGCTGAGCCACGATTAAGAAAAAGGCTCTGGATGCATTTAGATCGTAGAGAAAACTCTGAACTTTGAAAAGCATAAAAAAAGATTGGGATGTTCCTCCATTTCTGCTCCATATAGGTAATATTTACTTATTTTTGCTGTTACAATTACATTATTTAAGGTGGACCGCTAACTGCATGAAAGTAAACAGACTGTAAGTGCTAGAGAACAAAACAAATTGAGTTACAAATTTGTTCTGTGGTAATTCAAATAGGGAATAAAAACAAAAAGACAAGCTCATATTCAGCCACATACACACTACAGTCGGCCTCTTGCTCAAATATACAATTCCACCTTAAAAGATGCAGACCTTGTTGTTTGTAGGTGGAGTTTGTTGTGTGTGAGAACAGTAGCTCTCCAGCATAGTCTACATTTCCATTAAGGGGTTTCTACCTTTTTACTGCAGTAACAGCTTCTACACTTCTGGAAACATTGCTGTGGGATTTGATTGAATCACCAGTAGATTGACCAGAGGAGGATGGGTTACCCTTTGTGAGCCTTGGTTCCTCCCAAGGTTTCTTTCTCAGCTGGGGGAGTTTTTCCTTGCCACTGTCGCCCCTGGCTTGCTCACTTGAGGGTTTTACATTTTGTTTTTTACATTTCATGTCAAATCTTGTCTTACTGGAATTCTGTGAAGCCGCTTTGTGACAACATCAATTGTGAAAAGCGTTATATAAATAAATTTGATTTGATTTGATTTGAATTCAGCCGGAAACAAAGCATTATTAATCAGCTACAAGTGCTGGTATATTAGTCTTGGATCACAAAAAACTCATCCCAAAAGTACTGCATGAAGGTCCATCACTCCAGTGATGACAGTGCATGCTGGGAACCGGGGGTTAAATCATATAATTGAACAAGGTGAACCTTAAGCTCACTGCAACTGCTCCCATTGTAATAAATATTTTTCTATAGAGTAAAATATAAGTAACTGATGACATGTTATTGTAAGGGGTGTCCACAAACTTTTGAACATACTGTGGACATATACCTCTGATGGACAAATATGTATCCATACCTCCCTTTTGTATGACAGCGTCTAATCCCAGTAGCTCTACAAGTCAGTCAGGAGACACATGTTCATGTGTGTTTTAGGTGAGAACTCATCTCGTCAAAACCAAGCCATCGAATATGGAGATGCTTGGTGATGGTAATGATTTGAACATATTGCTCAAGATCTTTTGTTCTCCTCAGGATCTGCCCTTCCTTGCTGTTGTTAGAGCTGTAAATCACTGAACCCTTCACAGATTTTCACAGAATCACCCGGGCAATATAGTGTGCACTATTTGCTAATGCCCCACCCCCAGTTTAAACCAGACCAAGCAGCGACCTGCCCGACAGCAAGCAGTTCACTTCAGTTTACGGAGCCCTGACACAAGCAGCACATTCAGACACTTACGCAACAAGCTCTTCTTAAAGGCCGTGAAAAGCAAAGAGGAAAAAAAAAAACAGCCCCTGGCTAGTGCTAAGCTGTTGAGGGAATTCTTCTTAACAAGACGATGGGAATCCGGGATCCATTTTGATCGGAAAAGATATCCTGAGAATATTTTAGTGATTTTTTTATAATGATGTATTCCTACTACTTTGTTTATTCACCTGTGTATGTAGGTCAAGGGTCAATGAGCTTACAAATTCTATGTTCCAATAATTAGTGCTAAAGGCTTTTAATTATTGCCCTAAACCCAAAGAAACCTTTCTTAAAGAGTGTGTATTATTAACACAGATATTTCGACTCTCATTCCTAGACCCTAAAGTCCAGATATTGAAACTCAACTGCAAAATGACCATTTACAAATATTTACTGATTAAGCCAACAGAATTTTAGCCCCAAACTTTCACACTGAAGGTATAAGGACATAATAGAGTAACCAATCAGAACTTAGTTTTTAAACTATGGTAAGATAAACAGGTTGTTTACTATAGAAGTTGGGACATGACCACATGAAAATGAACAGTGCCTATCATGATGAATTAATACACATAAATACACATTGAACCTCAGGGAACTCTATTAACTCTATAAAAATATGAGCATATTTGTTCCTACAAAGAACCAAATACATGCACATAGGTACAGGTTCTGTTTCTCTCACACACACAAATGCAAATTTTTTATTGCTCAGCTTACAAAGTTGCTAGTCCATTTCAGCAAACAGCGTAATCTATATTTTCTGCGTTAAGTTAGTGTTTTACTGTGTGTGTGTGTGTGTGGTTCTCTTCAGTGTCTGAGAGCCAGGACACTACACAGTCAGCTGTGTGAAGTTGTCTAACAACAGGCTTTTCTGAGGTAGATCAGTGCTAGTGAATGCTATTTCTTCCACACACACACACACACACACACACTGCTCAATAAGGTATACCCCCCCACCCAATACGCAAGCACACACTCACACACACACATACAAAATACATAATCCTCCAGAGATTACCTCAGCATTATCTTCTCAAGCCTCTCATTTGAAGTGAAGAGAGCTGTTTTAAAAGTCAGTTGAAATATCTAAAAGCTTATTTGACCACTGACTTGATTTAGTTCTTTCATCTCATATCTTAAAAAAATGTTCCTGCCATTTTCTTGCCCTACAAACAATGAAGTTCTGTTTCAGACCTGTAGGTTCAAATTAACCCCGTGGCTACCAAACTCAGCACAAATGAGAATGGGAAGAAATAAAATACAAACTCCATGAAGCCAAAATGATAGAAAACTGTGAAATGCCATTTGTATTTAAAATAGAATTTAATGTCTGCAACACAATTCCTGGGGTGGCACGATGGTGCAGCAGGTAGTGTCACAGTCACAGAGCTCCAGGGACCTGGAGGTTGTAGGTTCAAGTCCCGCTCTGGGTGACTGTGAGGAGTGTGGTGTGTTCTCCCTGTGTCTGCATGGGTTTCCTCCGGGTGAATGTCTGTGTGGTGTGTTCTCCCTGTGTCTGCATTAAACTAAAAATTAAAATGTCTTTAGTATTCTTTATAACAACTACAACATTGTTTAGTAACAGGACACCAGTTTCTCTGAGTTTATCAACAAACTTAATCTGCTTTCTGTGTGTAATTTGAGCTGAAATTTGAGCCTGCACCCATCTAAATCTAGCTATCTATATTTAGATAGCCAGGTTCCTTTGGCTTGTTGATTTTCATGATTAAATTATCAATAGTACTTTTGCTATAAATAAAGTTAGTTAAACTAGCCCAAATGATGGTGCACTTTTAAGCATCAACAACATGCTCATAGTCCACCAATGGGTAGAGTGGTCTAAGTCTATACTCATAGCAGTAAATGTAAAAGTACTATTATCAAGCTGTTGCAAAAATCAACATTACAAAATAGAGGAATTTTATCTGTTGACTGTTCACATGTTGACTGTAGCCTAGACATTCCTTCTGAAACCTGAGCTCTGTGCTTTTACACAGACTTTACAATAAAACTGGTTCATAAAGAGATTTAACCATAGTTACAGAATCACTCTCTTCTGCCTTCTTCTACCATATGGAAACACAGACACTGGACACACACTCTGTTACATAATGCTACCAAGCTAGAAGGCTGAAAGCTAGTTCATACTTTCTCTGAGACATGTTAAGTTAACCACTGCTTCTTTCAAAAACTGCTGTTAACACCCTGGATGGCCAAATTCTCTTGTAGGAAAAGAGTGACTTGCCCAGTGTGTTAAGTTAGTGTTAGTTGATAAATGCCCATGTTGGCTAGCATGCTGTAGAGTGAAGGGAGGAGAGAATGGTTTATTCTAAGGGCTGGACTTCAGCACGTGTAAAAGAAAGGTGCCTCGAACCATGTTCCAGATGTAAGGACCAAACAAGGGTGGTCCAAACTGAACCAAGGTCTGGTTCATGTGCAGTGTGAAAAGATTTCATTAGATGGTTCGGACTTTTAGACCAATTACAGGAAGTTCAGGACGTGTATAACACAGAGATGGACATGACTAGGTTATTTACAATGCATTGTTCAGTGAAGGAACATGGTATGGTTATGGTAATGAGTTTACAGTTAAATTAAAGGTTTTTACATCTTTTGTAACCTCTTTGGAGTAAAGGTGTTACTCCAAAGAGGTTACAAAAGATGTAAAAACCTTTAATTTAACTGTAAACTCATTAACATAACCATACCACGTTCCTTCACTGAACAATGCATTGTTAATCATCAAGTACACAATATTTCAGTGTACATGCATTAAAGTTCAGAGAATAAAATATAACACATTTCTCCAGTCTCACACACTGACTGACACCTGGTTTTTATGTCATATTACTGTAATAAATATAAATAAAAACTACCACTGTGTTACTTCTACATGGTATAAAAAGTACTGCTTCATTATTAGAAAGGCACTCATCAGTATATGAAGTAAAGTGCAGGCAGCAGTGGTTTGGGACACAGCCTTATTTCACCAGCTCAATTACTTTTTTGAAACGCGTTTTATGAAGTGAGTTTGAAGAAATGTGTATAAGAAGATTCTAAATAAGTAAGCACTGCAAAGGTTAGTGCAAATAAATAGAAGCAGTGAGTATTAAATGATATAAATGATACTGTTCATTCAGAAGTGTGCCCCTCTACAAACGAATCAGTGTCAAGTACGGGGAGGTACAGCCCGCATTGGTGATGGTGAGAGTATGTAGGAAAGTCCTTTGTTGTGCTCACTCAGTGTGAGACACTGCCTTTCCTCAATATCTTATCTAGACCTTTATAAATCAGTTTCATAGTTGTTACCAAACACATTCCAGCAATAACTGAATGAATTTTAATGCTGATAACTTAAATACACCTGGAGGTCTTGGGGGTTAACCTTCTTTGCCTCTTCCAGAGTCAGTGATAAATACACTTTTATAGAATCCAGGACTTACATCTGATTAAAGCCAGTTGCTCAGTCAAAACAGTTTGGAAGTTTCTGTTGTGTTCAAGTATGTTGTGTTACTATGAGGGCACAAAAGAAAACTAAAACATTTTATGAGGAAATGTAATAAATAAAAACAAACCAAGTCAAAGAAAATGATTGTAATTTATATTTTATGACGGTGTTTTCTCCTTGTGTGTTTGTTTTTATGAACATCATTCAAGCCTGATTAGTAATAGTCCAAGTTTGACTCATCGGTATATGTGCCGTGTATGTGTTGGGAGGCTGAATCCAGGTATGGTTATATAAACTAATACTTAAGATGGAGGAAAAATGTTTCATCCAAAACTGGAATAAACAAATGATGCAATAGCGCTTTGTGTAATTTTCTCGTCAGAGCCCTGGATCAAGAATGTCTCAGAGACGAGTGTTATTGGTCGGAAAAGTGGAAATCCGTCCAGGCCTCCATAGCCCTGTGCAGTTTCTTTAGGGTTGTGACTGTCTGTGAGGAATGTGTTGTGTTCTCTCTGTGTCTGCATTGGTGTCTTCCAGGTGACTGACTGTGAGGAGTGTGGTGTGTTCTCCATGTGTCTGCATGGGTGTCCTCCGGGTGACTGTCTGTGAGCAGTGTGGTGTGTTCTCCATGTGTCTGCGTGTGTTTCCACTGGGTGACTGTCTGTGAGGAGTGTGTTGTGTTCTGTCTGTGTCTGCATTAGTGTCTTCCAGGTGACTGACTGTGAGGAGTGTGGTGTGTTCTCACTGTGTCTGCGTGGGTTTCCACCGGGTGACTGTCTGTGAGGAGTGTGTTGTGTTCTGTCTGTGTCTGCATTAGTGTCTTCCAGGTGACTGACTGTGAGGAGTGTGATGTGTTCTCACTGTGTCTGCGTGTGTTTCCTCCGGGTTACTGTCTGTGAGGAGTGTGGTGTGTTCTCCTTGTTTCTGCGTGGGTTTCCTCTGGGTTACTGTCTGTGAAGTGTGTGGTTTGTTCTCCCTGTGTCTGTATGTGCTTCCTCCAGGTGACTGTCTGTGAGGAGTGTGGTGTGTTCTCCCTGTGTCCGTGTGGGTTTCCTCCAGGTGACTGTCTGTGAGGAGTGTGGTGTGTTCTCCCTGTGTTTGCGCGGGATTCCTCCAGGTGACTGTCTGTGAGGAGTGTGGTGTGTTCTCCCTGTGTCTGCGTAGGTTTCCTCCAGCTGACTGTCTGTGAGGAGTGTGGTGTGTTCTCCCTTTGTCTCTGTAGGTTTCCTCCGGGTGACTGTCTGTGAGAACTGTGGTGTGTTTTCCCTGTGTCTGCGTGGTTTCCCTCTGGTTGATTGTCTGTGAGGAGTGTGGTGTGTTCTCCCTGTGTCTGCGTGGGTTTCCACCGGGTGAGTGTCTGTGAGGAGTGTGTTGTGTTCTCTCTGTGTCTGCATTGGTGTCTTCCAGGTGACTGACTGTGAGGAGTGTGGTGTGTTCTCACTGTGTCTGTTAGTTTCCACCGGGTGACTGTCTGTGACCAGTGTGGTGAGTTCTCCATGTGTCTGCGTGTGTTTCCTCCAGTTGACTGTCTGTGAGGAGTGTGGTGAGTTCTCCCTGTGTCTGCGTGGGTTTCCTCCGGGTGACTGTCTGTGAGTAGTGTGTTGTGTTCTCCCGGTGTCTGCGTTGGTTCCCTCTGGGTGACTGTCTGTGAGGAGTGTGGTGTGTTCTCTCTGTGTCTGCGTGGGTTTCCTCTGGGTGATTGTAAGTGAGGAGTGTGGTGTGTTCTGCCTGTGTCTGTGTGGGTTTCCTCCAGGTGACTGTCTGTGAGCAGTGTGGTGTGTTCTCCATGTCTGCGTGGGTTTCCTCTGGGTGACTGTCTGTGAGGAGTGTGGTGTGTTCTCCCTGTGTCTTTGTGGGTTTTCTCCGGGTGACTGTCTGTGAGTAGTGTGGTGTGTTCTCCCTGTGACTGCGTGGGTTTTCTCCGGGTGACTGTCTGTGAGTACTGTGGTGTGTTCTCCCTGTGTCTGCATGGGTTCCCTCTTGTTGACTGTCTGTGAAGTGTGTGGTGTTCTCCATGAGTCTGCTTGTGTTTCCTTCGGGTGACTGTCTGTTATGAGTGTTTTGGTTTCTTCGTGTGTCTGCTTGGGTTTCCTCCGGGAGACTGTCTGTGAGTAGTGTGGTGTGTTCTCCATGTGTCTGCGTGAGTTCACTTTGGGTGACTGTCTGTGAGGAGTGTGATGTGTTATCCCTGTGTCTGTGTGGGTTTCCTCTGGGTGACTGTCTGTGAGTAGTGTGGTGTGTTCTGACTGTGTCTGTGTGGGTTTCCTCCAGGTGACTGTCTGTGAGCAGTGTGGTGTGTTCTCCATGTGTCTGTGTGTGTTTCCTCCGGTTTACTGTCTGTGAGGAGTGTGGTGTGTTCTCCCTGTGTCTGCGTGGGTTTCCTCCGGGTGACCGTCTGGGAGGAGTGTGGTGTGTTCTCCATGTGTCTATGTGTGTTTCCTCCGGTTGACTGTCTGTGAAGACTGTGTTATGTTCTCCCTGTGTCTGCATGGGTTTCCTCCAGGTGACTGTCTGTTAGGAGTGTGGTGTGTTCTCCCTGTTTCTGCGTGTGTTTCCTCCGGGTGACTGTCTGTGATGAGTATGGTATGTTCTCCCTGTGTCTGTGTGTGTTTCCTCCGGGTGACTGTCTGTGAGAACTGTGGTGTGTTTTCCCTGTGTCTGCGTGGTTTCCCTCTGGTTGATTGTCTGTGAGGAGTGTGGTGTGTTCTCCCTGTGTCTGCGTGGGTTTCCACCGGGTGACTGTCTGTGAGGAGTGTGTTGTGTTCTCTCTGTGTCTGCATTGGTGTCTTCCAGGTGACTGACTGTGAGGAGTGTGGTGTGTTCTCACTGTGTCTGTTGGTTTCCACCGGGTGACTGTCTGTGACCAGTGTGGTGAGTTCTCCATGTGTCTGCGTGTGTTTCCTCCGGTTGACTGTCTGTGAGGAGTGTGGTGAGTTCTCCCTGTGTCTGCGTGGGTTTCCTCCGGGTGACTGTCTGTGAGAAGTGTGGTGTGTTCTCCCTGTGTTTGCGTGGGTTCCCTCTGGGTGACTGTCTGTGAGGAGTGTGGTGTGTTCTCTCTGTGTCTGCGTGGGTTTCCTCTGGGTGATTGTAAGTGAGGAGTGTGGTGTGTTCTGCCTGTGTTTGTGTGGGTTTCCTCCAGGTGACCGTCTGTGAGCAGTGTGGTGTGTTCTCCATGTCTGCGTGGGTTTCCTCTGGGTGACTGTCTGTGAGGAGTGTGGTGTGTTCTCCCTGTGTCTGTGTGGGTTTTCTCCGGGTGACTGTCTGTGAGTAGTGTGGTGTGTTCTCTCTGTGTCATTGTGGGTTTCCTCCAGCTGACTGTCTGTGAGGAGTGTGGTGTGTTCTCCCTTTGTCTCTGTAGGTTTCCTCCGGGTGACTGTCTGTGAGAACTGTGGTATGTTTTCCCTGTGTCTGCGTGGTTTCCCTCTGGTTGATTGTCTGTGAGGAGTGTGGTGTGTTCTCCCTGTGTCTGCGTGGGTTTCCACCGGGTGACTGTCTGTGAGGAGTGTGTTGTGTTCTCTCTGTGTCTGCATTGGTGTCTTCCAGGTGACTGACTGTGAGGAGTGTGGTGTGTTCTCATTGTGTCTGTTGGTTTCCACCGGGTGACTGTCTGTGACCAGTGTGGTGAGTTCTCCATGTGTCTGCGTGTGTTTCCTCCGGTTGACTGTCTGTGAGGAGTGTGGTGAGTTCTCCCTGTGTCTGCGTGGGTTTCCTCCGGGTGACTGTCTGTGAGTAGTGTGGTGTGTTCTCCCTGTGTTTGCGTGGGTTCCCTCTGGGTGACTGTCTGTGAGGAGTGTGGTGTGTTCTCTCTGTGACTGCGTGGGTTTTCTCCGGGTGACTGTCTGTGAGGAGTGTGGTGTGTTCTCCCTGTGTCTGAGTGTGTTTCCTCCAGGTGACTCTCTGTGAGGAGTGTGGTGTGTTCTCCATGTGTCTGCGTGTGTTTCCTCCTGGTGACTGTCTGTGAGGAGTGTGGTGTGTTCTCCCAGTGTCTGTGTGGCTTTCCTCCAGGTGACTGTCTGTGAGTAGTGTGGTGTGTTCTCCCTGTGTCTGCATGCGTTTCCTCCTGGTGACTATTTGTGGGGAGTGTGGTGTGTTCTCTCTGTGTCTGCGTGTGTTTCCTCCATGTGACAGTCTGTGAGGAGTGTGGTGTGTTCTCCCAGTGTCTGAGTGGGTTTCCTCTGGATGACTGTTTGTGAGGAGTGTGGTGTGTTCTCCCAGTGTCTGTGTGGCTTTCCTACAGGTGACTGTCTGTGAGTAGTGCAGTGTGTTCTCCCTGTATCTGCTTGGGTTTCCTCCAGGTGACTGTCTTTGAGGAGTGTGGCGTGTTCTCAATGTGTCTGCGTGAGTTTCGTATGGGTGACTGTCTGTGAGGAGTGTGGTGGGTTTTCCCAGTGTCTGCTTGGGTGTCCTCCGGGTGTCTGTCTGTGAGGAGTGTGGTGTGTTCTCCCTGTGTCTGAGTGATTTTCCTCCAGGTGACTGTCTGTTAGGGATGTTGTGTGTTCTCCCTCTATCTGCGTGGGTTTCCTCCAGGTGACTGTCTGTGAGTACTGTGGTGTGTTCTCCCTGTGTCTGCATGGGTTCCCTCTTGTTGACTGTCTGTGAAGTGTGTGGTGTTCTCCATGAGTCTGCTTGTGTTTCCTTCGGGTGACTGTCTGTGAGGAGTGTGGTGTGTTCTCCCTGTGTCATTGTGGGTTTCCTCCAGCTGATTGTCTTTGAGGAATGTGGTGTGTTCTCCCTGTGTCTGCGCGGGTTTCCTCCGGGTAACGTTCTGTGAGGAATGTGGTTTGTTCTCCGTGTCTTAATAGGTCTCCTCCGGGTGACTGTCTGTATGGAGTGTGTTGTGTTCTCTCTGTGTCTGCATGGGTTTCCTCTGGGTGATTGTCTGTGAGTAGAGTGGTGTGTTCTCCCTGTGTCTGCGTGGGTTTCCTTCGGTTGACTCTCTGTGAGGAGTGTGGTGTGTTCTCCATGTGTCTGCGTGTGTTTTTTTCCTGGTGACTTTCTGTGAGGAGTGTGGTGTGTTCTCCCAGTGTCTGTGTGGCTTTCCTCCAGGTGACTGTCTGTGAGTAGTGTGGTGTGTTCTCCCTGTGTCTGCATGCGTTTCCTCCTGGTGACTATTTGTGGGGAGTGTGGTGTGTTCTCTCTGTGTCTGCGTGTGTTTCCTCCATGTGACAGTCTGTGAGGAGTGTGGTGTGTTCTCCCAGTGTCTGAGTGGGTTTCCTCTGGATGACTGTTTGTGAGGAGTGTGGTGTGTTCTCCCAGTGTCTGTGTGGCTTTCCTACAGGTGACTGTCTGTGAGTAGTGCAGTGTGTTCTCCCTGTGTCTGCTTGGGTTTCTTCCAGGTGACTGTCTTTGAGGAGTTTGGCGTGTTCTCAATGTGTCTGCGTGAGTTTCGTATGGGTGACTGTCTGTGAGTAGTGTGGTGGGTTTTCCCAGTGTCTGCTTGGGTGTCCTCCGGGTGTCTGTCTGTGAGGAGTGTGGTGTGTTCTCCCTGTGTCTGAGTGATTTTTCTCCAGGTGACTGTCTGTTAGGGATGTTGTGTGTTCTCCCTGTATCTGCGTGGGTTTCCTCCGGGTGACTGTCTGTGAGTACTGTGGTGTGTTCTCCCTGTGTCTGCATGGGTTCCCTCTTGTTGACTGTCTGTGAAGTGTGTGGTGTTCTCCTTGAGTCTGCTTGTGTTTCCTTCGGGTGACTGTCTGTGAGGAGTGTGGTGTGTTCTCCCTGTGTCATTGTGGGTTTCCTCCAGCTGATTGTCTTTGAGGAATGTGGTGTGTTCTCCCTGTGTCTGTGCGGGTTTCCTCCGGGTAACGTTCTGTGAGGAATGTGGTTTGTTCTCCCTGTGTCTTAATAGGTCTCCTCCAGGTGACTGTCTGTATGGAGTGTGTTGTGTTCTCTCTGTGTCTGCATGGGTTTCCTCTGGGTGATTGTCTGTGAGTAGTGTGGTGTGTTCTCCCTGTGTCTGTGTGGGTTTCCTTCGGTTGACTGTCTGTGAGGAGTGTGGTGTGTTCTGCCTGTGTCTGCGTGGGATTCTTCCAGCTGACTGTCTGTGAGGAGTGTGGTGTGTTCTCCCTTTTTCTGTGTGGGTCTCCTCCGGGTGACTGTGAGGAGGGTGGTGTGGTCTCCCTGTGTCTGCTTGGGTTTCCTCCGGGTGACTGTCTGTGAGGAGTGTGTTGTGTTCTCCCTGTGTCTGTGTGGGTTTCCTCCGGGTGACTGTGAGGAGTGTGGTGTGTTCTCCCTGTGTCTGCGTGGGTTTCCTCGGGCTGACTGTCTATGAGGAGTGTAGTGTGTTCGTCCTGTCTCTGCGTGGGTTTCCTCCGGGCGACTGTCTGTGAGGAGTGTCGTGTGTTCCTCCTGTGTCAGCGTGGGTTTCCTCCGGGTGACTGTTTTTGAGGACCGTGGTGTGTTCTCAATGTGTCTGTGTGAGTTTCGTACGGGTGACTTTCTGTGAGGAGTGTGGTGGGTTTTCTCTGTGTCTGTGTGGGTCTCCTCCGGGTGACTGTGAGGAGGGTGGTGTGGTCTCCCTGTGTCTGCGTGGGATTCTTCCAGCTGACTGTCTGTGAGGAGTGTGGTGTGTTCTCCCTGTGTCTGTGCGGGTTTCCTCCGGGTGACTGTGAAGAGTGTGGTGTGTTCTCCCTGTGTCTGCGTGGGTTTCCTCAGGCTGACTGTCTGTGAGGAGTGTGATGTGTTCTCCCCGTGTCTGCGTGGGTTTCCTCCGAGTGACTGTCTGTGAGGAGTGTAGTGTATTCTTCCTGTCTCTGCGTGGGTTTCCTCCGGGTAACTGTCTGTGAGGAGTGTCGTGTGTTCCTCCTGTGTCTTTGAGGAGTGTGGTGTTTTCTGCCTGTGTCTGCGTGGGTTTGCTCCAGGTGACTGTCTGTGAGGAGTGTGATGTGTTTTCCCGGTGTCTTCTTGGGTTTCCTCAAACTGACTGTTTTTGAGGAATGTGGTGAATTGTCAGTGACTGTTTGTGTTTCCTCCGGGTGACTGTGAGAAGTGTGGTGTGTTCTGCCTGTATCTGCGTGTGTTTCCTCCGGGTGACTGTCTGTGAGGAATGTCTTATATTCTCCCTGTGTCTGTGTGGGTCTCCTCTGGGTGACTTTCTATGAGGAATTTCGTGTGTTCTCCCTGTGTATGTGTGTGTTTCCTCCAGGTGACTGTTTGTGAGGAGTTTTTTGTGTGCACCGTGTCTGCGTGGGTCTCCTATGGGTTACTGTCTGTGAGGATTGTGGTGTGTTCTCTCTGTGTCTGCGTGGGTTTCCTCTGGGTGACTGTCTGTGAGCAGTGTGGTGTGTTCTCCCTGTGTCTGTGTGGGTTTCCTCCAGCTGACTGTCTGTGAGGAGTGTTGTGTGTTCTCCCTGTGTCTGCGTGGGTTTCCTCCGGCTGACTGTCTGTGAGGAGTGTGGTGTGTTCTCTCTGTGTCTTCTTGAGTTTCCTCCGGGTGACTGTCTGTGAGGAGTGTGGTGTGTTCTCTTCGTGACTGCGTGGGTTTCCTCCAGGTGACTGTCTGTGAGGAGTGTGGTGTGTTCTCCCTGTGTCTGCATGCGTTTCCTCCTGGTGACTATTTGTGGGGAGTGTGGTGTGTTCTCTCTGTGTCTGCGTGTGTTTCCTCCATGTGACAGTCTGTGAGGAGTGTGGTGTGTTCTCCCAGTGTCTGAGTGGGTTTCCTCTGGATGACTGTTTGTGAGGAGTGTGGTGTGTTCTCCCAGTGTCTGTGTGGCTTTCCTACAGGTGACTGTCTGTGAGTAGTGCAGTGTGTTCTCCCTGTGTCTGCTTGGGTTTCTTCCAGGTGACTGTCTTTGAGGAGTTTGGCGTGTTCTCAATGTGTCTGCGTGAGTTTCGTATGGGTGACTGTCTGTGAGTAGTGTGGTGGGTTTTCCCAGTGTCTGCTTGGGTGTCCTCCGGGTGTCTGTCTGTGAGGAGTGTGGTGTGTTCTCCCTGTGTCTGAGTGATTTTTCTCCAGGTGACTGTCTGTTAGGGATGTTGTGTGTTCTCCCTGTATCTGCGTGGGTTTCCTTCGGGTGACTGTCTGTGAGTACTGTGGTGTGTTCTCCCTGTGTCTGCATGGGTTCCCTCTTGTTGACTGTCTGTGAAGTGTGTGGTGTTCTCCTTGAGTCTGCTTGTGTTTCCTTCGGGTGACTGTCTGTGAGGAGTGTGGTGTGTTCTCCCTGTGTCATTGTGGGTTTCCTCCAGCTGATTGTCTTTGAGGAATGTGGTGTGTTCTCCCTGTGTCTGTGCGGGTTTCCTCCGGGTAACGTTCTGTGAGGAATGTGGTTTGTTCTCCCTGTGTCTTAATAGGTCTCCTCCAGGTGACTGTCTGTATGGAGTGTGTTGTGTTCTCTCTGTGTCTGCATGGGTTTCCTCTGGGTGATTGTCTGTGAGTAGTGTGGTGTGTTCTCCCTGTGTCTGTGTGGGTTTCCTTCGGTTGACTGTCTGTGAGGAGTGTGGTGTGTTCTGCCTGTGTCTGCGTGGGATTCTTCCAGCTGACTGTCTGTGAGGAGTGTGGTGTGTTCTCCCTTTTTCTGTGTGGGTCTCCTCCGGGTGACTGTGAGGAGGGTGGTGTGGTCTCCCTGTGTCTGCTTGGGTTTCCTCCGGGTGACTGTCTGTGAGGAGTGTGTTGTGTTCTCCCTGTGTCTGTGTGGGTTTCCTCCGGGTGACTGTGAGGAGTGTGGTGTGTTCTCCCTGTGTCTGCGTGGGTTTCCTCGGGCTGACTGTCTATGAGGAGTGTAGTGTGTTCGTCCTGTCTCTGCGTGGGTTTCCTCCGGGCGACTGTCTGTGAGGAGTGTCGTGTGTTCCTCCTGTGTCAGCGTGGGTTTCCTCCGGGTGACTGTTTTTGAGGACCGTGGTGTGTTCTCAATGTGTCTGTGTGAGTTTCGTACGGGTGACTTTCTGTGAGGAGTGTGGTGGGTTTTCTCTGTGTCTGTGTGGGTCTCCTCCGGGTGACTGTGAGGAGGGTGGTGTGGTCTCCCTGTGTCTGCGTGGGATTCTTCCAGCTGACTGTCTGTGAGGAGTGTGGTGTGTTCTCCCTGTGTCTGTGCGGGTTTCCTCCGGGTGACTGTGAAGAGTGTGGTGTGTTCTCCCTGTGTCTGCGTGGGTTTCCTCAGGCTGACTGTCTGTGAGGAGTGTGATGTGTTCTCCCCGTGTCTGCGTGGGTTTCCTCCGAGTGACTGTCTGTGAGGAGTGTAGTGTATTCTTCCTGTCTCTGCGTGGGTTTCCTCCGGGTAACTGTCTGTGAGGAGTGTCGTGTGTTCCTCCTGTGTCTTTGAGGAGTGTGGTGTTTTCTGCCTGTGTCTGCGTGGGTTTGCTCCAGGTGACTGTCTGTGAGGAGTGTGATGTGTTTTCCCGGTGTCTTCTTGGGTTTCCTCAAACTGACTGTTTTTGAGGAATGTGGTGAATTGTCAGTGACTGTTTGTGTTTCCTCCGGGTGACTGTGAGAAGTGTGGTGTGTTCTGCCTGTATCTGCGTGTGTTTCCTCCGGGTGACTGTCTGTGAGGAATGTCTTATATTCTCCCTGTGTCTGTGTGGGTCTCCTCTGGGTGACTTTCTATGAGGAATTTCGTGTGTTCTCCCTGTGTATGTGTGTGTTTCCTCCAGGTGACTGTTTGTGAGGAGTTTTTTGTGTGCACCGTGTCTGCGTGGGTCTCCTATGGGTTACTGTCTGTGAGGATTGTGGTGTGTTCTCTCTGTGTCTGCGTGGGTTTCCTCTGGGTGACTGTCTGTGAGCAGTGTGGTGTGTTCTCCCTGTGTCTGTGTGGGTTTCCTCCAGCTGACTGTCTGTGAGGAGTGTTGTGTGTTCTCCCTGTGTCTGCGTGGGTTTCCTCCGGCTGACTGTCTGTGAGGAGTGTGGTGTGTTCTCTCTGTGTCTTCTTGAGTTTCCTCCGGGTGACTGTCTGTGAGGAGTGTGGTGTGTTCTCTTCGTGACTGCGTGGGTTTCCTCCAGGTGACTGTCTGTGAGGAGTGTGGTGTGTTCTCCCTGTGTCTTCGTGGGTTTCCTCCGGGTGACTGTGAGAAGTGTGGTGTGTTCTCCCTTTTTCAGTGTGGGTTTCCTGCAGCTGACTGACTGTGAGGAGTGTGGTGTGTTCTCCCTGTGTCTGCGTGGGTTTCCTCCAGGTGACTGTCTTTGAGCAGTGTGGTGTGTTCTCCCTGTGTCTGTGTGGGTTTCCTCCAGGTGACTGTCTGTGAGGAGTGTGGTGTGTTCTCCCTGTGTCTGCGTGGGTTTCCTCCGGCTGACTGTCTGTGAGGAGTGTGGTGTGTTCTCTCTGTGACTGCGTGGGTTTCCTCCAGGTGACTGTCTGTGAGGAATGTGGTGTGTTCTCCCTGTGTCTTCGTGGATTTCCTCTGGTTTACTGTCTGTGAGGAGTGTGGTGTGTTCTCCCTTTTTCAGCGTGGGTTTCCTGCAGCTGACTGTCTGTGAGGAGTGTGGTGTGTTCTCCCTGTGTCTGCGTGGGTTTCCTCCGGGTGACTGTCTGTGAGGAGTGTGGTGTGTTCTCCCTGTGTCTGCGTGGGTTTCCTCCAGGTGACTGTCTGTGAGGAGTGAGAGGTGTTCTCTCTGTGTCTGCATGAGATTCCTTTAGGTGACTGTCTGTGAGTAGTGTGGTGAATTCTCCATGTCTGTGTTGGTTTCCTCTGGGTGACTGACTGTGAGGAGTGTGGTGTGGGGTGTGTTCTCCCTGTGTCTGCGTGGGTTTCCTCCAGGTGACTGTCTGTGAGGAGTGTGGTGTGTTCTCCCTGTGTCTATGTGGGTTTCCTCCAGGTGACTGTCTGTGAGGAGTGTGGTTTGTTGTCCGTGTCTGCTTGGGTTTCCTCCAGGTCACTGTCTGTGAGGAGTGTGGTGTGTTCTCCCTGTGTCTGCGTGGGTTTCCTCCAGGTGACTGTCTGTGAGGAGTGAGAGGTGTTCTCTCTGTGTCTGCATGAGATTCCTTTAGGTGACTGTCTGTGAGGAGTGTGGTGAATTCTCCATGTCTGTGTTGGTTTCCTCTGGGTGACTGACTGTGAGGAGTGTGGTGTGGGGTGTGTTCTCCCTGTGTCTGCGTGGGTTTCCTCCAGGTGACTGTCTGTGAGGAGTGTGGTGTGTTCTCCCTGTGTCTATGTGGGTTTCCTCCAGGTGACTGTCTGTGAGGAGTGTGGTTTGTTGTCCGTGTCTGCTTGGGTTTCCTCCAGGTCACTGTCTGTGAGGAGTGTGGTGTATTCTCCCTGTGTCTGTGTTGGTCTCCTCCGGGTGACTTTCTGTGAGGATTGGGGTGTGTTCTTTCTGTGTCCACATGGGTTTCCTCCGGGTGACTGTCTGTGAGTAGTGGGGTGTGTTCTCCCTGTGTTTACGTGGGTTCCCTCCGGGTGACTGTTTGTGAGGAGTGTCGTGTGTTTTCTCTGTGTCTGCGTGGGTTTCCTCCAGGTGACTGTCTGTGAGGAGTGTGGTGTATTCTCCCTGTGTCTGTGTTGGTCTCCTCCGGGTGACTTTCTGTGAGGATTGGGGTGTGTTCTCTCTGTGTCCACATGGGTTTCCTCCGGGTGACTGTCTGTGAGTAGTGGGGTGTGTTCTCCCTGTGTTTACGTGGGTTCCCTCCGGGTGACTGTTTGTGAGGAGTGTCGTGTGTTTTCTCTGTGTCTGCGTGGGTTTCCTCCAGGTGACTGTCTGTGAGCAGTGTGGTGTGTTCTCTTTGTCTGTGTGGGTTTCCTCCGGGTGACTGTCTGTCAGCAATGTGTTTTGTTCTCTCTGTGTCTGCATGTTTTTTTTTTTCCAGGTCACTGTCTGTGAGGAGTGTGGTGTGTTCTCCCTTTGTCTGCTCGGGTTTCCTCCGGGTGACTGTCTGTCAGCAATGTGTTTTGTTCTCTCTGTGTCTGCATGTTTTTTTTTTCCAGGTCACTGTCTGTGAGTAGTGTGTTGTGTTCTCCCTTTGTCTGCTTGGGTTTCCTCCAGGTGCTCAGATTTTCTCCCATGGTCCAAAAACACACATTTGTAGGTGGATTGGTGACTCAAAAAGTGTCCATGTGTGTATGTGTCACTCTGTGAAGGACTGGTGCCCCCTGCAGGGTGTGCTCCATCCTTGCGTCCAGTGATTCTTGGTAGGCAATGAATGAATGTTCTACCCTATTTCCACAAGTGAACAGTTTCACTGAGACTTAATAAAATGTTTTCAGTGCTGTGATTGGAAATGTTAAATTTGGTTGGTTTACTTTTAATGTGCCAGCCTTTGATGTGAGAAGTGAAGCAAAATCAGAACTCTTTTCATCTCCTGTTAAACTTTTTTAATCCAATGTTGATTACAGGTGGGCGCAAAAAAACAGGACAGCAAAATTCATGGATCGGATTGATAGACACTTCAGATACAAATGTTAATGTGCACATACACTGAAAGTGAGTTTTTTCATAATAAGAGCTATTTAAAGGTGTGTATATCACTGTTTGTTGTGTGTTCAATCAGAACCAACTTGATTCTGTGGTGGGACCATGCGCTTTTAAAAATGACTGACAATCATTGGACCAAAATCACTCTAATGATTACACCAGTCCACCTCTTCATGCTAAATGAATCCCACCAAAATGGGGCTTAGAAAGGCAGAAGCAGCAGCTCTGACAATAAGAACGCAGTGACTGTGAATAGGAATCCATGTGTCTGTGAATAGTTCCAATCTCAGTCATCTGTTCAATCTCCAGCAAGAGCCAACAGGTGACCTGCTACAGCTGTGTAGAACATTCCATTCAGCTGAATACTGGGATCAGAACTAAAGGAGGAGATCTAACATCAGCTTGGAGTCACTGAATCATCCATAGCAAAGTAGTGAGGAGGAAGCCAGCACTGATTGTTTTGCAAAGGCCTTGTGGGTCAGCTTTCACATTTGACAGACCCTCTTCTCCAGTGCGACACTAAATTGTGAAAAACAGAACGTATACTTAATTTGTACTGAAGCTATGTTTTTTGGAACCACTAATTTGTACTAAATCACTCCTAATATGTTGTTATATACATTCAGAAACTGTACATCTTTTAAGGTGGAGTATTTCCATAAGAAGCCAGCTGTAACTTGTTTATAGCTAAAGTTGAACTTGTCTGTATGTTATTATTTACTGTTTGAGTTACCACAGAAACTCATCTGTACCTCAACTTGTTTAGTTTTATAGCACTTTCTGTATGCATTTATTTCAATCATAAAGTGATCCCCTGCAGTCAGAGTCAGCTCCTCATTAAGTAATGTAACTGTAACAAAAAAAGAGGTCAGTATTACCCAGCTATAGAGCAGGAATTGAGTAACATCCTCATTTCCTTTACTGCTTTTAAAGTTTGGAGGCCTCTCTACCATACGAACAACTAGAGATGCCAGAGTGGGTAACAGAGGGAGAGAGATCTTGATCTCTCCATCCAGTTCGGATGGAGATCATTAGTTTGTTTCCCATTTACAGAACTAGGGCTCTGTATATATATATATATATATATATATATATATATATATATATAAGAACTTGATCTGTTCCATGACCCGGTTCGTAAGTGGAAAAATTTGTTCCTCAAGTCTATTTTCCTCATTTAAAATAATGGAAAAGCAATTAATGCGTTCCAGCCCACCCCGAAAGTCACCCTTTTTGAACTGATATATGTTTACATAACTCTCAGATTAGTAAAAAAATACATGTAGCATTACTAAAAATAAAAAAGAAATACAACTCCTCCTTGGATCACCACCTTAACGTGGTGGAGGGGTTTGCGTGCCTGCGTGAGCCTAGGAGCTATGTTGTCGGGAGCAATAGCCCCTGGTAGGGTCTCCCAAGGCAAATTGGTCCTAGGTGATGGGCCAGACAAAGAGTGATCCATAAAGACACAGATGAAAAAGTTAATAAAATCTCAAAAGCACTCATCGTAAATGATATTATAAGTGATTATAAATTCAATGTTTTCTGTCTCACGGAAACGTGGGTTAGACCAAATGAATATTTAGCACTAAATGAAGCCACCCCCCTAGGCTATAATTATGCACATAGCCCAAGAATATCAGGCAAAGGAGGTGGAGTATGTGTAATTTACCAAAATACCCTAGAAAGTAGTCTTAAACAATGTGACACCTTCTCTTCTTTTGAGGTTCTCTCCACTATTATTACAAATCCGGTCACAAAAAAGGACGCATTTTTATTATGCAACATTTACAGACCACCAGGGCCTTACTTAGAATTTCTGAAAGAATTCAGTGATTTTGCTACAAACCTAGCGGTGTGCAATCATAAAGTTATAATTGTAGGAGATTTCAATATCCATTTTGAGAAGGAAAGTGACCCACTAAAAAAGGCATTTACCTCAATCTTAGACTCTATTGGTATTACTCAAAATGTAACAGGGCCTACACACTACTACAGCCACACTTTAGATTTAGTTCTGACACTAGGTCTTAACATTGACAAAATTAATATCTTACCGCAATCCTCAGCAATCTCCGATCATTACTTAATTTCATATGAGCTACGTTTTAGCCATAATATATGTAAGAACCCTCGCAATTCTACTAGGCGTATAATAAAACCATCTACCTCCCTACAATTTATAGAAAACTTACCAGAACTATCGACCCCAGTTCCAACTCCATCAGACCCAATGGACCTAGATGTACTAACTGATTACCTAGAAAATACCTGTCGATCTACTTTAGAAAAGGTAGCACCACTTAAACATAAAAGTATAAGACAGAAAAAGCTCGCACCATGGTATAATGATAAGACCCGTACTTTAAAACAAATATTACGAAAACTAGAGCGGAAATGGCGATCAACCAAGCTTGAAGCCTTATAGAGTATAGAAATGCCCTCACTAAAGCTCGCTCAGCATATCTGGCCTTGCTGATCTCCCATAATAAAAATAATCCGAGAGCACTGTTTAGTGTGTTTTCTAAACTCTCACCAGTAAAGATTTTATGGACTTTTTTAATAATAAAATTGAGAATATTAGACAACAAAGCCACAGGATCAAATCCATCCTGGCTGCCACCCGATGTGAATGATATAAAATAGAATATAACTGTAAAAGAAAGACTTGAAACCTTTTACCCACTCCCACAATTAGAACTAGAGAAGATTATCACCTCCACAAACTGTACAACTTGCACACTTGATGCAATTCCCACAAAGTTGCTCAAAGAAGTACTACCAGCTATTATTGATCCTCTTTTAACTATAGTAAACTCATCGCTTAGTCTGGGCTATGTACCCAAAGCTTTTAAACTAGCAGTTATTAAACCTATGATCAAGAAACCAAATCTTGATGCTAGTACACTGTCTAATTACAGGCCTATTTCTAATTTGCCATTTCTGTCTAAGATCTTAGAAAGAGCTGTGGCCCAACAACTTAGTTCATATCTACATAAGAATCATATATATGAAAAATTCCAATCTGGATTCAGGCAACATCATAGTACAGAGACAGCTCTAGTCAAGATAACAAATGATCTTCTTCTTGCCTCTGATCAAGGCCACGTATCCCTGTTGGTGCTTCTTGACCTAAGCGCAGCCTTCGATACAACAGATAACAATATTCTCATAGAAAGGTTAGAAAACATGGTTGGAATCACAGGGACAGCCCTATTATGGTTCAAATGTTACTAATCTAAATTCAAATTATTCTAAAGTAAGATTTGGAATTCCACAAGGCTCTATTTTAGGACCATTATTATTTACATTATACATGTTACCGCTAGGCACAGTTATAAGAAACCATGACATTAACTTTCACTGTTACGCAGACGACACACAATTGTATATTTCAGCCAAGCCCGATGACAAACACAGATTAAAGAAAATAGAGGACTGTGTAAAAGACGTGAAAGGCTGGATGTTGCGTAACTTCCTCCTTCTAAACAGCAACAAAACAGAGGTCCTGCTTTTGGGTCCAAAAGTGGCAAGAAATAAATTATCAGATTTAATTTTAAATCTAGCTGACTTTCCAGTTAAACCTGGTTCAGCAGCAAAAAATCTTGGTGTCATAATTGACCCGGATTTATCATTTGATCAACACATAGGTAGTATCACTAGGACAGCTTTTTTACATCTTCGCAATATTGCTAAGATTAGAAATGCCTTATCCCTCCTGGACGCAGAAACATTAGTACATGCCTTTATTACTTCAAGGCTTGACTACTGTAACACACTACTGTCAGGATGCACCAGCAGCAATTTAAGAAAACTTCAATTAGTTCAAAATGCTGCAGCTAGGGTCCTCACTAAAACTAGAAAATTTGAACATATCAGCCCAGTTTTATCAGCACTGCTGAGGGTTTGCTGGAAACGTTTGGCAGAGGAACCTGTCAGCAAGATCTTCAACTCCCACATCCGGCAGAGCTTCGACTGCATCCCGGGGGAGGCTGGTGACATTGAGTCCGAGTGGGCCATGTTCCGGACCTCTTTCATTGTTGAGGCGGCTGAACGGAGCTGTGGCTGCAAGGTTGTCGGTGCCTGTCGGGGTGGCAATCCCCTCACTCGGTAGTGGACACCCCAGGTGAGGGGGGCTATCAAGCTGAAGAAGAGTCCTATCGAGCCTGGTTGGCTCAGGGGACTCCGGAGGCAGCCAACGGGTACCGAGGAGCCAAGCGGCTCGCGGCCTCTGCAGTCGCTGAGGCAAAAACTCGGGTGTGGGAGGAGTTCGGTGAGAACATAGAAAACGACTTTCGGTCGGCCCCGATAAGTTTCTGGCAAACCGTCAGGCGACTCAGGAGGGGAAAGCCGTTTTCCACCAACACTGTATATGGTGGGGGTGGGGAGCTGTTGACCTCGACTGGGGACGTCACCAGACGGTGGAAGGAATACTTTGAGGATCTTCTCAATCCCACCAGCACGTCTTCCGCAGAGGAAGCAGAGCTTGGGGACCCCGGGGGGGGGGGGGGCTCGTCTATCACTGGGGCTGAAGTGGCCAAGGTGGTAGGGAAACTCCTTGGCGGTAGGGCCCCGGGGGTGGATGAGGTTCACCCCGGGTTCCTCAAGGCTCTGGATGTTGTGGGGCTGTCCTGGTTGACACGTCTTTGCAACATCACGTGGACATCGGGGGCAGTGCATCTGGACTGGCAGACTGGGGTGGTGGTTCCCCTTTTTAAAAAGGGGGATCGGAGGGTGTGTTCCAACTATAGGGGGATCACACTCCTCAGCCTCCCCGGTAAGGTCTATGCGGGTGTACTGGAGAAGAGAGTCCGACTGATAGTTGAACCTCGGATCCAGGAGGAACAATGCGGATTCCGCCCCGGTCGTGGAACACAGGACCAGCTCTTTACCCTCGCTAGGATCCTGGAGGGTGCATGGGAGTTTGCTCAACCAGTCTACATGTGTTTTGTGGATCTGGAGAAGGCATTCGACTGTGTCCCTCGGGGTATTCTGTGGGGGGTGCTCAGGGAGTATGGGGTACTGGGCACTTTGTTACGAGCCATCCAGTCCCTGTACAAACAGAGCAGGAGTTGGCTGGCAGTAAGTGGTTGTCACCGGTTCTGTTCACAATTTTTATGGACAGAATTTCTCGGCGTAGCCAAGTGGTGGAGGGTGTCTGGTTTGGTGGTCTCAGGATCCCATGTCTGCTTTTTGCAGATGATGTGGTCTTGTTGGCTTCATCGGGCCGGGACCTCCAGCTCTTGCTGGGCCAGTTTGCAGCCGAGTGTGAAGCGGTAGGGATGAGGATCAGCACCTCCAAGTCCGAGTCCATGGTACTCAGTCGGAAAAGGGTGGAGTGCTCTCTCCAGGTTGGAAGTGAGATCCTGCCTCAAGTGGAGGAGTTTAAATACCTCGGGGTCTTGTTCACGAGTGAGGGAAAGATGGAGCGTGAGATTGACAGGTGGATCGGTGCAGCGTCAGCAGTAATGCGGGCTCTGTACTGGTCCGTTGTGGTGAAGAGAGAGCTGAGCAGAAAAACAAAGCTCTCGATTTACCGTTCAATCTACGTCCCAACCCTCACCTATGGTCACGAGCTTTGGGTAGTGACCGAAAGAACGAGATCGCGGGTACAAGCGGCTGAAATGAGTTTTCTCCGCAGGATGTCTGGACTCTCCCTTAGAGATAGGGTTAGGAGCTCGGACATCCGGGAGAGATTCGGAGTGGAGCCGCTGCTCCTCCACGAGAGGAGCCAGTTGAGGTGGTTCGGGCATCTGGTTCGGATGCCTCCTGGACGCCTTCCTGGAGAGGTGTTCCGGGCATGTCCAACGGGAAGGAGGCCCCGGGGCAGACCAAGAACACGCTGGAGAGACTATATGTCTCGACTGGCCTGGGAACGCCTCGGTATACCCCTGGAGGAGCTGGAGTCGGTGGCTGGGGAGAGGGAGGTCTGGGTTTCTTTCCTCCGACTGCTTCCCCCGCGACCGGATAACCGGATAAGCGGTGGATAATGGATGGATGGATGGATGGAAGAAATACAGTGGTAACAGTAACAAAAAAAAAATAAAACAGTTTTACCTTGAAGACATGACGACCGGCTGGAGGAGTAACACAGGCACTGGCTGTATGATGGGAGGTGGGGTGGGTGGAATAACGGAGAGTAGGCGGGTGAATGTGGGGAGAGGAAGCGTAGATAACTTAGCACAAATTTTGATGTCTGCTATTTACACTAATGCTAAATTGCTAAAACTACAATTTGCTAATCTTAAAAGCTCACTCAAGTCTGGGCGCACTGGGAGACTCGCCTATTGGGGCCAGTGGACATTTGCAACCATCGGCTCGGGTTCATTTCTAGAGTCATGGTTCGTTGGTGGAGACAAAAAATATTCAAATGCCTGGTTTGTATCTTGGAAAGTTTGTTAGTATAGGCGTTCAAAAGTAGATGTTCCACTTTATATATAAAGTTGTTTTTACCACTGTTGTAGTATGATTAAATGTAAATTCTAACATACAAGTATTGTAGCTTGTAATATGCTGTATTTTGTGTCATTGCTTCATTTTTAATAATAATCCTTGAAACAGGCTATTCATTTTATTTTCTATTCTACTAATTATTTAACAACACGTTTAATATGTTTTCGTAATTCTATTGATCAGCTCAGAAAAAAATATACTTCAATTGTATTACAAGAGTGGCTAAAATAACATAAGGTGTATACTCAGTATATTTTAAGTGTTAGTTAAAATAACACTAAGTAAGTTTTTGTATTTTTGCTCCAGGCCTCCCCCTACAGTTGCAGAGTGTAATTCACATTTACACCCCTGTTCCCGAAGGGTTGATTAAAGCAGGGCTAGAAGAATTTCCCAATGAGTGTTAATGTTCTTCCTTGGGTGCGGAATTGGACCCCAGTCTTCCATGTGCACAGCAGAGCTGTTATCTACTAGACTACACCAACCTGGAACACAAGGCCTAATATGAGTGTTGCAAATTGCACAGTCATGTGCTTTGCCTTATGCTGTCTGCTTTGCCCTATGCTGTCTGCCTTTTAGGAACAGATAGCATTCTAGTGGAACTGGGAAAGATGCTTAACTGATTTGCATTTAATGGTAATTTTGTAATGGACCACTCACTCTAACAGCTTTTACTCATCTGGAAGACCTTATTCTAGATGTTGGATCATTACAGGAGCATTAGGTACTGATGTAGGATGATTAGTTCTGGATGCTGGATGTCAAAAGCTACTCAGTCCAGTAGTTTTGTGAATGAGCTGGAGTGGCTTTTGATTTTGGGCATGCTGACTTTAAGATCATGCAGCTGTCCAAAACATCCATTTCAAATTCAAAATCTGGTGCTTTTCCTATAATGAATGTAGAAATGTGTAAAAGGTTCTTCATAGTGCTCTATTGCCACTTCTAAATCCAATACCACGAACTCTTAGAGTCCTTTCAGCTTTCTCTTTACTTGTCTAAGGTCCCTCTCTTGCTCTCGGTGACCTCTGGCCCTCAGTAAACAGAGCTGGTCCCGGCTGTAAGGGTAAGTGCAGTCTCTTTCTTTCTCTCTCTCTGTCCTTGTGTCTCTGCTCTTGTTTACTCTGAGCATTCTCTCCTGTTGATGCTTAATGTCACTGAGGCTTTTCTCCTCTGAGACAGCCTTTACATAAGCTTTCACATTGTGCATGTGTGTGTCTGTGTGTGAGAGAGAGAGAGAGAGAGAGAGAGAGAGAGAGAAAGAAAGAGAGAGAGAGAGTATCAATGAGGGGCTCAAATGTGAGGAAACCCAGGTGTTCCAACCCTCTCTTGGAATTAAAACTGTGAGTTGGCTGCTGAGTTTCCTGCATTGTGGATTGTGACCTGTTTAACCAACCTTGCAAAAGCCAGCAAGTGACAAAGTGCCTGTTAATTTAGTTATACAGCAGCACAGGACTGAATAGCTTCCATCTGATATGGATGATATAGAGGGGGTTCATGTGTTTCATAGTAAAAATAGGAAAGCACTCTTGGTTGGCGGGTCTAGGGTCCTGATGGAAAAATAAACAGACACAAACGTACTTTATTAGTTTCAGCTATGGAGATGTGGTCATGCTATATCAATGTTTAATGGCCTAGGGAAATGGCTGCTTTATTTCTTATTTGTCTTTGCCAATAGGCGCGGGTGGGGGGTGGGGGTCATAGAGTGGGTGTATTTGAATATTCCAATACACAAGAGGAAAGAAAGCAGAGAAAGAAAACACACAAGTGGACGGTATATTGCTTTGAAGGAGCGAGGAGCAGACGGGGTGGGTGAGTGTATGAGAAAGGAAGTGCCTCAGTAAATCTGTATGCTGCTAAGTAAAATATACTGTGGTCATAGACCCCTACTTCTTATGTAAAGTCTCAGGGTAAAAAAAAAGAAAGAAAAGAAAAGAAAATAAGGGAAAACCTTGCAAAAACACACACACTGGTAAAAAACAAAACAGCCCCCTATGGTCCAGGGACTTTTGGGTTTTTTTTCACGAAGAATTTATTAGCCGATCAACATCTGCAAACCATTTAAGCAGTTGTTTTGAGCCAACCAGCACACAGCTCTCTGTCCGGGTCGCATGGCAGGGTCAGGACTTAGTTAAGAGCTGAGGAGAGAATTGCGCCTCTGGCAGCGACATCGTCTTCCCATTTCATGCTTTAAAGCCTTTTACGCTCCTCTCTTCGGCCCTCCACATCCAGAGTTCGTTAACATTGGACGGAACAACCAAGAACAAACTGGAACTCAGACACAAGCACATTCCTGGGGCTAAACACTGATTCACTGAAATTGACAGTTTGGTTTGGGGAAAGAATTAAACTTCCCATCAGGTCAACTTTGTCCAACACTTCTCCTGATTGAAGGAGTGTGTATTGGTGAGTAAACAGTGATGAGATTATCTGTGATGATTTGATGGCATTCAGTCAAATAAACCTAAGTAAGGTCAGGTACTGCTGGATTAGTTCTAGGTCAGAAACCCCACTCCAGCTCATCCCAGAATTATTAGATGTAGCTCCATTACTCCACAGCCCAGTGCTGAGAGGTTTCATACCCTCAAATCCCGGACCTGAGCTCTGTCCCAATTTCACACTTAAAATAATGGAAAATCAATTAATGCGTTCCAGCCCACCCAGAAAGTCATCTTTTTTGAACTGATATATGTTTACATAACTCTCAAATTAGTAAAATAAATTACATGTAGCATTACTAAAAAAATAGAAATACAGTGGTAACAGTAACAAAAAGAAATAAAAAAGTTTTAAGTGTTTACGTATCGCTACCTTGAAGGCGTGACAACTGGCTGGAGGAGTAACATAGGCACTGGCTGTATGACGGGAGGTGGTGGTGGGTGGAATAACGGAGAGTAGGCGGGTGAATGTGGGGAGACGAAGCATAGATATGGCTTAACTTAACTTAGCATGAATTTCGATGTCTGCTATTTATGCTAATGCTAAATTGCTAAAACTACAATTTGCAAATCTTAAAAGCTCACTCAAGTCTGGGCGCGCTGGGAGAATTGCCTATTGGGGCCAGTGGCCATTTCCAGCCGCTGGCTCAGCGGAGGCTCGGGTTCGTTTCTAGAGTCATGGTTCGTTGGTGGAGGCAAAAAATATTCAAATGCCGGGTTCGTATCTTGGCAAGTTCGTTAGTATAGGCGTTCGTTAGTAGAGGTTCCACTGTATACTAATGATGGATACTAGTGTCCTACAATCCAACAGGAAACAGAAAGGGAGTAGCTTCTCACTTCTGGAAAATTAACAGATTATAAAATGAAAACTACTACACACAGACAGTGCACTAAATGTTAGACTGAAGGACATGAAATGTATATAAATGTTTGTATTATCTGACAAACAAGGCACTTTTTAGTGCAAAAACTGTTATTTTATGACATACACTGTACACCGTGCAGTGTGGAGGGAAACAGAGTTTCATTCATTCATTCATTGTCTGTAACTGTTTATCCTGTTCAGGGTCACGGTGGGTCCAGAGCCTACCAGAATAACTGGGTTCAAGGCTGGAACACAACCTGGAGGGGGTGCCAATCCCTCACAGGGTGACACACATTGACTCACTTTCTCACACCTATGGACACATCTGAGAGGCCAATCCACCTACCAAAGTATGTTTTTGAACTGTGAGAAGCAACTGTAGGATGCTCTGGAGGAAACCAGTGCAAACACAGGAAAACACAATCCACCTACCAAAGTATGTTTTTGAACTGTGAGTAGCAACTGTAAGATGTTCTGGAGGAAACCAGTGCAAACACAGGAGAAGTCACAGACACCAGATGTGGGACTAGAACCCACAACACTGGGACCCTGCAGTTGGGTGACAGCGACTTTTTAGTATGTTAATATTTTGTGTACTAGTCTTGCCAAACTCACATTTTTAAGGTCAGTACATAGTACACACTGCAATTTTATCAGTATGTAATGCACAACTGAGACAAAGCCTTGGTCTTGGAAATGGTGCTTCCTCTTCAGAGGGTTCCATTCTGTTGGTAAATATTTTCTGTACAAATTCTATTTGTGTCCACAGACTTTTGGATCCTTAGTGTATGTGCATTTCCTGAAGCTGCTGAGCTACAGAGAGAACAGTCTCTGGCAATGAATGTGTCCTGCCATTTCATGCCTTAAAACATTTGACACTACTCTCCAGAGCCCTCCATCTCCAGAGTCCATTAATGTTGGACGCTGAGACCACAAACAAGCACATTCCTGGTCTAAACGAAACAGTCCCAGCTTGTCTTGTGTTTGGAGCCTGTAGCTGGAGTCCAGAGACTGATTGATTTAATGTCAAATGTGTGGTGTTGAGTTACTGAAATGGAGCACATGCTAAAGAAATTTTGTTTCCTTTGGTGTGAACATAGGGAAGGAAATGATGTTGCATGTGTGTCTGTGTGTGAACGTGTGTCCAACAGTTTCAGGAAATATAAACACACTGTATGTCTACTTTCAAAATGGATTGTGAACACTACAGCTTGAAAAATCTCTATTAAAAAGAACAGACCAATTTGAGAACATTGCGTACAACATGAACCAAACCCTGACCCAACACTGTGGAACCATGTAACTGCGTTCCCTGGAGCAATGGCGCATAACCCTAAACCTAACCCTAAGCATAACCCTAATAACGTTAACACAAACCTAATACTAAGCCTAATATTACCCTAGCCCTAAACCTAATATTTTACATAACCCAATTCCTAACTATAATCATATGCTTAACCCTAACCCTAACGACAAGAAAGCCTCACCCTAGCCATAACCTTAAACCTAAGCTAAACTGTACACGCCAAAATTTAGAAGTAACCCTCCTTTCTAACATCCAGTGCTCTTTCTGTAAACCCTTCTTTGAGTGCAAAACAAAACTTCTTTGAGTCTGTGTGAATTCAATGAAACCGCGTCTCCAGGGGAGAGGCCTCACGATCTTAATACAGTCATGAATCAAAATACAGAAATGTTATGAATATCTTCACAGCTCACTATCATTCAATGTGTACTCATTTATAACATAGAGATCTTGTTGAATGTATTGTCCCACACCCCTTCTTTTCCACAGGATGTGATTGGAAAATGGATCTGGAAGAGTGCAGGAAATCTCCTCCAGTTCCCAACTGCCATTGGCCCCAGGGTGAAATGTTCAGAACAGATAAAGGAAAAGAAACATAATGTGAAAAGTCAATGCCAGGTGTTGTAAATGGTGCAGGTATTGGAAGGTTACTTGTGTCTGTGTATGGAACAAATCAGAAGCAAACCCAAGTTGATATCAAGTTGTGCATTGCTTTGCTATGATCCATGTGTGGAAACTTCTCCTACCAAATTGACTGAAAACGGAATTCTAATTGCAGGTTCTGTCCTCCCTTGATGTCTTGGAAGGGAATACTAAAGTGCCCAGAGCAGAATTTGGAGTGATCTGTAGAGGTGAGGTATGTTTCTATGCAGGTCATTTGCTAAAGAAGCAAAAATGTACAAAATTTGAACCATTCACAAAATCATTTGAGTGCCAGAGCAGGTCTGTAGACCCTGAGCCAGATGAAGGAGTGTGAAGGCCTTAATGTGTGATGCAGAGAAGCATGAGCAATCCTTTTACACACAGCTCTTTGGGGCAAGCCCACCACACTACTGTGTGTATGTGTGTGTGCCTGTCTGGAGATTAAAGGGTCTCCTAACAAAAAGATCCCACACAGACAGGAGAGAGCATACTTAAGGCAGGTGAATATTTACAGTGGATGTGGATGAGACACCATGTGTGTTCAGGGTCACGGTATCTGTTATTGGCCAGAAAAAAATAAAAAATGTGGATAATGCCATGAAATTCTAATAGAAATATTCCAACACCTATTGTAAAGCATCAGTCAAAATGGAAGAGGCTGTTAGTGCAGTAAAGGGGAACATGGTTCCTATTTATGCACTTAATTTCAGCGGACATTTTGAATGAAGAGGTTTCTACAAATCTTTTGGCCATAAATTTCAGTGTAACTACATTTGTAATGGTTATCTATTAAACAGTCAGGAGTTATTGCACAGCAGGAGATATAAAGCCAGAATTTAAAGCTGCCATCTCTGAAAAGATAGGTGAGAATTAATGATTCCTTTACAGCACTCTTCTACAGCATAGGATAAAAGAAGAGCCATTCAAGAAGAGAAAAGAAGAGACATTGTAAATGTTTAATCATCACCAATAGGATTCAAACCCGTGCAGAGAAACCCCACTAGATTTTGAATGCCCTCAAAGCCAATCTTTACTGACACAGTCTGTAAAAATTATTCACATGGTGTGTCTGTTATGAAAGTTAAACTAAGGTTAGGGTTTGGTTAAAATTAGAGTGTTTGTCTCCAAAATGTCCCCACAATTCCCAGAAACACACAGTAACACATGCAAACTCCTGCTGGTTTCAGAATACTTGTGAGGACTTCATTCAGTTCTGTTTTTTTTATTGTTGTAATCAAGTAATACTACACCTACCTGTAAACCTCACTCTAAATTTTCCATCCATCCATCATCTGTAACTGCTTATCCAGTTAAGGGTCACGGTGGGTCCAGGGCCTATCTGGAATCATTGGGCGCAAGGCAGGAATACACCCTGGAGGGGTTGCCAGTCCTTCACAGGGCAACACACACACACACACATTCATTCACACACTCACACCTACGGACACTTTTGAGTCACAGACAGTCACCAGGAGGAAACCCACGTGGACACGGGGAGAACACACCAAACTCCTCACAGACAGTCACCCGGAGGAAACCCACGCAGACACAGGGAGAACACACCACACTCCGCACAGACAGTCACCCGGAGGAAACCCACGCAGACACAGGGAGAACACACCGCACTCCTCACAGACAGTCACCAGGAGCGGGAATCAAACCCACAACCTCCAGGTCCCTGGAGCTGTGTGACTGCGACACTAATTGTTGCGCCACTGTGCCACCCACTCTAAATTTTAAAAACCAAAATGTTATTGTAGTGTTCCTGCAATTTTAGTTTTTCAGCATGTGGTGAAAACAGCAAAAAGTAATCACTTAAAATCACACCTAACTCTGTTATTCTTGGAAATATTGGTCCACACAGGGGTAGCTGGCCATAAAGACACTCAATTGCATGCAATGCATTGTAGGGCCATTACTTTGGCTTCCATTTGTTTAGAGGAGACATACACTTACTTTATTCATAAGTATTACTAGCTTAACCCTAACCCTAACTCTAACCGTAATATTTCTCTTAATCTAAAATATTTCTTCACCTCGAAATCAAATAATATACACTATATGGACAAGATTGTGATCCCTATAAAGAAGGCAAGCCCACACAATGTGATATTTAATGAGTGTGTAAACAGCTTATGGTCCACACACACACACACACACACAGTATTTTTTAGACAGAAATGTTCATGTCAAAATTCATGAGTGCAAGCGAGAAGCTCAGAACTCCTTTAAACAATTCCATCAAGAAGTGGTAGAAGATAGACCCACACACACAGCTACACAATTAAGTTGGCTTAATAAAGAGTTCAAACATGTGTTCTTTCCAAAAACAACAAGACCCTCTTTCCCTCTCTCTCTCTCTCTCTCTCTCTCTCTCTCTCTCTCACTCTCTCTCTCTCTCTCTCTCTCTCTCTCTCTCTCTCTCACTCTCTCTCTCTCTCTCTCTCTCTCTCTCTCTCCCCATACACACACACACACTGAAGTACACAAACCCAACCGTTCCCTACACAAAGAGATGCATTGATACAAATTTAGACACATTTCACAGAGCAGGTGTTATACGACCTCTCAATGGTGGCACTGCACTGTTTTCCAAATGGATTTTGGTGTGGAGGCCAAAAAAAAAAAAAAAAAAAAAAGGAAGGGGTAAAAAAGAAGAGAAACGAATGGGAAAAGGCAGCTCATAAAAGTGAAAAGACAGAAACAGGCCTTTGGCTTCTTTCGGATGATAGCAGAGACCCTGCCAGCTAACCTTTACCAGGGCTGCTGTTCTGCCAAGGAAATTGCTGTCAAAACAAGATCCACTACTGAAGCAGACAGGGAAGTCTTCCCACAAACACACAAACACACATGCACACATACACACACACGCACTTTGTAACCACAGGCCAAGAGGTCTTTGCTTCACACACTGGGCAGGACAAGCTGTGAGATTTCACCTTTAGCCAAAACCAACCCCGCTGTTCCACTAGAGCATACAGTCAGGCGAGGTCCTGCTGTCCGTCTTTCATTTTCATGAGGAAGGACTTTGAGTGAGCTCGTGCAGACCCCAAGATTAGTCTTGACCAGTGGACTTTACCTTAAGCTTTACTTTCAGAAAAGTAGTGGGACATTCTACAAACCCTGTTTTCAGAAAAAGGTTTGCGTGTGAGTGTGTGAAGTGAAAAATGCATTAAAAACAAGAATCTTTTATGAATCATTTCTTTTGAAGCATTATTATTTTAACTGACTAAATCACAAATATTTCCAGTGTTTCACTAGAAGGTGATGCCTGCAACATATAAGATGGATCAGAGGCATGTTTACCACTATCAAATCAAATCAAATCAAATCAAATCAAATTTTATTTATATAACGCTTTTCACAACAAAAAGTCATCACAAAGCAGCTTTACAGAGATCCGGGTCCAAGCCTCCTTTTAACACTATGATACAAGACATTTCCATTCAATTACTCATTTTAATTATCTGGAAACTGAGAAAAATAATTGTTGAAGTTTGTTGGATGGAATTTCTGCCCATTCTGACTTGTTAAAAGACTTTAGTCTGTAGACACCAGCCTTAATATTCTCTTTAAGATGCACCAGAAGAAACACATCTGCAGGCAGACCAGTAACTCACATTCATTCTGTGTCTACGAAGCCACGTTATTTTAGCATGTTCTGTCTAGCTTTGGCTTGCTGAAATAACCATGGACTTCCTAGTAAAGATCACGCAGTCACACAGCTCCAGGAACCTGGAGATAGTGGGTTCAAGTCCCGCTCAGGGTGACTGTCTGTGAGGAGTTTGGTGTGTTCTTCCCGTGTCTGCATGGGTTTCCTCTGGGTGCTCCGGTTTCCTGCCACGGTCCAAAAACGCTCGTTGTTAGGTGGATTGGCGACTCAAAAAGTGTCCCTTAGTGTGCGTGTGTGTCGCCCTGCAAAGGACTGGTACCCCCTCCAGGGTGTGTTCCTGCCTTGCGCCCCGTGATTCTGGGTAGGCTCCAGACCCACCACGACCCTGAACTGGATTACAGACAATGAATGAATGAATGAACCTGCACATATACAGTGTATCAATTGCAACTCAGTTTTACAAAATGCTGGTACCATCATTAATTTCTTACACATGGCTCAGTCAGAACAATTGTACACATTTAACTTAAATGTTTACAACTGAAAACAAAGGTTTTATATAATTTGTTGTCATGCAGCATTCTATATTGTCTTACAATATCAATGCTCTTCAAAATGCATGTTCATATTTTATTTTTAATTCTCATTTGAGCACAAGAGATTCCCTTTGCATAAAAATAATCCACCAGAAATTCTTCAGATGACATTTTTAGTTTTAATTTTTACATTTGTTTGCGCTGTGAAATAATCCTAAAACTCCATTACAGACTATAAACCAAATGCAGATATTATGGTACAGATTTATAATGTAACTTCATTAATTATGCATATTTACACTAACTGCACTTACAGTATATAGTGGACTTGACTAGCCTAATATTGCAAACCCAAAGTAATAAGCCTTTGGCAAGAGTTAACTACTCTTCCAGCTCACTCCTGCGGGCCTTGTGTTTAGGTAGCTTTATGAATGTTCTGTTCAGCTGATTGGCTTTATATAAATTACCCTTAGGTCATGTCTGGACTTCAGTGTCAAGTGCTTTTCTTGTTATTGATCTGAGAACAGTTAAAAAAAAAAAGCATGAAACGAGCTGCGGGGATTAGGAGTCTGAGCAGATAATGTCATCAGCCTGATAACTGAATGTAAAGTTTGCCAGCTTTGTCCTTCAGCAGGGCAAGCAACTGATTCTTTAGCTTTATTGACTGAACTTAAGCACCTTTAAAAGCTTCCTCAGTCCCTATTGATGGAGTCATAAAACAGAAAATCCATGCTTTATCCCATAGCATTTCCCTTGAGAACACCTTACAATGAGTCAGATGTAGACACAAAGGGTGTGAAGGTAGATTCAGAGTGTGTGTGTGTGTGTGTGTGTGTGTGTGTGTGTGTGTGTGTGTATGCGTGTGAGTGAGAGAGAGAAAAACAGAGAAAAGAGAGAGAGAGAGAGAGAGAGAGAGAGAGGTCTGAACTCTTAGAATATATGTATGCTAGAGGCTGTTATATAACTACTGCATACTCAACTGAGTCATTAAATCTTAAATAACCATGTATGTTGCTGCAGAACAAGATTAAACTAGACCAGGCCTAATACCTTCACACACAGCTTTATACAGAGGTATTGGGTCACCACTGGTTGTCCCCAGTGTCAGAGAGACACACCACCAAATAAAACACGGTGTCAGTGACCACTGATATAAGGCTGAATGCAGTTTGTTTGCTTGTGTTTTGTTTGTTTGTTTGTTTTTTCAAAACTTCCATTCCATCTTAAATGTTGCAGTAGCCAGAGGCACTAGAATGTAATTACTTCACTGGTTAAGCTGGAACTGGAAATTTACTAGCGGCCTACAGAGACATCAGGATACTACCATGCATTGAAACTAAGTTGAACTAAGATAATACAATGGTTATCATAGTTTGTAAAGAAGAAAATCATGACATTTATCAATATTGCCGGTGATTCACAAGGCATTCACTGCCCTTCATTTGTGTGCCCCTGAAAAATCTGCATTTTTATGGGATATATAGTCCCACTCCTACATGGCCCTACCCCTTTTTCCCCAAAAAAATGTAAACACCCTACACCTATGCCAGAAATGAAGAGGGGTACACCCTTAGACTTTTCACTTTGCCAAAAAAGCATGAGTGAATAATTCCACAGTTTAATAACACTCCTCAAGATTTTTAGGTATTTCAGACTCTACTGTACAAAACCCCAGGTGAATGCATGTGACCTTTGACCTACACTGCATTAAAAACTATTAAACTTATGGCTGCATATACCTGTATTACCTGTATATGGCTGCATATACCTGCATATTACCTGTATACATGACATGTATTACACTGCTTGGTTGTAGCAGCTGCCATTTATATGAACTCTATAGGGCACTGCTGTTTCAACACTAGATGAACTAATCACAATATTATCTGCTGCATAATCTCCAACAACCTTACGCTAATTAAAGTATATTTGTCATGGCTGCAACTTTCTCCTCTATGTGACTCACTTCAAATTAAAGGTACAGATGGTAGTCCATCTGTTCTGGATACTTTCTTTGCTCACTTTGGCCCTGTTTGTCAATGGCCAGGACCACCACAGAAACACAACAGAGTGGTTATTGTGTGTAGTGGATTATTTTCAGCACTGCAGTGACACTGATGTGTTGGTTATGTGTTAAAGCTAGCTCATATTTAATGCGGGTGTGGCACGAAGTGCACCATAGTGACGATTGTGTACTTCTAGACTTTTGGTGCTGCTGGAAGCTGCTCATGCTGGCACAGACGAGAGCAGGAACAAACCTCTGACCAATGAGTGGGGGCTAACAAAGTACGCAGTGCTACAGATTGTAAATGTAACTACACCTACTGAAACTGTTTTTGCCCTGGGGTGTAGAGAAAGAGGTATAAATGTATGAGCAATGTATGAGCAATGTGAAAATGTATACCTCTGCAAACAAGCAATAATGTTCCTTTCCAATCAGGGCAGAGTTAGTAATCACAGCAAAAGAGTTTATTGTGTTTGAAATTGTGTCACTCAAAGAGAGAGAGAGAGAGAGAATCTGTCTGAGTTTGTTTGTCAAGCCACCCAGTGACATATTTAAGGGCTGCGTTTGCATTGGGCCCAAGGCTTGGTGTCGGGGGTAAATGGGTGTGGGGCAAAAAGGAGGCAATAAGAAGCTTATTAGTGGACTGCTATATTTAAACCGACTGTCACGCCCTCGTCCCATCTGGTCTGTTTTCTCAGCACATGGCTTTGTTTTGTTGTTGTTTTAGTCCCGCCTTTGTTCCGCCTCCTTGTTTGTCACCCTCGTTATTTGTCTCAGGTGCGTCTCGTCTGTGTTTTGTATTTAAGTCCCTTTCCCTCACTTCCTGTTGTCGTTCATTTGTTCTTTGTACTGTGTCGGCCCATGTTGTTCTCATGTTGTTTCAAGTGCTCTATGTGTTAGTATCCCTAGTCATGTTGTTTCTGGTTCTCGTTCTTAGTCTTGTTCTTTCCTCGTTTCGTGTTTGCCCTCGAGTTCGTTTAGGTTTGTTTTGTTAATTTCTTGTTAATAAAGTCTGTGTTATTAGCGTGTGCGTCCGCATCCGTCAGTCCGCACACCACAAGCCTAACACCGGCATTACCTTGCACTATTAGAAGCTGTTGTTTATTGACATTTGTAGGTGTGTGTGTGTATTTGGTCTTCATGTGTGTGTACAGGTAAATGTACGCAACACATTGATCCCCACAGGAACACCAATCAGGACGAGAGTTCTCCAACACATCTCATCTCAATTTGAACTATCCCCTCTACCCAGAATTCCCTGTGTCCTCAATCTCTAACATCTCCCTGCCACCTCCTCTCTCAATCACCCAGGTAAAGGAGCCTTCCCTTGGCATTTTTTCCCTCCTCAACAGTATTTGCATGGTCCAATAGGCCTGGCCACACATAGGGCCTGTAATTGAGTTAAAAGATGGGCAAACAGAAAAGGCAAATATTGACGCTGAGCGTTAGCGAGGAGAGAGGGGAACAGAAGATAGTCAGGGTCAGTCTCACTCACTCAAATCCACCAAAGAATGGAGCTGTCTGTCTTCCACACTACAGCTGCCCTAACTCTAAGACACCATCCAACACAGAGAGTGATTACATGAAGAAATACCTGTCTTTTAAATTGTTGTAAAACTTAGTAGAGGCCTTCTTTGCATAGCGTGCCAACATTTATCTCCAAAATGGTAACTTTAAAGGAGAAGGTAAAAACATTATTATCATTCAATTAAAGTCTATGTGAGAAGATCTGAGTTTTAAATTTTTAGTTTGGAGTATTTCTACTGGGCCATTCATCATAAACTTTTCACTCAATGTGAGGGCCAGCTGTGTTCAAATGACTAAACATCAACTAAAATGTTGATATTCTTTTGAAAGTGAAGAAAACTGTCAATGTGGTGGTATCCTCAAGGGTATATATTATGTACCTTTAATTAAGGCACATAATTATACCTTATTCTATTATAATTGTAGATTTTAAAGTTGTGTTTGTATCGTAAGTCCCCATTCAACAAAAGGACTTCTATAATGTCATTTTATTTTACACAAAAAAGATGGATTTAAAACTGCTGTTGTGCCTTTAAATGTACAATTACACTGTTTGTGCCTTTAGAGACCATTAATATACCTTTAGCCCTGTGAAGGACTGGCGCCCCATCCAGGGTGTATTCCCACCTTGCGCCCAATGGTTCCAGGTAGGCTCTGGACCCATCGCGAACCTGAACTGGATAAGCGGTTACAGATAATGAATGAATGAATGAATAATATACCTTTACTGTACCTTTTTCTTACACTGTACAGAGTGAAAAATGTATTTGTAAGTTTACAATAACATACTGTCGACAAGATATTGAACTATATGTTCTTGAATACACACTGGACATAATCCAGCTAAACTGCACCAAAATAAACTAAAAAACAAAATATATATAGAAATGAAATAATGAATAATGACAAACATTGTTGTGAAGTTTGATTCAGTTGTTAGTACACGCATAGCTGAAGTTTACACACTGTTTTTTAGGCATTGCTGTGAAAATATTATACAATCATATATTCATTCGGCCTGTCTTCATGGTCTCACATGGACACATCTTCCACAGACAATCCACCTACTGAGTGCATTTTTGTGTACAGTGCAAGTAACCTGCACATATCTGCCACACCTGAAAACCTTCTAATACCTACAGTCAGACAAAAGGAGTGTGTGCATCTTTTAACTTACATGCTACATAGCCAGTAACAGTCAAAAATCTTTTCATCCCACAACTTGCAGCATGCTCATAAAACTCCCAAAACATGGCGATCTTTGCGATATGTTAAAGTTGCAATTTACTGTTGAAAAATAAAACTTGGCTGAAATGTTCCACTGGGCATTGCTGGTTTAAAACAAGCATGCCCAGTTGTTGCAGTGGATATTTTATGCTCTGTGGTTGTATCAGATACACAGTGTACAGCAGGGTAGCCAAAGTTTAAAAAAGACAGACCTCATACACAAGGCCACAAGAGCCACCAGCTCCAATGAGCCTCAAAATGAGGATGTTAATGCCGCCTCAGTAGGTCACTTTATAAATGTACAACTTCACCATCTCGCCACACGACCTAAGTATAATGCTTCTTTCATCATTCCCAGAATGCAGTGAGACACAACAATGTTAACAACCATGGCCACACCCAAAGTAGGCTTGGTATGTTTATATCTTTAAAGAAACCATTGGCGATCATTTATACCGCCATAAAGTAGCAAACAATGCTTACAAAAGTGTTAAATTATTATTATTATTATTATTATTATACATTTTCCCCCTTTAAACTGCAACTCACAGGAAATCAAAATGCTTTATAGTCTGTGAATGAACCTTTATGCTTAGCCTCAGAGCTCCACTGCAAAACAAACATCAGACACTAAACAGGTCTGGACAGAACATCTGCAGAGATCCTTTGGGTTTCTTTCAACCTAAATATTGCTATAAGAGTTTTACCTTTATTCATTCTCCAGAATGAAGCAATGACTTTCAGCTAGTGTGTGTGTGTGTGTGTGTGTGTGTGTGTGTGTGTGTGTGTGTGTGTGTGTGAGTATGTGACAATTGGCTGCTTGGGTATGCCCCACCTCTAACGAGTAGTTACCTGATCTTGCTGTCAGTCAGCAGCCCTCCACCTCCTCCCACCTCCAGACCACCATCTGACAATCATCTCACCACGTGGTGGATGTGCTCACTCCAACTTTAGGCCACATCTCAGGAAATAATGACAGAGGGGGATCAGGTAACACACACACACACACACACACACACACAGTCATCAGTACCATCTCTTTTGGTATTGCAAAGAACCCATGTAATCATTCTACATAAACTAACAGAGATGAATTTCCTGACACAGATTACACCCAGGCTTGGTTTAAGTTACACTCCCAATGGCCATTCACCTCTAAAAATGCTTTTGCCTGGGGCTGGGTTAGTCTAGAGTCTGTTATTGACCACTAGTTTGGAAATCTACAGCATTGCATTTGTTGGTTACTTTCCCCTCACAGTTATTGGAAAACCTATGCTAATCATTTTCAGTCAAACATTCTAACAAAACAAGATCCAGCCCTCTCAGGGCTGTAGATCTGATCAGATCTGATCTATAAAGCCAGACTTTGTTTAAAGGATCGACCATGTCAAATTAGATCAAATTTAACTCGATGGACCCTATATATATAGCTATTTTGCTATTCCGTTTTTTTGTCAGTGCCTCTTTCAGTTGCATTTAAACAGTAATTATGTGACATAGCCATATTCAATATGTTGTTTTATTTTCTAAAGAACCTTTGCTACTCAAATATGTAATCACTTGAGGTTTTCATGCTGACCAATAATCAATTTTTTTTTTTACCTAGCGCCTGCTTTTTTTTTCATATTTCTCAATGTATAGCCTTGAAATCATACTCTCACATCAGATATCTTGACACAGATTGTTAGTGTGAGGTGTCTGTTAGTTGAAAACATAAGCATTTTTGATGCTAATTTATTACATGTCATATTACTGTGACAAAATAAATTTGTAGCATCAGACGGACATATATTTCTTGATATTCTAAGCTCTGGGATGTATGACTGATAAAGTTCTGACAGTCACAGCAATTTCACAATTTCACAAATCACAGACTTTCAGGAATTTAGTTCAGGGCAAATATGGACAATATCTCAACAAATAAAAAACATTTTGGTACTTTGGCAGTTTTCTCAGATGCTGATAATATTTACAATTATTATTATTATTATTATCTTTTTAAAAAATGATGAAATAATACTTGTTTATTTAGAAAACTCACAATAAATAATTATTTAAGCTTTTTAGTTTATATTTGTTGATCTAATGCAGTGTTATTTGATGTGAAACCTAAAAAAAACCTTGAAAAACTATAAATCAATAATAGGAATATGTTTTTGTTGATGACTCATATTTTTCTGCCCAGAGACAGCGTGGGTTGACGTTATTTGAGTCAAAACGAAACTGAAAGTAAACAGCGTCTTTCTTGTCCCTTTGCAGCGTCTTTTTTTCTGATTATAGTGAATATCGTTAAAATCTTTCATGACAAGGACATAAGACAAAAATTTTGAAGGAGCGCCTTGATTTTTAGGTGGTTTCTCACACTGGATTACTCCCAGAGGCTTCACAGCATGGCGATGAGAGCGCTATTTTTAGAAACGGTAGGATCTGCGCTTTCTAACGGTATACGGAGCTCACAGACGCATTCGGACATTCAAGACTTACAAAGCTGATTATATAAGGTGTGTTATTCACCCCGCAAAATGCGGGATTCGGGTCTCATGATCTCGCTCTCATGATGTAGTCATTTGCGAGAAACTTCAGCGAGGTTTTGAGGTGTGTAGCAGTGACATCATTGCCCTCCACACAGCAAACTGGTCTTTGATTCCTAGCGCAGGCAGGAATACCATGCTATACTAATAACAGCCCCTGAGACTCTTAACATTACATTAACCTACACATGTCATATTGTAAGGGTTTATGAACTTATGGTACTCCAGCAGAGTTGCGTCTGAAGTAAGGGGAACATGTTCTGCAGTTAATTTTATGCCACAACACTACTTTACTTTTCCCTTCCTACTTTTCTATATTTCTGTTTCTGTCTCTCTCTCTCACACACACACACACACACACACACACAGTAGAGAGATATCTTCAAAAGTTTTCCAGTCCAGTCACGGGAAGTTCACAACTCCTTGCCAAACTTTTTCCTCCCTTTAGTGTGTGCACTCACACATACCCCCACCCCACCCACCCCCATTCTCTCCACCTACGCTCATCCCTGTCAAATGTACTGACTTGTACTGACACAGTTTTGACTAATCCCTCCTCTGGCACAAACTGCTTCTCGAATAGCTGCTCTCAGAGGCATTGTGGAGGCCAAACGGCATTCTGGAAAACTCGCAAACCTGCAAACCATTCGCAAGTTACGAGAACGTCCTGAGAGTGCAGCAGACTCTAATCGGGGGAAGATTTCTTTACTAATTTCCAGGCCACAGAGCCATTGAGCTTTGTGCATACATATGCGCACATGTTCATGCACGTACACATACATACACACACACACACACACACACACACACACACACACACAGGTTCTTTGTTTGTTTTGGGAATGTTATTCTTTCAATGCTGTGATTGTTTCTGTAATTCATTTAAAACATCCTTCATGGACATGGCTTCACAAGTCCAGATTTCCCCAAAAGTAAACACTCCTATAAGCACATTGGTGATACACATACAGCAGACTCCTTTTTAAAGAACAGCCACTTTAGCCTGAGGAGAATTTCCTTCTCATTTCATCAACAGAACTTTATTTTTTTCCGTTCTAAATTTAAAAACTTGTAACCAACCTGAGACAGACCTGATCTCTGAAGCAGAAAGTAAAACTGAGGTGTAGAAGAAACTTTCAAAATGAGCAAGAACTTTTGAAAGTAACCCACAAGTCTGATACACTGTACAGCTGTGGTAGTGCTGTCTTGGTAGTTAGCTCAATGAGTAGCTTCTCAGTCCCAGAGCACTACTTTAATACTCAGAGCGTTCAGGATTGGTGGAATGGTATCAATGGCCTGGCTGAGTGACCTCCTGACCACCCATTCAACGGAAACACAGAAGACCCAAATGAAAGCCCAATGTTGAGCAATGAATGGGAGGATGCCACACATGAATTGCAATGCATCAACATCTTGGAGAGGTCAGCACTGGATTTGAGGGCCAAATCAGAGGGTGTATTCTCCACAATAAGCAAGGATCTGCTCTGAGGGAAATGTGGTGGAAAGCACTAGACAGGGAAGACTGATTGGTCTCCAAAGCCATTTAATGGTGACTTTAGTGTCAATAGCCACATTTCCAGTGTTGGAACCCAACAGCCCATAAGCCAAAAGTTCTTTCAGTACACAAGGGTGCAATTACATAATCTTTCCATTTAGCATTCGGAACTGTTTACTGTGTGTTTCCATCTTTAGCCCCAGACGTAAACAAACGCAGTATAATTTTGCATTTTAAATCAGAAATACTAAGTTTGCTAGATGTATGTCTGGGAAGTTGGGAGAATTGTAACAAAATGTGCATTAGATATGTTAAGTCCTAGTGCGAATTTCTTAAAGATTTTATTCTTCCCTTTTATGTGAAGTACTCATTTTACTCATTTGAGGTCTGTTCGGCCTCAAAAACACCAACATCAAAATTTAGTCTGGGCTCTGTGCTGTACTCTTGATCTTTGTGTTTAAGTGAAAAATGGATCAAAGGTGGTTGGATGAGCTTATCCTTGCTGATAAGCTTAATTAGTGCCTTAATGTGGGAATTTAATTAATATGTGTAATGGTAATTAATCACTTTACCAAACTGGTCCCCAATATCCTCCCATAATTCACTCTTTTTAAAGAGTTTAAGGACATATTCCATTTAAAGATGTAAACAGCATCTGTACTGTTGAGTTCAGAAAGTAGATTACATTTTATTAATGCTGAAATATGTATCAAATATCATAGTTAACTCCCACTCCTTCCTCCTCTTTCTCTCACTCACATGCACACACACACACACACACAGTTTCTGTTTCATCTCCATTTTTGAGCCACAAGCTGCACTGTAGCATAAATCTTCTGAATTAAGGCTCCAGTGTCCAATGCTACAGCCCTCCCTGAATCCTATACTCAGCAAATATAAAAGTCATCAAAACTACACTGAGATAATATAAGAAGTAAAATAAGAGCTCTTTTCTTATGCCAGTTTGTCATGCATATCACACTACACATTTATCTCCCTCTCAATAACACAGGTACTGGCATTTTGATTTTATTTTTGTAATTAAATTTTTAATCGATAGATAGTACTAATATAAGTATAATTCCATTGTGTTGATCTTACACTGATTCTTTTATTTTGCTTTTAAATATCTATTATCAAAAGCTTCAGTGTAAGAGAGAACAATTGGAAATGAATATGCAAAATCAGTATGTAAAATTGTCACTTTTTGTGTACTAGCATAGTGTCTATCACTGTGTAAAAGATGCACAGAGCTCAGTCAGTGCATTTCTGAAGAATAAGTCATACTTCAGAGTAAACTAATAAAATGCAATATGGCATAGAGTTGTTTGTGAATGTTCTTCTTGAAAACAGATCTCTGAATGTGGAGAAACTTCTCTTTCGATTGCATCTGATCGTGAGATTTTACGGGACTTACATCCCGAGCTGCGAGCCTGTGAAAAAGCTTGAGGCAGACCTCCTCTGCCATGTCTAAAAGGTGGATTCACTTGTCTGTTATCTGCATCACTCTTGTAAGTGGTGAATTTGTGCATCCATCAGTGGTTTTGTTTGAAACTGACCAATGGACTATCAAGAAATCACTAAGGACTTACCCATCCCTTCAGTTACCCTCCATGTTTTATTCAGTCGACTTCAGAGAAATGGCTTAAAAAAGTATACATGTGCTGAAGTTGGTGTGGTACATTTGAAAAACAGCAACGAGGAGAACGGAGGTTCAGAATGTGAGGGTTTTTATTCACAAGTTATAGCTGGTAATAGCTTTTACACAGTGAAGTATATACTTATGGACAGACAATGTCCTTTTACACAGTAACATAAGTGTTATTAATGTTTCATTTGGTCAAAATTTAATGAACATTTTGTCCTGTGAGAGTGAGAGATGGCACTTTTACTAAATAACCATTTTACTAAATTTAATTTTAGATGTTTATTACACATTTGTACAGTATTTAATTCATACAGTCCCCTATTTTAGTGACCCTACCACTCTGCTAAAACCATTTCAATCACAAAACAATTAAATCACATAAGTAAAGGGATGTTTTCACTAAAATCAAGTTTTTCAATGTTAGAGACAGATTATCTCTTCATACAATGCTGTAGGTCACATGGAAATCTCTTAATCAGTGAGCTGAGATTGTTTGGAACATTTTGATATGAAGTATATGGGCAATATAATTATAATCCATATACTTTAAAAAGGTGATTTTCAGAAAATGTTCAAAAAATTTAGAAAATGTCCTTGGACCCAAAAGAGTTAATTGAGTTCCATCCATCCATCCATTATCTGTAACCGCTTATCCAATTTAGGGTCGCGGGGGGTCCAGAGCCTACCTGGAATCATCGGGCGCAAGGCGGGAATACACCCTGGAGGGGACGCCAGTCCTTCACACGGCAACACAGACACACATTCACTCAGACCTACGGACACTTTCGAGTCACCAATCCACCTGCAACGTGTGTTTTTGGACTGTGGGAGGAAACCGGAGCACCCGGAGGAAACCCACGCGGACACGGGGAGAACACACCAACTCCTCACAGACAGTCACCTGGAGCTGGAATCGAACCCACAACCTCCAGGCCCCTGGAGCTGTGTGACTGCGACACTACCTGCTGCGCCACCGTGCCGCCCAGTTAATTGAGTTAACCCATTTAAAAAAATGTGAATTTAAGATTTGAATGAAGATTTGCAAAAAAGTTGAGAAAATGTCCTTAGACCCCAGAGGGTTAATGGCAAATGTTTTGCAAGTGTAACCATTTTATTTATGAGTGGAAATGTATTAAAGCCTCTTGCCAAAGCTTTTAGGTGAGAACTATTAGACATCTTCAGGAAACATATGAAATCTGAGATTTGAGGAGGGTTTTGATGCAGGGAAAGTACAAAGAAGTACAGTAAGAAGCTTGGAAAAGACCAGCAAGACACACAAACACACACACACACACACACACACACACACACACACACACCATCCAACCATACAGCACCAGAGCCCTTGCCATACAATCATGTGTCCCAAACCCTGATATAACTCCCCATTACCCTAATATGAAAATTACAACCATCTGAGACATCTCTTAAGGTTCAAACATACTCGCCTGGCAAGCGCACCACATCACTGGCTCAGCCGTTCCGTCTCTTTTTTCTACCTCTAGATTAGGCACTTCAAGGCTTGCCAAGCCAAACAGAATCACGCTCGCAAATGTTGTTGTTGCGCTCGTTTGTCTTTTCTTTCCCCTTAATGTATTTGTTTTGTTTTTTGCTCTGCGAATGGAAATTTTGAGGTCGATTGGCTTCGCCTGTTATGCTCCAACAGTTTGAATGAAAAAGCGGAGGGGGGGAGGGGCTCCAAACAGCTCCCATGTGTTCCTCATTGCGGCTGGGTATGAAGGGTAAATGGAGCGAAGTAGGAGCTGGCACTGGGGGGGCACACCCACCCACCCACACATATACACATAAACACACACTCACACACTCATACATATACACAATCATTACTCTCTAATTACTCAATGTCAGGATAAAATGAGTGGAATCCTACACTGTCAGAAAAAATGTAGCCTACTGTAAATGATCCATTACAGGTACAGGTACAGCCTTAAGGCCCGACTGAGTACCTTTATGTAACATTCACACCTCCAAGAGAGAAAGATGCATATTTATATATATATGCATATTTTCATATAATCATTTTTAATACCTGGATATTAAAAAAAATCCAAAACTATGTGCCCCCTTGGGGTCATAGTATCAGGTGTGAGAACCAGGCATATGGAATTAGTAAATATATAAATGCAGTGGTCAACATACAGTAATGTCCCTCAAGTGTTCCACCCAGGTGACAGCACCTTGTGTTTCTAAAAGTTCAAGCTCCTCAAATAGCCCACCATTCCTTTGCAGCCTGCTCTTGTCCCTCATCATCCAAACAAACTCAAACGCATACCATTCCATACCATACCATACATATAGTACACTCCCCTGTAAAGCGTGGCTAACTCGACTCAAACTCCTACACCCTTTAGAGAGTTTGGCCTCCTGACAGTATTTCAATCCCTGAACTCTTCTGACCATAAAGTTTCTTCCACTTTCTCATGGATTCCTATCATGCCAGGCCTTTCCCCTTCTCCTCAAAATCTACGCATACAAAGGCAATCCTAGTGACACAGAGTATAGCCGACACAGAGCAGAGCACATCTTCCTGGAGCAGCTTAAGAACCCGGTTCTCAGCTTATCAAGTTACAGGCTAAATTGCTCAAAGCGGAACCACATCTCTTCACACACACACACACACACACACACACACAAAAAATAAAAACAAAAGAGAACTCAGGTGATGCAGTAGCCTGCTCGGACAATAAGTGATTTACGGTGTACTGCCTGCTCTGCTATTGTAAACCTTTTGAATTGTTTTCTCAATGAGTCAGCTTTTCAAGACAGGCCCTCATTTAAAGCCCATGTTTTGTTTTCTCTGAGAGGAAAGCGGTCGTGGAAATGATTGTACTACAGTAAACAGGAGACATGAACACTGCTGGGTTTATCCTGCCATAAACATTAAGACTGCTTTTTTGGCATAAAAGAGCACTCTCTATTTGTCAGCATGTGTGTGAGTGTTCACTGCTACCTAATTGTTTAAAATGTATTTTTACCACACGGTTGAGTTCCAAAATTCATACATTTTCTTCTGGATTTTAAAGAACTGTCCAAGCTTTAAGAGCTTTAAAAGTGCCTACATCATAACTGTGAAATGGTTTATAAATGTGTAATAAATGTGTAATTTTGCAATAATAAAAAAGTACTACATTACTAATTCCTATCCTCTTGCTCAGTCTCCATCAGCCACACAATGCTACCAAAACTGGGAGGCTGACAACACATATTTCCTCTGACCCACTGTCGTTAATCCAACATCACTGGAACACAACAAGCTTGGAGAAGAACACTATGCACCCGGTCCTGTTATGTTAGCTAACAGATGCTCACATTTTCTGTTAATGCTAGCTGGGTGATGGCAAGTGGGTGGGCCATCCTACCCGCCATGAAAGAGCCAAGTCTAATTATGCTCTCATAGACTCTTGAACATGCATGACTGTGTATTCACCAAGGATTGAACACATGATCTCTCAGTGACAGTGCCAATGCACAGAGTTGAACCCCTCTGGAATCCAGATTTGTGATCCTTCACTGTTGATTTAACAAAGTTGCACAATTTCAGAATTCATTAGAGAGCTCTAAAAGGGGTCACCTTTGTTTAGAATTGGCATAATACCACACACAGTGCAATTTTGGCTCCTTTCAACGAATGGCTCTTAGCATGGGTCTGCAATAATGATGCATTTTCTATCCATACATGATTCTGACACAAACACAGCATCTGGGAAGGTCTCTGATCTAACCCAGAGTTTTGATTCAAAGATAGATGGGGTGGTGGGAGAAGGAAGTGAAACATAACATTATAGTCATTACATTTTGAGGGAAAATTACAGGAAAACCAGAATCATCTCTTTTTAATATGCCCTGGAACATGAACTAACTAAATGAAAAAGCTCCATTTTGGTTTTAAAGAACCATGTTGTCAAGGACTCTAAAAAGATCTCCTTGCTTCTACACTTGCTGTCCATTTTGTCAGCTTCAGTTATCACGTTATCACACTGAACGTTGTATCTGCACGCATTGTCAATTTTAATTTTCAGTGCTGCTGGGGTTTTTAAAGCCCTATGAATAGTTCACCAACTAAAAATATCCGGTTAACAGTGCCCTGTGTCCACTGTTGAAGGACCAGCACCAACTGAACAGCAACAGATGACAACCACTTTGTCTAGATCAGGACATCATACATTCACCCAATCATTCACACAGCATTTCACACAGCTTTACCAACATGTGTTTTTAAATGTATTTATTTATTTATTTGTTTTTGGACTATGAGAGGAAGCACCTGGAGGAAACCCACATAGACACAGGGAGAACACACCAAACTCCTCAGAGGAGTTTACCAATAACACCAACATGCTTTCCATAAAATGGTACTAAAGTGATACAAATAACTAATATATTAACCTGAATACTAACCTAAACTGTAATATTAAGCTAAAGATCCAAACATATGAGGCTGCAGTTCATTTAAAAAAAAAAAAAAAACAGAACTCTTAGGACTGTTAGAGAGTAAAAAAAAAAGCTAAACATTATTCATATTTATTATTTGTCCAAACACCTTTATACTGGAACTTTGTATATAAAGTTTTGTTTAGTCACTGCATCATGACCTAGTTGAGACAAACCTCAGCTCTGATCAGTGTATATAGACTGCTTTCTTACACGTAGAACAGAGAGCAACTCCTCACACACGGTCATGTTTTCTCTGCTGCCTCAGTTTTGTGGCCAGGCCTCTCCCCCTGTCCAAACATGCTGGCTCACCCTCTGGGACAAGTGACTGCTTACTCTCCACAGATGTGGGAATGTTGTTGTAGCATTTCTTTTCTGAAGAAAGTAATTATACACATTAATAACGTGCGTAAAAATGTCCGATAGATCATGCCAACTTGTTCTAGAATGCGGGTATTTTGTTTTACCTCTGTTTTTTTTTTTCAAACCCAGTTTCCTGCCTGCCTTCATTAAATGCAATTTATGGCATATTTTGGGAACGCCAATAATGCAAATTGGCACTAGGCTTACAAGTATCTCGGAATTGTGGCGATTATGGGATCAAAGGATAATAAGCCTAGTGGTGATTTCAAAGAAGACAGTGGGGCAGGCATCAGGCTTTCCATCACACTGACTCTTTATTAGTGTAACCTTACCAGCTCTGACCAGAACCATGTGGACACTGACTGAGAGCTAACCCTTAACCCAATACTGGCCCTTCATAAGTGACATAGGCTGCATTCACATTACCAGGCTGAAGTGACTCAAATCTGATTATTTATTTATGTATTCATTTATTTATTTTTGCCTTAATGTGACACAGATCTGAATTTTTCAAGGCTGTGTGAACATGTCAAATCCATTTCTTTCAAATCAGATTTGAGACACTTATATATATGTGGTTTTAGACTGGATTCATGGGCATGCAACATGAACATAAACAATCAGATCTGATTTCATGCAGGTTCTAGCTTGCATGCTTGGACCGCCTAGGGCTGTCACATCAGTCAGCACCAGCATAACAACAATGGAGGAGAGGCTTGAGCTGTGTCCCAGGACTGCATGAATTTTTAAACTAAAATGAATATACCTAGTTCACAAGATGTGAAGCATACATCCCTTTATAAAAGTTTTATAAAATGACATAAAATGCACTATGTCAGTGCATTCAGCCAATTTCTTAGTGCAGCAGTAAAAACAGTTCAGCTTTAACCTCCTAAAAATATACAGCCAAGCAAATCTGATGCACACATCTACATGCACTACTAACATCTACATGTATGAGTAATCTCTCAAATACAAAGTATTTTTAGTTGTTTGAGAGGTGACGTAATTAAACCTATCAATGTGTGCCTGCGTTCCATTTCAGGGACAGATTTGTTCACATTACAGGTCACTTACATTTGTGAATGTGAACTGTGTACTGTAAAACAAAAAAATAAACTGTAAAAAAAAACTGTAAAAAAAAATACGTTAAAAAAACTAGCAGCTGTGGTTGGTTTCACCATAAAATATATGGCCATGTTTTTGCCAATCACAAATTTTACATTTAAGAGCTGTTTTGTTTACAGTACTTTTCTGTATAAAAAAAAACGATGTACACCATAAAAAGCCATAGTATTTACATTAAAATGATAAAAGAAACATTGTTTTGCCATAAAATTAACATGTAAATTGTGTGACAAATGAGAGAGTGGAGACTGAGATATAGCCATACTTAGATATAGCCAAACCGCATCCTATATTCAGCCCGTAAGAGGAGATATTGCCCAAAGGACCAAATAAATGTGTGGTATCTGGGTGCTATACTCCAGCTCTCGGAACACAGGCTGATGGTGAACTTTAGTGACCAACACACATCTTGTCATAACATGCACAAAAACACAAACACACACACAAATACACAAAATGCAGCCCAAAATCAAAAAGTTTTAAAGACAGAAAAACAAAACAAAGAAACTCTTAAAATCACTGAAAATATGGAACAGCAAGGCATGCTGGGAGCTCCCTAATGAGTCTAAGCTCCTCCCAGTACTTGGACACTTGTACCGCCCCAAATGGTTTGTGCGTTAAACAGTGAAATAATGTATTTTTTTTTACATTTTTTTTATTTGTATTTTGTCTGATAAAAGTATTTATGATATGTCACTGTTACAGAAACTGTTATCAACCTTTTTAGAGATTACAGTCATTTACTGTCATGGTTATACAGTTTTCCACCATAAAATTCACAGACATTTTTACAGTGTGAAGATAATCAAATCTGAGCAAAAATGCGTCTGAGATAAATGAGACTTAGCCATATGAGAAATTACCCATGAATTCTGATAACACACAGAAAAACAGCTACAAACAACAACTGTTTACACATCAAAACCCCCTAAACAATCCAAAACAGGGGGCATCGTGGAAGCCGTGATGTCACCACTGCTCCCTGTTCTCCCTTTTCTCTCCTACACATACACAAGGCTTGGTTGGCTTGTTGTGCTGATCAGCTTCTGTGAGCAAGGGATGACACATTATTTAATTTTACCCACCTACTCACAACAGCTGAGCAGGTTACTCCAGGTCTGCTTCTGGAAATACTGTTATCGGTGGCTCGGTTTGTGTGAGCATATTTCCCTACTGATCTGGTCTGGAAGGGAACTGATAAGGCTAACTGGGAACAGCCTCCGGGATGGGAATTTCCACCACAGGTCCTCCTCACTCAGGGAGAAGTCAAAAGATAAACAGAGCTGAGCTCAGGTAATTGGCAAAAACTTTGGGCTCTGATTTTTTGCTCTGATACGTGGTAGAGAGGGAAGAAAAGGCCTGTATTTAGGCTGTGGGTCCTTTGCCAAAGCTTTTCTCACTCGTCACCTGTAATGCTTGATTAATACTAAAAACATGAGATGGAGATTAAGAGGGGGAACGAGACATAGTGGGTTAAGGACTAATCCCTTGTCTGCTGGATCTAACATGAGGCCGAATGAAAACAACAGGCCACAGTCATGCTTTGTTGAGACTGAGGAGGCACTGCAGGTGTGTGCACAGAGTGTGTTTGAGTGATTATGATCATGATGACCCGGCAAAGCAATAAAATAGCTGTGCCAGGGCTCTGCATATAACCTCTTTTCATTTCCTCTGTTGTTGTAAATGCTTATTCCTTCTGCCACTCCACTAGCTGACGGACGAGGTGCGAAGTGATAGTGTAGAGCAGGTTTGGCTTGTACTTGTGTTTTCTCCCTCCACAAAACAGGTGGATCCACACCCAAAACGCCACCTTGCTTTGGCTTGATTAAGCGGCTAATTAAAGCGAGGGACATGCCCTGGCTTCTCACACTTAATGGTTCTGATCCAGTGGAGAGGATTAATACCACAGAAAACCAGTACAAAACCCTGCCCCACTTCCCACTCTTTTCTTCCCTCTCCTTCTTCAGCATTGTTTAGTAATGGAATTCAGAAATCATCTAATCCAGCACGGCACTCTGACGGATTAATTGAAGGAGGGTCTTTGATCTCCATGGCTGAAAAATCCCTGACCCATCAGTGCTGATCAATTAAGGGGACAATGGACAGAGGTCGGGGGGTCAAAAGTGTCCAGCAGTTAATCTTTATTCCACCAACATGGATGAGAGCCCAGTTATGACCCCTGGGCAGTAATTGAGAAGCCACAATGCAGGATTAAGTGAACATTAACGATGATTAATGGCCAACGTGAATGAGGGGAGGGAAAAAAACAGGCTCCAGTTGCGGGACTTAAGCTGGAGCCGAGTTAAAGTTGCAACAGACATTAGTTTAATCACAGACACTGGCCCTAAGGCATAGGGCCCGCTAATCTGGCCTCCATATGTATCATGAATCAAACCAGCAACACAGCATATTGCAGCTAATTATGGCTCTTTTGTGAGACAAAATGTTTTTTCACTGAAAGTATTGCTTAATATGATCTGGCATTCACAATAGATACCAATTTCCATCACGTTCTCTCTCAGTCTGTGTGGACAACATTGACCTCTGTGAGTTTGAGGACAATGCTTTCTTTGTCATTGTGTATGCAGTGTTAACACAGCCATACTGTGTGCCATATTTAAACATTGTATTCATTTATATTCATATATCAGCCCATTCCTAATTCTTTCAAATCTGGCTGGTGTGTTTAAGAGTTTTTAGAGTGATTTGGATTGGATCTGGTTTTCAGGGAAACACCTGTAATAAAATTCTCATGGCTATGAAAAATTGCAAGTTTCTAGTTCCTGAATTATATCCTGTCAATTCCTTAACTCTAGCATTTTTGTATTGATTCACATCTGGAAAAAAATGCTTGGAGTATCTATAGAAATGCATGCTCAGTGGTTAAATACTGACATGCATTATGGTCATTGTATAAACGTTCAATTATATTTGACCTCTGCATTCAACCCATCACAGACAGTGAACACACTCACACTAGTGATTAGGCCCAGTGAACATATACACCTGGCAGCCATTCTCGAAGCATCGGTGCTTTGCTCAAGGGCACTTCAGCCACTGCTGTTCACTGGGATCGAACCAGCAAAATTCTGGTACCTAGCCCAGTCCTCTAACTACTAGGCCATGGCTGCCTCCAGTGCCAAAACTCATTTTATCCTATGTGAGTTGAGATCTGCCTCACATAGACATTTGCATCCAGACAGGATTAAAATAATCAGATGACCGCTGAGCTCAGTGAATAACAGTAGGTAATTCAGCCTCTATCTTTCTCAGAGGACGTTGGAGAAAAACACAGACATGGTCAATTCAGATGAAAATAAAACTACAAAAGGACCCCTATAAAAGAGAGAATTACCCCTGGACCCATGAAAAATGTAATCCTGTCCATATAGGTCTTCTGTATCTGCATCTGACATATATCTGTTATATTCCTCTGAGTTCATGGTCCCACAAATGAACACAAGCTTGCAGCCACCAGCAAAAGAAAAGCAGGCTCAGACTTTTGACATTTCCACCTCTCAGTCTGAATGGAATTCTCTAGGCTCTTTCCACACACAAACAGGCTCCCATTAGTTTGATGTAGTTAGTGGCTCATTCATTCATTCATTATCTGTAACCGCATATCCAATTCAGGGTCACGGTGGGTCCAGAGCCTACCTGGAATCATTAGGCGCAAGGCGGGAATACACCCTGGAAGGGGCGCCAGTCCTTTCAAAGGGCAACACAGACACACACACATTCACAGCTACGGACACTTTTGAGTCGCCAATCCACCTACCAACGTGTGTTTTTGGACTGTGGGAGGAAACTGGAGCACCCGGAGGAAACCCATGCGGACACGGGGAGAACACACCAGCTCCTCACAGACAGTCACCCAGAGTGGGAATCGAACCCACAACCTCCAGGTCCCTGCAGCTGTGTGACTGTGACACTACCTGCTGTAACTCAAAGAACATGACGGAAGGTTGTATGTTTGCACTGAAAACATTTGTGATCTGTGAATTGTGCCAAAGACTGTATTATTTTTAGGAAAATCTTTTTTTTTTACCAAGTAGATGCTTCAATGAACTTTAAGCTGAATGTTGTTTACTGTTTCCATCCAACGTCACAAGAAAAAGGTAACAGCAGGAAGATGTCAAAATAACACTATGTTCCAAAATTAAGATGGATATTGCATGTATGTGTGTGTGTGTGTGTGTGTGTGTGTGAGAGAGAGAGAGAGAGAGAGAGAGAGAGTCTATACCCTTGTGAGGCAGACAGGATGTTCCCAGGCTTTGCAAGCAGGCAGCTGGCTGGAGCCCTGCCAAGTCAAACCTGTAGCTGCCACTGGAGTGCAGGCAGCTACACTGTACTGGAAAACACTCCTACGTCTGCTTCCTGGGCAAAAGATATATATATATATATATATATATATATATATATATATATATAGAGAGAGAGAGAGAGAGAGAGAGAGGGAGGGAGGGAGAGAAATAGGAGAAAGCATTTCCTTCATCGCCTTGAAGCTGCCAAGCTTCTCTCATTGCCTTGCCCTCATCCCTCCTCCCCTTACTCAACCACCCCCACCTCCCCCTCTGAGGGGAGCAAGGGATACAGGCCCCCATATGGAAGCCATTAAGTCGGGGCATCTGAGACTCATCATGGCGGGGGAATGTTTACAGAGATGAGCGCTGTGATGTCACGGAGCACAGGCGGCAAATTGCTGTGTCAGGATAAGAGGGAGTAGTCGGGGGAGGGGGGCAGGGATTGGAGGGGGGATAGAGTGGGGCAGCTAAGATGAACCAGGCGTGAGGAGGAACAGGGGGAGCTATGAAATGCTGAGCCTCCAGTTTTTCACCACACCATAAATTAACACGATCCCTGATGAAAAACATTACCGCACCGACAGGCCGCCGGGCCTACAAATCCTCTCAGAATACCGCACACCGTTCCAATTAAAGCCCACAACACAACACCACCATTGAAGTTTAACTTAAAGACATGGTCCCAGAAGCAGATGATATGAGTCTTTGGAAATATCTTGTTATTGGTTTTGGTGGATTGGTGGATTATGATGCTTCCCTGGGCCTGTCATTGACAACAAAACAACAACAAAAGAGTTCCAGTCTGTTGAATAACAAAAAGATTTCCTGTGTTCCATTTTCCTAGTCCGAATCCTAATAACACCTTCATCATGAGATGCTTAAACTTTTTCAGTGCATTCCATAAACCCATAACACAACCTAAACATGAAGGTCTGTTTTTATACAATGTCAGGCCTTGTATAGGTAACATATGTGCTACATCTATCGCATATGTTTAATTACCTATATGTAATAAATTTCTAAGCCTACTTTTTAATATATTTTATGACTTCAAAGTGTCAGGTCCTTGGTTTTATATCTTATCCAAAGGATTGCACCATTTGTTCAGTACAGTGTCACCCATCACTGTACTCGGGTACACAGCCCACAGCTTTCTTTGGAGGTCTCCCATGCAAGTACTGTCCAGACCCACACCTCCTTAGCTTCAGTGGATTTAGATGGTGTTCTGGCGATCAGGTGCCATGGCAACTGAATTATTGTGTCCTTGTGTCCTTGAATAGACAAAAAAGAGGAAGCTCATTATGCTGTGATCTTGACCAGTACATGGCCATTCCACTGGGAGTCAAGGATCACTGTAATGAGCCTTTTGTGGCATATACAGCACTTGCACACAAGCTGTGTTTGTGGAAAACACAAAATATGCCTCTCCTCCTCATGCATATGTATTAGAGGGAGGGCCACACAAAACATGCTAGGGTCATGCAGTTAAAGGGTGGAGCTATTGGAAGAGTGTATGGCTGATTACACGTCTGCACTTGTATAAACACTTGTAAAACGTCTCAAAAGACATGATGTTGAGACACTTCATTTAAAACTGGCAACAGTCGCAGCCGTTAAAGAGACGAGTCTCAAAAAGGCTCTGAAAGAATGTTTACATTCAGAAAAACACTGTTTACAGTACTGGGATCAGATATAAGTGTGTGAAGAGATAGCACAAAATATGACATCATGCAATATGAGCTCATGGCTCTATAGAGGGTCCTTCGACTGTTGCAATGTCCTGCTTTGAACAATAGAAGAACCATTTGCTGCTGTATATGACTGTGTTCAAAAGGTGCTACAGAGAACCATAAACAAAGTATTCTGCATTAATCCAAAGACCCATTTCTTCATGGCAAGCATCAGTTCACCATAAAGATAGTTCAATATAGAAATCATAATACTAAATGGAAACATTGGGCGCAAGGCAGGAATACACCCTGCAGGGGGCGCCAGGGCAACACACACACACACACTTTTTAGTTGTCAGTCTACCTACCAACAAGTGTTTTGGGACCGTGGGAAGAAACTGGAGCACCCAGAGAAAACCCACGCAGACACAGGGAGAACACACCAAACTCCTCACAGACAGTCACTCGGCGGAAACCCACGCAGACACAGGGAGAACACACCAAACTCCTCACAGACAGTCACCCGGAGGAAACCCACACAGGCACAGAGAGAACACACCACACTCCTTACAGACAGTCACGCGAAGACAACCCACACAGACACAGGGAGAACACACCACACTCCTCACTGATAGTCACCCAGAGGAAACCCACGCAGACACAGGGAGAACACACCACACTCCTCAGACAGTCACTCGGAGGAAATCCACGCGGACACAGGGAGAACACACCACACTCCTCAATGACAGTCACCCAGAGAAAACACATGCAGACACAGGGAGAACACACCACACAGACAGTCACCCGGAGGAAACCCACGCGAACACAGGAAGAACACACCACACTCCTCACAGACAGTCACCCAGAGGAAACCCACGCAGACACGGGGAGAACACACCACACTCCTCACAGACAGTCACCCGGAGGAAACCCACGCAGACACAGGGAGAACACACCACACTCCTCACAGACAGTCACCAGGGGGAAACCCACGTAGACACAGGGAGAACACACTAAACTCCTCACAGACAGTCACACGGAGCAGGACACGAACCCACAACCTCCAGGTCCCTGGAGCTGTGTGACTGTGACACTACCTGCTGTGCCACCCTCTAACTCTTACTAACTGAATTTTAATTAAACACCCCTACTGTATAGCACTTTTTCACCAAACCTAATTTAGAATCTTTTGGTTTGTTTCTAACAGCATACAGAATCAGAAATGTTTTTTTCCAGCTGCAACTAAACAAGATGCATCCTCGGTTCCCAACTAAACTAAACTGGTGGAAACATGGCCGGTTCATTGGAGAGCACCACGATTACCGAACGGTACCAATTCAACAATCAAAGTTTTTTTGGGGAAAAGCACTAGTCATGTATTCTCATCAGATCACTTTGTGATGGTAGTTTTATAAACATTAGGGAACATAATTTATCGTATTGAGTTTCGATGAGTCGTTTGTTATTTGAAATGATAAACAAACCCAAACACAAAGTTACGAAGCTACAGTTCTTTGTGAGAGTCACAGTGTGATACAGAATCCATTTGATTTCCTCAGGCTCATCTAAAAAGCAGAAACTCAGTATGAGGTTAGCGAGCTGATCAGGGAAAAATCAGTTTGTAGGGTGGGGTCTTCCTCACTGATATAACTGCATCACTCTGCTTCCCATCCCCAGCTCAGATAGGATGTTTCAATGCGGGAGATAAAACAGGCTGCTTCCCTTGGCCTGGTGGACTGCCTGTCCTTGGCCCTTCCTCTGCACAGTATGGTCATCTCCAGCCAGGATGGGGAAGTGTGAGTGCTGTGCATGATGTGAGTGGTGTCCACTAGTCAGTGGAGCTCCATTCTAACCTGCCCTGCTGATGACTTTTGGTTCTTTAGAGCCCCGTGCTCTCCATCACCCTGCTCCGACATGTGTTTCCTGTTGTTGCAGAAGTGCTTGGAGGACCCCCCCCCTTTCCCTCCCCTGTTCTTTCCTGACAGTTTTGAGGCCTTTGTTAGCCAGAGTGTTGGGAATGGTTTAAATTTATGTGTTTTTACAGAAGCTGTTTGGGCTGGGCTATCAGGCCTCAACGTCTGAAAGCAAAGACTCTTTGCCAAAGCCATAGGCTTGGGTCATTGGTCCAGGCCCCCCAAATGGAGTATGAGGAATGTCCACTGCAGAGGAAAAGCTAGTCAGTATGGGCGTAATATTTGCAGTTAAGCTAGAACAGCAAGGATTTCATTTTAACCATTTTTGAGGACCTGGGTACTGTTTGGAAGCATTGCCCCAGACACATTATTACAATGACATTGACAACCACCAGCCAACTCCACTCATTCAACAGGGTGTCTGTAACCCACAGGGAATCACTGGACATAAGGCAGGAACACACACTGGACAGAGTTCCAGTCCATCACAGGCATCGCACAACCACCTATTCACCACACACTCATACCTGTGGGCAATTCTGACCTTTGTTTTTAGACTTATGTTTAGTGACCTTGTGTTTAACGTAGCTTAGTTAGTATACAGCTGACAGCATACAGTGGCGAGTACTGGCTTATTAACAACAGGACTACATTCACGTTATGTCCTCTAGACACAGATGTGTAGCATGAGAACTTTCTCTATACCATCCTCCACCATTGTCAAATGTAAATTACATTGCCTCTAACAAGTGAGGAGCAAAACAGAGCTTTGGCAGACATTTTAATTTAATGTGGAAAAAAAATGCAACTAGGCTACTCTACAGAATTGTTTCATCAAGTGTTCTTAAAGCAATAAGAGAATGTAATAAGAGCAATTTGAAAAATGTCACAGTACTTCAAGTGAAGAGGCCATGCCCTCCCAGTGCCACATAGCTACATACATGTACATGTATTTTCATTCATTCATTCATTGTCTGTAACCCTTATCCAGTTCAGGGTCACGGTAGGTCTAGAGCCTACCTGGAATCATTGGGCACAAGGCAGGAATACACCCTGGAGGGGGCACCAGTCCTTCTGTACATAAATTTGTTTTCATATATTTTCAGAATGCAAATGTACTGATTTAGTCATAAAACTCTTTCTTTGTGGTTACTGAGGTTAAAGAGAATGTCTATGATTGTGGAACTGCAGTTCTCTCTGGTTTGTTTACGTTCAGAAGTGCCACATTTTCTAATGTGAAACAGCATGTTTGAGAGGGAAAAAACACTTTTATTTGTATTTATCTGTTTGAATTACTCATTTGTAACTCATGATGTTTAGTTTTGTAGCACTTTTGGCCTGTTTACTTTCATGCAGTTAGCTGTCTCCCATATTTGGAGATATTTCTGCCTCAAGTGATAGCAGGGGCTTTCAGGAAATAAGTTTAGGAAGCACTGACCATACAAATCTACACCTATTTCATATTCACACTTTAATTTGAAATTTAAAATTTAATTTGTAATTTAAACATCTGTGAATAATAATCCTGAACGATTTATTTGATTTAGTCCCTGAATGTGTCTCATTTTATGCCAGTTTATGCTTTCCTCTACAAATGGTTTAGTGTCTACTTTCACTTCAGTGACACTTTGATCCAGATGGTGTGTGAAAGCTATTTATGTCCACTAATGGAATTATAAAGCAGGTAGCACCATACTGAAACTGTCTGAATGCCAGAGCCCGAGACATTTTCCATGTTGGGCTGATTCTCCATCAGGCTTAGTGCTTGTTATGGAATTCAGTCTAACATTGAATAAAACCTCCCTTTATACTTAGTATCATGTGGTTAAAAACTGTAACATGTGTTGTTTATCTCAAACACAAAGATCAAGACCTCTGCACTCACATATCAAACACCAAAATGAAATGGACGAAAGCATAACTCTGCTTCGGTGAAAGGTCTGTAACGCAGTGTTTGAGAGCAGCCCACTTGAGCTGCATATTTCTTCGTTTTGACAGTGGAAACATGGCTATTAGGTGTTGTGCGATGGCTGATGGGCCAAACATCAAAACCATCACCAGATACTGCAGTGCTCTGTGGCCTTGTCCAGTCATAAATACAGACCAAGTGACTTGGTCAGACTCTGTTTCCCTATTGAGTTTAGAAAAAGATAATCTCCTGCCTATTTTGAGCACTCAGCACCTTGCCAAAGTCAATGTTTCTGCAGCACAGAAGATGAAAGAGGCCCAGAGGCTTGGGGAGAGTGAGGGGGGGGGGGGGGTAAGAAGGATAAAACACTGGGCTACAGGTGGGGGCTGCATAAAATATGTGTGGGTCTACGTTTATCGCAGTCATAATGTAAACAGCGCTGAAGACAGCACTATGTGTGAGGTAGATATGTCTATGTCTCTGTCTGTTCATGGAGGGCAACAGTATGTAGACGTACACTGGACTAACATTACCCCAAAGGTTTTGTCATGTGGGTCTTGTTAGAACATGAACGTAATCAGGGCTCATTCCAAAAACAACATGGTGGAAGGCATAGGGCGAGGCCTTTGAGTCACATGCCTGCAGGTGTGATTGGAGCAAGTTGGCCCCGACTGCCAGAAGTGCTCCAGGGACTTTCTAGCCAATTCTGACTGATTTAAGATCTATAGGGCAATCATAGCTCCAAACGTACATGCTCTGGGTTTATTGACCTTGAGTCAGTAATGAAGGCCCAGAGCGGTAACATTACACAGAACAGAAACAGCAGAACTGCCCTGTATGGGCTGGTATGCTGAAACTTGGCTGGGAGAAAGAGTGTACATATGCTTGCACTGATAGACAGAAGTCTTCCAGAGAGGAGGGGAAAAAAAGGAACAAAAAAGTAGTTCTGGATAAACTCCATTGTCTTCCTTGTCCTTCTCTAAAATCTCTTTTCCTTCACTCCATTCTCCAACCTTATGTGTGCCTGGATCAGATTTCAGCATTGCGTTATTCCGAGAGCAGTGAAAATAAACACAGGCCTTGGGAATCAACATGCGTCCAAGAGAAATTCATCTGTGTAGCAATTTCACCATTATATAAGAGTACTCGATTGTGGAATTCACATCAGCATTTATTTTACTTGATTGCCTCAAATAGGATGTGCTCCAGTTGCATAAGTTTTGTCGACTCGGGTGGTGACAGTTTTCTTGGTTCAGGTCCATTTAACTCACAGCCCTCCTCAGATGACTTTGACATTAATTTTCATTACTGTGAAGCTGGGATGCGGCTGCGGTGGCAGATTCTTCCTTTTGTTTATTAATGTTGGGCGAGTTTGGTTAAGAGCACTGTAAGCCAGTCTAATACCATTACAATGTGGGGTTCCTTAAGTCCACATTCAGTAATGACTCTAAGATGTTTGCTTTATGTACACAGTCAAATCAGTGCTGTGTTCCCATGTCTGATAGGCATCTAATGTTTTTCTAAACAGCAAACACATCCAAAGAGATCTTTTCATTTCCAATTTGGATTGTGTTCATGTACAGACATGGTCATTTCAGTAAATGGTCACTTGACCACAGCCTCTTTTGAACCAGAATCTCAGATAAAGAACAAAACAACAAATTTGACCTTAACATTTCACCCTTCTGTATTCTAGAGCCTTTGGATTTCTTCACTGGTCTCTTGGGATATAAATGTCAAATTCTACACACAAACATCTGGGTTATTTTTTGGTACGGGTTGCTATGGTGCTCTAAATATCCTCAGAAATTACAGCTTGTGACATGAAGGAATACATTAATGACCTGTGGAATGTGGAATAAAATGACATCATGTACATATGAATTTCCTGATTGAACATACACACTTGCCTCTTATGTCATTACTTCCTAAAGGTTATTAGGGGACTCAAAGTGTGAGAACAAGTTTTGTGAACCGGGAGAGATGAGCCAGGTGTTCCAGTCAATTTCAATGTGTTTTTGAACTGCGCTGTCATCTGACAAACAACTTTTCCATTCAGCTGTAATGCACTGTAATCAGTGGACTTGGGCTCCTTTGACCAAAGCAACATGAACCTTACCAAAGCTTACCTTTTACAACCTCAGAATTAAGAAATATTTATTCGGCAGCAAGGCTTTAGAAAGCTCCCTGCATCTACTCTGCTGGGGCTCTGGCCACATCTATATAATATATCCTGTATGCATTAAGCAAAAAGGATTTGTGATGCTTGTGTGACTGCTGAAGGCCGGTTCTAATACACCAACAGGAAAATTAGTAAACAGCAAACCTGTGAGTAAGTGTACAAAAAAAGAGCATACCAGCACAAAGAGCTCATCCCAACTGTGAATAATAGTGGAGGCAGAACGCTCGCTTCGCTTTTTGGTTCTTTAGAGCCCAGTGCTCTCCATCATCTAACGGCATTGCGTTAGATTTAGGGTAAGGTTCAGGTTTAGGTTTAGGGTTGAAGTTAGGTTTATGTTTAGATATATGCTTAGGGTTTAGGGTTAGGGTTAAAATTATTGATGGTAGGTGCCAGAAATTACCTCTACAAAAGTGTCCAATCTATTTAGTAAACATAGTAAAAAAAATACTTGGATAGTTCGTGTAGTAGAATATGTATGAAATAACACTGAATCTGGACTGTGGTCCTGTTTAAATTTGTTTTTCTTTATCGCTCCAGCTGTCCTGTTTGTGTTGGACAGTGTGAGCAACCAATGATTTCAGAGTTCATACAGATCATTCTTCAGCAGAAAAGAGGACTGTCTGTGACCTAAACTGAAAAAAATGACTGAGTCTTGTTGCATGACAATGATCCAAAACACAGAAGTAAATCCGCAATGTATTGGCAGAATGGTCACGCCAACATTCTGCCCTCAGGCCCATTCAAATGCAGACCATTAAAGCAAGACATCCCAAAGAAACCTAAATACATGTTAACTGCATTAGTTTTGTATGATGGAATGGGCTAAAATACCCCTGAACTGCTGCCAGAGCTGCATAAAGTGTTTTGTTGAGGTTACTGCCAATAAAAGTGTTCATACTTGCCAATTACTACAAAGAAAGGTTCACATATTTTTTCAATCAATGATTTTGAATGTTAAAATCCTTTGTTTAATAACGATACGGTAGTGTAAAACCTTGTGTGGGTTGTTTATTAAACAATACTTTACTTACTATTATGACTTGAGGATCAGATTGTGGGAGCCGTTCATGCAGAAATGTAGATCTAAAATGTTTGTTATGAAAAAATTGAATGAAAATAAATGTTGTCTTGGTAACAGAGACAAAGTCTCATACAATAACCCCTGAGATAGGGTCGGGTTTCTCCCCAAGGGTCCTGACATACAGACCATGTCCGGCATACCTTCACACAGAACAGCTGGTCAAGTTAGGCTGGGTCATGTCCGGATGTATGCAATGCTCCCAGTGTGTCCATATGTTTTCAGAGCACTCATAATGACATCAGCTTATAAAATATAATGCATGTCAGGATGGCAGAGTCATAATTACATTAGTGACGGCTATAATTATGGATGCTTGATCATCTAATTCCTCCAATATTTCAGCCTCTGCATTTTGTCCCTTCTCTCTCTACCATCTCCCTACCCACTGCCTCTTCTTAGGTGGGAAACCAAGCATGGGGTTTAGCCCCTAATCCCGCAGATCACCACATTCAGCTGGGAAGTGATGGGAAGAGGGAAGTACGTGCACATTCAGTTCCACTGTGAGCTGGCTTTGATTGAGCTGAGATTGCTGGGTTAGTGGGCAGGGAAAAAACAAAAAAACAGCTACCCCCAGAAAGTTCCTCTCTCATGTTGAAACTACCATCTGCAGCTTCTCACTCTTTCCACTGCTGCTTTTGATGAACAGTGACATGTGCTGGGCTGAGCAGACAGCCAATCAGTGCAGAGGAGATGTGGTCGAGAGCTTTAGCCGCTTGAGTATGTTTGTACGTTTGAGTAAGGGATGTTCTTGGCTCAGAAGCAATCAGAGATCAGACGCTTCCCTCGACCAAAAGACGTGTTGTAACTCCTTGCAGTTGAATTGTGGTGGATGTAAGGAAATTACAACTCCTTGAAGTTTGTGAGAAAATGTAAGCAGAATAGGCCCTCTTCTGCTCTAAATCCTCTTTCTTGTTTTGCTACTTTGCTGAGAACAAAAGCACACAGACTACATCTTACTTTTTATAGTAGCAACAAAACCAAAGTCAAAGATTTCAGGACTGCTAATGATGCAATGTGCATCTTGCAATAATGTTCCTCAAACACTGGAGCAGGGGCCTTGAGAATGTTTTCTTGCTCAAATTCAAAAACTATGAGGCTAAAGAGGCTATGAAGCACCCAGCAGCATAGCAAAACCACACTTAACATCTCTTAAAAGTGCTTTACAGTTGGTAAGTGGTAAGTAGACAATGAAGTGAGGTCACTGTAATTGGGACAAAGTGTCCTCTATGACAAGAGCTTTTCAAAACTGAAGTTGATTTTACACATGAACTAGAGGTCTGCATTCTCACGGGACTCACGGGTCCTGTCACAATGTCTTGCCGCACAGGATTCCAGTCCAATGACTGCAGAAGTGGGACAACAAAAACATGTAGAAAAATCCTGCAATTTAAAAAACTTCTGTCTAAAATGATACAACTCATGCAATAATTACATTGCATAGTCAATAGTAGAAAAACTGTCAGGATCACGGAGAGGACTGACTGAGGGCGGACGCATTCGCTAAAACACAATAAACGTTTATTCAAGGAAAATGACAACACAGAGACTTTAAACAGAAGGTAACCAAGCTAGACTGGACACTAAGAAATAAACGGGGTAAATGGGACAGACAGAAAACAAAGCGAAACGACGACAAAGGGAATGAAACGACGACGGGGAGAACTACGGAGATAGACAGATAACATGACCGACAGGACTGAAGACAACGGAGAAATGAGTAATGTTCGAAAACAGGAAGTGAGGGAAGGGGACTTAAATACACAACACAGACGAGACGCACCTGGACAGATAACGAGGAGGACGGGTTAACACATGACAGACGAGGAGGCGGAACAAAGGCGGAGACAGGGGCGGAGATAAGAACATAAACAAAACATAGCCATGTGCTGAGAAAGAGCACATGACCGGGGAAAACAGACACGACGAGACGAGGGCGTGACAAAAACAGCTAAATAATCAGTAATAAAGTAATAAATTCATTCTAAATATTTGGGATGGTGTCAATCACTTAAACACCACATGAACTGTGCATTACTGTGCTGCAGAAATTATTATTAATAGCATCAAAGCTGCAGTGTGGTGATTTATCTTAGATGTGGGAATTAAATAATGCACTATTTCATCTGTAATAGCTGGCCTCTGACTCTTGAGCTCCAGTACAGCAAGGATGTAGTGTTTCCAAGACCCTCAGCTGGGGGGTAAATATTTGATACAATAAGCACTGTGTTTCCTGTCTGAAGCTCTGTACTGGTCATGAAGGACCAAGGCCTTTACCCCAGTTAACATCCTGCCCGGTTCCGCTGGAGCTCCAGGATGTTTCGGGGGCCCTCGGGGGGTCAAGAGGTGGGGGGGTAGGGGGAACTCTTACAACTAAAAAACCGCCATGGCGTTGCTGGGTGATAGAGGAATCATTACTGGAGGATTAGCTAAGGGGATCAGGGGCTTACCCAGCAGGCAGCTGTGCACTCAGGGTCTTGTCCATATACGCAGACTGTGAGAACCAGCACCCTAACAGGCTGCTGTTTAGTCTAGCCTAGTGGCCAGCAGCTATTACAGCTCATTCAAATGAGCAACTGTCTTCTACAGATCGAGCACATAACTGGGCTGAAAATGATACCTCAACATCAGTTACTTATGGAGACTTCTCCACACTCTGGCTGTAGCATATTTGACATTCAGGGTAACTCGATCTTCAATCAACATATTTCAAATTTCAAATTTTCATGTTTTTTTGTAAAAATAAACTCTGGATTTGAACATGTAATATTGAAAATCATTAGGACACTGATATTTTTAAATTAGAACCATCAACAAATGCTCTAAACATATGTTTGTATGAAACATAATCCAGGAAAGGTAGACTTCTTCATGAGCAGGGATAAATCAAGGCTCATCATTTTGCCAAAAAGTGCACCAGCAAGAAATCATTGTTTAGGAACAATGTTCATCAGTGAATATTTGAATTTTTTAATTTTTTTTATTTATTTTTTTTTTCTTCTCTTTCTACAGATGCTCAACCTGTAGTGTTTGGTATATTTATTTCAGTCGTCTCTCCCCTTTGCACAAATCTCTCTCTCTCTCACTCTCTTTCTGATGGAGTAAGTTTGCCACTTCCACACTCCACTTATTTTATTCATGTTGCAGTAAAATGTGAGTAGATTTCCTTTTTTTCCATATCTGTTATAAGACTAAAAAAAAAAAAGACAAATATATTATGGTAAATGCAGTGCCAGTCCCATCCCATTTCACTCAGATATACTCATATGGGATCTATCTATGATCTGTCTGTTTCTACTTTGTCTTTACTCATAAAACAAACATTAACATAGAGCACAAGCCTGTAATTTCAAAAGAAATTGGTGGTAATGCTCAGCCTGAACCAGTGACAATATCTGATCACGCCAGTGTGATTAGTGACTCCCGAGGGTTGATATCAAAATTTCAGGGAACTGAGATCAATCTTCACAGGCAAAGTTCAGGAGGCAAAAAAATGCACAACAGGTAAAATACACAGCCCAAATCAAACCCAAATCTGTTGGTGTCTTCAGTCCTCAAATGATTGTCACTTGAAATGACTAGGTGATGGACATGTTCTTAAACATTCTCCTGTCCCAACTCTTTGAAAAGGTGCTGCATGCATTAGATTTGGAATGAGTCTATATTGTTGCAATGGGGGTGCAAGGGGTTATTAAGGACCACTTTATTAATAATAGATTCATATCTTCATCTTTTTTTACCAAAAGTCAGGAAGGTTATTATCTTTGTCATTAATAAAACATACAAGTTATTTAGGTTTGAATTCCAGCTTTTTTTTATTTTGAATTTGTAAGAAGATTGTATGAAGTCTCCTTGTTTGCTATGTCTATATTCATGGAATGCCATAGAAATACTCCAAAATCACTTGAAATAAAATCTTTTTATCTTGACTTCCAAGGAAAATTAAGAAGGATTTTCCTTCTGCTGTAAAGTTATTTTTATTAAGTTTTTGACAGATTTTGAGGAACGGTGTTGTCATAAACCAGATGTGGAGATGAATAGCAATTATGTATGATGGAAATTTGCTTCTAACAGACTGTCAAAAATGAGCTAATGTTTTAATAAAATATATTAGTAACATTTGTAGTTTGTGATACATTATCAATTGTAGATATTTAGTGATCACTAAGCGAGCTCCCATCCATTCATGGTGCTGTTCCCTAAATGCACTGAAACTCTGGTCTGCACCCAAAGAAATGCTACAAAACAGCAGCGTTTACTGTTTATGAGAGCTTTACACAGGAACAAAAAATGAGCTCAGTAAATGTGAAAATGACAGCAATTAAATTAGGGTAAACATCTCAAACGATTGTCTTCATGCAAACAAACAAAGAGGTTGGAGGCATTAGAGAGAGAGAGAGAGAGAGAGAGAGAGAGAGAGAGAGAGAGAGAGAGAGAGAGAGAGAGAGAGAGAGAGAGAGAATGAAAGATTTGTTTTGCGTTTTAAGCATTGTTTCACAAATTTTGTCCAGTCAACTGTCTCATAAGTTTACACACACAAACCTCTGGTGTTAAGTGCTTGGCTGGAGCTCTTTAATAATCCCAGCAGTATAAGCAGGCCTGAGCTGTTAGTGGCTAGAACAATCACTGGCTCAGGCGACTGTGGTCATGAGAAAATTGTGTTAGATTCAAAGAGTAAAGATTGTTGCCCTGTGGTGCCTCCTGTGTTTCTTAGAAAAGTTCAACTGGACCTGCTAACTCCAATGCACTAATTATTGATCTGAAGGGACTTTACACGGCCTGTCCAGGGTGTGTTCTGGCCTTGAACCCAACAGTTTTTGGCAGGCTTGCACCCACTGCAAACCTGATCAGGATGCAGTAGTTAGAGAATTATACGAATAAATAAATGATACATTACCAAAGATTCCTTTGCCTTAATTGTGTTTCTGAAATGACAGTACACAGCTGAAACTGAACATATCATTGCTGTGCAAAGAATGTTTATATACAACAATAGTAACCTTACAGAAGGAATACCTTCTTTACAATAGAAGTCAATGTAAAAGGAAGTAATGGTGGAGCAATTCTATTAATCCATTCATCGTGAAATTGTGAAGGACAGCTGCTGTATTCAAATCAACAAAAATGCAGGACAGTGATGATATGAAAAATGACCTTATTAAATGGGGTCCTAACCAGAGGTATTATTATGCTTTGACTATGTTTTTTGATGTAATTATACAATTACATGTTTATTGCATTGTTATTTACATGTAATTACATTGAAATTTACTTAACAGTTTGAGCCTGCCTTTCTGACTAATTATGTTTGTTTTGAGTTCAGCAAATGACAGACATTACAAATTGCATCCAATATTTGTTGCTTTCTACAAAACAAGATTGTATTGTACAAGTTCCAATAATAATAAAACACACCTTTTTTTTTACTCATCAACACAAACACACCATGAATGTTTTTTTTTTAAAAGATTCTCAGCATATTTCAGTGAGCTATGCAGAAATACAGTAAACGGCAAAGCAGGAAAAAGCTCTTCCTTTCTATAACTCAGCAGAAATGGCATGGGACTGTGAGGAAATATAATGTGTTGTTAATCATCAAATGGTCCATAAACTGTGGATCTCTTGTTTACAAGCTTAATGTCCTTCCTTTAGTGTGTTCCATGACTACATACACACCGCACATGCAGATGGATGATGGAATAGAGGGACAAAAATAGGAGAGAGGGAAAGTGAAGGGAAGCAGGCTCTGGTCCGGCTGCTGAGTGTCCAGACCTTGGTCCAAGACAATGTGCTCAACTTGCATTATAGCCACAAGCTCATCAATCTTCACCCACTGCGGTATCCTTCTTTCCCTTTTCAAACCTCTGTTGGTCAGGTGACCTTTCCCCAGCCTTTGTGAGTGGAAGTGGGGGTCTCTCTGGGCTTTTTATCAGGGTTCCCTGATTAAAATAAGGGGTCAGACAGACCAGCAGACAGTGAAGGTCAAACCATGGTAATGCTGTCAAATAACTTTCCATAACACACCGCTTAAGTTATGTGATTTGTGCAGGGTTTTGAGTTTTGTATGAGCTTGGCGTGGGTCCAGTGCTGGGCTCTATGGACTGGAGGGGAGATGATGTGTTGAGAGAAAGAATGATGTGAATATGTAAGCTGTGCCTGGCTCTCATTTGGATCACAGTCGCTCTGGATGTGCAGCTGGCTTTAATTTATACCTTTTTATACCTTCAACCTCCTCACATTCAGCTGAACGGTCCCACACTACCACTTCCTTCAGACAAACAAGCACACACACTTATATATCATTGCTGCTGGAAAAAGACCTTGTATCTTCATTCAATTTTCTTCCCAATTTTAGTCACTGCCAATTCCACCTTCTAGCTAGAACTCCCAAGTGTAATTACATTACATTACAAGGTGGGCAGGTGAAGGCAAGCACTTGTTTTTTATGAGGTGGTGGGAATAAGTAAATAATTGTTTATTTTTATTTAATAAATAAATAAATAAAAAGCAACATTCAGAACGTCTAATGGATGTCATCAAAGAAAATTAAACTTTCTTTGAATTCTGTTCATATTATAATTTAATTTGATAATCCTGTTATGTTCCCCATTGTGTGTCCCATTAAACCATAATACATCGTGTGGAGTCACATGATCCTGCCCCATCCCATCTGCCACATGGAGGAGAACCTAAACACAGAGGCGACCGAGCGACTCGAGCAGCATTTAACTAACTGAAGCTAAATGTAAACATTGACAAAAAGTAGTTTCAATTATGAAATCTCACTGAGAGACTGACAAGCTTCCAGCAACATTAGAAAAAAATACCCCAGCTTTAACATCTGAGCATATTTGCAGTAAAAGCCTTATCAGTGAACTCTGAGGGCAAAATAAATAAATAAATAAAATAACAACAACAACAACAACAATAATAATAATTGTTCATTAATCATAATAGAAGTAAAAGCAATTAACTGTGGTATTGATTTGCAGTCATATTGTCCAGCACTACTCTAAAGTATGTGAATCCAGCCTAAGACAACTCATGTTTAAAGGAGAGCCCTATTCTGCAACTTGAAAATGTGAAACATGCTTTGATGATCATTGTAAGATAATACAACAAAACTGGAGCTATGGGCAGCCATCTCTGCACTCAGGGAGCAGTTGTGTGTTATGTGTCTTGCTCAAGGGCACTTCAGTTGTGCAGTTCTTTCACTGCTTCCACCTCTAATTTTTCCTACAGGGGCCCAAACCAGCAACATTTGAATCCCAAATCCATTTCTTTTACCTTTTACCTGGCTGCCCACTGGGAACTGAACATGTGATCTCCTGATCATAGGGTCAACACTGGAGAAAGAAAAATGCACTACCAAAGTAGTTTGAACACACAGCCACTATTGCGTTCACTTGACGTCCACAATGAAAACTGGAAGAAAGGTTCATGCTGTGTTCCTGAGAAATGTTCTGCTTTTTTGCTGAACGATTCAAAATAATGTCATATTTAATTAAAAATTATATATATATATATATATATATATATATATATATATATATATATATATACAGCGTATATAAAATGTACTCATTAAGAAATAAATCTTTTGAATGAAATCATGTGTGCCACAATAATAGGCACCCCTGGGTTTGTACTGTACAACCTCCTATTGCCAACAAGACAGCACTTGATCTTTTATAGCTCTTCATAAGATCGGAGAATACAGAAAGAGGTATTCCTCTTTGCACAATCTCTCTAAATCATCCAGAGTCCTTCTCCCATGCACTCTCCTCTTCAGCTCACCACAGGTTTTCTATTAGGCTGAGGTCTGGGGACTGAGATGGCCATGAGAGGACATTGATTTTGTATCATTTTTGAGTAGATTTGGCCACATGTTTAGGGTCACTCTCTTGATGAAACACCCAGTGACGACCCATCTTCAGCTTTCAGGCCGAGGCCACAAGATTCTGATTCAAAATGTCCTGATATTTCAAAGAGTTCTTGATCTCATGTGTCCTTACAAGGTTCCCAGGTCCTTTGGAGGAGAAACAGGCCCACAGCATCACCGATCCTCCCCCAAACTTAACAGTGGGCATGAGGTGTTTTTCTGCGTACTCATCCTTGGTGTTACACCAGACCCACTTAGAGTGTTTGTGGCCAAAAAGCTCTATCTTGGTGTCATCTGACCAAAGCACATTGTCCCAGTTAAAATCCCAGTACCGCTGGCAAACTCCACCCGTTTATGCTTATGAGTATAACTCAGAAAAGGCTTTCTCCATGCATGCCTCCCAAACAGCTTGTTGACATGTAGATAGCACCTGATGGTTGTTTGAGAGAACCTCGTAACCCCAAGATCCTACCATTTGATTCAATCCTCTTACAGTGAGCTTTGGAGAACTTTTTACTTCTCGTACCATCCTTCTCACTCTGTGTGGTGCAAGATACACTTGCGTACCCTTCCAGGCTTTGTCACAGTTCCAGATGTTTGTCACAGTTCCATATGTTTTGAAATTTTTGATAATTGCTCTGACTATAGATAAGGGCATCTGCAGGTGAGGGGCTATTTTCTTGCATTAATTGCCTGATTTATGAAGGTTGACACATATATGCTTTACTTGAATAGTGTGTTCGCTTGTCTTTCCCATGTTTAAGAGTGAGTAAGAGAAAGAGGACTCTGTGTAACGCCATATTTATACCCCAGGGTAACAGGAAGTGATGAATCATGAAACATGTGTGTGTGTTTTTGACAGCCCTGCTTAGAAAGGTGATGAAGTCTCTAGAAGAAGTTTTGTGTTTATTAATCCCCTTAGGAAATTTGTCTCTGCATTTAATCCATTCATGGTAGTGAACACATAAACACACACTAGTGAGCAATTCTTTACACATACTTGGGTTAACAAACACACACACACAACTGGTGCAGTGGGCTGCCAACCACCTCTGCATGCAAGGGAGCAGTCTGAAAGGATAATGCACATTTCAGCCATGGATGTATTTACAAATAACACGTATCTAATATGTAAAATTGTCTGTCAGTGTGGGTCTGAAACCTACCTGGAAACATTGGAAATCATTGGGTGAAAGGCAGGAGCACAACCTTACACACTCATATCTGTGGACAATTTCATACTCTCACCCAGTCACTCACAACATTACACACTCTCACCTAGTCAACTCACACCTGTGGAGAACACACCATGTGTATTTGGACTGTGGGAGAGCACCCGGAGGAAACCCACCCAGACACTGGAAGAACACTCCCAACTCCTCGCAGACAGGGACCCGATGCTGGGATTGATCCCTGAGATCCCAGAGCTGTGTGTTAGGGACACTACATGCGCCACCGTGCTGTCATGGGAACAACTATGTAAGTCAGGGAGCTGCACTCCTTAAGGCCTGTTTGGCCTTGGGACATTAAATAAACACTTGAATAAACAGTAAACAGCATTCCTCTGCCATGCTGGGATTCTCCGGCTTTGCCTTTCTTCACAGAAGTCTTTCACTGAAAGGACCCACATGTGCTTTAAAAAGAGCTCCTAAAAATGTTTTTCTTCTGAAAAAAAAAATGCCCCATATATCTCTCAGGCCACTGTGGTCAGAGGGAATCCATGTGTGAGCTGTTGAGGAGGGAAGGAGCAGGAGAGAGACAGAGAGAGAGAAAGTTTGTGTTTACTGTGTGTGTTTGTGTGCACATTTACTGTGTATATATATATTCACATCTCTCTCTCTCTCTCTCTCTCTCTCTCTCTCTCTCTCTCTCTCTCTCTCTCTCTCTATCAAAATAAAATGCAGGTAGTGTGTGAGTGAGAGAACTGTCTGTGTCCCTGTCCATGATGTGTGCTACTAGTATTCACACATTGCATTCATTCAGATCAACATACACAACCTCATCACACATCTGCATAACAGCACAAACAAAAACAACCTTGCATAATTATTTTTTATTATAGCCCCATGTTAAAGAGAATCACTTTGGACATGGCCTACAAACAAACAAGCCTTTTCTGAGGTGGAGGGGAGCAGGGGGGATGTAAGGGAGACAGAGATAAATAAACATTCTTGCCCAGATGAAAGAAGTATACAGCTGTGGAGGAGGGATAAAATCTGACACTAATTATGAGGGTGAGATAGAGAAGGGGGCAGTTATTTTCTTTGCTAAGCTGAATCATGTTTTTTGGCAAGTCATGGGTCTCACATTGCACCATATGCTAGTGAACACACAGGTTCCTGAGTGGTTTTAAGAAAATCTAAAGTAAAGTAACAATGTTCATAGCAACGGGCAAAAGCCAATTTAAACATATATAAACGTGTATCCCAATAAACACCAATTGTCATAATACTCCTTGAAATTATAAGTTTAAAATGGAGGCCAGCAGTCAATGGGCACTTGCTGGAGAAGGGCATGTATAAAAGTTTATTAAGGCTGATGTATGTGTCAAATGAATGCTACTCTTCAGTGAAGTGGTTCTCTTTAACTCCATCATGCTTAGAATTGTCCATTGCTCTGTTTAACCCATTTCAATCTAACAGCAATTACACAGTGTTTTCTATCACTGTGTAAAAGATGCACAATGATTTATTTACTTATTAAAAACTTCAAAGTGCTTACAGACAACGAATGAATTACAGTTTTTCTCAATTGCTAAAACACAAAAAACTCTGTTGTCTGAATAAAATTCTCAGTGTGAAAATATGTTTGCAAATTTTGTCTTAATAGGTGAAAAGTGCTTAAGGTTCTGACAAAAGGGTGAACCTGTTGTGACTAACTAGGTGAAATGTGCTCATGGTTCTGCCAAATAGGTGACAATAAATGGGTTTAGGACACTGAGAATTTTATTCAGACAACAGAGTTTTGTGTTTTAGAAATTGAGAAAAACTGTAAACAAGAGTTTTGAAACTGCATCTACAGCTTCATGATCTGATCACTATGTTTTTTTCAGTGTTGTGTGTAATGACTGTTCAGTGCTGTTTATCATTTTAATTGACTCGAGGCCTGATTTGACAATATTGTTTGGTTTTGAGCACTGCTTGGACTGTTTTAAGGCAATAGTTTGGTTTTGCAGGAAGAGTCAGAGGTTTTGTGATTTTAGTGTGTGAAGTGGGTTTTATGTTTACAGTTTGGAGAAATGGATGCATGGTTTCAGGAAATGTGTCTTGGCAATTGAGAAAAACTGTAATTAATTGATCATTTTGGAGCATTTTTTGGCATTGCTAGTCCATTCATCATAAAATTGTCACACTATGTGAAGAACAACTACTGTTTTCTAATGATGTAGTAAACCAAAAATCTACAAAAGTATAGATACAGGTTTTTCTTTGGACAGCGACCTTATTCTTTATAGTCTGGTCATCGTTTCCTGTAATGAATGGTAATTTGTAAGACAAACAAAATGCAAAACATGTTAGCTCAAATTCTTCACATATCAGAATGTAATAGGAGCACTGAAAAATCATATAATTATTGCAGATTAAGAGCAGCTAAACAGACATTTTGAAACATTCATGAGTGTGTGATTTGAACATTACAAGGAAGTTCTTTAAATGCTGAAAAATTCCCCACATCTTTTCAAGGGAAACCAAACGTGGGTCTTCTATGACTTCAGCCCAGAAAGCCTTATTTGGCATTTTTATTTTGAAGAGAGATTAGGCCTGTGAGCACGGTTCTTTTGGTCAGTCCACACACATGCTAATGACTGTGTTTAAAAGACAGAACCAGATGTTGATGGACTAATCCCATGTTCATGGCAAACAGCAGTGAATAAAACTGATCCTGATTCACATTGGGCATAATCGTCTTGCGCAAGAGGGAATGCTTAGTTTTCCGTAATGGCCTTAAGTTGCTATGGTGATGTGCTCTGTTGGAAAACAATGGTAAACAATGTTTGTGGTGAATCACTGAGAGCTGCTGATATTTGATGATAACATGGGTTAATAAAACACAGCCAGTGTGAAGCAAGTTAGAGCATTATACAGCAGTAAATATGAATCCATTGGTTTTTACTTTCTGTTAGGATAATAAAGGGCGATGTTCACTGAGAGATCGTTTTACTCATTAATGGATTTCCAAAATTTTGCTGTTTTGAAAATGACAAATAAATGCTAACTTTATGTGAGAAAGAAGAACATTTTCGGGTTAGAACAACATCTGGTTAGTGGCACATTTTGGTATCAAGGCCTATACTTCACACAAAACCATCACCTTAACACACTTAGAGGAGTATGCTAACTGTCCAGACCAAACATGTCAGCAAACTGACATTGGTTCTTAAGAGGAAGTGTCATCCTACCCACATACTGAGTGAAACCTACACTGTTAAAAAAAAAATCTGTAAAATTTACGATAAAAAAAATGTCAGCTGTGGTTGCAAAATTTCACCGTAAAATATATGATCAAAATGTATAAGACAGTATTAGTTTTGGCAATTATAAAATCTACACTCAAGAACTGATTGCTTACAGTATTTTTCTGTTAATAAAATGAGACATGCACAGAAACCACACTGTATCTACATTAAAAAAAAAAAAAACAAGGAAACCACTTGTTTCGCCATATAATTAACATGTAAAAAGTGTGACAAATGAGAGAACAGAGAATGAGATATAGCCATATTGCATATATAGCCATACTCCAATATAGCTATTCCGCATCCTATTTTTAGTCCTTAAAAGGAAGTATTGCTAAAAGGAGCAACGAAATGTGCAGTATCTGTGTGCCACACTCCAGCACTTGGAACACAGGCTGATGGTGATCCTGACCAACACACATCTTGTCCCTGTCCTTGTACAGAAACACAAACAGACACACACAAATACACAAAATAATCACCCCAATGCAACCTAAATCAGAAAGTCTCATAGCAGCAAGGCATGCTGGGAGCTCCCTAATGAGTTTCAGCTCCTCCCAGTATTTGGACACATACCGCCCCTAATAGTTTGTGCAATTAACCGTGAAATAATGTATTTTTTTTTTACAGTAAAGAGATGTAAAAATTAGTGTTTTGACTGATAAAAGTATTTATGGCATGTCACTGTTAAAGAAATTTTTAACCTTTTTTAGGTCATTTACTGTCAAGGTTTTACTGTTTTCCACCGTAAAATTGACAGACATTTTTTATACCGTGTACTGTGCTCTCTTGGACTCTTGATTAGTTGAGGCATTACCAACGAGTGAACTGGCAACCCACCTTTGATAGATAGTTGTGTCATTTGGCTTGCTGAGCGCTTGTCGTAGTCCAAAATCAAACCCCCTTTCTTCCATGTATGGAGATGAGCAAAAGAATATTTACTTTCCTGTTGTTTCCTACAGATTTAAACACTCTTGAATATTAAAACATAGCACTAGCACTAACTCTGACACTAAATCATCTGGGGCTGTTTTTTTTTTTCTGTATGACAGAGTGGAAGTGCAGAAATAAGGCACAGGCACAAAGGTTTTGTCTGCTATTTACGTGACTGGTGGTAGAACCACTAATCTAGGACAGAGGAGCACAATTTCAAGAAAGATTTGTGTTGGACTGAATATATTATCAACATGAATGATCTGAAAATTCCATTGGTATCAATGAAGTGTTATCTTACTTTATTAACAAGCATAGTTAGGTATGTCATTGGATTATATAAGCTGACGAACAAACTCACAGATGAGAAAATCATTCAGACCTCCCAGGTCCAATGAGATTAAACTGACCTGGGAAGAGGTCACATAAATAGAAATAAAAAGACAACTGCTATGCAGGGCAGGACATGTTTCAATGATGTTCTTTGAAGAGCTAAGTAAAAACTTGCAGTTGCTGACATGACCTGTAGTTCACAGGAGGGGATCCATCCACAGCTGGTGAGTCACTCACTCCAGGAAAGGACACAGCTGCTTCTGTGGACAAGAGCATCTGTGGATGTAGGGTACTGAAACTGGCTCTTCAGGCTTTAGTTAACAGTCCTGTTACACCCTGTAATAAAATATAAAGTTGTGTCATTTCATGTAGTCAGATGGAAGGTTCTAGAGTTTTACTAGCATCTGCTTTTGTAACACTCTATAACATTCCCTTCAATGAGCAATAATGTCTGCAGCTTCACATGCTGCAGGGGTGTAGGTCCTGATTTGGAACCTGAAGAGGAGCTCATGGTAGAAGAGCAGGAGCCCTTGCAGCAGGGAGAATGCAGCACACAGAAGACCAGGCATTTTGACTTTGACATGCTGGCATCATTAGAAGGCAGCCTACATATTCTTCTACATATGAAGAAGTGGACAATTCAGTTTTTGTTAACTCTACATTTACTGCATCATTTGAACACAGCCACTGTCCTTCACATTGTGTGAAAATTTCACGATGAATGGACCAATAGAAATGTTCCAAAACTACTTGGAATACAATCTTTTTACATTGACTTCCATTGAAGTTAAGGTTTTCTTTCCTTCTCCTGAAAAGAGAACACTCCAAACTGTTTTGGAGATACATGTTTTTCTTTGGACAGTGACAATATGTTAGCCAACCCTGCTGAGTGCTAATCATCCCTGCTTCACACCCCAGGGTCTTCACATGCACAGCCAGCAATGCAGCATCACTGTGTGCACAAAAGGAAGGAGAGAGGCTGGCTCTCCCTTGACCACTTCTTGGCGTAATACATTGTTTAACCCAACCTTTGCTTTAATGGATAGCTGTTTTCTTCCATCAGTCCCCCTTTCAGGTCACAGTCCTAAAGGACTGAAGTAATGATAGAATTCACCAAGATTAAGCAGCCATGTGCAGGACGTGGATTCAGAAATCAATTTATTTCACCAGGCATTCTGTTGGATATGAATAGAGAACCTAAAAGAAAGAATTTCACTGCTCATACATGATTGCAAGCCTTTGTGTTTGGTGACTTGTGATTCTGTGAATACATTTCTCACATCTGCTGCTTAATTACTTCTGAAATAGATTGTTTTATTAGTCAACATGACGTTCCATGCGTAATGACACCGCAGCTGATGTCTGAATCACGTTTAATTTTCACAACAGAATAGTTTTGTTGTATTTAGCCAATGAGTGGAAATATGTGCTTACAACTAATGTGGCTCCAGTGATTTATTTATTTATTTATTTTAAATCGCACTCCTCTTGCATCACTCCACCCATTTTGTCAAAGACACATTTAATTCTGTGCACCAAATTAATGATGGATGAACTTTGGAGTGCACCTTCGGAGGTTTGTAAACACACTTCGGGACACCCCCACCTTCTTCAGATGCCTGAGGCAAAGAAAGTATCAGTGAGTTTTAGAGAAAATGTTAAGTTGTCCTGCCTTCCCTAATGAGGACAGAATACACTCTGTGTAGCATTTACCATTGTTTAGGTGTATCAGTGGTTCAATGGTTACCAGTATTTCTAGTAAAGTGGTTATCACTGGTTACCAGCTACTCCTGTTAAGTGCTAATCTTTGTTTACAAGATAAACTAGTTAAGTGGTTAACACTGGTCAGCAGCAACAACTGTGGTCACAGCTTGTTACTAGCTACACTGATTAAATGGTAACTACTGGTTAAATTGTCAATTACGCAAGGCAAGTAGTTACCAGTGGTTACACTCACACTTACGTGTTAAGTGTATAAAACTGGCATCCAGGAATTCTGGTCAAATGGTTATCATTGGTTACTTGGAATTCTGGTCAAATGGTTATCATTGGTTACTAGGAATTCTGGTCAAATGGTTATCATTGGTTACTAGGAATTCTGGTTAAATGGTTATAATGCATTATCAGGAATTCTGGTTAAACTGGCTACCACTGGATACCAGCTACACTCATTAAATCATTACTTAAAGTAAGACTGACTAACATTGCTTTCCAGTTACACTGGCTGCATTGTTACTGCTGGTTACAGTGAAGATTGCTGTGAGGATTTGATGGCATTCAGTTACAAAAGCATTAATGAAGTATTAATCAGTCCAGACAATGCAGCTCCACTGTGGGGGTGCAGGAATTATAACCCTCTAGCTGATGCTTGGAATGGGCATGGTGTCCTAAAGCTCATGTGTCCCATCTGATTTTCTATCAAGTATTTTGTAGAGTATTTATTAAAATTATTTTAATACATTTCCAGAAAGATTAACATGTTCATGACACAATGACCACATATAACAACATATCAAGCAAAATATTCAGACACATCTTGCTCCAGGTTCCACATTCCCTTCATTTACCGATGACCTAAATGAGTAATTTGCAACATACTGATTTCTGCAGCCTCTTACTTCCTCCTTCACTTTGTCATTTGTTTTGCTCTGCTGCATTTTATCTCTTCCATAATTCCTTACTGATTGTAATTGCTGCTTTTTCAGAGGCCGGTTGGAGCTCTGCTGCTGGAGGCTGTTGGATCCTTTCCACCTGTGTGTGCTGTGTGTGTGTGCATGTGTGTTTCTGTCTCTGTGTCTATATGTGTGTATGTGTGTATAACTGTACAATGCTTGTATATCTCTATACTGATGTGTGTGTGTGTGTGTCTTGATCTGTATGTGTGTGAGGGTCTGTGTATGTGAGTGCACATGTCTACAGATCTGTTCCACTGTATTACTCCCCCAGGCTTCATCTCTCTGCTCTGATTTAATAAGACACCTCACCTTTCCTTTAAATCACAGCGTGGGAGTAAAAGCACTTGTGGCCATAGGGAGAAACAGGGACGTCTCACACACACCACACATACACACCAGAACAAGTTTCACAACTTTTCAATGCCCTAACACAAAACCTGAATTGGTCGGAAATCCTTTAATAAGCAGTTAATATTTCATCTCAAATGCTATTGTATCAGCAGGCTCTTTATTCCATTAAACCCAGTGATCCAATAGTTAAAAACTGGTGGTGGAGGGAGCACTCGTTAAAGTAACTGGTAATTTAAAGGCATGTAGCAGATGCTCTGATCCACAGTGACTTACAGTGTTAATGATGTTGCAGAAGCAGTTGCAGAAGGTTTCTTTTCCCTCCAAAAAAATAATCAGTTAGTTTAAGTACATACACTCATTATTCCAATAATACATAAAACAGCTGTAAGTCATACTTACCAACAGTGAGTAGCAAAATATATTTGTGAAAGTGATTATTCATTATTTTGACACTTTTCTCAGAGGTAATAACTGGCAAACAGCGGTAAACAATCAGTGGTAACTACATAACCAGTGTAAATTGTAAAATTGTAAAAGTGCATCTCACTGGAAAGAAACATCAAATTGTTTTGTTGAAGCAGGTGAGTGAACGAGTTTATACTCCATAGAGCAGGGCCCTCGTACAGGTGGCCATTTTCAAATGACCTCCATTACAAATACTTCAAAGCCACTAGCTGTCAATCTAATGGCGTAAGGTGAACTTTGGCCATACTAGGTTTCATGCTGTGCCAATTTCTGGCCTTCTAGTCAAACCATGTCAAACAAAATCAGCTCATTCATTCTTTCTTACCTTCTCTCAACCTGAAAGCTGCTGTATGATGAGCGTATTGGTGCAGACTGACTGCCATCAAATCTTCCCTAATGATGCATCACACTGTGGCAACTTCCAAATGCTCAAAAAAAAAGGTAACCTGCTCTGGGTGTCAAGAGAAACATTATACAAGTATAAATATCATTAGTTAATTCACTCACTCAGTAAGAACTACAGGAGAAAAATACTGATTGTTCCTTTTAGAATTATACAAACCTTTCAAAATAAATCAAGCTTGTTATTTTTTAATATTAAGGTACACTGAAAAAATGATAGTTCTACAAACGGTCTTTAGTGAAGAAAATGGTTCTAAATACAACCCTAAACACATGAAGAATCTTTTGCATGATTAAAGGGTTCATTACATGATAAAGGTGTTCTTCTGATTGATGTGCTATAGATGGTTGTATATAGCACCTTTTATAAACAAATTATATATTGTAGCAAAAGGGTCAATACTGACATTGTAACAATAGAGGAACCTTTTTTGGTACCATGTAGAACCATCTATAGCACATTCTCCATCAATCTGAACTCTTTAATGATGCAAAGAACCCTTTAATCAAGTGTTCAGGATTCAATGTAGAACCATATTCTTCACCAAATAACTCTTTTAGAACCATCATTTTTAAGTGTGTGCTTAAGGTTTTTTATTATTTTTTTTGTATTTTGGATATTTTAATAAGCACAAATCCACAACTGAGGGCCACAGTCAAGTGCCAAGAATCAGTGTGATATTGAATGTGATATTGATGTGTCGAACATGAGATGTGCTACTGATATGATTCTACATGATTTTCGTATACCACTAGAGCACTGGAACAAATCCGTCTTGGATTCAGTGTGAGAGCCAAAACACTGAGCCGTGGAGTGATAAAGTGAGGCTGAGGCATGTTGGAACACAGCTAATGCAGTGCTGCTATAGAGCCTGATAATCTGTGTGTTATCTACAGCAGGTATGCTACCTCTCTCACGCCTGCGTCACACTTACCACTCATCCTCAAAATGATTAACTCTTCACACTACCCTATGCACACTCTCAGAACAACGGGGGCGGTGCTTTTCGTATCAGTATGGTGGTACCCTGAATCTTTCATACTTTAGAGAACACATTGTTGCCCTATTCCACTGCAGTTGGAGATGTTTAAGTAGCACTGGTTTATAGACCTTAAAGACATTATATTATTATATTAATATAGACATTAAAATGTACACAAAAAAATTTACATGGAATTTAAGACCACTATTTTACATTTGAGGGTACATTAAGTCTCTTTCATTGTTATAGTGAGCAAAGATGTGCCTCTACAGTACATGTATTATGACAGTTCAACAATGAAAACTGAGTACATTACACCCTGCATACATGGTTTTCTTCTTACATGAATTCCAAATCAGATAAGATCTTGATTATGACCTGGAGATATTGACGGCAATGAGAATTCAAAGAAAAGAAGCTTTGCACAAAAAACTCAACATGTCCTAAACGAGGAAGTGCACTGATTTTGGCCACCAGAGCGGTTCTGGTTATTGGACTTGTGCTGAGCTTATTTCATGCCTTGCCATCTTTGTTTTGAAATCCCTCAGTGAACTTCTGACTTGCCCTCTCTTCACACTGAAAAAAATAAAAGGGGACAAATAGTCAAACCGTGATTGCGCCACAGACAGAGAAAAACAGATGTAGAGACTGAAATAAGACAGAGCACTGAGACAAAGAGAAAATGAGAACATTAAAATAAATTATATATCTAAAAATAGTTTGGAAATATGTTTGTAATTTTATGGAAAATAAAGACGGAAATGTTCTTAATAGTTTGATTCCACAAAAGAGTAACTTGTGGTTGTTTAAAACCCAAGTGAAAGGTTCTTTAGGGTTCTCTTTGGGCACTAGTCATTCACCTACATGTAGAAGACTGGAGATGTGCAGAGATGAAATAATATGAAACTGTGCTGAGCTTCAGAAATCACTATAAACATTGTGAGGGCAATGATCCAGAATTTTAAATGAGATGTAGTGAGAAAAATCCTAGTTATGTTAGCATTTTGAGATTACCAAGTCTACAAAACTACCTACAACAAAGGTTTCATAAGACGAGTAAGTAGAAAAATTCTACTTTCATCGAACCACAAACTAAGCAGCTGAATTTTACAAGAAGCTGCTGGAACTTTGACTGGAACCAGGTTCAATGGTCAGATGAGGCAATATTAGAGGATTTTGAAAGCAAACATTTAAAGTTGGATTTGTTAAAAAGAAAAATGCTTATAAAGAAAAAAAAATGCCACTGTGAAGTATGGGGGTGGCTGCTAATTTGCAACTGTCTGAGCCTAGTGTTCCTTCAGATGCCCTAGGAACATTTTTATGACACATGGCATCATTAAGGTCAAGGTCATTTTAAATGGAAGTCTGTGTGTTACCGGGAAGCTGAAACCAGGTCATGTTTGGATCCTTCAGCAAGACAATGATCCAACACATACCTGCAAATGGCACATAGCAGTACCAATCCTGACCTGCTTTCATGTTTTGTCATTCCAAAGTCTAATGTAAACCTGTTGGGTGAGCTGAGGAATATCAAATCCCATGTTCTATTTTATAGACCTATTCAGCCTTCTAAAATATCAGCCATTTACATTTTCAGTAGCATTGTTTACTTGTACAGTCTTAGCATTATGGATAAGAAGTTTTTCAGCATAAACATATATATCCTAATAAACCCATGAAATTAAAATTTAAATACAGAATAAATACAGAATTTAAAATTTAAATACAGTGCATCAAACAACATCATTTCAGGCTAAAGAGATGATTTTAAAGCTTTAACATTTATGGTTCTTCATTGCAAGGGCTCCATTAGGACTTGATGATATGGCCAAAATTGATATCACAATATACTTCTTAATTTAGGTCAATATAATTAATTCCGATATTGATATGAAAAGTATAAAATCCACTGAGAATCTTCCAAGAGCAAACAAGAAACATGACATCACCATCAAAAATAAACCTACTAGTTTGTAAATATTAAAATTGTTTTTGTAAATTTTAAATTGATGCCCTGTAATGACTGACGTTGTAAATAATGTATACTGAAAGACTGAAAATGTGATTAAAAACCATATAATTGTTACTGAAACATCTTATATTGCAATATATATATTGATGCTGAATTATTGTCCAGCCTTAGGCTCAATTATGTTAGATGTTTTGATGTTCGGTTGGAAAAAGTGTGACTCATGAATACGAAAGATTATTTTGATAAGGGTTGTTAAGGCTGTTTTTTGGGGAGTTTTTTTTTTTTTTTTCAGATGAAATACAGTGCAGTCTGCAACTAAACTCATTAACCAGAAAGACTGTATCAAATGCGTTAATAATACTGGAGTAATCTGTACAAGTTGTACTGTGTAAATATCAACACAGCTTCAGTGAAAACCTCATTTACAGTAAATGTTAGCTGCTCAGAACCCAAGGCTCCATCTGGGACTAATAATAGTCATCATATGGCAGATAACTTGACACTTCAGTTTGTTGGGAATGTTATGACTAAGGCACTTTTTTTCCTCCACTGACAGAAGAACTATGAACTGTCAGAAGTAACTTGTGCACTTGGCAAAAATAATCCTTTCACAACTGCTCACAGATGTAAGGCTTAAGGTTTTGCTGTGATTCGACTCGAACAGTAATTTTATTAATTTGTACCCTTTCTCCCACTGGAAAAGTGAGGGCTGACTGTTAGACAGTTTTTTTTTTTTTTTTTTTTTTTTTACTTTTATTTTTTATCAGTGTTAGGTTTCAATTTATCATAGAGTCTGGGGGAAAAAAGATTAAAATATTATAGAAAAGGTGTGTGAAATGGATCCATACTATAGTTAATTGACTGGTTGTTGTTGTTGTTGTCATTTTCAGCTCCTCCTGTGAGAACACACAAGAAAACCACTAACCTGGCCAATGATCCACACCGTAGGTGTGTGAGTGACATACAAACCAGCTCCTCAAAATGTTTGGTATCTGAAAACAGATGACAGATTACTCAGTAATGTCCTTGGGTAGAAGTGTAATGCCATGGTTATCAAAGTAATTCCACAATTTTGTCGCTGGACTTTTTTTTAACACAGCAATGTTGTGGAATCAAACCAGGTCCTTCACATTGTGTGTAAATTTTCATGATGAATGCACCAATAGAAATTCTCCCAGATTGCTTGGAAATAAATATTTTTTTTAAATAAGAAGGTTTTTCCTGCTCCTGTAAAGTTATTTTGGAAATACATGATTTCTTTTCTTTTTGGACAGCAATGATTTCTATTGCATGTGCACGAGGAAAAATACGTACTTACGAAAGATCACAAATACAACAATGATATTTGATACCTTCAGAGACATGAAGTGATATGAAAGAAGGTTTCTGCAATAGAAGCTATCAGTCACATGCTAACTACTACAGAAGAGTGGAATCAGAGACGTTAGGCTGGGTTTGTGTAAATCTACAGTGGGGTTGTGGGTCACTTGCAGGGCTGTGTGGACCAGGTCTGGCTCCCTCCAGGAGCTGCTGAGCTTTAACTCAGGCATCCATGTCCATTCGTCATCTGCCTTATCTGCCCATCATTACCCACAATGGATGCCAGATGCCCTGGAGTGCTGCCATAGTAACTGAATTTGCTGCATGCACTGAAAATAGTGGACAGGTAATTACATAATTCAGCATGTTATGCAGAATAGTGTAGTGTAGTGTGTGTGTGTGTGTGTGTGTGTGTGTGTGTGTGTGTGTGTTTGTGCGTGTATAGAAGGATGAGGCCAGGTTGTTTCCATGAATCTAGTGATATCCTAACCAGGCCACTGATTTGACAGTCTCTCCCTGACACCCACATCAACAAACACCAGGACCTTGTTTGAGCCTCAGTGAGCTTGTTAATATACTTTCTGATGCTGTAAACTGCACTTTAATTGGAGTTTGTGTACAAAACAATGTGTAAATCGGCTGCATGTGTTCTTAAAGTAACACTAGGTAGTATTTTTACATTAAAATGACAGCTTCAAAATCATTGTGAAGATTAACTGTCCTGTAATAGGGGGAACAGAACCTCTGTGGTTGCTACTCTGCAAAGCCCTGGTTAACTCGTGTATATTCTGTGTCTTTAGTAGCAGTGTATACAGGGGTTAGTGTGCAAGCAATGAGCTGGGCAGTGAACCCCTGCTCAGTTTGGAGACTGGGATTTTAAAGCAGGCTTCAGACGTGAATTTTCTGAACAAAACCAAACACAACAAATGGCATTACATGACAACTGTTGGGCCGGTCAGGGAGTCTTTGGTTTGGCCCTCAGTAATGCCACAGGTGTGTCCGTAGTCAGAAGTCTTTCTCCTACACAGCAGTCTGGTCTCTGTCCAGACTCCGCCCCTTGTAGTACACGGTAGTACACCATTCCAAACTGATCCCTACAAATGTTTCTGTTTTGGTTCTTTAAACTTGTAAAATCTGCTTCCAGAGGAGTTACAGCATGTGGATAAAATAAAATGCATCAGTGTACAGATTTACAGGTTTCTGAGCATATATGTATTCCTATATATTATATGTTTATTTTATTTGTTTATCCCCAGTTTTTCCTGAATTTTTTCCCTATTATGAGTTGTCTTCTACTCCATTACTGGTTTGGTTGCCATTCGTTAATCTAATTTTGGAACCATTCTACACTTTTTACCAACATAAATTGGTTTGCAAACTAGAAAAGTTAGTTCCCAGCTGGAATAAAAGGGCTCCAGAAAGAGCACAGAGCCTCAAATAAAGCCTTATGGCTCAGTGGAGTTGGATTGTATATTTACAGAATGTTACATAAGTAAATAGGAATGCCCTCCATTTGTGTGTGTGTGTGTGTGTGTGTGTGTGTGTGTGTGTGTGTTTCTGGGGCTGTTATGAGGTGTATTGGCCACTTTTCTCTGCTGTTCACCAGCTGCTCAGGAGACTCAAGAGTTCAGCATCATTTTCACACATGTATCTTATCTCAGGCTGACCAGACTCTGCTGTAAACAAAGAATAAACGCCGACCCTGTCATGACTCAGCTCTGTTTCACTGTAGTGCTTAAACACCGGAGGAGACATCAATCTGACAGACTGGCAGAGATGGAGGGGAAGGGGCTGTCCTGCCACACACCATCAGAAAATGGGGACCAGTTGTGCTCTCTAGGACTCCCAGGTTTGGTTGGTTGAGGTATCACCTGGATTCAAACACCTTGGCTGAGGTATCACCTTGATCTGCAGGCGACAGAGCTGCGGTATCTCTGGGAAACCCTGTAAGTATGTTTTCTATGTAGATATGAAATATACCCAATCCTTTCTTTATTTTTTGATATTTATTGTGATTTTTTTTCCAGGGAGTGCCTGAGTTCACTTAGAGTGCAGTGCATATTATACATTGTTTTTAATTTTGCTAAAAGACTGTTAACCTCCATGGCTAAAACTGGATGAACCAGTAGTGCTAATTAAAACTGGGCATGCTTGATAATTGATTTTCTCCTTGAAAGGGTCAATAATGTAAATGGTGCGAAAAACTACACTGTTCATTTTCATTACATATCTTGTACATGAAACAACAGTACTGAGAAACCAGTCGATTAATGGAAAGCAAACAGAAGGAATACCCAGGTGTTTGTTTTAGCCTCACAGGATTAATAGAAAGAACTCAACAAACTTTGTCAAAATCAGTGCAGTATGTTTTAGGGAAAGCCATTACTTACTTTACACAGCGTATACAACATGTCTTACTCAAACACAGTGTACTTTACCTGTCTGACTCTTCACATAAGCTGATAATAAATTCAAACCCTACTGTACAGTACACTGATTGAACTCATGTATTTTTTTAGCCTCACAACTACACACAAGAGCTCACTGGTCGGAAACAGCTATTAGAGTGAGTAGTGAGGGATTTGATATTTTGGCTTTTATGACTCCCACGCAGATGTGGACTCAAATTTACTGGCTGAGAAAAGATGTCCAAAAGCCCCTAATATGTTCGGTGCAATTATGAAGGACTTCTGCTCCAAGCTAAACTGAGAAAATGATGATGAGATGATAGCGAGGGCCTAGGATGGAGGGCGTTGCTCTGAGATGTGGACACTCTCTGGGCTGACCACCATCACAGCGGTGGCAGACCGGCTGCCCTGAGCCAAGTCCAGACTCTCTGCTTAGCAACACTCACTGTTGTTAGTACAGTTTGTTCTCTGATGTCATCGCTCTGCTCAAGCCTGGCCTGTAAACCTCAGCAGTGGCTCTACATCTGACCACACTACAGTCATGTCATGCACTGCATACATATTTACACAATAACACACAGAACATTATACCCAGTACAGTACTACTGAAGTTCTAACTTCTTTAGAAAAGGGGGAATATGCCCTGAAAGACAAATGTTCACATTTTTAAACTCACTATAAATTTATTTAATGATCAAATTAAATCCAAGCAAAGTTACAATCAAAATAATCAATCCTACACATAGAAGCATGTACAGTCTATGTTCAACATGCTCTGTGTATTAGTGATGTCATAATCAAGTTATTTTTTTGCCCTCGGTCCTGATCCCATACTTATATTTTCCTAGATAATAGTGTTACACAGTGCGCCAAGTGTATCTGCCTGACACTGAATATTTCATATTTATAAGAAAAAGTCTCCATACAAAAAAAAATATATATATATATATATACCCTCCGTTCCTTTTCAAGAAAATGATCTGTGACCCTGTCGTAACAACAAAGCGTCTTTTCCAGGGACTTGACTAGTGTCCTCTCAAAGGCCAGCAGAGCTAGGCTGCTTAAACAGCCTTGGCCCATGTGAAGTGTGTCCGCCTGTGAGTACTTTTTGACGGTGGAGGGGCTCAGCAGCACCCCCAGAGACGCTGAGTGTCCGATGGGCGGGACAAAGCCCAGCATTTATCCAATGACTCGTCTCGTTTCACTGCACTTCGCTGCTTCGCCATTGAACACTGTGGACATTTAAAGCACTGTGAAGCTGCGGGAATGATTGAGGGGAAAGTCGCGTCTTTACCAGTGATAAGAAGCTGATTCTGAACAAATGTTGAGCGCGTTGTAGTGCATATATATTCAATGACATGTACACTCAACAGTATATATTTGATCACTTATTTTTTGACATTTTAGGGGAAACTGAGCTTCCCTTGCAGTCTTAGAGCAATCGCCTCTGATATGTACATATATATATATATATATATATATATATATATATATATATATATATGTACATGCTTTCAAGTCATCATGTGAAACATCAGGGGATATAAAAACTTTTAGATTTGTAAAGAGCGGACAAGCTTACAGTTAACTCCTATTTCAGAATAAACACTATTTTTCCTGAAAATATACAAAAACAAATTCACAAACACACAACACTACACACACACACACACACACACAGTCACCCTGGCTCTCTCTCCATCCTATGCAAGTGTGGTCTTGTATTTGTTGTGGCTTTTCATGTAAGCCAAGACCATACCTCATAAATCCAGTCATCTGAACTGATGTATGAGTCAATGCACTCTGGTTTATACAGGGTTTGGTACATCATCTAACCAGTGTGTTTTGGGTCACTCACACAGCACAGGCTTTATTTTGCTTCATTTCATAGCTGCATAAAATTGTTTTCTCTCAGAGGCTTCAGAGAACAACTGGCTCCAAACACCAGGGTCAAATGTAGTTCTAGAAAAAGTTCATTTGTTTATAGACACACACAATACAGCTATTTCTGCTTTGTCACACACTTTCTTTAATATTTCAAAATGTGCTTTCTTTTGTATTTTTTTTTTTTTTTATCAGTTTATCCCCAGTTTGTTATCTCCAGTTTCACCCTTTCACTCCCCGAATTGAACACAGTGGAAGCAAACATGTTCTTCCTCTACAAATCAATTTATTAGTAGTAGAATTAGTAGAATCAATCGTATTTAATACTGTGATAAAAATGACTAATTCTAATTCTACCTATTAATTACTTAGAAACAGCACAGTAAGGCTGAGGGTTTAAAAAAAGAGAGGCGAAGCCTAGTTTTGCCTGTGATTTGCATTGGTTTGTTCATGTCCTTCTAAAGAACAGCCCTGATAATAAATTTATCCAAACACACCTAGTGTGTGAACACTGTCCTCTGAGCTACCCCACTAAGATTGACTGCTAATCTAAGGCTTTCTGCAGTGAGCTGTGTGCAGTGAGCTTTTATCCTCTGAGAGGAGACAGTGTGTATTTCATGCCCTGGGCCCTCTCCTACATGCTGAGCTGTAAATAAGGAGCCATGGCGACAGTAGGGGGCCTAGGGCCACTGTGGACCCCTCAGGAGAGAGCTGCTTCAGTCCTCATTAATCAAACAGCAGATGGGCTAAATTCTCACCTCATAACTTACAGCAGGAGAGAGACGGCCGGCCCCTCCTTTAATCTATGGGAGCTGTGTTTTTTTTTTTTTTTTACAGTGCAGGTCACTGCCACAGTGGCCAGCCCATTTTGACATTAGTTTATTGCAAAACAATTCCAAAGTAGTATCATTTCCATTCTGGACAGATTATGGAGATCTCCACCCGTTCAGCTTTGTAATGCTACAAGGAAATTTATAGCAGATAGACTGATATTTCTGTTAGATGATAGGTCTTTTTACATACCTCCTAAATCAACACACAGACAGACTTTTCACTGGAGAGCAACAGAAAAGTGTGCTAACAAATCTACACACCATATTCACAAAAACATCTGCCATGCCTTGGCCAAAATACCACAAGAATCAAACTCTGCAGCCAAGGGCATAGATTAGATCTCAACATTGGTGGGGACACACGAAACACTCCTCTGTATGCTCTAGTATTGCTTAGACACCAATAGACCATTGTATTAATTTATGTCCAAAATAATTATGAACAATTCAGTAGCCACTGGGTATTGGTAGAGACATGTCCCTAAACTCTTAAAAAAGACCAATTTCAGCTCCTGTACCTTTAAATAAGAATAGGCCACACACAGCACATACCCAAATTTCAAGCAACAGAAACTGACACACACGAACTCTCATTTTTGCAGTTTAGTTCTATTCTACTTGCTCTCCTATTCACAGGTTTAGCTTGGTTCTCTTTTCTGCTCTCATGTTTAGAGTTTTAGCTTTGTTCTCTTCCTTCTCAGCTGTAACTTTCTCCAACCTTATTTTCATAGTTGTAGTTTTGTTCTCATCTTTCTCCACTCTAATATTCACAGTTTTATCTGTTTGTCTTCCTTTCCTTCTCTCATTTTTTAATTTTATCTTGGATCTCTTCCCGCTCAACACTTATTTTTAGAGTTTTAACTTTGTTCTCTTCCTTCAATGCTCTTGTTTTCACCAGGTTCAAAAATCAAAAAACTATTCAATTTTCACATCAACCACAATCCCCATATTATGTGGTGAATTTTCAATGTGTAGCATTTATACGTCATATGATCAAAACAACCTCTGGAAAACTTTATGATCTATGTTACTGAGTAATTGGTGGATCTAAAATGTTCCTAGACCTACCAGTAAAATTTTATTAGCTCTAAATACACTTCAGTAAAGTCAACAGAGTAGTGTTGGGGAACACAACAGCAGATATTTTCTGCTGATTGGATTAAATCTGATTTTCTTCGGCTAACAATGCCACAATACATTTGCCTGGAATGTTAGACAAGGTTCTTGCACTCTGTAAACAGCCCTGTTCAGAACAAACTGTTTCAGCTATTGTTCTTTTAAATGAGATTGAGGCACTCAGATTGAGCACACAGCAGTGAGAAGTGAAGAGCATCAACTCTGGCAAAAGTGAAAAAGGGCTAAAAACCACATTTAGTCAGTACACTCACTCCTTTGTGCTGGTCTCACCTTTATACTGTTAAACCTTTTATTTGGACTCTCGCATAAACGAGGTTCAGCGCTGTGATTGGAGACACCCAGGCGAGGAGGTGGGATGATTTCAAAGTCTCAGCACTTTATGTCAAAAGCAGAGCAAAACTAGAGCGGCTGGTCTTATTCCATGTTTTCAATGAAGGCAGCACTATAATGACGACTGGGGTGTTTCATTTCATAGTGTGTGGGATGTTAGGCTCCAGATCCCCACATTAATGTGACCATGCACTGACAAAGTGGGTTTTTTCATAATATGGCTCCTTTAAGACACTTCGTTTGGGCTTCATGCAACACTCATCAAGTCACACAAAGGATTTGGAGTGATGCAAACGTTGGTTCAGCCAGATTCACAGAGTCACAAATCAAAAGATCTATTTGTCCTCTTGAAAGAAGTTTCAGAAAACTTTTCCCTTGAGTAGAAAAGAACTTTGTGAACTTGCTGAAGTGCACTGCAGTCAGCTTCCTGCCTCTTGTGCCCTACTGCCTCGGGAATTCTTTGAAGTCATTGTGGATGCTCCAGTCCAAAAACACAATACTAAACATTACACAGCAAGCCAAACTTTCCCAGCACCATGGCTGCTTTAACACTGATAACCCCGACATGAGTAATGGAAGCTATTCTCTACATCAGGAGTCTCAAACTAATGGCTTGTGGGGTATAACAAGCACCATAAGGCAGCTTCATATGGCCTCTCATGTGTTAGTATCTTTGGCTCAAATTCTGTCCATTATGTTATATATATATATATATATATATATATATATATATATATATATATATATATATGCTTTTTTTAGCCCTAATTTTTTCTCTGAAATGTCTGCTCTATTATTAATCATTGCTAATGCTACCCATCACTAAGATAAGATAAGATAAGATAATTCTTTATTAGTCCGACAGTTGGGAAATTCACAGTGTTACAGCAGCAAAGGGACAGTAAAGTACTCAAAACTTATTTTTATATAATAAATATAAACATAAATAATGGAATATAAAGAATAATAAAACAGAAATATCAAAAGCTCTGAAGAATATTTACAATTAACATGACTATCGTATATGGAAATATTGCACATTAGTAGATAGAATGAAACATTGTACATTATACTGAAGAATATCACAGTACTGTATTAAGTATTAAGTATTGCACAAAAGATATATCATCCAAATAAACCTACGTTCTGTATTCTTAGTGTAAGTTAAGTGTCAGTGTAGATAGATGTGAGTGGTTTACTGGGAGCATTGATGATTGTAAAGTTGGTTGTAAAGTGGTTTACTGGGAGCAGCGCTGGTTGTAATGTCTAACATCAGCAGGAAGGAAGGACCTGTGATAGCAGTCCTTCACACACTTGGGGTGACTGCCCAGTGCTGCCAGTGTCTCATCCATGGGGTGAGAGAGTCATTCTCCAGCATGGATATTAACTTGGTTAACATCGTCCTCTCTCCCACCACCTGCACTGGGTCTAGGGTGCTTCCCAGGACAGTGAGTTTGTCCAGTCTCCTAATGTCTGATATGAATAGATATTGCTGCGCCAGCAGACCACTCCATAAAAGATGGCTAATGCCACTACCGCATCAAAAAAAAAGGTCCTCAGGAGTGGTCCCTGCTCTCCAAATGACCTAAACCTCCTGAGCAGGTAGAGTCCACATTGTCCTTTTCTGTAAAGTGCAGTAGTGTTATCTGTGAAGTCCAGTTTATTATTCTGGTGAACACCCAGGTACTTATAAGAGCTCACCCTCTCAATGTCTGTTCTCTGGATGTTCACTGGTGAAGGGAAGTGTGTACATCTGCAGAAATCCACCACCAGATCCTTTGTCTTCCCCAAGTTGATCTGGAGTTGATTCTGTAGACACCAGTTCTCAAAGTCCTGAATCAGTTCCCTGTATTCTCTGTCATCCTCATTTGTGATGAGGCCGACAATCACAGAGTCATCAGAGAAATCAAACCCAGATCCAGAATGACTAAAAGCACAGCCAAATTCCTGGTGGTATGAACTGAACTATATGTGCTTACTGGTTAATATATATTCTCTAGGGAATTTCTCTTGTCCAATCAAACAGATCTGAAATAACTCTTGGTTAACATCACTAAGCAAAGCTGAGAATTGCTGTGCTCTTTTGGACAGATTTCAATGGAATCTTCACACAATGTAAATCGGGCAACTAAAAACAATGGAGAGAAAGTGGAGACAAGGTTTCAAATCAGCTCTGATGACATGTAAGTCTCTCTCACAAGAAATAATCATGGATTAGTATTTTTTTTTACTAGCATGGGCTCATTTCTCTTGATCCTGAATGATCTCAGTAGCTTCTACAGCTAGGTTAAAGTCCTACAGAGAAAACTGAGGGATACTAGAAGTTGTGGCATTAAACTGTGTTTTTAGTGCTAAATGCCTAGTCTATGGAAACATTTCTTTTCTAACCGAAGCCTAAAAAGACTGGGATTGGCCTTGAAGTCTTCCTCAGCACTAGGTAGATGGCTTATTACATTTAATCCCAGAAAGAAGTTACCTTTCAATTAGATACAGATTAAATCTGGATCAAAAGGCTTAGAGGACTTTCCTGCAGATAGGGTGGAGCTACAATACAGAAAGCTCTGACAGTGTGGGTGCTCTGTATTTCTGGATTGATCCACCTTTATCTGGTGGAGGAGCTTGTCTCTTCCCTTTAGAGCACAAGTGCTACAGTTTGAAACTTGAAAGGTTTGATACTAAGGTAAAAAAAATATGTCCATTGTTTCAAAGTATCAGAGTATAGAAAACCATTTAAAAAACAAAATATTATATGAAATATTAACATCACCATTTGCAGATGTATTCTATCCAGTTTGAGTTTTTTTTAGCTTGCAACAAATAATCCCCAACCCATTTGAAGCCTGAATGTAACTACTGCACGATTAAAGTAGAATGAAATAAGACACCTTATTCAGTCGTATACATTCTCAATGATTTCTTCAATTAGTGTGGTCGCTGTATTTAGCTCCTTTTTCTACTTTTCCTTTCCACCTAAAAATGCTGAAGTTAGATATTATTTGGGGTGAAAAATAAAAATGTGAATAAGAAGCCAGCTCAGACAGAATATGAATATGTCTGATTTCGAGAAACTAACTTGTACACAGGAACAGATGGAAATGCATTCTAATTCATGTTTTGGAAAAGTCAGTGGTAACCATGCACTCACACATCACGGATAACATTGAGAGCGTGACAGTGTAACTACTATTTGCAGAGATTCAAATCCTCCACTTGATCTTTCTTGTGCTCTTTACCCCATCCTCTGTTTTCACTCAGTCCACCCCCTCCCTCCACCAGTCCTGCTCTTCATCTCATCCATCTCCAGCCCCAGCATAGATCAGATTACACCTCCATCAGATAATGCTAAATACTCATTTTAAGGTTTGCTGAGGCACAGACCTTCTCTGCCCCTGTTGCATACGTGATAAGTAGTGTCCATTTACCATCAACCCAGCATGCGCAGTTGTTCTAGTCACTGTAAATCAATTATAGCTTTATTGTGGGATCTGATTTCTAAACATGTATGTTTCATGATCCTATGGCTGTGTATCATCTACAGCATAGTTTTTCAGTGATGGCCACGGTATGGGAGTTGTAAAAATATATGATTTACTGATGCGGGTTGGCCTGATTTTAGAAAACCAGACAAGAAGAAATGATTATTTTTTTAATTATTATTTACTTGTCGTTTCTGTTGGTAGATGTACACTGTAGATGAGGAATTAGTGTGAGACTTGTTTGTAACAAATAAAAGTTTTACATTTTACATTTGATATGTGTGTATTTGTGTGTGTGTGTGGTGGGGGGGGGGGCATATAGGAGGGTTAGACAAGAAACACAGGGCTTTTACACAGACACTTTTCACACTCAAACAAGAATCAGTAAGTCTGAGTAGCTGTAGGTGTGTGTAGTTACCTATTGGTGGACTGAACCTTTCCCTGGATTGTCTTGGGTGTCAGGGAACGTAATTGTATCTTATTCAATAATAATAGTAGATTTTAAAATTTTGTTGATTTCATACGCTCCATTTCAGCTCCAGAACTTATATCATGCTATTTTATTTTACATTGGTCTATAATGAAAGATTATTAATATTCACCTCTCCCTCAGGAGAAGAGAATGTAATCTTTAGGTAACTCAACTGGAATTAAACCACTGTTGTACCTTTAAATGTGCTTCAAATCTATGACTTTGTTTACAACAATAACAAATAATAACAAACTATAAAAATAGTTTATCTCATCAGTTGCTGACAGTGTATGAATGATCATGGAAAAGCCTGTTACAAATCTGAAGCACCATGTTGAGATGACATTAAAGCAACTCGTTTACCAGACAGCAACAAGACAACATTTTAACATTTAAGTTTTTGAACATTTCTAAAACCAAGCACCTTAACATTTTATCAACCAAGTAATCTGTACTTGATAAAGGAACATGGCATCGCAGGAACTAGATATTTATTACTGTCTTATATTTCTGTAAGGGTCTGACTGATAAAACAGAACTGTAACATATTCACAGCCTCATTTATTTTGAGTAACACCTCACTCTGGTGTTCTGGCTTTAATAATCCAGAGATAATTTTTTTTTTTTTTTTTTTTTTTTTTTTGTAAAGTTAAACATAAAGCTGTGCAGATGTAATTTACTCGTCAGAAAGTCAGTAATGATGAGGTGTGTCCGTGTATTCGTGTCGTTATAGGGACACACAAGATGACTTTCTGTTTGCTAAATATATAGTAGAAAACAAAATGCTGTGTCACAGAAACATTCCCCAAACATAAAGAAAAGACTGTGATAAATATTACCTCAACAACATACAACACATTTCTGTTCGAGGCTCCAGTAAAACTCTGAGCTGCACCGCGGTGAATGGTGGACCTACAGCGCTGAAGTGGAGTGAGTGTGTCCCAATTCAGCTCTCAACTCTCTGACCCCTTGAACACTTCAACCCTTGGACCTTTTGTCATCAAATGTCATCAAAGTGAACATTTTAATGAAGGATTTATGGATTATAACAAGAAATGGGACAGGCGAAAGCCTGCAGACAGCAAAATCTCATCCCTGCCCCATGCATTTTTTAGGTCCAAAAAAAGTATTTGTCCAGGGAAAAGAGGACATCTGGTCACCACCAAATGGTTCCAAATTTAATTCAGGAACTGGAATGTGAAATATGCTTGAAAGAACAACAGAGGCTGTAGTAGTGCCACCTTAAATATTCTCTGTGAAATACGGCTGAACTCACAGTTCCTACTCACGCATGTGCATTTCAACATTAGGTGTCAGTTAATCAGTCAGTGAGCGCAAATGTCTCTTCTAGGCCAGCCCAGTAGGCGGTCTGGCAAAAACTTATTTGTAAACCTAACACTTCCTAGGATACTTTAGTAAAGGCAAGGGTTCTATATCTTAAGAGGTACACAATATAAAGTTGATTCAGATTTGTGTAAAACCTTTTTGAAAATGGCACCAATTTTTTTCTTTTATAACAAGCTGGACATTGTAACAATAGAACACATTGCTGTGTTGTTTAGAACCATTTTCAAAAAGGGGTTACACAGAACCATATTCCATATATTCTCCATCAACCTGCAAAGAATCAGGTCACCATTCAAATGGTTGTATATTGATATTATACAAACCGGATTCCAAAAAAGTTGGGACACTAAACAAATTGTGAATAAAAACTGAATGCAATGATGTGGAACATCTAATATTTTATTCAGAATAGAACACAAATCACAGATCAAAAGTTTAAACTGAGAGAATGTATCATTTTAAGGGAAACATATGTTATTTCAAAATTTCATGGCGTCAACAAATCCCAAAAAAGTAGGGACAAGGCCACTTTTTACCACTTTGTAGCATCCCCACTTCTTCTTACAACACTCAGACGTCTGGTGTTGGACAGTGGAGACCAGTTTCTCAAGTTTAGAAATAGGAATGCTCTCCCATTCATGTCTAATACAGGCCTCTAACTGTTCAATCGTCTTGGGCCTTCTTTGTCGCACCTTCCTCTTTATGATGCGCCAAATGTTCTCTATAGGTGAAAGATCTGGACTGCAGGCTGGCCATTTCAGTACCTGGATCCTTCTCCTAAGTAGCCATGATGTTGTTATTGCTGCAGAATGTGGTCTGGCATTATCTTGTTGAAAAATGCAGGATTCTGAACGGAGCGTTGATAACAACTTGGGTTATCCTTGTCCTCTCTGGTCCGGATGACATGGCGTCCCAGTGTTCCATAAAGAACTTCAAACTGAAGTTCAAACTTCATCTGACCACAGAACAGTCTTCCATTTTGCCACATTCCATTTTAAAAGACCCCTGGCCCAGTGAAAACGTCTGAGCTTGTGGAGCTTGCTTAGAAATGGATTCCTCTTTGCACTGTAGAATTTCAGCTGGTAACGGCGGATGGCACGGTGGATTGTGTTCACTGACAATGCTTTCTGGAAGTATTCCTGAGCCCTTGAGTGTGGCATTCCTGTTTGAGGCGCAGTGACGTTTAAGGGCCCGGAGATCACGAGCATCCAGTAGAGTTTTACGGCCTTGACCTTTATGCACAGCAATTGTTCCACATTCTCTGAATCTTTTGATGATGTTATGCACGGTTGATGATGATAACTTAAAAGTCTTCGCTATTTTACGCTGGGTAACACCATTCTGGTATTGTTGCACTATCTTTCTGTGCAACAATGGTGGAATTGGTGATCCTCTTACCATCTTGGCTTCAGAGAGACACTAACACTCTGAGAAGCTCTTTTTATACCTAATCATGTTGTCAATTGACCTAATTAGTGTTAATTGGTCTTCCAGCTGTTTGTTATATGCTCAATTTTAATTTTTCCAGCCACTTATTGCTACTTGTCCCAACTTTTTTGGGATTTGTTGACACTGTGAAATTGTGAATCAACATATTTTTTCTTTAAAATGTTACATTTACTCAGATTAAAATTTTGATCTGTCATCTATGTTCTATTACAAATAAAATATTGACATTCGCCATGTCCACATCGTTGCATTCAGTTTTTATTCACAATTTGATTAGTGTCCCAACTTTTTTTGGAATCCAGTATGTATATATATAATTACCAATTAACAGTGGAGAAGAATCAGTCATCTAGAGGATACACCATTTATACATTGAAAAGTTTCAAGCATTCTATATATAAAACCACTGTCTTAACTAGATAACCCTCAAAGTGCAGGAGCATGGTGGGACTGTTGATGTACATAAACTGTTGAATACAGCTCTGGGTTTTTGGATTTATGTATTCTATCCCTTCCTACAGTCATGGTCTGTGAGGAGATGGGTGTTTTCTCCCTGTGTCTGCGTGGGTTTCCCTTCACCATCCAAAAACACATATTGGTAGGCAGATAGGCTGTGTGAAAGTGTCCACAAGTGTCAGTGTCTTAGCTACTAGATGAGTGTGTAATGCCCTGTGATGGACTTGTGACCCAGTGTGTTCTTGCTCTGCACCCCAACAAGAAAGATGTGCTTAGAAAAGATGAGTGAATGTTGGACAGACAGCTATTTTGCAAATGATGAAAACTGTTTTCACAATAATCCACAATAATACAGCATTTGTCTGTTAATATGGAAAGGGTCATTCCATCTAATAACTTAATGATCCAGGGGAGGAATGCTACAGAGTGTACAACTGTTGGGATTTTCCTAAAGTGCAATTCCATTCATTAGCATGGCTACATTATATCACCCTGGTGCTGAACCAGTTATTTGAATCAGCCATAGGAATCCTTAAATGCACAGCTTGTGTCATCACCCTCTATCTATAAAATAACACTTTATTTCTTGCATGGCCATAGCCCTAGATATGACAGGATATGTGGTGCCCCCACCCCTTCCCCCTCATTCATCTGCAGCCTCATAAAGCAGCAGCTCCAAACAGCTACAGCAACTTCCTGCAAATTCCTGAAGGACTTTTCCATACAGACTGTAGTAAACAAATTCGGGAACAAAAAAGTCCCTGCCGGTTAATGTTATTTCCTTTCCATAGTAAATCATACAGTGCAGGGGGGAGATATTTTACGCAGCTTTTGAAAATTCAGTTACCGGTTCCAGCACAGCAGAGAACAAAAGAGCCAAGTAGAGCTGTGAACTCCCTTCACCTCTGCCCGCATTCACTCGCTCAAAAACAATCTCAGACGACGCCTTATCGGCTTACAGCATGGGAACTGCCGCACGTCTGCCCACCGACTCATGACGGAGGTAGAACCCAATATGAAAGAGAGGCTCATTCAAAAACTAAAGCAGGTGTCAGGGACAGGGGGACTGAGGGTCAGTGGAACTGTGTGTGTGTGTGTGTGTGTGTGTGTGTGTGTGTGTGTGACTAAAGACTATAGAAACTGTCACTGGCATGGCAGTGGTACCCCTGATATCAGTGTAATATTATCCTCAAGGTTGTCTTCAGTACATTTAGTTAGGGAACATACTTATACAATGTATTGTATAAGTTCATGGAGTGAACATACCTATTCTTGCTCCAGGAACTCTCTTCACTCTATTTATTTGTTTGTTTATTTGTTCAATAATGTATTTTAAATTTTATATCCACAGTAAACCATTGGCTTTTGAGGACTTTTCAATATTTTGTTTTAATGATGTTACTATGAAATAAAAGTTGCTTGACAAATAATCAACTATGTAAACACATTTTCAGTTCATATGATTTTTTTCTTCTTATTATAAAACCAGACTAGGAGACAATGGCTGAAAAAACTGTTAACAGTAGCAGCATTTAATAATTGAAATTTAATTCTTGATGAAATTGCAAAATGATTTAACTTGAGCTTTGCTAAACCTGATACACCTTTCAGAAATGGAGAATGGGAAGAATTAGATTTGGGCAAGAGTCCGATTTCTCTCTAGAGAAGTTACAACCTATAAATGTATTAAACATTTCTATGTGATGATTTGCATTTATTTTAGGATCATTAGGTGAGTGCATGTTCATTGGTTTCACTAAATCCACACAAACTGTCTGTTCTGTAGCCAGAGAAATTACAGAAAGAGCACTGAAATATTGTATAAGAATGTTACATGGGAGGGTAGCAAAAGAAAACCTTGCTCCTTCTAACCTTTTGGGGATTTGGGTTGGGTTGGAGGTGGGTTTTTGGTTAAGCTTAGTGTTGTGGAATATTGTTATGGTTATGGCTTCAGGTTATTGTTAGTGTTTTGGTTAGTGCTACTAACAAAAACACTTTATTTTTAAAGTAATATTACTATTACTTTACTTTAATATTATAACACTATGAAATATTTCTAGCTTAATATAACATTTGCAAAATAACTTCATGTGAAGTAAAGTAACAGTTTTAAGTTCTTAAAGCAACACTTGGTAGTATTTTGAATTTAAAATGACAGCTTCAAAATCATTGTGAAGATTCAGTGACCTGTATAAGACTGGTTTTTCATGCTGAGTAAACTGCAAGGCTGAACAATAATTCCTACACCTTATAGCAATCAAATCCTGGGAATGGGGAATTCACATTGAAACACAGGTGAATCTTTACCATTCAGTGTGCAAAATACTGCTACTGGTCTGGGTGGATTACTTAAAAAGTATCCCAAAAAAAAAAATCCCATAATTAATGGGATTACATTTTATAATACCAAGCAATATTTTCTTTGCTCATTTTCCTCTCTAACCCCTATAAATCTCTACCTACTTGCTTACCCAATTCTACACTGTTTCATTGTATGTGTTGTATGAGTGAAATGGGTTTCACAGGACTTGAAACACAATGTGGAGATGAGTTAGTATAAAGCATCTGGGCTGATGGTGATGTAAATAGAGACATATGATTATGTTCTTATTAAAACAGGATGAGGCCTTCAGTGCATTAGGCCTATTTGAAGGGTAAGAACTTACAAGAATAACAAGAGCCCAGCCTAGAAAGCCTAGCCTTGGACCGGTCTAGACACAGTACATTTCCCTCAGGCACATTTGCTCAATCTCTCTCTCTCTCTCTCTCTCTCTCTCTCAGCACCCAGAGAGCAGTTTAACTTTGTTTTGACACTGGAATGCACGATTGAGAAAGCATTCCGCCACAAAAAGCCTCCCAGCCATTCCTAACAGTAATCAGATCCAGTCTAACATCACACCCTCTGTGTATCTTCATATTAGTAAAGAGCAACAAACTGCTCTTTACTGAAAGCTTCTAGAAAAATACTTGGGAAAAAAGGAAAACTTAAATCACTTTTAAATGAGTTTTGTAGCTGAGGGACTGTCATTTACCCAAACTGTTGTACTGACCCCAAATGCAGTCAGTCAGCACAGGCAGTTTTAGGGTCTGCATTTTAGCACTGGACTTAACAGGATAACACTGCTAACAAACACCAAAAGAGATTTTCCACAAATACATCCCCAGAACTTCTCCTAATTGCTCTAACCACAACCACATGTTCATTAAGGCTAGTTATTGGGTTTTAGAGTGTAGTTAACTAGCTCTGAAACTGTAAAACTGCACATAACTTCGCCATGTAGCTGAACGCAACAGGTGGCCATTTTAGACAACTAGTTTTGTGCTGTTTGGATACACTGTAAATTTTTGTTTCTAGTTTTCAAGTCAATCTGTGTTCAAATTTATGTTTGTGTAATTTCTAAGAAGGTTGTAAGAGGAATTGGGGGATGTATTGTCAGGAATCACGGAGCGGACTGACTGAGGTGGACGCATTTGCTAAAACACGGTATATTTAATAAAGGAAAACAACAAAACAAAGAGACTTTAACAAAACGAAAACAAACAGGGAGCCAAACAGGCTAAACTAAACAAGGGGAGCTAAACAGGGCAAACGGGACTGACAGACTAAAGAGTAAACGAAGGCACGAGAGAGGAAAAGAAACTATGACACGAAACAACGACTAGGGAAACAAACACGGAGAAACTGTGGAGACAGACGGACAGACTAGAAAACACGACCGACTAGACATAGGATAAACGTGAAATGAGAACTGTGAAATGAACGACAAACAGGACGTGACACAAGAGGGCTTAAATACAGACACAAACGAGACACACCTGGACAGATAACGAGGACGGGCTAACACAGGACACGGACGAGGAGGCGGGACGAGGGCGGAGACAAGGATATAAACAAAACATAGCCATGTGCGAATAAAGCACATAGCGGGGACAACAGACTGACAGTGACATGTATTTACAAAGAAGACCTGGTTCACTACTAGCCCCAGGCCCAACTTAAACTGAAGAATCAATATCTGGACATTAAAAATTTCTTGAATGAAAATGTTTCATCAGATCAATATAAAAAGTGCATTTCAGGTGGTAAAGCATATTATAGTGTTAATTGTGTGAACTACAATAATAATGAACAGGTTTATAAATATGAATACTTTAAATAAAAAAAGATAGATATTAAACACAAAATTTCAGTTCAGATGACAAAAAAGCTGTAATTGTAAATAATTCAAATCACAAAAACATCTCCGAAATGAACATTTCCCACTCACATCATATGTAGGTGGGAAAAGTTAATTTTGGAGATGTTTTCCCACTCACATCATAAGTAGGCCCCTCCCCGGATCACCACCTTAACGTGGTGGAGGGGTTTGCGTGCTTGCGTGAGCCTAGGAGCTATGTTGTCAGGAGCAATAGCCCCTGGTAGGGTCTCCCAAGGCAAATCGGTCCTAGGTGATGGGCCAAACAAAGAGTGATCCATAAAGACAAGGATGAAGAGATTAAGAACAGAGACACGGCTTCCCTTGCCCGGAGTAAGGTTACCGGGGCCTCACCCTGGAGCCAGGCCTGGAGGAGGGGCACCTTGGCGTGCACTTAGTGGCCGGACATTCACTCATGGGGTCCGGCCGGGCTCAGCCTGAAGGAGTAACATGGGTCCACTCTCCCATGGGCCCACCACCTGTGGGAGAAGTAGTAATCCGGGTCTGGTGCATTGTGGATTGGGAGGCAGCCGGGGTCGGGGGCCCTGGCATTCTGATCCTCAGTTATTGAAACTGGATTTTGGAACATGGAACGTAACCTCTCTGGTGGGAAAAGAGCCTGAGCTGGTGAGCGAGGTTGAGAGGTACCGGCTAGATATAGTTGGGCTCACCTCGACACACAGTATGGGCTCTGGAACCAATCTCCTTGAGAAGGGCTGGATGCTCTTTCACTCTGGAGTTGCCCAGGGTGAGAGGCGTAAGGCAGGAGTGGGCTTACTCATAGCCCCCCGGCTTAGCGCCTGTACATTAGGGCTTATCCCAGTGGATGAGAAGGTAATTTCCCTGCGCCTTCGGGTTGGGGAAGGGGCTCTGACTGTTGTTTGTGCTTATGCACTGAACAGCAATTCAGAGTACCATGCCTTCTTGGGGACCCTAGAGGGGGTGCTGGAGAACACTCATTCTGGGGACTCCATTGTTCTGCTGGGGAACTTCACGTGGGTAATGATAGTGAGACCTGGAGGGGCGCGATTGGGAGGAATGGCCCCGCTGATCTGAACCCGAGTGGTGTTCAGTTATTGGATTTCTGTGCCCATCACAGTTTGTCCATTACGAACACCATAAGCATAAGGGTGTCCACAAGTACACCTGGCATGAGGATACCCTAAGCCGCATTTCAATGATCGACTTTATAGTCCTATCATCGGACCTGCGGCCATATGTTCTGGACACTCTGCTGAAGAGAGGTGCTGAGCTGTCAACTGGTCACCACCTTGTGGTGAGTTGGATCAGATGGTGGGGGAGGATGCTGGACAGACTTAGCAGGCCTAAACATATGCTGAGGGTTTGCTGGGAACATTTGGCAGAGGAACCTGTCAGAAAGATCTTCAACTCCCACATCCGGCAGAGCTTTGACTTCATCCTGGGGGAGGCCGGTGACATAGAGTCTGAATGGACCATGTTCCAGACCTCCATTGTTGAGGCGGCTGAACGGAGCTGTGGCTGCAAGGTTGTCGGTGCCTGTCGAGGTGGCAATCCCCACACTCGGTGGTGGACACCCCGGGTGAGGGAGGCTGTAAAGTTGAAGAAAGAGTCCTATCGAGCCTGGTCGGTTCAGGGGACTCCGGAGGCAGCTGAAAGTTACAGAGGAGCCAAGCGGCCCGCGGCTTCAGCTGTTGCTGAAGCAAATACTCGGGTGTGGGAGGAGTTCGGTGAGAACATGGAAAACGACTTTCGGTCGGCTCCAAGAAGTTTCTGGCAAACCATCAGGTGACTCGGGAGGGAAAAGCGGCTTTCCACCAACACTGTATGTGGTGGGGGTGGGGAGTTGTTGACCTCGACTGGGGACGTCATTAGGCGGTGGAAGGAATACTTCGAGGATCTTCTCAATCCCACCAGCATGTCTTCTGCAGAGGAGTTTGGGGACCCTGGGTGTGGCTCGTCTCTCAATGGGGCTGAGGTGGCCGAGGTGGTAGGAAAACTCCTTGGCGGTAGGGCCCCGGGGTTGGATGAAGTTTGCCCTAGGTTCCTCAAGGCTCTGGATGTTGCGGGGCAGTCCTGGCTGACACGTCTTTGCAACATCACGTGGGCAGTGCCTCTGGACTGGCAGACCGGGGTACTGCTTCCCCTTTTTAAAAAGGGGAATTGGAGGGTGTGTTCCAACTATAGGGGGATCACACTCCTCAGCCTCCCCGGTAAGGTCTATGCGGGTGTACTGGAGAAGAGAGCCCAACTGATAGTTGAACCTTGGATCCAGGAGGAACAATGCAGATTCCGCCCCGGTCGTGGAACACAAGGCCAGCTCTTTACCCTCACTAGGATCCTGGAGGGTGCGTGAGAATTTGTTCAAACAGTCTACATGTGTTTTGTGGAATATTCTGTTGGGGGTGTTCTGGGAGTATGGGGTACTGGGCTCTTTGCTACGAGCCATCCAGTCCCTGTATAAACAGAGCAGGAGTCTGGTCCGTATGGCTGGCAGTAAGTCCGACTGGTTTCCAGTCTAATTTGGACCTTCAGGGCTGCCCGTTGTCACCGGTTCTGTTCATAATTTTTATGGACAGAATTTCTCGGCGTATCCAAGAGGCGGAAGCTGTCCGGTTTGGTGGTCTCAGGATTCCATGTCTGCTTTTTGCGGATGATGTGGTCTTGTTGGCTTCATCGAGCCGGGATCTGGTCGCCTGGACCAGTTTGCAGCCGAGTGTGAAGCGGTAGGGATGAGGATCAGCACCTCCAAGTCCGTCTCCATGGTACTCAGTCAGAAAAGGATGGAGTGCTCTCTCCAGGTTGGAAGTGAGATTCTGCCTCAAGTGGAGGAGTTTAAATATATCGGGGTCCTATTCACCAGTGAGGGAAAGATGGAGCGGGAGATTGACAGGCAGATCGGTGCAGTGTCAGCAGTAATGCAGGCTCTGTACCAGTCCGTTGTGGTGAAGAGAGAGGTGAGCAGAAAAGCAAAGCTCTCGATTTACCATTCGTCCCAACCCTCACCTATGGTCACGAGCTTTAGGTAGTGACTGAAAGGATGAGATTGCGGTACAAGTGGCTGAAATGAATTTTCTCTGCAGGGTGTCTGGACTCTCCCTTAGAGACAGGGTTAGGAACTCGGACATCCGGGAGAGACTCAGAGTGGAGCCGCTGCTCTTCCACGTCGAGAGGAGCCGGTTGAGGTGGTTCAGGCATGCCTCCTGGACGCTTTCCTGCTGAGGTGTTCCGGGCATGTCCAACGGGGAGGAGGCCCCGAGGCAGACCAAGAACACGCTGGAAAGACTACATGTCTAGACTGGCCTGGCAACGCCTCGGTATGCCCCCCCAAGGCTCTCTGCTCTGACTGCTTTCTGTTAGGCGCGAGGGAAGGGGACTGACTGAGGCGGACGCACTCGCTACAGCACAACAAATTTTATTCACAAGAGGTAGACAAAACGAGCAACTGGAAACACAACGAGACTGGGAACTAGAATCAAGGGAAAATGAACAAGATAGGCCAGGATATGACAGACGCCCCCTCCAAGACGCGCAACTCCTGGAGCGCGAAAAACTATACTCCCCAGGAGCTGGCAAAGGAGGGGCCAGGAGAAACAAAACAGAAATGAAAGCACAAGACTCAGGACGAAACAGGAAATGGAGCTGGGGAAAAGGGACTCGACTTAAACAGACACTGGACAGAACTAGAAAGAAGAGATGGGAAACGAGAGAAGACAGAGGACAGATTCGGAGACAGAACAGGAGCAGAGACAGGGGACTGAAACATAGACTGGACAGGTGATGGGACTTGAGACAAGACGGGTAACTGGACTGGGGCTGGGTGCTGGGACCGGACAGGAGCAAGGACTGGTGATGAAACAGTGGACATAACTGGGGACAGGACAGAACCAGAAACGTTAGACTGGACAGGGGTATGCTACTGGACAGAGGCTGGGTGCTGGGACTGGACAAAAGACCGGACAGAGGGTTGAAAAGGGGCCTGGACAGGACTAACAGGGGACTGGACAGGACTAGGCAGGGGAACAGGGACCAAGACATTTAACAGACACGAACACCGTAACAGGGACAGGAATCAAAACAAAAGCAGACAAGGGTACAGGGACAATGAGAGAGACAGGAACTAGGACAGGGACAGACAGGGGAACCAAAATAACATGGGGATGCCCAGGACTGGCACATGTCTGAGGGGAAGTCTGAGGAACCAGCCTGGGCACAGTTCTGGGGATCGGCCCCGAAGTCCTTGGGGCCGTCCCATAGACACGACCAAGAGCGGCCGGGGCCGCAGTCACGGGGGCAGAAACGGCCGTAGCCACCGTCACGGGGGCAAAAACGGCCGTAGCCACCATTGCGGGGGCAGAAACGACCGTAGAAGCTGCCTTCTTTGGGGCTTGTGCGGCTGAGGAAGCCGCCTTCACAGGGACTGGAGCGGCTGGGGGAGCCGCCTTCATGTGGACAGGAGCGGCTGGAGGCGCCGCCTTCACGAGGACAGGAGCGGCTGGCTGCGCCGCTTTCACGAGGAGAGGAGCGGCTGGCTGCGCCGCTTTCACGGAGACCTCCAGACTTGCCAAGAGGCTTTCAAGCATCTCTTGGAGGTCAGGAGGGAGTGCAGAGAGGTGCTTGGGAGCTGGGGCCCTTGCGACAACGTCCATGGGAACAGGAGGCCCTGCAGCGACGATGTCCACGGAGGCAGGAGGCCCTGCAGCGACGCCGTCCATGGAGGCAGGAGGCCCTGCAGCGACGCCGTCCACGGAGGCAGGAGGCCCTGCAGCGACGACGTCCACGGAGGCAGGGGCTTGAGCTGCTCGCCGGGCCCGTGCTGGAGCTATAGAGGGTTTAGGGGCTTTGACGGGCGCACTCATGAGATCCCCTAGAGGTGCGCCCCCGTTAGCCTCACCTCCGTTGTCCTGAGGTTGAAGGCTAACAGCCCCTACCCTTAAACCCCCTCAAAAAATTTTCCCGGAACTGAGGGGGTAATCCACCAGCGAGGGGGAGACTCCAGCACGCTTCCTTCGCCGACTCCTTCGACTCACACTTACTCGATTCAAGAGTCGACTCCTCTGGTAGGGGGTAAGGAACCGCGCCAGGCATGAGCTGGAGCCGGCTATTCCACTCCACAGCCCTCTCAAACAAAGTCTTTGTGCCGGCTGCGTCCTTTGTAGGGTCGAACATTCTGTTAGGCGCAAGGGAAGGGGACTGACTGAGGCGGACGCACTCGCTACAGCACAACAAACTTTATTCACAAGAGATAGACAAAATGAGCAACTGGAAACACAACAAGACTCGGAACTATAATCAAGGGAAAACGAACAAGATAGGCCAGGATATGACACTTTCCCTGCGACCCGGACCCGGATAAGCAGTGAATAATGGATGGATGGATGGATCATATGTAGGGCTCATCAAAAATTCTGAGGATTTGTTAATTTAGCAAACCATTCTAGTGAATTGTTTACTAGTATTGGAATCCATATTCAATTTAAAATTTCCTTAAAATGCTTGTTAAAAGAAGTTCTTTGTATGATTGAAATGACACAGAACAATAGTGAAAATATGTTGGTGGCACACAGAACCTTTTTACTTCTAAAAAAAATGTCACTACAGGTCTTCGACCAGCACCAAAGAACAATTTATGCTTTCAAATATTTGATCATGCTTCTATATAGCAAATAACTCTTTAAGGACCATTTTTAGATTGTTAGACACAAGACTTGAGTAATATAACCTTAGACAATTCTAGGAAATTGCTCAAACTGGGCGAACGTTAAAAACATTTTAATGTCCTACTAAATAAATTGAGTAAAACTATAACCCTACATTTACACTTAGGGTGCATTCTGACAACTTATTGAAACTACTGATATTAAATTAGTCTTTGCACTGTGTCACACATTGCAGGACAAAAGTACCCAGATAATATGCTGAGGTGGGAAGACATTTAATTAAAACTAAAAGTAAATAACTGGAGCAAAAGGCATGAATCATGATGAGTGAGACTGATAAACACCTGCAAAAAGCAGATGCCAAGACAGACCTTAAATAGGGACCATTACTAGGATCCCCTGGAAGTTGGTCACATGACCAACACCAGCTCACAGGTGAGGGGAAGGACTGAGAGCGACACGAGGGGGAATAGATAATAGACCAAAACAACACAGAACTGGTAGATCCTGATACACTGTTACTGTGCCCAGCTGTCTTAAAAATGTTAACAAATTCACATCAACAGCAAAACATGAGGAAGCTCTATTGAATTGGCAAGAGTAAGACAGTTAACCCCAGAAGCAATATGCAAATAGATGGTGCATGGAGCCCATGGGAATGAATGAGTTACTCAGCAATGTTCCATTAACTAAACAAACACTAATGAAGTACAACTGACAACTCACAACGTTACACTGGAACAACTCAGCTGACTCATTTCCACTCAGTTACATACTGAGTAAAGCCAGCTTGAGAGAAGAGATCAAAACAAACAACAGTGGGGCTGTAATGTGCTTAAGTGTGTTTAAACATTTAACAGGAAATTCAAATATATTTTTAAATCCAAGTATTCCTCTTTATGGACTACTTTTGGTGCAGATATATTCAAGCTTTTATAGACATATTTTATACTATATTAGGATGCTCCAATTGTACTGTACACCTTGTAACTACACTCACTGACCATTCTCTCAGTTCCACTGACCATACAGGAGCACTTTGCAGTTCTACAATTACAGAATATAGTCCATCTGTTGCACTGTGTACACTGTTTGCCGCATTTCATTCTGTTTTCAAAAGGTCAGGAACCCCACAGGCCCACCATAGAGCAGGTATGATTTGGAAAGTTGACACTGGGTCGGTGTCACTGACATGTTGAGGGTGGTGTTAGTGTGTGTTGTGCTGGTATGAGTGGATCAGACACAGCAGTGCTGCTGGAGTTTTTAAGGAAGCCAAAATATCCAGCCAAGAGCATCCTGTGTCCGCTGATGAAGCACTAGAGGACGACCAACGCAAACTGCACAGCCACAGTTGAGCGACTGTCTCTGACTTTACATCTACAAGGTGGACCAACAAGGTAGGTGTGTCTAAAAGAGTGGATAGTGAGTGGACACTTGAGCAGCCCAGCTGGGTCAGATCCACACATGCCAGTGCAATATATACTAACACATTTCCAAATCACTTCAGCACTGAGAATGATGTACCACTCAAATCATACCTGCTCTGTGGTGGACCTGACCATTGAAGAACCGGGTGAGATGAGGATAAGAAAGAAAGTGGGCTACAGTCTTTAATTGAAGAAGTACAAAGTGCTCCTGTATGGACAATGGATCTGATAGACCTAATCCAACCCTAATCTTTTCCTAATCCAGTAATCCTTAAGTACAAAATCTCCATTCATTGCAAGGAGAATGGGATGCTGTGGCACAACAAGATATATGCCTAAGGTTACCATGCCCAGTCATAAACATTGGGCACAGAGGCATAAATCCCACCAACACAGGGATATGGACACTCCAAAGGCACTGCCTTTGGAATAAGTTGGACTGGTGTTTGTGACCCATAATCATTCATCATCAGTACCAGACTTCACTAACATGTGTCACCATATCCCCACAGCAGTGTTCCTACATGTAGTTTAAAGGCTTCTAAGAAGTAGAGAAGCTGCTACAGCAGCACAGAACTGCAAAGAAACATTGGGTGAGGAGGTTTTCTTTCTTTCTGTAGCCACAGAGTGTAATTTACACACAATGCAAAGGATGCCTGGAGCTTTAAAATTAGCAGCAAGAAATCTGAACCTCAGAGATGATAAATGACCACATCCAGAACTGACAAGAGGCCCAATTTGTCCAAACATTCACAGTAAGAGTTAAGGCTTGTGATAACGATGGCTCATGTTTTCTCTCCACCTCTGGGATTTCTCCTCCATTCTAAACACTGGGCCGAATTAACCTTTCATCTATATTGCCTTATTTCCGCCATCCACAAGGTCAGACTGCATTTCCTCAGGTTTTGGTCTTGGGAAGCTGATTGTGATTTGCTTGTTTTTTGGTACTTCCCGGATCACTCTCTCTCATTTCACAAGAAAAAACCACAACTCCTATTATATAAAAGCCAGGCTGGTTTGGTTATCAAATCAAATCAAATCAAATTTATTTGTATAGCGCTTTTTACAACTGACGTTGTCACAAAGCAGCTTCACAGTTTCAAAACAGAACATTTAATTACATTTGGTTACTTTATAACTGAAAGGTGTTTTTAATAATTACAGACGTTTACATCTGTCAAAGTACAACCATCTGCCCAATATTACAAAAGAGACATTACAAAAGTAAACTGCTATAATAGGACGGACTTTAAATTTAATACAAGAAATTTAAATCAAATGTGGCCCCAACTGCATAAATCAAATCTGCCCAGTAGGTTTTGGGTGTCTGCATTTCATCCAAATACAGAATACATAAAGGGATGTGAAAGCTGGGTCTAAGCACTTAATAATGTATCTGTAATTTTGTATAGAACAGTGAACTATATCTAACATGAACCTATTACAGTGAAAATCTCATGCAAGTACAAGAAACACACACAAACTCATAATGTTGACGCAAAAGCCAAGGATCTTTCAGTCAAGTACTCTCTGGGGTAGTGAAATAGCCCTTCCCCCCTCTCCTATCACACAGCACAATGCTAGTCAGGATGGGAGTCTGTGAGCTGATGTAACAGAACTGGACTGTTAGTGTTCTCCTCTGAGTGTGTTTAGCTGTACACTGGCATTTTGATGTATATATTTTAAGATATTTGTGAAGCAATGTATAGCCCCCTAGCAATTTTGTCTTTGTATTGTGTATGACATTATTTGTATATTTTATTATATGCTTCTGCTGTTTTATTTATTTATCTGTTAATTAAAAACAATAAATAAATAAAACAGCTTCAAAGTAAGTTAATCATAAAAAAAACACATTATGTCTCATGGTTAGGGAAAATGTTTGGCATTTATTTATTGGAAGGGGACAATAGGCTGCATGCTTATCTGTTATATCATAACCTACAAGATGCTCAGATATAGTGTTCTCTATATGCAAACATTCCATGTTAATCTTACCTGTTAAGCTGACTCTATGTTCTTTGTTCCCATCCTCCTTCAGATGATAAAGTTAGCATTGTTCACTCCCATTTAAAAACAAAAATATTTTGTAGCAATATTTAATGAACACATTCAATTAGCTTTCTTATGCTAGCATGATGATAATTTCTATTTTCTCTGTGTTATTTTAGCGTTAAGCTATCACGTGCTTCTATGTGAGTGACACACACACTATTTGCTATTCACATATGCACAGAATGGTTTTGAAGAGCGGACATATTCCTCCAATTGGACTGTGTCTTGCAATAATGATAGATACCACTGTCCTTTCTATACACCTAAATTATATGCCATTGTTACTGCTTCTGATAAAGGAATGTGGCAGATCTGCTGTGCCCTGGTCAGTGGACAACACAGACCTTGGGAGATTTTGAGGAAACTTTAGATTTCTATTATTTCTGTTAGTCTTTTTTTTGTTTTGATCTTTTGTCAGTACTAATATTTTTTGTGCATTATTTTCAGAATGCTTCACTGCAATGGGGAAGCGTAGACAGGTGTTTTTAAAAGTTGATGGACCACAGTTTGCTGAAACACCCGCCCTGCATGACAGCAGCCCAGTACAACAGCTCTCCAGCAAGAAAGATCTGAAGATCTTATAAATAACATCTTTCCATGTAGTTCTGTTATGTCATATATTGATCTTCTTGTGAAGTGAAGATGATTCATTATTGCATATCTTTTGGATTTACACTTTCTTTAACTTTCTTTTCCATAGTTGTGTTTGATTAATCCTTCAGGCTGCATGTGTTCAAGGGGGAAGGTGCTTCATCCAAAAGTGATGGATATGAAAGAGGAGGGTGCCATGTTGGCCCTTGCCACCTTTCATTTGTTTCAAGAAGGTGTTTATTCAGACCTATGTTTCTTCTGTTGTGTTGCTTAAAAGCTGAAGTGTCTGTGTGTTTTTTACTCTCTTAACAGGTGTTTATAATTACAAGCTGACAAGAATAGTAATCGGAATAGTATCACACAGAATTAAAAAATATAACTCCAAGTACTCCAAATATTACATATGTCCTATATATGAAGATAATGATGTGTTAATGTATTAATCCCTCAGAATGAATTTATGTTGAATCTTATTCCTGTATTTCTCCTGAACCTGTGCCACTTAAGCAAAGTAAAAGCATTCAGAAATGATACTACACTAATTATTTATCTATGAGAAAACCTAGTTACCTAGAAAACCTAGAAAATAATCTTTGTGTTAATTATCAAATGACTACATAATCTTTGTATTAATTATCATCAAATGACTATTTAATCTTTCTATTAATTATTATCAATGACTATTTAGTGAGTATTTGCTTGAACTTTGGAGTTTTTTAAAAGGTGTTTCATAGGAAAGTTCTTTTAAAACTTGCAGACAGGAACATCATGTTCCTACATAAACATAGACACCCACTCAAGCTAACAGCTACACATATTATTATTATTATTTGTATATGTGTCTATTGTGTATGTAATATTATGAAATGTATTATTAATAATTATTTATTTCAGCGAAAAGCACCTGATGTACAGGGGTTGGAAAATGAAACTGAAACACCTGGTTTTAGACCACAATAATTTATTGGTATGATGTAGGGCCTACTTTTGCGGCCAATACAGCGTCAATTCGTCTTGGGAATGATATATAAATGTCTTGCACAGTGGTCAGAGGGATTTTAAGCCATTCTTCTTGCATGATAGTGGCCAGGTCACTACGTGATGCTGACTTGCTCCTCCAAAAGACCCAAAAGTGGCTCAATAATATTTAGATCTGGTGACTATGCAGGCTATAGGAGATGATTCAACTTCACTTTCATGTTCATCAAAACAATCTTTCACCAGTCTTGCTGTGTGTATTGGTGCATTGTCATCCTGATACATGGCACCGCCTTCAGGATACCATGTTTGAAACATTGGAAGCAAATGATCTTACTGGTGCAATGTGCAGTTAATGAAGACTGGCCACCAGGCTGGTCCAATTTAGCCATGAAACCTCCCACACTAAAATCACAGGTGTTTCAGTTTCATTGTCCAACCCCTGTAAATACTTTGAAGTGCACTGATTCAAGTGTTTTTGGAAATTGCATGGTTCTTCAAATTTCATCTCTATCTTAGGTTTTCCTATGGTATACATGCAATTTTCAAAGGTTGCATAGTTGTCTGTTGTGGTTTTGCATGTTGATTTGCCCAGTTACTGGCAAACAGAAACCAATGTTATGAGGCATTAAAATGCACTGCAAATATGTCAGAAATTCAGAAGAACTAATGTGTTTGTCAATGTGAAGTACTGCTGTTTAGCTATTTACATACAATATTGTTTGAGATAAAATGCACAGGTAAAATACAAACCTTGCTTTTATGTTCATTTTACTTTGTAAACCTTTACTTTAATCTTTCAAATATTTCAGCGATGCTTAAACAAGTGTTTGAAGCAAAGCTATTTTGTTAAATACTGTATTTAAGTCACTCTCTTTGAGTCCTCACTGATAAAGACCACAGTATTTATTTTTTAAAAGTTTAAATAATTTCCAAACTACATACTTAATTAATAATGTATAAAAGCTAGACTTGTATAATAATGAATTATGATTGTTAAACATGAAAATAATTGCCATTGTATCAAACACATTTAGTCATTAAATGAAGATATTTGCTGCTTTTTCTCTTTTTTTTAACTATGAAATCAAATCTTTATTTTTATCATTCTGATCTGTCCTGTAAGCATTCCGTGGTGGGGTATCCAAATGTGCATTCCAGTTTTAATGTGAGATGTGCAAGAAAATATATATTATGTGCAGAATGTTACATAGTACACAGACAGTGTGACATCTATGTTATTTTGCAGTTAAAAAAAATTCTTAGACATGTGATTCCTTGATTCTTTTAAAAACAGGTGTGAGATCTAAAGCACCTAATGGATCTGGATAACTGACCAACTCCCTCATGTTTAGCAGGCTGAAGATTCTCCAGAAGTCAGACAAACTGGCACTCAACTATATTTGGTGTAAATACGAAGTAACTGTAGACGGAAATGTATAAACACTAATTACTTAAGAATCTTCATTTTTAAAGATGGTGTGTATTCAAACATTGTGATTTGATTTGAACCATGTTCAGAAACAGTCCTTAATTAGAAAGGAACACCAGTTCAGTCTGGTCTCGCTTGCTGGGATTAGACTGGATTAAATGCTGTCTAAATCATTCAACGCTGCCAAACCAACAGCCGGCCTCACGCCAAAGCTATGGCACAATAGGCTGAGAGACGTGTTATCTTTACTGGTCTGGAGAAAATGCATGAGGCCAAGCGCTGTGCCCTGAAGGACCTCAAAGCTAGAGAGAGAGAGGGGCAATGGATATGGGTAAGTCCTTACAGTTCAGAGTTGACCATCATTGCTGCCTCCGAGGACATGAGGATGCATGGTGGCTCAGGGGCTGTTCCATATTGGCAGTGCAAATTAAATGCATGGACGAGAATAAAAGAATGTGGTGTGTGTGTGTGTGTGTGTGGGGGGGGGGGGGGGGGGGGTTGTCTGAGCAGCCCCAATAAAGCTCTGTGTTAATCTTGGCCATGAGCACTAAGCACACACAGCAAGAGAGAATGTTGGAGCAGTTTTTAAGAGATGGAAGCACATCGTTCCTGCGTCACTGAGCAATGTGCACATGTTACACTGGCTTGCAGTCATCCCTTTTCTCCGATTGTTCCCGTAGAAGAGCGACATCTTCTCTTCTGGGGGCCAAATGTACGCATAACCCCAGGAGCAGCGCAACATAAACCTTGACCGGAAAACACAGCCAAAATATGTATGAACTGAACATTCAATGTGCTAAGACTTTGCAGAGGATCACAAACTGATCACAGGGCCACCCACTAACTCCATGTGTGAAGTTAAATAATGGAGACATTAGTAAGCTTGAATCCAAACAGAAAATGGAAGCTTTGTACTATTCAGAATTATTTTAAAGATCAATATTACATTTTCAGCTCATGATAGAGATGAATGTTTAGCCAATGATGAACAAAGTCTCTTAACAGGAAGTGCTTTGAGATTCGAATGTATAACAGTATTCCTTTTTTTCCTGGACTTATAAACCGATCAAAATCAATGTGCATCTGGGCTGTGAGTTGTTCACACATTAGTAAATCAAGCTGAGTTTATTATCAGTGACAGGCGTAAAATCTCCAAGTTTTCTCCTCAATTTTGCGTAGTCCATGTAAATCCACACACGATTGGCCTGTGCACTTGATCTATTTCAACTGAAATGTAAGCTGGTGACAGGGCTGATGAGTAAGATTAGTGTCATTACAAAGCCCCATTCTGTGGTTTACTGCCTTTGTATATGTCTTTATAGAGGCAAACAACACCTGTATAAACATTTACACTGCATTTATTGACACTTAAGTCATATAAATAGCCTAAACACTTGCTCTTCAGACGTCTTTGGCGGTTAACGCTAATTCGACAGGCTCCCTCGGATCAGCAGCTTTGCAGCTCATAAGCGACCAGGCCTATAAATGATAGCTTGACTCTGAGTGTTAATGCAGCCTATCTCAGTGCTATGTAATTAAAGAAGTCACGCAGCCCCCCCCCCCCCCCCCCCCCCACCACCAACCTCGTGGATGATAGTGTGCGACGCTTCTGTTACCGGCATGACAGAGTCCCTGTGAAGTGTTCTGAAATGTTTGCTCAGCTCCAGCACCAAGTCCTGGAATGGCAGCAATAACAAGCCCCAGCGTCTGGAAGGAATGATGTCAGTCGTCTTGCTTTGGAAGGATCAGAGCCTGGCACACATTGAAGGAACTTTAAGGGGGGGGGGGGGTGCAGCTTTTTAACCACTGTCAAAATCACATACAGTTGACTTATTCCCCCTGTAAAGCAAAAGCATAAGAGAACACACTGAATAAGCCATTCATGTTTTTTTTACCCTCTTTAACACACCATTAATATTGCAATATGGTAAATACATCATGGTTGACACATGGGTATTAATGGAAATTCACTACAGCATTTTGATAGAAACTACAATCTGGGTGTATGTAAACTGTAGCATTCATGAAAGGGTTAAAAAGCCCAAAAGACCTGTGCTGTGTTTTATTGCTGCCATGTGATGAAAGAAGACACCACAAACCACAGAGAGGGATTTGAGTGGCTTTATCTATAAGTCACAACTCAACTTGGACTTGCTATTGCTAGGAACAAAAGAACAAGCCGCCACATTCAAGAGACTTTAAGGATGTATTTTAGTTGTTTATGTCTCATTTCTTTGCTTTCAATGAAGATCAGGGTATACTTACTAAATCCTACACTTCATTACTTATTATTAGTTATTATGCACACTACAGATTGACCAGCTGTTTCAAACTTACTGCACTGTAGTTTTTCCATTCCGTTCTTCAAGCTGAATGTTAAAACTGACCGTTTGTAATATGGTTTTGTTTCTATCCAGGGCAATGCCAGCCATAACTAAAGTTCCATAAGTTTTGGGAAGTCTCATATGCACTTGAATCAAAGCAAATATCATCAAAATAGTATGCCTTATTTAAAACTGACCAGTTGTGTGAAGGCAGCTCACAAATGACTATCATGCATCACACTGCATCTGACAGGCTAGTACAAAAAGGCAAATACAATTAACATGAATTCAGAGGACACGCTCTTGCCTGTTTTCAAACTGAAAGTGTTCAATTCTTATACTGTAAACTCTGGGGTCATGACTGGTCTCCCACTACATCACTAGTAGTGCTCCTTCACCATTAGCTGGAATATGGATGGGCTCATGTTTATGCTGAAAGTACAATAAAAAAAAAAAAAAAAAAAAAAAAAACGGCACAGTAGAAATAATTCTAAGCAAATAATCTGGAGCACCTATAGTGCTACATGTTTCTGACATTCAACCAGCTTTGACCATGAGGCAGCACCAACACATTCCACCCATCCTCCAGAACAACCCTCACTACTGGGGTGGGAGTTCCTGTTCACCTTCTTTGGAGCAGCCAGTGACTGATGAGGCTGGGATTTTACTGCTCACAACGTACATTATTAACAGAGTTTTTAACACATTCATAACATAATGTTATAGACTACTGTAAACTCACTGTAAATCCACATAAAGCTCTTTGATTATATACATATATAAGTCAGAATTCTATGTGACAACCATATGCTTTATTTATTTTTTCTTAAATATTAGTCCTAGGTACAGTCTGTACTGTTTTATAAAGAAATTAGATTACTGTAGATTTACTGAGTGTCTTGGAGAATCTGCTACAGTCCTTTTAGGAAGTTGGATTGTCACACTACTTTTTTTCATGCAGCAGGTGGTAAAATTTTTATTATTATTGGTAAAGTAAGTCTAAAATGTTTTTGTACTGATTCAATAATGCAGAATTCTTAAAATAAATTTCTATAACAGAATTTGTACTCAAAAAAAGAACTTCTTGCTTTTTGTGGGTGCATAAAGGAAATTACAACATTAGAGAAATTTAAGCCTGCATTTCCCATGTTTAATTTCATGAGCAGTTTATGCTACTTGGATTTAAAGTTCAGACCACCCTTCTAAAATAGCAGTGAGTGGAGTCTGAGGGGGGTGGTCCTAGCAGGGAACTGTTGGACAAATGAAACCCAGCCCTTCCAGTGAGTATTCATTATTCATGGAATCTGCTTGTGGGCAATGGGTCCACAGGATGTGGTCTTGTGGCCTCCTGCTCAGATGCTGAAGCCAGGAGGAAAGAAGAAGTACGAAGCATAGTGTCTATGGTTGGTCTGAAAAAACTAAGAAAAAAAGCCTATGGTGCTCTTCACATTGATAAAGGTCTACAGAGGAAGGAAAGGACACCAAACCTTCCATGATGTTTTAAAGCAGAGTTCATATTCATAAGACACTCAATGAATAATTATAGGAAACTGGAATAAATTCTTTACAAATTAATGGTATTTAAATTTTTCCACAGTGTTTTTCCCCAATCATTTGAACTAAGTAGCAAAATCTCAGAGTGCTACTGAAGGGATGTGGTCGAGCCGTCTAAGGAGGTGCCCTATGGAATGGGGTTCAGGAACCTAATAAAAATGTTTTTTTTTTTAAATCTCCAAGACATTCACTATTAAATTAAAAAGCGTTTTATTCAATGACACTCACCATATTTCAGCATGAGCCTTCACCAAGAAGAGTCGCTAAAAGCATGACAAGCTTATAAATTAAACCAAATGTAAACCTATATTAAATTTAAATAGAACTAATTTAAGCAATTGCAAATATAACTAGAGCCGCTACCGGCTATCTGTGGGTTCAAGCACTAACTGGCCTAATATGGCATTCAAGTCAAGTCTGACAACTCCTGTACTATGAATTGATCGGGAGAGTATGTATTGACATTTGTGGCTATGGCAAAATTGTTAGACATTGAGCCAAGCAGGTATGTGCAGTGTCATATTATTTGTAATAAGTGCTTGTGTTTGTGACTTGTGTTCTACAGTCTCTGAGGTGTGTTTGTTTATGTGTGATGTGTGTGATGTCAGAGGGACTTTGTGTGATGTATGTAATGTTTGAGCAGACTCCTTCAGAATAGTAATATTGTATATTACTTGTATACTTGTACAATATAAACTTGTATATTACAGGTGCTGATCATAAAATTAAAATATCATGAAAATGTTTATTTATTTCAGTAATTCCATTCAAAGAGTTAAACTTGAATATTATACTCATTATATTATTACACACAGACTGATGTATCTCAAGTGTTTATTTCTTTTAATTTGATGATTATAACTAATCAGGAAATACCTTTTGTTATGGTTTGCTTTATTCTGATGTACTGAGTGAGGGTAAATGGCCACTTGAACAGGTATAGGTGACTTTATAATTTTTAATTATGATAAATATTCATATTCATATTGTATGACCATTGACATGTGCAGGTGAAAAGGATCTTAACCTCCATATAGATCAACAAAACAATATTTAGTTTTGTAGTTCTATCTGGTGGTGAAAGAATTTACTACTGTAGCATAGTGTTGCTAAGCAGTTATAGCATAAATGCGCATACAGAACTATTTAAGGGAGTACTACTCTATGGATATTTTCCTAAAATGGACATATGTGGTATCAGCCGAATCCTAAAGACCTGACCTATAATAATTATCAATAAAATGTTGAACTTTCATTACTATGTGGCTTACAGGCCCCTCCCAATAATAGAGATCCAGCATGAATTCTAGAAATTACAAATGCACCTATAACTCAAAAACGCTTTACCCAAAAATTTAAAAACAGCACATGCTTGATCAGGATGATATAACATGATTAAATTGTGGTGCCACTGCAATCCTAGATGGCGCTATAACACATAAAGCCCATTTAAATCAGATAGGGCCAGAGGACACAGACATGTGAAAGCAGATCTAAACAAATCAACCATAAAATCATGACCACCTCCTTATTTTACTTTCAGTGTCTATGTTTTCAGCTCCACTGTCCACAGGAGCACTTGCTCTGCATACTTTCATTGCTCCTTTTCACATGTTCTTCAATGGTCAGGACACCCACAAAGCAGGTATGCTGCAAATGTATGAACTACTGTCTCTGCCATTTTTTATTTATAATATTGACCAACAGAGTAGGTGTGTAACACTGTGGGCAGTGTGTGTTGACACAGGTTTTAAAATCTCCAGAAGCACTGCTCTTTCTGTTCCACTCATAAGAGCGCAATACACAATGACTTATCACCACAATGTCAGTGTCACTACAGTGCTGAGAATGTATGAGCAACTGTCTCTGAATTTTATATCTATAAGTTGGACCAATATAATATGTGTATCTCAGTGTGAACAGTAAGTTGACACAGGTGTTACAATCTCCTGCAGCACTGCTTAGTCTTATCCACTCATAAAAGCGCTACACACACTGCCATATCACCACAATGTCAGTGTCACTGCTATGCTAAGAATTATCCACCACCCAAATCATATCTGCTTTGTGGAGGTCCTGAACATTGGGTCAGAATCCAGGGTGAGATTCCAGAGTCAGTTCTGTGCTCTGTGCTGTCTCTGTAACCCAAGCCCCACGTTCACCTGTCTGCAGACCTGAAATTCACCCAATCATCTACTACCCCTTCTTCTTACAATCCTACTCTGCTCAGACACCAGAACACCAATGACCACATTTAAAAGCACTACAAAATCTATATTAAAGTGTGTCTCCGGTATCAAGAAATGTTATATGCTATGCTCTTGCTCTGCAAAGATTGCTTGCTTTCATCCTGGTCTTCAATGGTTTGGACACCCATACCGCGGGTATGACTCAAGTGTTGGAGTTGTAAATCCCTCAGCATCACTACTGGACTGAGAATAGTCCACAACCAAACACTGGAAGCAGAGAGTGTCTTCTGTCCATTGATGATGGACTTCAGTACAAGCTAGTCCACATCATATCTGCTATTTGGGGTTCCTGAACATTAGGGTGCGAAACCAGAGTGAACCAGAGAAACTCCAGTGTGACTTCTGTGCTCTATACTGTCTCTGTCATCTGCTAATCCTCCATCTCATGCTACACCTCCAAAGAGATGCCAGAACAGCATGGAACACATTACAAACACTACACAAACTTCCCCAAAAAGCCCCTACTATCTCAGGACAGCTCATATGCTAGCACGTTGTGTTTCTACCAGCGAATACTAGCTTGGACCCCGGGAATTGTTGCTTGCGGCTATATTTACGGTTCAAGCACTACAGTGCGTAGAACCCTATTGTATTTGTTATGGTTTTTTAGGGGTTCGAGCACAAAGTGCTTGAAACCCTATTGTGTTTGTTCTGATTTTAATTTCTTATTATTAGGGTTCCAAGCACGAAGTGCAAGGAACCCTAATGTTTTTGTTCAGATTTTTATTATTTATTATTAGGGTTCCTAGCACTTTGTGGTATTGTTTTTATTCTGATTTTTATTATTAGAGTTCCGAGAATGAAGTGCAAGGAACCCTATTGTTTTTGTTCTGATTTTTATTATTATTAGGGGTCCAAGCACTGCAAGTGCTGGAGCCCTATTGTTTTTGTTCCGATTTTTCTTCTTTTTTTAGGGGTCCAAGCACTGCAAGTGCTGGAGCCCTATTGTTTTTGTTCCGTTTTTAGGGGTTCGAGCACAAAGTGCTTGAAACCCTATTGTGTTTGTTCTGATTTCAATTAGGGGTCCAAGCACTGCAAGTGCTGGAGCCCTATTGTTTTTGTTCTGTTTCTTCCACTTTTTTTAGGGGTCCAAGCACTGCAAGTGCTGGAGCCCTATTGCTTTTGTTCTGTTTTTTCTTCTTCTTTTTTTTGTTTTTGTTCCGTTTGTTCTTCTTTTTTTAGGGTTCAAGCACTCAGTTGGTAGAACCCTATTGTTTTTTTTATGTTTTTTTCTTATTAGGCTTCCTAGCACGAAGTGCAAAGAAAGCCTATTGTTTTTGTTCTGATTTTTATTATTATTAGGGGTTTGAGCACGAAGTGCTTGAAACCCTATTATAATTGTTAGGATTTTTATTTTATTATTATTAGGGTTCGAGCATGAAGTGCTTGAAACCCTATTATAATTGTTAGGATTTTTATTTTTATTATTATGGTCCTAACACGTAGTGTATGACCATATTGTAATTGTTAGGATGTCTAGGGGTTCGAGCATGAAGTGCTTGAAACCCTATTATAATTGTTAGGATTTTTATTTTTATTAGGGTTCAAGCACTATTTATGTTTTTTAGGGTCCAAGCACTCAGTGCGTAGAACCCTATTGTTTTTGTACCGGATTTTAGGCTTCTGAGCACGAAGTGCAAAGAAGCCTATTGTTTTTGTTTTAATTTTTATTATTAGGCTTCCGAGCACGAAGTGCAAAGGAAGCCTATTGTTTTTGTTCTGATTTTTATTATTAGGCTTCTGAGCACGAAGTGCAAAGAAGCCTATTGTTTTTGTTCTGATTTTTATTATAATTATTATATTAGGCTTCTGAGCATGAAGTGCAAAGAAGCCTATTGTTTTTGTTCAGATTTTTATTAGGCTTCCGAGCACAAAGTGCAAAGGAAGCCTATTGTTTTTGTTCTGATTTTTATTATTATTATTATTAGGGTCGTAATGTGGGGACCCTATAGCGATTGTCGGGTTTTTTCTTATTAGGGTCCTAGCACGTAGTGTGGGGACCCTATAGCGATTGTCGGGTTTTTTCTGATTATTATTAGGGGTTCGAGCACGAAGTGCTTGAAACCCTATTATAATTGTTAGGATATTTATTTTTATTATTAGGGGTTCGAGCACGAAGTGCTTGAAACCCTATTATAATTGTTAGGATTTTTATTATTATTATTATTATTATTAGGCTTCTGAGCACGAAGTGCAAAGAAGCCTATTGTTTTTGTTCTGATTTTTATTAGGGGTTCAAGCACGAAGTGCTTGAAACCCTATTATAATTGTTAGGATTTTTATTAGGGGTTCGAGCACAAAGTGCTTGAAACCCTATTGTGTTTGTTCTGATTTTAATTAGGGGTTCGAGCACGAAGTGCTAGAAACCCTATTGTGTTTGTTCTGATTTTAATTTGTTATTAGGGGTTCGAGCATGAAGTGCTTGAAACCCTATTGTGTTTGTTCTGATTTTAATTAGGGGTTCGAGCACGAAGTGCTAGAAACCCTATTGTGTTTGTTCTGATTTTAATTTGTTATTAGGGGTTCGAGCATGAAGTGCTTGAAACCCTATTATAATTGTTAGGATTTTTATTTTTATTATTAGGGGTTCGAGCACGAAGTGCAAAGAAGCCTATTGTTTTTGTTCTGATTTTTATTAGGGGTTCAAGCACGAAGTGCTTGAAACCCTATTATAATTGTTAGGATTTTTATTAGGGGTTCGAGCACGAAGTGCTTGAAACCCTATTGTGTTTGTTCTGATTTTAATTAGGGGTTCGAGCACGAAGTGCTAGAAACCCTATTGTGTTTGTTCTGATTTTAATTTGTTATTAGGGGTTCGAGCATGAAGTGCTTGAAACCCTATTGTGTTTGTTCTGATTTTAATTAGGGGTTCGAGCACGAAGTGCTAGAAACCCTATTGTGTTTGTTCTGATTTTAATTAGGGGTTCGAGCACGAAGTGCTAGAAACCCTATTGTGTTTGTTCTGATTTTAATTTGTTATTAGGGGTTCGAGCACGAAGTGCTTGAAACCCTATTGTGTTTGTTCTGATTTTAATTAGGGGTTCGAGCACGAAGTGCTAGAAACCCTATTGTGTTTGTTCTGATTTTAATTTGTTATTAGGGGTTCGAGCATGAAGTGCTTGAAACCCTATTATAATTGTTAGGATTTTTATTTTTATTATTAGGGGTTCGAGCACGAAGTGCAAAGAAGCCTATTGTTTTTGTTCTGATTTTTATTAGGGGTTCAAGCACGAAGTGCTTGAAACCCTATTATAATTGTTAGGATTTTTATTAGGGGTTCGAGCACGAAGTGCTTGAAACCCTATTGTGTTTGTTCTGATTTTAATTAGGGGTTCGAGCACGAAGTGCTAGAAACCCTATTGTGTTTGTTCTGATTTTAATTTGTTATTAGGGGTTCGAGCATGAAGTGCTTGAAACCCTATTGTGTTTGTTCTGATTTTAATTAGGGGTTCGAGCACGAAGTGCTAGAAACCCTATTGTGTTTGTTCTGATTTTAATTAGGGGTTCGAGCACGAAGTGCTAGAAACCCTATTGTGTTTGTTCTGATTTTAATTTGTTATTAGGGGTTCGAGCACGAAGTGCTTGAAACCCTATTGTGTTTGTTCTGATTTTAATTAGGGGTTCGAGCACGAAGTGCTAGAAACCCTATTGTGTTTGTTCTGATTTTAATTTGTTATTAGGGGTTCGAGCATGAAGTGCTTGAAACCCTATTATAATTGTTAGGATTTTTATTTTTATTATTAGGGGTTCGAGCACGAAGTGCTTGAAACCCTATTATAATTGTTAGGATATTTTATGGTCCTAACACGTAGTGTAGGACCATATTGTAATTGCTCAGATTTTTAAGGGTCCAAGCACTGCAAGTGCTGGAGCCCTATTGTTTTTGTTCCGTTTTTTCCGCTTTTTAGGCTTCTGAGCACGAAGTGCAAAGAAGCCTATTGTTTTTGTTCAGATTTTTATTATTATTATTAGGCTTCCGAGCACTAAGTGCAAAGGAAGCCTATTGTTTTTGTTCTGGTTTTTATTATTAGGGGTTCGAGCACGAAGTGCTTGAAACCCTATTGTGTTTGTTCTGATTTTAATTAGGGTTCAAGCACTCAGTGCGTAGGATTTGTTAGGATTTTTCTTATTATTATTAGGGGTTCGAGCACGATTACATCATGGAAAAGGACCTTGTGCATTTTCATAACATATGCCTAAAGCATTTTGAGTTACAGCTGTTTTTATGTGATGTTTCAACGGCAAGCTGCACATCTCTATTTAAGCAGAGGCTGCAATCACACAGTAATGAAAGTTCCACATTTTTTGATAATTACTAAAGTTCAGGTTCTTACGATTCTCATGATACCACATATGTCTATATTGGGTTTTGATCCAAGGACTAGTTCTTGATCAAATATATGTCCTATATCTCATTTATATCCACACCTGCAGACTCACTATACCCTCAGCCCCTCCCTCTCCTTCTCACACACAAACTGTCACCTCTCCCCCTCCCCTCCCCCCTGCCAGTCAGAGAGGGCCAGAGGACAGAGACAATTGAAAACATATCTAAACAAATCAACAATAACATCATGACTGGTTCCTTATTTTTGTTTTAGTGTCCAAGTTTTCAGCTCCACTGGCCGAAGGAGCACTTTACAGAAAGTAAAGCAGGGGTGCACCTCTTGCTCTGCATACTTTCATTGCTCCCTTTCACATGTTCTTCAATGGTCAGGACACCTACAAAGCAGATATGCTGCAAATGTATGACCTACTGTCTCTGCCTTTTTTATCTATAATGTGGACCAACAGAGTATGTGTGTAACTGTGTAGGCAGTGAGTGGAAACAGGTTTTAAAATTATCCAGCAGCACTGTTCTGTCTGATCCACTCATGAGAGCACAATAAACACTGACATAGCATCACAATGTCAAAATACAATGCTGAGAATGTATGAGCAACTGTGTCTGAATTTATAAGTTTGACCAATAAAATATATGTATCTCAGTGTGGACAGTGAGTTGACACAGGTGTTAAAATCTCTAGCAGCACTGCTGTGTCTTATCCACTCATAAGAGCACTACACACACTGACCTATCACCACAATGTCAGTGTCACTGCAGTGCTGAGAATTGTCCACCACCCACATTAAATATATTTTGTGGATGTCCTGAACATTGGGTCAGAATCCAAGGTGAAATTCCAGAGTCAGTTCTGTGCTCTGTGCTGTCTCTGTAACCCAAGCCCCATGTTCACCTGCCTGCAGAACAGAAATTCACCCACTCATCTACTACCCCTTCTTCTTACAATCCAGAGCACCAAGGATCACATTTTAAAGCACTACAAAATCTATATTCAAGTGTGGCTCCTGTATCAGGAACTGTCATATGTCATACAGCAGGTATGACTCAGGTGTTGGCATTTTAAATCCCTCAGCAACACTGCTGGACAGAGAATAGTCCACAACCAAACACTGCCAGCAGAGAGTGTCTTCTGTCAACTGATGACTGACTCGAGTACAAGCTACTCCACATCATATCTGCTGTTTGGGGGTCCTGAACATTAGGGTGAGAAACCAGAGTGCAACTCCAGAGTGACTTCTGTGCTCTATGCTTTCTCTGTCATCCGCTACTCCTCCATCTCATGCTACACCTCCAAAGAGATGCCAGAACAGCATGGAACACCTTATAAACACTACACAAACTTCCCCAAAAGCCCCTATTATCTCAGGACAGCTCTTATGCATAGAACACCTTACAAACACTACACAAACTTCCCCAAAAGCCCCTACTATCTCAGGACAGCTCATATGCATAGAACACCTTACAAACACTACACAAACTTCCCCAAAAGCCCCTACTATCTCAGGACAGCTCATATGCATAGAACACCTTACAAACACTACACAAACTTCCCCAAAAGCCCCTACTATCTCAGGACAGCTCATATGCATAGAACACGTTACAAACACTACACAAACTTCCCCAAAAGCCCCTACTATCTCAGGACAGCTCATATGCATAGAACACGTTACAAACACTACACAAACTTCCCCAAAAGCTCCTACTATCTCAGGACAGCTCATATGCATAGAACACGTTACAAACACTACACAAACTTCCCCAAAAGCCCCTACTATCTCAGGACAGCTCATATGCATAGAACACGTTACAAACACTACACAAACTTCCCCAAAAGCCCCTACTATCTCAGGACAGCTCATATGCATAGAACACCTTACAAACACTACACAAACTTCCCCAAAAGCCCCTACTATCTCAGGACAGCTGATATGCATAGAACACCTTACAAACACTACACAAACTTCCCCAAAAGCCCCTACTATCTCAGGACAGCTCATATGCTAGCACATTGTTCTCCTACCACGAATACCAGCTTGGACCCTGGGAATTGTCGCTTGCGGCTATATTTATTATTAGGGGTTCGAGCACGAAGTGCTTGAAACCCTATTATAATTGTTAGGATTTTTATTATTATTATTCTTCCGGTTCTTTTTCTGCACTAAAAGTGATCGCACAGCCCAAACCGTAAGGCCTACAGACTTGAGGCTTGGCCAGTAGGTAGTAAACCCTCCCGCTACTCAGGCGCAAAAAATCATACTGATTGGCCTCATGGGGGCGCTACAGCGAAGGACAACACCTTTTCTTACGGGGCTTCTACCACGTGAGGCGTAGAGACGAAATTTTTTTTCCCCCTGATTCCTTGAGTCCTGCCGAATCAAAAAGGTCGATACAACCACTAAGCTCCGCCCACTTAGATTTTTTGCTATTTTGCATAATTTGCAAAACCTACTTTTGCGTACTAGTCTGTGGATTTTTGTCCAATTTTCTTGAGCTTGGTGTCAAAACGTTCGCAGGAGTCTGAAGCTTAATAATCATCAAAAAAACATTGACATTTCAATTCAATGTAGCTGCCATATGCAAATGAACCTTATCGGCTTATCGCCCTTTTTACATGAACAGCTGTTACTTCTGCATACTTTACTCAAATGGGTTGCAATTTCAGATTCTGCTTAGGGACATGATTTTGAGGTAGCATGTCGTCGGTGGTGCGAAAATTCACATAGGGGGCGCTCTAAATACTAGAAATTCATATCTCAACATCCACAAGTCCGATCGGTCCGCCGCTTGGCATACAGCTGCTTTAGGCAAGGCTCTAAGTGGAAAATAAAGGACAAGTCGATACTCGCCAAATTGTAACGTCATCGGCCAATCAGAACTCAGCAGCTCCCTGACAAGCTTAACAAAGGTCAATCATTATGATACTTGACTGGCATGTCCATGGACGCACTTCCTAAGAGCAGAAGACGTTTCGTAACGATAGCCACTAGGGGGCGCTATAACAAGAAAATATGTAATATCTCAGCGAAAATTAAGCATATTGACATGCAGTTTGCTGGACTCTGTACTCTGTATATTGCCTAACAACTTTGTAATAGCAAGTATTGTCGAGAAATGTATTGTTTTTTCTCAATGGCCAGTTGTTTGAAAATTGAGGTTTTCGAACTAGTCCGTGGAATCTGAAGCTATTCCCAAACAATTGGTTTTGTTGCAATCTGTAGAGTCTGTAGGTCAACAATCTTTAAAAAAAAGTATGACTTTTTAACATTGTGTTGTTACAACATGTCAATAAACTGAAGTGTGAGCTGCTTTATAGGTTCTTTCATCTATAACTCCAAGAAAAGAAGCCCAATCCAGACCAAACTTTATAGGATTATGTAAGACCATACCTTGAAGGAGCATGTCTATTATGGCCTAAATCCACCCAAAGGGGGCGCTACAATTGGACAATAACTTATTAAAAAGTATTTTTTGTGTTATAGCGCCATCTAGGATTGCAGTGGCACCACAATTTAATTATGACATCTGCTCCTCAGGCTTATCAAGCTTGTGAAATTTTGAAATTTTTGGTGAAAGCGTTTTTGAGTTATAGGTGTATATATGTGTACATATATAGTTTTTTTTGATAATTATTAAAGTTCAGATCCTTAGGATTCAGCTGATACCACATATGCCCATGTAAGGTAATTATCCACATAGGAGTACACGCTCAAATATTTCTGTTTGTGAAATATTTCTGATCCAAACAGACTGCCATCTGCTGGTGAGAAATAACAGCTTTCTCATATAAGACTATACATTGTGATGTTGAACTACAGTGGATCTGAGGCAAAATGCAATGTTGAGCAAAGACCATAAGGTCCAGAAACACTTCACTTGCCAGCAAGGTACAGCAGGTATGACATGACTCAGCCAAGGAAAATGACACTCTTTGGCCAGATGGTGGCGATATAGAAAAGGGATACGCGTTTAGGTCTATATCTCCTACACCGTAAGGCCTAGAGACGAAATCTTTTTTTTCTCTGATTCCTTGGCTTAATTCAAACTAATCTGCCATTTGGACCATTTACCTCCGCCCACTTAGATTTTGAGCAAATATGCATAATTAGCTAAACTTACCATCTGACCATGTATAATTATAGAATGAATGTTGACATTTCGATTCAAGAAGGCTGCCATGTGCAAATGAACCTCTTCGGCTTATCGTATGTTTTACTTGAACGTCTGTAACTCCTCCATATTTTATTCAAATGGGTTCAAATTTCAGATTCTACTTAAGGACATGATTTTAAGGATACCATATCAGCGATGTAGGCCTATTTTTTCCAAACAGGCCTATTCTGCGAGAACCCCGTTAATTGTCGCTTGCGGCTATATTTATTATTATTATTATTCCGAACAAAAATTCTGCCTTAAAACGGATCGCACAGCCCAAACCGTAAGGCCTACAGACTTGGTACTTGGTCAAAAGATAGTAAACCCTCCCGCTACTCAGGCGCAAAATATCAGCCTGATTGGCCTCAAGGGGGCGCTACAGCGACAGAAAACGCTTTCATTAAAGGATTTTCCACGCCGTGTGGAGTAGAGACGAATTTTTTTTTTCTCCATGATCCTTGGGTCCCGATGAATCAAAAAGGTACATAGAACCACTAAGCTTCGCCCACTTAGATTTTTTGCTAATTAGCATAATTCGCAAAATCTATTTTCGCGAACTAGTCCCTGGATTTTTGTCTGATCCCCATGACCTTGGTGTCAAAACGTTCACATGAGGGAGCTGGTCAATAATTATTACAAACATCCTGACATTTCGAAACAAGATGGCCGACATATGCAAATGAATGTGTACCGTGAATTGCAAATTTTACTCAAATATCTGTAACTCCTTTATGCTTAACTCAAATCTGATGACCTTTCACACGTTGCTTCTAGACATGATTCTGAGGTAGCATGCATTTGCTGTTGCATGAAATATTATAGGGGGCGCTGTTATAGCTAACATTGTCTTTTGGCTAATATCTCAGCATCTACAAGGCCAATTAAGTTGACATTTGGCATGCTGGTTCTGTGAGCAAGCCTACATATGGGAAATTAAGGACGACTCAATACGGGCACGTTTAACGATGTCAACAGCCAATCAAAGTTCAGTTTTTCTTCATCATTTTTTTGACAGGCTTAACAATGCCCAATCATCATGGCATTTGCATGGTATGTTCATGGACACACTTTGTATTTGCAGAAAAATTTTCGTGTTGATAGCCACAAGGGGGCGCAATTTATTTTTTAAACATGAAATATGGAATATCTCAGTGAAAATTTGACTTATCGACATGTTAATAATTTCATAATACACTCTACCTAGTGTCTAACAATATTGCAATTGCAACTATTTAGAAAAAAAGTATAGATTTTCTTCAATTGTCAGGTATGTGATTATGGAATTTATCGTACTAGTCCGTGAGTTTTGGTCCTATCAACACACAATTGGTCTCATTGCAAAGTGTCTTGCCTGTAGGTACATAATTATTAAAAAAATGTTTAGATTTGGACACGCTGTTGCTACAATACGTCAACAAACACAAGTGGGCGGAGCCCGATGCACTCTTTTAGCTATAACTCATTCAAACTTCACCCAAATCAAACCAAAATGGGTACACATGTGCAAGATCTTCCTCTGAAGAAGTGTTTCAAATATGATCAAAATGCACATACAGAGGGCGCTAGAATTGGAAAAAATACTTAAAAAAAGGTTTTTATTTGTTATAGCGCCACCTATGGATGCAGTACCAACAAAATGTATTGATCTGTTCTGAAGCACATATGAAAGAAGCTTGTGTTTTTTCATAACATTTGGCAAAAGCATTTTTGACTTACAGCTGTTTATGTGTCATATTTAGAATGCAAGTTACCCACCAGTGCTAAGCAGAGCCTGGATGTCACGCAGTAATGAAATTTAAACTTTTTTTGATAATTATTAAACTTCAGGTTCTTGTGATTCTGCTGATACCACATATGTCCATATTAAGTCATTAAGCACAGACTAGATCGCGGTCAAACATATGTGAGTTATTCTCAGCAATGTATTCAAAGGCATTATTGAAGAGTCCCCCTTCCCCCCTTCTCTTTCTGACATGCTCTCTGCCTCTTATCTCTCTCTCTCTCTCTCTCTCTCTCTCTCTCTCTCTCTCTCTCTCTCTCAGATTCAAATAGCTTTACTAAGAGACAACAGTAGTAAATAATAAAAATAATAATTAAATTATATATTTTTCCAACATTTACAAATTTATATAACATATGAATATATATACACACAAGCTGTATATGTGTACCTGTATAGCATATACATACATACTTATTGGGCATATGTTGTAAGTAGTGATGCATGGGTTATACTGATGTCGGTGCTACCCACTGTCTCTCAGGCAGTGACAGACTGATACACACTGTGCAGTTAAGAGGGCTGAGAGCCCATCATCCAGGGATTATCTTGTCTTATCTTATTATTAACAAAATGTAATGATTTGTTTTGGAGCACCTATGAAAGAAGCTTGTGACGTTTCATAACATTTGACAAAAGCATTTTTGAGTTACAGCTGTTCATGTATGATATTTTTAAGGCAAGTCACAGAACTCTTTTAGTAGCATCTGGATGCCATGCAGTAATGGAATTCCACATTTTTGTTAATAATCCTTAAGGTTCAGGTTCTTGTGATTCTGCTGATACCAAATATGTGCATATCAGGTCATAATTCAGATTGTAGTTCATGTTCAAATGCATGTGGGTAAAGCTCCAACAGCACTGCTTGGTTTGATCCACAAGGTCTAGTACAACACACCACCACCAGATGGCAGTGTTGCACTGTGAATAATCCACCACCCATCTCATAATGCTTAGCAATGGTGCTTGAGGCTCACAGACAGAAATCAGAAATTTTGGATCTCTTAAGTAAGCAGAGAGTATGCAATGTTGTGTATGATCTCAAAGTGGCAAAAGTAAGCAAATTTATTGCCTACAAAGCGAGGAAGCCGTAAATCGCCGCTTGCGGCTATATTTATTATTATTAGGCTTCCGAGCACAAAGTGCAAAGGAAGCCTATTGTTTTTGTTCAGATTTTTATTATTATTATTATTATTATTATTCTTCCTAATAAAATTCTGCCTTAAAACGGATCGCACAGCCCAAACCGTAAGGCCTACAGACTTCATATTTGGTCAAAAATTAGTAAACCCCCCCGCTACTCAGGCGCAAAATATCAGCTTGATTGGCCTCAAGGGGGCGCTGCAGCGAAAGAAAACGCTTTCATTAAAGGATTTTCCACGCCGTGTGGCGTAGAGACGAAATTTTTGTTTCTACATGATCCTTGGGTCCCGATGAATCAAAAAGGTCGATACAACCACTAAGCTCCGCCTACTTAGATTTTTTGCTAATTAGCATAATTCGCAAAATCTATTTTCGTGAACTAGTCCCTGGATTTTTGTCTGATCCCCATGACTTTGGTGTCAAAACGTTCACAGGAGTGAGCTGGTCAATAATTATCAAAAACATCCAGACATTTCGAAACAAGATGGCCGACATATGCAAATGAATGTGTACCGTGAATTGCAAATTTTACTCAAACATCTGTAACTCCTTCATGATTAACTCAAATCTGATGACCTTTCACACGTTGCTTCTAGACATGATTCTGAGGTAGCATGCATTTGCTGTTGCATGAAATATTATAGGGGGCGCTGTTATAGCTAACAATGTCTTTTGGCTAATATCTCAGGATCTACAAGGCCAATTAAGTTGACATTTGGCATGCTGGTTCTGTGAGCAAGCCTACATATGGGAATTTAGGGACGACTCAATACGGGCACGTTTAACGATGTCAACAGCCAATTAAATTTCAGTTTTATTTCATCATTTTTTTGACAGGCTTAACAATGCCCAATCATCATGGCATTTGCATGGTATGTTCATGGACACACTTTGTATTTGCAGAAAAATTTTCGTGTTGATAGCCACAAGGGGGCGCAATTTATTTTTTAAACATGAAATATGGAATATCTCAGTGAAAATTTAACCTATCGACATGCTAATAGTTTCATAATACACTCTACCAAGTGTCTAACAATATTGCAATTGCAACTATTTAAAAAAAATGTATAGATTTTCTTCAATTGTCAGGTATGTGATTATGGAATTTATCGTACTAGTCCGTGAGTTTTGATCCTATCAACACACAATTGGTCTCATTGCAAAGTGTATTGCCTGTAGGTAAATAATTATCAAAAACATATTTAGATTTGGACACGCTGTTGCTGCAATACATCAACAAACGCGAGTGGGCGGAGCCCGATTCACTCTTTTAGCTATAACTCATTCAAACTTCACCCAAAACAAACCAAAATGGGTACACATGTGCAAGATGTTCCTCTGAAGAAGTGTTTCAAATATGATCAAAATGCACATACAGGGGGTGCTAGAATTGGAAAAAATACTTAAAAATAAGTTTTTTATTTGTTATAGCGCCACCTATGGATGCAGTACCAACAAAACGTATTGATCTGTTCTGAAGCACATATGAAAGAAGCTTGTGTTTTTTCATAACATTTGGCAAAAGCATTTTTGACTTACAGCTGTTTATGTGTCATGTTTGGAATGCAAGTTACACACCAGTGTTAAGCAGAACCAGGATGCCATGCAGTAATGAAATTTCAACTTTTTTTTGATAATTATTAAACTTCAGGTTCTTGTGATTCTGCTGATACCACACATGTCCATATTATGTCATTAAGCACAGACTAGTTCGCGGTCAAACATATGTGAGTTATTCTCAGCAATGTATTCAAAGGCATTATTGAAGAGTCCCCCTTCCCCCCTTCTCCTTCTGACATGCTCTCTGCCTCTTATCTCTCTCTCTCTCTCTCTCTCTCTCTCACATTCAAATAGCTTTACTAAGAGACAACAGTAGTAAATAATAAAAATAATAATTAAATTATATATTTTTCCAACATTTACAAATTGATATAACATATGAATATATATGTATATATATATATATATATATATATATATATATATATACACACACAAGCTGTATATGTGTACCTATATAGCGTATACATACATACTTATTGGGCATATGTTGTAAGTAGTGATGCATGGGTTTTACTGAATTCGGTGCTACCCACTGTCTCTCAGGCAGTGACAGATTGATACACACTGTGCAGTGAAGAGGGCTGAGAGCCCATCATCCAAGGATTATCTTGTCTTATCTTATTATTAGCAAAATGTAATGATTTGTTTTGGAGCACATATGAAAGAAGCTTGTGACGTTTCATAACATTTGACAAAAGCATTTTTGAGTTACAGCTGTTCATGTATGATATTTTTAAGGCAAGTCACAGAACTCTTTTAGTAGCATCTGGATGCCATGCAGTAATGGAATTCCACATTTTTGTTAATAATCCTTAAGGTTCAGGTTCTTGTGATTCTGCTGATACCAAATATGTGCATATCAGGTCATAATTCAGATTGTAGTTCATGTTCAAATGTATGTGGGTAAAGCTCCAACAGCACTGCTTGGTTTGATCCACAAGGTCTAGTACAACACACCACCACCAGATGGCAGTGTTGCACTGTGAATAATCCACCACCCATCTCATAATGCTTAGCAATGGTGCTTGAGGCTCACAGACAGATCAAAATCAGAAATTTTGGATCTCTTAAGTAAGCAGAGAGTATGCAATGTTGTGTATGATCTCAAAGTGGCGAAAGTAAGCAAATTTATTGCCTAAAAAGCGAGGAAGCCGTAAATCGCCGCTTGCGGCTATATTTATTATTATTATTATTATTCCTAATAAAATTCTGCCTTAAAACGGATCCCACAGCCCAAACCGTAAGGCCTACAGACTTCATATTTGGTCAAAAATTAGTAAACCCCCCCGCTACTCAGGCGCAAAATATCAGCTTGATTGGCCTCAAGGGGGCGCTGCAGCGAAAGAAAACGCTTTCATTAAAGGATTTTCCACGCCGTGTGGCGTAGAGACGAAATTTTTGTTTCTACATGATCCTTGGGTCCCGATGAATCAAAAAGGTCGATACAACCACTAAGCTCCGCCTACTTAGATTTTTTGCTAATTAGCATAATTCGCAAAATCTATTTTCGTGAACTAGTCCCTGGATTTTTGTCTGATCCCCATGACTTTGGTGTCAAAACGTTCACAGGAGTGAGCTGGTCAATAATTATCAAAAACATCCAGACATTTCGAAACAAGATGGCCGACATATGCAAATGAATGTGTACCGTGAATTGCAAATTTTACTCAAACATCTGTAACTCCTTCATGATTAACTCAAATCTGATGACCTTTCACACGTTGCTTCTAGACATGATTCTGAGGTAGCATGCATTTGCTGTTGCATGAAATATTATAGGGGGCGCTGTTATAGCTAACAATGTCTTTTGGCTAATATCTCAGGATCTACAAGGCCAACTAAGTTGACATTTGGCATGCTGGTTCTGTGAGCAAGCCTACATATGGGAATTTAGGGACGACTCAATACGGGCACGTTTAACGATGTCAACAGCCAATTAAATTTCAGTTTTATTTCATCATTTTTTTGACAGGCTTAACAATGCCCAATCATCATGGCATTTGCATGGTATGTTCATGGACACACTTTGTATTTGCAGAAAAATTTTCGTGTTGATAGCCACAAGGGGGCGCAATTTATTTTTTAAACATGAAATATGGAATATCTCAGTGAAAATTTAACCTATCGACATGCTAATAGTTTCATAATACACTCTACCTAGTGTCTAACAATATTGCAATTGCAACTATTTTAAAAAAATGTATAGATTTTCTTCAATTGTCAGGTATGTGATTATGGAATTTATCGTACTAGTCCGTGAGTTTTGATCCTATCAACACACAATTGGTCTCATTGCAAAGTGTATTGCCTGTAGGTAAATAATTATCAAAAACATATTTAGATTTGGACACGCTGTTGCTGCAATACATCAACAAACACGAGTGGGCGGAGCCCGATGCACTCTCTTAGCTATAACTCATTCAAACTTCGCCCAAATCAAACCAAAATGGGTACAAATGTGCATGATATTACTCTAAAGAAGTGTATCCAATATGATCAAAATGCACATACAGGGGGCTCTAGAATTGGAAAAAATACTTAAAAATATGTTTTAATTTGTTATAGCGCCACCTATTGATGCAGTACCAACAAAATGTATTGATCTGTTCTGAAGCACATATGAAAGAAGCTTGTGTTTTTTCATAACATTTGGCAAAAGCATTTTTGACTTACAGCTGTTTATGTGTCATGTTTAGAATGCAAGTTACACACCAGTGTTAAGCAGAGACTGGATGCCACGCAGTAATGAAATTTCAACTTTTTTTTGATAATTATTAAACTTCAGGTTCTTGTGATTCTGCTGATACCACATATGTCCATATTAAGTCATTAAGCACAGACTAGTTCGCGGTCAAACATATGTGAGTTATTCTCAGCAATGTATTCAAAGGCATTATTGAAGAGTCCCCCTTCCCCCCCTTCCCTCCTATTCCTTCTGACATGCTCTCTGCCTCTTATCTCTCTTTCTCTCTCTCTCTCTCTCTCATTCTCTCTCTCTCTCTCAGATTCAAATAGCTTTACTAAGAGACAACAGTAGTAAACAATAAAAATAATTATTAAAATATATATTTTTCCAACATTTACAAATTGATATAACATATGAATATATATATATATATATATATATATATATATATATATATATATATATATATATATACAAGCTGTATATGTGTACCTGTATAGCATATACATACATACTTATTGTGTATATGTTGTAAGTAGTGATGCATGGGTTATACTGAGGTCGGTGCTACCCACTGTCTCTCAGGCAGTGACAGACTGATACACACTGTGCAGTGAAGAGGGCTGGGAGCCCATCATCCAAGGATTATCTTATCTTATCTTATTATTAACAAAATGTAATGATTTGTTTTGGAGCACGTATGAAAGAAGCCTGTGACGTTTCATAACATTTGACAAAAGCATTTTTTAGTTACAGCTGTTCATGTGTGATATTTTTAAGGCAAGTCACAGAACTCTTTTAGTAGCATCTGGATGCCATACAGTAATGGAATTCCACATTTTTGTTAATAATCCTTAAGGTTCAGGTTCTTGTGATTCTGCTGATACCAAATATGTGCATATCAGGTCATAATTCAGATTGTAGTTCATGTTCAAATATATGTGGGTAAAGCTCCAACAGCACTGCTTGGTTTGATCCACAAGGTCTAGTACAACACACCACCACTAGATGGCAGTGTTGCACTGTGAATAATCCACCACCCATCTCATAATGCTTAGCAATGGTGCTTGAGGCTCACAGACAGATCAAAATCTGAAATTTTGGATCTCTTAAGCCAGCAGAGAGTATGCAATGTTGTGTATGATCTCAAAGTGGCAAAAGTAAGCAAATGTATTGCCTACAAAGCGAGGAAGCCGTAAATCGCCGCTTGCGGCTATATTTAGGGGTTCGAGCACGAAGTGCTTGAAACCCTATTATAATTGTTAGGATTTTTATTTTTATTATTATTATTATTATTATTATTCTTCCGGTTCTTTTTCTGCCCTACAAACGATCGCACAGCCCAAACCGTAAGGCCTACAGACTTGAGGCTTGGTCAGTAGGTAGTAAACCCTCCCGCTACTCAGGCGCAAAAAATCAGAATGATTGGCCTCATGGGGGCGCTACAGCGAAGGACAACGCCTTTTCTTACGGGGCTCCTACCACGTGTGGCGTAGAGACGAAATCTTTTTTCCCCCTGATTCCTTGGGTCCTGCCGAATCAAAAAGGTCGATACAACCACTAAGCTCCGCCCACTTAGATTTTTTGCTATTTTGCATAATTTGCAAAACCTACTTTTGCGTACTAGTCCGTGGATTTTTGTCCAATTTTCTTGAGCTTGGTGTCAAAACGTTCGTAAGAGTCTGAAGCTTAATAATTATCAAAAAAACGTTGACATTTCGATTCAATGTAGCTGCCATATGCAAATGAACCTTATCGGCTTATCGCCCGTTTTACATGAACAGCTGTTACTCCTGCATACTTTACTCAAATGGGTTGCAATTTCAGACTCTGCTTAGGGACATGATTTTGAGGTAGCATGTCGTCGGTGGTGCCAAAATTCACATAGGGGGCGCTCTAAATACTAGAAATTCATCTCAGCATCCGCAAGTCCCATCGGTCCGCCGCTTGGCATACAGCTGCTTTAGGCAAGGCTCTAAGTGGAAAATAAAGGACAAGTCGATACTCGCCAAATTGTAACGTCATCGGCCAATCAGAACTCAGCAGCTTCCTGACAAGCTTGACAAAGGTCAATCATTATGATACTTGACTGGCATGTCCATGGAGGCACTTCCTAAGAGCAGAAGACGTTTCGTAACGATAGCCACTAGGGGGCGCTATAACAAGATAATATGTAATATCTCAGCGAAAATTAAGCATATTGACATGCAGTTTGCTGGACTCTGTACTCTGTATATTGCCTAACAACTTTGTAATAGCAAGTATTGTCGAGAAATGTATTAATTTTTCTCAATGGCCAGTTGTTTGAAAATTGAGGTTTTCGAACTAGTCCGTGGAATCTGATGCTATTCCCAAACATTTGGTCTTGTTGGAATCTGTAGAGTCTGTAGGTAAATAATCTTTAAAAAAAGTATGACTTTTTAACATTGTGTTGTTACAACATGTCAACAAACTGAAGTGTGAGCTGCTTTATAGGTTCTTTCATCTATAACTCCAAGAAAAGAAGCCCAATCCAGACCAAACTTTATAAGATTATGTAAGTCCATACCCTGAAGGAGCATGTCTATTATGGCTTAAATCCACCCAAAGGGGGCGCTACAATTGGACAATAACTTATTAAAAAGTATTTTTTGTGTTATAGCGCCATCTAGGATTGCAGTGGCACCACAATTTAATTATGACATCTGCTCCTCAGGCTTATCAAGCTTGTGAAATTTTGAAATTTTTGGTGAAAGCGTTTTTGAGTTATAGGTGTATATATGTGTACATATATAGCATATATTTGACTTGTGGAATACATGCTGGATCTCTCTTTTTGGGAGGGGCCTGTAAGCTACATAGTAATAGAAGTGCAAGTTTTTTTTGATAATTATTAAAGTTCAGATCCTTAGGATTCAGCTGATACCACATATGTCCATGTAAGGTAATTATCCACATAGGAGTACACGCTCAAATATTTCTGTTTGTGAAATATTTCTGATCCAAACAGACTGCCATCTGCTGGTGAGAAATAACAGCTTTCTCATATAAGACTATACATTGTGATGTTGAACTACAGTGGATCTGAGGCAAAATGCAATGTTGAGCAAAGACCATAAGGTCCAGAAACACTTCACTTGCCAGCAAGGTACAGCAGGTATGACATGACTCAGCCAAGGAAAATGACACTCTTTGGCCAGATGGTGGCAATATAGAAAAGGGATACACGTTTAGGTCTATATATCCTACACCGTAAGGCCTAGAGACGAAATCTTTTTTTTCCCTGATTCCTTGGCTTAATTCAAACTAATCTGCCATTTGGACCATTTACCTCCGCCCACTTAGATTTTGAGCTAATATGCATAATTAGCTAAACTTACTTTTTTCCACAAGTCTGTGAATTTTTGTCCAATTCTCTTGAGCTTTGTTCACAAGAGTCTGACCATGTCTAATTATAGAATGAATGTTGACATTTCGATTCAAGAAGGCTGCCATGTGCAAATGAACCTCTTCGGCTTATCGTATGTTTTACTTGAACGTCTGTAACTCCTCCATATTTTATTCAAATGGGTTCAAATTTCAGATTCTACTTAAGGACATGATTTTAAGGGTACCATATCAGCGATGTAGGCCTATTTTTTCCAAACAGGCCTATTTTGCGAGAACCCCGTTAATTGTCGCTTGCGGCTATATTTAGGGGTTCGAGCACGAAGTGCTTGAAACCCTATTATAATTGTTAGGATTTTTAGGGGTTCGAGCACGAAGTGCTTGAAACCCTATTATAATTGTTAGGATTTTTAGGGGTTCGAGCACGAAGTGCTTGAAACCCTATTATAATTGTTAGGATTTTTTAGGCTTCCGAGCACGAAGTGCAAAGGAAGCCTATTGTTTTTGTTCTGATTTTTATTATTAGGCTTCCGAGCACAAAGTGCAAAGGAAGCCTATTGTTTTTGTTCAGATTTTTATTAGGGGTTCGAGCACGAAGTGCTTGAAACCCTATTGTGTTTGTTCTGATTTTAATTTGTTATTATTATTATTATTATTCTTTTTCTTTTTCTGCCATAAAACGAATCGCACAGCAAATGCTCACAACAGACTTGAGACTTGGTCAATAAGTAGTAGTCGGTCTCGCTACTCAGGCGCAAAATATCAGCCCAATTGGCCTCAAGGGGGCGCTACAGCGAAGGAAAACGCTTTCATTAAAAGATTTTCCACCCCGTGTGGCGTAGAGACGAAATCTTTTTTTTCCCTGATTCCTTGGGTCCTGCCGAATCAAAAAGGTACATACAACCACTAAGCTCCGCCTACTTAGATTTTTTGCTATTTTGCATAATTTGCAAAACCTACTTTTGTGTACTCCTCCGTGGATTTTTGTCCAATTTTCTTGAGCTTGGTGTCAAAATGTTCGCAGGAGCCTGTAGTTTAATAATTATCAAAAAAACGTTGAAATTTCGATTCAAGATGGCCGCCATATGCAAATGAACCTCTTCGGCTTATTTTATGTTTTACTTAAAAATCTATAACAAACTCATGGTTTACTCAAATGTGTTTACATTTCATATTCTACTTTCAGACATGATTCTGAGGTAGCTTGTCAAAGGAGAAGCCAATATTCATATAGGGGGCGCTGTAAATGCTTCAAGTTTATATCTCAGCATCCGTAAGGCGGATCGGACCGCCGCTTGGCATGCTGCTTCTATGGGCAAGGCTGTAGAGGGAAAATTAAGGACAACTCGATTCGAGCAAAATTGTGATTGTCATCGACCAATCAGCTGTCATCAGCTGTTTGACAACCTTAACAAGGTCCAATCATCATGGGATTTGACTGGTATGTCCCTGGTAGGCCTCCCTAAGAGCAGAAAAATTGTCATAACGATAGCCACTAGGGGGCGCTATGTCAAGAAAATATTATATATCTCTGTGAAAATTAAGCATATTGACACACAGTTTGCTTCTTTTTATACTCTGCAGAGGGCCTAACAACTTTGTAATTGCAAGTGTTGTCAAAAAATGCTTTGCTTTTTCTCAGCTTCCAAATGTTCAAAATTGAACCTTTTCGAACTAGTCCGTGGAATTTTGCGATATTCCCAAACAGTTGACCTTGTTGGAATCTGCAGAGTCTGTAGGTAAATAATTATCAAAAAAAGTTCAACATTTGGACAAACTTTTGTTGTAATAAAACAATTAATTGAAGCGTGTGGAGCTTTAAACATTCTTTTAGCTATAACTCAAACAAATTAAGTCTAATCAAGACCAACCATGACAGACGTATGTATGGTCCTACCCTGAAGAAGTACAATATGATCAAAATTTACCAAAAGGGGGCGCTACAATTGGACAAAAACTAATTTAATTGGCTTTTTTATGTTATAGCGCCATCTAGGAATGCAGTGGCACGCCAACTTAATTATGACATCTGCTCCTCAGTCTGATCAAGCATGTGAAGTTTTAAAATTTTTGGGGAAAGTGTTATTGAGTTATACGTGTATATTAGTGTACACATATTGCAACTATTTGACTTGTGGAATACATGCTAGATCTCTCTTATTGTGAGGGGCCTGTAAGCTACATAGTAATAAAAGTGCAACAATTTTTTCATTCATTCATTATCTGTAACCGCTTATCCAGTTCAGGGTCGCGGTGGGTCCAGAGCCTACCTGGAATCATTGGGCGCAAGGCAACAATTTTTTGATCAGTATTAAAGTTCGGATCCTTAGGATTCAGCTAATACCACATATGTCCATGTTAGGTAAATATCCACATAGGAGTACACGCTCAAATGTTTCTATATGTGCATTCATCCATCCATCCATCCATTATCTGTAACCGCTTATCCAACTTAGGGTCGCGGGGGGTCCAGAGCCTACCTGGAATCATCGGGCGCAAGGCGGGAATACACCCTGGAGGGGACGCCAGACCTTCACAGGGCAAATATGTGCATTCATGGCAGAGCTAAATATATGTGAAAGTAGTTATTTCTCACCAGCAGATGGCAGCCTAAAACTATACATTGTGCTGTTGAACTACAGTGGCTCTGAGACATTATGCAAAATGCAATGTGGAGCAAAGACCATAAGGCCCAGAAACACCTCCCTTGGCAGCAACATCCAGCAGGTGTGAAATGACTCAGCCAAGGAAAATGACACTCTTTGGCCAGATGGTGGCGCTATAGCAAAGGGAAAATCATTGCGGTCTATATCTCCTACACCGTAAGGCCTATAGATGAAATCTTTTTTTTCCCTTATTCCTTGACTTTAGACAAACTAATTTGCTATTGGATCATTTAGCTCAGCCCACTTAGATTTTGAGCTAATTTGCATAATTTGCTAAATATACTTTTGTCAATAAGTCTTTGAATTTTTGACCAATTCCCTTGAGCTTGGTGCCAAAACGTTCACGAGTCTGACCCTAGGTAATTATAGAACGAATGTTGACATTCTGATTCAAGATGGCCGCCATATGCAAATGAACCTCTTCAGCTTATCACAGGTTTTACTTGAACATCTCTAACTCCTTCATACTTTGCTCAAATGGGTTCAAATTTCAGATTCTACTTATAGAAATGCTTTTAAAGGTAGCATGTCAGCGATGTAGGCCTATTGCTTCCAAACAGGCCTGTTAAGCGAGAACCCCGTTAATTGCCGCTTGCGGCTATATTTATTATTATTATTATTATTATTCTTCCTAATAAAATTCTGCCTTAAAACGGATCGCACAGCCCAAACCGTAAGGCCTACAGACTTCATATTTGGTCAAAAATTAGTAAACCCCCCCGCTACTCAGGCGCAAAATATCAGCTTGATTGGCCTCAAGGGGGCGCTGCAGCGAAAGAAAACGCTTTCATTAAAGGATTTTCCACGCCGTGTGGCGTAGAGACGAAATTTTTGTTTCTACATGATCCTTGGGTCCCGATGAATCAATAAGGTCGATACAACCACTAAGCTCCGCCTACTTAGATTTTTTGCTAATTAGCATAATTTGCAAAATTTATTTTTGTGAACTAGTCCCTGGATTTTTGTCTGATCCCCATGACCTTGGTGTCAAAACGTTCACAGGAGTGAGCTGGTCAATAATTATCAAAAACATCCAGACATTTCGAAACAAGATGGCCGACATATGCAAATGAATGTGTACCGTGAATTGCAAATTTTACTCAAACATCTGTAACTCCTTCATGCTTAACTCAAATCTGATGACCTTTCACACGTTGCTTCTAGACATGATTCTGAGGTAGCATGCATTTGCTGTTGCATGAAATATTATAGGGGGCGCTGTTATAGCTAACAATGTCTTTTGGCTAATATCTCAGGATCTACAAGGTCAATTAAGTTGACATTTGGCATGCTGGTTCTGTCAGCAAGCCTACATATGGGAAATTAAGGACGACTCAATACGGGCACGTTTAACGATGTCAACAGCCAATCAAATTTCAGTTTTATTTCATCATTTTTTTGACAGGCTTAACAATGCCCAATCATCATGGCATTTGCATGGTATGTTCATGGATACACTTTGTATTTGCAAAAAAATTTCGTGTTGATAGCCACAAGGGGGCGCAATTTATTTTTTAAACATGAAATATGGAATATCTCAGTGAAAGTCTAACCTATCAACATGCTAATAGTTTCATAATACACTCTACCAAGTGTCTAACAATTTTGCATTTGAAACTATTTTAAAAACATGTATAGATTTTCTTCAATTGTCAGGTATGTGATTAAGGAATTTATCGTACTAGTCCGTGAGTTTTGATCCTATCAACACACAATTGGTCTCATTGCAAAGTGTATTGTCTGTAGGTAAATAATTATCAAAAAAATGTTTAGATTTGGACACGCTGTTGCTGCAATACGTCAACAAACACGAGTGGGCGGAGCCTGATGCACTCTTTTAGCTATAACTCATTCAAACTTTACCCAAATCAAACCAAAATGGGTACACATGTGCATGGTACTACTCTGAAGAAGTGGATCAATTATGATCAAAATACACATAAAGGGGGCGCTAGAATTGGAAAAAATACTTTAAAATATATTTTTAATTTGTTATAGCGCCACCTATGGGTGCAGTACCAACAAAATGTATTGATCTGTTCTGAAGCACATATGAAAGAAGCTTGTGTTTTTTCATAACATTTGGCAAAAGCATTTTTGACTTACAGCTGTTTATGTGTCATGTTTAGAGTGCAAGTTACACACCAGTGTTTAGCAGAGCCTGGATACCACGCAGTAATGAAATTTCAACTTTTTTTTGATAATTATTAAACTTCAGGTTCTTGTGATTCTGCTGATACCACATATGTCCATATTAAGTCATTAAGCACAGACTAGTTCGCGGTCAAACATATGTGAGTTATCCTCAGCAATGTATTCAAAGGCATTATTGAAGAGTCCCCCTTCCCCCCTTCCATCCTATTCCTTCTGACATGCTCTCTGCCTCTTATCTCTCTCTATTTCTCTCTCTCTCTCTCTCTCTCTCTCTCTCTCTCTCTCTCAGATTCAAATAGCTTTACTAAGAGACAACAGTGGTAAATAATAAAATAATAATTAAAATAAATATTTTTCCAACATTTCCAAATTGATATATATATATATATATATATATATATATATATATATATATATATACATACACACAAGCTGTATATGTGTACCTGTATAGCATATACATACATACTTATTGGGCATATGTTGTAAGTAGTGATGCATGGGTTATACTGAAATCGGTGCTACCCACTGTCTCTCAGGCAGTGACAGACTGATACACACTGTGCAGTGAAGAGGGCTGAGAGCCCATCATCCAAGGATTATCTTGTCTTATCTTATTATTAGCAAAATGTAATGATTTGTTTTGGAGCACATATGAAAGAAGCTTGTGACGTTTCATAACATTTGATAAAAGCATTTTTGAGTTACAGCTGTTCATGTATGATATTTTTAAGGCAAGTCACAGAACTCTTTTAGTAGCATCTGGATGCCATGCAGTAATGGAATTCCACATTTTTGTTAATAATCCTTAAGGTTCAGGTTCTTGTGATTCTGCTGATACCAAATATGTGCATATCAGGTCATAATTCAGATTGTAGTTCATGTTCAAATGCATGTGGGTAAAGCTCCAACAGCACTGCTTGGTTTGATCCACAAGGTCTAGAACAACACACCACCACCAGATGGCAGTGTTGCACTGTGAATAATCCACCACCCATCTCATAATGCTTAGCAATGGTGCTTGAGGCTTACAGACAGAAATCAGAAATTTTGGATCTCTTAAGTAAGCAGAGAGTATGCAATGTTGTGTATGATCTCAAAGTGGCAAAAGTAAGCAAATTTATTGCCTACAAAGCGAGGAAGCCGTAAATCGCCGCTTGCGGCTATATTTATTATTATTCTTTTTCTTTTTCTGCCATAAAACGAATCGCACAGCCCAAACCGTAAGGCCTAGAGACTTGAGACTTGGTCAATAGGTAGTAGTCGGTCTCGCTACTCAGGCGCAAAATATCAGCCCAATTGGCCTCAAGGGGGCGCTACAGCGAAGGAAAACGCTTTCATTAAAAGATTTTCCACCCCGTGTGGCGTAGAGACGAAATCTTTTTTTTCCCTGATTCCTTGGGTCCTGCCGAATCAAAAAGGTACATACAACCACTAAGCTCCGCCTACTTAGATTTTTTGCTATTTTGCATAATTTGCAAAACCTACTTTTGTGTACTCCTCCGTGGATTTTTGTCCAATTTTCTTGAGCTTGGTGTCAAAATGTTCGCAGGAGCCTGTAGTGTAATAATTATCAAAAAAACGTTGAAATTTCGATTCAAGATGGCCGCCATATGCAAATGAACCTCTTCGGCTTATTTTATGTTTTACTTAAAAATCTATAACAAACTCATGGTTTACTCAAATGTGTTTACATTTCATATTCTACTTTCAGACATGATTCTGAGGTAGCTTGTCAAAGGAGAAGCCAATATTCATATAGGGGGCGCTGTAAATGCTTCAAGTTTATATCTCAGCATCCGTAAGGCGGATCGGACCGCCGCTTGGCATGCTGCTTCTATGGGCAAGGCTGTAGAGGGAAAATTAAGGACAACTCGATTCGAGCAAAATTGTGATTGTCATCGACCAATCAGCTGTCATCAGCTGTTTGACAACCTTAACAAGGTCCAATCATCATGGGATTTGACTGGTATGTCCCTGGGAGGCCTCCCTAAGAGCAGAAAAATTGTCATAACGATAGCCACTAGGGGGCGCTATATCAAGAAAATATTATATATCTCTGTGAAAATTAAGCATATTGACACGCAGTTTGCTTCTTTTTATACTCTGCAGAGGGCCTAACAACTTTGTAATTGCAAGTGTTGTCAAAAAATGCTTTGCTTTTTCTCAGTTTCCAAATGTTCAAAATTGAAGCTTTTCGAACTAGTCCGTGGAATTTTGCGATATTCACAAACAGTTGACCTTGTTGGAATCTGCAGAGTCTGTAGGTAAATAATTATCAAAAAAGTTCAACATTTGGACAAACTTTTGTTGTAATAAAACAATTAATTGAAGTGTGGGGAGCTTTAAACATTCTTTTAGCTATAACTCAAACAAATTAAGTCCAATCAAGACCAAACGTGACAGAAGTATGTATGGTCTTGTCCTGAAGACGTATGTACAATATGATCAAAATTTACCAAAAGGGGGCGCTACAATTGGACAAAAACTGATTAAATGGGCTTTTTTATGTTATAGCGCCATCTAGGAACGCAGTGGCACCCCAACTTAATTATGACATCTGGTCCTCAGTCTGATCAAGTATGTGACGTTTTAAAATTTTTGGGGAAAGCATTTTTGAGTTATAGGTGTATATTAGTGTACACATATAGCTTATATTTGACTTGAGGAATACATGCTAGATCTGTGTTATTGGGAGTGGCCTGTAAGCTACATAGTAATAAAAGTGCAACAATTTTTTGTTAAAGTTCAGATCCTTAGGATTCAGCTGATACCGTACATGCCCATGTTAGCTAAATATCCACATAGGAGTACATGCTTAAATCTTTCTGTATGTGCTTTCATGGCTGATCTAAAAATATGGGAAAGTAGTCATTTCTCACCAGCAGATGGCAATCTAAGTCTATACATTGTGCTGTTGAACTACAGTGGCTCTGAGACATTATGCAAAATGCAATGTGGAGCAAAGACCATAAGGCCCAGAAACACCTCCCTTGGCAGCAAGGTCCAGCAGGTGTAAAATGACTCAGCCAAGGAAAATGACATTCTTTGGCCAGATGGTGGCGCTATAGCAAAGGGAAAAGCATTGAGGTCTATATCTCCTACACCGTAAGGCCTAGAGATGAAATCTTTTTGTCCCTTATTCCTTGGCTTAAGACAAACTAATTTGCTGTTGGATCATAAAGCTCAGCCCACTTAGATTTTGAGCTAAGTCCCTTGAGCTTGGTGCCAAAACGTTCACATGAGTCTGACCCTAGGTAATTATAAAATTAATTGACATTTTGATTCATGATGGCAAATGAACCTCTTCAGCTTATCACAGGTTTTACTTGAACATCTCAAATGGGTTCAAATTTAAGATTCTACTTATAGAAATGCTTTTAAAGGTAGCATGGCAGCGATGTAGGCCTATTGCTTCCAAACAGGCCTGTTAAGCGAGAACCCCGTTAATTGCCGCTTGCGGCTATATTTTTAATTTGTTATTATTATTATTCTTTTTCTTTTTCTGCCATAAAACGAATCGCACAGCCCAAACCGTAAGGCCTAGACACTTGAGACTTGGTCAATAGGTAGTAGTCGGTCTCGCTACTCAGGCTTTGATTCTGACATGATTCTGAGGTAGCTTGTCAAAGGAGAAGCCAATATTCATATAGGGGGCGCTGTAAATGCTTCAAGTTTATATCTCAGCATCCGTAAGGCGGATCGGACCGCCGCTTGGCATGCTGCTTCTATGGGCAAGGCTGTAGAGGGAAAATTAAGGACAACTCGATTCGAGCAAAATTGTGATTGTCATCGACCAATCAGCTGTCATCAGCTGTTTGACAACCTTAACAAGGTCCAATCATCATGGGATTTGACTGGTGCTGTTGAACTACAGTGGCTCTGAGACATTATGCAAAATGCAATGTGGAGCAAAGACCATAAGGCCCAGAAACACCTCCCTTGGCAGCAAGGTCCAGCAGGTGTAAAATGACTCAGCCAAGGAAAATGACATTCTTTGGCCAGATGGTGGCGCTATAGCAAAGGGAAAAGCATTGAGGTCTATATCTCCTACACCGTAAGGCCTAGAGATGAAATCTTTTTGTCCCTTATTCCTTGGCTTAAGACAAACTAATTTGCTGTTGGATCATAAAGCTCAGCCCACTTAGATTTTGAGCTAATTTGCATAATTTGCAAAACATACTTTTGTCAATAAGTCTATGAATTTTTCACCAAGTCCCTTGAGCTTGGTGCCAAAACGTTCACATGAGTCTGACCCTAGGTAATTATAGAATTAATTGACATTTTGATTCATGATGGCAAATGAACCTCTTCAGCTTATCACAGGTTTTACTTGAACATCTCTAACTCCATACTTTGCTCAAATGGGTTCAAATTTAAGATTCTACTTATAGAAATGCTTTTAAAGGTAGCATGGCAGCGATGTAGGCCTATTGCTTCCAAACAGGCCTGTTAAGCGAGAACCCCGTTAATTGCCGCTTGCGGCTATATTTAGGGGTTCGAGCACGAAGTGCTTGAAACCCTATTATAATTGTTAGGATTTTTATTATTATTATTATTCCGGTTCTTTTTCTGCACTAAAAGTGATCGCACAGCCCAAACCATAAGGCGTACAGACTTGAGGCTTGGCCAGTAGGTAGTAAACCCTCCCGCTACTCAGGCGCAAAAAATCAGACTGATTGGCCTCATGGGGGCGCTACAGCGATGGACAACACCTTTTCTTACGGGGCTTCTACCACGTGAGGCGTAGAGACGAAATTTTTTTTCCCCCTGATTCCTTGAGTCCTGCCGAATCATAAAGGTCGATACAACCACTAAGCTCCGCCTACTTAGATTTTTTGCTATTTTGCATAATTTGCAAAACCTACTTTTGCGTACTAGTCCGTGGATTTTTGTCCAATTTTCTTGAGCTTGGTGTCAAAACGCTCGCAGGAGTCTGAAGCTTAATAATCATCAAAAAAACGTTGACATTTCAATTCAATGTAGCTGCCATATGCAAATGAACCTTATCGGCTTATCGCCCTTTTTACATGAACAGCTGTTACTTCTGCATACTTTACTCAAATGGGTTGCAATTTCAGATTCTGCTTAGGGACATGATTTTGAGGTAGCATGTCGTCGGTGGTGCGAAAATTCACATAGGGGGCGCTCTAAATACTAGAAATTCATATCTCAGCATCCGCAAGTCCGATCGGTCCGCCGCTTGGCATACAGCTGCTTTAGGCAAGGCTCTAAGTGGAAAATAAAGGACAAGTCGATACTCGCCAAATTGTAACGTCATCGGCCAATCAGAACTCAGCAGCTCCCTGACAAGCTTGACAAAGGTCAATCATTATGATATTTGACTGGCATGTCCATGGTGGCACTTCCTAAGAGCAGAAGACGTTTCGTAATGATAGCCACTAGGGGGCGCTATAACAAGAAAATATGCAATATCTCAGCGAAAATTAAGCATACTGACATGCAGTTTGCTGGACTCTGTACTCTGTATATTGCCTAACAACTTTGTAATAGCAAGTATTGTCGAGAAATGTATTGTTTTTTCTCAATGGCCAGTTGTTTGAAAATTGAGGTTTTCGAACTAGTCCGTGGAATCTGAAGCTATTCCCAAACAATTGGTTTTGTTGCAATCTGTAGAGTCTGTAGGTCAACAATCTTTAAAAAAAAGTATGACTTTTTAACATTGTGTTGTTACACAAGTGTGAGCTGCTTTATAGGTTCTTTCATCTATAACTCCAAGAAAAGAAGCCCAATCCAGACCAAACTTTATAGGATTATGTAAGACCATACCTTGAAGGAACATGTCTATTATGGCCTAAATCCACCCAAAGGGGGCGCTACAATTGGACAATAACTTATTAAAAAGTATTTTTTGTGTTATAGCGCCATCTAGGATTGCAGTGGCACCACAATTTAATTATGACATCTGCTCCTCAGGCTTATCAAGCTTGTGAAATTTTGAAATTTTTGGTGAAAGCGTTTTTGAGTTATAGGTGTATATATGTGTACATATATAGCATACATTTGACTTGTGGAATACATGCTGGATCTCTCTTTTTGGGAGGGGCCTGTAAGCTACATAGTAATAGAAGTGCAAGTTTTTTTTGATAATTATTAAAGTTCAGATCCTTAGGATTCAGCTGATACCACATATGCCCATGTAAGGTAATTATCCACATAGGAGTACACGCTCAAATATTTCTGTTTGTGAAATATTTCTGATCCAAACAGACTGCCATCTGCTGGTGAGAAATAACAGCTTTCTCATATAAGACTATACATTGTGATGTTGAACTACAGTGGATCTGAGGCAAAATGCAATGTTGAGCAAAGACCATAAGGTCCAGAAACACTTCACTTGCCAGCAAGGTACAGCAGGTATGACATGACTCAGCCAAGGAAAATGACACTCTTTGGCCAGATGGTGGCGATATAGAAAAGGGATACGCGTTTAGGTCTATATCTCCTACACCGTAAGGCCTAGAGACGAAATCTTTTTTTTCCCTGATTCCTTGGCTTAATTCAAACTAATCTGCCATTTGGACCATTTACCTCCGCCCACTTAGATTTTGAGCAAATATGCATAATTAGCTAAACTTACTTTTTTCCACAAGTCTGTGAATTTTTGTCCAATTCTCTTGAGCTTTGTGCCAAAACGTTCACAAGAGTCTGACCATGTATAATTATAGAATGAATGTTGACATTTCGATTCAAGAAGGCTGCCATGTGCAAATGAACCTCTTCGGCTTATCGTATGTTTTACTTGAACGTCTGTAACTCCTCCATATTTTATTCAAATGGGTTCAAATTTCAGATTCTACTTAAGGACATGATTTTAAGGATACCATATCAGCGATGTAGGCCTATTTTTTCCAAACAGGCCTATTCTGCGAGAACCCCGTTAATTGTCGCTTGCGGCTATATTTATTATTATTATTATTCCGAACAAAAATTCTGCCTTAAAACGGATCGCACAGCCCAAACCGTAAGGCCTACAGACTTGGTACTTGGTCAAAAGATAGTAAACCCTCCCGCTACTCAGGCGCAAAATATCAGCCTGATTGGCCTCAAGGGGGCGCTACAGCGACAGAAAACGCTTTCATTAAAGGATTTTCCACGCCGTGTGGAGTAGAGACGAATTTTTTTTTTCTCCATGATCCTTGGGTCCCGATGAATCAAAAAGGTACATAGAACCACTAAGCTTCGCCCACTTAGATTTTTTGCTAATTAGCATAATTCGCAAAATCTATTTTCGCGAACTAGTCCCTGGATTTTTGTCTGATCCCCATGACCTTGGTGTCAAAACGTTCACATGAGGGAGCTGGTCAATAATTATTACAAACATCCTGACATTTCGAAACAAGATGGCCGACATATGCAAATGAATGTGTACCGTGAATTGCAAATTTTACTCAAATATCTGTAACTCCTTTATGCTTAACTCAAATCTGATGACCTTTCACACGTTGCTTCTAGACATGATTCTGAGGTAGCATGCATTTGCTGTTGCATGAAATATTATAGGGGACGCTGTTATAGCTAACATTGTCTTTTGGCTAATATCTCAGCATCTACAAGGCCAATTAAGTTGACATTTGGCATGCTGGTTCTGTGAGCAAGCCTACATATGGGAAATTAAGGACGACTCAATACGGGCACGTTTAACGATGTCAACAGCCAATCAAAGTTCAGTTTTTCTTCATCATTTTTTTGACAGGCTTAACAATGCCCAATCATCATGGCATTTGCATGGTATGTTCATGGACACACTTTGTATTTGCAGAAAAATTTTCGTGTTGATAGCCACAAGGGGGCGCAATTTATTTTTTAAACATGAAATATGGAATATCTCAGTGAAAATTTGACTTATCGACATGTTAATAATTTCATAATACACTCTACCTAGTGTCTAACAATATTGCAATTGCAACTATTTAGAAAAAAAGTATAGATTTTCTTCAATTGTCAGGTATGTGATTATGGAATTTATCGTACTAGTCCGTGAGTTTTGGTCCTATCAACACACAATTGGTCTCATTGCAAAGTGTCTTGCCTGTAGGTACATAATTATTAAAAAAATGTTTAGATTTGGACACGCTGTTGCTACAATACGTCAACAAACACAAGTGGGCGGAGCCCGATGCACTCTTTTAGCTATAACTCATTCAAACTTCACCCAAATCAAACCAAAATGGGTACACATGTGCAAGATCTTCCTCTGAAGAAGTGTTTCAAATATAATCAAAATGCACATACAGAGGGCGCTAGAATTGGAAAAAATACTTAAAAAAAGGTTTTTATTTGTTATAGCGCCACCTATGGATGCAGTACCAACAAAATGTATTGATCTGTTCTGAAGCACATATGAAAGAAGCTTGTGTTTTTTCATAACATTTGGCAAAAGCATTTTTGACTTACAGCTGTTTATGTGTCATATTTAGAATGCAAGTTACCCACCAGTGCTAAGCAGAGCCTGGATGTCACGCAGTAATGAAATTTAAACTTTTTTTGATAATTATTAAACTTCAGGTTCTTGTGATTCTGCTGATACCACATATGTCCATATTAAGTCATTAAGCACAGACTAGTTCGCGGTCAAACATATGTGAGTTATTCTCAGCAATGTATTCAAAGGCATTATTGAAGAGTCCCCCTTCCCCCCTTCTCTTTCTGACATGCTCTCTGCCTCTTATCTCTCTCTCTCTCTCTCTCTCTCTCTCTCTCTCTCAGATTCAAATAGCTTTACTAAGAGACAACAGTAGTAAATAATAAAAATAATAATTAAATTATATATTTTTCCAACATTTACAAATTTATATAACATATGAATATATATACACACAAGCTGTATATGTGTACCTGTATAGCATATACATACATACTTATTGGGCATATGTTGTAAGTAGTGATGCATGGGTTATACTGATGTCGGTGCTACCCACTGTCTCTCAGGCAGTGACAGACTGATACACACTGTGCAGTTAAGAGGGCTGAGAGCCCATCATCCAGGGATTATCTTGTCTTATCTTATTATTAACAAAATGTAATGATTTGTTTTGGAGCACCTATGAAAGAAGCTTGTGACGTTTCATAACATTTGACAAAAGCATTTTTGAGTTACAGCTGTTCATGTATGATATTTTTAAGGCAAGTCACAGAACTCTTTTAGTAGCATCTGGATGCCATGCAGTAATGGAATTCCACATTTTTGTTAATAATCCTTAAGGTTCAGGTTCTTGTGATTCTGCTGATACCAAATATGTGTATATCAGGTCATAATTCAGATTGTAGTTCATGTTCAAATGTATGTGGGTAAAGCTCCAACAGCACTGCTTGGTTTGATCCACAAGGTCCAGTACAACACACCACCACCAGATGGCAGTGTTGCACTGTGAATAATCCACCACCCATCTCATAATGCTTAGCAATGGTGCTTGAGCCTCACAGACAGATCAAAATCAGAAATTTTGGATGTCTTAAGTCAGCAGAGAGTATGCAATGTTGTGTATGATCTCAAAGTGGCAAACGTAAGCAAATGTATTGCCTACAAAGCGAGGAAGCCGTAAATCGCCGCTTGCGGCTATATTTATTATTATTAGGGGTTCGAGCACAAAGTGCTTGAAACCCTATTGTGTTTGTTCTGATTTTAATTTGTTATTATTAGGGGTTCGAGCACGAAGTGCTTGAAACCCTATTATAATTGTTAGGATTTTTATTTTTATTAGGGGTTCGAGCACGAAGTGCTTGAAACCCTATTATAATTGTTAGGATTTTTATTTTTATTAGGCTTCCGAGCACAAAGTGCAAAGGAAGCCTATTGTTTTTGTTCAGATTTTTAGGGGTTCGAGCACGAAGTGCTTGAAACCCTATTGTGTTTGTTCTGATTTTAATTTGTTATTATTATTATTATTATTCTTTTTCTTTTTCTGCCATAAAACGAATCGCACAGCCCAAACCGTAAGGCCTAGAGACTTGAGACTTGGTCAATAGGTAGTATTCGGTCTCGCTACTCAGGCACAAAATATCAGCCCAATTGGCCTCAAGGTGGCGCTACAGCGAAGGAAAACGCTTTCATTAAAAGATTTTCCACCCCGTGTGGCGTAGAGACGAAATCTTTTTTTTCCCTGATTCCTTGGGTCCTGCCGAATCAAAAAGGTACATACAACCACTAAGCTCCGCCTACTTAGATTTTTTGCTATTTTGCATAATTTGCAAAACCTACTTTTGTGTACTCCTCCGTGGATTTTTGTCCAATTTTCTTGAGCTTGGTGTCAAAATGTTCGCAGGAACCTGTAGTTTAATAATTATCAAAAAAACGTTGAAATTTCGATTCAAGATGGCCGCCATATGCAAATGAACCTCTTCGGCTTATTTTATGTTTTACTTAAAAATCTATAACAAACTCATGGTTTACTCAAATGTGTTTACATTTCATATTCTACTTTCAGACATGATTCTGAGGTAGCTTGTCAAAGGAGAAGCCAATATTCATATAGGGGGCGCTGTAAATGCTTCAAGTTTATATCTCAGCATCCGTAAGGCGGATCGGACCGCCGCTTGGCATGCTGCTTCTATGGGCAAGGCTGTAGAGGGAAAATTAAGGACAACTCGATTCGAGCAAAATTGTGATTGTCATCGACCAATCAGCTGTCATCAGCTGTTTGACAACCTTAACAAGGTCCAATCATCATGGGATTTGACTGGTATGTCCCTGGGAGGCCTCCCTAAGAGCAGAAAAATTTTCATAACGATAGCCACTAGGGGGCGCTATATCAAGAAAATATTATATATCTCTGTGAAAATTAAGCATATTGACACGCAGTTTGCTTCTTTTTATACTCTGCAGAGGGCCTAACAACTTTGTAATTGCAGGTGTTGTCAAAAAATGCTTTGCTTTTTCTCAGTTTCCAAATGTTCAAAATTGAAGCTTTTCGAACTAGTCCGTGGAATTTTGCGATATTCACAAACAGTTGACCTTGTTGGAATCTGCAGAGTCTGTAGGTAAATAATTATCAAAAAAAGTTCAACATTTGGACAAACTTTTGTTGTAATAAAACAATTAATTGAAGTGTGGGGAGCTTTAAACATTCTTTTAGCTATAACTCAAACAAATTAAGTCCAATCAAGACCAAACGTGACAGAAGTATGTATGGTCTTGTCCTGAAGACGTATGTACAATATGATCAAAATTTACCAAAAGGGGGCGCTACAATTGGACAAAAACTGATTAAATGGGCTTTTTTATGTTATAGCGCCATCTAGGAACGCAGTGGCACCCCAACTTAATTATGACATCTGGTCCTCAGTCTGATCAAGTATGTGACGTTTTAAAATTTTTGGGGAAAGCATTTTTGAGTTATAGGTGTATATTAGTGTACACATATAGCATATATTTGACTTGTGGAATACATGCTAGATCTCTCTTATTGTGGGGGGCCTGTAAGCTACATAGTATTAAAAGTGCAACAATTCTTTCATTCATTCATTCATTCATTCATTCATTATCTGTAACCGCTTATCCAGTTCAGGGTCGCGGTGGGTCCAGAGCCTACCTGGAATCATTGGGCGCAAGGCAACAATTTTTGATCAGTATTAAAGTTCGGATCCTTGGGATTCAGCTAATACCACATATGTCCGTGTTAGGTAAATATCCACATAGGAGTACACACTCAAATGTTTCTATATGTGCATTCATGGCAGAGCTAAATATATGTGAAAGTAGTTATTTCTCACCAGCAGATGGCAGTCTAAAACTATACGTTGTGCTGTTGAACTACAGTGGCTCTGTAGTGCCACTATGAATGCTATGTGGAGCAAAGACCATAAGGCCCAGAAACACCTCCCTTGGCAGCAACATCCAGCAGGTGTGAAATGACTCAGCCAAGGAAAATGACACTCTTTGGTCAGATGGTGGCGCTATAGCAAAGGGAAAAGCATTGCGGTCTATATCTCCTACACCATAAGGCCTATAGATTAAATCTTTTTTTTCGCCTTATTCCTTGGCTTTAGACAAACTAATTTGCTATTGGATCATTTAGCTCAGCCCACTTAGATGTTGAGCTAATTTGCATAATTTGCAAAATATACTTTTGTCAATAAGTCTTTGAATTTTTGACCAATTCCCTTGAGCTTGGTGCCAAAACGTTCACATGCGTCTGTCCCTAGGTAATTATAGAACGAATGTTGACATTTTGATTCAAGATGGCCGCCATATGCAAGTGAACCTCTTCAGCTTATCACAGGTTTTACTTGAACATCTCTAACTCCTTCATACTTTACTCAAATGGGTTCAAATTTCAGATTCTACTCATAGAAATGCTTTTAAAGGTAGCATGTCAGCGATGTAGGCCTATTGCTTCCAAACAGGCCTCTTAAGCGAGAACCCCGTTAATTGCCGCTTGCGGCTATATTTATTATTATTATTATTATTATTATTATTATTCTTCCTAATAAAATTCTGCCTTAAAACGGATCGCACAGCCCAAACCGTAAGGCCTACAGACTTCATATTTGGTCAAAAATTAGTAAACCCCCCCCGCTACTCAGGCGCAAAATATCAGCTTGATTTGCCTCAAGGGGGCGCTGCAGCGAAAGAAAACGCTTTCATTAAAGGATTTTCCACGCCGTGTGGCGTAGAGACGAAATTTTTGTTTCTACATGATCCTTGGGTCCCGATGAATCAAAAAGGTCGATACAACCACTAAGCTCCGCCTACTTAGATTTTTTGCAAATTAGCATAATTCGCAAAATCTATTTTCGTGAACTAGTCCCTGGATTTTTGTCTGATCCCCATGACTTTGGTGTCAAAACGTTCACAGGAGTGAGCTGGTCAATAATTATCAAAAACATCCAGACATTTCGAAACAAGATGGCCGACATATGCAAATGAATGTGTACCGTGAATTGCAAATTTTACTCAAACATCTGTAACTCCTTCATGATTAACTCAAATCTGATGACCTTTCACACGTTGCTTCTAGACATGATTCTGAGGTAGCATGCATTTGCTGTTGCATGAAATATTATAGGGGGCGCTGTTATAGCTAACAATGTCTTTTGGCTAATATCTCAGGATCTACAAGGCCAATTAAGTTGACATTTGGCATGCTGGTTCTGTGAGCAAGCCTACATATGGGAATTTAGGGACGACTCAATACGGGCACGTTTAACGATGTCAACAGCCAATTAAATTTCAGTTTTATTTCATCATTTTTTTGACAGGCTTAACAATGCCCAATCATCATGGCATTTGCATGGTATGTTCATGGACACACTTTGTATTTGCAGAAAAATTTTCGTGTTGATAGCCACAAGGGGGCGCAATTTATTTTTTAAACATGAAATATGGAATATCTCAGTGAAAATTTAACCTATCGACATGCTAATAGTTTCATAATACACTCTACCTAGTGTCTAACAATATTGCAATTGCAACTATTTAAAAGAAATGTATAGATTTTCTTCAATTGTCAGGTATGTGATTATGGAATTTATCGTACTAGTCCGTGAGTTTTGATCCTATCAACACACAATTGGTCTCATTGCAAAGTGTATTGCCTGTAGGTAAATAATTATCAAAAACATATTTAGATTTGGACACGCTGTTGCTGCAATACATCAACAAACGCGAGTGGGCGGAGCCTGATTCACTCTTTTAGCTATAACTCATTCAAACTTCACCCAAAACAAACCAAAATGGGTACACATGTGCAAGATCTTCCTCTGAAGAAGTGTTTCAAATATGATCAAAATGCACATACAGGGGGTGCTAGAATTGGAAAAAATACTTAAAAATAAGTTTTTTATTTGTTATAGCGCCACCTATGGATGCAGTACCAACAAAACGTATTGATCTGTTCTGAAGCACATATGAAAGAAGCTTGTGTTTTTTCATAACATTTGGCAAAAGCATTTTTGACTTACAGCTGTTTATGTGTCATGTTTGGAATGCAAGTTACACACCAGTGTTAAGCAGAACCAGGATGCCATGCAGTAATGAAATTTCAACTTTTTTTTGATAATTATTAAACTTCAGGTTCTTGTGATTCTGCTGATACCACACATGTCCATATTATGTCATTAAGCACAGACTAGTTCGCGGTCAAACATATGTGAGTTATTCTCAGCAATGTATTCAAAGGCATTATTGAAGAGTCCCCCTTCCCCCCTTCTCCTTCTGACATGCTCTCTGCCTCTTATCTCTCTCTCTCTCTCTCTCTCTCTCACATTCAAATAGCTTTACTAAGAGACAACAGTAGTAAATAATAAAAATAATAATTAAATTATATATTTTTCCAACATTTACAAATTGATATAACATATGAATATATATGTATATATATATATATATATATATATATATATATATATATATATACACACACAAGCTGTATATGTGTACCTATATAGCATATACATACATACTTATTGGGCATATGTTGTAAGTAGTGATGCATGGGTTTTACTGAATTCGGTGCTACCCACTGTCTCTCAGGCAGTGACAGATTGATACACACTGTGCAGTGAAGAGGGCTGAGAGCCCATCATCCAAGGATTATCTTGTCTTATCTTATTATTAGCAAAATGTAATGATTTGTTTTGGAGCACATATGAAGGAAGCTTGTGACGTTTCATAACATTTGACAAAAGCATTTTTGAGTTACAGCTGTTCATGTATGATATTTTTAAGGCAAGTCACAGAACTCTTTTAGTAGCATCTGGATGCCATGCAGTAATGGAATTCCACATTTTTGTTAATAATCCTTAAGGTTCAGGTTCTTGTGATTCTGCTGATACCAAATATGTGCATATCAGGTCATAATTCAGATTGTAGTTCATGTTCAAATGTATGTGGGTAAAGCTCCAACAGCACTGCTTGGTTTGATCCACAAGGTCTAGTACAACACACCACCACCAGATGGCAGTGTTGCACTGTGAATAATCCACCACCCATCTCATAATGCTTAGCAATGGTGCTTGAGGCTCACAGACAGATCAAAATCAGAAATTTTGGATCTCTTAAGTAAGCAGAGAGTATGCAATGTTGTGTATGATCTCAAAGTGGCGAAAGTAAGCAAATTTATTGCCTAAAAAGCGAGGAAGCCGTAAATCGCCTCTTGCGGCTATATTTATTATTATTATTATTATTATTATTATTATTCCGGTTCTTTTTCTGCACTACAAACGATCGCACAGCCCAAACCGTAAGGCCTACAGACTTGAGGCTTGGTCAGTAGGTAGTAAACCCTCCCGCTACTCAGGCGCAAAAAATCAGAATGATTGGCCTCATGGGGGCGCTACAGCGAAGGACAACGCCTTTTCTTACGGGGCTCCTACCACGTGTGGCGTAGAGACGAAATTTTTTTTCCCCCTGATTCCTTGGGTCCTGCCGAATCAAAAAGGTCGATGCAACAACTAAGCTCCGCCCACTTAGATTTTTTGCTATTTTGCATAATTTGCAAAACCTACTTTTGCGAACTAGTCTGTGGATTTTTGTCCAATTCTGTTGAGCATGGTGCCAAATTGTTTGTAAGAGTCTGGAGGTTAATAATTATCCAAAAAATGTTAGAATTCGGATTCAAGATGGCCGCCATATGCAAATGAACCTCTTCGGCTCTTCGTCTGTTTTACTTAAAAATTCATAACAATTGTATACTTTACTCAAATGTGTTCAAATTGCATATTCAACTTACTCGCATGATTCTGAGGTACCAAGTCAAAGGAGGAGCCAATATTCATATAGGGGGCGCTGTAAATGCTACAAGTGTATATCTCAGCATCCGCAAGGCAGTTTGAACCATCCTTTGGCATGCTGCTTCTATTGGCAAAGCTATAAGTGTAAAATTAAGGACAACGCGATTCGGGCAAAATTGTGATCGTCATCGGCCAATTAGAATTCAGCAGCTGTTTGACTACCTTAACAAGGTCCAATCATCATGAGACTTGACTGGTATGTTCCTGGGGGCACTTCCTAAGTGCATAAAAAATTACGTAACGATAGCCACTAGGTGGCGCTATATCAAGAAAATGTGATATATCTAAGCAAAAATTAAGTGTATTGACACGCAGTTTGCAGCTTTGTATACTCTGCAGATGGCCTAACAACTTTGTAATTGCAAGTGTTGTGAAAAAATGCATCGTTTTTTCTCAATAACCAGTTGTTCAAAATTGAACTTTTTCGAACTAGTCCGTGGAATTTGGCTCTATTCCAAAACAATTGACTTTGTTGGAATCTGCAGAGTCTGTAGGTAAATAATTATCCAAAAAAGTACAACATTTGGACACACTGTTGAAACAATAAATCAATTAGTCGAAGTGTGCTGAGTTTTTACATTCTTTCAGCTGTATCTCAAACAAATGAAGCCCAATTAAGACCACAATTTACATACATATGTAGAGTCTTACCCTGAAGGAGCATGTACAATATGACAGAAATCCATCAAAAGGGAGAGCTACAATTGCACAATTACATGTTATGTGCAGTTTCTGTGTTCATGCTGGATTTCTGTAATTGGGAGGGGCCTGTAAGCCACATAGTGATGAAAGTTCCACATTTTATTATCAATAATTAAAGTTCAGGTCCTTAGGATTCCTCTGATACCATATATGTCCATGTGAGTGAAATATTCAAAGAGCAGTACCTGATTAAAAAATCTGTATGTGCATTTGTAACAGCTCAGCTCCTCTATGGGACAGTAGTAAATTGTTTCACCAGCAGGTGGCACTCTAAGACCATATATTGCTTTGTTCATCTACATTCAAGAACTTATTTCTCTGTACAGGTCAAAAGTCATAACATATGAACAAAAATATTTATCATAATTAAAAACGGTGCTCACCAGTCATATCATGTCCTTTGCTAAACTAAAACAAATGGTTCATTAGCACTTGTGAAACCTCACTGTCCAAAACTGCTCATGGTCTCTCTGTACTGATGCTCCTTACACCAACACTAAGGCCTCATTGTGCAGATCCTTGCTTTAATGGACACCTCATGGACACGTGACATGCAGTTAGTGAGTGATGTACTTAATCCGATTCCATGTTGTTGTTGATATTTACTATACACAATGGCTGCCATTGGCCACTGAGGTTTCAGCAGCTCTTTGAAAGGCCCAACAAGGCCCAATCATAAAGAAATATTTACAGGGTGTCTATGGGGCACTTCGTAAGTACATGAGACATTTCCAAATGTTACTGCTAGTTGGAGATATTACAAAATCATAGATTCATTTTTACCTTGTTTGGCCTAAATGGTTCATGTGTCCTAAGGCCTCATTGACCTCTCAGACTGGCCAAAGGTCCCAATTAGGCCCCTTCGTGTTAGGACCATGCCATTGCCACTTGCAGCTATATTTAGGGGTTCGAGCACGAAATGCAAAGCATACTTTTGTCAATAAGTCTGTGCATTTTTGTCCAATTCTCTTGAGCATGGAGCCAAAACATTCACATGAGTCTGACATTAGGTAATTATAGAAACAATGTTGACATTTTGATTCAAGATGGCCTCCATATGCAGATGAACCTCTTCGGCTTATCACAAGTTTTACTTGAACGTCTGTAACTCCTCCATATTTTATTCAAATGGGTTCAAATTTCAGATTCTACTTAAGGACATGATTTTAAGGGTACCATATCAGCGATGTAGGCCTATTGTTTCCAAACAGGCCTATTCTGCGAGAACCCCGTTAATTGTCGCTTGCGGCTATATTTATTAGGGGTTCGAGCACGAAGTGCTTGAAACCCTATTATAATTGTTAGGATTTTTATTATTATTATTCTTCCGGTTCTTTTTCTGCACTAAAAGTGATCGCACAGCCCAAACCGTAAGGCGTACAGACTTGAGGCTCGGCCAGTAGGTAGTAAACCCTCCCGCTACTCAGGCGCAAAAAATCAGACTGATTGGCCTCATGGGGGCGCTACAGCGAAGGACAACACCTTTTCTTACGGGGCTTCTACCACGTGAGGCGTAGAGACGAAATTTTTTTTTCCCCTGATTCCTTGAGTCCTGCCGAATCAAAAAGGTCGATACAACCACTAAGCTCCGCCCACTTAGATTTTTTGCTATTTTGCATAATTTGCAAAACCTACTTTTGCGTACTAGTCCATGGATTTTTGTCCAATTTTCTTGAGCTTGGTGTCAAAACGTTCGCAGGAGTCTGAAACTTAATAATCATCAAAAAAACGTTGACATTTCATTTCAATGTAGCTGGCATATGCAAATGAACCTTATCGGCTTATCGCCCTTTTTACATGAACAGCTGTTACTCCTGCATTTTTTACTCAAATAGGTTGCAATTTCAGATTCTGCTTAGGGACATGATTTTGAGGTAGCATGTCGTCGGTGGTGCGAAAATTCACATAGGGGGCGCTCTAAATACTAGAAATTCATATCTCAGCATCTGCAAGTCCGATCGGTCCGCCGCTTGGCATACAGCTGCATTAGGCAAGGCTCTAAGTGGAAAATGAAGGACAAGTCGATACTCGCCAAACTGTAACGTCATCGGCCAATCAGAACTCAGCAGCTCCCTGACAAGCTTGACAAAGGTCAATCATTATGATATTTGACTGGCATGTCCATGGTGGCACTTCCTAAGAGCAGAAGACGTTTCGTAACGATAGCCACTAGGGGGCGCTATAACAAGAAAATATGTAATATCTCAGCGAAAATTAAGCATATTGACATGCAGTTTGCTGGACTCTGTACTCTGTATATTGCCTAACAACTTTGTAATAGCAAGTATTGTCGAGAAATGTATTGTTTTTTCTCAATGGCCAGTTGTTTGAAAATTGAGGTTTTCGAACTAGTCCGTGGAATCTGATTCTACTGCCAAACAATTGGTCTTGTTGGAATCTGTAGAGTCTGAAGGTAAATAATCTTTAAAAAAAAGTATGACTTTTTAACATTGTGTTGTTACAACATGTCAATAAACTGAAGTGTGAGCTGCTTTATAGGTTCTTTCATATACAACTCCAAGAAAAGAAGCCCAATCCAGACCAAACTTTATAGGATTATGTAAGACCATACCCTGAAGGAGCATGTCTATTATGGCCTAAATCCACCCAAAGGGGGCGCTACAATTGGACAATAACTTATTAAAAAGTATTTTTTATGTTATAGCGCCATCTAGGATTGCAGTGGCACCACAATTTAATTATGACATCTGCTCCTCAGGCTTATCAAGCTTGTGAATTTTTTTAATTTTTGGTGAAAGCGTTTTTGAGTTATAGGTGTATATATGTGTACATATATATCATATATTTGACTTGTGGAATACATGCTGGATCTCTCTTTTTGGGAGGGGCCTGTAAGCTACATAGTAATAGAAGTGCAAGTTTTTTTTGATAATTATTAAAGTTCAGATCCTTAGGATTCAGCTGATACCACATATGTCCATGTAAGGTAATTATCCACATAGGAGTACACGCTCAAATATTTCTGTTTGTGAAATATTTCTGATCCAAACAGACTGCCATCTGCTGGTGAGAAATAACAGCTTTCTCATATAAGACTATACATTGTGATGTTGAACTACAGTGGATCTGAGGCAAAATGCAATGTTGAGCAAAGACCATAAGGTCCAGAAACACTTCACTTGCCAGCAAGATACAGCAGGTATGACATGACTCAGCCAAGGAAAATGACACTCTTTGGCCAGATGGTGGCGATATAGAAAAGGGATACGCGTTTAGGTCTATATCTCCTACACCGTAAGGCCTAGAGACGAAATCTTTTTTTTCCCTGATTCCTTGGCTTAATTCAAACTAATCTGCCATTTGGACCATTTACCTCCGCCCACTTAGATTTTGAGCTAATATGCATAATTAGCTAAACTTACTTTTTTCCACAAGTCTGTGAATTTTTGTCCAATTCTCTTGAGCTTTGTGCCAAAACGTTCACAAGAGTCTGCTCATGTCTAATTATAGAATGAATGTTGACATTTCGATTCAAGATGGCTGCCATGTGCAAATGAACCTCTTCGGCTTATCGTATGTTTTACTTGAACGTCTGTAACTCCTCCATACTTTATTCAAATGGGTTCAAATTTCAGATTCTACTTAAGGACATGATTTTAAGGGTACCATATCAGAGATGTAGGCCTATTTTTTCCAAACAGGCCTATTCTGCGAGAACCCCGTTAATTGTCGCTTGCGGCTATATTTAGGGGTTCGAGCACGAAGTGCTTGAAACCCTATTATAATTGTTAGGATTTTTATTTTTATTATTATTATTATTATTCTTCCGGTTCTTTTTCTGCACTACAAACGATCGCACAGCCCAAACCGTAAGGCCTACAGACTTGAGGCTTGGTCAGTAGGTAGTAAACCCTCCCGCTACTCAGGCGCAAAAAATCAGACTGATTGGCCTCATGGGGGCGCTACAGCGAAGGACAACGCCTTTTCTTACGGGGCTCCTACCACGTGAGGCGTAGAGACGAAATTTTTCTTTCCCCTGATTCCTTGGGTCCTGCCGAATCAAAAAGGTCGATACAACCACTAAGCTCCGCCCACTTAGATTTTTTGCTATTTTGCATAATTTGCAAAACCTACTTTTGCGTACTAGTCCGTGGATTTTTGTCCAATTTTCTTGAGCTTGGTGTCAAAACGTTCGCAGGAGTCTGAAGCTTAATAATCATCAAAAAAACGTTGACATTTCAATTCAATGTAGCTGGCATATGCAAATGAACCTTATCGGCTTATCGCCCGTTTTACATGAACAGCTGTTACTTCTGCATACTTTACTCAAATGGATTGCAATTTCAGATTCTGCTTAGGGACATGATTTTGAGGTAGCATGTCGTCGGTGGTGCCAAAATTCACATAGGGGGCGCTCTAAATACTAGAAATTCATATCTCAGCATCCGCAAGTCCGATCGGTCCGCCGCTTGGCATACAGCTGCTTTAGGCAAGGCTCTAAGTGGAAAATAAAGGACAAGTCGATACTCGCCAAATTGTAACGTCATCAGCCAATCAGATCTCAGCAGCTCCCTGACAAGCTTGACAAAGGTCAATCATTATGATACTTGACTGGCATGTCCATGGACGCACTTCCTAAGAGCAGAAGACGTTTCGTAACGATAGCCACTAGGGGGCGCTATAACAAGAAAATATGTAATATCTCAGCGAAAATTAAGCATATTGACATGGAGATTGCTGGCCTCTGTACTCTTTATATTGCCTAACAACTTTGTAATAGCAAGTATTGTCAAGAAATGTATTGTTTTTTCTCAATGGCCAGTTGTTTGAAAATTGAGGTTTTCGAACTAGTCCGTGGAATCTGAATCTACTCCCAAACAATTGGTCTTGTTGGAATCCGTACAGTCTGTAGGTAAATAATCTTTAAAAAAAGTATGACTTTTTAACATTGTGTTGTTACAACATGTCAACAAATTGAAGCGTGAGCACCTTTATAGGTTCTTTCATCTATAACTCCAAGAAAAGAAGCCCAATCCAAACCTAACTTTACAGACGTATGTAGGAACATATTCTGAAGGAGCATGTCTATTATGGCCTAAATCCACCCAAAGGGGGCGCTACAATTGGACAATAACTTATTAAAAAGTTTTTTTTGTGTTATAGCGCCATCTAGGATTGCAGTGGCACCCCAATTTAATTATGACCTCTGGTCCTCAGGCTTATCAAGCTTGTGAAATTTTGAAATTTTTGGTGAAAGCGTTTTTGGGTTATAGCTGTATATATGTGTACATATATAGCATCTATTTTACTTGTGGAATACATGCTACATAGTAATAAAAGTGCAAGTTTTTTTTGATAATTATTAAAGTTCAGATCCTTAGGTTTCAGCTGATACCACATATGTCCATTTTCGCTAAATATTCACATAGTAGTACACGCTCAAATAGTTTTGTATATGCATTTATATCTGAGCCATAAATATTGGAAAGTACTTATTTCTCATCAGCAGATGGCAGTCTAAGACTACACATTTTGCTGTGGATGTGAGTTGTTATGCCAAATGCAATGTGGAGCAAAGACTGAAAGGCTCAGGAACACCACACTTGCCAGCAAGGTACAGCAGGTGTGAAATGACTCAGCCAAGGAAAATGACCATCTTTGGCCAGATGGTGGCGCTATAGCAAATGGAAAAGCATTGAGGTCTATATCTCCCAAACCCTAAGGCCTAGAGACGAAATCTTTTTTTTACCTGATTCCTTGGCTTAAGACAAACTAATCTGCTATTTGGATCATTTAGCTCCGCCCATTTAGATTTCGAGCTAATTTGCATAATTTGCAAAACATACTTTTGTCAATAAGTCTGTGCATTTTTGTCCAATTCTCTTGAGCATGGTGCCAAAACGTTCACATGAGTCTGACACTAGGTAATTATTGAAACAATGTTGACATTTTGATTCAAGATGGCCTCCATATGCAAATGAACCTCTTCGGCTTATCACAAGTTTTACTTGAACGTCTGTAACTCCTCCATGCTTTATTCAAATGGGTTCAAATTTCAGATTCTACTTAAGGACATGATTTTAAGGTTACCGTATCAGCGATGTAGGCCTATTGTTTCCAAACAGGCCTATTCTGCGAGAACCCCGTTAATTGTCGCTTGCGGCTATATTTATTATTATTATTCTTCCGGTTCTTTTTCTGCACTAAAAGTGATCGCACAGCCCAAACCATAAGGCGTACAGACTTGAGGCTTGGCCAGCAGGTAGTAAACCCTCCCGCTACTCAGGCGCAAAAAATCAGACTGATTGGCCTCATGGGGGCGCTACAGCAATGGACAACACCTTTTCTTACGGGGCTTCTACCACGTGAGGCGTAGAGACGAAATTTTTTTTTCCCCTGATTCCTTGAGTCCTGCCGAATCAAAAAGGTCGATACAACCACTAAGCTCCGCCCACTTAGATTTTTTGCTATTTTGCATAATTTGCAAAACCTACTGTTGCGTACTAGTCCGTGGATTTTTGTCCAATTTTCTTGAGCTTGGTGTCAAAACGTTCGCAGGAGTCTGAAGCTTAATAATCATCGAAAAAACGTTGACATTTCAATTCAATGTAGGTGCCATATGCAAATGAACCTTATCGGCTTATCGCCCTTTTTACATGAACAGCTGTTACTTCTGCATACTTTACTCAAATGGGTTGCAATTTCAGATTCTGCTTAGGGACATGATTTTGAGGTAGCGTGTCGTCGGTGGTGCGAAAATTCACATAGGGGGCGCTCTAAATACTAGAAATTCATATCTCAACATCCGCAAGTCCGATCGGTCCGCCGCTTGGAATACAGCTGCTTTAGGCAAGGCTCTAAGTGGAAAATAAAGGACAAGTCGATACTCACCAAATTGTAACGTCATCGGCCAATCAGAACTCAGCAGCTCCCTGACAAGCTTGACAAAGGTCAATCATTATGATACTTGACTGGCATGTCCATGGACGCACTTCCTAAGAGCAGAAGACGTTTCGTAACGATAGCCACTAGAGGGCGCAATAACAAGAAAATATGTAATATCTCAGCGAAAAATAAGCATATTGACATGCAGTTTGCTGGACTCTGTACTCTGTATATTGCCTAACAACTTTGTAATAGCAAGTATTGTCAAGAAATGTATTGTTTTTTCTCAATGGCCAGTTGTTTGAAAATTGAGGTTTTCGAACTAGTCCATGGAATCTGATGCTATTCCCAAACAATTGGTCTTGTTGGAATCTGTAGAGTCTGGAGATAAATAATCTTTAAAAAAAGTATGACTTTTTAACATTATGTTGTTACAACATGTCAATAAACTGAAGTGTGAGCTGCTTTATAGATTCTTTCATCTATAACTCCAAGAAAAGAAGCCCAATCCAGACCAAACTTTATAGGCATATGTAAGACCATACTCTAAAGGAGCATGTCTATCATGGACTAAATCCACCAAAAGGGGGCGCTACAATTGGACAATAACTGATTAAAAGGCTTTTTGTGTGTTATAGCGCCATCTAGGATTGCAGTGGCACCACAATTTAATTATAACATCTGCTCCTCAGGCTTATCAAGCTTGTGAAATTTTGAAATTTTTGGTGAAAGCGTTTTTGAGTTATAAGTGTATATAAATGTACATATATGGCATAAATTTGACTCGTGGAATACATGCTGGATCTCTCTTCTTGGGAGGGGCCTGTAAGCTACATAGTAATAAAAGTGCAAGGTTTTTTTGATAATTGTTATAGTTTAGTTCCTTAGGATTCAGCTGATACTACATTTGTCCATTTTCGCTAAATATTCACATAGTAGTACATGCCCAAATACTTTTGTTTATGCATTTATATTTGAGCCATAAATATTGGAAAGTACTTATTTCTCATCAGCAGATGGCAGTCTAAGACTACACATTTTGCTGTGGATGTGAGTTGTTATGCCAAATTCAATGTGGAGCAAAGACTGAAAGGCTCAGGAACACCACACTTGACAGCAAGGTACAGCAGGTGTGAAATGACTCAGTCAAGGAAAATGACCATCTTTGGCCAGATGGTGGCGCTATAGCGAATGAAAAAGCATTGAGGTCTATATCTCCCAAACCCTAAGGCCTAGAGACGAAATCTTTTTTTTCCTGATTCCTTGGCTTAAGACAAACTAATCTGCTATTTGGATCATTTAGCTCCGCCCATTTAGATTTCAAGCTAATTTGCATAATATGCAAAACATACTTTTGTCAATATGTCTGTGCATTTTTGTCCAATTCTCTTGTGCATGGTGCCAAAACGTTCACATGAGTCTGACACTAGATAATTATAGAAACAATGTTGACATTTTGATTCAAGATGGCCTCCATATGCAAATGAACCTCTTCAGCTTATCACAAGTTTTACTTGAACGTCTGTAACTCCTCCATATTTTATTCAAATGGGTTCAAATTTCAGATTCTACTTAAGGACATGATTTTAAGGGTACCATATCAGCGATGTAGGCCTATTGTTTCCAAACAGGCCTATTCTGCGAGAACCCCGTTAATTGTCGCTTGTTAGGGGTTCGAGCACGAAGTGCTTGAAACCCTATTATAATTGTTAGGATTTTTATTTTTATTATTATTAGGGGTTCGAGCACGAAGTGCTTGAAACCCTATTATAATTGTTAGGATTTTTATTAGGGGTTCGAGCACGAAGTGCTTGAAACCCTATTATAATTGTTAGGATTTTTATTTTTATTATTATTATTATTAGGGGTTCGAGCACGAAGTGCTTGAAACCCTATTATAATTGTTAGGATTTTTATTTTTATTATTATTATTATTATTAGGGGTCCAAGCACTGCAAGTGCTGGAGCCCTATTGTTTTTGTTCCGTTTTTTCCGCTTTTTAGGGGTCCAAGCACTGCAAGTGCTGGAGCCCTATTGTTTTTGTTCCGTTTTTTCCGCTTTTTTTGTTTTTTTTTGTTTTTCTTCTTCTTTTTCTCCGATGAAACGCGATGGGCAGCCCAAACCGTAGGTCCTACAGACTTGTCGTTTGGTCAACTGGTAGTAAACCCTCCCGCTACTCAGGCGCAAAAAATCAGCCCGATCAGCCTGATGGTGGCGCTATAGCGACGCGGAACGCGTCGCTCCCTATATCTCCTACCCCGTGTGGCGTAGAGACGAAATTTTTTTTTTCCCTGATTCCTCAGGTCAGACCCTACAAAAAAGCCTCAAGAACCCATAAGCTCCGCCTACTTAGATTTTGAGCTAATTTGCATAATATGCAAAATCGCACACATTTTTGAGCGCGAACTAGTCTCTGGAAATGTACCCAATATGGACATATGTGGTATCAGCAGAATCCTAAGAACCTGAACTTTAATAATTATCCAAAAAAAGTTGGAATTTCATCACTGCTTGGCTTCCAGACTCCGCCCAAATACAGGGGTACAGCTCGTGTTCCAAAAATCAGACAAATACAGCTATAACTCGCAAACGCTTTCTCCGAATGTTACGATACTTCACATGCTTGATCCCTATAAGGGCTGGAAGACATGAGTACTTGGTTGTGCAACTGCAAGCCTAGGGGGCGCTATAAAAGCAAAAAATTTGTTACGCTTCACAGGATTGTCCCATTGACATGCCGCTTGGTATGCATGTAGTGTGTGATGAGCTGACTCAGATTATATGACGATGATGTCATATTCAAAGAAACATGTCCGCCATCGGCCAATCAAATTTCAGCAGCTGTTTCATGACCTTAACAAGGTCCTATCATCATGACACTTGCATGGTATGTCCATGGCCCCACTTCCTGAGCACATAAAATGTTTCATAACAATAGCCACTAGGGGGCGCAATTAAATTTATCAACATTCAAATATGGAATATCTCAGCGAAATATAAACATATTGACAAGCAGTTTGCTTTATTTCATACTCTGCAAATTGCCTTACAACTTTGCAATTACAACTATTGTCAAAAAATGCATACTTTATCCACAATAGTCAGGTATGTGAAAATGGAGCTTTTCGCACTCCTCCCTGGAAATTTGTCTTATCAATAAACAACTGGTATTTTTGAAGTCTGTATAGACTGTAGGTAAATAATTATCAAAAAAATCTAGAACTTTTGACATGCTGTTGTGGCAGTTATTTAACAAATATGCATGGGCGGGCCTCGATGCACTCTTTGAGCTATAACTACAACAAACTTCACCCAAATCAAACACAACTTGGTACACATATGTACGTCATTACTCTGAAGTAGTGTGCCAAATGTGACCACATTGCACAGAAAGGGGGCGCTACAATTAGACAGCAACTGGTTGCACAGGTTATTAATTCATTACACCGCCACCTAGAGATGCAGTACCAGCACAATGAGATAGATATATTTTGAACATCATGGGAAAGGTCCTTGTGCATTTTCATAACATATGCCTAAAGCATTTTTGAGTTACAGCTGTTTTTTATGTGATGTTTCAACGGCAAGCTGCACATCTCTATTTAAGCAGAGGCTGCAATCACACAGTAATAAAAGTTCCACATTTTTTTGATAATTACTAAAGTTCAGGTTCTTACGATTCTCATGATACCACATATGTCTATATTGGGTTTTGATCCAAGGACTAGTTCTTGATCAAATATATGTCCGTTATATCTCATTTATACCCACACATGCAGACTCGCTATGCAGATTCCCCCCTCAGCCCCTCCCTCTCCTTCTCACACACAAACTGTCACCTCTCCCCCTCCCCTCCCCCCTGCCAGTCAGAGAGGGCCAGAGGACAGAGACAATTGAAAGCATATCTAAACAAATCAACAATAACATCATGACTGGTTCCTTATTTTTGTTTCAGTGTCCAAATTTTCAGCTCCACTGTCCGAAGGAGCACTTTTACAGAAAGGGGTGCACCTCTTGCTCTGCATACTTTCATTGCTCCCTTTCACATGTTCTTCAATGGTCAGGACACACACACAGCAGATATGCTGCAAATGTATGACCTACTGTCTCTGCCTTTTTTATCTATAATGTGGACCAACAGAGTATGTGTGTGTAACTTTGTAGGCAGTGAGTGGAAACAGGTTTTAAAATTATCCAGCAGCACTGTTCTGCCTGATCCACTCATGAGAGCACAATAAACACTGACATAGCATCACAATGTCAAAATACAATGCTGAGAATGTATGAGCAATCTGAATTTATGTCTATAAGTTTGACCAATAAATTATATGTATCTCAGTGTGGACAGTGAGTTGACACAGGTGTTAAAATCTCTAGCAGCACTGCTGTGTCTTATCCACTCATAAGAGCACTACACACACTGACCTATCACCACAATGTCAGTGTCACTGCAGTGCTGAGAATTATCCACCACCCATATTAAATATAATTTGTGGATGTCCTGAACATTGGGTCAGAATCCAGGGTGAAATTCCAGAGTCAGTTCTGTGCTCTGTGCTGTCTCTGTAACCCAAGCCCCATGTTCACCTGCCTGCAGAACAGAAATTCACCCACTCATCTACTACCCCTTCTTCTTACAATCCAGAGCACCAAGGATCACATTTTAAAGCACTACAAAATCTATATTCAAGTGTGGCTCCTGTATCAGGAACTGTCATATGCTACACTCCTGCTCTGCAATGACTGCTCGCTTTCACCCTGCTTTTCAATGGTCTGGACACCCATACCTCCATACAGCAGGTATGACTCAGGTGTTGGCATTTTAAATCCCTCAGCAACACTGCTGGACAGAGAATAGTCCACAACCAAACACTGCCAGTAGAGAGTGTCTTCTGTCAACTGATGACTGACTCGAGTACAAGCTACTCCACATCATATCTGCTGTTTGGGGGTCCTGAACATTAGGGTGAGAAACCAGAGTGCAACTCCAGAGTGACTTCTGTGCTCTATGCTGTCTCTGTCATCCACTACTCCTCCATCTCATGCTACACCTCCAAAGAGATGCCAGAACAGCATGGAACACCTTATAAACACTACACAAACTTCCCCAAAAGCCCCTATTATCTCAGGACAGCTCATATGCATAGAACACCTTACAAACACTACACAAACTTCCCCAAAAGCCCCTATTATCTCAGGACAGCTCATATGCATAGAACACCTTACAAACACTACACAAACTTCCACAAAAGCCCCTACTATCTCAGGACAGCTCATATGCATAGAACACCTTACAAACACTACACAAACTTCCCCAAAAGCCCCTATTATCTCAGGACAGCTCATATGCTAGCACATTGTTCTCCTACCAGCGAATACCAGCTTGGACCCCGGGAATTGTCGCTTGCGATGAAACGCGATGGGCAGCCCAAACCGTAGGTCCTACAGACTTGTCGTTTGGTCAACTGGTAGTAAACCCTCCCGCTACTCAGGCGCAAAGAATCAGCCCGATCAGCCTGATGGTGGCGCTATAGCGACGCGGAACGCGTCGCTCCCTATATCTCCTACCCCGTGTGGCGTAGAGACGAAATTCTTTTTTTCCCTGATTCCTCAGGTCAGACCCTACAAAAAAGCCTCAAGAACCCATAAGCTCCGCCTACTTAGATTTTGAGCTAATTTGCATAATATGCAAAATCGCACATATTTTTGAGCGCGAACTAGTCTCTGGAAATGTACCCAATATGGACATATGTGGTATCAGCAGAATCCTAAGAACCTGAACTTTAATAATTATTCAAAAAAAGTTGGAATTTGATCTCTGCTCGGCTTCCAGACTCCGCCCAAATACAGGGGTTAAGCTCGCGTTCCAAAAATCACACAAATACAGCTATAACTCACAAACGCTTTCTCCGAATGTTATGATACTTCACATGCTTGATCCCTATAAGGGCTGGAAGCCATAAGTACTTGGCTGTGCAACTGCAAGCCTAGGGGGCGCTATAACAGCAAAAAAATTGTTACGCTTCACAGGATTGTCCGATTGACATGCCGATTGGTATGCATGTAGTGTGTGATGAGCTGACTTAGATTCTATGACGATGATGTCATATTCGAAAAAACATGGCCGCCATCGACCAATCAAATTTCAGCAGCTGTTTCATGATCTTAACAAGGTCCTATCATCATGACACTTGCATAGTATAACCATGGCAGAACTTCCTAAACACATAACAATTTTCATTACGATAGCCACTAGGGGGCGCAATTCATATTTTCTATAGGAAAATATGGAATATCTCAGCGAAATATAAACATATTGACAAGCAGTTTGCTTTATTGCATACTTTGCATAGTGTCATACAACTTTGCAATTGCAACTATTGTCAATAAATGCATAGTTTATCCACAATAGTCACGTATGTGAAAATGGAGCATTTCGAACTCCTCCCTGGAAATTTGTCTTATCAATAAACAACTGGTATTTTTGAAGTCCGTATAGACTGTAGGTAAATAATTATCAAAAAAATGTAGAACTTTTGACACGCTGTTGTGGCAGTAATTTAACAAATATGCATGGGCGGGGCTCGATGCACTCTTTGAGCTATAACTACAACAAACTTCACCTAAATCAAACACAACTTGGTGCACATATGTATGTCATTACTCTGAAGTAGTGTGCTAAATATGCCCGCATTGCACAGGAAGGGGGCGCTACAAATAGACAGCAACTGGTTGCATAGGTTATTAATTGTTTACACTGCCACCTAGAGATGCAGTACCAGCAAGATGAGACGGATATATTCCAAAAACCATGGGAAAGGAGCTTTTGCATTTTCATAACATATGACTAATGCATTTTTGAGTTATATCTGTTTCTTATGCAGTGTTTCAAAGGCAAGCTGCACAGCTCTATTTAAGCAGAGGCTGCAATCACTCAGTAATGAAAGTTCCACATTTTGTTGATAATTATTCAAATTCAGGTTCTTATGAATCTCATGATACCACATATGTCCATATTGGCTTTTGATCCAAGCACTAGTTCATGATCAAATATATGTCTGTTATATCTCATCCTGCAGATCCTCTCTATGCAGAATCCCCCCTCAGCCCCTCCTTCTCCTCCTCACACACAGACTGTTACCTCTCCCCCTCCCCTCCCCCTGCCAGTCAGAGAGGGCCAGAGGACACAGACATTTGAAAGCAGATCTAAACAAATCAACAATACCATCATGACCACCTCATTTTACTTTCAGTGTCCATGTTTTCAGCTCCACTGTACACAAGAGCACTTTGTAGATCTAAAACTACAGAGAGGGGTGCACCTCTTGCTCTGCATACTTTCATTGCTCCTTTTCACATGTTCTTCAATGGTCAGGACACCTATAAAGCAGATATGCTGAAAATGTATGATCTACTGTCTCTGCTTTTTTTATCTATAATCTGGACCAACAGGGTATGTGTGTGTAACTGTGTAGACAGTGAGTGGACACAGGTTTTAAAATTATCCAGTAGCACTGCTCTTTCTGATCCACTCATAAGAGCACTACACACACTGCCATATCACCACAACGTCACTATCACTGCAGTGCTGAGAATTATCCACCACCCAAATCATATCTGCTTTGTGGGGTCCTGAACATTGGGTCAGAATCCAGGGTGAAATTCCAGATTCAGTTCTGTGCTCTGGGCTGTCTCTGTAACCCAAGCCCCATGTTCACCTGTCTGCAGACCAGAAATTCACCCACTTATCTACTACCCCTTCTTCTTACAATCCAGAGCACCAAGGATCACATTTTAAAGCACTACAAAATCTATCTTAAAGTGTGGCTCCTGTATCAGGAAATGTCATATGCTATGCTCTTGCTCTGCAAAGACTGCTCACTTTCAGCCTGCTCTTCAATGGTCAGGACACCCATACCGCAGGTATGACTCAGGTGTTGGAGTTGTAAATCCCTCAGCATCACTGCTGGACAGAGAATAGTCCACAACCAAACCCTGCCAGCATAGATTGTCTTCTGTCCACTGATAACGGACTCGAGTACAAGCCACTCCACATCATATCTGCTGTTTGGGGGTCCTGAACATTAGGGTGAGAAACCAGAGTGCAACTCCAGAGTGACTTCTGTGCTCTATACTGTGTCTGTCATCCGCTACTCCTCCATCTCATGCTACACTTCCAAAGAGATGCCAGAACAGCATGGAACACCTTACAAACACTACACAAACTTCCCCAAAAGCCCCTACTATCTCAGGAAAGCTCATATGAATAAAACACCTTACAAACACTACACAAACTTCCCCAAAAGCCCCTACTATCTCAGGACAGCTCATATGAATAAAACATCTTACAAACACTACACAAACTTCTCCAAAAGCCCCTACTATCTCAGGACAGCTCATATGAATAAAACACCTTACAAACACTACACAAACTTCCCCAAAAGCCCCTACTATCTCAGGACAGCTCATATGAATAAAACACCTTACAAACACTACACAAACTTCCCCAAAAGCCCCTACTATCTCAGGACAGCTCATATGAATAAAACATCTTACAAACACTACACAAACTTCCCCAAAAGCCCCTACTATCTCAGGACAGCTCATATGCTAGCACATTGTCCTCCTACCAGCGAATACCAGCTTGGACCCCGGGAATTGTCGCTTGCGGCTATATTTATTATTATTCTTCCTAATAAAATTCTGTCTTAAAACGGATCGCACAGCCCAAACCATAAGGCCTACAGACTTCATACTTGGTCAAAAATTAGTAAACCCCCCCCCCGCTACTCAGGCGCAAAATATCAGCTTGATTGGCCTCAAGGGGGCGCTACAGCGAAAGAAAACGCTTTCATTAAAGGATTTTCCACGCCGTGTGGTGTAGAGACGAAATTCTTTTTTCTCCATGATCCTTGGGTCCCGATGTATCAAAAAGGTCGATACAACCACTAAGCTCCGCCTACTTAGATTTTTTGCTAATTAGCATAATTCACAAAATCAATTTTCGTGAACTAGTCCCTGGATTTTTTTCTGATCCCCATGACCTTGGTGTCAAAATGTTCACAGGAGTGAGCTGGTCAATAATTATCACAATCATCCTGACATTTCGAAACAAGATGGCCGACATATGCAAATGAATGTGTACCGTGAATTGCAAATTTTACTCAAACATCTGTAACTCCTTTATGCTTAACTCAAATCTGATGACCTTTCACACGTTGCTTCTAGACATGATTCTGAGGTAGCACGCATTTGCTGTTGCATGAAATATTATAGGGGGCGCTGTTATAGCTACCAATGTCTTTTGGCTAATATCTCAGGATCTACAAGGCCAATTAAGTTGACATTTGGCATGCTGGTTCTGTCAGCAAGCCTACATATGGGAAATTAAGGACGACCCAATACGGGCACGTTTAACGATGTCAACAGCCAATCAAATTTCAATTTTATTTCATCATTTTTTTGACAGGCTTAACAATGCCCAATCATCATGGTATTTGCATGGTATGTTCATGGACAAACTTTGTATTTGCAGAAAAATTTTCGTGTTGATAGCCACAAGGGGGCGCAATTTATTTTTTAAACATGAAATATGGAATATCTCAGTGAAAATTTAACCTATCGACATGTTAATATTTTCATAATACACTCTATGTAGTGTCTAACAATATTGCAATTGCAACTATTTAAAAAAAATGTATAGATTTTCTTCAATTGTCAGGTATGTGATTATGGAATTTATCGTACTAGTCCGTGAGTTTTGATCCTATCAACACACAATTGGTCTCATTGCAAAGTGTATTGCCTGTAGGTACATAATTATTAAAAAAACATTTAGATTTGGACACGCTGTTGCTGCAATACCTCAACAAACATGAGTGGGCGGAGCCCGATGCACTCTTTTAGCTATAACTCATTCAAACTTCACCCAAATCAAACCAAAATGGGTACACATGTGTATGGTATTACTCTGAAGACGTGTATCAATTATGATCAAAATGCGCATACAGGGGGCGCTAGAATTGGAAAAAATACTTAAAAATAAGTTTTTAATTTGTTATAGCGCCACCTAAGGATGCAGTACCAACAGAATGTAATGAGTTGTTCTGGAGCACATATGAAAGAAGCTTGTAAAGTTTCATAACATTTGGCAAAAGCATTTTTGAGTTACAGGTATTTATGTGTGATATTTTTATGGAAACTTACAGACCTATTTTAAGCAGCATCTGGATGCCATGCAGTAATGGAATTCCACTTTATTTTTAATAATTATTAAGGTTCAGGTTCTTGTGATTCTGCTGATACCAAATATGTGCATATCGGGTGATAATTCAGATTGTAGTTCATGTTCAAATGTATGTGTGTAAAGCTCCAACAGCACTGCTTGGTTTGATCCATAAGGTCCAGTACAAAACACCACCACCAGATGGCAGTCTTGCACTGTGAATAATCCACCACCCATCTCATATAATGCTTGCAAATGCAGCTTGTATCTCCTTCATGCTTAACTCAAATCTGATGACCTTTCACACGTTGCTTCTAGACATGATTTCGAGGTAGCATGCATTTGTTGTTGCTTGAAATATTATAGGGGGCGCTGTTATAGCTAACAATGTCTTTTGGCTAATATCTCAGGATCTACAAGGCCAATTAAGTTGACATTTGGCATGCTGGTTCTGTCAGCAAGCCTACATATGGGAAATTAAGGACGACTCAATACGGGCACGTTTAACGATGTCAACAGCCAATCAAAATTCAATTTTTTTTCACCATTTTTTGACAGGCTTAACAATGCCCAATCATCATGGCATTTGCATGGTATGTTCATGGACACACTTTGTATTTGCAAAAAATTTTTCGTGTTGATAGCCACAAGGGGGCGTAATTTATTTTTAAAACATGAAATATGGAATATCTCAGTGAAAATTTACCCTATCAACATGCTAATAGTGTCATAATACACTCTACGTAGTGTCTAACAATATTGCAATTGCAACTATTTAAAAAAAATGTATAGATTTTCTTCAATTGTCAGGTATGTGATTATGGAATTTATCGTACTAGTCTGTGAGTTTTAGTCCTATCAACACACAATTGGTCTCATTGCAAAGTGTATTGCCTGTAGGTACATAATTATTAAAAAAACATTTAGATTTGGACACGCTGTTGCTGCAATACCTCAACAAACATGAGTGGGCGGAGCCCGATGCACTCTTTTAGCTATAACTCATTCAAACTTCACCCAAATCAAACCAAAATGGGTACACATGTGTATGGTACTACTCTGAAGAAGTGTATCAATTATGATCAAAATGCGCATACAGGGGGCGCTAGAATTGGAAAAAATACTTAAAAATAAGTTTTTAATTTGTTATAGCGCCACCTAAGGATGCAGTACCAACAGAATGTAATGAGTTGTTCTGGAGCACATATGAAAGAAGCTTGTAAAGTTTCATAACATTTGGCAAAAACATTTTTGAGTTACAGGTATTTATGTGTGATATTTTTATGGAAACTTACAGACCTATTTTAAGCAGCATCTGGATGCCATGCAGTAATGGAATTCCACTTTATTTTTAATAATTATTAAGGTTCAGGTTCTTGTGATTCTGCTGATACCAAATATGTGCATATCGGGTGATAATTCAGATTGTAGTTCATGTTCAAATGTATGTGTGTAAAGCTCCAACAGCACTGCTTGGTTTGATCCATAAGGTCCAGTACAAAACACCACCACCAGATGGCAGTCTTGCACTGTGAATAATCCACCACCCATCTCATATAATGCTTGCAAATGCAGCTTGTATCTCCTTCATGCTTAACTCAAATCTGATGACCTTTCACACGTTGCTTGTAGACATGATTCTGAGGTAGCATGCATTTGCTGTTGCATGAAATATTATAGGGGGCGCTGTTATAGCTACCAATGTCTTTTGCCTAATATCTCAGGATCTACAAGGCCAATTAAGTTGACATTTGGCATGCTGGTTCTGTCAGCAAGCCTACATATGGGAAATTAAGGACGACTCAATACAGTCACGTTTAACGATGTCAACAGCCAATCAAATTTCAGTTTTATTTCATCATTTTTTTGACAGGCTTAACAATGCCCAATCATCATGGCATTTGCATGGTATGTTCATGGACACACTTTGTATTTGCAGAAAAAATTTCGTGTTGATAGCCACAAGGGGGCGCAACTTATTTTTTAAACATGAAATATGAAATATCTCAGTGAAAATTTACCCTATCGACATGTTAATAGTTTCATAATACACTCTACATAGTGTCTAACAATATTGTATCTGCAACTATTTAGAAAAAATGTATAGATTTTCTTCAATTGTCAGGTATGTGATTATAGAATTTATCGTACTAGTCCGTGAGTTTTGATCCTATCAACACACAATTGGTCTCATTGCAAAGTGTATTGCCTGTAGGTACATAATTATTAAAAAAATGTTTAGATTTGGACACGCTGTTGCTGCAATTCGTCAAAAAACACAAGTGGGCGGAGCCCGATGCACTCTTTTAGCTATAACTCATTCAAACTTCACCCAAATCAAACCAAAATCAGTACACATGTGCATGGTATTATTCTGAAGAAGTGTATCAATTATGATCAAAATGCACATACAGGGGGCACTACAATTGGAAAAAATGCTTAAAAACAAGTTTTTAATTTGTTATAGCGCCACCTATGGATGCAGTACCAACAAAATGTATTGATCTGTTCTGAAGCACATATGAAAGAAGCTTGTGTTTTTTCATAACATTTGGCAAAAGCATTTTTGACTTACAGCTGTTTATGATTCATGTTTAGAATGCAAGTTACACACCAGTGTTAAGCAGAGCCTGGATGCCATGCAGTAATGAAATTTCAACTTTTTTTTGATAATTATTAAACTTCAGGTTATTGTGATTCTGCTGATACCACATATGTCCATATTAAGTCATTAAGCACAGACTAGTACGCGGTCAAACATATGTGAGTTATTCTCAGCAATGTATTCAAAGGCATTATTGAAAAGTCCCCCTTCTCCTTCTGACATGCTCTCTGCCTCTTATCTCTCTCTCTCTCTCTCTCTCTCTCTCTCTCAGATTCAAATAGCTTTACTAAGAGACAACAGTAGTAAATAATAAAAATAATAATTAAATAATATATTTTTCCAACATATATATATATACACACAAGCTGTATATGTGTACCTGTTGCTGTGTAGCTGTTGCTGCAATACCTCAACAAACACAAGTGGGTGGAGCCCGATGCACTCTTTTAGCTATAACTCATTCAAACTTCACCCAAATCAAACCAAAATGGGTACACATGTCCAAGGTATGACTCTGAAAAAGTGTATCAATTATGATCAAAATGCACATATAGGGGGCGTTAGAATTGGAAAAAATACTTAAAAATAAGTTTTTAATTTGTTATAGCGCCACCTAAGGATGCAGTACCAATAAAATGTATTGATCTGTTCTGAAGTACATATGAAAGAAGCTTGTGTTTTTTCATAACATTTGGCAAAAGCATTTTTGATTTACAGCTGTTTATGTGTCATGTTTAGAATGCAAGTTACACACCAGTGCTAAGCAGAGCCTGGATGCCACGCAGTAATGAAATTTCAACTTTTTTTTTTGATAATTATTAAAGTTCAGGTTCTTGTGATTCTGCTGATACCACATATGTCCATATTAAGTCATTAAGCACAGACTAGTTCGCGGTCAAACATATGTGAGTTATTCTCAGCAATGTATTCAAAGGCATTATTGAAGAGTCCCCCTTACCCCCTTCCCTCCTATTCCTTCTGACATGCTCTCTGCCTCTTATATCTCTCTCTCTCTCTCTCTCTCTCTCTCTCTCTCTCTCAGATTCAAATAGCTTTACTAAGAGACAACAGCAGTAAATAGTACAAGTAATAATTAAAATATCTATTTTTCCAACATTTACAAAATGATATAACATATGAATATATATATATATATATATATATATATATATATATATATATATATATATATATATATATATATATATATACACACAAGCTGTATATGTGTACCTGTATAGCATATACATATATACTTTATTGTGTATATGCTGTAAGTAGTGATGCATGGGTTATACTGAGGTCGGTGCTACCCACTGTCTCTCAGGCAGTGACAGACTGATACACACTGTGCAGTGAAGAGGGCTGAGAGCCAATCATCAAGGATTATCTTATTTTATCTTATTATTAACAAAATGTAATGATTTGTTTTGGAGCACATATGAAAGAAGCTTGTGACGTTTCATAACATTTGACAAAAGCATTTTTGAGTTACAGCTGTTCATGTGTGATATTTTTAAGGCAAGTCACAGACCTCATTTAGTAGCATCTGGATGCCATGCAGTAATGGAATTCCAAATTTTTGTTAATAATAATTAAGGTTCAGGTTCTTGTGATTCTGCTGATACCAAATATGTGCATATCAGGTCATAATTCAGATTGTAGTTCACGTTCAAATGTATGTGGGTAAAATTCCAACAGCACTGCTTGGTTTGATCGATAAGGTCCAGTACAACACACCACCACCAAATGGCAGTGTTGCATTGTGAATAATCCACCACCCATCTCATATAATTCTTACAAATGCAGCTTGAGGCTCACAGACAGATCAAAATCAGAAATCTGCTAAGTCAGCAGTGACTATGCAATGTTGTGTATGATCTCAAAGTGGCAAAAGTAAGCAAATTTATTGCATAGAAAGCAAGGAAGCCGTAAATCGCCGCTTGCGGCTATATTTTCTTTTTCTTTTTCTCCGATGAAACGCGATGGGCAGCCCAAACCGTAGGTCCTTCAGACTTGTCGTTTGGTCAACTGGTAGTAAACCCTCCCGCTACTCAGGTGCAAAGAATCAGCCCGATCAGCCTGATGGTGGCGCTATAGCGACGGGGAACACATCGCTCTCTATATCTCCTACCTCGTGTGGCGTAGAGACAAAATTCTTTTTTCCCTGATTCCTCAGGTCAGACCCTACAAAAAAGCCTCAAGAACCCATAAGCTCAGTCTACTTAGATTTTGAGCTAATTTGCATAATATGTTTATTTTTGAGCGCGAACTAGTCTCTGGAAATGTACCCAATATGGACATATGTGGTATCAGCAAAATCCTAAGAACCTGAACTTTAATAATTATCCAAAAAATGTTTCCTCACTGCTTGGCTTCCAGACTCCGCCCAAATACAGGGGTAGCAAAAATCCAAAAATCAGACAAATACAGCTATAACTCGCAAACGCTTTCTCCGAATGTTAAGATACTTCACATGCTTGATCCTTATAAGGGCTGGAAGACATGAGTACTTGGTCGTGCAACTGCAAGCCTAGGGGGCGCTATAACAACAAAAAATTTGTTACGCTTCACAGAATTGTCCCATTGACATGCCACTTGGTATGCATGTAGTGTGTGATGAGCTGACTCAGATTATATGACGATGATGTCATATTCAAAAAAACATGTCCGCCATCAGCCAATCAAATTTCAGCAGCTGTTTCATGACCTTAACAAGGTCCTATCATCATGGCACTTGCATGGTACGTCCATGGTCCCACTTCCTGAGCACATAAAAAGTTTCATAACGATAGCCACTAGGGGGTGCAATTCAATTTTTCAACATGCAAATATGGAATATCTCAGCGAAATATAAACATATTCACAATCAGTTTGCTTTATTTCATACTCTGCAAATTGCCTTACAACTTTGCAATTACAACTATTGTCAAAAAATGCATACTTTATCCACAATAGTCAGGAAAATGGAGCTTTTCGCACTCCTCCCTGGAAATTTGTCTTATCAATAAACAACTGGTATTTTTGAAGTCTGTATAGACTGTAGGTAAATAATTATCAAAAAAATTTAGAACTTTTGACACGCTGTTGTGGCAGTTATTTAACAAATATGCATGGTCGGGGCTCGATGCACTCTTTGAGCAAAAAAAGAATTTTTTTTTTTAATTTCGATTCAAGATGGCCGCCATATGCAAATGAACCTCTTCAGCTTTTTGTATGTTTTACTTAAAAATTCATAACAATTTCATACTTAACTCAAATGTGTTCAAATTCCATATTCCACTTTCAGATATGATTCTGAGGTACCATGTCAAAGGAGGAGCCAATATTCATATAGGGGGCGCTCTAAATGCTACAATTTTATATCTCAACATCCGTAAGGCAGATCGGAACCCCCTTTAGCATGCTGCTTCTATCTGCAAGGCTATAAGTGGAAATTTAAGAACAACGCGATTCGGGCAAAATTGTGATTGTCATCTGGCAATTAAATTTCAGCAGCTGTTTGACAACCTTAACAAGGTCCAATCATTATGAGACTTAACTGATATGTCCCTGGGGGCACTTCCTAAGTGCACAAAAAGTTATGTAACGATAGCCACTAGGGGGCGCTATATCAAAAAAAATTGATATTTCTCAGCAAAAATTAAGCATATCGACACGCAGTTTGCTTCTTTGTATACTCTGCATAGGGCCTAACAACTTTGTAATTGCAAGTGTTGTCAAAAAATGCATCATCTTTTCTCAATAACCAGTTGTTCAAAATTAAACTTTTTTATACTAGTCCCTGGATTTTCACTCTGTTCCCAAACAATTGACCTTGTTGGAATCTGCACAGTCTGTTGATCAATAATTATCAAAAAAAGTTCAACATTTAGTCAAACCGTTGCCACAATAAATTAATTAATTGAGCCGTGCTGCAATTTATAAATTATTTCAGCTATAGCTTAGACAAACTAAGCCCAATCAAGACCAAACTTGACATAATTATTTAGGGCCTTACTCTGAAGCATTGTGTATAATATGTCTCAAATCTATCAAAAGGGAACGCTACAATTAGACTTTAATTTGTTATATGCTGTTTCTGTGTTCATGCTGGATTTCTATTATTGGGAGGGGCCTATAAGCCACATGGTGATGGTGAAGTTTAACATTTTATTGATAACTATTAAAGTTCAGGTCCTTAGGAATCCACTGATATCACATATGTCAATGTTAGTTACATATTCACAGAGCAGTAGACGATTAAAAAGTGTGTGTGTGCATTTCTAACATGAACTCCTCTGCAGCTCTATGAGTCAAAAGTACACACTTTCACCAGCAGGTGGCACTCTAAGACCAAATATTGCTTTTGTTCATCTACATTCATGAAATCCTATTCATCTGCACAAGTGAAAGGTCATAACATATGAACATAAATATGTATCATAATATAGAAAACAGCGCTCACCAGTCATAACATGTCCTTTGCTAAACATTATAACAACATCTACAACAATATCTTACACCCAATTTTCCCTTGGTTTGGCCAAACAGGCCCATGCTCCCAAAGGCCTCATTGTTGGCTGAGACTGTCAAAGTGCTCTGATGTGGCTTATTCGTGCTAGGACCCGCCATTGCCGCTTATGGCTATATGTTCACTTGTTATTGCCACTTGTAGGTCTATCCACAGCTTTTGGATTATGTCTGATACGACTTGCAATTGTCTGGCAGGAATAAGAAAAGTGTATGTTTTTGGTGACAGTGCAAAATGATATGTTTATGTATTCCCATCAGAAATCCAGTTTAAATATATTATGATATGCAAACAAACAAGAAAAGGTATTTGCAAGAAAGCAGGTACATAACAATATTAACTTAATCTAAGCAGTCAAAAAAGTCACAATCATGCAGGTGCTGTGCAGTGAAAATGGCAAGCTGAGTGGTGAGCTTGCGGTTAAAGCAGTCATCAAGACCACTGCTATGTGGGTGGAGTGGTGTAGTAATTTTTTTTCCAGATGACCAGTTGATAGCACACTTTTGCCATAAATGTTGACTCGAAGTTGCACACTTGATAGCTGTGGAGCTCCTTTGTCTGAATCTACAGGAAAGGTTCTCTGCCAGCAGCTCAGCTTTCATAGCTGCACTCTTATCCAGAACTGCATACACATAGGGCCACTTGGTGATGTACCCCATTGCTACAACAACATAGTGGTTCCCAGCATTGGTAAGGGAGTAGGGGCCCAGGACATCCATGATAACCCTCTCCATGGGTGTGCCCGAGTGAAGAGACTGGAGCAGGGTGTGCATAATTTGCAACAACCATTTATTAGCAGTTCTTAGGATTTACATTGCAAATGCATTTTCTAGCCAGCACATCAGCCAGTAGATCTTCTGATGCAGCCATTTCAGTATTTTCCACCCACACTTACCCAGCCATGGGTGCTCCTTGCACAGAACTCAGCTGTCACATTGAGCACAAAGTGCTTTAACCACCAGCCTGTGATGTAGTGTCCATTCAGTCCCTTCTCCCTGCTGCAGCCACCCAAGTGTCCATGAAAGTTTTTGTCTGTTTCCATGGCCTCCAGCTCTGTGTCAACAGCCTACCTAGCAGCACAACTCTTGGCCAGTTCTGCTTTCACCTTCAGACACTCACAGTACTGGCACTCCTCAGCAGCACAGAAGTGGCGGGACATGGCAATCCATTTAAGTGTGCAAGTGCCTGGCATGATGCTGAAGCTGATGCTGAAGTATGTCTTACAAATAGGGACAGAAGTGGCACAGCCCAAACCAACTGGCTATTTCTGAATGAAAAACAAATTAATCAGTTTACTCAATGCAAGGCTGAAGTAAGCTACCACCTGAATCTGCAAGAGAATGGCGCCAATGACCTTATCATTACAGTCGGTGTCCACAGTAAATTTACAGTCCGTTTTAGGGTTTTACATTTAAATGATGTCAGATTTACCATTTAAGATATCTTCAAATAAGTTATAAATATCTTGAACTTATTCGCCTTTTGTACTTCTGATATCTTAAATGATAATTCTGACTAGTCAGAATGTCATTGTAGTGTAGTGGAGTATGGATCCAGATCAAGAAATGAAAAATGGACTCTACACTCTGGTGATAAGAATTGGATAGGACCTGCATTCCACAGAGTGTGTGTGTGTGCTGAAAGGCTGTGCACCCCCACCCACACACACACTTTTCAATGACCCCCAGGATGACAGCAAGGGGTCATCTTCAAACTTACAACGCCAGATGACTACTCCCTCTTCTTCTTCTGGACAGTAAAGTGGAACCCCTCAAGTTTATGACCCCATTAAGCCTAAAAGATCAATCAGAGCCTTAGAGACCAGGATTAAAGAACCCCAGCTTTATTACCATCAGCATCGACTGGCACCCTTATCTTATCCAAATCAACAGATGGCCCAGGACTGCCAATGGTGACCTCCAACGTGAGTTCAAACCAGACAAACAGCATGGACCAACAGTGCCCCCAAGTGGACTTTTGCAAAATCACTTTTCGCCCTCTCTCCCTCTAAACATCATATCGGACGCATATGTGTCATTGTTTCTAAACATGTATTATGCAATGTGTTATTAATGTTATCCTCTGTTATTCTCAGGTGACTGTCTACTAACTAACCGAGTGATGTGAATTTTCCCTGAAACTTGAAGACAGTCAGGTGAACCCCAGACCCAGGAACCAATCAGAGAACGGAGATCTCCCAAATGGGCGTCACCGTGCCACCTATGAAAAAGGGAGTCGTGTTCCTTCTTGCTTCCTTCTTGAACTCTCTTGACTCTTCGCATTATCTCTCTACGCATTTTCTCTTGTATTTTTTCTTCTCGTCTACGCTGACAAGCCGACTCTTCCAAAAGACTCTTAAAAGAAAAAGACCTTCATGCAACTTTCAGGGGACGCCTTGTGTCAGTTAGCAGTGCAATACAGAAACTAAAAGAGTAAACGGTCGATTAATTGTCAGTAATCTTTTCTTTGCTCATTTGTGTTCGTTGTTTGTAGCCCAATCCAAGTTTAATTTTACGACTGATCAAAGCAGGTGTTACTTATTTTTTTTTACTTATAGGCTGAGGAGTGTGATCCCCCTATAGTTGGAACACACTCTCTGGTCCCCCTTTTTAAAAAGGGGAACCACCACCCCAGTCTGCCAGTCCAGAGGCACTGCCCCCGATGTCCACGCGATGTTGCAAAGACGTGTCAGCCAGGACAGCCCCACAACATCCAGAGCCTTGAGGTACCCGGGGCGAACTTTTTTCAAACCCAGGGGCCCTACCGCCAAGGAATTTCCCTACCACCTCGGCCACCTCAGCCCCAGTGATAGACGAGCCAGTGATAGACAATGGAAGTCCGGAACATGGCCCACTCTGACTCAATGTCACCAGCCTCCACCGGGATGCATTCGAAGCTCTGCCGGGTGTGGGAGTTGAAGATCTTTCTGACAGGTTCCTCTGCCAAACGTTCCCAGCAAACCCTCAGCACACATTTGGGCCTACTAGGTCTGTCCGGCATCCTCCCCTGCCATCTCATCCAACTCACCACAAGGTGGTGATCAGTTGACAGCTCAGCGCCTCTCTTCACACGAGTGTCCAGAACATATAGCCGCATGTCCGATGATACGACTATAAAGTCGATCATCAAAATGCGGCCTAGGGTATCCTGATGCCAGGTGTACTTGTGGATGCCCTTATGCTCGAACATGGTGTTTGTAATGGACAAACTGTGACAGGCACAGAAATCCAATAACTGAACACCACTTGGGTTCAGATCAGCGGGGCAGTTCCTCCCAATCACGCCACTCCAGGTCTCACTGTCATTACCCACATGAGCGTTGAAGTCCCCCAGCAGAATAATGGAGTCTCCAGAATGAGTGTTCTCCAGCACCCTCTCTAGGTCCCTAGTACTCTGAACTGCTGTTCGGTGCATAAGCACAAACAACAGTCAGAGCCTTTTCCCCAACACGAAGGCGCAGGGAAATTACCCTCTTGTCCACTGGGGTAAACCCCAACGTACAGGCGCTAAGCTGGGGGGCTATGAGTAAGCCCACTTACTCTTCTCACCCCGGGCAACTCCAGAGTGAAAGAGCATCTAGCCCCTCTCAAGGAGATTGGTTCCAGAGCCCATACTCTGTGTTGAGGTGAGCCCAAATATATCTAGCTGGTACCTCTCAACCTCGCGCACCAGCTCAGGCTCTTTTCCCACCAGAGAGGTTACGTTCCATGTTCCAAAAGCCAGTTCCGGTAACTGAGGATCAGAATGCCAGGGCCCCCGACCTCGGCTGCCACCCGATCCACAATGCACCAGACCCTGATTACTACCTAGAGTGGATCCATGTTACTCCTTGGGGCTGAGCCCGGCCGGATCCCATGAGTGAAAGTCCGGCCACCAAGCGCTCGCCAAGGAGCCCCTCCCCCAGGCCTGGCTCCAGGGTGAGGCCCCGGTAACCCTACTCCGGGTAAGGGAGGCGGTGTCCCTGTTCTTAACTTATTCATCCTTGTCTTTTTGTCATTTTTATTTTGTCTGTAATAAAACAAGAAAGACAAAATAAAAATGACTTTATGACATGATTTATCATTTTTTGTTTTCCTTTTCTATGTTTTATTCTCTGGCTGCAGTCCAGCTCCCTGAAAGACTGAAAAACTGTGAGCTGGCCTTTTGATTAAAAATTTTGAAGACCCCTGATGTAACAAGACCCACTGGCACGTTTAACGCATACTCAGTGCCACCAGTTCCATGTGAAATTTATGTAATATATCACTGGTAGCCGCAATAACACAACACTGCATTACTGAGTAGAGGGAGAGGTAAGAAAGTAGGAAGGCTGCTGCCAGAAAGGACTGCTGATGATTTTGGAAAAGCTTGTGAGATAAAATAAAAATTATTTACTTAATTGAAATGACATATATAAACATGATACTTTCTAAATTGTTCTAAAATGTTTCACCCTTACATGGCAACCATCCATGCTGCCAACCACATGCTTGAAGGGAGATGAACCAGCCAGCTGTGAAAACCTTGCACCTAGGTCATGAAAGCTATGTTAGGTTGGAAGTGGAATGAAATGCCTTATGATATTTTGACTGACCTTGTGAACAGTAGGGAAGTAGGGGATGTGGAATGCACTACCTGTACCACTTAATGATGTAGGATAATGGCTAGCCAGAAGAGGAACTTCAGGATCCCAGTCACCCAGACCCTCCTTTAGAGTCTGCATGAGATGACTATAGATCAGGGGTCTGCAACCTTTACCACTCAAAGAGCCATTTGGACCCATTTCACACAGTAAAGAAAACACTGGGAGCCACAAAATCCTTTTGAAATTTTACATGAAATAACACTGCATATAACAGGGGTTTTTTTTTTCTTTGCCTTTGTGCTATGTATAAACAAACTATACTGTGTTACATTTATGAAATTAATGAACGAATGCAGAAAAATGAAATAACATTTCTGCATGTAACAAAATATTTTAACTCCGAAAAAAAGATGTTGGGTTGACGGTTAAGTAAAATACTCAATGTCTATTTGAGTCCTTGTAGTAATAGGGGAAAAAACAGAACTTAAATTATCCACTGGCAGCAAACAAAAATGCTGTCCTCTCTCTGCGTGCCGTCATCTTTTTACTGGCACCGTGCAGTCAGCTGTCAAAAAGTTCAAGAAATCGCACATTGGCGGGTGTCGCACGTTGGAAGTTGTGACGTGTATTAAGAGCGACAAAATATTTTAAAAATTAAAATATTTTAGATGTTACAAGATCGCCATAATCTTCATTGAATTACATTTTGAAAATGAACGAACTAAAATAAAATACATTGTAATTAATACTCAGTAATTATTTTCAAAAGCTGAGCCGCATCAGAGGGATCAAAGGGCCGCGGGTTGACGACCCCTGCTATAGATTATAATCTCCCTCTCTCCCTGTAAATTATACATCTTAGCAAACAAAAAGCTTAAATTATACATTTTATTTAATTTCTACTCTCCGTAACAGATGTCCAAACCTTGGAGCAAACCTTTATACATATATAGCTGATGTTAACCAGCTGGCTAACAATATAGCTAAAACAGGAACAACATTCAAGTTTAAGTATAAAAATAAAAGCATTTTTGTGCAATATATAATTGAAATTCAGAATTCAATCATTCTATCTTCTGTTATTTTATGGTTGCTTGCATAGTATTAAAAACAACAATTGTTATTTTATAAAAAAAAGAAAAAAAAACCACTAAAAATAAATATTAATATGGTTATTCACAAATGCTAACATTGAAATCATATTTTAATCATCTGAAACAAAACCCACACATATCTTTTGACACAACCCTGATAGCAAGTAGATGGCGGAACACAGTTAGTCCACTAAGGTCAAAGTTGGAGGTCCACTAGTGCACAGTTTTCCATTCACAGTCCAATATACAATTTTTTCCTTCATTAGGTTCTTTTGTTATTCTTTATAAATTAGATTAGTAAATAATTTGAATCCAGCACAGTGTCAACATTTTTAGCATAATCATTTTATATCAGGCATACTAATTATTATATCTCACATAGTTGTTGGTAATATTTGTATTAGTTTGTTCTCCAGAATAAAAGTCTCTGTGAATTTAAAATCTGTTTGAAGAGATTAGAAATTAGTTATATCCTGTACACAGGACAGTAATCTGAGTGGTCCGATGGTGGACCAGTAATGGTCTACAGTGGTGTGCCAGCCTTTTTACAACAGATATATGTTCGCTGTCTGGGAATTATCTCCAAGAACATAATGAATTGGTGCAGAAGCTTTTTCCTTGATGGAAAGAATGCAGTGACAAGTTCTTCTTTACATTATATGTCTCTCTCTCTCTCTCTCTCACACACACACACACACACACACACACAATAAAACATTCTTGTACACCTAATAAAGCAGCACTCTTCTACGGAATCGCTTTTGCAATTTCAATGTAACATGGTAAAAGCTAAAGTTATAGGCCATTTTTAATTCATTTGTGTCAAAGAAAACCTACACCAAAATAGCCTTCAGTATCGCACCTTGGCAAGCATTGTCATAGCAACGGTTCATCACTTTCTATTAGAAATAGTGTAGTATATTAATATTTTGTAGCTTGTCCAGCTCGTACTACTAAGATCGGCACATAGTACTATGTGGAGAATGGGGACACTATTTTTAACTCCGTAATGTAACTGGGCGTGTTTCTCTCACTGGGTGGAGACAGTGTTATTGACATCTTCGGGAACCAATAGAAACGACTGTAGTCGTGACAAACGTCTAGGCGCCAGTCGTTTGACCAATTAGATGAGTTTCTGAGGCGTTTTCCGCGAGGCTTACGCAGTGCTCATTGGTCAAATATGTGTGCGGGCTGAGACTAGTTCTAGTTCATCGTTCTCACGGCCATTTTGCGAAAACTGAAACGGCCGCCATGTCCGAAGGAGATATTATTGAATGCGTCGAAAATAATAAGATTCTGTGTTCCTCCCTCCGTCTGCAATATCGCACCAAGGCAGCAACCAGCCGACGGGACGTAAACAAAGTTGGGGTATCAAAGCTGTGTTTACAGCATAAAAATATCATCAGTGACATGAGAGAGGATAATGTCTGTTAACCGTCTCATTGTTGAGACGTGTAACCGTGAGTTTTTTCCAGACTAATACAATCCTTCGTCATCTCTCACAACAAGCCAACGTGTCTCCATGAGTGACTGAATGCATCTCACTCTTGTTGCGGAGAAGAGCAGCTCCGTTTCCAACCATCATGGCTTTCGTGAGCCTCTTCTCCTGTCCCCCAAACCCCGTTCTTGACAAAAACATGACAGACTCTGAGCTGGCAGGGGATGAAAGGTCGAGTAACATTCTTATCTGCTTCTGTGCAGGATGATTTGTATTTTTGAGGGCTTTTTTGTGGTTATGTTTTTCACTTGATTTTTTTTTCTTCGACGTCAGGAGCACGTGCACTTTTCTGTTAGTTAATGTGAAGAGGCCTCCCCCCAGTAACAGCGAGGTGACCATCTCTTAGTGCATGTACTGTCATTTTCCGAGCACATTTTGTAAAAGCCAGAGACCCGTGTTTTTTTCCATTGCCCGTCGTCTCCATTTTCTCATTGCTTTTCTTTATCTGCTGTAAGTTACAGTCGCGGTCGACCTGTTTAATAAAAAATATTTTTGGAGACAGACATTAACAGCTCTCGTTAGAGTATTTTCATGAAGTCGGTTGAAGGTGTTTGAATATTTGAATAGAGATATGACGCGCGTGATACCACGCCCCTATGACTTGTCACGGAAAACGTAACCCCACCCATCTTGCTGAACACTCACTGATCAGAGAGGCGTGTAGAAGTTCCCTGCTCGGTTTCAGTATGGCAGAGCCGAGGACTGGTTGTTTTTTTAACGTCCTGTTAAACCAGATGAGGGATTACTACGTGTGATAAAAATTTTATATATATATATATATAATTTTTTTTTCAGGTGTGGAGGTCACTTGCATAATACAAACTCAAGCGAAGTTATTGTCTTTCTGGGTACCTGGGGAAAACTAAAACACATTCAGAATTTGTATATATCAGAAATTGTATATATTCAGGCCCCGAATTCCAGTTTCAGTACTTGCTTCTTTGACAGTTTTATTTGATAGCTTTTAAAATACTCCCTGCTGCGTTAAAAAAATACTTGATTTGTGTAAGTTGCCCCTAAATTGTAATACATTGAAGTAAAAATTTCAAACAATCGTAAAAAAATAATCAATCTGATATTTATCTGCATGGATAGGGAATAAAGATTAAAATCTATAACCACTAACAAAGTGTTACTATACATTTCCCTTTGTTTACAAATACTGCCACATTTTCATGTTTAATTTTAGACTGTCCATCTGTTACTGAACTTGACTACACAGCAGTCTAAATATAGAATCTACATGAAAAAGTTGTCCGGAATTGGCTTTAACTGAGCCTAATGGTTTACATAAACCAGGCTATCAAATTGGTAACAGCATTACTATTTAAATTATTGTTTTGAGACGTTCCTGGTCAGTTATGTCATGACATTATTTAAATAGTATGTGTAGTTGTTTATAATTTACATTTAAATAAGTTATATAGAATGTAAGTACACATAGTAAATATATTTCACTGAGTAAATATTTTTGATTGATGTCTGATGTTTAAGTATGTGACTTTAGGCATGATGAAAAAAAATGCTCAGGTGCAATTTTACAAAACATTTACATCTGTCATTTGGATATGAAAGTCAAGACAGGAGGGTATAGACAGTAATTTTGTGTCCTGGTTTAAAGTAATACATGCTGTAAATCAATATGTTGCTGCACAAATGCCTGATGTCTATTTTTATTTTTATATTAACACGGTTTGCTGGTTACTTGTGGCAAGTTTTGGTATAGGTGACAAGTGCATAAGTATTATTGATTTAAGGTTGTAACAAAGATGTACAGCCCCTGTAGTTGAGTTTCATGGTATGTCCGTTCCATGTACCAAACCCTCCCTGTTCAACTATGCTGTCAATCCAGTTTTTCATTCTATGGCCCCTTAAATGCCCTAAGCCCCAAAGTCATTGTATAGTTGTGAGGTGCATGAAGTTTCAAGAAAAAAAAATCCTATTTTGGTATGGCATCAACCATGTTGTCCAGTAATAAGACTTCACCCTTTCCCATGATGCAAAAAAACAAAATGGTCTATAAAAATTCAGCATTTCCTATAAAACACATTATTGGTACACAATTTGGTGTATATATATATATATATATATATATATATATATATATATGTGTATGTATATGTGTGTGTGTGTATGTATGTGTGTGTGAGACATGGATTTGGAATTTAGGAAAACTTACAAAATTACTTGCAGTGTAATATTTTACCTTGGACTCATAAAGCCTGTTTTGTTATAGCCTGTTACAGTTGCAAAATAGGATTCTTAAAGAAACATTTATTATGTTTTTACTGTAGTTATTGATCCTGGTTCTTGTGGAATTTTGTGATAAAACCAAAAAACTAGGGTAATTATTTTTGAATTCATACCAGGCTGGACTGTGTCTTTCAGATAACGTGCACATATATCCAAGGTTTGCCTTTAAGGTTCAGTATATTTGTTAAACAAGTATGGGTGTAGCTCAATAGAAATGTTGTCATTTCTCTTGATAAAATCATTTTCCTTAATACTGAAGAGAAACTTTTTGAATTTTAAAGGGAAGACGGTGAATTAGAGGATGGAGAGATTGATGATGAGGGGATTGGAATTGAAGAAAAAGAAGAGGAAATCAAAGTGGAACATGAAGTTGTAGAGAGAGATAAAGAAAAAGTACGGGATAAAGAAGACAAAGCTCATCGGCACTCCCATAAGAGACACAAAAAAATAAAAGAGAAACGGAAGTCTAAAAGAAGGCGAAGGGACAGACAGAAGGTATTATCATTTTCCCCTTAAACCGTTTTGTCTTTGTATGTGTTATTTTAGAGTTTTCCTTTCTAATTATTCAATTCAAAACACCTCAGTCACCAGAGTCATGGCTCTGGCCAGCACACCTCAAATCGTGGTAAACAGACCCAGAAAATACATTCTGGACTTTCTTAAGCTCAACACACCCACAAACTATGTCATGTTTACACTGAAGAACCAGTTTCCTGCTGGAAACTAACTTTTATGATTTACAAACCAGTTTATGTTGGTGGAAACGTGACAAACGGTTCCAAATTAGGCTCGTGAACGGGAATCTTTCTGGTTCCTAGTTAGTGGAAAAGCTCTATCATATACATACTCTCATAGTCTTTCATTTCTGTTAGCAATTGCACCACAAGAGGCACACTTTCTCACATACTAACTCATCTTTGGAGACTGCTCAAATGGGTGTGGTTGTGCTTTGTCAGTGACACCGTGTCCTTGTTTTTCTTAATATTTCCCAGCACCACTCCCCATCCAGTGACTCCAGCTCTGACAGTTACGACTCTGATTATGGCCATCAAGAGAGATCAAAGAGCAAGAAGAGCAAAGGCACTTACCGGGACTATGATGACCAATTTGCACATGTAAGATATTAGAATTTCGAATTTATTTGCTATGCTTAAAAATGAACATCATAACCCTTTCTGTCCCCATTTTTTTTCTCATGTGTAACCTTCCTGTATCTAGCATGAACACAGCGGGGCTCACATAAAACAAAGATTGACCCTGCACAAAAACAGTGAGACTGAGGAGAAATATGATTATGACGAAGACCAGAATGATTTCAACGAGGAGCTGTCCAAATACAAGCAAGCTAAAGATTCATCCACCTCCAGCCAAGGCAGATCACCTAAAGAGCACACAAACAGATCGAGCATGAAAGTGCAACAGTGTATGTTCTGTGTAGTTTTGTACTGTTGTATATTTACATTAAACGTTTGATCAGTTTAAAAAAAGTTTTTAAAATGGAATTTACTTATTTTAACAGCTCTGTATAAGTTTGAGGCTTAAAGAATTGGCTTATATACTCATGCATTCCCTCTTTTACCTTTTAGTTAGTTGCCAGCGTGGTCGAGGCCGTGGTGCAGGAGGGTTGGGCAGGGGCCATGTTGCCCAAAACAAGAAACAGAAAGGCAAGATCTGGGGTCAGGGTCGAGGACGAGGCGGAGAATATGGAGGAGGTGTTGATGGAGCTGTGGTGAGGTTCTTAAATGGTCTTTGACAACATTTCACCAGTGAGTTGTCTGTCTGACTTTAGTATTCAAATATCCCTACAGGAAGCCAAAGGCCATATGTTCCAGAAAAAACGTCATATCATGAGTCAAGAGTTTATCAATCAGCATACAATTGAGCATAATGGAAGAAATATCTGTAAATATTTCATTGAAGGTAGATGCATTAAGGTAAATTCATTTTCATCATCAGTAATATGTTGTATAACTTTTGTTTTTGCATGGAAGTGATTATAATGATTTCTCTGCCCAGGGTGACCAGTGCAAGTTTGAGCATGACAATGTTGTTCCAGAGAAAAAGAAAGAGCTGTGCAAGTTCTATGTCCAGGGATACTGCACTAAAGGAGAAAAATGCATTTACATGCACAATATCCTTTAAAAATGATTTATTTAGTGGATACATTTGTATGAGTTAAGTATGTATTAAATTCTGATCATGTGCTTTTCATGTATTTTGTCCTTGACATGAAATTGCACATGAATATCCTTGTAAGTTCTTCCACACTGGAGCAAAGTGCTACCAGGGAGACAACTGCAAATTCTCTCATGATCCTTTAACTGATGTTACCAAAGAGTTGCTGGATAAGGTAAAAGTTCTAAAACTCATACCTTCTATGCTTAATCTTATTATTGCTAAACTTAAATACTAACAATTTAGATTTCTTTCATATTACATCACGTTTTTCAGATCTTGAACACTGATGAAGATCATACCCATGAGGATGAGTTGGAGTTGGAAGATCTGAGAAAGCAAGGTATAGCTCCTTTGCCCAGACCACCTCCAGGGATAGGGTTACTGCCAACCCCTGGCTCAGGGAGCCCACAAGATGGGAACAAGAAGATCCCCTCACTATTTGAAATCAAAGTGCAGCCAACTGTGGACTTGGCACAGAAGATTGCTTTAAGGTACATCTTGTTTTACTATAACTTCTATTTGACACACGGAACTATTTGGTGAATTCTGTCTAGGATCTGTCCTTGGGGATAATTTTTGATTTTCCTTATTTCAGGCCCAATTTCTACAACAGTTCATCTCCCCCTTCTGGACAGTTTCAGGGTAGTGAAGGCTCAGCTCAGTTCACTGGTATTCCAGAGGACATACAGTCTGATAGCATGATGTCCCCAGGCCACAATCATCAGCCCCCACCTCCAGGATCCCCTGGCTCTACTTGTTGCCCTTCCCTTCCCTTCCCAGGTTCAGGCCTTCCTCAAAGTCCACCGTCTCAAGGTTTTGGGCAGGGCCCTACTATGCCACCCCCTGTACTCCCAGGTCAGCACTTCCATGGCAGCCTGCAACAAATAAACCATCAAAATCCACAGATGAACCAGCAGGGGGGCTCATTTCAGTCTATGCCTGACCTGCAGATGCAGAAGAATGTACCCTTTCAAACAGTGGGTCACTCAGAGATTTTCAGAAACTTGTTCAGCAGCCAAACACTTGGCCTAGAAGGTAGGCTCAAAATTTGATTGGTTTATTATAATACATTTTGGATTTTTTTTTCTGAATTTTACACAGGTGGATATTTAGTGATAATTACACTTACAATAAGGACAAAAGATATATTTTAATCACAGTGAATTTAAAAAACCTGTGGAATAGGTAACATGGGAACATTTGCATTATGCTGTTAGGTCTCAGGATTGGCGACTCAAAAATGTCCATAGGTGTGAGTGTGTGTCACTCTTTGAAGGACTGGGATGTGTTCCTGCCTTGCGCCACCCTGAGCTGGATAAGAACTGGTTACAGACAATGAATGAATGAATGAATGTTAGGCCCCAGTTACAATTCATGTGCTTAAAAAGCTTTATCATGTAGCCTGCAATGATCTTTCATATATATGATCTTTTTTCTGAGGAGACGACCAGTCAGAGTCCATGCAGGACTCTCAGCAGCATAAGCAGCACAGTGTAGAATCCCATAGTAGCATGCAAGACTTATTGCCAGCTGTCCAGAAGGCTCTGCTTCTACACCTGAATCAGAACCAGCCAAACTCTGATGGCCAGGGCCTTACACCCCACGGAAAAGACAAAGGTAAAGGAAAGACCCAGGCATTCTTAAGTTTTCCCTTCAGGTCTGAAATTGTGACTGAGGTATCCCTTAAAGGTAGTTTCCATTCATTTTCATACTTTTTTTTCAAACCATTATCTCTATGTGAAATGATGAATGTGATAATGAGAGAATAGTGTAGAGAATGACGTCTTTTGAGAGTGTTTGAATGAGTGTTTTTTTTCTATTTTTTTTATTTATTTATTTACTTTTGCATTTCTTCTGTTAGAGTTGAGTTGGACAGGGATAAACTTGGTCTTGCATGTTGCAGGAACATAATATTGCAACAAAATAATTGCTTCAATTATATTTTAGTGCAAATGATATGTGTTCTCCCCGCGTCCGCGTGGGTTTCCTCCGGGTGCTCCGGTTTCCTCCCACAGTCCAAAAACACGTTGATAGGTGGATTTGTGACTCAAAATTGTCCGTAGGTGTGAGTGAATATGTGTGTGTGTGCCTGTGTAGCCCTGTGAAGGACTGGCGCCCCCTCCAGGGTGTATTCCCGCCTTGGGCTCAATGATTCCAGGTAGGCTCTGGACCCACCGCGACCCTGAATTGGATAAGCGGTTACAGATAATGAATGAATGAATGCAAATGATATGGTTTGGAAGTTTCAGAACATGCAAAATACAAAATAAATACAGTAATAAACTTAATAAACATACAAAATAAATCTGCAAACATTTGGTTATCTTGTAAACAACAGTAAGTTACCAAGATTCTGATTTTGTATAAAATAAAATAAAAATCTACCACAAAGCTAAAAAGCAGAAAGTTATGTGCATAATAAACAGAAAAAGTAAACAGTTATACCATTAAAACTTCACAGTAAATAAACAAATGCCAAATGGATTCTAGGTTAGAGTCAGTGTCATTTATCTGCCTTTTTTTTTTTCTTCCCACCCTTCACTTTCCTCATATTCAACTGGATGCTTCTGCTTGAGGTGGTAAAAGTAGTTGCGTTTTCTCCTTTTGATGTTACATTCTTCTTGTATACCTTACATATTACTATGTTTTTGTACATCTTATTTTGCTACCAAACCACCTACACACAACTAAAGTGACTCAAATTTTGGGAACAAATTCTTAAACCACAGAGCCATTTTGCACCATATTGTGACTCATTTATGAACATATGCCACATTAGAAGAAGAAGAAGAAATAGAAAAAAAAAACACCTTTTATTGATCCCCTTGCCTCTTTGCAATTGACCCATCCATGGCAGTGAACACACAAACACACACCAGTGAGCAATTCCTCACAAACTCTAGGGGCAGTGAACACACACACAACCAGAGCAGGGGGCTGCCAACCACCTCTGCGCCGTGGGTTAAGCCCTGAATAAATTTTCTCCCCCTGCTGGTCCCAGGAATAGAACCGGTGACCCTCCGGCCTCAAGCTCGCCTCAAGGTCACAGCTACTCCCATATGCATAACTGCACAAAGTCATTACATAAACAAGCCAAAATATCTCTAACAAAACATGGATGTTTTGTATCATTTTGCAATATAATGATATTATCGCAAATAATACGATATGACACAGCCCTAGTCCAAACCCAGGCTAAATGTGCTAGTTTTTTACTAGAGCATTTTCATACCATTAAACTACACTATGGTATAAATATATGTATGCAATGTAACATGCTTATTCAGTTGCATAACTTTACACACATTTTTATATGCCTACAGACGAGTGGATAGTGGCTTTAAAATTTGGTTTTGTAAATACCAGATTCTGTGGTCTTAGTGAAATTTGTAGATTCATAAATACATGTTTTTGGTTTTCATAGATATTATCATAGTTTTATGCGAAAATAAATAACTGTTTAAATTTACATTGCATATATTTGTAAAGTCTCAAATTTTAAATGTATTTATAAATTCTTTAATCTGCGTTTGTGGGTCAAGTCACTTGTGTGGTTTTTGTGACGTGTATTTGTTAATTTCTTCTCACAGGTTTTTGCATTTTGAGACTTTCCTTTCGCATTTCACTGGATCCAAACACAAATGCAGCCTGATCCACAAATGAGGCCAGCAGGTGAACAAGCCACTGCTAGGTGGCACTGTTGTTTTAGGACATGTGGGGGCAACTTAAATGGAGACACATTTGCGCAAATTTTTAATGTGGAAGTTAGGAGTGGGTGATCACTTTTGAAAATGCCCTAAAGTTAACGTCATTAAAGTTCAGCGGAACTTCCATAATTTCGCTGCAGACTAGGGTTGTAAAATAAAATACTTTAAAATCATCCCGTATTTGGACACTAAATGCCGTGTTGCTTGTTGGGCTGATACAGAATGAGTTGTGTTCTGTATTTTTGAGATTGGATTAGTGATTTGTTTCAGACAGACAGATGCTCTCCCTCAGCCGGAGGGAGGGGCAAATACCCCATGGGTCCTAAACAGAAAATGCACTTCTCGATGGTCACTTTTATTTAGCCAATCTGCAGCCAAAGTTAGCTGTGTATCATTTACTGCAGCAGCCAATGGAGTGACAGTCCTGACTACAGGGGGTTGTTTTGCTGAGAGCAACAAGTTAGTCCTGAAACATTGGGGGAAACAACAGTGCCACCTAATGATGGCTTGTTCGCCTGCTGGCCACATTTGTGGATAAGGCTACATTTGTGTGTGGATCTAGTAAAATGCTAAATGAAAGTCTCTAAATTCAAAAATCCATGAGAAAAAATGAACAAAGGGCGGCACGGTGGCGCAGCAGGTAGTGTCGCAGTAACACAGCTCCAGGGGCCTGGTGGTTGTGGGTTTAATTCCGGCTCCTGGTGACTGTCTGTGAGGAGTTGGTGTGTTCTCCCCGTGTCCGCGTGGGTTTCCTCCGGGTGCTCCGGTTTCCTCCCACAGTCCAAAAACACACGTTGGTTGGTGGATTGGCCACTCAAAAGTGTCAGAAGATGTGAGTGTGTGAGTGAATGTGTGTGTGTGTCTGCGTTGCCCTGTGAAGGACTGGCGCCCCTGAACTGGATAAGCGGTTACAGATAATGAATGAATGAAATGACCAAATACACACCACAATAACCATGTGAGTGACTTGATCCACAAATGCAGATTCAACAATTTCCAAGTATATTTAAAATTCGAGACTTTGACTTTATAAGTTTATGCAATGTAAATTTAAACAATGTTTATTTCACATACAATTATGATATATATATATATATATATATATCATATGTATGTATGTATGTGTGTAAACCACAAACATGTATTTGTTTTTGACCAGAATTCTGTTATTTCGATTACTGAAAAATGTTATGCATGAGATGTCTGGGCTACACAGCCAGGAAGTCATAACTGCTGCTAAATAATGCTACTGATCCATGGATCCTGTAGTGCAGAAAAAATAGGTAAAATATTGCAAAAAACAGTTGTAAATGTGAAGCTTTTTTGGGGGTTCTACACATTGCATTGAAATATACTTATAAATGTGATCATACAAAAATGACAGTACAGTGCATGATTTAAACTCATGGAAAATAGCGATGAAGTGATGTGCACCAGTGTGATTGGACTCATGATTTGAGACTTGACTTGGACTCGAGCTCATAGACTTGAGATTTGACTTGAGATCTCTGGTGTGTACTGTATATCACTTGAAGACAACCAGGATATTACATTTGAATAAGATATGCCTGTAAAAATTGGTTTTATTTCAGATGAAACCACAAATTGGTATTCCAGTGATGATGAGGATGGCAGCAGTGTGACTGCGATCCTAAAAACGCTACAAAAACAGAATGAAATACTGAAGACCCAGCCATCTCAGCCACCTGGCATCATTCCAGCCCTTCTTGCTGACCCCAGACTGCACAAAGAGAGAACTCTCTCTAATGATCCTCGAGTGAAAGTTGAACCCCACCAGCATGCTGCAGACAACAGGAAGGAAGCTGATGTTATATTTGACCCAAGATTGTCAAGAGACCCACGCAAGATGAAGTCCATGGAAGCAAATTCCTACAAGGTAGACACTCTACATCTCCCTCACCCAGTCACCATGTCTCAGAAGCCTCCTGCTGGAGAGGAGGATGAGGAGGGAGAGAGAGAGCTACGAGAGAAAGCTGCCTTGATCCCACTGGATCCTAATCCTGGAGCTACACTGAGGGACCCTCGCTGCCAATTTAAGCCGTTCAGCCACATTCGAGTTGACATCCTCCTTCAGAGGCCAGCCTTTGCTCACAATGTGGTGTGGGCCCCAGAGGACCTTATTCCTCTCCTGATCCCCAAACAGGAACCTTCCATCAATTTGCCTCTGCCACCACTTATTGCAAATGCACAGCTGAATCGTAGCCTTTCGTCCCCATCAGACCATCCTACCGCATCTGCCCTGGTCCCTCCAGACCCATGTTGGGCAGCAACCCGCTTAAAAGAGACTAGACTAGGTAGCCCCCCTGGCAGGACTCTGGAGACTCGTCTTAGCACTGAGAAGCCAACAGATCCCCGCACCCACAAAGCGTTAGATCCTAGGATCAGTCGCTCTGGAAGCTTGGATTCCAAGCTGCCTTCCATGAGAGATGGATCTTCTGGTGTGGGTGTGGTAGATCCAAGATTGCAGCGAAGCTCAACTGGAGCCACTGGTCAGTTGGCAGCTTCAACAAAACCAGATTCAGAGAAGCTTCCACCGTATGCTCCTCGCCTGGCATTGTCCAGTGGAGGCGGACTGGAAAGCCCCTCAGCACTGCTTGGGGGCATCAGACTGTATGATCCTCGCAACCACACCTTTCTTTCCCCAAAACAAGAGGAAGAGGAAGCTCCAGAAAAAGCAGGAATGGTAAAGCAATCGCAAAAACGTGAGAGCCCTCTACCTCCTCAAGCCCCATTACCACCACAAGTAGCAGCTGAGAAGAAGAGTGAGGTTGCCGATGAAGACTCTGAGAGTCAGAGCAGTGACATTCAGGCCATGCCCACAGTAATACTCGAACCTACATGCTCATTTGTCCATATGGCAGCACCCGCTATGCATAACTTACCTATTTCAGCTCTGGCAGGACTCATGCGACCTGCTTACACAGACTCTCGACAAAACAGGCAGAGCGGACAGACCACCGGAGCACGGAATGAGGAAGACGATGACGTCAAGGAAGAGGACAAGAAGGACAGGCCACTGAGGGATGTATTTAAAACCTTTGACCCCACAGCTTCACCATTCTGTCAGTAAACACTGTTAAGTAAGACCGCTAACACCTTCACAGAACTCTCTCACTGTGCGTAACTGTATCTTTGTCAAGTATTTTTGTATTTATTTATATTGCTTTTGTAAATACATTTTTCAATGCTACACAGTCAAGTAAGATAATATTTTCTTTTACTTTCCTGTGCATAATTAAGTTACATATTATTAGTCCACTGACAGTGCCACTTAAATAGTTATAGAGATTAGACACACCAAGTGCATCAAGTTTACTCTGAATGCTGTTGTACAGCTGTAATTATGTAGATGATATGAGAAAAAACTGTCAATGTGACTGAAAGGGATGTGTTGAGTTATTGCGGTTAAAAAATAAATATCCTACATTGCATAACACTGCAGTAAAAATATGAATATGAATCAAAAGTATGAGTTTATTATATAAAATGCAGTGTTAAGCTGTGTATTTATTGTGCCAGTGTATGTAAACTCATGGCTAATATACAACAATTACACTAATCAGCCACCAGATTAAAACGACAGACCTTCATTCTTTCATTCCTCCATTGTCAGGAACCTCTTTATACTGTCCAGAACCTACCTGGAATTACTGGACACAAGAAAAGAACAGACCCTGAACAGGGTGCCAGTCCATCACAGGGCATCACATACACTCTCTCACACACCTGTGGGTTTTTTTTTGTGTCTGCCACCCTCCCTCGTCCCTCCCGGCTGTTCACGGTTTGTTCTACCTTCGTCCACTTTTGATAGGTACCAACCCCTACATACTGGGAACTCGTCATGAGACCTGCTGTTTTGTAGATGCTCTGACCAAAACATTATGACCACCACAATTTGGCCTTCTCACAATGCCCCAGACCCTTATAGGTGAGTCTTTTTCCTGCTTTCAACCCACCATGAATGTAACAAGATACTCCATGTAATTCATTTTGGTCTTGTGGCTGATCAGTGTTATTTTATTTACTCTTTTTTTCCCCTCAGCTCTCTGTTCTGTTAGCTCTGATAGCAAAATTGAAAAGATTTGAAAAAGGTACTTAGAATATTTTTTTAAGCACTTTATACCCCAGTCCACATTCTGAATAATGGTTTTCATTGTGTTTTATGTGATGCTTTTTTTTATTATTGCTTTACTGTCATTTTGCTTACAACTTGGAGAAAAGACTTTGAAAGTTGTCCGTCATGTTACTTTGCATTTTTATTGCGTCTTAAATAAAATGAACATTGTGTGACTTTTCAGGTAAGTCTTGAAATAATTTCTGTGTATCTTATTGAAGTATCTGACATGGTATTTACAGTACCAGTTAAATGTTTGGACATGCCCATTCAGGGAGGGTTTCCTTTTTTTTTTCGGACATTTTCCACATGTACATTCAGTACATCTTCTCATACAATGTTTTTTCTTTGATTTTTTTTATACTTTTCTACATTGTAAATTAATATGGAAGGTATTAAAATTATGAAGGAACACATGGAATTATGTAGTAAACAAAAAACAATGGTTTAACCAGAATGTTTTATATAGATGACAGCTTTGCACATTGTTGGCAATCTCTCAATCAGCATGTGGTCGTCACCTGAAATGGTTTTCAGTGAACAGCTGTGGACTCGTCATAAGGTAATTTGTAGAACTGCTCGCCTCTTAATGTGTTTGAGACCATAACTTGGGTTGTGCAGAGGTAGGGCTGGTACACAGTTCTATACAATTAATAGCCCTATTCCACTAATGTGTCCAAACTTTTGACTGGTACCTTTTGTCTCTTGAACACACTGATGGGCGGTACAAGACTAGGAGCTGCAGGATGCAATGAAGTCTTGCGGAGTCCTAAATCATCAGTCTCAGGATTCAGTTGCTCCTGTGTGCGGTGGATGAGGAGTTCCTTTTTCCATTGAAAGCAAAGGGAAGCTGCCTTTGCTGCTTCAGAGTTTGGCTCAGGCTGTCTGAGTCCCTTCCAAATTTTAAAAAACAAGGCATTGACGTGAGGTTGGTCAGACAGGAAATGCTAATTTATTAGCAACCATTAGTACTAGTTAATTAACTTTGTTAACTAACCTTGTAGTTTACAGTTGTAGAATATAGCACATTTTATTGAGTAAGCTGAAAAACTGCATAAAATTTTACAAATGGTTACAATTGCCTAAATGATTTCTGAGGCTTCTGTATGCAATTAGAACTATAATGCTTAAAATATGACTTTTATCACATAATATAGATAAATGACTGCAGACGTGCAAAGGAACTATCCAAATTGGTTGGCTTTCTAAACATTTTTGAACACACCAGCATAATCAAGTAATGCTTCATCAAATAAGAATATTTCAGTTGTCTTATGATTTGTTTAGACACAATACCTAATACATTTATATATAATGCACAAATGTCCAAATTTTGGATGGCTACTGCATGCAGTGGGGGGAAGTTTTCAAATATCTTACGTACATCAACTTAAGATCAATATTATTTCTCGGTGTGTGCATTTTGCTTATCAAATTCGCTAGTAAAAAATAAGTATGTTAAAGAAGCAGTATGTAATAGATTTACTGCACTAAATCATAAAATGACATAGATGTGTCATCAGAGATTAAGGAAAGCTGGTAAGTTAAAATACTGGCATCACTGGCAAAGTCTGTACAGCCTTTTCCAGAGCAGGTCTGATTGTGTTTTGCCTGTGATACTGCCCAATCTGAGTATAGTTTACACACCCCGTGTTGCCAGGTATGATGCAATAGCTGACACATAGCTGGCCAACAGATCGATTCTGTTTCACCTTAAACGCCCTGGCAAATTGTAAAAAGCTACAAGGCCAGAGATGGAGTAAAATGAGAGGAAATACTTTTTCTGAACATGAAAGCAATAATTACTCAAAGAAATATAAAGGTACCGTGGTTTGTGTGTCCACAAACACATGCCTGGCGATACAGGCAGCCACCCCCAGTGGCCGGGGAGTTTTTTTCTAACCAATGGTTAGCCTATTTAAGGTGGAATTGTATGTTTATATAAAGCTGGAAAATAATACAAATCATGAACTGACACCCTTTAAGGTGGAACTAAAAGTCTCAATACAAAAATTGTGAATATTTGCCTTCTAAAATGAAACATAAGGTGGGAAAAATCCATATGGAATCTAGTGAAACATTTAAGGTGGAAATATCAAACATCAAAAATTGTAGCTTGTTAGAGTTTTTTTGCTAATGTATGTAGATATTTGAATTAAATTTAGTATACTTTTCCATGTAAAGGGATTGATTATTTTGCATGCTTTTTAGCTTTTAAGTTCCAAAGATCTTGAACTCCCATTGTGTTCTTTCATATAGGTTCAGTTGTCCTCAAACTGGCAACCTGTGTGAGCTTCACATCTGGGGAGGAGGGGGAAGGGGGCAGATCACTTTCTCCAGTGTTCTGAATTTAGACTACATTAACCATTTTAAATGTTTGCTGTCAGTATTACAGATTGCTCCTTTAACATTTATTACCTTTATACAAGCAGTCTCAGCAGCTCGCACTCCCTGTATAACAGTCTGCAGCAAGTTCTGAGCATTTTTCACCAGGATTTCATCAGAGGATTTGCACCCGGGAGTCACTGCATTGACACTGGAGAGACACCATGCACCCCTTGGGTCACATGAGCTATTAACATGTGTGTTTGATTAATGGTTGTTGACACTAGACAGTGCTGAAATGAAGGTAAGTTGTACACTGAATGATCACAGAATTAGAAACATTTTCACTCATTGTCCATTTTATTAGCTCCACAGACCATAGCGAAGCAATTTGTAGTTCTACAATTACAGGCTGTAGTTCACCTGTTTCTCTGCATTTCACCATGCACATCAATGGTCAAGACACCCACTGCGTATGATTTCTGTAGTGGATCATTCTCAGCACTGCAGTGACACAGATGTTGTGGTGGTGTGATAGTGTGTGTTGCGATACAAGTGCATCTGACACACCAACACTGCTTGAGTTTTTGAACACTGTCCACTCTGTTAGACACACCTACCTTGCTGGTGCAACTTTGCAACTTGTCAGGGACAGTAGCACATCTGTTGCTGCAAAGTTTGTGTTGATCATCCTCTAGTCCTTCATCAGTGGACACAGGATGCTGTTGGCTGGATATTTTTGGTTGGTGGGTTGCTTTCAGTCTAGCAGCACTGCTATTTCTGAGCCACACATATCAGCACAATGTCCAATTGTTGTGCCGAAAATGATCCACCAACCAAATCATAATCTCTCTGATATGAACCTGACCAGGTTGTGGTGGGTCCAGAGCATACCTGGAATCATTGGGCGCAAGGTGGGAACACACCCTGGATGGGTGCCAGTCTTTCACAGGACTGCAAATCAACAGGTGGACTACAATCTGTATGGTCAGTGGGGCTGATAAAATGGACAGTGGTAGACAGACGTTTATAATCCAGTGATTGTTCAGTGTAGTAAGAAAGAATTAGTTCAGTCCCCTTCCTAAGTGGGCAATGAATATATCTTTATATTTCACACCTGGATATGATGGTGAGCTGGTTGGTAATGGTGACAATCTGCTCTTGAATGATGGACAACTCTCTGGTGCAGTGTTTGTCCAAGCAATGATCAGCTATAACCCTCACAAATTCTGTAATGGACTGGCAGTTGGAGACTAAATCCTTTGCTGATGTTACAAAATCATCTTTGCTCTGCAAATAAATTTGAAAAACAAGAAAAAAAATGCTATCAATTTTAAATAGTATATAATACACAAAAATTAATAAAACGTTAAGATGTTCATTTTACCTGAATAGGCCCTTTCCTTTTCAGGTACATGGTCATATGGTAAATTTTATCTGCCATTTCTTTGGTCACTTTGACAATCTGATTACCATGGGCATCCCAACTTTCTGCCTCATGCTTCAGGAACACTGAGGTATAAGTGAGAGTCGAACCCACAGAGCTGAATACTGGCATTGCAGCGCTCTTCCTCTGAGACAAAATCTCCTAATTAAAAAAAACAAAAGAAAAAACACTTTTAATGGACATGAAAATTCTGTCTTTTTCTAACAAAATCCATTGTTAAATGTTGGTTAAAATTTTGGCATCTTGGTTGCTTACAGAGAGGGTGTTTATGGGTTTTGTTTGCTCCAAAATTCCTTGTTTATGAAGTGTTGTTTCCTTTGTGATTGATTGTATTGCTACATCAGTCTCCAATTCATTGGTAGATTTTTTGCCTTGCAAGCAAAACTTGATCCGCTCCTTTGTACTGAGAAGAATTCCATCAACTTTATACAGCTCTGATACAAGGTAGTGTGCTTTGGCTGACCAACACTGTGTCTGAATTTCAAGGCTTAAAGTCTCAAAGACAGTCTGTGTTTCCACCATTAATTTTGCTCTACTCACTATTTCTGACATCTGAAACAACAGATGATCATTTATGAATCTCAGGCTCGACCGCACTCGTGGATCTCTGATAAAATTAAAACAGTCTTGGACAGAATGTGAGGCAGTTTTAACATTCTCCAAGAGCAGTTCTGCCGTGGCCTCAAACTGTGTGCGAATCCACTCACTTTCAATGGAATCTCTTTTCATTATGACTGAGCAAGCCAAGGAGACAGCATTTTGAATCGCTGTGGAATATTCCTTATTAACTTTGCTCAAAAGACAAGAAAGTGCCCTCATTTTAACCTGCAGTTGTCTCTGTAGGAGCTCTGATTTTGCAAGTGTTAGGACACCTAATCGGGACATGGCGCCAAGGTCATCCCCAGTCTGTAAGTAGACTTCAGTAAATTTCTTCACCTCATCTTGTAGTTCTTTGAGTCTTATTTTAAAGCTCTCGCTACAGTGTAGAGAAGACAGCCTTGCAGCTTCCTGGATTCTGAGAGAGTTTTCAGACATGGCTGCTAAAATTTTTTTGGGTGTCATCTGATGCCTGCTTTGAAGCTGTCCCCTGTTGTGAGGTGTGCCTAAAACCCTATCTAGTGAATTCAGCAGGACTTTGATGGACAATGCCCAGAGAATACAGTGGCCATCCAGCTCATCAGGCCAAGCATGTTTTGAAATAAGGAGGGCTGTGAGGGTCTTTGTATTGGTTTGAGCTTTTTGGAGCTTGCTGAACAGAGATGCTATGCTCTCAGTACCCTCACCTATTACCCTAATATCTGTTGATGTTACCAGCTGGGCAGTGTCTGCACACAAGCACATAACCTCACTGAGTTCTTGGATGCAAATGTCTTCCATGTTTGGTGTATGGCTATGAACCATAGCTTGAATAGCATGGTACCACACTCCAGTCACAGGCAACATGATCTTGCGTGTATTTTTGATGAGGTCAGAAAATTGAGTGCTGTGTCTAAAGACGTTATCTGTGCTTTTGGCAGAGTTCATGACTGTTTCCTGTGCTGTCTGAACAAGCTGAGGTGTGAGAGCAACTAGCTCTGACCGAAGACTTTCCATTTCTTGAATACAAGTTGTGTCTACAATACCGGCTGCCTCTTTTGTTGCCTGGATATAGCAACTGGAAAGTTCTATAATCTCAGTGCATGCTGTGTTTAGAGCTTCAACATCTTTACCTTTGGTCATGCGAACAACTTCACACAAAAGGGGCAACAAGTCAATACTTTGAGGTGTCTGGACAGGTTTGGAATCCAATATGAGTGTTGGCTCCATTAACACTTCCGTATTCTCAGCCTGATACACTTTGGCTGGTTCAGGATCTTCTGAAAGTTTGTTTTGGAACTTCATTTTCATTTTCAAGTTTTCATCACCACCAAGAAGATCCTCTGAAATGGCCTGATCATTTGTTGACATCTGAAGATCTGTAATGGCAGGGACTGGGGAACTAATGGCAGACTGCCGTGCTCCTTCCCGCAATGGGCTTAGCAGATGTGGATGCTGTAGACCATCTAAACCTTCGCATAAAATGTTAGTGTTCTTAATGGACACTGTTAATCTGTCAACCAGTGACGAGAACTCTTCCTCATCAAAAAAAGTGTTAAAAATATCTGATGTATACCCTGTTACTTCAGCAACAGAATATTCAGCTTGCTTTACCAGTACAAGCAACCCATTACGATAGATTGGGTCATCACTTTTATCAACATGTCTTCTTACAAACTTGACTACTTGACTCACCCGGCCAATGAAAGAGCTTATACATCTGCTGACTAGAACAGAATCCTGCTCTTTATGTGCCTTTATGCAGTTGTCCATGTCACACTTCATCTCCTGAACAGCAAGATGAATATACGCCTTCACATTAATGACATTGCTAAATGCATTTAAGAGTTGCTCTTTTTCTTCCAGCCACCTCAGCTGGACATTTATCAGTTTATGCAGAGCTCCCTGGTACTGGACTGAGTCTCCTCCAAGCTCCAGCAAAAGTGGTGTGACTTCATCTTTGAGACGCATAAGGCAAACTCTGGAGTTCTCCACACCCTCAAGACTTTTCTCATCATTTGCTAAAGCTGAGATGAAGCTTGCTACTTCAGCCATCTTGTCTGCATGAGCTATGAAAACTTCAGATAGAGGTTGAATGGTATCCAGTTTCAAATCAGAATCTGACTCATTTTCTGAAATATAATGTATAGTATTTACCAAATGGTCAAGAGGACATGAAGTGATTAAAAAAGAGTCCATTACCTGGTATAGACTTGCTTTTACTACTGCATCATCGAGCTTGTGAATTTGTTTCATTAAAGACACAAGCAAGTTCTCTTCATATTCTTTTGATTTCTGCTTATTCAAGGAAAATTTTGTCTGCTGTGACACCTCTGACCACAGCTGGAGCACAAGTTGACAGTTTGCATTTACACTGGAATGATTTTCTCTACGAGAAGTGTTAGCAACAGCCATGCTGTGGAAAACCAGATCTCGGAGTAATATGTCAAATTTGCTTTCTTTAAGCAAAGTGAAATCTGGGTTGGACAACAATCTTAATAACTCTTTCCTCTTTTCAGTGTAATATCCACACGAGCCTGTGGTCATGTGTCCAGAGTTGGTTTTGAGTGTGATTATGATGTCATTTACAGTGGTGGCAACTTGATGGAGGATGTATTTCTTTGCATCTTGAGCCTCCTCACTGGTTGGATGTTTGATTGTTGTGTACATGGCAGTGTGGAGCATTGAGATGCATCTTTTCAGAGTTTCCATACAGGCTTTCAAATGCTCTTGTTGCCTGCAGTCGCGTAGGTCTGGTATCCTCTCCATCACCAAGTTGTGAAGTAATTGCATTGCCTTGGAGTATACCTGAAACATCTTTAGTAGTGATCGTATATTTGTAGCAGCTCCTACTTGAGTCAGGCTTTCCAGGAGCCAATGAGCAGCTGCAGTTATCTTTCTTAATGTTGCATCATCCTCCACCAAAAGAACCTGTATCAATACACAATTAGTTTAATCTGGCAATATAATGTAAAAGCTTATGGTTAATCAGCTACATGCCATACACCAGAATACATAATGAAACATACTCTGGTTGTTTATTTTCCCTAAATATTGCATAGTATTACCTTCACAACTCCTAGAAGGACATTTTGAGTGGCTTCAATAAGTTCTTCTCTGTGTTCTGGATTATCTGGCTGTATACTGAGTTTTTGGGCAGCTAGAATCACATGCTGACTTGACAGTTTTAGGGATTCCAGCAATGGACTCATTTCCATCTTCATGACACCATCATCTGACTCTACTATCGCTCTGGGAACAGAGAAACCATATTAATTGTGCAAATCATTTAAACCCTATTTTCACTTGAAATGAATAAAATGACAGCATTTTAAACGTTGAAGTTCTTTTCCTTCTTATTTTTTTTTGATATTTGATGCCAACAACTTATTCCAAACAACTCATTCCATTGGGACAGGAACATTTTTACTGCTGTGTTGCATCACCTCTACTTTTAACACACTGTATAAGTTTGGAAATTGTGGAGACCAATTGATTTAGTTCTGAATGTTAAATGTTTTCTCTTTCTTTCTCAATGTAAGATTTCAGCTGGTGAGCAGCTTGGGGTGCCGTTATAGTATTTTCACTTCATAATATGCTTGAAATATTTGCAGGATGTGGACTTGTCTTGTGCGAAGGAAATAAGCAAGGTCTACCCAGAAAAAGACATTGCCTGGATGGCAGCATGGTGCTCTAAAACATGTAACTATCATTCAGCATTTGCGGTGCTTTCAAATATGTGCAGTCACACATCTTTAGCACTAATACACCCCCATACCATCACATATGCTGACTTTTGAACTGTGCACTTATAATGAGTTGGATAGTCCCACTCCTCTTTAACCCAGAATAAATCTGGGTTAAAGATCCATGGTTCCAAAAAGAATTTATATTCCTGGGTCGTCTTTGCATGATAGAGATTTAACTTGCATTTGTGGAAGCAGATGAGAACTTTGTTCACAGACTGGTCTTATTTAGTGTTTCTGAGCACATGCAGTGACTTCTACTACAGAAACTAATTTGTTTTAATTCAGCTCAGTCTGAGGGCAAATATTGGTTTTGGGCCTTGTTTCTTGTATATAGAGGTTTATCTATCTAATTGATTATGTTCAATAGATTAAAAATCCCCAAGTTTTATATAATATTTTAATTTGAGAAATGTTATTCTTGAATTGTTTAAATATTTGTCCATGCAGTGTTTCACAGAGTGACAAACCTCTGAAAAACTTTGATATTTTAAAACATGAACATGTCACTGACCTGTTGACCTTCCTTAGGTTCTGCCAATAATTTTATAGAAAAATTTGATTCAAAATCACATATTGTTTTTACACACATAAGGATTTTGAGATCATGGAAACTGATTGAAAACAAATGTTTTGAAAACAAATACTAAGTTTCAAAAGTTTGAGATGTCAGAAAATGCCATTGCCCTTACATTAGAATATGCATACTATTAGAAATTATCATTGTAAAATAAATGACTATTTAATAAAATAGAATAAATGCCCATATGTTTGGAGACAGTTCTTCAAAAGAATGACTTTGGTTTCTTTAAGGTGCACTCATGTTGGATACATATTTAATTGTGCTCAGTTTGTACCATGTAACATGAAATAGAAAGGGACTCTCTTGAGCAATAGTACACAAGTCCAAGTGATAGAAGGGCAATGAAGCCCACCAACAGTAGGTGGGAAAGTAATACTCTGGAATAACTGAGCTCCCACCTTTTGGGATGGGATTCATGTGATTCATAACCAATCATACAACAGCAGTGCCTGACCTCCCTAAAGATTTTGTGGATGAATGACATCAAAAGCTTACAGAAATATTCTAACATCTAATGTAAAGCCATCTGAGAAGAAAATCTAGTAGTAACGTTGTTTGAGCAGGTGTGTACATACCTATATAACCTGCCATATATAATTATTTTACTCTTCTAAATTTGGTCACTGATGTATTTTACATGCACTCAGAGGAATATGATAAACAAACCTTGATGCTATCAGAGCCATGTTTTTGGAAGTCTTGGCCACAGCATATGCAGCAGTCTCCAGCTGAGTAAATTGTTCTGACCACTCCTCATTCTCTGACAGCAACTTGAGATAACACAGGTGAGTGGCAATGGGGGCCACAACCTGCTCTATTGAGCAAGTTTGTATCAAGCCGTCCCCTGCCAGCACCATCACTTCCAAGAGAAACATAATTTCACTATTCCATTCAAGCTTATCTCATACAGTATACAAATTCCATTTCCAGAAAAAGTTGGGACATTTTTTTAAATTTTTTTTTTGTGTTGTTTTAGAAAAGATTTCTAGTGTTTTAACTGAACAACTGAATTTTATTTGTAAATATTTAAAAATGAAATTTGCTGCTTGCAAAGTTGTGATAGAAGCAAAAAAGTGAAAGTTTATAGACTAATCAAGATACAAGCATTCATTCATTGTCTATAACCGCTTATCCAATTCAGGGTCACGGTGGGTCCAGAGCCTACCCAGAATCACTGGGTGCACAAGGCAGGAATACACCCTAGAGGGGGTGCCAATCTATCACAGGGTGACACACACTCACACCTATGGACACTTTTTGAGTAGCCAATCCACCTACCAACGTGGGAGGAAACTAGAGCACCTGGAGGAAACCCACATGGACACTGGGAGAACACACCGGACCACTCACAGGCAGTCACTCTGAGCAGGATTGGAACCCACAACCCCAGGATCCTGGAGCTGTGTGACTGCAACACTACCACAGTGCCACCCTATTCAACATACATCTGAATCATAAAACATCCCATAATAAGCAGGTGACTTTGTATGAGTATTGTCATACAGTTCAAAAACAACTTTTGAATTGTTCAATGCAAGACTACATTTAACCATATAATTTACATAATGTCATAAAATGCTAAAATGAAGTAATCTGCAAAAATCTCTATCTATAGGGCAACACTGTTGAAGTGCATTACCTTTGAGCCCTCAGATGGCATGGCAAAAGAAACTGTCATGTTAATGTGATGAATATAGCCAGATAATTTTGAGAGTCTCACAACACAGCCCACCACTACATCACAAGTGCAACCAAAAAGTCCATTAGACAAAGAGAAACCATTCTTCAATTTTATGTGGATGGTTAATGAGTTTTCTAAGCCCATGTTCAAATTAGATGGTCCAGGTTTTAGCTGTTTTTTTTTTCATAAAAATGAATGTTATCTGTTCTAATGATGAAAGGACCTTTGTGTCAAGCAAGAATACACAACAATTCAATTTGTAAATATTTTAACCATTGGTATCCTGTGATGTACCACAGTGATAAATATACCTTTGTTCCAAAATATTTTGGTAATTGTGTTGTAGATATTTTACATTTAATAAAATGTCAGAACTTTTCTGGAACTGGTTTGAACATGAACTGTCAATATATTTCATATAAATATATACAAAGCTCTAAACATTGTCAGCAGGAGAAAAAAAAATCTGACATTTATTAAACTCAAACACCCACACAGTTTCACAGAGGTTTGTCCTCATTTACAGAAGCCAATAGCCCTTATATATTGACTGAAACAGACATTAAACTGACAACTATTGGCCTGGATTTATCAAATATTCTATAATAAACCTATTTTAAACATGGGTAGCTCTGTTGGGGACCTACAGGGCATAAACTCATTCACTCAGTCACTACTAATATAATTAGATTCTCTCGTAAAGTGTACTGTACAGAAAAATAAGTTTTAAAAAAATCTTTTATAAATAAGGCATGTTTTTTTGTTTTAAAAAAAGCACTGTCACCAACATTTCCCCTTTACCTTAAGTAAATGGCATAAAATCTCTTTAGGAATCTTTCACAGTAGAAGTGAAAACAGGCAAAAGAGTAAATTGCATTTAGGTTTTAACATTTATATTTACAAAGAATAAATGTAAACATTTAAAGATAGAATAATTAGTTCTAAAGGTATTGACAAAGCTTGTAAATTAGGATAACTATATAAAATATATATATATATATATATATATATATATATATATATATATAAAACAAACTATTTTACCTGATGTCATTACCTGATGTTGTAGCAGCTCCTTGCAGCTTGCTGTAATGTAGAAGGATAAATAAATAATTCAGTTTATTTGCTGGAGAACTGTGTAGTTGGTGCTCGTGTCTAATGGCAACTAATGTAATCTGACCCGAAAATTGGTTTGCTGCAGATTCAAAAGGAATAAATAAATCCAGTAAAATAAGTAAACTAGTTTAAATTGGAACTAGGTTTAGGTAGGTGTTTCAGAAAAAATAGTCAAATGTGGATAGGGTATAAATCCATGGTCAAATAAAGGTAATGGACAAAAAAGATACTAGGGCAAAATAATGACACAATAAAAAACTATTTTAAAAAAGCAAAAGTACAGAAGAAGCCATTTAAACAAGTACTCAATTCCCAATTCAGAAAAATCAAAATTAATTTTTTACGTATTTTTAAGTAAATGTTACTCCTCGCCTCTTATAATGATGTGGATTTTAATGTGAAATGAAAAAAGCTATTTGGCTCTAAAAATAATCTAGATCTGATTTAACCTGTAAGCCGATTACTTGTGTACTTAGACTTTTAGGAAACTGTCTCTTTATCTAAACAAAGATACACTGATCAAACATAACATTATGACCACGTCTTTGTTTCTACACTGTCTATTCCCTCAGGTTCACTGTCCACAGGAGCACTATGTAGTTCTGTAGTTACAGACTGGAGTCCAGCTGTTGCCCGGTATACACTGTTTGCCCCCTTTCACCCTGTTCTTCAATGGTCAGGACCTCAACAGGACCATTACATTGCTGTGCTGCTGGAGTTTTTAAAGCTCAATGTCACTGCTGGACTGAGAATAGTCCACCAACCAAAAATATCCAGCCAACTAGATGATGATCAGCACAAATTGTGCGGCAGCAGATGAGCAACTGTCTCTGACTTTGCGTCTACAAGGTGGCCCAAAAAGGTAGGTGTCTAAAAGAGTGGACAATGAGTGGACATATTGTTTAAAAACTCCTGATCCACTTGTACCAGCACAACACACGTTAACACGTCATCACCATGTCAGTGTCACTGCAGCGCTGAGAATGATACACAACCCAAATCATACCTGCTCTGTGATGGTCCTGACCTGAAAAACAGGGTGAAAGAGGGGAAATAAGGTACATAAAACAACAAGTAGACTAGAGTCTGTAACTACAAAACTACAAAGTGCTCCTGTATGGTCAGTAGAGCTGAGAGAAGGAACAGTGAGTGTAGAAACAAGGAGGTGGTCATAATGTTATTGTCGATCAGTGTAAATTATCATTCAACATTTAATGCACTAGAGGGCGTCCAGACTACAAAAATTGCCCTCTGGCTCACAAAACTTCAGAGGCACACAAACAAAAGACACTAGCTTGTGAACTTTAATTTTAAACTGGGAAAATCAATAGATAAATATGCAACATACACATTAGCTTTTACAACAAACATCTCAATGCATTTACAACCAATGAAAATCTGTGACAGTAGTTTACTCAGAACAGGTGATAATGGTGATGCTGGTGAAAATAAACCGTTACTCTACATTTACAAAGTTAAGTATTTCTCTCTCTGTTAAACACCTGTAAAAATAACTAGGCCAGGTCCAGAAGAGAAATGTGAATTTGTGGTTGCCATGCCAGTGATGTAATAGGTCAAATATACATACTTTCTGCATGTGAATCTTTCAGATACCATTAAAGTCAAGATATCTGAATGATAAGCAGTGAAATAACTTTGGTATAAAACAGCTTTGGTATAAAACTTGGTGTAATTCATCAAATGGTATCAACATACCTGAACAAAATACAGTATTAGTCTTCAGTGAATTACAGCGCCAATAAAAATAGCCTTTATTTAAGTTATCTAAATAACACGCTAATTTTCAAGAATGTGTCACATACATATTTGGCCTCATTTTCATTCAACAAGAAAAGAAATAATTGTTGCATAGTTTAGATTGTAAGAAATAATCCATGTTTGAAAACAGTCATAGGTATGGCAACTTGAAGTTAAAAACTTGAAGTAAAAATGTGCCTAGAATTGCAGTTAGTTAGTTAATTAGGTCTCAGGATTAGAGACTCCACTGTTTTATGATTTACTCTTGTACCTTGTATTTTCTCTGTCACTACTTTTCTTTTTTAAAACAGGCTTTTCTTCCAATTTGCAGTGATTTTTAAAGTACTTTCACCAACTAACTGTACATCTCTGATCATGACTGTGGCTGCGCTTTGTAACAGATGGAAGTTCTAAGGGAGTTCTTGCATTCCAAAGTGTTGAGTTAAAACAGGCTTTTCCCATAAGCCCCAGAGAAAGTTAGCTTAGGCCCAGTTATAAATTGCCGCACATTCTCACCTATTTTTAGGTGTGATTATTTGACCAGAGGCTTTTGAGAGTAAGGTAATCACATGTATCCATTTTATTAATATTACTGCTTGAATTGATTTAGAGGGAAATGCTGAAACATTCTATAATAAACAAAAAATAATTTGTGCTTGAGCTAGACTTTGGCACTACTGCATTAAGATATTCTATGCTAATCCACTTCCAAGATGTCCGTATTTAGAAATAAAGACTTTCCAAAAAATGGAGAGGGGTGTGGGTTACAAAAATTTAATGCAGATCTTTTTATCAAACCTTCAGATCTTTTATGAGTATCATCCAGTGCAATATGCAGCCTGACGACAGATTGTGCAAGTGATAACCGTTTTTTTTCTTGAGAATTTGGGATGTAATTAACTAATAAAAAGGTACCACCATTCATTTTAAGATACTGCTGCCTTCAAATCCTCTAATATACTTCATATAACACTTCCATTTCTGTCTATCTTAAAGATCTGAAAGAGGAAGAACTGAAGGAAGAGCATCAGCTCTGCGGCATTTATCAGTGATCAGTGCTTTCAAAAGTCAACCCCAAAAAGTTACATCTGAAGGAAGATGAGGGAAAAAATGCTTCAAGCCCTCCTGAAGCTGTCATCTATACAACATGAAATGCATGTACAAAAAATATATATATTTGCTCTTAATCAGCGCCCTGAGGGTATTTATGGTCTGTTAAGTTTGACACAATGTCCATATTCTTCTGCGAAAATCTTCAATCCTCTCCTTCTGTGTTTCCAGTTCAACTGGCAGGAGGCCACCTTTACTGGAATATAAGAAATTCCAATACAGAGTCTTCTTTGGTGAACCACACTGTCAACGGAAATGTCAGTTTGATCACCACCTACAGAAAAAGTGTCAAATCTCCAAAAAACTTGGAGAATATTCTTCTCTTCCACATATGGAAGACTGTAGGGTTTGTGTCTTAGGGCTTGGCCAAGGTGAAGGTAGCAGCTTATTGAATCTTCTGGAAGCACCCCCAGCTCTCATTGGCTCTTCTGGACCCAGTCCCAGCTCTCATCACTGTTTTTCCTGTGCTTTTCTGCCTCTATAATTTCTCTGTAGCGCCGCCTGAAGAAGCCCATCTGCAGATAAGATATTTGCAACATGTCAGCATATTTACTGGCTACACACCCATTTTATTCCAAAGGACAGATAGATATTGCCCTTCCTACAAAGGGAGCAATTACTGTCAGATGAAAAACACATCCTACCACTTTTGCTATCTTGTGTATCAAAGAGAAACTTGTATATTTTTTTCTTTACAAACAATCTTGACAGAGAACTGATAGCAAATAACAAAAACTATGGAAGTTTTTACACTATGTTTATATATATATATAGGTGACATATTTACATCTGAAAAAAAATCAACAAGATCATGCACAAGCCTGCTTTATGCCCTGCTCTATCCAGGGTGTGTTCCTGCCTTGTGCCCACTGATTCCTAGTAAGTTCTGTAACAACTGTATCGCATCAGATTATGCAAAAGTAAGTAGCAGAAATAAATATTGCCTGGGGTGTGTGGGCAGAAAAAAGTATTTAATATAGTTTTTAAATGGCCACATCACATGAAATATCAAACACCACTTAAAAAGATTCCCATTGTGCTGTAAGACGTGTGATTCAGGTCCACAAATGTTCCATTGATAAGAAATCTACTAACCCATATTCAAAATTGTTGGGACGCTATGCTAAGTGTAAATAAAAAATTAATTTCAAAGTAATTAAACTAGAAATAAGATTATTTCTTTGTTGTAACAATACTTCTTGGCAATAAATATTATAGTTGGAAATCCTGTTAATTTCCCTTTTAAATGGTGCCACATTTGTAAGGAACATGCATTTGTGGAATGAGCAGTAGAGCTGAGTATGTGAGTTGTGCCCATGAAAAATTAGCCAAATTCTCTCTGCCAATGCCAAACTACTTATTTTGCTGTTGCTATTGACACTTGTTTTGAGCTTCTGGTACCACCAGGTGCTGCAATCAGCCAATCTCCAGTCTCATCAGGCTGCCAGGAGGCCTGCCATGACTGCCCTTCATTGTCAGGCCTGTTTGCGCTGTTTGGTTACAACAAAAAAATAATGTACAAAACAAAAATTTCCTTACTTTTTGTGCTGAGTTTATATGCCCATGTTAAATGTATTGGCAAATTAAATGACAAATAGTGAAACAATTCCAGAATAAAGTTTCTCAACTTAAAATGGAACTTGAGGATTTTATCATCAATGGTACACCGTACAATTAAAAGATTCGAAGAATCCAGAGAAATCTCTAGTAATGCAGTTCTCTGGGCCAAAGTTTACTTAAGATGAACAGAGGTAATGTGGAAAAGTCCCAAAAAATCATATTTTTACATTTGTTTTGGAAATCAGATTCTGCATCCTCCGTGCTGAAGTAGCGGGACTCCCTAATTTGTTATAAGTGCACAGTTAAAAACAGCATCTGAACAATATATACAGGTTTTGGAGCAACATGCTACCAGACAGTATTTTAGATGAGGTCAGTCCACATTCATCAAATGCAAAATCTGGGTGCTAAAGTAATCCAGACCTGTCACCCATTGCTAAAGTTTGGTGTATTATGAAACAAAAAACACTAACAGTGGTAAATATGCCCCGTCCCAAAATTTTTGGAAATAGTTTATTCATTCATTGCCTGTAACTGCATATCCAGTTTAGTGGATTGGACTTTGGGTCCAAAGTCTACACAGAAACACAGGGCACAAGGCGGGAACACACCCTAGAGTGGGTACCAGTCCTTCGCAGGGTGTGGGCTAAATACATGAATGGAGGTAGTATAAAGAACAGTAAGTGTCATAACTGTAAAAATGATGTTCCTCTCTGGGTGACTCAGTGGATTTGTCTTTGCTTTGAGTGCTGTTTATTGATCTAGACCTCTGCTCTCCTCAGGCATTTCCTGAACTAAGCATTGCTGGGCATGTGCAGCTGTTGTAAAGGGGGTTTGTTTTGGCAGTTTCAGTGTCTTGGGGAATAGGAGGGAAACATATCCCTATACCAACATTCCAGGGTTGCGTTGTGGTATTCCCAGTGGAAAACCATGGAGCAGAAAAGAAAAGAATGATTTGTATTAAATAGACCTCTGGAAATCAGTTTGATTGCCATTTCCCTTTGGAGATCCTTAGTCCTGGTGTGGAGGGAATGGTGTAAAATATCATCTGCACTTTGCTTTGTCCTTTTCATAGTCCTTTAAGGCAGGCTGGGAACTTTCAATTACCCCCTCAAGCTATCACTCCAAGAAAAGCACTCGTTCATAAGAGAAGTGTGTGTGACTGAATTAGACCCACAGGGCACGAGACAACTATAGAGGGGGTGGGGTGAAGACCCTCATAGAGGGGGGTGGGGAGGGACAGGCTGCAGTCTGTGCTTCAGAAGAGATTCAGAAGTGGCCATGCAGAACTAGGCCAAAATGTTGGCACAAGATTTATTGTTTTTTAAATTAATTAATTAATTTGTCAGAAGCTGGTATTTAGCATGAGATAAGCTCTAGTAATAATATGGTGCAAATGCGTGGTGCGTGAATGGCAGAGTATATGCACGTTTGTGAATGCTCGTTTACTCGATGCCAGCCAAATAGCGGGCTCTGGAGAGTTCAATAAGAAACTTATTCACCAATGAAGGGCAGAGAAATCAACCAATAAATCAAGATACAAAATAAAGAAAAAAAGCAAATTATAAAATAAACTTTTTTTTTATTTGGCAGCACATTATGGCTGAGGCATTATTATTATTAGTTTTTCTTTCATTCATTCATTATATGTAACCGCTTATTCAGTTCAGGGTCGTGGTGGGTCCAGAGCCTACCTGGAATCATTGGGCACAAGGCAGGAACATACCCTGGAGGGGGCGCCGGTCCTTCACAGGGCATCGATCACATGGCCTAAGAAATTAAGTCATTTCTGTCTGAATACAGGGCAGCATGGTGGCGCAGCAGGGGCTTGGAGGTTGTGGGTTCAATTCCCGCTTTGGGTGACTGTCTGTGAGGAGTTGGTGTGTTCTCCCTGTGTCTGTCGGTTTCCTCTGGGTGCTCCGGTTTCCTCCCACAGTCCAAAAACACACGTCGGTAGGTGGATTGGTGACTCAAAAGTGTGTGAACATGTGTGTCTGTGTTGCCCTGTGAAGGACTGGCGCCCCCTCCAGGGTGTATTCCTGCCTTGTGCCCAATGATTCCAGGTAGGCTCTGGACCAACTGCGACCCTGAACTAGATAAGCGGTTACAGATAAAGATAATAAATGTCTGAATACACACTTTTCTTTGCTTAATTGCAGCCTTTTTGCCAAGACTTCCTGTAGGTGACAGTCATGCTGTGGCATGTCTTTGCCAAAAACTACAATGTCATCCATATACATTGTGACACTATCCAGCCTTTCTAGCAACTCACACATCTTTTTATGGAATATTAGTGGCTAATAGTCCACTAATGGCTCTTTTCCACTGCATAGAACCTACATGACTCTACTTGTCTCGGCACGGCTCTTTTGCTTTTACCCTGGCCAAATCTGGTACTTGGTCCCTGGAACTGGGCAGGTTTTCAGTCCCAGGTCCCCCGGGGTTCCAACCATGCCGAGTAGGTACTAAATGATGTAGTACCTGGTGTGAACCCTGCAGAGCTCTCATTGGCCAGAGCCATGTGAATCTCTGCGAAATGCAGAGCTCATTCAAATCCAGCACAAACTTGCTGCTTGTAAAATCTCTTAAATCACATGAATACACGATGAGTAAACAGTGCCTACATTTTCCATTGCCGTTGTGGTTTTTGAAAAGCCATTGATTCCTGTAAGAAACAGGGTTTTGCAACGTCACCAGGTCCATTTTGCAGGGGAGCCCTGCCAGTGGAAAAGCAACAAGCTGTGCCATGCGGAGCCATATAGAGTCGAGTCGATTAGAGCAGGACCCATGCGGTGAAAAAGTGACATTATTGGCTGAAAGGGGGGGGGGGGGGGGGGGGTTTGTCCTCACGTTCTGAAATTTTCATTCATTCATTATCTGTAACCGCTTATCCAGTTCAGGGTCGCGGTGGGTCCAGAGCCTACCTGGATTCATTGGGCGCAAGGCGGGAATACACCCTGGAGGTATCCACCTGCATCATGTGTTTTTGGAATGTGGGAGGAAACCGGAGCACCCGGAGGAAACCCACGCGGCCACAGGGAGAACACACCAACTCCTCACAGACAGTCACCCGGAGCGGGAATCAAACCCACAACCTCCAGGCCCCTGGAGCTGTGTGACTGCGACACTACCTGCTGCGCCACCGTGCCATCCCTGAAAATTTCAGTCTTTCTTTAAAAGGTACACCAATGGTTTAAAAGTCCAGTTTTGTCCACTAAAGGTACATTACATTCTCTTCTCCAAAGGGAGATGTAAATATTTGATGTAAGATGTAAGATTTCATTATAGAACTGTGTAAATTAAAGAAAATAATATAAGTCCCGGAGATGAGACATGAAATCAACACAATTTTAAAATTATAATAGAATAAAGTAAAATTATGTTCCCTAACAGTAAAGATACTGAATATGTAACCTTAAGGGTACCATATCAGTGACAGTTTTTCTCACAGTGTAGTATTTTCTAATGTCCACCAGTTCTGGTACCATGAAATCCCTAATCTGAATTTGATCACTTGCCACTTTATGTCTCACAAATTACTGCTGTCTCATAGACAACTGTTTTTGTCTTTGCGTTGTTCTTCTGAAATTTTTACTTCTTCTGCTACTGATTCTTTAGAATTTTAGTGGGTTTTTTGATAACTGCTAAAGTCAATTGTCTTTGTGGTATCTCAACCCTTAAGCTATGACAAAGAGCATGCTAGTCATACTGTAAACCAAGTAAAAACATAGTGAGACATAATTCATACACAGTTTCTTTGTGGATATTAGCTAATAAAATCTGACATAAAGCAAATTTAGCTCCTTCCTATAGCCGAATCACTACCTGATAGTGGCTATGTCAAACATCTGACAATCCAATTAATAAAGTACCTAGGTCAGCAATTAAATGGTGAAAGCACCTGAAACTTTCTTTCACTTACTAAATGTTAAATTCACAAGAATTTTATGTGAGAGTAGATTAGTTTTTCATTGGCAGACTAATGCGGTACCTTCCAGAGCAGGACAGCCAGCAGGAGGAAGATGAGGATTCCCACCAGCAGGCTGATGGCGATGATCCAGCCCACCACATAACCCCTGGGCTCCTGACTGTGTAGTGCCTCAAACACCAGCTGCAAGATAACAAAGAGATGAGACATTTACAAATGGTCTCTCTCTCTTTCTCTGCCACATACCCATGAACACACGATTTAGACAAGTCCTAACAAGGCCCATCATAATCTCATACAGTCCAGTGCAGACACAAAAAAAATCATTTGTTTTCATTGAGGCCAATAATTTAATAGACAGACATTATTGCAGACAAAATCGCAATATTCGCAATAATCGAAAAATACTTGTATTGTATTTTAAACAAATACATATTCAAGTCAAAAACGACTCTAATACTGGCCTATAATTAGCCTATAATGCTAAAATTTCATAAGAGTGAGGCCACACTAAATGATGAGATATGGAAAAAGAGGTTTTAATTATAGCAATGAAAAATCCTAAATATAGGCAATCTGATGAGTTAACTGCAATATCAAACAAAAAAACAAACAAACATCAAACACAGAGTTAAGCATTAAAAAAATGTATTATTACTTCCAATGATTAAGAATACTCATATTACACATAATCACACACCCACAAAATTTTTTCTCAACATCACATGGGTTACATGACCTTAAAACGATTTAAGCTGTAAAGTCTGCAGCTTAGTAAACTAAAACAAAGAAAATAAATTTGCTTCTACAAGCCCAATTTGCACAAATATTGGGAAGCTATGCAAAATGTAAATAAAACCATGCAAAGATGTACAAATTTTTCAAATCCTTTATTAAATGGAAATGGTAATTATAGGCATTTTTGTCTCTTGGGCAAAACAAAAAGTGTAATTTACATTTACACTATTGTCATGAAATCAAGTCACTCACACGCACACCCATCTCTCTATCTCACTCTCTCTCTCTTTCACTCTCTCACTCTATCTCTCTCATACACACACAAACACAGCTTCTATGCTGAGGGATATTCACATCTTCTCTGTCTTCTAGTGATTCACACAATCTCTCTTTTCTCTCTCAGACACAACTCTCTCACTCTCTCTTTCAAACACACACACACACACACACACACACACACCTTCTGAGCTGTTGGATATTCACATGGGCTCTCTGGGCCTCTAGTGATAAACACAGTAACACCCTATTTAATTACAAGCATAAAGTGTATTTGTGGTACTCTAGCCATTTTAACTATACAGCAACAGACAGAAAAGCACCTATAACCAGAAATAATGTAAAACACTAAAAAGTGCACTAACCTGGCCAAAATTTAGCTGCTGCAAACCCTGGCTCACTGCTCAGTAACTGTCAAAAACCTGACTACAACACATTTGTCAACAAGACTTCTCACTAGCTAACATAGCAACACCAAAAAAAAAAATGCAATGATACTTGCTAGTCTAACAAGAAGTATGTGTCTGTCTTCTGTCATGGCTCTCTCAACGCCTTCCACTGAGTAAAATCTGTCCAATATTAAAGTTTGTATAGTGCTTTGTCACTCTCTCTGTCTCTCTATTTCTCCTCCTTTCTCCAGGCTCTGCCATAATGTCCATACTGGGAAAACCAAGCTAGATTCATCTTGCAGTTAACCCCACCCCCATGTGTGCTGTAAAGTATTACACAGTTCTCACATGCGTTCTGAAGTTGCATTTCCAAGTTTTTAGCAGCCCTGTAGATCTGAGAGTGAGGCACTATTCTCCCTATTACAGGTTGGAGGAGCTTCAGAATCCTTTTGAAGGATTTTAAGGTGAAAATACTACAAACTGTTCTGTTAACTGAAAACATTCATTCATTATCTGTAACCACTTATCCAGTTCAGGGTCGCGGTGGGTCCAGAGCCTACCTGGAATCATTGGGCACAAGGCAGGAATACACCCTGGAGGGGGTGCCAGTCCTTCACAGGGCAACACAGACACACACACTTTTGAGTCGCCAATCCACGTGTGTTTTTGGACTGTGGGAGGAAACCGGAGCACCCAGAGGAAACCCACGCAGAACACATCAACTCCTCACAGACAGTCACCCGGAGTGGGAATCGAACCCACAACCTCCAGGTCCCTAGAACTGTGTGACTGCGACACTACCTGCTGCGCCACCATGCCACCCCTAACTGAAAACAGCACAAAGCTGTATCAAGTTTTGAATGTGCACTGTTTTCCGATTTTTGCATGTTACAGGATATCAGCTGCTCAACAACTCGGAATTTGTATTTTTCATTTTATAATGTGCCAGTTCTTTTCTGTGGGTGATAGGTCGGGATTAGTTTAGCTCTCTGACTCTTACTAAAGAGCCATGCTGTTGTAATTTATGCAGAATGTGTACTGACCTTGTCTTCATATGTTGTCTGGATGCTGTAGTTTTGAAAGTGAAACCAAAAAAAAGTACATAATAACATCCTGTTTGTCTACTACACTCATCTGTAATCCAATTCACTGAGCTTCACCAACTCTCAGTTTCCCGTTTCATTGGAAACAAATCCAATATTCCTGATTCAGCTGTAATGGCTTTTGCAAGATTTTAGGATTTTGCTTGTATGTGAAATATGTAAGAAGGCAGATCTTCAGAAGCAGCAGTTGACCACTGGCTAAAGGAAAGTTACAGAAATCAAACTCATATGACAAATATTGCGTTAATGGTTTTGTAGTCTGCATATTTCTGCAAGATATATGTATATATGTATAAGGACCCCCTTTTTTGTGATAATAAATCAATGTCTTGAGATCATGGTCCTGTAAATGTGGCAGATGCATTTTTGAAATTGTATAACAGCTTATGCAAATAGTAACCTTGTGAAGTATGGAGCAATGGGTTTTGCTTCAATGAATACCTCAGCAAACAATCAGGTGTGATTAGGTGATTGTTTGTACTGCAGTATGGAGGGGTAATATGTTGACAAGGAGTTTGCTTTGAAATCTATATGCCATTCCTATGGGACATGGGTCCCTATTAGTGTATTTAATAAAAGAGTTGGGGAGGATGGGGAGGTCACAGGCCTATTTTACAGCTCCATCCTAAAATTAACTTCCGTGAAGTGTGGAGGTCAGCAATCCAATAAGCTGAGAGCTGTGCTGCAAGATGAGGCACTGTCACTGCTGCCATTACTCTGTCCTGGACAGTCAGTTAGCCAGCATAAAATGGATATGGATCTACTATATTTAAGAGGCCAAAAGCCCAACATAAACAATTTCTCATCCACCCATATTATAAGCTGCTCCTGTCAGAAGAACAGAGATATATCTTGAATAGATTATTGTATTTTGCTCAGAAATTTGAGGGGCCTCCAACACTGTGTCATGATAAAATATTATTAATATCCTATATCAGACTTTTCCTCAGTGTTATGCAGCAATTGTCAACTGAGCATAAAATTAAAACTCAAAATGACGATTTATGCTATTTTTTGGGTATTCATAGTCATCAAAAATATGTTACAGACTACTTAAATATGCGACCAATGCACTCAAGGCAAACAGGCTTGTGTTACTGTCTTTAATTTTCCTCTTATTCTTTTCACATTTGTCTTGATTGTTCTCATTGTTATTGTTGGTGGTTTTTTTTTTTTTATTGGCACACAAGTTTTTAAGAAAGGTGTGTGTAAGCGAAGCAGCGCTGGGTGTAACCCCCTGGGGATAGGGGCACTCATGCAGCTGGACTGAACCTTCTCATGTGCACTATGGGATTAGTTTACTGTGAGAGTCTGCACAAAACAAAAAATAAACAGACAAAGTGTGCAAGGCTAAAAAATAAAGCAGTGGCCTGTTTGCGTGCCTGTATCTAGTTATGCATGAGTGTGACTTTCCACTTTAGTTTAATCACACACATATTAAAATCAAAAGTTTATGAAGTAAATATTTTTCTTTCTTTTACACAAAGTACTGTCTCCATACCGCTTAAATACATTTGCTACTATTCTTGTATTCTTGTGAGTAAAACAATTTTTTGCTGCTGCCCCTCAAAATAATCCTAATTCCCAACAATGACATCCTAGTAATGCCTCTATCTCTAAAGGTACCAGCTATAACTTCAGAGCCATTTACATTTAATAATGAATTGGTACTCACAGATATTTCATCTGGCAGGCCACTTGACACCTCCAGAGCCCGGTGGTCCACATCAACATGACCTCGTATCACAAATTGGATAACAGAGGAACTGTCCTACACAGAACACAGAACAAATAGAACTTGACACACATGTACACATTTATTTCAAGCTAAATTATTTAAAATGTGAATAATAATAATAAATATTATTATTAAAAAAATGAAAACATGAAAAGTAAACATGAACCTCAAGTAAATATTAAATGTTGCTTTATTTTGTAATAATAAGAAATACAGTTGCCTCTATCAATCTTTGTCACCACATTATCTGTCAAATTTATCGCACAGAACATATTGTGGGCATTTTAGCATAGTACTCATCAGATTTTATATGAGTTAAGCCTTTCATAATAATAATTAGCAAATCATCTGATTTCTGTGGCTGAATTGCAGATGGTTTGAGCAAATGGACATATGAAACACACAAAGACGATTCCATATCTTTTTACTTACAAAAGTTCCAATAAGTTGGCAGTTTGATTTCATAATATGAAATAGAGCTACATTTAAGGTAAAAGCCAACTGATCATTTAGCATTATTCATTCAAATTTGACATTTGGTCATAGCATAATTTTGCATGAGTAATACTAAATAACAAACTGGCTTTTACTTTAAACTTGTGATTTATCAAAAAGCTGGTAGTGGGTGATAATACATGATTGAGGAACATAGTTGTTTTACATTAAACTATGTGATATCATATAAGGCAAAAGCCCACTGGTTATTTAGTATTATTCAGGCAAAATTATGCTATGAAATTTTGGCATAGATGTAGCAACATTCAAATACAGTACACATACATTTGCCTATTCCTACGTGTTCCATTCTCCTCTAAGAACCCAATTGACTTGTTCCACCTTAAATTTGAGCTAAAATCATTAAACCATGTAAAAACATTGTTGAAACATTATTTGTTGCCAAGTACGTGACTGTGTTTCATAGTGGCAATGACCATCTATAAATTTCTCTTTTTTAAATGCCATCTACTGTAATGCAGTATTTTATTCTCCTTACACTTCATCATTCATTTATTATCCGTAACCGCTTATCCAATTCAGGGTCACAGCTCCTTACACTTGAAACTCCCAAATTAGAAAACTTCCATATTCTTGTATTGAATTTTAGTAACCCAACTAATTGTTTGTAAACAAACTTTAATTTAGGTCATTCTGAATTTCAAGCCACATGTTTTAAGCTACAGTGCAAAGCCATTTCCAACTACTCTGATCCTTGCATTATTACAGGCTAAAGAAAAGAATAAACTTACTCTCGTCAGTATTTCAGTGTTCAGTAGCACATGCACATCTATGCTAGTAGCTGCTTCTTTAGCTTGTGACCCTAGGCTACAGGAGATTGTTAGACAGGCCCTTCCTGGCCGGTCACAGTCCTGTGGACAAATATCACAGACAACACATTATACACATCAAAATATTATCACCTAACACAAGAAGTGAAAATTTGAGCATTCTAAAAGAAACAAGGTCCTAAATTTGTTTAGTGCATAATAAAAAAAAAGACTTCTTCTCGTTTTCATATACAGCAAAGTTAATTTGTCTTTGCAGAACTTTCAACCTCTAATACTTCATTATGGAATGCAGTTTGTTACATACCAAGACCTTCCTGCCAGACTTGGTGAAGAAGGCAAAGATGGTGTGGAAAATGCTGTCTCTGTCTTGAGGAACAGTACACGGTGTGGGATTTTTTTGCCATGTACAGATCCCTTGATCTTCAGCCACCTGTAATAGAAAAGCCTCAGGCTTGAGGATTAATTTAGAGTCTGTCCTGCTTCATAAGATTTTGGTTAAATGTTATGTTATTATTATGATGTTATAATCAGATATTTTTCAAAACCATATCCATTGCCATTTAGATTCTTAAAAAGTGAACATATTAGTGTAGATGAGGTGAAAAATGGAAAGCAGTCTGATGACAAAAGAAGGGAAATATTAAAAAAGCATCTGAGGTCTCTTATTAATCTGATATAACTGGGATAGTCCATTGTAGGTAAATTAGCCTTGACCTGCTAGTTGACGAATAGAGCTAAAGGAAGTGCCCAGTAGGAATTCGGCAGCACCTCCCTAACAGTTTTTCCCCATATGGAGTGATTTATCACAACCTAGAAAAAAAGCAGGAAGCCCCCCTGCCCATGCTGCTTTTCACCTCTCTCCAGCCAGAAAAGAGCTTTATATGTGGATGTGTCCTGTCTCCTCCCATTGTTTTACTATCACACCCCCACATTACTTCAGCACAGGACATTTTTTACAACTGCCCTCAACAGTGTCATTTAGCAGTCCATTTCACACAGCTTCCCTCAACAACAATCAAATACTTTGAAAATCCATTCAACCAGGTATTGTGCTGATTTAAAACTCTTCTACACCACTGGCCAGTATGTGGCCTCAGCAATGAGCAGAAAGAACTGACCCAAACTGTTGATATAAAAAGACCCCATGAGTTTTCAACAGACTGATGCAATGGAGTGTTTTCACACATGCATTTGCAATCAGGCTTGCAGTTTGTCTTGACTGTGTGTATGTGTGCCTTTCTTTGGGAATGGCCTGGACACATGGGAGTGCTGAAATGGTAATGTTAATTCACTAGAAATTAACTATTAACTATGTGTTAATGTATCATTAATTTCAACCAAATAAAATGGAGTACGAGTGTTTTATTTACTACTACAATTGGCTAATTAAGAGTAGATACTAAAAAAGAACACATTATATATTTAACCATTAGCCAATTTGTTCACTCTATCTGAAAGTGCTTTCATAGGTGTAAGGTGAAAAAGCAGCATTTTAAACGTTTTGAGATGTATCTGGCCACTCGTTATAATTTTGAGATAACAAATAGGTTAAACGTGTAAATTTAATGTGCACTAGTAACTGCTCTGTTTTCCTCTGTGTTTAATACCTTATATCAGGATTTTTTTAAAGTCTGGTTCATGACCCTTGGATGGGCCACAAACCAAATAAGTAGATAGTGGAGAAAAACAACTAAGTACTGACTTTAAACGCACACTGCATATAAACGCACAATAAACATGTACATGTACATGCCCCCAAGTTATGCTGCAACCCAGACTGTCCAGTTACCTCAGCTGCTGCTGTTCTAACTTTACGCATGAATCCCATTTCTTATATTTACCCACCCCTTATTATCAGGTGTCACCTTTGAAATGGAGTTACACAGTGTAGTGGTTAAAATCTTCCCCTTTTGCCCTTCTAGAGCCTGATATGTCATCAGAACACAAATAAAAAAAGAGCAGTACTTCATTCTAGGCTTCTAGTGGTGCAATTAAGGTAGCTCTGTACTGATCTGCAATGATATCAGAGGAGTAGAACTGGACTTTAGTTAAATGTATTCCTTCAGAAGGGTTCCACAATCACATTATCACTCACTCCTAACTCTTCTGTGATATGAAACCAAATTTAGTTTCTTATTCACCAGTTTTTTTTTCCAGTTCTACCTTAAATGTTGCAATAACACCACGTGAACACTTGAACAGTTAACACTGATCTGAAAATTAACCAGCTACCTACAAAGATTTCAGCATACTACTATTGATGTTTTCTGCTTTATATGAAGAAAAGAATCATAATACAGTAAAACTACATTAAACTAAGATAAAACAATTATAATATTTTTTAAATGCTGACATAGACACACACACACACACACACACACACACACACATATATATATATATATATATATATATATATATATATATATATATTTTTTTTTTTTTACTAATTAGAACTGAGCCCTGTGAAGGACTGGCGCCCCCTCCAGGGTGTATTCCTGCCTTGCGCCCAATGATTCCAGGTAGGCACTGGATCCACCGCGACCCTGAATTGGATAAGCGGTTACAAATAATGAATGAATGAATGAATAATTAGAACTGAGATCCCTACTTTAAGGCAAAATGGAGAAATAGGATTCACTCTAATTCTGAATATTGTTAATAGTATTGTTGAAAAACTAATAGGCCAAGATCAGTTATATATATATTTTTATAATGTCGTAAGCGTTCAAAGTTTCACAAAAAAAAGTGTGAAAAACCCTGCCTAATATATTTATCTTGCATATTTACTTGGATCTGCTTTGTTTTTAATTATCTTTAAATCTGTTGTTTGTTAAAACTGGTTTATAAGCTGAAATACCAAAGTCAAAATACTTTACTAAAGAACATTTACTTTTAATAATTTTAGGTATATTTTAAGTTTTAACATACTGAAACATTAATGAAGGTAAAAATCGAAACTTTCAAACTATAAGTTTAGGCCCCATTAGTTAAGGTGACCAGACGTCCTCTTTTACCCGGACATATCCTCTTTTGTAGACTTAAAAAAATGTCCGTGCGGAATTTCACAAACATCCGAGATTTTGTTTTTCTAGAGCTTACATAGAATTTCGAGAAGCTAAACTAGTCACGTCCTCCCCTATTCCGTTTGGTTCGCTTGAGTGAGAAGGGGGAGTGGTGAAGTAGCCTAAAATCTGATTGCACGATCTGACTGTAGAGCTACCATTATTGGTATACATACACCAATACCTATATACATATACATATACCAATACCTGATGGGTTAAAGAAACTTTTTATGCAATGGAGGTTTGTATTACTTCACTGAAAATAATAGTAGCTCTGGGACTAAATGTGGAAATACACAGTGTAGCTATAGAAATTTAGGACACTCCCCTTTTTATTAAATTTAAGCCTAAGGCTGATGGCATTTTAATCTCTTCAGACCCTCTAAGCAACAATATTGATGAAATGTAAATATATGAATACATGAACCATAATAATTCATTCATTCATTCATTGTCTGTAACTGCTTATCCATTTTAGGGGTGCAGTGGGTCTGGAGCCTACCCCGGAAAATTGGGTGCAAGACAGGAACACACCCAGGAGGGGGCGCCAGTACTTCACAGGGCAACACACACACACACACACACACACACACACACACACACACACACACACCTATGGACACTTTTGAGTCACCAGTCTACCTATCCATGTGTGTTTTTGGACTGTAGGAGCGGACACAGGGAGAACACAGGGAGAACTCCTCACAGTCACCTGGAGTGGGAATTGAACCCATAACCTCCAGGTCCCTGGCCGCCCAAGCATAATATTACTATTATTAAAAAATTAAATTAAATTAAATGATTAATAAAAACAACATTGTTATAAATATGCAATTATATACTGGGGTTCCCGACAAAGACATACATTTGGACAAAAAGGAATTTTTAATCAGAATGGAGGTTAATGAGCTGTATAACATTAAACTAATGAAGCTCACTTAATTAACAATTAAACGAAAAGTGGTGATACATGATGAAAACAAAAACTAAAATGAAAAATTTTGCACACAATTTAAAAATAAATAGTAATTATGAAATTATTTTTATTTGATAACAGGACAGGCCAGGACTCGACATGTTTTTAATAGAGCCATATTAACAAAATTCTTCAGTAGGCTGAATGGCTAATGTGTATATTGATACAGTAAATAAGTAAGGATGTCCATGGATTTTATAAACTTACTTGAATATCTATGATATGGAACATGTCTGCCCCACTGCCAGTCAGTCTGTTAGGTATCCTTATATCTACAGTGCAGCCAGGAAGCCTGCTTGGCCCATTATTTATCACCTAGAACAGCATAAGGAAATGAATTTGTGCATATCTAACTTTGTTTTAATTATATGAAGCCCATTTAACCATATTCACTTCATGAAATATGAAGACAATAATGTCATAGTGTTGTACTACATCAAGATAAATCTACATTTCTACTATAATAAAACAGTGTAAATAGTAATAAAAACACTCACACACCTGGAAAGTGAAGTTGAGAGGCTGAAAGTTGCATTCTAGGTCCTCCAGCTGAACAAAGCGAGAGGGCTCAATAGATTTTCCATAAATAAATGAAGAAGGAATAACCAAACTGCAAAGACAGATAAATACAGTTATTCCACCATTTCATGTACCATAAAATAGGTGTTGCCTGGTTAGGATACAACTGGCTAACACTGGCTTCCTTGCATCTGTTTTTTTTAAGTAATATTTTCTCATTTTTGGCCAAAATATAATTCTCAGTATATTTTCAAATGTAAAACTATCTTAAATTCAGAGACCAAGGTGTGCATGGATTCAGTCATTGATGTAGCAGTGTGATACATTATGTGACTGAAGCAAACTGGATTGATCTGAAGAGTAGCTTCTCGTTCTGTTTATCTGAATCACAGCAGGCTTTAATCATAGAATTCCTTGGCCCTAATAGTCCTGAAACTTCTTTGTCAGCGTGATATCGATCATGTTAAATTGGTGCTCAAAAGAAAAAAAACAAAAGTAGTTAAACTAAGCAAATTGCAATCTCAAAAGGGACAAACACAAAGTAATGCTAGTAGCAAAGTGTTTACATTTTCCAAGGTCATTTAGATTATTTTTGATATTTGAGTGTTCTGATATATAAATGAAAACTTTTTAAAATTGCATTCCAAATAACTTATATGGTTATGCAGAATGTTAGAGATCTCTGAACTCTGCACTTTATTCATCGATGTATGTTTTATCCACTGTTTATTACGTATTATTATGAACATTCATACTGTTTAATGTACTCTAGCAGTGGGGATGTGTGTGAGGCAGAGCCAGTCATGGTGAACCAGCAGGCTCTTTAGCTATGGTTTTCACCTTGTGTTGGTTTGAAGGGCACTGGTTCAACTGATTGCTTTATAATAGAAAGGAACAATTTTGCTCATTTTCTAACCACACACAGCCAGGTGTCACTTGAAAACATTATAATTCAATCAGCACTGCAAATGGTGGCTTACTGCTACTTTCACACACTTCATGTTTATTAGCATCAATACTTAACCAGGCTAATCTTGTGTTAGAATGGCATCAAAGCATCATAGCAAAACTAGTAAAAGCTGGACAAACTCACTCTTAATACTTTAATAAAAAAAAGCAGGTGTCAAATTTTTGGCTCTATAGTGGCAACAAATAACAATAAATATACTTTTTATTTTTATATTTTAATGAGAGGGGGGAGCACGGTGGCGCAGCAGATAGTGTCACACAACTCCAGGGGCCTGGAGGTTGTGGGTTCGATTCCTGCTCCGGGTGACTGTCTGTGAGGAGTTGGTGTGTTCTCCAAAAAGATTGGTGACTCAAAAGTGTGTGTGTGTGTTGCCTTGTGAAGGAATGGCACCCCCTCCAGGGTGTTTTCCAGGTAGGCTCTGGACCCACCGCGACCCTGAACTGGATAACCGGTTACAGATAATGAATGAATGAATGAATGAATGCATTTTAATGAGGGTGTAGCATGGTGTCGCAGTCACATAGATTCGGAGTGCTGGGGTTGTGGGTTCGAGCCCTGCTCTGGGTGACTGTCTGTGAGGAGTTTGGTGTGTTCTCCATGTGGGTTTACTCCAATGGTTCAAATGACACGTTGGTAGGTGGATTGACGACACAAAAGTGTCCCTAGGAGCAAATGTGTAAGTGAGTGTCGCCCTGTGAAGGACTAAGGACTGTGTTCATGCTTTGCATCCAGTGAGTCTGGGTAGGCTCTGGACACACTGCGATCCTGAACTGGATAAGAGGTTACAGATAACGAATGAATTAATATTTTAATGAAATATTCTTTGGTCTAATAAGAAATGTAAAGTATTCAGCTGCTCGTACATCTACGACATAAAGAAAGTACAAATCAATCTAAAGATTAATCTGTCTTTAAATACAAAAACAAATGTAATTGGACCAGGAGCACACCCAGTTTTTAATATGCACTGTAAATTTAGGTTTATTGCCTATTGAATGATGACACATTCTAATTACTATGAGTTCTGTTTATTTACTTAATTACATAAAGTTCAAGTGTATACATTTGTGGGGTTAAACTCACCCAGTCACAGCTGTGTCCACTTCATGCACCAGTGGGATGGACAGATTCCAGGTGTTGTCATGTAGTTTGTTCTTATGCTCTGGATTTGCACTAAGTTAGAGAAATAATACTCATCTTAAAATTTAAAGCAATTTTTAAATTTATCTTTCACAAATCATTTCGTAAGTAGTAGTTCAATCACTACACATAATAAGCACATGACAAGAAACTAAACACTGCAAGCTAAACACTGTGCTTCTGCAGTTTAGTAGCCTCTATAACATTTGTAAAAATGTTGTGCCAAAATGTTTTTTTAGTCTCCACTGCAAGACACCTAAAACGCATTAGGGTAGCTACCACAGGGCTGAATGTGAGCATTTTTCTCATTCAGTGGGTAATACAGTTTCATGAGAAAAGAAAACACATATGGCTGACATTAGTACAAATATGAGATCTTAGAAAGCAAGGCCATTTACATTTTCTTAAAAGAGCCAAATAAGGAGTCCAGCTTGTTAGGAACAAATGTAAACATTACAGAATTTAATAAATGAAGAGGACCATGTAAAGTTACTAAATGAGTAACTTTAGAGAGAAAGTCCAACATAAATGCCATTGAAACCTCACCTCTTGGCATGTGCAACAAACAGCAACGTCTCATTTTCACCAGACAGATGACTTGTGTCAAAAAGTACGGACAGATGATACTGAAAAAGAAACAAGAAATTGACATACATGAAAGTAAAATCATATCAAGCCATTACGGTGGCTTAGTGATAGCCTCCCAGTGCTGGGATCTTGGGTTCAAGTCCCATCTGGGTGGAGTTTCCCCATGTTCTCCCCGTGTCTGCGTGGGTTTCCTCCAGGGGCTCCGGTTTCCTCCCACAGTCCAAAAACATGGAGGGTAGGTGAATTGGCTTCTCTAATAACTGTCCTGGTGTGTGAATGAATGTCTGTATGTGTGAGCCCAGATATGGATTGGCGCTCTATCCTGGGTTAAACCCTAGTGCCCGATGCAGTCCTCCAGGTGGATGGTCGTTCCTGGTTGAGAGTACGCTGTGTGCGTTTGGCTGCCGCTTCTCACCAGTGTGTGTGGATTGAGCATTCTGAGCAGTGTGGATTGTAAAACGTCCTTGGGTGTCTAGAAAGGCGCTATATAAGTGTAAAGATACATACATACATGGTCTTCATTTGTAAATAAATGTTCTGTTCATATCAGCATCAAAGACTTTATACTACAGTCCAAAAACTCACAATTACATTTTATATTTATAATGTGTAAAATGTTATAAACTGTAATGCAATGTATAATAACAATATTTGTTTTATTATTTACCTTGAGACTTGAATGTGATTAATTCTATGCAATTTCTATTATCATATACCCTATTTTTGACATATTCATAAAAGAGCTAGTCATGTAATACACCAATCCACCAAATCATTAAAATAACATAACAGCCCCTTTACTCTGTCCTCACAGGACCACCAAACAGCAGGCATTATTTGGCTGGTGGATCATTCTAAATACTGCAGTGACACTGACATGGTGGTAGTGGGTTAGTGTTTGTTGCACAGCTACGAGTGGATAAGACACATCAGTGCTACTGGCATTTTAAAACTGTCTATTCATGTCCACTGTATTAGCCACATCTGCATTGCTACACCACATTGTATTTGCAAAGTCATCATCAATCTGTTGCTGCACAGTTTGTGTTGGTCATCTTCTAATCTTCCAGCAGCACTGATGTGTCTCATTCACTAATACCTGCATAACAAACACTAACACACCACCATGTCAGTGTCACTGCAGCGCTAATGATCCATCACCAAATTAAACTACATAGATTACACTTTCCACTGCATTCCTGTGACATTTCCCACATAAACCAATAATAAAATTAAGAAAATAAACTATTTAATTACAATATGATTTTTTTTATATTCTGCATTTTATCATTGCAATTAGCACGAATGGAACTTAGAACTTAGGGAGGAGCTGTTTAACGAGCTGTAGTTATACTGGCATATCATCACTCTCCAAAGAAAGACATATATCTCCAAAATATTAATTTAAGCTTATCTTTCTTTGAAAATCAGTGTAAAAAATTATACAATTATACAATAAAATAATTATTGTAATTATGGAGCATTTCTATTGGTCCATTCATCATAACAGTTTCACAGTACATGAAGGCTGCATTCAAATGGTGTAGTAAAATATAAATCAACAAAAAATAGAGATGCATTTTTTTTGTGGACAAAGATGATATATAAGCAAGGCATTGCATGATAATCAAAAACCAGTTATCTGCACAAATTTAATTCACAGCTTCACTTAATATATTGAGCAAACTACCAGATAGCTGACCAGCTTTGTTACCCACCTTGGTCTGCGCTCTCATGAACGGAAATCCCACACTGCATTTGAGGAAGTCCAGTAGTATCAGTGCACAGGAAATGCCCTTTTCTTCCTGGAAGAGAAACAGACATCACCATGATGCAGTCATGTGTTTTGGTGGTAATGGGAAAAAAAACATTATTGCTAAATATATATTAACATAAAAGCCCTTTTGTCTGCTAGTAGAATAAATGATGGTTGATTTCTGCATATTTCTTTTATGTAATACATTAAATATGCATTGTATGGAATATTGTATATGAACAAACTAACAGAGCGGGAGTCCCTTTTTGATTTGTGTGCACATATATCCATATATGTGCTTATACACACACACAAAGCAGAGACCTATGTTCATGTATACATATACAAAAAATGAACAGTAACCTGCAGACTGTTTTTGGGAGCTTGTCTAAACACTGCGTAGCTTCTCCAGCTGGTTTGTGTAAATAGTAGGGCCTTGACCTTTTGTGAGGAGTGAGCATTCCTGCTGTGAGAGTTCATGGAACTTGCCCTTTACACTCTTTCTCTCTCTCTCTCTCTCTCTCTCTCTCTGTGTGTGTGTGCGTGTGTGTGTGTGTGTGTGTGTGTGTGTGTTGGCAGGGGGTAGTCGGGGCAGAAGAAAGCTGAGATCCATCAGATGTCTGACATGAATAATGCTGATAAAACAGACAAACTGGCACTCATGGAACACTGCACTGGGGAAGAAGTTGAGAAGCTCCGTGTGAGCCAGAGTGCGTATACTTTCCCCTTCCCCAGTTTACACTGGAGCTATTCTTAGCTCTGCTGCAGAAATAACAAAAGAAACAAAAGTAGAACTGGAACAAAAAATATCAATAAATAGTCTGCGCTAGATAATGGGTTGATAGGGCTCAGCACTGTTTGTGAAGCATGCATTCCTTACAAATAGTGCTGCTTTAGGAAGGGATCAGGATATTTTATCTGTGTATATTTTATTTGGTTTGAAAGTTTGTTCTAAATCACTTGTTTCCCCCTTTACTGGGAATCATTCGACACAATGTATACAACGTGCTCCTCTTCCTCTGCACCTTCTGCACATATAGTCCCTAGTGAATGAGAACACTAAGCCTTGTAAAATCAGCTTGACCACCCAAGCTGTTATAAAGTGCATAGAATTTTCCCATACAACAATATCAACTCACAAGGCTATTTCTGGAAAAAAAATAATAGGTGAATACATGAGGCTTTGTTGGTAATGCTTTCCATGAATCTTGTATTCATAATGCTTATAAATGCATTTATAAAGTAATGTGAATACAGAACACATGAGCATTTCAGGAGTGTATGAATTAATAACATGAGTAAATTAAAAGGCAGTACTCTCAAGCTTAATGGGTTAAAATGCAGAAGTCTGCATTAATTATGTCATTCCACATTTACTTATGATTTACATTTTGTACTGACAGGATTAAGCCTGCATTTCTGACCTATGTCTGCTTCTATGTCAAGAAATGACTAAGATAATTAATAATTAAATAATTGGTTTAACCATTTTTTTTTTTTACATTTCTTTCTGCATTATGTAATTATGTTTAGGTTAAAATCACAATTGCATTCCAATACATTTTGGTATTGAAATGAGATTAGAATCATCAGATTAGTCATATGTAACTTAGGACAGGTTACTAAAGCATTTGAATTGTTAAAAAGGTTGGAACACACAATTTAGAAACAAAAATATTCTTTTAAATAATCACGTCTATGCTTTCTATGTATTCACCAAGCATACTGTCATACTCTAAATGAGGTCACACATACACAAATTTGCAAACTGTCATGTGACTGCAGGACGTTAAGTAAATGTCACTTAGGGACATCATGATGTAAAATAGAAGGATAAAGCTCTCTAAGGAACATTACAGACCTTATAAAGGCTTTCACAATGGGCTCTTATGGGATACTGTTCTGAAATTCACTTATCGGAATGAGCTAAATGTCCCAAATAATTCACATTAACTTACACCATGCTCTCATAAGTAGTACTCATTACTGCTCCAATAGTAGGGGAGAGGAGGACTTGGAGGATAAAGGAATTTCTTCTGTTTCTGCATCACCAAGGCATCAACGTTGAGGAGGACCACAAGGCTTAGGGTTTCTTGTGAGACTGGGTTTTTTCAGGCAGTTGGATGATAATCAACAGGAGTATTCAGTGCCACAGTGCAGTAAGTGTACATAGAGGGCACTCAAAACACCTTTGATCATTAAAATGACAAATGGAACACCCTTAAGCCTTGTTGTCCCTTCATGCATGCATTGTTGTGTACTCTCAGTTTACATGAGTGCAATTTGGAAGTGGGCTAAAGAGTGGATATGTGCAGCCTTTCTAGGATGTTTATTTAGTGCTGTGTTTTTGTCTCTTTCTCAGCCTCAATTACTTTGACTTATGATCTGTTTATGTTCTTTCTCTGCAGGGACTGTATTCTCAGAGGCTTTTAAATGTGAATAAGTACACATGAGACCTGTTTCTCTTTCACCAATTCCATTCTCAGTCTCTCACTTCTTCTAATGACACTGCCACATGGGCTTTCTTACTCTTCAGCCAATGCACAACCCTCACTATCAGCCAACCAGTGAACAGGCAACTGAAAAACATTCACAAATCACAGGAGGCCTAATAAAACACCTAAATGTGCTCACAAATTCTTTTTGTAGGATTGAGTTCTTGTTATGTGACCCTTGTATTCACCTAGTAGTGATTTGCTATTGGAAATCCTTTTTTTTAAGCATTAGGTAGTTTATTCCTCTTGATCTTATTACTGTTTTTAAACAGTCTGGAAAACCAAATACATCAGGTTGCAATGATTTTTAGGCACAAGTGAAAACGTGCGTGTCATTAAATTATTTTCCCTTCTGAGATCTTATCTCATAAACTTTAGCTAAATAAAACCATTTTGCAATGAATTTCACAAACTTTTTTTTAATCCAAATACAGCCTTGCCCCAAATGGCTTCTTATTTGAACAGAGGGTTACAAAATCATTAAAGACATGCCTGGAAATATGTAGGTTATTAAATTAATACATATTATTATCTGTTTATTAACTTTTTTTTTTTCAAAGTTTTCATTAGGTTTTGTTACGTTCTCTAAATTTTCAATCACAATTATTCCTCATACTCCTCATGTGCACTGTAACTAGCTGCTCTGGTTGTATGCTTATTGATACCCCTGCTTGCATTTGTGAATGTGAGAGAGAGAGAGAGAGAGAGAGAGAGAGAGAGAGAGAGAGAGAGAGAGAGAGAGAGAGAATATCTCATGAAAGTGTGTGTGTGGTCATGATATGGATGGGTTAAATGCAGAGTTTCTGTATCCCCAAGAGGACAAATAAATTATCACATCTTCTTCATATGTAACACCTTAGTCTCACTGGGAAGTATTTAGTTTCTTTTTCATCAGTAATATGGCACTTCCCTTGTAACGTTTTTTAACTGAAGGGAAGGAAAATATGACCTCTGCCTCCAATTATAGCCCACTGTGTGTGTGCCTACATAACAGTGGCCCTAAGTAGACTCAAATAGCCATGCAAGAGCTTCTGAAACAAACAGGCTGGTGCAATTCCAGTCCAGCACATGGTTAAGTTGTCAAGGAAAGCAGAGTGAGAGAGAATGGAACCCAGTTAAAAAAAAAAGAGGAGCATAAAAATTTACACATGGCCCGGCAGAGGGGGGTAGAGAGTCCCCAAGGGACATGCCTGCCCTCCACCGAGTGAGAACTGGTTATATCAACACTGCTGACTCGGTGCCGAAATTAGAGGTCTTATTGCACCTACAGTAATACAACAGTAAACACAGTGCTAACTCCTACACCTAGTCTCAATATTGTTCAGACTCTCCTAATGCTTTATCAGCTTTTGGACTGGTGGAGGTTGTATGGCAGACATATATATCCTGCTTTAATAAGTGTTCTTTAAATATTGTAGCAGATAAGCAAATTGGCCAATTATATTTAGCACTATGGAAATATTTTAAAATTAGTGGAGTGGGAGGGTAATTCTGATTAAAAAGACAACAATGTGTTCAAATGGCTAAAATAAGTTAATGAATGCCAGAGTTAACAAGATCAATTCAAACATACTAAAAAAACTTCCTTTTTCATGTCGTGGGGATGCTTGAATTTTTATAATCTACATGAAAATATAAACATTTGAGAATGAGTACATGTTATTCTACTTTATTTCAGTGTATATTAAATTCTGTCCCTTTAATCTTTTTTAAACAACAAATAATTCTATGAAAACCTAAACTATGTTTTTTAATACCGCCAAGTCTCTAGACAGATGAAACGTATCTGAGCTAACTAACACTAATCCGAACCAGAATTGATCTCAAACCTACTTTTCTGTTTCCTGTCTGAAGGGATATCCATATATTGTTAGAGTCTAAGAAAGAAGTCTGTTCAATGTCTCACAAGGATTACTTCACAACCCCTTCAAGGGAAATTGGAGGAAATGTTCTACTACATGCTACTGATAATGGCAGAATGCATTCTGGAAGAAAAGAAAACATCTTTAGGAAGCTGCAGGAGATATACCGGTCAACTTTAGAGATGCTCCCTAAGGCTGAGATAGGACAATATTCAGTTTCTTCTCCAAGCCTTATCAGTAAATCTGCAGTCCCTCTCGTTTCTGGCACTTTATTTTTTTCCCAGACACTCTGCTGCCTTTAAGAGACGTGCCATCTTTTTTTTTTTATTTATACATTTGTGTGCAGTAGTCACTCACCCTCTGAAGATAGTTGATGTAATGAACGTCTTTGGAAAAATGTAAGTAGATGTTGGTGTCATAGGCATCATCCCCAGCATTTGAAATGTTTAAATTAAGTGAGACATTTTTCACTCCTCCCAAGGCAAGATGAGGTCTGCTATATTGTCTGAGAAGAAATATAATCAGAAAAGAATGAGAGGGCAAGTTAATCTTTAGACAGTCTTAAAAGAATATAATAATATTCACTCAAATATATATTCACGTTCAGCCATCTCAATGTGCTATTAGCATTATAGATGCAGAACTCAAAATCATGTTTCCTTCTGTTCTGCTATTCTCTAGTTATGTCAGAATAGCTACCATGGCTACGTAAATAGAAGACTTCAACTAACACCCACTATTAGCTGTAAACTAATATGGGACTGTGACTAACAGAAAAAAATAAAAATAAAAACATTAACAACATTTAGAAACAGCTATTCCAGACTGGTATTTCTGCCTGACTTTTAGGAAGAGTTTTTCATACACTACAGCAACAATGAAATGAATATTACATTAGAATTGTGTAAAGCACTAAATAGCACACTTTCTAAATCCATCCATTATCTGTAACCGCTTATCCAATTTAGGGTCGCGGGGGGTCCAGAGCCTACCTGGAATCATTGGGCGCAAGGCGGGAATACACCCTGGAGGGGACGCCAGTCCTTCACAGGGCAACACAGACACACACACATTCACTCACACCTACGGACACTTTCGAGTCGCCAATCCACCTGCAACGTGTGTTTTTGGACTTTGGGAGGAAACCGGAGCACCCGGAGGAAACCCACACGGACACGGGGAGAACACACCAACTCCTCACAGACAGTCACCCGGAGCGGGAATCGAACCCACAACCTCCAGGCCCCTGGAGCTGTGTGACTGCGACACTACCTGCTGCGCCACCGTGCCGCCACACTTTCTAAAGCAATTTGTTAAAGGTGACTGTGTGAGAAGGGAGAGTGTGAGTTCCAATTAAAGGAGGGGAGGTAAATGTAACAGCAAACCCACTTCAAACAAAACATATGAAAGCCACAGAAAAACTGCTAAGAATGCCTTGACTGCCAAGACTGCACCTTCAAATCACAGAAAAATTAATTTGCAAAATCAACGAAACCACCTATAAAGTCATATAATATTTTATAACTCACCAACTTTTTATATTTTATCTACAACCTTTTTTTATTCTTATATTTTTTTACTTTACATAATTCTTACAGCAAAATCAATATTACCCTGTTTATGTAAATTATTTTAAAGTTCAGAGGCTAAACCCACCCCAAACCACCCACTCAAAAAAAAAAAAACACAAAACACAAAAAATACACCCATTTGAATATAGCTGGGAGAACTGCTGTATAAAATACTGCCACCGCTGCTTTAGAACTTTGTGAGATGTCAGGTGGATGACTTAATTTGAAATGACTGGCGCTCTGCACTTTTAAATGATAAACTCTCACACACACACACACACGCACACACGCGCACACGCGCACACACATACGCTCTTTTCTAGTGAGAACGACCCTTCAGTTTCTTTTAAATGTCCATCGCACCTTTTCAAATTCAACTGCAGTGGGGGGTGGAAGGAGGAGGAGGGAGTGTGAGCCGCCGAAGCTCAGAAAAACTCAGAGGAGACACTGAACTGAAGACAGCACCCTGTATTGACTGTTAGTCAGTGACAGACGCTATGAATAATGTATACTGAAATACGTTTAAAAATATCACCATTACTGAAACATGTAATTTCACAATAAATATTGAGCATTATCTTGAAGTATAAAACATTAAAAAGAATAATAAATAAATAAAAGTAAAAAGATCACATTTTCAGCAGTAGATTTATACCATCAGAGAATGTAACTGTTTTTTATATTTCAAATAGAGTTAAATAAATATCTGATTCTCACTGGCTGATAAAAAAACTCGTTCACAAGGCGGTGTGAATAGCCAATTAAAGCATAACTGAATATAATTCTAATATATATGGCTATAAAAGCTTACAGTATACATAAGTAATTTTGCAGACTGCAGATCTGTCTAGAAAAAAAAACAGATGACTAGTAAAAATGATCATGCTATACCTATGCCAGTTGTACATTAGCCTCCTTTTCTTTCTGAATCATAAACAGGTGAAGTCTATCATCTACAGCTCTGTTTAAACAAAACAATGTCTAGCTGAATGAACGTGTGTAAGCTACACATGACTTCAGCCCTTCATGTTAGGGAAATATTTGAGCCAAATAGACAAAAAAGCCCAAACTCTGAGTTCTCATTAAAAGCTGGAAGATGGATGACACCCACAGCCGGTGCATGCCAAGCATGTGTCAGGGCTCCAGTATTCACAGTAGTCTCACCATCCACTCAAACTTTAAGACGTCAAGGCACTGAATGAAAGTATGAAGGAACTGAGGGGAAGAATTGGCAGATGGCTTACCCAGAGAGAAGCAGTTCCCCTTGCAGCATAAGGTCAGCAGCACAGTCATCTGACAGGCAGTTCTTCTCAAACAATGTCTGTGATAAGACAAAAACAGAACAGGATGTTTGCACTTTTAATTTTAGTGTTATAAAAGAAGAATCATATACTAGAGGGCACTGTTGTGTAAGGATTTAGACACTATGTTGGGAAGTACATAGGCATTTTTTTCTGATTATGGGAGAAGCACACTCATCATTCTTAAGGATGAAGTTCACAGAAATGTTTTTCAATTATAATTAAAATCTGTAAGAATGTAAAGTACGAATTTGACACCCTTAAAATTTCACAAGTACAGACAAACTGTGCATGGTAAGAATAACAGGTTTAAATGCTTTTCTAGTAGATCAAAGATGTGCATAAATGGTTACATCCAGAGAAACTGGATATAACCGAGAAAGCTAAAACTTGTGAGCAAACACAAGGAAAGAGATAGGCTTTGCACAATTAAACTCATCAGCCACTCACATTGTTCTTAAGGAAAGTGAATCACCATTATCATGAGGTAACGTAAACCAGAATGTGCAGAAAATGAAAACTTCACAGATTGCTAAGCAATTGTGAAACCAGTGCCATGTATAACTTTTAAATTAGCTATAAAATAAACTAGATTGGTTAAGCACTTATGGTCTGTTCTAAGCTTCACTAATCAGAGTTGCACTTTGTAGTTCTACATTTACAGACTGTAGTTCATCTCTTGCTCTGCAAACTTTGCTTGCTGCCCTTCACCCTGTTCTTCAATGGTCAGGACCACCACAGGACCACTACATAGCAGGTTTACTAGGGCTGAGACAATTTTGAGATTCGGATATTCGTATTCAGCCTTGTCAACATAAAAGTCTTGAACAAAGCCTAAAACAGCCTAACACGCTACAGAAACCTACTTACAACGAAGCACGGAAAGCTACATTTCAGTTTGTCAGCTTTACACCTCAAAGAAGCTCTGATTTGTTTACACTCTGTGCCCTTAGTGGCTCAGTGTAACGCACAAGTTAGCGAATGACTGCGAGCAGATATAATTTTTACAGCAGGCGCTGAGAGCTGATTTGCTGAACAATATGGCAGGACCCAAATATTCGGGTATTCAGATATTGTTAATTTGAGATATATTCAGTTTCAAATTTTGAGATTGTGATATTTTTGGATAAATGTGATTACCGATAAGGGCAAGGCTCCACCACATTCAGGCTCCAGCAGTAAGAACAATGCTGTCCCCATTCCACCTGTATGCAGGCTCATCAACATAAAAGTCTATGTGCAAATGAAGTCTAAAACTTAGTCATAAACAGCTTAACATGCTAAAACAATACACTTGCAACAAAGCGAGGCGCAGTTCATTTAGTCAGCTTTGTGCCTGAAATTAGAGCACCTCCGCTAAAACTGGTTAAATTGTATAAACACTGTGGCCTTAGTTAGTTAGCTAGTTAGCAAGTTAGCAAGCAAGAGAGCGTTGCAAGAAATGTGTAGAAACAAGGAGGTGGTCATAATATTATGGTTGATCAGTGCACTCTTCTCAAGAGTGTTAGACTGAGCAGAAGTCATTGGGTATCCGTAATAAAAGTGTTATATATTTTATAACACATGGGATTAACTAAGCTTTTAAATAGCTTAAACAAATGGATGGCCAGTGTAATCGAACCTCATTCCTGGCTCTGATCTTTTCTCCCTTTTTCCATCGCAGAACGGGAGAGAGAGAAGCAAGGTCATGCTCATGATGCCCGTCCAGCACATGCTTGCCCAGGCTGTACAATGCTTCAAAAGAGATGGCTGCAAATACATCCTTTACCTCTTTCTGTGGAAAGAAACAAAGGCACATGTCAAAATGTATGGCAAAGTATCCACCAAGTTACAAAAACCATAACATCCACAACAGAAAATTTTCAATCAGCTGTAACTTTAAATAGACCTCATCATCCATCCATCCATTATCTGTAGCCGCTTATCCAATTTAGGGTCGCGGGGGGTCCAGAGCCTACCTGGAATCATCGGGCGCAAGGCGGGAATACACCCTGGAGGGGACGCCAGTCCTTCACAGGGCAACACAGACACATTAGACCTCATCATGAATTATACAATTCATGCTGTTTTTGTGTTTCTCTACACACAAAGCCAGATTTCTAACAGACCTGGTAATAGCTACTATATATCAATTACTCTGTTGCCACAGGTTAAAAAGCTTTACATCTGGAGAAAAGTCTAAGAAGTTATAATACTCTAGTCTCTGCTTGACTAAAAAGCTAGCAGAGTATTAAGCTGTGTGCCAATAAAGTTGGCCACCAAGGGCTACCAATAGGTCAGATGGAAAAAAAATGCCTGGCAAGATCCCTCCAGCCACATTTCAGGAACCGTTAGTCTGGTGAGGCAAGATGAATCCAGAAGAGGAGAGTTTCCCTTGGCACATGACTTGGAAACACTCAAAAAAAATACTGAACAGGATTAAAACCCCATGTTCATTAAGGATTACTGATGATGGGAAAAGAAGACCTTTTCTGCTCCTCTGCCCATTAAACATCACTCATCCCTTTGATGTGGCCTGCTGAGATTTGCTTTCATCTCATTGTCTTCTGCTACAAAGATAAAAAGGCAAAAAAAAAAAAAAACCCAACTCAGCATCACTGGTGTCTGCTAATGCAAAGTCAAGCCCTTTCTGTAAACATGGGTCTTTTCCGGTTGCTGTCATAGATCCAGCTGCCTCTACCTAGTTCCCTCCCACCCCCAACAACTTCTTTTTAAGTTTTATCGCCTGCTCTTCCTCTATCCACCCACCCATCCCTTTCCTCAGCAGTGGTTACACAGAGCATTTTGAACATATCAGGACACAACAGACACTGAGCTCAGAATCCTCTACAATCCCCTGAGAGTCTGGAGTCTATGCATGATGATAGAACTATGGCATAAAAAACTTGATTAAAGATAAATTTCTCTACTAAATATAAATTTCCTAAGTGATTAATATCAAGCAAACAATACGTTTGTTTGTTATAAAAAAGTATTTGTTAATGGACAAATATTTGAGGATTATGAATTTCTAAACACTACCACTTTAGATACTGTTAAGTATACTAGGATGGTACAATGCCCATTTGCTTGTATACAAATAAGAATAAACAATTTCCTGATATTAGCGTCAACCTCTTCTTATTTAATATATCATCCATTTTTGTTGATTTGCAGTGTATTACATCATTTGAACACAGCAGCTTTTTATATTCTCCACAAGTTTAGTAGAACTTCAGTCACAATTCTAAAAGACCTGACAGTTTTTCACAGTTAGAAATACAGCAGACTGAGAATATAGAGGAAGTCATTGAAAGCCTGTGTCAACAAAATCCTATCAGGGTGAGAATTAGAAGTAAATAAAACACATAATTACTGCTAAAATCTTTGTTTAACCTCCACCTATACCCCCACCACCCAAAAAAAATCCTGAATATACTCCTTCATTCAAAAAGGGACTTATTCTACCACTTTTCCAAGTTAGTACTTAATTATGACCCTGGGGTCTTAATAAAACCTTTGTGAAATGCATTAGTCAAAATACCACAAGGATCAAACAACGTCAAACAACACAGCAACATTTGTACCATGTCTAAACAGCCCTATTCAGTACCACTGGTTTCAGTGCTTGTTAAGAATCAGCCTCTGTTTACTCCAAATTTGTGGTGCCCAGGAGTGAGTGTTTAACATCGTATTTGTTCAAGTTCTGAGTCCAGAGCTGTAATTAGACTCAGACATTTATGTGAGAGTGCCAAGATGAAGTTAAACTAAGAAAAAAAAACAGGTGTGAAGTAATTTTACAGAACAAAATATGATGAAAAAGTGAATGAAGAAAAACAATTAACTGAATATGGGTTAAAAAAAAAGTAAAAGTATAATGTTATCTGTGATAAACAGAGTAGCAGACAATGGTATTTCCTGGATCAAGGACTGAAAGTGAAATTATCGGTTTTCTATTGTTCCAAAATTGCCCTGATAAGATAAGGTAATCCTTAAATAGCCCTTTTCTACCAAAATAACTCTAGTTCTTAAACTGGTTCCATACTGACTTACAAGATCCTTGGTGCTTTTCAGCGAACGAGCCTATGTTTAATGGAAACGAAGATACGTCACAGAATACATCATCAACAAAGGGAGTAAAAAGTGGCAAAGGGGCAGTAAACAGAAGTTAGAGGATGGCAGAGCATATAGACTACCTGCAGGCATTTGATCTGTTTTTACAGAAGTTTTAGTCCAAAAAAGCAAACATGGACCAACTTATTGCAATAAGAAGACTACACATGCTCTTCATGTCGTTAGTGTGGGGTGATATGAGCACAAACCAATATCATGATTAAATGCCCATTTTACCATAATTATGATTAATGAACGATTATGTTGTTTTTGTATTTTTGACCCTCATAGTTCAGTGATGAGGCTTGTACTATAAATCTGGTCCTGTATTAAAGCTGGGATTTTTTTTTTGTAATGTTGCTGGGAGCTTGTTCCTGTCTTGTTTTTTGAACACTGTTAATTTATGTATTTCTCAGTGTTTACATCAAAACACAGCACATCCAAACCACAGACGGTATGTTTGTCTTTGGTATGAGCTGCTCGAGTCGCTTGGTCTGCCTTGGCATTTAGGTTGCTTCCATGTGGCAGAATCACATGACTACATCTTGGAAGCATGGTTTTAAAGGGACAGTACATGAACACACAGTGGAGACATAACATAATCAAAATAATCAATTCTGAATCAATTGTAAACCTCTTTTTGTTGGTGGAAATGTTGCTGTTCAAAATTAGGTTTGCGAACCAGAACGCAGCCTGTTCCACGTTGGGGGAAATGTTAAAAGTCATGTGTCACGAATCACGTGGCGGACTGACGGAGGCGGACACACTTGCTAAAACACAGATACTTTAATATAACAAAACAAAGAAACAACACGATTTGAATAGGAAACAAAACGAAACTACTAGGAAACAAAACGACTTGACTTGGAGTGGGAGAGAATCAACACGACATGACTTGGTAAGAGAAAGACACAAAACGACATGACTAGGAAACAAAACGACATGACGTGGAAAGACAATGAAACGACTTGACTGGGAAAGAAACAACACAAATGACCGATACACGGAAGTGACATAAGGGAGCTTAAATACATGAATAGTCGAGACACACCTGAAACAGATAACGAGGACGGCAGACAAGGATGCGGAACAAAGGCGGGACAAGGGCGGAGACATGGACAACAACAAACAGAGCCATGTGCTGAAAGAGCACATGGCAGGGAAAACAGAAGTGACAGGATGAGGGCGTGACATCATGATGAAAATTTACAATGTTACAGCAGGTTAGGTATAGCAAGACACAACAATAAAAAATAGGTAGAAGAAAAAACTAAAGCCTAACAATGTGAACATATTAATAGAAATCTGATAAATAAATAAATATATACATACATACATAAATATAAGCCCCATCATATGAGAACACTCTGTGTAAAGGCATTTATGTGAAGCGTTTTTTCTTACAAAGTGTGTTTTTACAGGAGTTAATCAGTTATGAAAAGAACAGTGCAAGGATCAGTGCATTCAAGGTTATGGTTGAAGGTTATGCCCTGGGGGTCATTTAAGACTAGAGGATCGACATCCAAACTTCAGCCTAGGACTCCAGGAGTCTATGTGCCATTTCACTAGGCCACATGAGAATAGAAGTGCATGAATGATCCCTTTTTAGCCAGTAAAAACAAGCATGTGTATGGTTCATTATGTATCTACACCTCTTTGCAATGGTTCAGACATGCCAATCTGCTGCAATAATACAGCCACTGCAAATCTGAGACATTTGTAAACTCAGCAGTAAGAAAAGCAGTTTGCTCCTCATGAGGATATAATAGAGGTCATATCTGTGTTCTGGCTCAAGTTTTTATTAGTAGGTTAATAATGTTCCCCGTTGCCCACACCCTGGCTCCCATCTCCTCCACCACAACCATCCCTTCACTCCATCGCTTGTTCCACTATAAACCAGTTTATTTTTAGAACTGAGATTAGCCCGAGCTGCAGCCGAGCCTGGGGAGCTACTGGTGTTAACAGCTTTTTGCTTTTAATTGGCCCAGTGAAACAGGCCCCCAAACAACTGTTCTTTACATGCCACTCATATACATCAGCACGCACAAGCCAAACAGGCAACTCTGTTGCCAAAAGCCCTCATTGTTTGAAATGTGTTTAGCTGGAGTGGGCTCTGTTTTCACCCATTGTTTCCATTTAGACTAGCAAAACATTCACTGACAGATTCAGCTTTAACTGTACACATTCTCAGGTCATAAGTTACAGCCTTTTTAAAATAAAAACAAAAACAAAACACAGCTTAAGTGTAAAAATATGAATCATATTTTTTGGGTTTCCTCTCACAATCCAAAACAGACATTGGTAGGTGTGAGTGTGTGATATCCTATGATGGACTGGCACCCCATGTAGGGGCTGATCCTGCCTCGTGCCCAGTCATTCGTGGTAGGTTTTACCTGGAGTTTTAATAAGGCTTTGCTCAATGTACCTCAAAGATCAAACAACACAGCACTGTTCTTAACCTAAACAGCCCTGTTCAGAAATACTTGTTTTGGAACCAGACTGTTTACTCAAAACAAGAGGTGCCCAGGAGTGAGGAGCAATGAAAAAAAGTGACACTGGGTCACTTTCACTTTGTTTTATCAACACAGATGAGGAACTGAGACATCATGGAAGTGCCTGTTATCTATGTAAAACACAGCTGACTGTGTCCTGTTTTATTTCAGTTTGTTGGATGTTATGAGACTCCCAGATTAATTTGGTCATGCACATTGAAAATAATTTTTCATATGATCACTGTCCATGAATATTTTTTTATATAATAATATAATTTTTTTGTGAGTTTTTAGTTTATATCATTTGAACACAGCAGCTGTCCTTCATGTTGTGTGAAAATTTCATTATGAATGGACCAATAGAAATGCTACAAAATTACTTGGTATAAAATATTTTTTTACATTGACCTCTACTGAAATTTAAGGTATTCATTTCTCCTGGAAATATACTTTTTTGGAGATACATGTTTTCCTTTGAACAGCGATAATAAATTCCCTTTAAACACATCCAATAGAAATGGAGTATGGCTATGTGTCACGCCTTCGTCCCGTCAGTCTGTTGTCCCCGCCATGTGCTTTATTCGCACATGGCTATGTTTTGTTTATATCCTTGTCTCCGCCCTCGTCCCGCCTCCTCGTCCGTGTCATGTGTCAGCCCGTCCTCGTTATCTGTCCAGGTGTGTCTCGTTTGTGTCTGTATTTAAGCCCTCTTGTGTCACGTCCTGTTTGTCGTACATTTCTCTTTTCTCTTTTCTCATGTCTAGTCGGTCGTGTTTTCGAGTCTGTCCGTCTGTCTCCACAGTTTCTCCGTGTCTGTTTCCCTAGTCGTTGTTTCGTGTCGTAGTTTCTTTTCCTCTCTCGTTCCTTCGTTTTGTCTTTAGTCTGTCAGTCCCGTTTGCCCTGTTTAGCTCCCCTTGTTTAGTTTAGCCTGGTTAGCTCCCTGTTTGTTTTCGTTTTGTTAAGGTCTCTGTTTTGTTGTTTTCCTTTATTAAAAGCTGTGTTTTAGCGAGTGCGTCCGCCTCCCTCAATCCGCCCCTCGCTCCTGACACTATGACATTTTTCACTTTCGACTGTTGTTTAATATCTTAGCTAATAACGTAAGCTTCGGCCATGGGTAGTGTATGCTGTATTCCTGTGTCTTGTTGTCATGTCAGGTAAGCTTGTGTTTTCACAGTTTACAGTATGCTGCCTTTCTATACAATATTTTGTCCATATCATTTTTTTTGTTTGTTTGTTTTATGTTTTTTTCATACTTGAATTAATGTGAGCCTGGAAGCATATGCAATGTCAAGTCAGAGAATATATAAGATAATACTGAATGTTTAAGTTACAATTTTAGCTTGCAAAGAGCTACTCAGGCTCTTGTAGCAAGGATCAAAAACAATTTACAGAGAGCTTGTTCGATTTGTGGTACACATAGCAAAATAGATGCTATGTCATTTGCTTATTTTATGTTCATTTTACTCAACTGTATAGTATATTATTTACTTTTGCCTCATTTTTGTAATACATCCTTTTACTTATCACATTGCGGAATTCTCTTTAATTCCTGTGATATTTTTGACTTTGTGACTTTGTTTTATTGCATTTGGAGACATTCTGATTTGTGGGTATCATATAAAGTTCTCATTCAGCACTATTATGTGCATTCAAAAACATTTAGTAATGAAAGTGTAGAATGCAGGGTATTATAAAGTGTTGGTGTCTGTTCATTCCCACACTTACTAGGTCAATTATCCCTCATATGAGGATCATTAAGAGTGACCTCATGCTTTGAACATGAGGCCAAGGATAAATAGTAGAGCTGACTGCATGATAGATAAGGCAGTAGTTAAAGACATAATGTGGTGTTAAACGCAAAGGAAATTGAATTAGCATTAATCATCAATAAATCAGAGTACAGCTTCCCTCCAAATACGGACAGAAATGGAGCCAAATACATTTACTACTCCTATGCCGTTCAGTTTAACCCCTACGCTTGTGAGAGGGAAGGTGAGGCAGATAATGTTATGGCTTGCTTTATTAACACTAGGAATCAAGGCAGGATTTGATCTACTGAAACTGTTTTAGCCTATCTGGAAGAAACAAAATGGCCAGACAACATTAGAGCTCATGCCAGGACTGTTTCACTCATGCAGAGGGAGGGGGCTATGATGATGTCAGTGAGGCATGCTCAGATCATGCTTGGCTGATGTTAGCTCCCTGTTCTCACATGGATGAGGTCAGTCTGCTTCACACATGCACATATCACAGTGAGCAACTGGTCACACAAAGCTGCCCACAAACTGCTTTGAAATCATTTTTGTACATTAGAGTTGCTTGAGAACAAATTTGTCTAGAACCAACAAAATCATCTCTATAAATAATACAGTTTTATAATCATAACTACCTTAAAGATTGAGGTGGAAAATTGCCCCAAGATCTGTAGATTATATTAACTTGAACCAATAGACATTAAGTTTAGACATATTATGAGCTATTTTCCCAGACGAATCAAGCCTAATCCTGGACTATATCCTCCTTTCAATGGAAAATTCCGATTCAAAATACTGTGTAGTCCAGGACTAGGTTTAATCCCTGCCTGGAAAACCACTCCAAATACATGGAATTTTTCAAATGGAAACATGGAATTCTTCAAATTCTTCAAGATTAAAAAATATTCAGTAGTGACCACTGACAGATACCAGAAAATATACATCTAAATTATATTTTGCTCAACCACACCATGTATTATCAGTCTCTGAAAAAAACCTGATCCATCATTATTTATAGGCATTGCTGGGTATGTGCTTTTAATAAGACCGCCTTGCTCCATTTTTCTCAATGCTCTCCTTGTAACAGTTTTGTATTAGGGGAGGTGGTCAAATGTAATTGTGATAAGCTCAAGTTTACAATATTATTACACTTTACACTATGTTTACTATTTTTACTACTCACTTGAATAAAAAAGTGTGACTGACAGTTGTCTACTTGCTCTAAATATGCTTAGGTATACACAATAACAAAGCCCTTAATGTACTTTCCATTTTTATGTAAACACTAAGTTGAAGCAGTGGTTAAACATCTTCATACGTATATATCTCATGCATGTGTTCATAAGACTCTAGAATCCTGTCTGGGTCTCCCACAGATCTTAACCAAACCAGAGCTGTGGTGCTAATATGACTATGACAAATGCACTATGTCAAATTATATTCAGGTGAAAAACTGCTAATAAGAAAATAACAGTGATAATTAGATGTCATTCAGTGTCTGTACATTTATGATGATTAAGTAGGACCAACATTCCCTGAGTAAATACACTATATAAGGTACTGAGTTTAACTAACACATGTGGAAATGTTACTGAAAGCTTGACAATTCCAATCTTCTTTCCTGTTAAACAAAGTGCTGCTGCAATGTAAACACTATTAAACTGCTGTTATGTACAGGCTTAAGCAGCTTTATACAGGTAACAGTTATTAAACACTACACATATATCTAAGCATGTCAGAATATTTACAACACACAACACCTAGTTGTACACACCTCTAATACCATTGCAATAACGTATTATCTACAGTTTCTGAATTTGTGACTACAGTCTATCAGATAATCCTCTTCACAATTTTGGCTGAACGAAGAGCATGCCAGTGTATCCCTCAGGTTGTAAAATCTGTGAGTACATCTGAAACTCATGATCAAATGCAGAAACTCATTTTTCAGCCATTAGCCTGTGTATTAAACTAATTTTCCAAACAAATCCAAATTACAGCCTTCCAAAAGATATCTGTTAAGCCAAAAAGAAACCCTAAACTGCTACACTTCCAGATTCTGGACACCCAGAACAGAGCCTTTTCTCTTAAGCTTTTAAAGGACTTTTTCCCCATGGGAAAGAGTCACACATACTCCAACACATAGCTAATGAGTTAAGAGCATAATGTCTATATGGAACAGAAATGTTTAACATTTAAATGTCTGATCATTTAAATTGGCAGCAAACCCACTCCATCTGTGGTGCATGTCCCCATTTTGCCCTCTTAACTGTAGCACACATATAATACTTTCCTCCTTCTGATCCTTACACACACTCATTGTCTCCAGATGACACTCCACATAAGCTCCACAAACATATGGGACAGTTTTTTTATGCTATGTGGTTTATACATTTTTCATACTTAGACCATTTCTATATTTAAAAAGACTAGAATCATGCTTTTTTTGCATATTCACAAATTCAGACCACCTCTCAAAGTGGTCTCTGTACAATTTGTCTGTGCTCTGATTGACTGCTCCATTTTTACATGTTTTGCCTTATGGTTAATAACCCTCAAGGCTTGCTGCAAACACATAGCTATGACTTTATGGCAGTTGGCAGGTAATAACAATGGTAGCACTTTTCCATCAAAAGAACTCTGGTTTTTGATCTGATTCAATTCCTGATTCATGGAACATTGATGTGCTCTTGTGTCAAACTAGACACAGCCCCAGATAACCTGCAAATGGAAAGTTCCTGTTTTATTTCCTATTATGTAAATAATACGCTTTAAATTGCTGTTTAGCTACAATGCACAATAACACTTTATTTGAGGCTCAGTGCTCTTTCTGGAGCTTCTTTAGCCTGACACGCCCACAGACAATGTTACAGTTTGTACTGAAGTCGCCTTTGGTTCTGCGCATTCATTCCCAACTGCTCCAAATTGGGTTTGTGAACGGAAATATTTCCGGTTCCATGTTGGTAGAAAAGCTGTTCAGGAACAGCAATAACAGATACTGTAATGATTTTCTGACCCGTAATTCAGTGTTGGTCTGTGAGGCCTTTAAAGGAAGACTAGGTAAGATTTGGTACATTTGTTCCTAGGTTCCTCCTATAGGTGCAAAGCTTAATTCACTTTTACAGCACTATCTTGAAATTTTATTTATAAATTACTATTAAAACATCATTAAGGCCTAAATACCCTCAATTCATTGTACAGTTTCTAAAGAATATAAGTTCTATGAAGATTTTAAAGGTTATATCCTCTATAATTATGAGCTACTCACTGTGCTTGCATAAACACTGTATTACAGTAAGCATTTACTGGCTGGAATACCTTAGGGAAAATATTTTTAACATTCGACCACCACAAAGTTACAGCACAGGTGAGTCTTATAAAGCACAGAAGACAGAAAACTTATAAATAATAACAAGAAAAAAAGAAACTAGTTTTGCCAGACTGCCATTAGCAATATATATATATATATATATATATATATATAGTCATTGTCACAGAGATGTTTCTGGCATTTCAAAAACAGGAAAGTCCAAAATACATACCTTTCCTTTGGAAGGTCTGGAAAGCCAGTCCTTCACAGGGCATTTAAGTCACCTATCCACCTACCAATGTGTGGTTTTGGACTGTGGGAGGAAACTGGAGCACCCGGAGGGAACCCACGTGGACAACACACCAACTCCTCACAGTTACCCAGAGCGGGAATCAAACCCACACCCTCCAGGTCCCTGGAGCGGTGTGACTGCGACACTACCTGTTGCGCCATTTTAAGAATTAAAATTACTTATTTATTCAATGGTACAGGAGTAAAGCATGTGAAGTTCAAGATGATATTATTATATTATTATTTTACGAACACACTAACGCCACAAAATGTCTCCCCATCACTTCCCATTAGGCAAAGACAAACACTCATGTGAAATAATACAGATTCAGCAGTCCTCCTTTCTCTGTGAGATATAATATGTGTGTAATGGTTGCTGAGTTCCGAGCCATCCTGCTTAGCTTGTGAACAGCAGAGAAAGGTACCTAACGAATTCCAATTCTGAACGCGCATGGTGTCATGCCAAGCACAGCCCCAGAAACATGCACAAATGGAGCATGTTCCTATCTTATTTCCTATAATTCAGCCAAGGTTCACGCTGAAGAACCTACAGTTCTTTGATACAGTGTAGTAGCGCATCTTAAGCTCTCTCTGTTCCTATTAGTGAATGTGCATTTCAACATTAGAAATCAGTCAGTCAGTCAGTCAATCAGTAAGAGAAGATGCCTCTTCTAAGCCAGCCTGGTAGGAGGTCCAGCAAAAAACATAGTTCTTTCAGGAATGAAGAGTCCTTCCAAAAAATGTAATGCTTTTTCTTCAAAGCCAAAGAAAAGAGTTGCTTCTACAGTGAGAAAAAAGCATTCAACAAATACTTAGTGAAAAACTTGGCCAAGTAACACACAACTTCTGAGTATTTAACCAAACACATAGTTCACATGGAAAATTCTACAGTGCATAAAAATGTCTTGGCATTAATCTGGGCATCCTACAGTGTCCTCTTTTAGTTGGAAAGAATTTTGAAACTCAATGCTGTTTCCTTTGATTCCTGTTTTCATGATGTATCAATGTTGCACATCTTTCATACTCTCCTTTAACAGGTCATGCTCATTCAAGCACCTCAAATAATAAATATAATCCACAATTGTACTCGCCCTAGGAGCTGGTGTGTCATGTTGAGTGAAAAAGCGGAGAACTCAATATTACTGTCCAATGAAATCCACCACTCCTGCTACTCATTCTCCAGATTCCAAACTAGTGCCCTCTATTCACTCCCTTTCTGTTCTTTGAGCAGTGTGGTGGGGGTAAACTTATCCAGTTTGGCCAATGGAGCTCCTACACGGATGCAGCCAACACACTCTGAGTACAGATATGAGGAAAAACAGATATGAGGAGGGGAACAGAAAGCAGTTCCTTTTATGGCAGCATCTTTGGCTATGGCTTAGTGAGTTAGGTTGGGGGTACATGGTTTAAATCAGTTGTGGAGGCCTTCAGAAATCAAGCTTTGACTTCTTTTTTACTATGCACACTCATAAGTTTTGCACTTTTAAAAATATTTGTGCTAAAATCATGGTTCTTTTGAACAATAACAATAAATGTCTCTACTGTTTACCTAAAGAATGTTACAGTGGGTATATATATATATATAAGATATATATATCATTACAATACATCGAGCCAAAGGCATATGTTGATTTAATACACAATATTTTATCTCCAGGGCTTATGTTTTATTTTTGTCATTTTGCACAGTTCTATTATGAAATGAAATATCTACCTCTCCATCTGAAGTAGAGAATGTAATGTACCTTTAGGGAACACAACTAGACTTTAAAACCAAGGTTGTAGTTTTAAAAGGTACATTTACAATGTTTGAAACTTTAGTGACAACAATGTACCTGGACAGTACCTTTTTTTCCAGACAGTGTAGAAAAGCTCCATTTTAGAGCACATATTCACATCTTTGTATATGTGAGCAAAACTGTGAATCAAAACCAAAGCAGTTAACAATTAAAGTTTGGTAGACTTGACAAGTCTAACAGACTTGTTTTAAAGAATTTTGGAAGATTCCTCTTATACCCCAAAGAAAGAACATATTTTAAAGCTCTACATTCATCTTGTTAGGGATGACTGTTTATAAAATTTTATAGTCCAGAGATTTGGCATGTAGTGTTTATTTTTTGTTATCTTTCAAGGACTTGGAAAACTGGGATATAATTTCTATAGAGCAGGAACAAAGATATACAAAATGACATCTGGGTAAAAAATGACTGTGTTACCTGCAATAATGGTATGATAAATAAATTAACCAGATGGAGAACCTACAGCAATTTAGACTGCTTATTCACCCTGAAGAAATGTTACCAGCAAAGTTTCAGTCAGGAATACTTGTCAGTCCATCAGATTAGAGGTCACGTACATGTCCTAAAGCCAAAGTGAATGGGAAGATTTTTTTTGTTTGTTTATAAAAAGTAAGAAGGAAGGTCTCAGAACCAGCTGGAGGTTTTTGATAAATGATTGGAAGGATTGGAATGTTTTTGACAAAAAGTTGGGAATGGTTGGAATAGGAGCTGGACAATGTTGGTATCTATCCATATTATTTTTTCCTGATGCATGATAATGTATCCAAAATGATCATGTGATGATGGGTTATGATCTAGATATAGAACAATGTCTCTTTAGAATATGGTTTACAGTTGTGTAAAGATTAGGTTTGTAAAAATTTACACTAATATTTAGGTCCTTATTATTACAGCATTACACATATGTTGTACTCTATATGTTGCTTGTCAGGAGAGCTGTAGCAGATGTTTCCTGCAGCTGATAACATCATTTAGCTACAAACACTGCTACTTACTATTATTCCTATTTTTTTAACCTTCCTCAACAGTGCAGTATATGCAGATTTGACACAAACTTTTAATCTGGCCTCTGTGATAAATGAATAAATGCCAGTTGTCTACTTTGAAATTTTTATAAGCTTTTATAAGTGCAGTTTTAACTTTTTATAACTCAGAAATATAGCTTTGCAAGCATACATATAAACTCCAATAATGTTTCATAAGTAGGGATGTGACAAGACACTCATCTCACGAGACCAGACATGATATCGGGTTCACGAGAACGAGACAAGATTTTAAAATATTTTTAAGAAAACTTCAAAGATTAAAAATGTGTCTGGAAATATAGTTTTATATGAATAAGTCAAAAAAAATGCAAACAGAAAACAGAATGGTTTCTTTCCTGTATGACTGTAGTCGCTTGAGACTTAACTATATATGAAATTTATAGCTTTAAATTGAAGCAGTGTGTAACCTAACAGAACCACTTTCCACAAATTATGTATAAAAAAATACAAATATAAATAATATTTTTCTTAGCCCTATATAGTGCAAACAATAAGTGAAAACCTGCAAAGTCTATAAACATATAGTTACACAAGTGTCACTGTTCATTATAATGCATTTAGATAATGACATGGACACCTATAAGCACCTGATAGATTTTAGCAATTTTAAACACATTATAAATGTTTAAAATGCCATTATTGCGTACTTCAAGTAAAGCTATTGCCTGTCTGTCAGTTTACTTGAAGCACTCAGTGACAGTAATAAACATATATATTGTATTTTTTTTATTTTCGGGTCATTATTTAAAAGGCACTGCAATGAACAATGACACTTGTGTAGAAGTATTAATAGCTCAATTTAAGAATATTATGAAGCACTATTATAGTTTATAAGTGTGTTTAAAAAGTGTTTACCAAACACTTTACAAAGTATTACCACATTTAAAAATGCTTATAAATATAGGCTTTATTGAAAGTGTTACCAAAAGGACTGAACTGACCAATAAAACAATAACTGGTTAGTGTCGCTATCGCACAGCTCCAGGGTTCTGGGGTTGTGGGTGCAAGCCAACTCCTGTGAGGAATTTGGTGTGTTCTCCCTGGGTCTAAGTAAGCTTTAAGTAATGGTGTACATAATGCACCTCTGTGGCTGGAAAAAGTATGACCTGGATGACCTTGTACAGATGTGCTACCACAAAGAAAAACATTGTCCACTAGTCAGGTAGTGTGCCTGAACACAGAACTGATTTCTAGAAGGAACTGTGCAATCACATAGCCATGCAGATTTAAAAATGCCCTACATCATTAATGCATTTGGGAATTATCCACGATGACAGAACATTTGCCTGGAACTACACGTGCTCAGTTTGGAGTACATGTGCTCATTTTGGAGTACAAGACCCAATTCATTTTTCCACTGCATTTATTCTGGGTAAACTTCTGTGTTTTAATATTTTTTCCACTACAGTGTTTTATAAATACTTGCTGGAGTGGCAAGCGTGTTTAATGGGAGACAGATGGATATGATTAGCCCCTTGCAGTGTGGATCTATTGTATCAACTTTCTTGGCCTAAGTTAAATGAAACCAGTAGAATGGCATCAGGGGAATTGCAGTGTCGTGCAAAACTGTAAAGGGGCAAACACAAAGTGGGCAGATGGCCAGCAGGCTAGTTGAGGACTGTGAACAGCACCACAGCAGTGGTTCTGTGTATAACATTGTATGTGGGTTAACTGTATTTGTTTAGCAGAAATTAACAGAGGTGCCCTGGCAGGACTGTGCTGTTTAATGTTTATGCCCATACAATACTCTTTATTAGGATTGGCAAACTAAATATTATAGGCCATGTGTCATGGTCATGTAGCAAAATAGAATTTACTGCTTCATAGTACACAATATATTATTTATTTATTATGCCTTTTTAGACATTCATGGATGCTTTATAATCAACACTGCACAGAAAGCCATTATGCAGCTAAGTATTTCAGGGTGCTATAATGTTGCAAACCTATTATGGGAAAATATATATATGAAAGGAAAGTTTCAATGCTAAATATACTCATTTTGTTTATGTTTAACAATGAAGTTATCTAACCTCTAAGTACACAGGAACTCAAAGCACGTTTGTATTAAAAGTGAACCTAGTAGAAATGTTCATCAGTGAAATCTGCTTGCACAATTAAAAGTCTTTTTTTAGCTTAATCTCTGAGTATAATTAAACTCAACACTGAATTTGTCTTATATTTTCTTTTTGTATCACACTTGATTCTAAAGTGTATATCATTTCACATAATAAAGTATATTACATCAAAACAATGTTGTCTTTCAATGTACTGCAGTATTTTGGCATAAGAGTTTCTTATGTACAAAGACATATTAATCCATGCAGTTTAATATATACAGTAGGGTTGGGTGATGATGCTAATTTTGACAAATGATTATTGTCTCCAGAATTACTGCGATAAATGACAATATCTTGTTAAATTAACTTATGAAATAGCCCAAATGAACTTTACAGAGCTTTTCACATCTTTCATTCAAGTGTGCATTATATTGCCACCTGTAAGTGGTCTGCACACCAGACTTGTCACCTGTGGCACATGCCTCACCAAATACGCTTCTATATTAATCATCATAGCCTTTCACAACTGCCATACATGTCACACGGCACCACAGTAACACATGCGTAAAGCACAAAAATATGCTTTGGCTCTATTTGTGACGCATGTCGCTTGGGATTCTAACAGTTCCTATGCAGATATAGTACATAATTCATTTCCCCTGCTGAATGTAATCTAGGCCAATAATTATCCTGTGTTTTCCATAGACCAATTAACATCCTGTGTCCTCCATGTTCTAAAACAGGAGGATTTATTTATCTACTCCTGTGGCAAAAGGTAAAAGGATATGTTTCATATAAACGTCTTCTCTTTAATTCCTGTGGTCCCTAAAAAAAATTAGTATTTGTTTGATTGACCCTGGGCCATGCCCTAAGCCACAAGGGTGAGAGGAACTCGAGACTTCAGTTGGAAGTAAAGTTTTTTTTTTTTTTAGTAACCTCTTTGCTAGAGTTCCTGTAGGTCAGGGATGCACACACTTTTTTGACTTAAGATTTACCTTTAATAATAATTTTTTCTTAATGACCTGCATGGAAGGGGAACAATTTGGACAGTAACAGCCTTTTTTGCTTCTTTTCAGTGATAGCCTTTTTTGATTTGTTTTATTGGAATAATTATTGGGCTTCCAAGTAATCTTATCTGACTATGGACAGATATTTGAACTTGGAAAAGGTTGATTCACAGTATTTAAATGAGGTGCGATTGATCAGCTTACTTGGAACTTTGGACTGGTCAATGATATTTTCTGTAGGTTTCATTTTTTATATTACCTAAAACTATTTAAAATCTCATGCAGGAATGGTATACAATAATCACACAATTGCATTATTTGATAATATCCTTGTCACGCCCTTGTCCTGTCGTGTCTGTTTTCCCTGCCATTTGCTCACTTAGCACATGGCTCTGTTTGTTATTGTCCATGTCTCCGCTCATGTCCCGCCTTTGTCCTCCTCCTCATCAGTGTCCTCGTCAGTGTCGTTTGTAATCCGGCCCCCTCATTATCTGTCTCAGTTGTCTCTTGTCTATGTAATGTATTTAAGTTCCCTTGTCTTGCTTCCTGTTGGTCATTTGTTTTGTACTGTTGTCGTGTTGTTTCCTTTGTCATCGTTTCATTTCCAAGGTCATGTCGTTTCCAAGTCTGTCTGCCTCCGTTGTTTCCTGTTTCATGTTACCCAGTCTAGTCTGTCTGTCTTGCTATTCATTCGTTTCATTTCCCATATCATGTTGTTTAGCCCTCTAGCCTGTCTGTCCTGTTTGCTTTAGCTCTCCGTGTTTAGGATTAGTCTGTCTGTCTCTGCTGTTTCTCGTTTCCACTGTCATTGTCGTTTCGCTCCCTTCAGTCTGTCCGTATCTCTAGTTTTTCTGTATCCCTCTTTAGTCTGTTTAGCTTTCTGTCTTGTGTTAGTCTGTTTAGCTCTCTAGTCTGTCTGTCCCATTAGACCTGTTTAGCTCTCAGTGTTTTAGTTTAGTCTGTTTAGCACTCTGTATTTAAGTTTAGTCTGTTTAGCACTCCGTGTTTAAGTATAGTCTGTTTAGCACTCCGTGTTTAGGTTTAGTCTGCTTAGTTCCCTTTGTCCATGTCTCTGTTAGCTCCCTGTTTGTTGTCTTTCTGTCGAAGTATCTCTGTTTTGTTATATCTTGTTTAAATAAAGTATACTGTGTTTTAGCAAGTGTGTCCGCCCAGCGAAGACGTCCACGGAGGCATGGGCTTGTGCTGCTCGCAGAGCACGTACTGGAGCTGTTGAGGGTTTAGGGGGACTGATGTTAGCCTCACCTCCCATGTCCTGAGGTTTGAGGCTAACAGCCCCTACCCTCAACCCCACCCCAAAAATTTCCCCAGACCTGAGGGGGTAATACTCCAGGGAGGAGGAGGCTCCAGCCTGCTGCTTTTGCCAGTTCCCTTTGCTCCTACGTCCTAGAATCAACTATAGCCTGTATTATGGACACTTGAACCTCACCTCACCTGTTTTGTTATATCTTGTTTAAATAACGTATACTGTGTTTTAGCAAGTGCGCCCGCCTCCGTCAGTCTGCTTCGCGATCCTGATAATCCTAATATATACAGCCAATATACAGTGATTTCTGTAGAATTATAGTAAAATATAACTAATAATTTGTCCTCAAAACAATTTGCTAATGGCATATTGGATATATTTGCCGGACAGCCTACCAGGCTGACATAGAAGAGGCATTTTTGCTTACTGACTGACTGACTCCTAATAAATGCACATGCGTGAGTAGGAACTGTTAGTTCCGCCATATTTCACAGAGAGAACTTAATGTGGCGTTCCTACACCTTCTGTTAGTTCAGCCATATTTCACATAGCACATTTCAACCAATGAGGAACTGGAACGATTCCACTTCATGAACTAATTTTGGAAATGTTTGTTGTGTTTCCCATGACATAAACTGGTTTTGTGAGCCAGAGAAATTAGCTCCCAGCTGGAACAAAAAAAAAAAACAGTTCTTCAGCATGAACCTTGGCTCTGCAATATTAACACACATATTACATCTCACAGAGAGAGGAGGACGGTTGAATTTGTCTTATTTTGTGTTAGTGTGTCTTAGTGGTAGGGAGACAATTACAAAACTCCATATAGCTGCACACAGCCACGTTAAACTTTTGTGTTTTAATCTAACCATTTACATTCAAGAAATAAGTAATTGTAATTCTTAAAATCCACAAAAAGTTCTTGGTTTTCTTTGTTCTTTTGTGGTAGATCATCTAGTATTTATCTTTAAATAAAATGAACAAGAAAAACACTGAAGCTGGTGTTATATATTATGAACAAAAATTTGGCTCCTTTTTTAATTTCTGCATTTATTACATGCCCTCCATATTTTCGGTAGAACACACTCACATAATAAAAAACACATGTAAACAAAGAAACACCTCTGTAACAATGGCTATATGGCTAACTGCAGTCTGTCAAGACTAGGTTTGTCTAGTTTCTTTTTGCTCTTGTTATAATTTTCTAGATCTCATCTTCAAAATACTCATCATTTCCTGTACTTGAGGGAAACAGGAAGGATGTATATGAGTGTATTTGCTAAACACTGTATCACAGGAAATGGAACTGTCTTCTGCAGCGGATTTCATGAGTTGGAGGCTGTTGCCTCTTTTATGATTTCTCCATTCAAATAAGAAACATAGGCTGGTTGAATGTGCCTTTACTGCAATGAATACATAGTTCTGAAATGTGTAATAACCTAATAACACAAACCCTTCAATCAATCAAAACCTTCCCTCAAACTCTGTATTTTCCCTATAATGTAAAAAACCATCAGTATTCATCAAAACATTCTTGTTCATGTACAAGTGTCCACATTACCAGGGTTACTTAGCTAAAAATAACTAAACTAATAACATCTGGAGATCTGGTATGTTATTCCATAGTACTTGCCAACAGAAACCTGCTCTGAATGATCAACATGAAACAGTTACATAATGCCTTCAATTCTTAAGCGTGAAAGTTACAGCTGGGCTATTTACTTTTGATCTGTGAGAGAGAACACAGATTCTTTTGTCTTGAGGCAGGTGTTGAATGTCGCTCATTAACCAACAGTTTGTGCTATGAATGGCATATCTATCTAAATATGAATTCTGAGATAGCAGGCCATTACAGAAAATTACTATAAACATACTGTTGTTACAATTAATTGACAACTAATTCTGGAACACTATATATATATATATATATATATATATATATATATATATATATATATATATATATAAATAAAAACATGCTATATCCAATATCCAGATTTAAGTTCTCTTTCATTAATCTTAATGTAAATATCACTCAGGCAGGAAGTAAATCTGTTAGCCTCAGACACCATCATCAATGCCATGGGTTTGTTAGATGTTTACTCATCATAGTAGGCTTCAGTGTTTTCACTTTTCAAAAGAGAACGGGGGAGGGAGTCAGAGAGTGTGTATTGCTCCCCAAGAACTCTGCAAAGCTCCAGCTGGTTTCCATTAGCATTGTTTGGTGCTAGGCAATGTAAGGCCTGCATAATGTGGGCAGTGAGAAACAGCCAGAGAAATGAATGGATTGGCCAGGTGTAGCTGAGATTAAATTGGTTTATTTATTTATTTTTTTAATAATTATTTTGTTTGTTGCATTAAATTAATTATGGCTATTGTAAACTTCACCAAAACTTTATTTCTTTTTTTTTTTGTGTGTCACTATATATGCTTGAAGTGTAATAAGTTCAATTTTCCTAACTGTTTTGGGTTCCCCCTGAACCTGTTCTAGCTGGGGTCTTAATTAATGTAACACTCAAAGTAAGCACATGCAGCGGTATTCCCCCGGATTCGTTAGAAGCATAGTGGATGCTGTATGGGTAAGACTTGCTGCGCTCTTTCATTGAAAAATGTAGTATTAAGCCACTAAACAATGAAATTGTTATTACGTGTAATATAATATCTCAGGAGAAAATGTTGGAACGTCAGTTTTGTGTCAAATATGAACGATATTTGGCGATGTATAACACGGTCACATTTCTTTGGCGTTACCAGTGTAGGGTGAGAGAGGGTGCTGATTTGCTGCATGAGCTTACTGTGCCCCATGCTGTTTTATTCAGGTATGTTCATTGTTGTGTGATTGTAATAAGAGTTTATGTGAAATATTGAGATCTGTCGGGCACTAATGTAGTATTTAAACACTATACGATCAAAATATTACATTTTATTCATGTAATTATTTCATTTATATTTTTTTATTATTTTTCTCTTTTCCTCACATGGGTTTTTGAGTTCTGTGTAGAAAGCTCAGCATTATACAGTTCTGTATGGAACTTGTTTTGACATTGTTAATGAGTAGATGAGGTGAATTAATGTAATACCGTCATGCATCACAAAATTCCTCATATCTGTGGTCAGATACAAAATAACCCTTATCAATGTATACCATTCTCTTCATATGAAACTGTTTTATATGGTTAGGGATTTTGTTAGAAGCATAGTGGATGCTGTATGGTGTAGGGTGAGAGAGGGTGCTGATTTGCTGCATGAGCTTACTGTGCCCCATGCTGTTTTATTCAGAATAAATCTCCAGATCTCCACTCCCTGGTGTGTGTGTGCCTGCTTCTGTGACCAGCGCCGTTTCAAGTCTGCTACACAGGCAAATTTTGCCTTCTAGACCATTGGCGAAGTGAGGCTGGTGATTAGGATTTCAGATCCATTGAACTACCCTGGGAGTCATACACTACACAAATACACTCTTGTTTGCAACGAGGTAGTAAGTTACAACAGAGTGTGTTTCCCTAGCAATGTTTTCTTTTATCTTATCTATTATTTTAGAAGTGCATTCAGAGAAGCATAAACATCATATGATGCAACAGTACAACACTGTTTGGATTAAGGATTACAGCCATACAACCAGTATGATAAACTCTAAAATCTAAAACCAACAATGAGCATGTCTGCCATGACCAGTCTAAGCAAAGCTCAGACACCTCATAACCAGGAAGAGCTGGGTTTTCAAGGATTTCTTGAATGCGGAAAGGGTTCCTGTTGCTCTGATAGTGCTTGGAAGCTGGTACCATGCTGGTGGAACGAGCTTCCAAGCACTATCAGAGCAACAGGAACCCTCTCCGCATTCAAGAAATCCTTGTAAACCCAGCTCTTCCGAGAGTATCTTTTGCACTGAAAGTCTTTCTTTAATGCACTTATTACTTCCTGGCATATTGCACTTAATGTAAGGTATTTTGTATAATTTGTGCTGTAGTTTAAATGTTAGATCCTCTTTTTGTAAGTCGCTTTGGATAAAAGCGTCTGCCAAATGCATAAATGTAAATGTAACCACAGACACCAATCTTACACAAGCTTCAAACAGCACTACTCAGCCAACAACAACAACACTATGTTAAGAAGGGGGGATAAGTGCTCATATTTTGCAAAAAGCACTCTCATGCTACTAAGACTGGCTTCATGTGGCTTTAGCCAGATTATTATATATATACACTTTTCATACAATTTTGAGGATGTTTACTCACCATTTGCTGCTCTCCAGTCTGTTTGCAATCTAATGTTTTTACAAAGCCCCAGTGTCAGTAAATGGGTAAAAAACAAAAGTGTCTACTGTATGCTAGGCTTTCTCTCTGCTCAAAAAAGTGGTAGTTTGGAGGATTTTAGACAACAAAGACACCACAGGACTTATTTTTGCTTTAGATGGAACCGAAACTAAAGGAGAGCACTAACTGCATGAAAGAAAACACAGACCAGAAAAGCCACAAAAATAAAACAACTTGAGTTAAAAATAATTTTCTGCTGTAATTCAATCAATAGGAGTAATTCCCAGATGATAACCTTCTGAACCTAAACAAATCAGAGAACAGCATTTCCCCATAATTGTAGACATTCCCTTTCAATTTTGATGAGATGATGAAATCGATAGAATAGCATTTTAAATTATTTCAAAGTGATAAATATTTAAAAATAAGCCAATACAATTCAATATTCAAAGTTTGAGTTATTAATTTTATATATGCCTTTAGTCAACTGTTACAAAAAGTTTTTGTTAACAGCAAAACTCACTTTTAAGTAAAATGCCTCATACAAATCTTTCCAGAGGTAAACATCTTATATCAATTTTTTAATTGAAATATCTAATATATTTGCTAAATGATAAGTTGGTCAGCATTTAGTTGTAACATTTGCAGCTAAAACTGCAGTGTGTTGCAATGTTAAATTATGCAATGCACATTAAATTTACATGATTTTCAGCAACTAAAATTATTTGAAGGTTTCAGCATACAAAATCTGACCCATTTCATTGTGTTTCAAATTAATTTAGGCCAAACATGTATTCAAACACCTAATTCTATATTGTTGTTAAAGCTTCTTCCTAGACAGAAAGATTGCAGGATAAGTCTTCCATGTCAAGTTAATCCTACTAGTGAAACACTTCTCTTTACTTCAGCAGACATATGTTTATCCTTTCTGATACTTTACAGATCACCCACAGAGATGGCAGTGCTGTACCACAAAGCAGATGGCAAATGTAATCCAGTTAAGAGGACGTTAGCATTTAACTCTTATGAGAAATGCTCTCAAATGAACCCTTAGGATGTCACAGTTTTTTATTACCAGCAATAAAATGGTGTAATGTAGTCTGATTTTAACAATATAGAAAAAAAATGTAATTTTTAAACCCAGCAAAAGCAAACTCTGGTAAGATGTTTCACAAAATTTATATAAATTAACTAAATAAACAGTAGCATTCTTAACAGTATAATATTTGAGCAAACTGACAACATTAATAGCATGAAATCAATGGGGCTATGTATCCTCCCTAGTGCCAAACAAATGTTCAATATTTGAAAACTATGTTGTAAAATGATTGCAAATATACAGCTGTTAGAAAGAATATATAAATGTTATGCTGAATGAGGTTAAAGATCATGAGGCCTAGGGCTATGTCTATAGATCTGGAATTTGAGATGATGTGTCCCAATGTGCCAAGGTCCCACCATGTGAATTTTGGTGGCTTTAGCTTGAAAATTGAACAAATTAGAGCAATTTTACATTTTATTGAAAAGTTTTTGGACACATTTCAATGCATTCCTGTAGGGGGTGTTTTGTGCATACAATGGAATGAGTTAAGATGAAGAAGAAAAAAAGGAAACAAGAATTAGTGTGTGTGACTACAGTAGGCCATTTCAGGGACAAATTCTTGAATTCACATTGCAGGCAGATACAGATCACTTACATTTATGAATGTGAAGTGTCAATGTAACGCAATCTCATTTTAGCCAAAAATCAGAACTGATTAATGATGTTTGTGATGTGATCACTGTTTTCACTTATTTACTTTTAAAAGTGACTTGCAGACTTGTTTCTAACAGCACATATTGGTATACTATGATTTAATTTTCATGTAAGGCTTGTTGAAGGAAAAAAAAACTGACTGAACAAGCACTGCATCCCCTTGTGAGAGAAGGCCTTAAGGGTCGTGTAAAGCAGTGGCAGACATGTTTACAGGTTTTGTATGGGACTCCTTATTGTAGTTGCTGTCCTGCCGAGACCCTGAGTACATAGATGCTCCACACACTCCATACGCTAATGCCAGGCATTCAATACAACAGTGACCAAAAAGCTATGTGGTCACTATGAGGCAATTTCTTGTAAAACATGGATTAAACTGCATAGCTATATCAAAGGTTTAAAAACAAATTCAGCAGTACTCTGAACCAGTCAGACCTCTGTTATCTCATTGTAAGGGTATATGAACTCAGTTGCAGTGTTGAAATAATTAGTGTTGAGGTGTGCTTAGTTTATAACTAGTTTATAACTGAAATATCAACCCTGTTCTAACATTGATTCGTGCATCTTATTGATGAGAAGTGGGATTGTATACAGTTTTGGATAAGTGCAATAATATTTGTGCAGTAAGCATTTAAATTTTGAAAAAAAAACAAAACATTTGGAATACAAAACTCTTAAAATCATAGGAAGGCATTGAAATGTGTTCATAAATAGTTTAAACTGTTCTAATTTGTTCATTTTTAAGCTATGTCCATCAAAGTTCACAGGATTAGATCCATGTAGACTGGGACCCGTCATGTCAAATTTTTACATTTTTAATCGAGAGGCCTATGAGTGAATGATATCTTCATCACTCTAGCTCTCACTGGAAAAAAAAAACAAAAAACATAGAACTTGCACATTTCTAATACATGTCAATTTAAAATAATTTCACAACAGAGTTTTTGTGAGTAGTGGTTTTGCTAAATGTTTTCATGTTTTAAACTGCTACAAATCAATCAATTCCTGATTTTTTAAAAAAATTTGGATTGACAAAATATCCAATCTGAATAAATTATTTGGAATATATTTTCCAAGCTTTGAGCATTTGATTTTAGTTAGGAAATCAGCTGGATCAGGGTGTCACGCCCTCGTCTCGTCACCTCTTTTTTCCCCGGTCATGTGCTCTTTTAGCACATGGCTATGTTTTGTTTATGTTCTTGTCTCCGCCCTTGCCCTGCTTTTGTTCTGCCTTCTCTTCTGTGTCATGTGTTAACCCATCCTCCTCGTTATCTGTCCAGGTGTGTCTCGTTTATGTCTTGTATTTAAGTTCCCTTGTGTCTCTCCTGTGTCGTTCATTTGTCTTGTATTGTTTACTACCCAGTCAAGTCGTTTCGTTGTCTTTCCAAGTCATGTCGTGTTGTTTCTTTGTTTCGTATGGTTTGTTGTTTTGCTCTTTCCTAGTCTAGTCATGTCGTTTCGTTTCCCAGTCCTGTATTGTTGTTTCCTGTGTAGCGTGTATTTGTTTAGTTAGATCTTTTGTTATAATAAAAACTCTCCGTGTTTTAGCAAGTGCGTCCGCTTCCGTCAGTCCGCCCCGTGATCCGTGACACAGGGATTTCCCCATTGATTTTAAAAAGAATTGAATATTATTCCTCTCTCAAAGTTTAAACAGTTACTCCTTCTTCAGCTCTGAAGCTAAAAATACCAACCTCTAAAGGATTGTAGATCCTAAACATAAACACTGTGCTTGTGTTTTTCTAAATTATTCTCTATATGGTTTTTCATACAGCATTCCTTACAATATGATAGGATTTTCCCTAGGATATGGCTGGCTGAATATTCAACACATTCAAATTTCAACTGCAATGAATTAAACTATACATCTCTCACATAAAATACACAGAGACTCACAGAATCATATACAGACAAATTTACTGCCATAATACAAATATTACAGAAAACACCTTGGACACAGCATTTTCTATTCTTACAGCATTAAAGCTTTAAGCACAAAACATTGCAGGGCTGTACATCCTTGGGTTGTCAGAATATTGTACTTCTGTTTTTCTAAGTCTCTGACTGAAATTTGTATCTGTGTAAAAATCCGTGTTAAAGTTTTGCAACTGCTGTAACACACTCACAGGATTCTAATTAGGACCATTGCCTTAAATAAGAAGCTATTTTTTAAGTGTGGAGATTTTTTCTGTTGAAGTCATTTTAAGGTTTACAGGCCAGAATATATGATTTGTCCTCTTATTTCACCTGTATCATTACTATCATTTTCTCATTTAATGCATTGAATTAATTGTATTTATGTCTTTTTTCATAATTTGACATTACTTGATTCTTTTGTGCAGCACTTTAGCAAATCTTGTCTTTTGAATGTGTTTTATAAACAGACACGAGTAAACTTGTGTGCATTTTAATAGTATTAGAATCTATATATATTCTCAGTGTTAACATGATAAAAATTGCTCGTTTTCTCATGTTTTTAATGAATGAAGTTTTAAAAGAAACCAACAGAAGAAATTTTCAGAAAGTCCTTCAAAAATAAACATCTAAGTAAGTTTAGATGAACTAAATAGTCCCGCTAACATTTTTGTGCTGCATTATAAAAGTTCAACATGAACTTAAGTCTGGCACAATAAGTCTTGACCTCTGAAGTCTTGACCAACAGGTCATGGGAGAAAGTGAGATCACAAAAACAGGGAACCACCAAAAAAATTAGAAAGACTTTGAGATGCTGAAAAGTTTAATTTATGATTCTGAAAGCTTCAGGTATACAAAAACTCTGCTCTTATTATTGGTATATATGGCATTAATGAAGACGAGTGCCCCAAAAGTTCTAAAATATACTTACTCGTACATAGGCTGTATACTGATGGCATTCTTGTCGATGGATGCTAAGCCTGAAAAGCTGACTCACAACACCAGTCTGTTCTCCATTATGTGTGAAATAGATCCGGTACGGTAGGCCTTTGTGTCTCTTTTCCGCATCGGCTGTTAAATTGTACAGCAGTTCTAAGAAAACACAGAGTTGACTACATTAGCAGTTTGTTCTTAAAAGAAATTGACTACAAGCCCTGTTCTAAATGTACAGACAATGACATATCTAAAACAAGCATTTGAGAGCAACGTGTTCCTTTAAAACTCAATGAGATATCAGGTTGCCCTAGTGACAGACCTGGAAATCACACAAAACATAACATTTAAAAAATCTTGGGACTTTATCGAATGAGGCCATGTTTATCATTCACTTCCTGGTAGTTTGAGAAAATAGCTGAGACATTTTGGAAAAAGCAGTTTAAAAAAAAAACAGGACTGATAGGCATGAGGTCACATTTGAGTATTGTTAAATGGAGGGCACACCCTTTCTGTGCTGGACCCTGCTAAGAAAATCCAGTGATTAAGGATCATTACTGTTCTAATGGTCTCAGAGGGAGTTTCTATATTAACGTTCTATGAGGGGTAACAGATACAAACACTAACATTTTGTTTTTGTACAATAATAATGCAATAAAATACAGCAAAAGTGTATGTAGATATGTAGAATGTGTAAGAAAATCTAACCCCAACCCTAACAAAAAAGACAAACTTTAAGAATTACAAATACACATCTTTTTTGCTGGGCTTGAGTGAGTGACTTTGTGTCTGTGTCCTCCAGCTGTGATGGAGCATGACCTTACTCTGACACAAGGAAAGGGAGTGTTTCACCATAGCCTTACAGGAGGTGCTGTAGTACTTTCCAGGGCCATTGCCAAGCGGCGAAAAAAGAAAAGCCCTTCTTTCCTCACTCAGAACCATCCAATTGCATAATACTCAATAGTGCATACCCCATAAGACCATACCTACTGAGAGGTCAATAAACACACCCACTCTCTTTAATCCACAACCACAGAGAAGACATATTTAGCACCACATTCACTCTGTTGAATCTTAGAATAATTGACATGGAGCACTAGTCCACACTAGCATGAGACTTAAGCAACACAGAAGTCTCGAAGCTTTGGGGACAAAACAATATAGACAAGCTGGTGAAAGTTAATTTAACATTCACATAGAATGATACAATTATGTCACTTTTCCTTTGCAATTTACCTATTCAACTCAGCTCTGCTCAGCTTTACATGCATTTTGGACCTGGTCCCTGGTAGCTTTTCCATAAGCAGAGCTCCCCCAAAATATAGCCAACGACATCGCAAAACACGGTCTCTAATGGGAACCACCGACTTTGAAAACCACAACAATTGGGGTGTTAACATTAAGCGCTGTTTATTCGTAGTGTATTTGCATGTTGTATTTGTTTTTTAGTGAGTGAACATGGTTCTATGTCCCAATTCAGAGATATCCGTAGAGATTTTTTCATTCCTTGTTGCAAGTCCAGCTCTCACTGGATTTCTTCATTGGCCACAAATCCAAGAAGCCTTTGAAACTATTCAAAAGACCACAGTGTAATGTTACAATAGCAATATATATAAAATAATGCTACAGTAGCAATATGAGCTACTATCTTTGACTTTACATCTACAAGTTAGACGAACACGGTACAGGTGTTTTAATTGTAGAAAAACAGAGTTCTCCTAAAGGGTCAATGGAGCTGAGAGGTGGTCATAATGTTATGATTGATTTGTATCTGAATTGTCACTAATATTGATAATCAAGGATGCATAAGAGTTAATGAATATGGATATTTGATTAATTTATCAGCTGACTAAAATGGTTAGGGGAACTCCTTGTCAGCAACACAAGGTTTTTGTTGTCTTTGGATCATATTTGAACATGTCAGACTGTCAAGGTGACAATTTCATTGTTTATGAATCCATTTAAATCATCTAGTATAACCAGACAGGCAGCCACATCATATTTAACACAACACTCTACGTTCATTTAAAAAAAAAAACCAAAAAAAAAAAAAACACAGCATGTTTAAATTACAGGTGCATTAACCACTAAAATATTTCAAAATCTACAGCTCAAATCATGGGAGTGAGAAACAGATGTCAGAACTTTAAATTTAGAACCATTTTAAAGATTTAAATGGTACCACATAAAATACAATAATACTTAAATATTTCTCTATTTCAGTCCATATTACCTATTTGTCCAGGTACACTTTTTCCATGGAAGCTCATACAGATAGAAACATTGAAGCAGTTGAGGTGCTGTGGACCTTCATGACACTGAGGCACAGAAATATTTATAGAGGATGGCAGTAATATAGACACGTCCACGGTGATGACTGGTCTGGACCTATTCACTCAGCAAAGGCAATAAGAAGACACAGGTATGAGGGGTGGACAGACATTGAAGATTTTTAATTGGAACATATTTACTTTGGTTTATATACTAGCACCAATACTTGCTTTTCTCACCTTAATAACACCACACTGTCTGCCATGAAGGCTCCAATTGTTACATCTGTGATAAGATATTTTTCAGAAATGTTAGATTATCAGTTTTAAGAACCATGCAATAAAGCCACTATCTTAGTAGTTGTCATGTGAGTCATCTTCTCTATTTACTTACATTGTATGAATAGAATTCTCTACATATTATTCCCTACTTGTGAAGGACATAGTTTACTCTATATTTTAATTCTTTCCTAATCTGAGTAGGTCAGAGTGTCCACTCAGGAATGCTGTAAACAAAATGCCTCCTGCCACAGCATCACAAGGCTGCGAAAACTTTTGTGAGAGCAGCTCAGGCAATTAAGCCAGAAATTAACTTATTAATATATTGCCTCTGATTATCTTAAAATAAACAAAAGGTTTTCCATTTCATCATTAATCCAAGATTTAGTTTCATCCTTCTAGATGCCAGGCAGCAAAGACGAAGAATGAAACTAGCCACAAGCTTAGTGTAATACAGCACAGTTCAGCTTGAAATGTCAAATCAAATACATAAAGGAAATGTCTTAAAATAGTCTTTTCACTCTAATTCATATGATTCTTTTTACAAAGTTATACCCCCTCTGACTATGATTTAAAATCACTTGAGTATGGCTGACTCAGAGTCAAATAATCTGATTCAAGGTCAGTTCATACACAAGTTGTTTCCTTCCTTTAGTGACTGAGCTGTCTGGCATTTAATATGGTTCTTACTGGGTGGTTTTTGAATTCATTTAGAACTTTAAGTGTTCCTTTGAGCTGAAACTGATGTATAAACTTTAGCCAAACCTGGATATCCATTTCCATCCATGTCTACGTTGCCGGATATTGACTGGCCAAACATTTGAAGGGTTGGATTGATGCTTCGCCCAGACAACCTCTGTAAAAAGAGATAATCTGCCTTCTGATCATATTTACATAACAGCTGCAATAACATAGTGCACTCATGAGGGCTCGTGAGAAGTGCTGTGATCAATAATTAAAAAGTGTTATTTTGATTGTCATTATGTTTCTCAGCAAGCTGATGAAGGATTACTTTCTAATTTGCTTTGTGACAAGCAAGAGAAAGATGTGTAATGATTAGATTTATGACTATGCATTTATATATATGAAATACATTGGTGAACTAATAATGTGAAAACGTGACATGGTTAAATTTCAAGTTTGTATGAAATTGCAAAAATATCTTTATTGTTCAAAACACCTTCCTAAATATTTGGACCTATGACTAATAATAGACACCACAGTCAATAAATATTAGAATGTGTTAAAGGGGTAAATTGCATACTGTACATTTTTGTCAATATCATAATATAATATAGTAATAATGGCCTCTGAGCAGTTCTAAAAGCATGAATGTATTAGTTGTAAAGCTGTTAGGTTACCATTGAGTACTTGCTGACTATTCCCATAGCATCCCCATGGTAGAGGTACACTGCACCTCCATAGTCATCTTCTTTGGGAGCTCCTATTGCTACATCTTTATCACAAAGACAGATGGAGCAGTGAATGAGAAAGGGAATGGGAGTAAAAATATCAACAGAGGGAGGCAGAGAGTGTGTGTGTGGGCATGAGAGAAACTCAAATACATGACTCTGCTTTGTGTGTACCCTGAACTGGATTAGCGGTTACAGACAATGAATGAATGAATGAATGAATGCTTTTTGTGTGTCAGGGAGCGTAGAAACCCATGTGTGCTTTAAGACAAATTGTATTTGACTATACATTCTTAATTTACTGGCCACTTGTGTGTATTAATAGCGTAAAATATTACGCTATTATCAGTAGGTGTAAAACAATGCTATTAAAAACCAGGAACCACTCCAGGATAATAATATGCACTTGACTGTTTTTGGATTGCATATTTTAGGATACCTTGTGATGAAAGTCCTTCACTTTCAGGGTGAAAAACCTAATCACTGGATTAGAAACACTACACTCATTGTCCTTTTTATCACTTCCACTGATCATAGAGGAGCACTTGGTAGTTCAGCAATTACAGTGCGTAGTCCTCCTGTTTTTCTGCATACTTTTTTTTAACGCCTTTTCACCTAGTCCACCAATCAAAAATATCCAGCCAAAGGTGTTCTGTGTCCACCGATGAAGGACTAGAGGATGACCAACACAAACAGCAACAGATTAGTCTCTAGTCTGTAATTGTAGAACTAGAAAGTGCTCTGTATGGACAGTGGAGTTGATAAAATGGACAATGAAAGTAGATACAAGGTAGGTGTTACTAATCCACTAATCGTTCACAGTATATATGCATTCAATAAAATAAATTTGCACTGTGAAATCAGCTACAACCCATGAATAGACCCCAAAAAATGGACTGCGTTTCACTTTTCAGTTACAGGATGGAGTGGCTACAGAAAATGAATGAATATAAATATGATATCTGGATTTATTTGTTAAGTTGTTCTTAATTGTTCTTAAACAAAATAATAGCTACAGCCATGCTGAAAACAGAAATGTTTAACTGAGAACAGTTTGCATTTTCTGACCTTGAAAACCATCATCGTCAATGTCACCAATGGCAGTGATTCCCTCTCCAAAATGGGCATTGTAAGCATTTTCTCCATTCAAAATTTCAGCCTCTTCCATCACTCCCTGCATGAACACATAATACTCTATGAAGCTAAATATCATACAAAAGCCTGATTTATCTTAGTCACACTTATTTATACTAAAACACCAAGAGATATATTTAACCATTACAGTCAGCTTCAATGGACATTCGGTAATGTTTACAACTGTGAACCGTGCATACTGTTTATAATATTACAAATGTTGCCTTAAGAAATTAGAGTGAACTCACATTGCCCCTGCTGAGATAAACAGACACCTGGCCTTCATCCCGAACCTCGCTGAACATGGGTGCCCCCACGAGCAGATCTGACAGCCCATCTGCGTTCAGGTCAACTGCACACAGTGAGGAGCCAAAGTAAGAGCCCATCTGAAACCAAACCATAGCACAGAGCAAAACAGGTCACTTTTCAAACCCTGCACACATATTCATTGTAAATCACCCTTGTTAAAATCTATAAATTTGCTTGATTGTTAGCAATAAATTAAAATTAATCAAATGTTATAATACTAGGAACAAGAAAACTGCTTTTGGTACAATTAAAGTATGATAAAAGGAAATTATGAATATTACAAAAAGTGAAGAATGTCACAAAACTAAAAAATACATGTGCACTTCTAGCTAAACCTGTTTTTGACAATCATTAAGGGAGTGAGCATTTCCACTCCAGTCCATAATTTTCATACAAATAGGCATTGTAGCTCTTCCAAAACATATGAGCTGTTGACTGCTAGGTTTTATATCTAGGTTTTGTTGAACAATGCTGAGTTTGCTGATGTAAAATTAAGAAAAGTATTTTGCGCAAAATAACTTCTTAGTCTAGTCTTCATATTTTTTAACAAACCATTTTCCCTGAGGCTTGAAAGATCTTCACAAGAGATGTACCCTCAATTCTGAAAATGTAAACCTACAAAAAGAAGACATGAAAGTGTCAAAAGTGTGTCAGACATATGTTTCCTTTACACAAAGAATACTGGAAAAACCATAAAAATTGAGGAAACAGATTCCACCTACTTTTCCTCCACCACTGTCCTGAGGGGCTCCAGCAGCTACATCAATAGCTGTGGTTGAAGAAAAGTGGCCAGCTGTCACTGCATAACCTATTTTAAAAAAGGAAGTGACAGAGGTGAAGATGTTCAATGGAGATGCTGAATCTTTATTGTGCTTTGGTTAAAAAAGAAGATGATACCAACCCAGGTAACTGTATCTTTGAGAAGTCACATCTTCTTTTTTCAGGGTGTATTGTGTATTGGAAGTTATGTTCAACACTTTCACTGTTCCTGTCCAGTAGTATGATCCAGGTGCCCCCAAAACGACAAGTTCCTAGTACATTAAGAGCATTTTTCAAAAACATGTCATTACCACAGAACCTTGTAACTCAAGTTGTTTAGTTTTGTAGCAAATTCGGTCTGTGTTTTCTTTCACATAGTTAGCTCTCTCCCAATTTTAGAGTGGGTTCGTAGCTAAATAATCTGAAACAGCAAAATATTCTATATTCAATATTTCTAGTCAATATGTCCCACCTATGGGGCAGGAATAAAGTAATGTCCTCTTCTCTTTTTCAACCTTTGGAGGGGTCACTGCATTTTTCTGCTATGAGCAGGGAGAGAAAGCCTATTGTATCGGACCAAGCCACTTCGTTTTTTACTGGTTTACTGAAACTGGTGCTTTATGAACAGATTAGACCAATGTCTGGTGTGCAAACAGACTGGAGAGCTAACAAATGGTTAGAAAACCTCTTCAGAATTTATAAAAAAGTTTTTTGTGAATGTCACCTTTAAATGAACAAACACAAAATATCTCCGTTCATTTAAAACTACAAACGGCTATCCAAGTAAGTATTTTTTCATTTGTCAGAAAAAAACCCCACACAAATGGAATTTGACATGGAGGTCAAGATAATCAAACATGCAAAACATCACCTCCAGCTGAGTCACTAGCTTCCAAGTGACAAAGCTTTCTTACAGGCCAACCATCTGGTTTACATGCATATGGTCTTGATGGTCGCACAAGATGTTAATGGGGAGCCAGTTTCCTATGATAAAATCCTGACACATTTTTGAAACACCTGGGGAGGATGTACTTCAAGCCTGCAAAAAATTCTACTGTTCTGTGTCAAGTCTTCCAAACCTCTCATTAAAAGAGGTCTACCAATTTATCTATGATAACCTTAATGAAATTGGAAGATTTCTTCTCTACTCATCTGATGATTCAATACTTTGTCAACATAATATTCTAACAAGACCATTCATTCATTGAATCATTCATTGTCTGTAACAGCTTATTTAGTCCAGTGTCTGGCACAAGGCAGGTGGAGCTTTTCTGGTTTATGGTGTTTTTTTGAAAATCTCTGCTTAATCCATTTGAATCAATCACATTCATCCCCACATGTGGGCTGGTCAATAATAATAACGTTTCTATGCCACACATGCAGCACTGCCTCCAGAAACATTTTGAGTAGTGATTTTGCACCCATGCTGTTCTGGTACCTACTGCAAATATCACACTGGGCAGTACTGCACAATCACTGGGTATCACATAAATGAACTTGCAGCACTAAAACCAAATGTTTGAAATGGCCAATAGAACAACAAAAAACAAATGGAAAACATGGCACCAACGTGCATTACAACATAGTGAAATGACTCATGTAGTGAGTAAGGGTTCTAGATAATGAAAAACAAGTGGGAACAGGGAACAAAAGATAGAACTTTTCTTTGTTATGAACTTTTGCAGACTCGGATGTGGCAAAACAAGAGCCCTGTTGATGGATTTAAGGAGAGAATGGAAACATTGCAACATGCCAATAACAGACTGCACAAACAAGAAGCATCACAAAATACAAAATGGCAACATAGTAACAAAAAATAAATAAAATGCTGTGCAACACGTGCACTGCTACTGACCTCATTGAAAACACCCGCTATCCCTGCTTGGCACGAGCCATGTTCTTCCCCATACATTTTCTTATAGTCTACAGAAGGGAGAGAGAGAGATAGAGACAGAGTGAGAGAGAAAGGGGAAAAATATCAGCAAACCACAAAATGATTTCGCTGTATGACTGAGCCAGCATTTACTGGAGTCCCTCCTGCATTCCATATGGAGTTAGTCAAAGCCCCAGATCCATCCAAGAGGAATCTGGGGGCAGAGACACAGACTTGAACAACCCAGCAGCACCGTATTCAACAAAAACTCACAGTTTGGCAGAGAGGGAGGAGTTGGAGGGTGTCTGTGCTCTCCCGTTTCAGAAAATATTGGGCTTGGAACCCCACAAAACCCTCTACAAACATCTGATTCCCAGCGCAGGGTCAGAGTCATGAAGAGAAACGGAGGATAAATAATGGTGGCCAGAGTGGCCTTGGAGTTGAATGATGAGAATTCTTCTTGTGAAAGGAATTTTCTTACCTTCTTTTTCAGTCATATCAAAATAAACATAGATATATGATAAAAAGATAAAATGAAAAATGTATGCTAAATATGCTAAAAGTACCTGCAACAATACACTGATGTATGTCAAGAATAAAATACAATGTCAAATACAACTGATTTCATGTTATGCCATTATTAAAAAAAAAAAAACAAACAACAACAACAACACAATTACAGATAAATGCATCAAAATGATATTCCATGAAAACATATTTCAGATAATTCTAATAATGCTAGGGTATTCCTATGTATATGTCAGTCAGTACTCCAGCAGTACTTCCATCAGTGATGTGGTATGTTTCAAAGTAAAACACATCAGAAAGGGTCTCTGATGAAATTGAACATATCTGTTGGATTAGAGTTGCAGGTGTAAGGAGGGGGAGATGGAAAATTGAATATGATGGTCATATATTCAAAATTCATGCAATGCCTTAGTGGCAGGCTAACACAGTTTAATGGAAGATTACAAACTGAAACCATATAGAGACATAACGTAAAAGATTATTCTTTTTTCATGTTGACTTTAAAGATGCATCAATGGAAAGATTTTTAAAATGGTTCTTCTTTGTGGTTCATTCGAAAGCATCCTTTAAGCCATTTGAGTTTTAAAACCTTTTTATGATAATCATCAGCACATCTTTATTGAAAAGGGTGAAGTGTTTTCATGCCTTTTCCCTTTCACCCATCATAACTCATTAGAAGCTCAAAACACAATCACAAAAATGGACACACTTAGAGCCAGCTATGGTGTACATAATCTGAGAAATCGTGAAAATATTTTATTTCTATATATCTGTTTCCTATTCATATGATGCAATGGCTCCAAAGACACCTGCAGAAAGAAACCACAACAAAAGGATACCACATTGTTGCTGTTTAAAGAGTAAACGACAACAAACAAACACTGTCATGATACAGAAAACCTAGTAGATGGGAAACTGTCATGTCCAGCAGCAAACCAAAAACACTTTATGAAGTGTTCATTTATTCATTTTCTGTAATCACTTTATCCTGTCCAGGGTTGCAGTGGGTCTGGAGCTTACCCAGAATCATTAGGCCCAAGACAGAAACACACCGTGGACTGGGCACCAGTCCATCAGTGGGCACAGAACACTTACATCTATTGACAGGTTTTGCATAGCCAATCCACATACCACCATGTGTTTTTGGACTATGGGAAATAAATCAACACAGACACAGGTAGAACACATTAAACACCTTACACACAGTGTCCTAAGGTGAGAATTGAACCCACAACCCCAGAACTATGGAGCTGTGTGACAGTGACACCACTTCTTATGTCTCTGTGTCATCCTACTGGAGCTGGACACATCAGTGTGTGGGACTGTAGTTTTAACAAGACATTTGATTTTATAAATTGGCCTGTATGGCTAAATTCCTCCAGTCAGTATTATGAATTGCCATTGTGAGTGTATGCTATTTGACATTATAACAACAGCATAATATTATAACTTAAGCATGTTCAGTGGTCCAAATGTGTTGTTTCTTCTATTTTCTTTGGTAGCATTTTTATGAATTAAAAAACTGGGCTAATATACAACTTTTGGAAAACAGAAAAACCACAGCATATATGTAAATTTACTTTACCCTCATAACATGGAATGAGTGCCTGCGTCTTTCCCTGCAATGTGGTTGGGATCACAGAGCAATAACCATGAGGTAAGATGTGCTCAGACTCATAGTAGACATTTTTCCAACGGTGTGCACAGGCCTATAGAGAAGTAAATAAAGAAAGGGTATAAGAGACGATTTACAGAAATCTAGCCACACAGGCACACAATAGCACAGATATTATAAAGCATTATCTTGAGGACACAGAGTTTACTTGATCATTAAATAGGCCCATGTTATTAGTGGTTTTAAGGAACCAACGTCTTCATTCTATTGTTGTCTTTCTGACAACAAAGCCTCTCAGGGCATTGAACTTTGTAGGGAATATGGAGTGCACAGGAGTTTACATTAGGACAGAGACACAGGACAACAGTGAGCAGTGGGTTTGTTTTTGTTGTTTTATTTTTGCAGCATTTGTAAGAGAGAAAAAGAAAGAGATTTTTCCTGATTAATATTAGCCAGTGACTGTATACAAGTAACTACCTTCCTCCTCTTGTGTTTCAAATAAACATTAGTACACTGTGAGTAAATAAGGAGCCGGTTAGATCAGATCCTCTCAGAGTTGAGACAGCCCTCTGGGTCTTACACTGGCCATCGAAACCAAATCACTGGGACTATGGCTGTAACGGTTGAGTGCACAGGCACACATACCTGTTTACAGTGTTGCCTGGATATATTAATAGATATTATATTACTTGCTCCATAATTTCACCTTCATAAATTAGTACAGACCAAAACTTGCTAGTAGTGCCACATACAGAAAATACAATGAAAACTTAATTGTATATAATATACAAAATCAATTTTTTTTCATTGTTTCAATTAAGTTGTTGCACTAAATCTAATTAGGCAGGATTATGAATTCACTCTTTGTAATGAATAATGGCATTGGTTTGTGTCATTTAGGTACTGATGATATCATATGATATCACTGATGATGTCATATTGCATTGTTCACTCAGTTATTCTCTGATCAAAGTAGTTTTTGTACAGAAATGAATTCACACATGCACAGACACACACACAGAGAAAGAGCGAGAGAGATGATTCTCTAGACGCACTGGGAACACTATGTGCTTATATGTGCGCATATTCTTATGGTCTTCTGACCATACAAGTACACATTTAAAAAAAAAAGGTGAAATAAAAGTTTCAATATGACATATGAAGAAAAGGACATAGACATAGAAATAGTTTATATACGAGAAGTGTCTGTTCAAAATGTTCAAAAATTATGTTCTTTTCTAGTACAACACAGTATATGTCAAAGACAAGAAATAATTGAGGAGCCTAAAGGTCAATGATTCTAATGCTATATGCTAGCTATCTAATTGCTATATATTATCAACATATTCTTCCCAAATAAACTGCTTAGAATGTTCATATATTACCTCCTTTCTTATTTTCTGATTTGACCGAGAATCAAAGCCAGTCAAGCACCAAAATGAACGAATACGTAACAATACAATGAGTATTCAACTATCAACTCCACATCCTCCAAAAGTGCTCACTAAATAAAATAACACAACAAATACCATTTAAAAACACATAGCCAAGCAGTGTAATATGTAATATCAAGAGAAAAGGTAGAAGTGAGGTTTAATTTTGTATTTTATTTTAAAATCATTGGGAGGATCATTGGAGCCTGATTATTGGAGCCTTGATCACTTTGACTTTCATTTCCAGAAAACAGAACACTGTTCTGACGAATCAAATATTTGTATAATAAACAAATATTGAACAATATTTGTTCTGACGAACTCTGACGAATCAAATATTTGTATAATATGGCTTGTGGTTTATCTTAATTTAGCTGGTATTTTCCATGATTTGCAATGCTTTAACCACTGTTTGTAACATTTGATGTCCCTTGGTTACAAAAAAAAGAAATACAGTGTAAATAAATATATCAAATTCTAAAGCTGTCGTCAGGGCTTTTCAACAATGATTAGATTATTTGTTCTTAAAAAACCTACATATTTGTATTCTATTGGATTAAACATTGGGGAATTGTCTCTTTAAAAGTGTTACAAAATATGGCTCCAATTGTATAGTATAATTACTTATATTGGGTTTTGTTAATAAAACTGACACTATTTTGTGAATAAATATTTTTTTCTCTGTAACACGAAGTTATATACCTACTTACTTGAGTTCTGCTTTTTATCACCATTTAGCCCAACAGAGAGTGCAGATGCAGTTTCGGTTTTGTTTTAAAATAATGGAAAACAACAACAAAATAAAACCTCATTTTATATAACTTTTATTTTAGTGAACATCACTTTGATATTATTATATTTGACAAAAATATAACCATAACGCCTCCACTCTCACCAATGTATAATACGCTCACCGCTCACTTCTTTCCTTCCAGTGGCGCTGCCGCGCTGAAACAGAAGGTGTGGGCAGATATTGCATTAGTCTCGACAGCCACATGCGGCTAAAATACAAACAGCCAAAAACACTTAAACGTCACATAAAAAGACTTTCTAAACAGGCACAAGCAGCGTCGCACAATTCTGTATTTCACTCGGCAGCTGGAACATGGTGCAGACCAATTCTGTATTATACTCCACAGCCACAACTAGCTAAAATATAAACAGCACGTATTACACGTAAATTCCCAGCCCACAATGTGATTGGTTGAGAGACATTTTAGGGATATCAATATTGCACAATAATGGCATTTTGACCAAAGCTCTTCAAGTACTACTTCACTACATACACACATAACCTAGCAATGACACCAGCGCATACAAGACAAATCGACAAATCGGTCTAAAAAGTGCACGAACAATGACAACTTCCTTGGGCGCGTCAAGCTAAAGCTCTACAGAAAATAAAAGGTTAGGTGCAATGGCCCATGATCAGCTTTCTTATTTGAAATAAGAAAAGGAATTTTGAGAGGAAATAAAAACAGACAAATGCTCAGTCTTCTACATTCTGGGGCTGGTTTCAGCGTGACTCAAGGTGCTTTAACTATGATCAGTACCCAGGAAACAGACATTCCCGAAAACTTTCAGTCAGCTTTATAAACGCTATTTAAACACCAGATATTTTTGTAGAACAAGTATATTTTGGTGAATACCAAACATTTGCAAATTGGGAGGGTGTGCATGTTTCTTTACAATTAACTTACCATAATCTCCACCCATTAATTTCAAATGATCACCATATAAGGGAGTGCTTTCATTGAGGAATCATGTAAAAAGCCTCAAAAACTCTACAGAGATATGTTTTTTGCTACGGGAACTTATAGCGAGGCTTTGGACAGGTTACGCCATATAAAGGCTGAGTTACACAGGACTGTGCAAACCTTTTTAGCACTTTAAGCACTTTAGAAAATAAAATTTTAGAAGCTATTTGTCTGAGCAGTAAGAATGTATTTGCTCAAAAACACCCCAATATTAGAATTAGAAACAAATCCCATTCCAGTAAGTGTGATAATCATTGTGTGAATGTGTTGGTTTAACTCTTTCCACATTTCGCCTCATTGCAGTCCAGTATTATTTATTAACCAATACCTATATTTCCTGGTCAATAAATACTTCATTATGTGCTATTGATTTAACAAATCTACACACTCAAGGAGAACATCTGGAAACAAACTTTGTTCTTCACATTCGCTCACACGTATGTTTAGAAAATAAAATCCTTTTACTGTATTTATGGTTTTGTATTTATAGTTGTATATAGTTATATACAAGCTTATTTAGAAGATATATTTGTTTGTTTATGATAACAACATGTCTACAGTTAACTAACTTGTGAGATACCACTCTCAGCTAATAAAAAATAAACCTGTATCGACTCCAAAGACATTAAAGTGCTCTGTGTAGAGCTGTCTGTTAAACACAGCAGCAGTGCATCATCAGCCATTTACACAAGTTACAGACCCTAAAAATATTTATACCGAAATAATTCACATTAATTCACAAGTAACTGTCTGATCACATAAGTAACAAAATAATTCAGCAAATAATTTAAAATTTAGCTATTGGTTAGCTATACTTTGAATAACAGGCTCTATTACAAAGAGGAGAGATTTTTGAAATTTCGTTTGATTATTTATTTATTAATTGTTTGCTTATTTTACACTGTGCATTAATTTGTTTTTCAGTCATGTCAAATAACACTTACAAACATTTTGATGAATCCAAATATTTAGGACAAAAGCGACTTGCATGCAAAATCGTTTTGCTCATGTCTCATGAATGAGAACCACTGAGTTTGTAGTCAGTAACGATTCTGATAGAATGGAACTATTTTTCCTTGTGAACTGTTGATAAAAATTTTTTTTTAAGTTTTTGGCTTCATCTTAAAACCTAACAATCATCTGTGATAAAAAGACTGGTATAATTGCAATAATACACTCAAGAGCTATGAGAAATGAGAAATGCTAGCACTGGTGTACAATGTTGTATTGCATAGATTTTGCTTAAAATCTCTTTACATATAAAAGTGGATGCATTGAGCAATCATGTTACTTAAGGTGAAGAGCAGATTAAACAGAAAAACTTAATCATAAAAAAAAAAATTATCATCATCATCACCAGAAAAAAACATAATCATCTTCACTTTTTCATTTCATGGATGTGGTGGCAACTGGGCAAGCAAAGAAGCCTAGACGTCTCTATCCCCCGCAACTTCCACCAGCTCCTCCTGGGTGATCCCCATGCATTCCCAGGCCAGCTGGGAGATATAATCGCACCAGCTTCGCACGACATCGCATGTCCTGGGTCTACCCCGGGGCCTCCTTCCATTTTGACATGCCTGGTATACCTCCAGGAGGCATCCAGGGGCCATCCTTACCATATGCCTGAACCACCTCAACTGACTCCTCTCAACACGAAGGAGCAGCAACTCCGAGCTCTTCCCTAATCACTGAGCTCCTCACTCGCTCACGGAGAAAATGCCCAGCAGCCCATCGGAGAAAGCTTATTTTGGCTGCTTTCGGCCATATCCACAATCTCGTTCTTTCGGTCATTACCCAGAGCTCATGACTACAGGTGAGAGTGGGTACATAGACTGACTGGTAAATCTGAGATCTTTGCTTTATGGCTCATCACTGTCTTCCCCCCTGACCGTCCGGTACAGTGACCACATTACTGCAGATACTGCACCTAACCTATGGTCAACCTCACAATCCCTCTTCCCATCACTCGTGAACAAGAACCCAATATACTTGAACGCCTTCACTTGGGTTAGGTTCTCAGCCCCTACCTGAAGGGAGCAGGCCATCTGTTTCTGGGAGATAACCATAGCCTCAGACTTCTAGCTCCTAATCCACATACCATACACTTCACACTTGGCTGCAAATTGCTCAAGTGAACGCTGGAAGAAGCCAGAAGAACAACATCATTCGCAAACGGCAGAGATGCCACCTCCTGAGCCCCTTGATGGAAGCCTTCCTGTCCCAGGCTATGCTTCGCCACCCTGTCCATGAACATCAGGAACAGGAGTGGAAACAAGGTACAGCCCTGATGGAGTCCAATGCCCACATTAAACAAGCTTAACTTACTGCCGAGGGTGCGAACACAACTTAAACTCTGAGAGTAGAAGGACCGGGCGGCTCGCCGGAGCGACCCTGGCACCCCATACTCACAAAGCACCTCCCACAGAACCTCTTAGGGAACACGCTCATAATCCTTCTCCAAATTCACAAAGCATGTGTAGAGTGAAGTAGCGAACTCCCACACCCCTAAATCATCTGTAAAAAAGTAAAGAGTTGGTCCATACTTCTACACCCAGGATGAAATTCGCATTGTTCCTCCAAAATCCTAGGTTCGACTATTGGACGGATTTTCCTTTCAAGTTCCTTGGCATAGACTTTCCAAGGGAGGCTGAGAAGTGTGATGCCACAATAATTGGCACACTTTCTCTGGTCCCCTTTTTTTTAAATAGGAACCACAACCTCCATTTGCCAATCCAAAGGCACCATTCCCAAAGTCCATGCAAAATTGTAGAGGCATGCCATCCAAGACTGCCCTAAAGTATTGAGTGCCTTCAGTAACTCTGGGCCAATTTCATCTACTCCTTGGCTTTGCCACTGTAAAGATTTTTCACCACCTCAGTGACGTCAGGCAAGGAAATGGAATCTGAAACTCCAGACACTTCTCACCCAACCTCCTGCACAGGAGGCATGTCTCTCAGGTTAAGGAGTTTCTCAAAGTGCTCCTTCCAGCGCTCAACAATATGCTCAGTTGAGTTTAGAGTTTCACTATCCTTACTGAGCATAGCTGGGACAGTGTCCTCCCTCCTGAGCTGTCAGAGTGTTTTCCAGGACCTCGTTGAGACTGCCCGGAAGTTATTCTCCATGGCCTCTTCAAACTCCTCCCATGCAATTACCACAGCTGCAGCCTTTTTTGCCTGCCACGACCCATTCGCAGAAGCGGAAGTTCCCCAAGCCAGTCAAACCTTCACACCCGGTGTCCAGCAACGGGTTCTTGGGTTGCTGCCATAACAGGCACCGACAAGCTTTTGACCACAGCTATATGCAGCTGCTTCCACAGTGAAAATCCAGAACAGGGTTCATTCTGACTCCATTCCCCCTTCCTCCTCCGGAATATGTGAGAAGTTTTCTCGAAGGTGAGAGTTGAAATCCATTTGTACAGATTCCACCGCCAGCTTTTCCCAGCACAGTCTCACTATACGTTCGGTCTTACCAGGCCTGTCTGGCAGCTTTCCCTGCTATCTGTTCCAATTGAAAAATTAGTGCCATTTTTTAAAAAATAAATAAACTGTGCAATTTGTTTAAGAAACAAATGGTCAGTTAAAAGTTCATAGTGTATGCAAGAATGTATAATTCAGAGTTGAGTTTGATAAGACACAGTGGTACCAACTCAACTCAACTATTAAAAAAAGTGTCCCCATCTAACTCAATCTACACAATAAAACAGCAAGCTATTATGTTAAACATAAGTTAACACTAGGCAGAAGCTTAAATGCTAGTCACAGTATAATATAGAGTGTTGCAACACAAACCCATATAACACAATGGAATATAATTAAACAAAAAGCTGCAATATAATTAAATGCCTTCTGTTATGGTTCTGTGAGTCATACAGAGATAGTTGGGCCCCTTTTACTCAGAATTTCCTGTACCTACCCCCTCCAGATTGGCCATCAAAACTTGCTGCTGGTGATGAGGCCTCAGGCTTTCATCACTAACTGCAAGGTGCTCTGTTCTTGCAGGTCTCTATCCTTAAGTTGGATCACCAGAACCAGAGGTAAAGCAAAAGAATGCCAGGCATCTACCCATTGATTCCCATCCAATAAAGCAACTGGTGAAAAAAAACATTTTCCTGACTGCAGCTAATGAACCATGTTTGCTTTATTCAATCAAAGTGGGGACATTTTTCTTTGGTGAAAAACCAGTGCCCCCCCTGTAATTACCAGAGAGTTGACTCAAATAAATGCCTTTGTTTTTTTAATTGAGGAAACAACTGAAATGTAATAATGTGGTCTGTGTGACATTTGTTACAATGCTGGCTTCAACTACTTTGCATGTTTCACAAGTAAAAATTAACTGGTTTAAAAAATTGCTGAGATTATTAACATTCCTGTCATTAAGAAAGCAAAAAATATGCATAGACCACATAAAATTTAATAAAACAATAACCCACAATGTATAATTACATCCATTTTTTATCTTAATTATAGTGTATTCTGTTAATTAATCTGTCTATGCTACCAAATGTATATTTGTACATAAGGATGACAGCATCGTTCTTCAAATGGTCATTGTACCCCTAAACATCAAAATATATCTGGATGACTGCTAACAGTAATAAGCTGCTGATATTAAGGTTGAGGATAGGGAAACCTTTTTATAACAGGTTTTCAGTAATTCTGGATCAAAAACTAGTTTATGTACTCTATTCCACAGACAAATAACAATTAGAATATTAACTCAAAATGAATGCCACTCTATATAGATTTTTAGTTTAATGTATGTTTTAGTGTGTATATTATATTTGTTTTTTTTCCTGGATATGGTAAATCTTTGATTGGTCTGAAGGAGGGAAAGGGTGTGTGGTATTTTTGAATTTGCAATTGCTTGCAATTGTGTGTTTTGTGGCAAATAAAATTCAATAAAAAGTCTTTGACCATAAAAAACCCAAATAACAAAAAGACACTCTAAGCTAAAGCATGACCTGAAATGTTTTGTTTTCTGGTGCAGGCTGCATAAAATGACTTCAGTGGTTTACCAAGAACATACCAGAACTTTGCCATTGATTTTATCCTGTCTTGCCAGACTGACCCCCATCCACTCATTGTCCCTGTCGCCTTGGCATGTCTTCCCACAAGACTCCTTTTGCTTGTTTCCTGAAAAAGGACAGAGGATCATTCAGAAAATCAGAATCATAGACACCAGCTTGTCTTTATACAGCATTTTTAGCAGCCTTGTTTTCCATGTCATCTAGGCCGTAGCCAGGTTATTTACTCTTAAATGTCTCGTTTTAAACAGTCCTCTATGCTTGTATGGTATACCAACATACTTTCATATCACTAATTTAGGTGACTAAAGTGTCTCTCTAAAAGTCTACTTCCTGGCCTCTATGGTAAGATATGCTATCCTTAATGTGGTTCTGGACTGAACTGGATGTTCAATTCATAGAAAATATATGTGCCATATTATGTTGAACATTACACTTGTTAAATACAAAACATAACTGAATATAACATATATTAATAGCCTAAAAACTATAAGTGGCTGTGGTATTTCTGTTTTAAAGTTAGTGTGATAGCAGACTGTAGCTTTATGGTTAAAATGCTATTACTAACTCTGATACTCAGTATAATTCTATGAATAACTGACTGAATGAATACATTTCTGGAACTCCAATTAAACAAATTTATTAAAATTCATCAGTAAAATTGTAGAATATCTGAATATATTTTATGACTAACTCTTAGTTGACTATAATTTTTGTTTGTGAACAGTGATTATTGAGTTTTATAAGTCTATAATTTATACTAAAAAACTTCTCTTTACCTATGTGGGTGTAAGCTCAGAAAAGATACAGTCAGGATGAAAGAATAATTTTTAGGTGTGGTCTTTCTTTCAAACAGCTATTATTTTTGTAATTTTTGTATTTTAATTGTTTCCAAGCATTAGCACAACCAACACTTATTCGTTACACTGTATAACTAAGTTGCACTATTTGAGAGTCCCTATATTCCTTTATCCACACATAAAAATGCATTATTTCTGATGAGACCAAAAATTCACAGATCCCTAGAACCTTTAACTGAAGTTAACTGAATAAAGCTGAGCAATTTGCTTTTGTAATATTGTAAATATTGCTTGAATTTTGCAGACTGATTTTTTTATTATTAATATATCTAGAGATTTTCAGTTTTTGCCGGACCGCCTAGAAGAGGCATATGTGCTTACTGACTGACTGAGTGACCGACTGACTGACACCTAATGTTGAAATGCGCATACATGACTGGGAACTGTTAATTCAGCTGTATTTCACAGAGAGAACTTAAGGTGGCACAGCTATATGGAGTAAGATTACTGTCAAAAATAAACATGTGCATGCTTATATATTTTAGTACATAAATGTTTAATTTATACACAAATGTCTGGTTTGTGTGTGTTTTGTACGAATACAACATATACGATTAAAAATATACGATTATAAAGATTTATGCATACGGCTTTAATTATTACGGGTACGATTTTAAATTACGAATACGAATTGGAAAGTGAGGAAACACTGTCAAAAATACATCACTGGACTCACAGGCAAGATGCACAGAGCAGAAGGCCAATTGATTCGATACAGTGCGCATGCGTAGTCTGTTGCCTCTTGTTTTGAACTGGTGGGAGAGGTGTCAAATGAAAGCCCAATATATGTTATATTTATGATTATATGGAATTTACCCAGATTGAAGTGTATTTACATATTAGAGCCCCATTTCTATGTTTTGTTTTATTTTTATGTGGTAACTGATGAATATAGTGGAATAAGGAGAGTTGTAGACAGACAGATGAGAGCTTGTTAGTTTCACGATAATCTCAGAAATTCAGTGATACCAGGTTTATACATTCAAGTTGTATAAGAACAGATATATTTTAGTAGAGGTGATTTGATTTTCCCCAAAATCAAGGATTACATATATATTATAAATCTGAACACTTGACTGAATAGTACTTTGTCAGTTCAAAATCCCAAGAACCAGCCCATTTATTTGATGAACTTCTGGATGACATTTATTTTTGTACAGATTATTAATTTCCATTCTTTTTCATATTTCTGCGTTTTATTTTTGTGTTTTATATTTGAAGCTTATTCTTCATTACTTGTCCACATTTTACATAATAATATTGCTCCAGTGGAAAGAGGATAGTTCCAGTTTTCATATGAGACCGCTCAAACTGACTAATGAGATGTAAAGAGTGCTTTACGCCACTTCCTAATCAAAATAATGAACCGTATACAAAACACAGACAGTATTCTCGTTCCTGTGTTCAATCTGAAAATGAATAAATGAGCCGATTTTTTTTTCGTTTCTCCCATTCTCCATTCAGTCCAAGAACCAATGAAACCTAATAAAATGTACATGGACCCTGCTGCCACCACCAGTTCAAAACAAGATGCAGCAGACCACACATAGGCACTATATCGAATCGATTGGCCTTCTGCTCTATACATCTTGCCTGTGAGTCCAGTGACATATTTTTGACACTGTTTTCTCAATTTCCAATTAAAGTCATATTCATATGACTAAAACACACACAAAACAGACATTTTTGTATAAATTAAATATTTATGTCCGAAAGTATATGAGCATGCACAGGTTTATTTTTGACAGTAATCTTACTCCACAGCACTACAGTGTCTGTTGTTAGTTCAGCCGTGTTTCACATTCCAGTTCGTGAACTAAATTTTAAACCGTTGGGCGGTGACCAGAAGTCCTCTTTTCCCTGGACAAGTACTCTTTTTGGGACCCAACAAATGCATGTCCAAGGGGTCAGAGAGTTGAGGGCTGAATTGGGACACACTTGTGCCGCTTTGGCGCTGTAGGTCCACCATCCACCACGGTCAACAGGTCAGTGTTTTAATGGAGCCTTGAACCGAAATGTGTTGAACGTTGTTGAGGTAATATTTATCATAGACTCTTCTTTATGGGTCTGTAAATGTAATGTAAATGTAAATGTCTGTGTAAATTTTATTAGTTCAATTTCCTGATCCCTTGAGGCTAAATACAAATATAGAACATTGGGTTTAAAACTTCATTTTCCGTTGCTTCATTTGGTCTATTAAGCTGGATAGGTGGTTGCAGATAATGGATGAATGAATGAATTTGGTCTATTAAGAAAATAATGGGTTATTCCAGTTTTCTAATTTTTCAATTTGGGTTGCAAAATGCAGTGAGATACTATCATCTATTTGTAACCCTTTCAAAAATTTAACCTCTGAAAAAGAGCACATTAGGAAAGATGGAAATATGTCATTTTAGTGACTCAGCATCACAAAGAAACTGCAGAACTATGTCCTTTGTAAATCACTGGCTGAATTTTATTAGGTGGAGTCTTTCATTTTTAGGAGTACTATATTCATGCTCCATATCACAAACAGAAAACTAAGAAAAACTTACCATGTAGCCTACTGTCTTGCACCATTTAAACAGATATCAAAACTGAAATTTATCTTACACAATATTGAATTCACATGTGTTTTTTTGTTTGTTTTTATTTTTTGGGTTCTGTGCCCCAGTTCTCACAGAGCAGCAGGGTTTTCCTTGTTGCACATCTGACTCCTGCTGGAAGTTTTCATTGGCCACTGATCCAAGGATCATTTGAATCTCTTCAAAACACACCAGCATAATATTACGAGCTGCCAGTATGAGTAGGATATAAACAAATGTGGGTGCTGCTATAATTTTGGAAATTTTACAGATGGCGAGTTTGTGTTCTGCTAGATTTACACATCATGCTTAGTACCTGCATGGCTCGCCTCAAACTACGCACAAGCAGGGGTTTAAAAAGTACTGGTTTTCAGGAACCAGGTATGAGAATTGCATAGAGGAAAAAAAGCTGAGCTGAGCAGAGTAGGTTCCATGAAATAGTGCCAATATTCTTTTTTCAATTCCTTGTAAAAGCAAGGATATATGAAGTGTTTGATAATGTTATTCAACTGTAAATATCTTAATACAACAACAATTTTTGAAGCGTGGCATCCCTCTTAGGAATTTATCCAAAGAGATTAAGTGCTTTCAGAGAAACTGGAACTCAACCCCTAGCTTATGATCTAGGTGCAGACTATGAACCTACTTTGGAGAGCAAGGGTGACAGCTTCTGGAACAGTGGCTGTTTACTTTGGCCCCAGGTACTGCTCTCCCTATTTCATGGCAGATGAAATGCACCATCATGGAGAACCATAGTTTAAGGTGGATAAAATTCCAGGCTGAACTTTGCCTTGAATTTCTTTTCTATCTGTTTTGTCCCAGAGGTTCTTTATAATGACTATGCATTTCAAATCACTCATAAAAAATTAAGACAAAACAAACAGGGCTGTCCAAAAGTTACTGATACAAGTGCAAGTGCAAATGTGTCTCATGACAACAAGACAATTAAGTAGACCATTCTCTTCAAAATACACAAAAATGTATTTCATTGTGTAAGAGAAACTCCTTTAGACTTCCTTTAGAATAAATAATAAGGAATGCTCCTCAGACTATAAACATTTAATCAAATCACCAGCTTTGCTTCCCCTGGATCTCAATAACACACGGGTTGTTTTCTCATCTGCGTAGGTTTTAAGTGCTCTGATGTTTCGTTTGTGAGTGGCTCAGCTGATAAATGGCTCAACTCCTAGTCACTCTGAGGAGGTTCACTAGAGATGAAGCTCAAAAGAACACAGTGACTGAGTGGAAGAGGTGCAATTGTGGAATTTCAGGTTAAAGTATAACCCAATGATAGAACAGGCGTGTGTGGGGGCTGCCCACACTCTCTGCTTTGATCTTCAAGGTTAGTTTTTTTTTCAGCTGTGTATTAGGCTTTAGTAAGAAAAAAAATCAACCTGAATGAAAAGACATGATTCAGAAGATCAAAGCCTTGGTTTTGATAGTGGTGGTAATTTGGAGTAATTTGATGATCAGTTATCAGTAACATTACAACACTTGGTTTTAAAGAAAAATAAGCATGTGTGAAATTCACCACCAGAACAATTTGTTAACGCAGATGGGCTGTTTTTCCAGGTCATACTGCACATCAACAGCACATTAACATAAGTAACCAAGAGAACTTTACACATAAAATACCTTAACTTTAGCTTATCACATGATTGCCAACAGGAACTCATTTTGTTTCCTACATACCAAATTTTGTTCCAGCACTGATTTGGCTATTGCCTGACTTGATTGGAAAGATAAGACATAGTCACAGCATGTAACTGTGATGAACACTCTGAGTGCATTTTTAAAACAATTTGTGCCTTCTAGTGTTCATCACTGTGCAAACATTAATGATGATTCAAGATCTGCACAAAGCAACTCAGAAACACTGAAGCATATATCCAGTTCTTATTTCTTACTGGCATGAATGTCCTGTTTTGTCAGGTGACAGAACCAACACAACTATGCTGTGCCTCAGACAGCAATGGAGAGACAGGGTCACAGGTGAAGTTGAATGATGACTAGGTGATATAGTTGTCCTATGATTTAACATTGTGACCAACAGTAGGCTGATGATGGTTCATCACTGTATTTGAAGCACATGCTGTGTGACTGCTCATATAGAACTATGGCTGAAGTAAACGTAATAAGTCTTTAGACGTAAACTCACCGCTTAATGATTTGAAAGTAGCAAAAATATCTGGATGAAAATATGTCTTGTACTTTAATTGACACATTGAGGGGGTTAGAGTCATAGGTCCCCATCAATGTCAAGAGCAAATTTACACCCTTGTACAGCTCTGAAACTGACAAAATCTCACATTTAAAGACAATGAGTTTTGAGACAAACTATGACAAAAGTCTGGGAATTCTGCAGGGTCATTATATGAAGTCAAGACTACACAAAGACAAAAAAAATCTGTCCTGACAATTTTACACCAGTTTATAGAGATGACAGAAGCATGTGTGCAAATGAACTACTAAAATATTTCTGGAGGCAGAACTGCCTTTGAGGAAGGAGGAACATAATTGGTTACTAGCTAACAGGTGGGGATGAATGTGATTCGTTAAAACGGTCTGGGCAGAGATTTTCAAATACTGCACAATAAACCAGTAAATCTCCACCTAATCCTTTGTGGTTTGCCTGCACTGACTCCTAGAAGTGACTCTGGAAGAAATAAATGTGCAATATACAGTTTCATAATTTGTTGGAAGTGTTGCAAAAATCTCATTTTTTATATTGAATAGAGGATAATGTGCGCCTCAGAAGAAGCTACATAATTGTATAATGCACTGCTGCCTCTGAAGCAGCTTCTAAAGAAGTATTTTCCTGCATGTTTGAGTTATGACTGCTGCCTCGGGGGAAGCTGCAAAATGTTTTTTTTTTAATGTTATACAATAAAATTTCGCTGCCTCTGATGCATATTCTAAAGAAGTACATTTTACATACTTGATTAATGATTGCTGTCCCTGAAGAGGCTGTAGAAGGACATACAATAATGCTATGATCCATTTAAGTGTGCAAGAAAGTACTTTTACAGAATCTGCCTCAGAGGCAGTAGAGCATTATATAATTCTGCAGCTTCCTCTGAGGCAGTGAGTTACAAAACAAAATACTGAGATTGAGTGCAATGAATGCCCTGTAATAAATGTCAGTCAATGACAGATGCTGTATATAATGTTTAAATATTGAAAATGTGTTTAAAAATCATCTCATTGTTACAGAAACAGTTTATATTGTGATAAATATATTGTTGCAAAATTATTGTCCAACCCTATGTTAAGTATTTTTTTTCCAGCTGAAAATTGCTATCAGCAGCTAATTTTTTGAAGACACTGATTCTATGGAATCAGTACATAGAATAAATTCTATATTTTGGCAAACTGTTGAAAACAAACAGGGACAGTCACAGTGTGATATGGGCTATTCATATAGTTACACGCTGCATGATACACATATTCAGAATAATCTTGCTTTTCTGCAGAGTTTTACAAAAGAACACCATTCGTTTCAAAACCCTCCCTTTACTTGGACACCCAAATGACTGTAATACTTTTATCTAATAATTCAAAATAAGACATAACATCTGTCTTTCAAAGGTAAACTCCCTTATTATGGTTTTAAATGGGCGGTGTGCTTTTTGCTGAAAAAGTGAAAAGCAGAAGAGAACTACTTTCCATTACTGTGACATAAGAATAAACATAAAATTCTTTGCTCACTTTAATAGTAATGCACAACATTACTATTACATTGGTGTATTCTTGCCAGGATCCAATCTTTTATACAAGCTTAACACATTTAGCCAAAATATTTTGAAATTAAGACTGCAGTGACTAGTGGGACAGGCCACCCCCACCCCGCAAATAACAGGGTTCTTCACAGGACATGGCTACTCTAATCTTGTGTACTCTCTGTCAGAAAAATGATGAATAGTCTAGCCATGGGAGCAAGACCCTGGTCCCATCCACCTAGCAAGAACAAAACATTAGAATTTTACAACTGCCCCTTCAATATAACCTCAGAGTAATTGACACTACTTCCTTGAATGATTGGTGCTATTACTTGAAGGCCCCCTGGTACTTTGAGGAGACTATTCCAGCATGATTCATGCATTTTCAGGGCTGAAGGGAAAGCTCAGGCCCCAGGCCTACTGGCAGCAAACATTTATTCCTGTGTGTTCTATCAGTAAAATTCAGAGTAGGCAGGAGTGCATGTATTAAGACCACATAAACCACACTCTCCCCTCAACCACAAGAAAGGAGCCCAAAGTGAGCCAAGAGTTGTCTACAACTCAAATATTTGGCCCAATATCTTGGAAAATATTAGCCAAAGCACTTATCATTCCTATACAAATATTCTTGGACTCCTGCAGTAAAACACAGTTCTTTGTTGTCCGTCTATATCTGACTGAGCAGCGATTTAACCACACTTAATTCCGTGAAGAAACACCTGACATACAGTTTTAACATAATAAAAATAACTAAAGTGTACTTCCTGCTCCCTACGAAGGACTAGCCCACTCGAGGGTGTGTTCCTCGAGGTGTGTGTTGCGCCCAGTGATTCTGGGTAGGCTCTGGATCCACAGCAACCCTGAACTAGATAAGCGGTTACAGACAATGAATGACTGAAAAAATGTACTTCCTGCAGAAACTGCAACTGGGGAGGCAAGCATTTAATGCAGATTTTAGCAAAGACACACACTTCAGACTCCCGTGTGCAAAATTTGTACTCACAATGGTTCTGAAGGCAGTGCTGCCTTCAAGGAAGAACAAATGTAAAAAGTTCCTTGACGATGACCAATAGGAGAACTGAGAACTGTCTGGTGCACATATGTAAAGGTGGAGAAGAAAAAGAGAGAAGCTGCTGGTGGAAATACGAAACTGAGGAAATTTCCTCAAGTTCTCTTTGCAGGATAGACAGTCCATTTTGTCTGCTTCTAAACACCCAGGAAAGGGTCCACAATCATTTTATTATCTTTTTCTTTTTGGAAAACAAAACTGGACAGCGCTTCTCTAGCCATGATTGACAATTTCTTTTCCCTCTGGGACCTCTGAACTCACACAAGGACGCGAACAAAAAATTATCCGTGTCAAATGTGTAGTGTTGCCATTTTCTCGACCAAGACACAGCACAAATTTATAGCACTAATCTGACATAGTGGACATCATGAAAGGCAAAAATATTTCATAGTCTGATCCCGGCATTAGAAGCAGATAGTTACATTATCCTCCTTTCAAGTAAAACAAAATACTGAATATTTGACACATTTCCAACAAATTATGAAATTATGAAGTCTACTATAAAAAAAATATTTCTTATTTCTTCAAAGACATTTCAGTCAGTCACAGCATGCAAACCACAGGGGTGAAGGTGGAGTTTTAACTGTTTATAGTGCTGTATTTAAAATTCTCTGCCCAGTGCATGGTAACAAAATTTTCATCCCCACCTGCTGCCTGGTAACCAATTACATTCATTCTTTCTTGAATGCTGTGCTGCCTTCAGAACCATTTTGATTAGTGATTTTGCACATGAGCACTTCAGACATTGACTTGGGGCAGTAGAATTCAAAAGTATTATTGTAATGTATAAGGGATTCATTATATATATATATATATATATATATATATATATATATATATATATATATATATATATATATATATATATATATATATATATATGCATATTATATCTTTAGTGTGTTATTTGTTTATTAAAAAAAATGTATTCTAGACATTTATAAATTGAAGACCAAGATATTTTTGTAGATTTTGAAGATTTTATTTATTCTATCTAACAGCTTACTTCAATATAAAACTGTTTAGTTAAGAACATAAACTGTAAAATTACTTTTTTGGGAGATATGTGTTTTTAAATTGAACAGTAATAATATATGTGAATGGTATTGGAAATGTACACCATACTGGGGCCTATAAACCTTGATCGTCTTTCCACATTTTTCAATACTGAAGTCATCAGATTATGGTCACAAGCTGTGGCTCTAACATTGGGATCCATGTAATGTATGCATTTAATTAGAGTTTGACTAAACACTGAACTGAAACTGGGCTATTAAAGGTAGTGCTGAAGTAATGGAGCTATATTTTAGAAGATCTGGTATTTTGGTGCGAGTCTGGCATTTTGCACCAAGACAGCTCTATACCGTCGCACTAAATCTCTTTACAATATTATTTAAAGCAAAGACACAAACCTGACTTTAGCCAAGCTAATATTACCACTTGTCTTTCCAGATTTTTGGCAAGAGCCGGTCTTTGTGCAAGCATGTTTCAACAAAGTTCCATTTTTAGTCAGTCAGTAATCAAAAAAAATGCTTATTCTAGACTGGCTCTCTAGGCGGTCCACCAAAAAACGAACAGAATAACTGGGCTATCTTTTATAAAGCACTAAGCATTCAGTCACATCAAAATACCAAAATGACAAACAGTTCACTTAAATACATATTTACAATAGGAAAAGAATAACTGTAACTGTTATCAGCATGAAAAATGAGTACTACAATAACAAGAGGACAGATAATCAGTAATAGGATCTATTGTTTTTCCTCTGCTTTTTATTATGTCAAATTGTCAAATTTCCATTAACAAAAACATTTTTTTTTTAATTCAACAGTAATCTGCACTTGTGTGCAAAATGTCCGTATTTAAGAATAGTTGCCGAGCTGCTCAGTTTCAGACTAAAATCTTGTAGTAACTTGGGACATTACTCTTACGGAGTTCCCTCCCCTCAAATTGTCTCCTAATCTCAAACACTGCTTCTCAAAAACATATAACCTACAAAGCTTAATGCAAGAATATATAATTATACCATTCACACATTCCTGATGCCATTTCTTTCTTTTATTTGAGATAATACTTGTCCAGTGACACATTCCTAGGTGGTATAAACTCAACCTCTCAGGAAGGGCTTTAATTGTGCTGATTAGTGAAAAAAAATCACTAATGTGTCAATCAATGCCAATGTCAAAATAACCACTTATTTTGTCTGAGAAATATGCAAACTTTTAGATGCTAAACATCTTATGAAACTGGCTTGTAACCAAGCAAGTTATTCATTCACTCATACACATACACACTCATATTTACGAACTGCTCTACCAGAAAGTGATATTCAGTTCTTCAAATCAAAGACAAGATGAGTCCATGATTATTGGAGCCAAGCTTGTGAGGCCCCTAGCCACTGAGTGTCATAAATGGTTGCTAATGTCAAACATATTAAGGAGCCAGTCATGAAGTTGCTTTGATTTTTAAACCTGTTCCCTACAGCTTCAGTATTACAGATTATAAAAACCCACAAGACAGCCAAACTTTGAAAATCTGTACCAACCTCTGCCCAGGTCCACCTCTGTGCAGCGTCGCTCTGGGTTGCTGTGGATGCGGCACTTAAACACAGCTCCAGGAGAGTGTACTGAGCTGCTGAAAGATGAGTTCGCCCTGGGAGCTCCTACCAAAATCCTGAACACAGTGGATATACAGTCACAAAACTGCATTTCACAAATTACAATTCTGCTGGTCTAAAAAAAACTACATTAACTGCTGTGTATCACAGATATTGTTTGTATGTGTAAGTCAACTCTCAGCAATGTAGTTTAAAAATCATCTTGAGATTGGAGTTCAGGCAATGTGATTTGGAATAGACATTATATATGCTGCTGCATATATGACTTTTATTATACATTTCTACCTGACATTTTATTAATAAACAGTGTGTTATTCACATATTCTTATTTTGTGACAACTTATTATCTTTATGTGAGGTGATTTAAATTATTTGCATTTATTTCCAAAGTCCATTATATGGTGCTTTTAAGCTCAATACCTCAAACCTCTCCAAAACACATATAGAAACTTATAATTTTAAGGAGTTGATTTCCAAAGATAAAGAGGTGCAGCTTATAACTTGTACATAGTTTAAGTACACTTAATAGGCCCATATTACACGACCCTGCCCATTAGGTCATTTTAGACACATCCCCACTATGGTCCGAGTGCGGGGGGAAAGAAACTTTACTCATTCAAGGCTTTTCTTCCAAATTTGACTGTACCGCACATGGAGCTAAGTTTCTGGTGACGTGAACCTTTGTAAGCTCCGCTCGCTGCCAGGTTTTCCACCTAACTGGTGGCAGAGAAAATACTTTGACGTGCAGGAACATATTTCGCACAAACACTGTCTACAAATACAAAGGAAGGAACTGTAGGAGAAGACATATTAAGTGTCAACACGGACTGTGGCTAAAAAAGGCTGCTGTTATAAACAGCTCAAAAAGTGTAGCATGTTTTGACTTAGTGTATTCTAAAGGACAACGGCCTGACTTGAAGACTTTATACTTCCAAATTCTTAACAACTACAGCGAAAAAACGTCAAATTGTAAAAGAATCCATCACAAAAAAACAAACAAATAAATAAATAAATAAAAAGCCTAATTCAACTTCATATCCAACGTTCAAACTAGGCAATAACATTTCAAAGATTTCACAAAGAGTCTCAAAACATTTTATTTTAGGAGAGAGGTTATTAATAAATAGTGCAGCCCACTCACCAGCGTGTATTATCATGGACGTGCTCAAGGACTGAGTATCCAAAGAACGTCTGCTGTGGTCCACGAAACACAGCGGGGTGTTCCAGGTCAATATTGAACGAATAAGCCAAAGCCATGGACAAATACACGTAAAAAACATCCAGCATTCCTCTTTTTGCTGTCAACCCTTCGGACATCCTGCCCGCTCACCCTCAGCGCGAGATGCAACAAGAGTTAAAATAGCAATGGGAACGTCTGGAACGCCTCAGTGATGGACTCCCAAACTACATTGAAAATAAATCACCTTCAGAACCTGGTTAAAGTTGTCATGAAAGGCATTCTGCGGTGTTCTGAAGAAACCGAAGGCGGTCCCCGAGCGTTTGATCATCTGCGTGTGGATGTGTAAAAGCTGCAGTTCCCCGTTGTTCTTGGCGTTAAGTGCGCTGCGCTCGCTCTGAAGTAGTATGCTGATGCGCACGAGCGTCACATTTCAACAGCAGTACGGAGCACGCGAAGCGGTCACTCACACTGTCGCCGCCTACTGGAGGAACATGTCCACTCGCTATCCTCGCGCTCACATGAGATGTCATCCCATCTCATGTGGCTACTTACCACATGAGACGAAATGAGGGAGGGGTATTTCACAAAGCAGGATTTCTGTAAGCCAGCTAACTTAAGCACAAAGTTAAGGACTGTCCAATAGGAATTACCCTCAGCTCTGTTCCTATTGGACAGACTGGCTAACCGAAAAATCCTGCTTTGTGGAATACACACCCCTCACCCCAACTCACCCAGGTTGTATGAATTAGACGAATAACCTAAGCCTATATTTTAGGACCTTCCAACGGGAATGACAAAGCCAATACACTCATGTGGGGCCAATACACTCAGCAGGGTACCAACATATTTTGTCCATGGTGTAAATACTGGCCCCACATATGGATACCCTCCAGGGTCAGCGATGGGACACGAATGGGTTAAAAATGTGGCCCATCTGGGAAATAAGGGCAGCCCACCTAAAAACATAAAGCTCTTTAAATGAACTCAGTTCATTAAGGAACCATTTGTAGAGTGGCTGGGCTCCATTTTAGGCAGCCCACCTGGGTCTCACCAAAAGTCCATGGACCAATTCACCTAGAGCCCATGCCCATCTTGAATCCAGTTCAGCCCATGTATGCCACACTAAGGTTTGCTGCCTGGGATCCCTGAGCTCTTTTCCCATTAGTCAGTGCTGTGATTGTCTCAGACAAGTAGACAAGGAAATTCTAAAGTCTCTGGACTAGATATAAAAAGCAGCAAAAAAAAAAAAAAAAAAAAAAAATCTGAAGGGTTAATTTTATTTTTTTGCCATAATAATAATAATTACAACAACAATAAAAACGTATTGACTTGTTTTTGTGGGTTAATGTGCAAACACACTGAAAATGTGTTTTTAATCATGTCTCTTGTAATTTTTTATTTAATTTAAATTATTTGAAATAGTTTTTTGTATTTATTTTGGCAAATTTACTAGTATTGTATCATCATTAACATCTAAAAAATCAGTAAGATTCAGTGCAATGTATAATCTGACATCAGACAGTTTGGTATTATTTTGATTACTCACTGATCTCAACGATTTCCTTATGTAGAAATTTTGAAAAACCTATAACATTCAGTTTGTGTTTCCAGGGTGGCAAGGCGGCACAGCAGATAGTGTCGCAGTTCCAGGGACCTAGAGGTTGTGGATTCCACTCTGTCCCACTCTGAGTGACTGTCCATGAGGAGTTGGGGGTGTTCTCCCTGTAGTTTTCTCTGGGTGCTCAGGTTTCTTCCCAAAAAGTGAGTGTGTGAAGGACTGGTGCCCAGTGATTCCGGGTAGGTTCTGACCCACCACAACCCTGAACTAGACAACCAGCTACAGACAATGAATGAGTTTGTTTTTCCACTGTGCATCAGTCTATTTCAGCTTAATTTGAACACAGAGAGGTCAGAAGAATTTCTGAATGTTGTTGACATATGGCTATTATTTTGCCTAAAAAGTGTTTTGTTTTTAAGTATATTGAGCCTAAGTCAGCTTGAATGCAGTGCTGTCTGAAGCATTGAAGGTCACAAATATTCAATTTTGGCTTTTGGCCATAGTAGTAGTGATTTCTCAGTATTCCCTAAAACATTGGAGGATATAATTCTCATGCAGAATGAAGTCTTGCAATTGCATGTTTTTTCTTTAAGCCACTGTACACTCATTTTCATATTTTTCTTCTAACCATTATCTGTGTTTTTAATGATGTTGTTCTAAAAGATGCACAGAGAGAATGACTCAAGCTTTTGACTTTGAGAGATTTCTAAAATTCTTTTCCATTCTGCAGTGTTCTCCAGGTGGATTTGCATTGGCAAATGTGACTTCAGACCCTCCATATAACTGATGAGACAAAATTACATAATGTGCTACTCACATATTAATGATTCATATTTTGCGACAGCTGTTTAACATTATCTGAAAGGCATTTCAGACTTTGAAGTAGAATCAGTTTGTTTTTAAGATAAAGTCAAACCATAACTTGGTTTTGAAGCTCAGTTTCTCCAAAGCATTCAGAACATGGGTAGAACAACCCTATAATTCTAATGGGATGTGCAGCTTCTAAATGGTACATCTAACTAGTTTTAATATACTAAATAGGCCTTTACCACAAGGCAATAAAAAATTAGCCATGAATTTAAAGTTCTTCCAGCACATTCAGCCTTTAAAATCATATTGGGATTGAAGGAATTTTTCAGGGGATATTTGAGAGTGGAGCTCATGCAAAAACTGTGATTGTGTTGCAGTGGCTGCAAATCTTTATGGGGAAAATGGAGCAATAGCTGATTTTCCTCATAACAAATATTTAAAGCTTGGAAAATGTTTGCATCAATTGTTTTTTGTAAAACCATGTAGGTCAACAAAATGTTTTATAGCAGTTTAACGACACAAGAACATGTTGGTAAAACATGTTTCACACGTGAAAAAAAATACATTGAATGCTATAGAGCTTTACTCAAAAACTCTATTGTGGATAGGTGTTCGGGGGAATTCCTCTCCCGTTTTTAGTTAAAATGATGTTTCTATGTGAAAGTATAAGGAAACATTTTGCTAAAAAAGGGAATTCAGACAGTTTTCACTGAGAGCTAGAATGGTGATGACATTGCCCACTCTAGTGGTTTCCCTTAAAATGCATGGAGAAATCTTAATGAGTGATTAAAAGATGGAGAGGAGTGTGATTGTTCTAAAATTATGTGCGATGGTCCTGGTGTACCCAGGTCTGAACACGTAAATTTTGGTGAGCACATCTGAAAAGTTAACTGTTTGAATATGTGGAAGCTACAATGGAGTTTTAGAGCGAGAGAGAGAGGGGGAAGGGTTAGTTGTTGTGTGGATGGGAGGGTTTAGTAAATAATTCTGTTCACTTCATTGACTGCTTTTTTCACTCTATGGTGCACAGAATAGGAGTCTGTCTGTCTAAGTAATATAATAGATAGTAATCCAAACAGTGTTTCTCGAAATATTTCGACTTAATTCCTAGACATCTGACTTTATTCTCAAAATCTTATTTTTTTTTTCAATGCTGTGGCCCTAAAACTGTCATGTCTCCCAAAAATTCTGACTTTATTCTTAGAATCGTATATTTGTTTTTCCAATGGCATGGCCCTAAAATGCAGTCATAGGATGGAGTGTGTTGGAACAGTGTTAATTTCCTGAAACACACCTACACCTTACAGCCAGTGCCTCAACTGCCTTTAGAAGGGATTCATGCTTTCCTCCAGTTGCAGCTCAGAGTAGGCAGGAGACATGGATTTTCAGAACTTTTAAACACTACCACACTGCATTGTGGTATGAACACATACTGGACATAACATGGGCAAATGCTTGTTCTGTGACAAATCTTTAAGATTAAAATATTATTTAAATTACAAATTAGTGGAGAGTGGCTTTAAACTTTAAGAATATTTGATTATAAGATTATTTTCTTTATTTCTGCCTTACGGGAAAAAAAAAACAAAAACAAAACACACATACTCACACTTTTGTTAACATTTCACAATATCTCTAGTCCCAAGTTTTCAAAAGCCCTATGAATTATCATATATTTAATTAGGTGCATAAGGTAACAAATCATTAAATAAGAATCGTCTTTATAATCTTTTAATTTAAATGTATATAAAAATGGATATACAGATAACTGCTTCCTGTTCATTTGTCCAAAACTTTTGGGAGTTTTGTTTGTATAAGAAACATACATATGACAAATAAAATTTACTGTCTAAATTTACAGTAAATAATTTTAAAATGTGCCCTACAGGGGGGTGCCCCCCCCCAGTGTTAATTCGTAATTTACAGTATGATGTATACTTAATGTTTTCTTAAATACAGCATTAGGTCAAATAAAAAGCTGTAGTAAACAAAGTAAGTACTAAGAGGCTGTGTGCTTAACTGATCAGCATATACACATGTGCAGGACATTTTAAAGGGTTGCTTTACTGCATTATAAAGAAAAAAAAGACAAAATATTTAAGAAAAATAAAATCAAACAAATTATCTTATTTCAACCAACCTATATTAATACAAAATCTATATTTACAAAAAAAAGACAACCTATCCCAGACTAAACAATAATCTACACAATATATATATATACACACACACACACACACACACATCTTTCTTAACTCTTTTTAATAAAGTTATAATTTTTCTTACAGGGTCTAAGCTGAGGAAATTTGATTCTCACATTTCATATAGTAGTCTAGCTCCTTATCCCAGCAACATTACACACACACACACACACATCTCGTATTGCCTCGTTTTCTTTCACTCATTCGCTCACTTGAAAAAGAATATTTAATAAACTTTAGTAAATCTATCCCATTTGAATCATCCATCAGTAGCAGCAACAGCAGAAGATTTCCTTTTCTCTGAGGGGTTTCCACCTCACCGGAGCCAAGGCTGTAACAAACACAGAACATGTTATTCACAGCATGTACTGGCATGCACACATCTACAAACACTTACTCAAATTAAAATTGACTAATCGTTTCCTTAATTACTTAATGAACAAACACCCATTTAATGGTCAAATTAATCTTCTGTAGACAATTTTAAAAGTGGCAGCATTATGGATCAAATCAAATCCTGGAATTGTAATTTTCATTAATTCAAAATTAATTAATGATTAAGTTGTGACTCATTGTGCAATGGCAACATGTGGATCTGGAACACTGTCTAATATGTACTTGCTGGCTCTCTACTGCTATCAGTTTGTTAGGGGAGAAACAGATAAAACTAATGTGCATTTAAGTATTCCTAAAAAGACTTGAAGAAAAATAAAAAAAAAAACAGAATAGGAAAGAAGTACATCAGGAAATTGTGATTACACAGGTGCAAAAGTAGCTGAAATGACATCTGTTTCAGTTTTCAGTCATATGTTATAGAAACAATTTAGGATGGGATACTCTACATAAAGACCTACGCAGAGATCTGGCACAAGCATTAAATTATTTAAAATCCACTAAAAATAGTAGTAATTCATTTTTCACAATCAGGAAAAAAACTCATATTTAAGAAAATAACAAGCATTAAAATGTGTTATTCTATAGTGTGTCTAATAAATGTACCTTTATCCCATTATTATCAGTTATTATTCTAACATTTATTATAACTTTTTTCCAAGTCTTAGAAATTTGGTTGACTTTCTGCTTCTTACAAAAGTAAACTTAACCACATTAAATTACAGTCTGTCCATTACCCTGAGAACAAACACCAGCAGCTGCTTCATTTGCTTTCCAGTACTTTAACTTTTTGTCAATATTCTTTTCTCAGTGACATATTGTCAGCTAGACATCCTTTCTGACTCAGATCCCATAGTGGAAAGATGGACATAAACAAGATCTCAAAAAAGGAAGAGCCTGATCTGATGGTGTGGGCCTGCCACCACTGCTGAAAAAAAAATCTAGTGGAAACACCATTGCTGCTTGGCAGTCAGCTACTTGCTATCATCAGTGTTAACAGTGGGGCATGCTGGCCACTTGAGCCTGCATTACTTGAATCTGTTTAGTGCCTGCTTGCCTGCCTGATTTTGCCATTTGTTTTGGCATGAATTGTTGATGGAGGGAGCTGCTAATGTTAAACATGCTATTATTGACCTAGGGAGCTTGTCTCCAGCTAGTGGCTGGGATTTACAGGTGACAGTCATGGGAGCCAGTTTTAACCCTGTGTAACTAAATGCTCTCACCACTGCCATCTGTGCTGTTGTGCATTTTTTTTTTGTAGTTCGTTGTTTTATTTTCAGTATCTTCATTGTAGAGAAACTTTAAGTGAATGGTGCTAAAAATAGTGTGAAAAATATATAATTAAAATTAATATTAATAATACTAATTTCCATTATAAGAATACAGTTTTTAAATTTATATTTCTTTATTATTTGCTTATAATAATATCATTATATTATTAGTATTGTGTACACATATACTTGGATTTTATTGATACCCATGTTGCCATCAAGGCCATGTCTTTTCCTGAGTAGTCCATGGTTATTTCAGCAAGACTATGCCAGGCTTCATTCTCTGCATGTTAAAACAGCATGGTTTCATAGCGTATTATGAATTAGAGAATGAAAAATCTGTGATCATAGACTGTTGAGCAGCTGAAGTCTTGTATCAAGCAGGAATGAGTAAAACCCCTCTAGCAAAACCTCAATAATTAGTGTGCTCAGTGCCCAAACAATTAAAATGCGCGATTAAAAATAATAAGTGAGGTAACACAGTGGTATACCTGCCTTTATCCCACTGGTGTGTTTTGCAGGCATCAACATTTTTACATTAAAAAATAAAATCCTACGAAAATAATTTAACTGTTTTCAGTTAAATAAAAGTTCAAATGTTTTCCTGTATTTTACAATATAATCTCATTTTTCAGAAACAGAGTTTGTCATTTTCACCATTAATGTATTCCAAAAATGAAAAGCATGTACTAAATTGTTGTTTTGACTTAAAATTAAATGATATCTGTGATTTCTGCACAGTAATGTACTTTCAGGTTTGCTCTCCAAAAACGTTGTTTACCATCATCCTTGAATCCTCACGCTCCAGAACTTTCTGCGCTTGGTCTGGTGGAAATTTAAGCATGGAAGTTATGACTTTGGCCATAGTCTGTGAACAAATGAGCACAAATTAAAGTAACAAAGCTTGTATGAACACTAAAATACCACAATGGTAAGATTACCAAACCCAGATATTTCTATTAAATGAAGAAAAAAAGTGAGTCATTTGTCCTTGGCTTAGAGGAGGCTGTTGTGACACAACCATAGCATACCAGCATTTCAGGCTTACATCTCACTGTAGAAAGCAAGTATGTAATAAATGATGGAATGATTGTTTCATCATAAAGACTGGGAGAAGCTAAAAATAATAATTAAAAAGAAATTATCAGTGTTGTAAGACAATTCCTCAAGCCTGATTGGTAAGTTTTAATGCTTGATTTTCTGTAAAGTGGCATATGTACAGTTGATATTTTCTGGCAGCCATGATTTATTATGTAAAGAGAAATGAAAAATATATTGAATCAATTGAGTAGGGTCTTCATGAACCCCCCAAACACTTCCATGCAAATATTTAGTTTGAAATTAAGAAAGTTTGCTCATTATCTGCTGCATGCTGTGTAATCAGCTCCAGACACTTCTGGCAATGTGTGCACACTCAGGCCTATAAATATAAAGGTAATCAAAATCTGTGATACTGCTTAGCTCCAGCTTTCCTAGCTGCATCATGTGACAAAAAATGTCCCACATTGCATCTCCTCCCGGACATCCTCCCTCACAGGGAATCCAAGTGTGATGTCATAAGGCCACTAACTGTTTATTGTGAAACCAGGGCTTCCCTGCTGGCTTTAGGGCCCTGTCAAGTGGGCTGTTAATTAGCCCAGACCAAATGGGCAAGAGTCTTTTATTTGGGTTCTGTTGCACCAACACAGTGCCGCCTTTGTGTGAGGTTCTGACATGGAAGAAACAGTTTTCACGTAGAAACAGACATTCCTTTCAGTCAGCTAGCAGAAAAAAATCATTAACTTATACAGAGAAAAAAAATTCTCTTATGCAGTTCTACAGCACTACTTTGCTATACACATGGACGTTTTCTGGAATGCAACAATATTATGGCCAATGCCAATTGCTAAAATAACATAGCCTATGAAAATTTTGCTACACCTTTGTATTCAAAATTCCTTCTAGAATCTAGTGTATTAATATAGACTTATTTCTGCCTTTACTGCTGTGCCAACAGCCTCTTCTATGGTGGGAGGCTTTACATTACAGTGGAGCAATTGAACATTTCTCTGTGGATTTGATTGTATTCAGCCAGAGGAGCAACAGTAACATGTAATGTATGTGGAATTATTAGATTTGGATAACAAGCTGCATTCAAATATGGTGTTCTATCACTTCAGAGAACGCAGTTCCATTGCATATTAGCCCAGAGCTGTGGGCTTTATTCCCTTTTTATGAGCACATGGTATTTTTTATCATCATCATCATCATCATCAACATCATCATCTTCTTTGCCTCTTAATCCTTTTCAGGGTTGTGGTTCATCTGGTATTGGAAATGACCAATTCTGGCCCATGTTAGTTTTGAACTAATAATAATAATTTCAATATTAGCTATGAACAATACAATGGCTGTTGATAGATTGTGAATGCCAAATACCTGGAATTGAGAAAAAAAACTGCCAAGTTAGAATGAAACGTACCTTTGTCTCTCGTCCCATCATGTATTCAAACATGACCTTCTTCAGGTACTCAAACTCTGTGTGTTCAGAGAGAGGGTCAGCACTGTAGTGTGAGGTTTCTGAGAGGACACAAGATTTGGTCATCATTAGTGCAGGATATCTGCTAATCTTGAGTGTTTACCACTCAGCACACTGTGTTACCGGAAAACCGCCTTAGGTGTTTTGAGATTAGCACGCAGACTGTAAATTCCGAAAGCAGCTCCCTCTCACTGCCTTCCAGCTCCTGCCTGTACCACACAATACTCTTTAAGGCCCCTAATTACAAACAGAGCTGTCAGATGACAGGCTCATGAACTCAGCACAATGTGATTTTGCCTGGCCTTCATTACCTCAAGACCAGAGATTTTGTATAAGTTGATGAAAAAATGATGCAAGAGGATGTCGGTCAACAGTGCCACAGATGGGAAATGGGAATCAATGTACTTTTGTTTAGACAATTTATTCACTCGCTGCTTGATCCAAGCATTGACTTTTATAGACTGGGTACATATCGGTTAAGTTTTCTGCTCATGTAATATAAAAAGGTATTCTCTTACACAAACACATCCACTTCTGCAAAGCAGTAATCAGTCAGTAAATCAGCAGGACTGTCAGAAGTGCCCTGGCCCAGTCATGCTAGTTAGGCTCACAGTTTTCCAGAGTAGTAAAAGAAGTATAAGAGCAGCATTGAGGCTAAAACACAAAATGGCCTTCATTCATTTAGGTGCACTTTTACCTTTTTTACAAGGAATGTTAGAGGGACAACAGGAGACATTCTGATTATACATTAAACTTGAGCACAGACATAGCTCTTTAAATGGCAAATTGTAAACCTGATACGTGAACATATATGTCTTTACTATAATTTAAAATAATTGGCTTTATTTGAGCAAAAGAAAGCTCCTTAACGTGCATTCAGATTCATGTTGAAATATATTTGCTGAGAATTTCAGTACCTTAACAATTGTAAACATCTAGCAAAATGCTAGCCTTCAATTATGGTGTGAAATATAAAAATGCTTGTCAAAAAAACGTGAAACGCCAAAAGATGTGCCTTTGTGATGTTGAGGAATGATCTGCAGTAAGCATGCTGACCTGTTAGCCTCTCTGGAATGCCCTTTTAACAGTAGCTAACTACACTGATGGCTCATGGATGTGCCAAACTCAACCTAAAGCATGTCAGACATACCCAAACAAGCCTTTGATCAGAAAGCGTAGATAAAGGATGTAGTCATACATAAGATGACCCACCAAACTGACCCGAGGTTTGCATGGGTAAATCCACCTTACGTTCACAGCAGGGGATAAAGACAGGAAATGTGAGACACATACCAGTTTCCCAGGATGTTTGATCAACAGATAACACAGTAAATACAGATACATGGTGTTTTTTTTTTTGTTTTTGTTTTTTTGAAGCAATTATCAAATACATTAAAACTGTTCATGTAAAAGCCCACAGCAAAATTCACAGATTGCACTGAATATAAAACTGACCTACCCTAACTGCTTTATATGCCTTTTTATGAAAGAATATATTATTATATAAGCACTTCTGAAGACATAAATTATCTGTCCCATAATACAGAATGTCCAATCAGTTAATATTGGGAATCATTTTAACATGTAATTTAATTGAAATTGATTGTAATGTTATTGGGTTAATGTTAATGTTACTGCTGCTTCAAAAAAAAAAAAATATATATATATATCTCTGAATGGATAACTAAACTAATGTTTATGAAAGCTAGGCAGGGGGCCTTATGCACTTATTTCCACAAAGTTTCCTACTTAAGATTGAAAATAATATTAAACAACGTTAGAATATTGTTTTAAAAAGACTTATAAGTCATTTCAAGTGAGAAATACATGCTTTGGGTTAATTAATAGGGTTAATAATTCTGCCTGTGAAACCTGGATGGCAGAATGTTGTGTGGTAGGCTTCAAGTGAAGATCAAAAGGATACTTCTATTTCTCCATAGGACCGCTCAGGAGCTGATTTAAACACTTTGAGGACAAAGGCAACTATCATTCTAGTTTAAGGCAGGAAGGATGACTTAATTTGTCATCTGTCAAACTATTTTTGCTCATTTTAAAAATTACTATGTAATAACTATTTTTCCTATAATTATATGATGCAACACGACATAATTTTGGGTTGAGTACTCCTATTTAATTGTGTTTCCTAAAATTTGACAAATTTGATGAAGGCTTGGTTCATCCACATGAACAGTCATTAAATCATTCCTAACTCAATTCTTACATTAACAATGTAATAATATGATACAACTTTAACATATTAAAAATCCGTTGTTTCCTGTAGCTTTTCTCATTGAAGACTTTGCTTTAATCATTGAAAGAAGGTTTTATAATGTTTTTGTGAAAAAAGTGCCAATCCACATAACGTGTGGGAACGTGTGGGAACGTGTGAGAGTCTGTGAAAAGCATTAGATCCAGAGACGAGCTTTCAACCCCTCCCCCTCCCCCTCCCCCATCAGACAGGAAAACTTTATTATACTGGCAGGGAATGTCCAAGAAGAAAGAGGTTAATGTTCAGGTCATGACCAACTATCTGCTCCAACCCAAAAGCTCTAGGCACTAATTTTCCATGTTTTAGAGATGTGTTCAATTGTTCATGCATGTAACAAAGCTGACATGTTACTATCAGTTTATCAGAGTGTGATCTTCCTACAAGGAATGACTGTGGGGAAAGATTTCAAATTGTTATAAAGCCTAGCTTTATAAGGCACCTCTTGCTTATGGACAGAGAGAAGTTAAAAATAATAATAATAATAATAAAACCTCAGTCCTAACCTCAGAAATGTGGGTGTAGGAAATGTATTCACCTCTGTATGTGCTTCCTAGGTGAGTCACCACTGAGTTTTTATAACCACTTTGTATTTTGTCTTCTAGAGTATGAATCTGGGAAAAAAGAAGCATTAAATCTGTGATTAACAATAAGGTCTTCAAAAACTCTTTTTTCAGCCATACATTGCATCATGTCATAAGCATGACAATATTAAAATGTGTTATTCTAAGACACTGCCACTGTGCATAGCTCACAACTATGAAAATACTCTTCAGGCTGTGAGTTTTTTTTTAAAGAGAATTAGGAGAGTGACATAGCCTAATTATGCACAGTAAAAGTAAGCGTAAGCAGATGTGCTGAGTAATGAACTAAACATCAACTTCCCGTCATATACAGCCAGAAGGGTGAAGGGGTTCTGGGAACACATAATGGGAGATATGCTGTTTCTCAGACCACACTCACCCTATCTTGGTACTCCTGCTCTTTCAGTTTGGCTTCACTCAGCAAAGTGGTCTTTTCGGCAAGTTGGACCTAATCAGAACAAAGAAAGATGTTCAAGCGTGATTAGCAGAGGTGAGCAAGGAAAGATAACAGCTGAGGGCAAACCTTAACATACACCATGGCAAAGCACATTTAAACTAATGTTTTTCTCAACTCCACCCATTTCATGCCACTTCATTCATTCATTATTTGTAACCGCTTATCCAGTTCAGGGTTGCGGTTGGGTCCAGAGCCTACCTGGAATCATTGGGCTCAAGGCGGAAATACACCCTGGAGGGGGCGCCAATCCTTCACAGGGCAACACAGACACACACATTCACTCACACACCTAAGGACAATATTTTGAGTTGCCAATCCACCTACCAACATGTGTTTTTGCACTGTGGGAAGAAAATGGAGCACCCGGAGGAAACCCACGCGGACACGGGGAGAACACACCAACTCCTCACAGACAGTCACCCGGAGTGGGAATCGAACCCACAACCTCTAGGTCCCTGGGGCTGTGTGACTGCGACATTACCTGCTGTGCCACCCCATTTCATGCCACTATGTTCATTATGTATCTTAGAGCTGCTGAAATTCAGTCAAGTTTATTGGCGTCCTTGCCCAAACATGTATTTTATTTCAGTTGAAATACAGAAACAATTGCGATAATTAACTACCAATTTGGAATTTGGCAAATCAGAAACTTCTAAATATCATTAGATCAGTTAAATTCCTCCGATTTTACAATCAATTTGAAGAATATGAACGTTTGACCCACTGATCTGATATAGCAAATCAAAGCTATGTGTTTCAAATGCGTGTTTAACTGATGTAATAAAAGAAGATAATAATTAACTTGCCACAATGAAAATATGATGATGTGGGGAGATGTGAGAAATTACTAAAACAATTACTAAAATGTAAAACTGGTTGACAAATTACATCTATCCACTCACAGGTTTATAAAGGAACTGGCTTTGGTGCCACAGTATTATGAAGAAGAATGTGTACTTCACAGATATACAGTAAAAAAGGAAGAAACTGACCTGAAGTTCCTCAATACCCTGAAAATTAAGAAAGAATAACAAGATATGGTACCAATGCTCAAAGAACAACATAATTAGTCAACATTATCTGCTTATTAATCTCATATTGCCAGACTCTCTAGGGGGAACTACCGCAGAAAAAGAAATTTACTAACATGCTAAAAGGACCAAGCACAAGTCTGCCATATTGGCATGATGTATAGAAAGAGGCCATTTACACTGAACCAATGCCAGTATAAAATGATACACGGAAGTGCTTATAGGCAGATTTACAGAGAGCCAATCACAATGCAGCTAGCAGAACCCTGACAATGAAGCCAGATTTGTACACTGACAGTATCAGAGTCTCTGTCAATTTGTGGACAAAGCATCTGTGGCTGAGATCGGCTTATTAACAATGCTATATAGTAGGACAGAATTATTTATGTTCTTATATTGCAATTCCCTTAACATTTCCAAACAACTGACCACAACTGAAAAATGTAGCTAGACTGAAGTGTAAAACAAAATACAAAATTTATAGACACGTTTGAAAACAACTTGTGCATCTGTGCGTTTTTATGAATCTATATGAACCATAGAATAACCATAAGCATTAAAACTGCAAATCAACATATAGTAAAGCTGAAAGCATCAATTATCAGTAAACACATGGGCTTGGAGATATGACCAAAAAACCTAAATATATCGATATGCCTAAAAAAATGGCGATATATGATACAATATTATGAAAACGGTAACAAAATATAATCTCAAAGTATTAGTATTTATTTTTAACTTAAAAAAAGAACATGCTGCTTTATTTAAACATTAGTATCAAATTGTATGTCTAAGAGATATCCTGATCAAGTTTTCCCCAATATGAGCCTTTACTATCTAGGAAAATCGGGATACTCAATATTAACTGTTACACAGTGCACACTTCAAGAAAACTCGCATTAAGAAACAAACTGCCTGCATCCAAGCTGTTGCTTAATCTTTTTTATAACAAAGTAAACAAATGCTGTCTTCACAGTTCATATACATAATTAAATATTATTTTTTAATGTATAAAGACTTACTTTGATTCAAAAAGTCAGTCAGTTTTATTGCCATCACAGATGTGTTGAGTGAAAAATTCTGGCTGCTGATTTACTAAATATAAGTGACGACCAATGAGAAATGCATTCCCTGTTTTGGAGTCGTGGAGTTTCTGCCCCTCCTCAGGCTGAGGGAGAGCATCATATCTCAAACAACTCATAGTCTTAACTGTGCTCTTTTTTGGAATTAAAGTTTCACCACAGGTTTCATTTTTGTCCTTTGTTGACTTACTCACAGTTATCAGAGGCAAATGTGCTGGGTAGGTGAATGTGGAGGGTAGGTGAATTGGCTTCTCTAATAACTGTCCTGGTGTGTGAATGAATGTCTGTATGTGTGAGCCCAGACATGGATTGGCGCTCTGTCCTGGGTTAAACCCTAGTGCCCGATGCAGTCCTCCAGGTGGACGGTCGTTTCTGGTTGAGAGTACGCTGTGCGCGTTTGGCTGCCGCTTCTCGCCAGTGTGTGTGAATTGAGCGTTCTGAGCAGTGTAGATTGTAAAGCGTCCTTGGGTGTCTAGAAAGGCGCTATATAAGTGTAACGATAATAATAATAATAATAATAATGTGCTGAGAATTGCTCCAACAGCATACATGAACAATGGCAGGACAGTGTAGTGTGTGTGTCTGTTTGTGCGTGAGCATGTGTGCACACGCATGCGTAGGTGGGTGTGCACGTGAGAGAGAAAAACAGAGCTGAACAGGACACTTATGCACTGTTTTAAATGTACTCAGATGGAAACGTGCATATCCTCTGCATATCTGAAGTCACATTTGCGCACCTACGTCACAATATTGCAATATGGCAAAAGTCTTATCAAATTAAAAAAACATACCGGTATTATCATGAACGATATTATATCGCCCACCCCTAATATACACAATAACCTAATTTTGGAATAATCACTGAAGGCAAACAGGTACATATACGGTCTACACAAGAGAAACCGCACAAGTAGAGATGATTAGTAAAGACGCTGTATGGTAAGCCATGTGAAATACAATCTCATATTCAATATATTGTCACTGTCCAATAAAAAAAGCTCCATTTATGTCGTTTAATATTTGGTTACATATTTGTTTACATACTTATTGTACTATTTGTTCTTAGTTTATCATTGGACATAGCAGCTTTCCTTCGCATTGTGTGAAAAAAATTTGATGAATGGAGCAATAGAAAGTTTGGAGAAGTTTTTTTTTTCACTTAAGTTTTTTTTCTTTTAAGTCACTACTTTTGGAAACAAAAATTACATTAGCCTAGAAACCTGCAGTGTGGGACTTACTAAAAGTGGGGAAAATAAACCCTGAAACAGCACCAAGACATTTTGGTGGCGTGGCACATCTATTCTGTCAGGGCTTGCTCTCCATCACCAAATACACTCCCCCAAGATTCATACACAGAATAAATCTACCAGTGCTGGTCACTCTCCGAGGAGGTAATTGAGGACAGGATTTAAAACTTGATCCTATGGACATTTATACACACTAGAAGATCCATACAGGAACATGAGGGTTTTATTTATTTATTATTTTTTTTGGGGGGAGAACATATATTTCTCTCCAAAGAAATGTAAGAATTTTGCCATAACAATACTTCTTAGTGGGATGCCATAAGTTGAGAGAACATTAATGTGTATTTTATGAGGAGGTTAACAGCTCCATCTGGTAGTGGCCGTGGGAACTACTTCTACATACCTGTGGACCACTGAGACTCCTCTGCTGCAATTCCTCTAGTTCTTTCTGTACTTCCCACACACGAGAACCCATCTCCTCTTCCCGATTCTGCAAGTACAACATTCAGGTCAATTATAAACTGTCAACTTGATAAAGAAATGCACTACATATGCAATGAATAAGAAAACTCAAAACTATAGTCAAGTTCAGTAAACTACATTATTACATTTAAAATACTTCACATAGTTCTGCCAGAACCTTATGTGGTGTAGATTTAAAGGCCTGCAGGTATGAATCACATAATACAGCACTACCGGGAGCTTGAGTAGGTGGTTGCATGTGGTAATAGCTTCCTGATGATGCACCAATTATATGCTGTAAAGCAATGTAAGTGCTACGATATGTCCCTAAAGATTTCACTTAAAATTACAACCCCCCAAGACATTACAGATGTGCCAAAATATTTCAACAGAATTTATACCACAGTTCTGCAAGAGTGTGCTGCTTCCTGCCTCCTCTTTATACTAGCATTGCATTAAAATATTTAAAAAGTGCATTTGAGGTTTCACCTCACCTGAATGACTTGCTCGTAACGCTGGACAGTTCTGTTTAGATCTTCTTCTTTCTGGGAAATCATCTTTTGGAGACGACTGACCTCCTCTCTATGGCTGTCCATTAGCTGGGCTTCCACACTCTGGGCTTTTTCTTCATGGAAGAAGAAGAAAGGACATAATTAAGTTCATACAGCTCTACAACTAAATAAATAATATATGAGGTGGACAAAGAAAAATTTGTAAAACATAATGATATCTAAAGTATATTCCTTACAATCTGTCAGATTTTGCTCTTACCAACAGTCTCCTTTATTGAAGTGTCAAGTTCTCTCTCTTTCAGGGCCATCTGGGTGTTGAATTCCCTCATCAACTGCTTAAGAGCAGAGTTTTGTTTAATTTCCATATCTTCCATTTCGAGCCTGTTAAAATTTGTTCAAATTTGAGGTCACTTCAATATTTCAAAGAACAAATTTTTGCTGTCGACTGAAAAACATGCATCTCCAAAACAGCAACATTACAAAAGGAAAAAACCCTTCTTAATTCTCAATGGAAGTCAATGTGAAAAGGTTTTATTTCAAGTTATTTTTGAGAAATTGTCCATTTGTCATGAAATTTTCACACAATGTGTAGGACAGCTGCTTTGTTCAAAAGGTGTACCAAACTAAAAACTAACAAAAAATAGAGATACGCGTTTTTCATTGGACAGTGGCAATATGCATTAATATGAGAAAGTGAAATGAAATACGTCTGCAGAATAATAACGTTTAACAAAAGAAAAAAAAAAGTAAACATGACTTTTCTTACTTCAGATTCTTGTCATTCTCCTCTTGAATTTCCTTCTTCAGGTATTCTAGTTCCGTTTCATGCTCCTTCCTCAGTGAACGAAGATCTTTCTGTAGCTGAGCATAATCTCTTTGAATCTTCTGCTTCTCCAGTTCTGTTTCATTCAATTTTCTCTGTAGATCATTCTCTGAACCCTTGGATCCATCAGTGGGTGAATCAACAGCTGCTTCATCCAGTCCCTTTTGTATTTTTTTCTGGGCTTCAAGCTGATCCTCTTTCTCCTCCAGTTTCCTACAGAGCTCCTGAAGCTTAAGCTCATATTCTTTAACTAAGAGATCCTTTACAGTGTTCCATTCCTCTGGTTTCAAATTTACATCATTTTCTTCTGTTGCAAGAGTTCTCAAAAGTTCCATTTCTACAAAAGTTTTAGTCTGTACCACAGAACACTCTTCCCCTTGTAAGACGTTAATCACTTTCTCCTTAATCTGGCCCTGAAGTGTAAAGCAAGTTGACTGAAGCTCTTGAACCAAAGCAGTCTGCTTCAACAGTTCTTCATGAAGCCTCTTGATCTCAGATTGCTGGATGGTAGTTTGTTCTTCAGAGTCAGTAAGTCTGGTCTGTAACTCCCTGAGTCTTGAATGAGCCTCCTCTTCTCTGTCTTTACCTTTTGCAGCCAACTCATCTTTGAAAGAGAGCTCTTTATGAAAAGTTGCCAACTTCTCCTCATACATGTCCTTCAAAATCTGCAAAGAGTTCTCTCGTTGTATTTCCTTATCCTGTCGAACTTCTTCCAGGTGTTTTGTGTGCTCATCTTTTAAGTTGTTCATGGCCTCGCGCATGATTTTCCCATTCTCTTCCAAACTAATCATCTGCTTTTCCCTGTCACTTAGCCTCTGTCTGATATCTTCTAGTTGAACCTGTAGATTCTTAACAACCTGCTCTTTCTCCTCAATCTGCGAGGTCAACTGTTTCCGAATCAAACCAATTTTTTGCTCTGCTTTCTTTTTCAGTTCAGCTGCTTTACCTGCACTCTCCTCGGCTGCCTTCAAAGCCTCGTCTTTTGCTTTTAGGATCACTGCCTTCTCCCTGTCAAAACCTCCTTGCTGAATTTCCAATTGCTGTTTGGTGTTGTGGAACTCCTTCTCCAAAGAATGAAGCTTTTCCTCAGTTTTCTGTGAAAGGTCATTTCTTTCAGAACATTGTTCCTGGGCTTGGTGGAGCTGTAGGATTAGCTCGGATTTTTGACTCTCCCACATGCTCTTATGCTGCTGCAACTCTGCTGCGAGCTGCTCCTTTTCTTTTGTCTGTATTTCAAGCAGCTCCTCTAATTCACTAATCCTCTTCGTGCAGTCGTCCAACTCTAAAGTCAAGGCACTTACCTTCTGCTCTTTCTCACTCAGCACCTGGTCCATCTCTGACTTACTGATGGACTGATTGTCAATGCTTGCAGTGAGACTTTGAAGCTGCTCATCCCTTTCTGCTACCTGTCTCTCCAAGTCCTCTATCTTACCTTGGAGAGATTTGACCATGCTCTGGTTCTGAGTGATCTTGGACTCTACTTTCTTTTTTAGCTCAGATATCCTGTTCCTGAGTGTGTCCACTTGCTCAAGAGCCAAGCTCTTTTCTTTTTCTGCCTTTTCCAAAGCCGCCTCCATTTGGCATTTTAGACTTTGCTTCTCCTCATTATGCTGCTGATTCAGCAGAGATATGGCTTCCTCCTTTTCAGTTATGCTTCTTGCTAACTGGGTCTTCAGGTCATCTATGATACCCTCCAGATTACTGATATGCAAAATATTTGCTTCAACTTTATCTGATATGTTTTTGTTTTCTTCATCAAGTTTCTCTATACAAACAACTTTCTCAGAAAGTACTTGGGAGTAATTGGTAGCATCTTTTTGCAAAGACTCCTTCTCAACTTGTAAGGCTTTAAGATTTTCTGAATTTACATTTAGCTGAAGAACTGCCCGATCAAGAGAGCTCTGCATATTTTGGCTCTCCTTTATAGCTTGCAGAAGCTCCTTCTCTAAATTATTTATTTTGTCATTCTTGGCCAAAATGAGATTTTTAAGATGAGACACTTGCTTTTGATTATGGATAACCCTATTTTGTAAGTCATTGACTTTTGCCTCCACTTTACGGCATAGATCATCTGAAAAACCATTTAATAATGCCTGTGCACCTTGACATTGCTGCTCAAGCTTCTTACTAATAGCATAGATTTGTGACTGGAATGATTTTTCCCTAGTTTGAAGCTCAGCAGCTTTCTCTTCAAAGGCCATCTGCATGTCCTCTCCTTCCTTACACCTTGAAGCTTCAAGTACTTTAAGCTTCTTGCGTTCATCTTCTAGTTCTTCAGACAAGGCTTGTAGTCTTTCTTTACTCATCTCTTCAGCTTTACTGAGCTGGTCCTGAAAGAGATTCTTTTCATTCAATGCTTGGTTCAGATTTTTCTCTATAGTCTCTACCTGCTTTTTTAGCATATCCTCTCCTTCTGACAGATTTTCTAACTTGACAGCAGCTTCCATGAGCTCTGCTTGAAGTTTCTGTACAGTGGTTTCCCTCATTGCTAGTTCTTCCCTTAAGTTGTTCACTTCCTGTTCCACTTGGGTTTTCTCCTCTATGCTGCATAAAAGCTGTTGAGAGAGGCAGTCCACCTCCTGCACTTTCTCTTGTAAAGTAAACGTATGTTTCTCCTGCATCTCCTCTTCTTGCTGGCATAGCCTTTCCTGCCAAACACTCTGAAGTATCTCCTGCTCATGTTTCTGGGCTTCTTGAAGCTTATTTAACTGCATTTTATGATTTGTCTCCAAATCAGACAAAGCACTGCTAAGACTGTCATAGCTTGCCTGGGACATTTCACGGATCTTTTCTTTTACTTGTTCATCTTTCTGCAAAAGTTCTTCAACCTTCTGGGCTAGCTCTGCTTTGGCTTTTTCTTCCTGGTCATGAAGCTTTTTCTTAAACTTTTCCTGCATTTCTTTGGTTTTGTGTTTAATCTTTTCCATCTTGGTCTCCTGAGATTTCAACTTGCCATCCATTTCTATTTTTAGATGATCCATTCTTGTCTGGTAAGAACACCTTTCCTGTTTCAATTGAGTCTTTAAATTATTTAACTCCTCCTGCATTGCTTTACATGTTTCCTCATGTAACATCTCTTTTTCAGACAGGTCATTGGTGGCTTTCTGCAACTTCTGCTGTAGGTCTTCATTTTCTGCATTCTTCTGATGAAGACAATCTGCTTTCTGCTGACAGTCATTATGACTTGCTTCAAGAAGCTTCTCTAGTTCTTTCAGTTGATTCTTTGACTGCTCCAATTCCTCAGTCAGTATGTTGAGACAAGTCCTAGCCTCCACAAGAGAATCTTTTTCACACTGTGCACTATGCCTTAATTGTTCCATTTCCTTTAAATGTGCCTCAGCATCCCCTTGAGCCTTTCTGGCATATTGTTCTAGCCCCTTTTCCCTTAGGACATGTCCTTCAAGTTCTTTATTTTTCTCTTCCAGCATCAGCCTTAGTTGATTTAGGTCTTCCTTCAGATTGTTTTCCACTCCACCTAATTCCTCACAGTGATGGATTAAGGCTTCAGCCTCAGCCTGATGCGTTAAATGTTCCTCCTTCAGTTTCACCTCAAACTCCTGTCTAGCTGAACTGTTATCAGCCTCAATTGCTAGAAGTTTCTCCTCTAGCTGTTGCTTAATGCTCTGTAATTCATGAAGCTCCAAAGTCAGGGTGTCAATCTCAGTCTGTTTAACATCCAGTTTTTCCTGTGTCTTCTGGTTTATGTCTTCAACGTGGGCATGAAATTCTGATTCTTTTTCTTTCAAGATGGCTTCAATCTCAGTTTTGTTTTTCTGCATTAGCTCTTCAACAGCAGTGGAGTGCTGCTGATTCAAAACCGCTGTCAATTCTGACTTCATACTTTCCAGCTCCTGCTGATGCTTCTGTTCAAGAGCAGCTATCTCAGCTTTAAATTTCTTCTCTTCTTCAATCTCTGCTGAGAGTTGATCTGAGTGTGTGCAGTCCTCCTTTGTATACGTTACCAAAGAACTCTCCAGCTCAAGAATTCTCTTGAAAAAAATTTAAAAATAACATTAATAATCATAATAATTATGGACAATGAAATCAGCTAAGCTATAACCTGGAAATATTCAAAATAGTGACTTTATATCTTATCTAGGCACTGGCTCAATTTGGCCATGAAATGATCCCCTATTGGGTTGTCTTCAGATAAGACATGTTAGGAAAAGCATAAGTAAACTCACAGTCCTGGCACTTTCCAGCTCTAGCATCAGATCCTTGGCTTTGGCTTCACCCTCAGCCTGCAAGGCTGCCTTCTGCAACTCTGCTTCCTCCAGAGCCAAAGAAGCCTGTTGCTCCTTTTCCTGAGCTGCCTGTAACAACTCTTCTCTACACTGCTCCATAGGATTAAACAAGAACAGAATATCTGTTAATGCAAGCACACAGTTAAATGTGAGGTTCTTAGATTTTCTACAAAGTAGAGAAAAAGAAATAAATATACCACTGCCTGGTTTATATGGGATCTAATTTCCTTGTCTTTACTAGCCAGAGCCTCTGAGTGCAGCTGTTCCATTTCTGCTATCCTGTCTTCTGACGATTTCTGAAAACATAATACAAGAGAAAAGAATAATTTATCAAACACCAACTATTAAAATATACATTGAAAAAAAATTACACTCAGACTTATGTAGTACAAGATTCTTATGGTTTTGAAGTGATGATGTCTGTTTCAAATCCTGTTTCAAGTCAAATCCTGTCTTTTTATTGAGGAATCCAAAGTATGGTTTGGTAAATGATCAACTGACATAGCTGTTGTTGGCATAAAGAAAACATGTCAGACCCCTTTTTTACTTACAGTTGATTTGAGCACCTGGACACTGTAAAACCATCTGGGGAAAATGCATTTTTGATATGTTAAGGCCCATTAGGCCCTAATTAAAGAATGTAACAGTTTCCACAGTAAAAATCTGAATCTAAGAAACTAATATCTACTGGACAATAAACAGGCTGATTCAACATCCATTTAGTTATTCAAAATTTATGATACCCAAGACAACAATGAATTACACCCTAGTGCCTGCAGGATGAATTAAGAATAGTGGTAATTCATAAACAACAGCACAAGCTGTCTGCTGCATAATATAAGGTAGAAGTCTCTGCTATCCATTTATTATGAGTTATGATTATACTGATGGGTTTTTCAACGTTTACGTTCTTAGATAAAGAGTTTGAATGAAATAAGGGGCAAATGGAAAAAAAACATAAGGAACACCTCAAGTTGCAGTAGCAGCATTGTGAATATTTTTTTTTCATAATTACTTTAACAGAATAACCTAAAGTTTAGGTGGCCCCCTGAGTCACATCGCAGCAACATTTACAAAGCAAACAAAAACCTCAGAACACGACAACATTAAGGAGAACACAAATACATTTCAAAAACTTTGCATTACAAAGGGGCACTGTATATTTTAATTGCACCAAAAGCTGCAGCAAAGCAAATGTGCTGAAATCAAAAATGGAGAAAAGCTTTGGATAAAAGTTTGTATACCAGAATGCTTACTGTGTCTCTAAACAGATCCCCAGGGATAAACCTATGCAGCATGAAATCAGACAAATCATTAAAAACAATGGACAATTGTGGGGATTTTGGATGCCATTTATTTAAAAGACAAAACAGTAATATCACTTCATAGGTACATAGTATGGTAAACACTTAACTGTTGGATTCATGAAGTATTTATTAGAAATTATCCTTTTATAAAAAGCTAAAATGTGGTTACTTTCCCTTTACAATGATAGGCTTGCTTCACGCGCTTTGAATATTACCGCTCAGTCACTAGTATACAAACATCTATCCACTGCATCGCTCCAATTTTGACTTCAGCTATTTTTTTGCTTTGCTAAGGCTTTTGGTGCAATCACAACAAGTCAACATATACAGTGCCCCTTGCAGAATTTCCGGTGTGAGCTATTCTCCAACGCAGCATTTTTCAAACATATTTGTGTTATCCTTAAGGCTGTTGTGTTCTGAGTTTATGTAGCATTTTTGAAATGCATTTGTGTTCGAAGTTTTTTTTTTGCTTTGTAAATGTTGTTGTGATGTGACTCAGCAGGCCACCATATAAAGTTGATTCACTCTTCCAAAATATATTTTGCCAAGTGCAAAATCTAAACACTGTATGAATTTCTCATTTGTTAAATTTTGCATTGTGTTTGCCTTTTGTTGACATAACAAAAAACATTCAATTTCAAATTAGTCAGCATGAAATAAAAATAATTACCTACAAGATTAAATTAGACACATTTAAAAAGCATGCCAAAATGACAGTAATTTCCTTCTTTCATTAGTATGTCCTAGGTAGGTAACATTACTAGTTCCCAACTTATTTGCTGGGTGATATTATGGCTCTACAGATATCTGTATCTGAGAAACAGGCTAGTTTGATTATGATTATTCCTTGACTATGATCTTCAATTAAAATAAAATTATGATTATGTTTATAATTTAAATAAATTAATTTGTGTTTCACAATGTAAGCAATTAGGGTAGAGTTTAAAAAAAAATAAAAAAAATCTTAAAGCCACAGGTGACACTGTTGTGTTTTATTTTGTATAATCAGATGTCACCATGACAGAAAGCTTTTGCACCTGTGTGCCACTTGCTGGGTTGACAAGTAAATTTAATCTATTTTTCTTCGATTGTTCATGTGGAAGGACAGAATTTTGAAAAACCTCGATGTGAATGTACAACATTTTTTTTATATCCAGATGCATGTAGTGAGAGCCTGGAAATTAATTCAGCATACCCAGCACTGTAATTAGTTTGTTAAATGCAGGTTCAAATGTTCTCACATAAATCACAACTTAATACACTGTAGCATTCTTGCCAATAAAAGAGGCACTGAATTCAAACAAGCCTTGGAGCCAAACGTTTTGTGCTTTATTAGCTGTTGTTGGTGGGAATCCCTCCCCACATTAATAATAGATGTTCAAATATTCGTCAGACACCCTTATCCAAATTGACTTCAAATTAAGTTATGGTTAAGGTAACATTAAGGTAAGCAATAGTCATGTCTCACACAAAAACACTTCTTGATGTAGTGTGGTTGGTGTTTAAAATCTTCCCCTATGAAATGTTATGTCTTCAGAACCAAAAAGCAGTGCTTTAGTGGTGATCCTCTGCCAATATGCAGCAATATCAGCAAAGTGCTGCTAACCTTTACATAGCTGATATTACGGCATTGTGCCTTCAAAAGCGTTCTACAATCATATAAAATGTTAAAGCGATTTCATCCTAGCACCTGTGACAACTGCATCATTTAAGGTGGAACTGGAAAATCTGAGGCACCAGCAAAGAACTAAAAATGTTTTATGCTTGTAATGAAGTAAAGGGGCATAATGTATTGAAACTACATTAAAAACTATGACAACCAGGGTATTTTCTTAAAGGACAAATTATTGACATTTGTGGCTTTCTTTGGTTGCATGCACTGCCACCATGCCAGTGATTCACAAAGCATTCCTAGTCCTTGGTCTGAAGTGTACCTCTGAAAAATCTCAGCCATCCCTTGCTTCTACCCCATTTTCCCAAACCTGAATTGAGATACCCTTACCCTTAGGCAAATGAGAGAGGTAGGGGTAAGTGATAGAGGGCTTAAGGGTGAAATGGGATTCACCCTAAATAAGTAAAGTACTGTTCTTTGTATCACTAATATATAATAATATAAATATGCTGAATTAACCTTCATGATGGTCACCACCTCCTGTTTGACCCTGCTGAGCTCTTGTTGCAGACTCTTCCTCTCTTCTTCACTCGCTCGCTCCACCTGCTTCACCTGTTCCTCCATTTGAGCCTGCAGCTGTCTCCGTGCCTCCTCTGCTCGCTGTGCCACTCCCAATGCTCTCTCCAGCTCCTCAAATGCTAAGTAGACATGACTTACTCTAAGCTATTATAATACAAATGTCAAGGGAAATTTCAGAACACACCCACTCAGGTACATATAAAAAGGAACAGGGAGGAAAATACCAGCTTTCTCTGTTTTCTCCTTTTGCTCCTGAATTTCCTCTTTCTGGGCCACAGCTTGCTGGATCCTGGAGCGCAGCTGAGCAATCTCTTCCTCTTTCATCTCCAAGGTCTCATGCATCTGCCGCTTTGTCTCAGCAATCACCATTCCCTGCAAAATCAGACAGGTAAGGAAAAATTATAACTGGGTCTTGAATAACGGTTTAATTAAAGTGGATGAGCCTTTGTAGACAGAGAAGTCATTTGGACATCTTGTAACTCAAAGGCACTAACTGCAGTTCATACTCTGATAATTTCATGATGAACAGGGCAAAAATAATGTACAATTACTTTAAGTCATAAAATTTAACAGTGATGTGCTTAACCTGATTCATTAACAAAGTATATACTGATCAAAAAAACACTTTGTTAAACTCCAAACAGACAACAATCAGCTACAATTTAGACATAAATTTTTCAGGAAATGTTTTTGACACAAATAAATTAATTAATTTAAAAAAAAAAGGATAATCCACATGTTTAAAGAAGGGAAAGTCAAAAGTGACAAAACACGTGTTTCCATTGACACGGGTGGTCAATGTGTAGATGTCAAAAAAGCAAAAAGAAATCAGTACAAAAAATGTTTGTGATGTATTTAGTTGTTGAGGCTGCTAAATGTTGAATTTTTTGCTGTATGGTTCCTGAATTTATCTTGACAAGGTGATATTTGGCCATTGCACAGTAGTGGATATAGATACCCGAACACGCTATTAGTAGATTAGCTCTGTCTGCAGCTTAGTAGCAACAAAAAAGAAAGCCATGCATATTTCAGAGGAAATTCGCCCTATTTATGTTTGCATGGTTCATCAGTTAAGCCTGGCCCACACTACAGGATAATCGGTAGGGCTGTCCCAAATGCCATTTTTTAGGCTTCGGAGCTTTGGCCAGGATATTCAGCAAACATTCAAATACTCGGGGAGTGGGGTGGCGTATGCTGTTGTCATTAACAAAATCCACTTACGACCCCTGCTTTAACCTGCTAACTAGCTTGTTAACTATGGGCACAGAGTATACACAATTTAACCATTTTGTGTGGAGGTGCTCTAATTTCAGGCACAAGGCTGAAAAATTGAACTGTGCCGTTGCCTCACTTCATTGTATGCATGTTGTTTTAGCATGTCAGGCTGTTTTTTATGACTGAGTTTTAGGCTTCATTTGCACAAAGATTTTTATGTTGATCAGCCTGAATACAGGTGGAGTGGGGACAGCACAGTTTTTACTGGTGGAGCCTTTATTGATAAGCACATTTATCCAAAAATATCTAAATCTCAAAATTAGAAAAGGAATACATTCCAAACGAACAAATATCTGAATACTCAGTGTATTTGGAGCCATCTCTATTGTTCAGAAAATCAGCTCTCAACACCCCCTGTTGAAGTTAAAGCCACACTTTGGCTCCCAGCATGGCTCTGCTTGCTGAGTCGTTCCCTAACTCGTGCTTTACATGGTACCACTAAAAGCGCACACAAATAAACAAGAGCTTCTTTCAGGTGTAAAGCTGACAAGAATGAACTGTTGCCTTGCCTTACTTTGTTGTAAGTAGGTTACTGTAGCATGTTAGGCTTTGTTCAAGACTTATGTTGACAAGTCTGAATACATGTGGAGTAGAGGGTTGCCTTTTTTGCCCCATTTATTAAAAAAAATAAAAATAAAAAAAGGAATATCCGAATCTTAAAATTATCAACCAAATAACTACCCAACAAATGAATATCCAAAAATCTGAATATTTGGGGCCAGCACTAATAATCAGGCCAATTTTGAGGCTGATTCAATCCTCCCGACAATCCCAAGAGGTCTCCCGATTTTAGGGTGATGGTAAATGAATATCCTCCCAGATTATCCTGTAGTGTGGGGAAAAAAAATGATTTTTGCTCTAAAGTTATAATTATTCTGGCGAGGGAGCACTAGTGCACAGGTGCCATGGCAATGTGCTGAAATATTGAATACTCAGATTGTGACTCGATTACAAACACCTTCATTTCGAAATGCTGCCGTGTGAGGCAACAAGAGCGCAAGTATCTACTGCTTTCTGTTTCAGACACAGCCGAAGTGTATGAGAAACTCAGGCCTGTACTCTGGCTGTAGCATTTAGAGAGAAACTCCCGCAAAGTTTTGATTAGTGGAGCTGTCTGTTGGTGTGTGTAATCGAAAAGTGTGTGGTGTTTCATTCAGGGTAGATTGTGTAGTGTGGGGACTTTGAGGAGTAACAGCAATCCAGAAATGAAAAAAGTGTTAAAGTCTGTGTGCATGCCAGGCTTTACAGGCTTTTTTTTTTTGTTAGTTAAGCTGTTAAATCTCTACTCTCTCACTATCCCTGGTTAATACACATAGCTGAACCCACATAATGGGAACCCAGCCATACATGGGCTGTATATAGTCAAACACCAACGTGTTTCTCTCACCTTGTCCTGCTCCAGCTGCTCAATTAGGTTCTTGGCATCGCGCAGTTGTGTGATCAGCTTGGTCTTCTCCGTAGTGTGAAGCTCCTGGTAAATCAAGTGAGAGACAGGTTAGCCTTTCCTCAATTATTTATAAATTTTTCGATTGCTTTGACATTTTATGGTTATGGACATCAGTGCTACTCATAACAGCATATCAAACCTACATTCTGGCTTAAACTTATTTGATTTTCCTGATGCTGACAGGGGGACGAAACATGCTTGTAAATGTCAAGAGCATGTTTACGTTCTTCAGAGACCAAAAAAATATTTCCTATACTTAAATGGTCCATCCAGAGTGGCTACAGCTTATATTTTATGGAATATATTATTCGGTCTTACAAGTTTGGACAACAACTCAGGCTACACCAAGCACTAATTTAAATATTTTAAATGGTGTTTTTTTTTTTTTTATTCTTATATTTTTCAAATGGCTGAATTAACAACATTGTTTTAATGTATTGTTATATTTAAGCACAAAGAGTGTAGAGTATACACAGACATCAAACAACATCAATAATATATGAACACACAAATGTTCTCATGCACAAACCCTGCAATGCACACATACCCTCACCAGGCTACAGCTACATCCTTGCTGCCTGTACAGCTTATGAGGCTAAATGATCTAGCACTCAAACCTCAATTACAGCCCTAGTGAGGAACTAGTGGCTCTCGAGTGCAAAGCCTTAGTGACAAAACAGGATTTCAACAAGAAACAGTGGTTAACCTATGCTCGTTTCTTCCTAGCAACCTTATACTACAGTTACAGTTATAAATCTGCTGGAAAAACAATGATGAAAATATGAGAAGGACAGACTTCAATATATTATTTACTTTCAATATTGTAATGAATAGCTCCAAAATGTATATTTTAATGATTCTAGGGAAACACAACCACATTTAAATGTTTTGTGATTTAGTCAAAGACATAAATCATTTTAAAAGCTCTTCTGAGAGACATAGCAAAAATCAGAAGAATACAATTATATATGATTATTAATGCCATCTAAAATGTGTGACAAAGATATATAAAAAAAAATGACTAATAGCATGCAGTTAAGGGTTTGTTTACTAGTTTGAAAAACCCATACTATACAGGACAAATACAGGTATGTATCAAATTATATGCATCACAGACATTGTTCAAGCACAACAATTTACTTTGAAGCATAGTGTACAAGTATCATTCATATTTGCAGTCAAAGTTTGCAGACTGGGGTCAGTAGTACAGCAAACTTTGAACCTATTTTTGATGGGTTCTTAAACTATTTACTAATAACAAGCATTTTACTGTTGACGTATTACTTTATTGGAAAGTTTTAGGAATTGGGGTCCTTTGGTCTGAATATGATGTCCCTTAAAGAGAGAAACACGACTGCAAATTGCATAGTGGCTTTGATGATGTTATTGGGAATGTATACTGTATGTACATGTACTGAATGTATACTGGGAATGATGCTAAGGTGATAACTACTGTGAAGATTTTGGAAAAGTATTGATGGATATGAGTGCATTCTGCTGGTCACACCCTGAATTTGGTTATGTAAAGTGCTCTGAAGAACCAAGAAACCATCTGCAAGTGTGGCTGTTGCAAGACACCTTGAACATTATAAGAAGTGCCAGTTAGCAGGCACCAAGCTAAAGGATAAGCAGAAGCAAATGGGCAAACTGCATGTGCTTGCACATGCTGGTGAATGACAAATACTCACACTTACCATATGATATCCAGGCCGATGGAACAAAATGGACCATGAGTGCTGCACACTTACCCAGAAGTGACTTTGTCTTTAGCTTAAACAGTATAACACAACTGAGGAGCTTAGCCAGCCACTTAAGCCTAGGGTGTTTGAGTGTGCAACGACATGTTACCCACAGTTAGTTCAAAGCCTAATGAAACCCATACAGAGTTTAGCTTTCGAGACTTCACCAGTAAGTTCATACAAAGCAAATATAGCAGAAAAATCATCACATCAACATTGCAAGAACTATCTGTATTTCAACAAGAATCTCCAACCACAATAATAAGCTCTACATTTTAGAAAAGTGCTTACTTGCTGACAAAAAGCATACAAGATCCAAAGCACAGTAAAAATAATGGCAAGGAAGGGAGTTGGTCTAAAATAATAATAAATGGAAGTATAGCCTCTGGCACAGCACAAAACTACCCAGCAACAGATGTCAAGTTGGCCGTTAATGATCTATTCAGCAACCAGCTATCCTTAACAACTACGGTTACTCATTGAGCCCAAACCACCCACTGTATCACTAGCTCTTCACAGGGGTCATCAGGTAAACACCTCCTCAACAGTGAAGTCTGCCATCCCGGGGACCTGTAGCTTTTTCCTATGTCCACCAGCAATTTCCAATCTCATGCTTCACCCCGTCTACCATTACTTATAGCCTGTTCTCGAAAACATTCCCATTCATCTACGCACTGTCCAAGATTTTGCGGTGTTAGAAGGACACTCCTTGAAGATAAGGAGTAGCACTTAAGAAAACAGTGCAGAAGGTAGAGCTGTGCCATACTGTATTGTTCACAATAATATCATAATTTTTAAAACTTAAAAAAAAAATAAATCAATTTCGTGATATTTAGGCTTGTTTACGTAATGACGTCATGCAGTAACCCATAATACGGCATACGTTTACATAAGTCATTTAGCCACAGTGAAGTACAGTGCAAAGTGACTCTGAAGTGGAGGAATTTGCTCCCAAAAAGTGGAGTGGCTTGTGGAGGTGGTTTGCTTATAAAATATCAGATGTATGTATTTCAGACAGCAACCACTGTCCAAGAATGAGAATCCACAGTCATGGTGGAAAAAAAAAAAAAAAAAAATTCAGTGAAGTATCCAACTACAAAGCTGGCAAAGTCCGTTCTGCGTATTCTGGCAACATCCACACAATCAGAGCGTCTGTTTTCTAAAGCAGGAAATATGACATTAAAGTGCAGAGCAAGCCCAAGAACATTTCCTTCATTAGAACCACCACATGTGCACACCTGTAAATATACATGCACACACTAACAAGCAAACACTATCTACTTCATCCAGGAGATTATTATTATTTTGGCCTCCTACAAATGCCACAAAGCCTTCCAAGAAAACAGTAAAGAGAAGATCACTTTGTTTGTTAAATATATAGTTGAAAACAAAAGGCTGGGTCACAAAAACATTCTCCAAACATAAAAAACAGAGACTATGATAAATATTACCTCAACAACGTTCAACACATTTCTGTTTGAGGCCCCAGTAAAACACTGAGCTGCACCGCAGTGGGTGGTGGACCTACAGCGCTGAAGAAGCGCTACCATGTCCCAATTGAGCTCTCAAATCTCTGACCCCTTTAACACTTGAAAACGCAGTCCTTAGTTCCCAAAAAGAGTACCAGGGAAAAGAGGACCTCTGGTCACCGCCAAAAGTTTCCAAATTTAGTTCACAAATTGGAATGTGAAATTTCTCTCTGTGAAATACAGCCGAATTAACAGTTCTTACTCATGCATGCGCGTTTCAACATTAGGTGTCAGTCAGTCTGTCAGTAAGTGCATATGCCTTTTTTATGGGGAAAAAGAAAATAAATACATTTTCAAACACTAATGGAAGTTATGCAATAAAACCATTGATTTTTTTTAAAAAAGGAAAACATTGCTTGGCATGAATTATTCTTATATATATTTATAATAATATTAATAAGTAAAAATTCAGACTACTCATTTACTTTATGGAATAACTGGTAGAGTAATTGATTGCTAACAATCAACAGCTGCAACCCTACAATGTGTGACTGAAGAATTAGACTGCATTTATGGCACCAGCTGCATGTGTATTTTTATAAAGTTCAACACAACCATGTGGTGTTTATGTGCTAGAAAATTAAAATAAGCAGTCAATGCCATGATTGAGCATTTTCACAACACTGTAGTGCTCCACAGACAGTTACAAATAGGTGGATTCAGACAGCCAAGGACCAGAGTTACCCAAGGTTTTAACTGATAACTGGTGTGTGATTTTGAAAAATTTCAAAATGGATGTGTATAGTACTAAAAAGAATTCTACATGTTTAAAAGTTTTCCTTTTTGGTTGTATTATATAGAAGGGTGGTTGCACTCTTAGGAGAAATTTCTGGAGTGACATTTTTACTAAGTCACAATACAAAGGTATGGAATTTTTTTTTTCATTAATATGTAAGTTGCCATCTTAATATTTTGAAACACTCATAGTATCAACATATTGTGATAGTGTACTATTATTTCATGATTTTGAGATATTATAATGAAATCTCAAAATACTGAGATAATTTTTTACTGAGATTTTTTTTTTTATTACATTATATTGCAGCAATGGGCTTCCATACAAAAGGTGTTTTACACTACAACATTTAACAATTCTAAGCTTTTATGGCACTATGAGTAACTCTGTACCTTCATCTTCTCCAGCTCCTGCAGTCTCTCCTGGAGCTGCTGCTGTAGTGCCTCATTCTCGCTGCTGAGCTGAGTGCTGCGTTCTTTGTTGGTGCGGATCAGCTCCTTGCAGCGCTGAAGCAGTGTCTCCTGCCTAAGCACTCGCTTCTGCAACCCTTCCATGTCTACAGTGTTGCCTGGCTCACTGCTGTCCCCTGCTGCAAAGAAACACACCAAACAGCTAAGTGTGAACCCACATGGAAGGCAATGATCGCAGTGAATTACAATAGCTCTCAACACGGTGGCAGGAATTTGTAGGGTCAGGGATAGAAAATAAAAAGATAAATAGATAGAGTGTTGTGTCTTTCTTATTAGTGGGAACTTAGTGTAGTAGCATTTTTTTTTTTGCTTTTAAAGCAAAAATATTGGATGTGTGTATTGTAAAGGGCTGACCGATGTCTGCACACATTGTCACAATTATATTAATTATAATGAAAAATTATGATTATTGTGAAAAATGTTGCAGGAGTGTAATTGCAGGGGAGTCATGAAGGAGGAGATGTAAAGTATTTTGAATGATTTCTAACTCAAAAAGAATGAAAAGTGCTAGATTAGGGAACAGGTTCCTATTACAAGAGGATTTATACAATGTTTTGATAAAGAGAATTAGAAAATAAATGAAATGTCAGGTGCTATAATTAAAGAAATTTAATCTAATGTTAATTTTTATTATTGTGTGTGAAAATAAGTTTTAACACATTTGTGTATCATATAATTGTAACTGACATTTCAAATTTTCTCCCGCCATTTTGTCATTTTATGTACATTTTGCATAGAATTAAAACTGATAATTGTCACTTTATTAAATAAAAATGAACAATTAAGCACTTTGAATATAGCAATTGACAAGAATTTATTCGTAGCTTCATTCTTTGAGTTCCATCTAGGAAAAATTGATGCAATGTGCATAGATTATTTCTGTTATTTGGATTGTACTGTGTCCAAAATTGTGTGCGTATATTGATTTAGATGATTTAAAGGTGGTGATTTCAATGTTAGCAATCATAAACATTGTGTGCATATATACTTCATTTCTAAATTTACTTTTTAAAATAAAATGACAATTTTCATTTTTATTATGTAACAGCATAAAATGACAAAATATGAGAATATTTCATTTTTTAATTACAAACATTCCTTTACACAAAAACACTATAAAAATATTATTAATATTATTATTACATGTATAAATAATATATTCATAATAATGCATGAAAACAAACCAATTCTCATGTCTTTGTCAGCTAATGCAGTGGTGGTGATTTTTTATGACCATGGACCAGAGGACACTCCCTAAGGGGCTGTGAGGTCTTAACATTTTGCTACTGTCATTAAACATTTTACACATTACAGCAGCCAAACAAAAAAAAAAAAACCCCACAACTGATATTAACTCAAAATTAACGTAAACCCTGGGGCGATTTTCCAAAGACAAGGTAGTCACAGCATGGTGTCATTTCTTTGAGTGAAAACTGCAGTGAGTTTTGGGCATGCGTTTAAAGCCTTATGACAGCTGTCAAGCTGAAAATCCAGCCTCAAAAAAACTTGCCTTCAGGACAACTGAAGACTTTTTAGGGCATTTTGACTTCAATTTAATCTGAAAAAATGGAGAGGTGCAGCAGTATGCGGATAATCTCATAATCCCATAAGTGTTTTAGTTTTAATATTTACATATTTTGACAAATAAGATAATAAAAAATAATAATGGTTATATTTGTTAAAAACAACCAATCAAATTGCAGTAGTCTGCAATTTTTGCTGCCTGGTACCAAAAGATACAATACTTGCACATCGTTGGGAACTTAGAGGCTCCCAAACAGTTAGAAATATTTTATTCTCAATCATAGTAGTATAACATTAATGGGAGCTGGGTTGTCACTAAAATATACAGGACAGACCACTGTGTTTATTAAAAAAAAAAAAAAATAAATAAATAAAAACACAAGTCTGCATATACCTTCATTTAGTTCAGTGCCATCCCCTTGAGCAGAGTTTTGTGGGTTTGTGTTAATTTCTGTTCCATCAGTGGACTGTGCTTCTCCTAAAGCACCTGGGACACCATTCAGTCGTTTTTTCATAAGAGCCACCTATGACCAAAAAGATGTCAGTCTCGTATCCAATAAACACTACATGTATTTTAACAAGCATACATGCACATACTTGGGTCTGCAACACAGTTATCATCTGGTCTTTTTCTTCTAAAGCAGCATCAAATTCCTCCTGCAGATGTTTCTTGGCTTGCTGATCCATCTGTAGTTCCTGAGGGACAAGGATGCAAAGTTCAGGAATAAGCAATATGGAATCCAATTTACTACTACATTTGTACTGTACAAAGGGAAAAAAAAAAAAAAAACAACAAAACCGAACAGCTTTTCAGTATACCTCTCTGAGCTCTCCTATTCTTCGTAGTGCTTTATCTTGACTCTGACTAAGAATGACCTGTGACAGAAAGAGAACATTGATTTAAGAATGCTACAACATTAAGATTAAAATAAAACGCTGTTTGAATTGGGTAACTGTTCATGAAAAGTATCTAAAGGAGAAAAAAAATAATAATAATAATTCGCTAACATACACTTAAATACAAAGTTTCATGTAAGTCACATTAATTAAAAAGGTGAAAATAAGTATACACCTTACAAACAGAACGTACTTCAGCACATTTAATTGCTGAATTGGTGCTTATTCATTATATTTTTACTGTATTTTTCACATGTAAAAAATTGCAAATTAAAATGTATCTTGGACAAATTGTTACATTGTCAATAGTATGTGTAGTAAGTAAGGAAATAGAAAATTATTATAAAACATTTACAGTAAAATACTACTTAAATTAGCTAAAACATACTCTGTGGAGGATGTATTAAATGTAACAATTTGCTGCCCGTGAACCATTTCTCAAATGCAATTTCCAATGTGCATCAGCAGCCTAAAAGTTCAATTGTTTTTGAAATCACACCTTATCAATTTAAACAGATGTATTGTAGGACAGCAATACAAAGAGGCAGATAGCATGCAGGGAAAACACAGCCACTCAAGTCCAGATTTGGCTCATTGTGTGCTTATGAAAATTACCTGTGTTTTCTCTTTATCTCTCTGTACACTCCTGTAGGCTGTGACCAGCTGGTAAGAGAAGATTGAGGCAAAATTTAAAAATCCACATCAGTCTAAATGCAAAGCCTAAAATAAAGTTTCTTATTAAGCATTCATGGGAACCATTTGAAGATTTTTAGCTGCTTTTCCAAACTAGAATATCAATTAATGAAATATAATTGATAAATGAAGATTTGTAATATAATACTACTAATTAAAAAAACTATTAATTATTACATTTATTTTATATTTAATAAAAAAGGATAATGGCACACACAGATACTACATTTTTTCCAAAACTGGAACTGAAAGGCTCTGAAATCATGGGGGTATGAGTCTAACATCATGGCAGGAAACAAGTCATTACTGATTTTGCTACTAGGTGGTGAGCCTAAATTCCACCTAGATTTTAATAATTTTAAGTTGACAAGAAGCAGACACTTAAAACAACTGTAGCAAAAATTTTGATGAAAGTCACTGGCTTATTATCTATGTCATGTCTGTTTCTGTATTTCACGTATGCACTACTGTTGTAAGTTTGGAATCACTATTTACTAAGTGATTTCAATGTGACATTTCTCTGTGTTGGTAGCAGATGAAATAAAATAGAATATGACCCTTCTGTTACATAAAAGTGAAACTAATTTCTTTAAAATGTTTAAAGAAATACTAGACGATCAACCTGAAGATTATTCCACAATAACTGAAAGTAGCAGGACATCATGCATCATAATACAGGACATCATGAAATTAATGTTCAAAAATTTGTAAACAAACATATGACCAAAATTGCTACACATAAATCTAGCTACAGTTTAAAATTTGTTATATTATTATAAAATATTATAATAAATTTTATAGTTCCCAGAAGTTTAATTTATAAATTACCTACTGTTATCTTTTCATTGACTGGATTAAAACAACTAATTACTGAATCAAAATTGATGATAAATGATTCCAACTTTTGGCAGTTGTACATCTATATTACTTTCATAACAAATCTGCTATCTGGAGTCTGCAAAAGGATTGATTCTGTTCAAGGTTACGTATTCTTTCTCTTGGGGAGTTTGTGCTTTGCATTTACACATAGCTGAGGATCAGGACCTAGTATTAAAAGCAAATACATTATTAATACATTCCTATATCTTAGGCTAAAAACTGAGCTCAATTTAAATGACATGTGGATATACTGCATTCTGATCTGTGAGTTGTATTCCTGCAGCAAAAACTGATCCATGAAAGATAATAGAATTTTAGTCATGCCTAAATTGTCCATTACTTAGCACTGCAACAACCTGGGACAAACTGTGTGATGTTCAAAAGCAAAAAATGTCCACTATAGCAGTATAACATTAATCATCAACACTCAAAATTACAGTAAGTAAAAAACTTACATACTTACTTAAATCATTCAAAACATATTTTGTTTCATTGTCTATAACTGCTTATCCAGTCCAGGGTGGTGGAGGGTCCAGAGTCTACCCAGAAACACAGAGCGCAAGGCGCAAGTAACACACTCTGTAGAGGGCACCAATCCTTTGTAGGACGATACACACTCACACCTATGGACACTTTTGAGTAGCCAATCCACCTACCAACATGTGTTTTTGGACCATGGAAGGAAACCGGAGCACCTGGAGGAAACCCACACAGACATAGGAAGGATGCACTAAACTCCTCACAGTCAGTCACCCCCAGAACCCTGAAGCTTTGTGACAGTGACTCTACCTGCCACCATGCCACCTTCAACACTTATTTGAAAGAGTTAATCTTATCCAGATGAAAGATTACAAGTTTGTCAGTACCTCAGAATATTTCCCTCTATAGTTTGCAACACTCTTTTCCAGCCTGTGTAAGCGATGGATGAGCTGCTCTTTAGAAAGAGCCTCTGCACTTCCAGGTGAATCTTCAGCTTCACTCTCAATATCAGAGGGAGGATCATAGGAAGGTGTGACCTCACTGTCAGCCAGCTGGGTGAGGGAATCCCGGGATGAGCTGCGGACCAAACTTTCCCTTGAGCCAGAGCGGAAAAGCCCCTCAGCGCGGCCGGAAACCCGAAAGAGAGATTCCACTGAAGACACCCTTTGCTGCAGCTTCTGAGCAAGAGACTGTGCCTCCTCTCTCTGGATAAGAAGTAATATTTATGAGAAAGTGCTTGTACACTTAACTATATTCCTATTAGGCATGCAATTAACACAACAAAAATCAATTCACCTTCACTTTCTTTCTAAAATAAAGTAACTAATCACATTTACAGTGCAATTATTACATCAGATATGCATTGTGCATCTCAAATTATAGAATACCCTGCAAATATTCTATTTCTTTACATTTTCAAAACTGTTAATTTCCATAAACAATAACTGTGCACTAATGTACAGAAAAAAATCTTATTTTTCACCTGGGGGAAAAAAACCCAAAACATGTAATATAACCAGGTGCACAAAATTTTTAACATAATTGAAAATGTATATTTGTAAATTAGTGTTACGATGATACAACGTGATACTTGCCAAAGGAGAAGCAGCTCCATCTCCATTCACACTGCCTCTTGTAGAGCCACCCACAGCCTTAATGTTCTGTAAAGTATCAGATAAAAAAAAATATATATATATATATATATATATAATCAAAAAATTCTGTCCTGTTAGTATCTTGCTAATTCTGCTGTCTGCACCCTGATCACTCTAGGGGCAATATTAGTATTGCTATGAGCAATGCAAGGGCCTCCGACTACCCCCACATGCAACTGAAGAGGAACACTGGGTTAAACAGAGAGCACTCGTTACTGCACGAAAGAGAGCAGGGGGGTTAGAAATAACGCACCACAAGTTCCATTGTCTACTGGGTAGCCACAAGGGCATGAATAATCCAGTCCAGTCCAATTAGAGGCATTTGTTACTGAACTCCATTCCAGACCTAGAGTTCCAAACTTACTTAATGTATTTATGGTAGCTAAATAGTCACAAATCTTATAATCTTAATATTTTCTCTCTCACCATATTGGAATTAAAAATTATGTAAGCTATATTAAAAGAATCTACTACAAAAATAACGGTCTTCTGACCACACATTCACTAGGTGAAAGTAACTGATATGTCTAATTATGGAGATAATCTTGGTCATGATGATACAGTTTACAAAGACATTTCAAAAAAGTTGGGACACTGTACAAGTCATAAATAACAACCAAGCATTTAAAATAAATATACACACAGTTAAAACTGAAATTAGTGCAAACATCATTTTACATGTTTAAACCAAAAAAAGTTTTTCCTTTTATAAATATATTTTTATATGTTTTAAACTTGATGCCAGAAAAAAAAAGTTGGTATGGGGCATGTTTGCCAATGTGTTTTATCATCTATCCTTTTAAACAAACTACAGACCAGATTGGTGCATTTCCCATAATGCACCAATTGTTTCTTAATTGGTGACAGGTCTGGAATTATTTAGCACCTGGCCATTCTAAGAGCCATGCTTTTTGTAATCCACACAGAAAGTGGAATGGCCTTTTCTTACTGAAATATGTAAGACCTTCTCTGAAAAAGACATGGTCTGAATGGAAGCATGTTGTTCAAAAAAACCTGTAAATATTCTTCAGCATTAACAACACATTCATCCAGTGATTTTCTTTACAGATAGATGTATGTAGTTCAGTATCAACTACAGCCAGGACATTACAGCCAGCCAATACTTGTTTTGTGACTTGTCCCTTGCATATAGAAATGTAATCCTATAATGTGTTATGTACCACAGATGATTAAATCCCCAATTCGTTACTATTTTAATTTAATGAAATATTATTCTTAAATTGCCCCTACAGAATGTGTTCCTGCCCTGCATCCAGTGATTCCGTGTAGGCTCCAGAATCAAAGATAAAAGGTTCATATAATTGGCACATCATTGCATTCTGTGTTTATTTACCTTTTGCACAGTGTCCCATCTTTTTGGAAATGGGGTTTCTGTATTTCATAAATGAATCTCACAAGTATAAGTTGTACTAAAATATTGAAATATCCATCAGCTCCTCACAGGGTGGCCAAAGACCTTGACAAATGCAAGAGCTAATGAATGCACAGCAGACACTAGGGGTCAAGAGCCTGAGAGGATTTTCAAGGTAACAAGTAGCAAAGGACAAATTCCTTACGAGGGTGGTACTGAAAGCAAAGCTCTTGAAGGCTTATGATGTAGAACTTAGGGGGGACAGCTATCACAGGTCTGAGCCAATATTACAGTCAAGAAATCTTCAGACAGTGCTACAGAATTTTATATATAGTTTTAATGTTAAGTTCCCTCTGTACTGGATAAATAAATACATACAACCCCTGAGCACTTTCCAGTTAAAAGTGCAATATATAAACAATAGAAGGTACTATGGCAGTGCCCTCCCTCATAGAAATTAGTACCATAAAACTGCAGCTTGCAAATACAGAAACAGTGCACTATACAACTTTTATATTAGTGTAAGAATCCACACTCCTTACTCCACTTCCCCCTTAATTTCAGGGAAATACTGTGAAAATTATTTACACTCTGCAACTACAGAGGGAGCTCAGGGGCCCCAAAAAAAGTTTAATTGCTTTAACTACCTATTTGGGATATTTAAACCTCGTTTTATTCTGTATATGGCTGGCTGTTTATTCTTAAGCCAAAAGAAGAAGAGGAAGGTGTAATCATCAAAAAATGGTCATATTTTGGCTCAGAGTTAAGTTTTGCTTAGGGCCCCAGGAAAGTCTGGACCAGCTCTGCGTGCAGGTTGCTCTTCCTCTTCTTGCTCCTAGCGCCTCAGTTTTCTGTCATTTTCATGTGTGGTAAATACTCAGTGCAAACATGGGATGCGTGGGGCATGGCCAGCAACAGCTTATTTGCATAAAAGTGACAGAGCCCTTAAATGGCTCATTCTGAAAGGGACTGAAGCTGTGAGAGTGATTTTGTGCATTGCCCATAGACATTATCTAACTTGTTTAAAAAGAGGTATCATATTTCCCCTTTAATTCAATTAATTGGCTAGCTTCCTATCATATTAAATTGATATATCAAAAAGACCCCTCCCCGGATCACCACCTTAGCGTGGTGGAGGGGTTTGCATGCCTGCGTGAGCCTAGTAGCTATGTTGTCAGGGGCAATAACCCCTGGTAGGGTCTCCCAAGGCAAATTGGTGCCAGGTGATGGGCCAGACAAAGACTGATCCATAAACACCAAGACGAAGAGCTTAAAAACAGGGACACAGCTTCCCTTGCCTGGAGTAGGGTTACCGGGGCCTCACCCTGGAGCCAGGCTTGGGAAAGGGGCTCCTTGGCGAGCGCCTGGTGACAGGACTTTCACTCATGGGGTCCGGCCAGGCCCAGCCTGAAAAAGCAGCATGGGTCCACCACCTGTGGGAGAGGTAGTAATCCGGGTCTGGTGCATTGAGGATCAGGTTTCAGCTGAGGTTGGGGGCCCTGCTGTTCTGATCCCAGGTTACTGAAACTGGCTTTTGGGACATGGAACGTAACCTCTCTGTTGGGAAAAAAGCCTGAGCTGGTGTGCGAGGTTGAGAGATACTGACTAGATATAGTTGGGCTCACCTTGGCACACAGTATGAGCTCTGGAACCAATCTCCTTGAGAGGGGCTGGATGCTCTTTTACTCTGGAGTTGCCCAGGGTGAGAGGCGTAAGGCAGTATGGGGCTTATTTATAGCCCCCCGGCTTAACGCCTGTACGTTGGGGTTTACCCCAGTGGATGAGAGGGTAATTTCCCTGCACCTTCGGGTTGGGGAAAGGGCTCTGACAGTTGTTTGTGCTTATGTACTGAACAGCAGTTCAGTGTACCAGGCCTTCTTGGGGACCCTAGAGGGGGTGCTGGAGAACACTCATTCTGGGGACTCCATTGTTCTGCTGGGGGACTTCAACGCTCCCGTGGGTAATGACAGTGAGACCTGAAGGGGCGTGATTGGGAGGAACGGCCCCGCTGATCTGAACCCGAGTGTTTTTCAATTATGGGATTTCTGTGCCTGAAACATTTTGTCCATTACAAACACCATTTTCGAGCATAAGGGTGTCCACAAGTACACCTGGCATCAGGATACCCTACGCCGCATTTCGATGATCGATTTTATAGTCGTATCATCGAACCTGCGGCCATATGTTCTGGACACTCGGGTGAAGGTGCTGAGCTGTCAACTGATCACCACCTGGTGCCTGGTGGTGAGTTGAATGAGATGGCAAGGGAGGATGCCGGACAGACCTGGCTGGCCCAAATGTGTGCTGAGGGTTTGCTGGGAACGTTTGGCAGAGGAACTCCCACATCCGGCAGAGCTTCGACTGCATCCCGGAGGGAGGCCGGCAACATTGAGTCCGAATGGGCCATGTTCCAGAGCTCCATTGTTGAGGCGGCTGAATGAATCTGTGGCTGCAAGGTTGTCGGTGCCTTTCGGGATGGCAATCCCCACACTCGGTGGTGGACACCCTGGGTGATGGAGGCTGTCAAGCTGAAGAAAGAGTCTGGTTGGCTCGGGGGACTCCAGAGGCAGCTGACAGGTGCCGAAGAGCCAAGCGGCTCACAGCTTCAGCTGTCGCTGAAGCAAAAACCCAGGTGTGGGAGGGGTTTGGTGAGGACACTGAAAACGAATTTTGGTCGGATCGGAGAAGTTTCTGTCGAACCATCAGGTGACTCAGGAGGGGAAAACGATTTTCCACCAACACTGTATATGGTGGGGGTGGGGAGTTGTTGACCTCGACTGGGGACGTCATTAGGCAGTGGAAGGAATACTTCGAGGATCTTCTCAATCTCACCAGCACGTCTTCCACAGAGGAAGTAGAGTTTGAGGACCCCAGGGAGCACTCGTCTATCACTGGGCCTGAGGTGGTAGGAAAACACCTTGGCGGTAGGGCCCCGGGGGTGGATGAAGTTCGCCCCGGGTTCCTCAAGGCTCTTGGATGTTGTGACGCTGTCCAGGCTGACACATCTTTGCAACATCACGTGGACATCGGGGGCAGTGCTTCTGTACTGGCAGAGTTGGGTGGTGGTTCCCCTTTTAAAGAAGGGGGATCGGAGGGTGTGTTCCAACTATAGGGGGATCACACTCCTCAGCCTCCCCGGTAAGGTCTATGCGGGGGTACTGGACAAGAGAGTCTGACTGATAGTTGGACCTCGGATCCAGGAGGAACAATGCGGATTCTTCCCCGGTCGTGGAACACAGGACCAGCACTTTACCCTTGCTAGGATCCTGCAGGGTGCGTGGAAGTTTTCTCAACCAGTCTACATGTGTTTTGTGGATCTGGAGAAGGCATTCGACTGTGTCCCTTGGGATTTTCTGTGAGGGGGTGCTCTGGGAGTACAGGGTACTGGGCTCTTTGCTACGAGCCATCCAGTCCCTGTATAAACAGAGCAGGAGTCTGGTTCGTATGGCTGGCAGTAAGTCCGACTGGTTTCCAGTTGGAGTTGGACTCCGTCAGGGCTGCCCATTGTCACCGGTTCTGTTCATAATTTTTATGGACAGAATTTCTCGCCATAGCCAAGTGGTTGAAAGTGTCCGGTTTGTTGGTCTCAGGATTCCATGTCTGCTTTTTGCGGATGATGTGGTCTTGTTGGTTTCATCGAGCCGGGACCTCCAGCTCTTGCTGGACCGAGTTTGCAGCCGAGTGTGAAGCGGTAAGGATAAGGATCAGCACTTCCAAGTCAGAGTCCATGGTACTCAGTTTGAAAAGGATGGAGTGCTCTCTCCAGGTTGAAAGTGAGATCCTGCCTCAAGTGGAGGAGTTTAAATACCTCAGGGTCTTGTTCACAAGTGAGGGAAAGATGGAGCAGGAGATTGACAGGCGGATCGGTGCAGTGTTAGCAGTAATGCAGGCTCTGTACCGGTCCATTGTGGTGAAGAGAGAGCTGAACAAAAAAGCAAAGCTCTCTATTTACCTTTTAATCTACGTCCCAACCCTCACCTATGGTCACAAGCTTTGGGTAGTGACCGAAAGAACGAGATCGCGGGTACAAGCGGCTGAAATGAGTTTTCTCCGCAGGGTGTCTGGACTCTCCCTTAGAGACAGGGTTAGGAGCTCGGACATCTGGGAGAGACTCGGAGTGGAGCTGCTGCTCCATGTCGAGGCCCCAGGGCAGACCAAGAACACACCTGGGAATGCCTCAGTATACCCCAGAAGGAGCTGGAAGCAGTGGCTGGGCTGAGGGAGGTCTGGGTTTCTTTACTTGGACTGCTTCCCCCGCGACCTGCACCCAGATAAGCGGTGGAAAATGGATGGATGGATGGATATCAAAAAGAGACCTATTTAATAAGAAATCACAGAGTGACAGTGATTATTTCTTTATCCATGTTCACTGACTCATTAATAAGCAATTAGCACAGAGAACTGATTTGTAGACGCTGCAAAGGACTTTAGGTGCAGACAAAGGTTTTGGGAAGTGTTTCTGAACCCATGCAGTGATTTCCATTACAGATACACTTCTGTTTTTAGTTCAGGACCAAAAAAATCACAGCCAGCCAATATTGGTTCTGGGCCTTGTCCCTTGCATTCACAGACTTCTCTAGGTTCTCTGAATCTTTTAATATTATCTACCAGTCTTTTGTTTCCAGTACAAAATATTTCATAATATTTTTAATATATTTTACAAATAAAAAAGGCACTTTCAGCATCTGAAATATTATCTTTGTACTATGTCCAATAAAGCCTTTAATTAAATTGCATATCATTGCATTGTTTTTTAATGTACATTTTGCGCAGCATCCCGATTTTCTTAAAAAACAAAAAGTATTTTTTTTCTGTGGATACAAAGCAGTTGAGCAAGCCAAATTCCATCATAAGGCCATTTTTTCTATTGACAGCATTCAACTTTAGCATTTCTGCTTATATACATTTCTTAGCAACTGCAGCTTCAAAAATGCAACACAGGAGTAGGCACGACACCTCAACACTCACAGGGGCCATATGACTCAGAGGAAATTTTCTTTTTAAGTAAAATAGAAGGAGTGTCAAAGGTAGCATGTTCACATGATAAAGTTTTCTCTCTTGTCTTTTCAAACAGCAAAACTATGTGCACCATGTCTTGGGGCAAATAAGTAGTATGTTCAAGTGAGTATCTGTGTTCTGCTGAAGAGTTTTTGACTTGTAATGTGATGAAGACAACTGGATTCTGTTCCTCGCTGGCTAAATACAATGCCTGCTTAGGGTGACTTCATAAAGTTACTATATACAGATGCATCTCAAAAAATTTGAATATAACAAAAATTTATTTCAGAAATTAAATTCAAAATGTGAAACTCATTATATAGATTCATTACAACAGAGTGATCTATTTTAAGAGTTCTTTTAATGTTGATGATTAAGGCTTACAGCCAATGAAAACCCAAAAGTCATTATGTCAGAAAATTAGAATAAGACTAACTAAATAAATGATTTTACAATACAGATATGCTGGCCTAATGAAAAGTATGTGCAGTATATTCACTCAATACTTGGTCTGGGCTCCTCTTGCATGAATTACTGCATCAATGTGGCATGGCTTGGAGGTGATTAGCCTGTGGCACTGCTGTTTTGGAAGCCCAGGTTGCTTTGATAGCGGCCTTCAGCTTGTCCGCATTGCTGAGATTGATGTCTCTCATCTTCCTCTTGACAATAGGTCATGCAATTTTGCTGGCACAGAGATACTTCGGTTATTAAACCAGTTATTGGTACTTTAGGACTGTGGACAGGTGCCAAGTTCTGCTGGAAATTAAAATCCGCATCTACATATTGTCAGCAGAAGGAAGCAAATTTCCTGGTAAACTTTGGACATAATATAACACAGTGGATCAACACCAACAGATGATATGGCTCCCCAGTCATCTGAAAACAAGACTGTGGAACACTGAGCAACAGTCCAGTCATTTTTTGTACCTGGCCCAGGTAAGACACTTCTAGCGTTGTCTCTTAGCCATGAGTGGCTTGACAGAAGGAATGCAACAGTTGTAGCCCATGTCCAGGATATGTCTATGCGTGGTGGCATGGCTCTCGAATCACTGACTCCAGCATCAGTCTACTCCTTGTGAACCTCCCCCAAATTTTTGAATGGCCTTTTCTTAATCCTTTCAAGGCTGTGGTTATCCCTGTTGCTTGTGCACCTTTTTCTACCATACTTTCCTTCCACTCAACTTTCCATTATTATGTTTGGATACATCAGGACTGTGTTAATGGCTGCCTTCTGAACATCTGTAACAACAGCACTCTTCCCTAATGATAGTTTAGCCAACTGAACAACACTAAGGGACCATTTTAAAGGCTTAGGGAACTTTTGCAGGTGCTTTGTGTTTATTCTAATTTTAGATAATGACTTTTGGGATTTCATTGGTTGTAAGCCACAATCATCCACATTAAAATAAATAAATGCTTGAAATAGTTCACTGTTTGTAATGAATCTATGAGTTTCACTTTTAGAATTGAATTACTGCAATAAATTAACTTTGTGATGATAGTCTAATTTATTGAGATGCATCTGTATTATATATGTTTAAAACACCTTTTGATGTTGCAAACTTTTCCAAGTAGGACAATTAATGTTGGTGATGCTGGTGTTTTCTTGGACCCTGTTACAGAATTCCCACACATCCCATCCACAACTGTAAACCTAAACAAAAACCAGGGGGGGCTGTGTTCCTAAGTGACCCATCTGCATTGCTCTATAAGGGAACGGGTCCATGAGACACAAGTTGAAATAAAGTTCCTGAATTCATTCATTCATTCGTTATCTGTAACCGCTTATCCAGTTCAGGGTCGCGGTGGGTCTAGAGCCTGAAATCATTGGGTGCAAGGCAGGAATACACCCTGGAGGAGGGCGCCAGTCCTTCACAGGGCAACACACACACACACACACACACCCCTACGGACACTTTTGAGTTGCCAATCCACCTACCAACGTTCGTCCATTCATATGTCCAATATGACAGATAAAAGCTGCAAGTAAAATTTTGAATAAGAACTTTAGATCATGCAATCATTAACAATTGTTTAAATTCCTTGAGAGCCCTATTAATTAGTATTTTATTTTAATTTTTTTTTTTGACAAAGCTTGAAGGGAAATATCATACAACATATAAATACATATTTTTACTGAGGGAAATCTACCAAGTGGGCTAGCAAAAAAAAAAGGGACTCAGACATCATACCAGGGAATTACCTAAATATAAAGCAGACATTCTATTTTTAAGACATCAGAAGAAAACCACTCAGAAATACAAGGGACAAACTGCAGAGAACACACAAGCAACTGACACAAAAGAATAAATCGGGGATAACCAGCTCCAGTCTTGGGAAGCAAGAGGCACACAGTTTGGTGATTTCTCTTATTAAATACTCAGTTAGTGATCTAGTTTAATAGTACATGCATTAATTGTGTCAGAGAACACAACAGAATAGAAATACCCCAAACTGTACTCCCCTCGTTTTCTGCAGGACCAGATTTGGCCACCCCTAGATTAAACGCAAGTGTTAAGGATGAAATGCCTTATACATAGGGTTGTCGAAAGTAAATGGAAGAGGAACATTGCAGATCATTGCAAGCATTAGTTGGCTAGAATTACACACACATCCTCTAGAACAAAACCCCCAAAGGCATTGCATTATTAGGAAAAAGGAGGTAAGGGCAGCAGATCTTAAAGCTTAGAGGGAGATGTTGGGATCAGGAAAAGGAGGTGATGTGTGAGGATGGACTCACCGCACTGGGCACCTGGGCCGCTTTTGGTCGTTTTGAATGGTCCAGAGCAAAGATAGTATATTCAGAGAGAAAAGCAGGCTCTGCTATCATCCCGGCCAGCAGCTGACCGAACCCCCACCCAAAACCAGCAAATGCATTAACGATGGGGGTCGTACAGTGAAGGGGCAGGAGACAGAGAGCAATGAGAAACATCACCAGGTGGTTAAAAAAATAAATAAAAGCGAGAGGGAATGACTATGACAAATAAGAATAGATGCAAGAAAAGAGAGAAATATGAGACACTTGACCTTTATTAAAGTTTTGAATTTACACTGTTTGATGTCCCATCTGACACAATCCTTTCTAGTATACTACATGAGGATTTCCACGTTTGTATTGAGGTCCATTCACTTGCCTAACAACTAAATAATGGATAACAGAACATAAAGCTTGTGCAAGTTTTTAACCCTGGAAATTGAGGACATCATAAAACGTAAAGTAAACCAGCAAAAAGGGTGAGATTACATAGAACGTTTTAGGAGAAAAACAAAAACAAACTGGAAATCTAAGAAAAATATAACATAACCAAAATCACAGTGTTATGCATATTTATATTTATCAGCTGAGGTGAGATTTCAGAAATACTGAAAAATATCTGCTTTGCATTAGAACTGATTTGAGTTGCTTTATGAAACTGCAATCTAGTTCCCAAATGAAATATGAAAGTAATAAAAAAAAAATGCATTACTACCCATAGGCTGTTAATATTTTTTTCTGTGGCATATTCAAAGTGATTTTTCATGTTTCCAACATAGAAAAGTCCAGTTAAACAGACAGAGTAGCACCTTAACTTAGGCAACATCATGAAATCACAGTGCAGAATTGACGTTTCATTCAAAGGACATATAAAGAGTATATTTCAGTGGGGAAAAAAAAAGATTACAAAAGAACCCAGCATTTCTTTCATATTAAATGACTCCAGCTAATTTAAGCACTTCTTACCTTATGCCAGTACAGACCAAAATCTAGATTCATCTTAAAGATCCAAATGATCCTCTGTGATACAACATGATAACTCCTTATAACTAATATGGTCATTTTCAGAATCGTGTAAAAACGTACTATGGCATGTATTGATATATGTCCCAGCTTTTGCTTTGGCTGAAGTCACGTTCTCGCACCTACGTCATAATATTGTGATATGGCAAAAGTCTTAATGAATTAAAAAACATACGGGTGTAATTGTGAACAATATTACATCGTCCACCCCTAGTTTCAACCATGATTTGCTTTTGCAGGTAAAAAGCTGTAATAGATCACATCAGAAGCTAGTTAGAGTGCAGTTCAACTGAAAACTGATATTTCTGATAGGGTAATTTAGCCATTTCTTCTTTAGAAATTATTTGTTCATTGTGTAACATGAGCTATTTGCTTAAACAGCAGGTTATCACAAAACATATGGCTTGTTTAACATATGGTTTGTTTAATTAAGGTTCAGTCAAGCAAGTTAAGTTTAGTGGTAATATTCTTTTATTTTAAAGCTTATGGAAGCAAAAATTCAGCTGTATTTTGAGCAATCATTTCGCATTACATTTGGAATTGGATGACTTGTATGAAATGAATATCATAGGTGTAGATTTTGTAAACACTACTGGAATATGTGTAGCTTTGCATAGAATCCATCCATTTGTTTGGATTCAGAGCGGCAGGATGTGTCAGCTGAGAGTGCAAGTGTATTTAATGTAAAGATGCACTGTGATTAAAAAAAAAAAACAACCAAACAATAAAACAAACAAAAAAAAAACTGCAAAACATTTCACTCCTTACCTCTCTGTCACTGGCAGTTGATGGGGCATCTTGGTGCAGGCCTGGTGGCTGACCACGCCTCTCACCTGAGCTTACCTTTAGAGGGAGAATTATACACAAATGTCTTAAAAGCAGGCAGACAGGAAACTAATGAAGAAAACACAACGTTCTAAAGACACGTTTATAATTTTAGCATTAATTATTTGTTGTTCAGTATAATGAAAAGCCTTGATGATTACATTGAACCAAAGTTAGATTACATATGTGGGGGTTCTACAGAATTTCATGTACAAACCTACAGAGAGTGTTCTGACAGAGAACCTCGGAGGTTGTTGAGCTGGTTTTCTGAATAGTTGACATTTGAGTCTAAAAACAGTGACGTTCGCGGAAACGGGCTTCAGGTGGGGCTGTGTGTGCCCTGTCGAGGACCTTTGCTTCAGGAAATCTGGGACTATTCGGGTCATGCTTAACAGACTGAAGTCACCTAAACTAAAGTCAAGTAGCAGGGTTTTACGAAGGCCTTTTAAATGTCACGTGACCATCTTCAACAGATCCAAAACAAAGCGGCGGATCTAACGTTAGTAAAGTAACGTTAAACCCATCACGGCCCAAATGCCTAGTTCTGGACCGTTGTTTCTAAACGATGACGGAAAAAGCGATGAGACTGATGAAACATGTCAGAATGCTTCTGCTCTATGTTTACTGAGTCACTGTAATATTACCTGGGCCTGCTGCTGCTGGGGAGACTGGTTCACGCTCCTTTGTGGAGACTGTTCCTCATTTATCCTCTGTTTTAGTTTTTTAAACATGTCTGCGGACTGTAAAGTGTCTCTCCTGTGCGGTGTTGATTATTTCGTGCTTCTGCGCTGCATGCGGTCCTCTGTCTCACTTTCTGTGTCTCTGTGTGTTCTCTCATGTCAGAGACGGAGACCTCTTAACGCTGCGTTAAAGCAAACACTGCGCAGAAGCGGCCGACGTGGAGCAAAACTGAGCAGCTACGGCAACGCGAGAGGCTCAAACAAAGAGCTTCAACTTGGGCATCTGTTAAAAAGAAGGCGGTGCTACCCGAGGTGCGCGACCTGCCTGGAAGACGCATTTACGAGTATTGAGCTATGAAGGTCATTGCCATACCTCTGCGCATGCTCAGACTAAAAAAAATGGTTTTCTTCTATTTTTATTATTATTATTTGCATTGTATATGACTGAGTTTTAGGGCCACTGCAGTAAAAGAAAAATACGATTCTGAGAATAAAGTCAGTTTCTGAAATGATGGATTGGAACCGGACTGTGTAGTGTTGTGTCACAAAACCTCCTTTTTCTTTATTCCATTTTAGCTTTATTTTAAACACAGAGTATTAATTAAAGAATTTAGAGAATATTAAAACATGAACAGATGTTTCTTTCACTCCAAGTGCAAATGTCCTGGGTCTCTCATGAACACGAGGTCTTCAAAGAGAAGCAGACGAGTGCTGGCATGAGTTTAATATCTCCATGATCCATATATATCTATATAGATTCATACCGAAAATAACAATATCAAACTAATAAAGAACTACTACACAATAAGCACTTTATCCACGACGCTGAAGTTGGCTATTTATTCACCAGTTTCTTATTCGAATTTTCTATTCCACCTTAAATGGTGCAGTAGTTGCATTCTGTCGCCGGCAAAATACATAGATGGCAAAATAAGAGCACAACATCCATACCGTGGAAAAACTACACGTTTAGCTTCATTCCACGGATGTTATCTTTTCATTTTCAAAGTGTCTCAATAATCTGAAAGGCTCACTGAAAAAAGAATATAACAGACTGTTAATATCCTGAATATGAATAAAATTTTCTGTGGAATTAATTTGTAATCGCCCTTTGAGCATAGCATTGGACACGATAGAATGTGTGGAGAAATAGTGCATTTGGCTTAATTCACTGGACATTATCTCTAAATTGTCAAAGTGTCTTAAACATCTGAAAGGCTCACTGAAGATACAATATAACACTATTAATATCTTGAATATGAAGACATTTTAAAGTAGAACTGTTTTTTGTAATTTCCTTGTGAATATAGCATTGGATGTAAATGTGTGGGGAAATTGCGTATTTGGCTTAATTCATTGGACATTATCTTTTTACTTTTAAAGTGTCTCAAAAATCTAAAAGGCTCACTGAAGACACAGTATAAAAGACTATCAAAATCCTTAGGATGAAGAGAATGTCACTGCGGAATTGCTTTGTCATGGTCCTGTGAATATAGCACATGACATGATAGAATATGTGGAAACATGAACTTTGTGTATATGTCCTAGAGCATTTTTATTTTTTGTCAGGTTATGAAGAATCTGCAATAAATGTTACAGAAGGTGCAGTACAAATATAATATCCCAAAGTGTAGAGTTTAATTCATAAAGGTGTGTTTGTTTGAACACTGAATGTCAGTGTGTATATTCACTGTGTCTGTTTATTTCCAATATTATTATTCTTATTATGCCATTTTATAGCAATATTCTGCCATTTAATTTAAATATTTTAACAAAAAATAAAGCCTTAAATATGAAAACAACTTTGTAAAATGGCCTTACTGTGCAGCTTGGACCAGTGAGGCTAAACAAGGCATCAAAGTTTGCAAATAGAAGACCTAAAGCCAAGACTATGTGTGAATAGAAATTACATCCCAAACAGACAAAGTACCAAGAGAAAAATTTATACATGTAACATTAGTTGATGGGGTGTGGTTGTAAGTACACACTTAGTGTGTAGGTGAGGCTTCACAAGGACTAACTGACTGTGTCTTTTTACAGAGTAAGACAAAAGAAAAGAAGTTTATTTGAAAGACATTTTGACCATAACTATTTAGAGCTGGTCTTTACCATGATAAATAACTATTACCTTTTAAATAAAAAAATAAGAAGATAACTAAGACATACGTTCTCATGTCTTGAGCTATGAAGATTATGATAAAGATTTTGAACACTGTATGTAAGAAATTTCAAAGGCTGGTTCATAAAATTTAACACTTTGATACCCATGACAATTATGCCCAGTGCATCAGTAAAAGTAGACATAAAGGACATAACTGAGAGCACATCTTGGCTGTAGGACCCACCTAAGGTCAATCAAGACCAACATTTGTATCAGAGTATTATTTTATATAAATGTTTAAAATTGTGAAATGATCTAATAATTATATTTTCATAATTGTAAACATTTCTATATGGTTATGGTTAATAATGCCCTTTAAATAAACTTCCTTACTTTTTAAGCTTTAGGGCTTAGGCAAACAATATTATCAATGCTATTTTTGGCCTCACTGGGCCAAGCTGCTTATAGCCTCATTGTGCTAATTCTTTCTTCACAGCAAACTTCATTAATATATTAAAAAAAAAATTTTTTTTTGAAGTACTTTAACTATTTTGTAATGGGTGCAACTTAATGTAGAATACATTCATTACAAATTTGTCCTCAAATATTTGTACATATGGAGTATCTCTGAAATAAATTAAACTGAAAAAATTAACTATATTAAAATAAACTGATAGCCCTTCTGGCAGCATGGTGGTGAGGCAGGTAGTGTTGCATTCACACAGCTCCAGGGACCTGGAGGTTGTGCGTTTGAGCCAAACTCCATGTGACTCTCTGTGAGGAGTTGGTAGGTGCAACTCAGTGTGAGTGACAGTGTGTGTGTGTGTATGTGTGTGTGTAAGTGTAGAGTTTAATTCATAAAGGTGTGTTTGTTTGAACACTGAATGTCAGTGTGTATATTCACGGTGTCTGTTTATTTCCAATATTATTATTCTTATTATGCCATTTTATAGCAATATTCTGCCATTTAATTTAAATATTTTAACAAAAAATAAAGCCTTAAATATGAAAACAACTTTGTAAAATGGCCTTACTGTGCAGCTTGGACCAGTGAGGCTAAACAAGGCATCAAAGTTTGCAAATAGAAGACCTAAAGCCAAGACTATGTGTGAATAGAAATTACATCCCAAACAGACAAAGTACCAAGAGAAAAATTTATACATGTAACATTAGTTGATGGGGTGTGGTTGTAAGTACACACTTAGTGTGTAGGTGAGGCTTCACAAGGACTAACTGACTGTGTCTTTTTACAGAGTAAGACAAAAGAAAAGAAGTTTATTTGAAAGACATTTTGACCATAACTATTTAGAGCTGGTCTTTACCATGATAAATAACTATTACCTTTTAAATAAAAAAATAAGAAGATAACTAAGACATACGTTCTCATGTCTTGAGCTATGAAGATTATGATAAAGATTTTGAACACTGTATGTAAGAAATTTCAAAGGCTGGTTCATAAAATTTAACACTTTGATACCCATGACAATTATGCCCAGTGCATCAGTAAAAGTAGACATAAAGGACATAACTGAGAGCACATCTTGGCTGTAGGACCCACCTAAGGTCAATCAAGACCAACATTTGTATCAGAGTATTATTTTATATAAATGTTTAAAATTGTGAAATGATCTAATAATTATATTTTCATAATTGTAAACATTTCTATATGGTTATGGTTAATAATGCCCTTTAAATAAACTTCCTTACTTTTTAAGCTTTAGGGCTTAGGCAAACAATATTATCAATGCTATTTTTGGCCTCACTGGGCCAAGCTGCTTATAGCCTCATTGTGCTAATTCTTTCTTCACAGCAAACTTCATTAATATATTAAAAAAAAAAATTTTTTTTGAAGTACTTTAACTATTTTGTAATGGGTGCAACTTAATGTAGAATACATTCATTACAAATTTGTCCTCAAATATTTGTACATATGGAGTATCTCTGAAATAAATTAAACTGAAAAAATTAACTATATTAAAATAAACTGATAGCCCTTCGGGCAGCATGGTGGTGAGGCAGGTAGTGTTGCATTCACACAGCTCCAGGGACCTGGAGGTTGTGCGTTTGAGCCAAACTCCATGTGACTCTCTGTGAGGAGTTGGTAGGTGCAACTCAGTGTGAGTGACAGTGTGTGTGTGTGTATGTGTGTGTGGCCCTGTGAGGGACTGGTGTGTTCCTGCCTTGTATCCAGTGATTCCGGTTAGGCTCCGGACTGGACCCACCGTGACCCTGAATTGGATAAGTAGTTTCAGACAATGAATAAATGAATGAATGATAATCCTTCTACAAATTCACATGCACAATCCAGGTAAGAAGCAATGGAGGATTTCTGACTGTCTAAGCCAGTGTTATCCAATTCTGATACTATTCTACCTGTTCAAACAAACTTGATTCAACTAATTTTGTGGGCAGGGTGTTCCAGGACCTGGTTCTGATGCCAAATCAAAGCATGTGTGATCATCTGAAGGCAAAGAGTAATACATAATACTCTACAACAAGGACATGCTTCTATAAAGAATCATTTAAAACCAACAGTGAACAGTAAACAGTGAACTTCTCTGAATGTCTGTTTATATTCTTAGTTTTAAGTTGAGCCAAATTTCCTAGTTGCACCACTATCTTGGAATTCATTATCCCATAACTACATTAGAATTAGGTGCACCACATCAGCTGAAAATGAGTAAACCATCGTTATAGAAAACACTGGAGGGGGCTGTCTTATTTAAACCTCAGACATTAGTTTGGTTGCCCTTGATTGTTGAAGTGAGTGGTATAACCATGGCGAGAACTAAAGAGCTCACTGAGGCCTTTAGAAAGAAGGTTATAGATGTATATGAACCTGGGAATGGGTGTAAAAATATCTAAAAACAATTAGAAATCAGCCATTCCACTGTCCGGAAAATAACAAGTGGAGAACCTTTAAACTAGTGATCAACCGATATATCGGCCAGCCGATTAATCGGCCAATTTTTTATTAATCGGGCATTTTTTATATAATGGGCATCGGCCGATATATTAGCGCAAGAGGCTGATATTTACACAATGCACACAGGCAATGCTGTGGGCAGCTCCGTCATTCTGGCTGTTAGAGCACCCCTTGCATCCATTTTGCCATCTTACAGACAGACATCATTGAGCACAAGTACAGGAGTACAAGCCTCCAACCAGTAGCTGCATGCCGACTCACCACAGAAAATGGTATGAATTATTTTCTCTTCTTCAACTCTATTCAGTATTTATTATGACTGCTGTCATAAACGACTGAGTTGATAGTTGTAACACTAGAAACCCAGCGTTATTTAGTCTCTTATTTTGCTCATTGGTCGGTGGCGCCTATAAAAAAAAAATCACTCATAGTTATATCCGTCAGTATATCTCAAGTACTACAGGTCCAAAGTCAACAGTTAATGTACCAAATTAAAGCTTAACGTCACTGATTTACATTGATTTAATCATTTTATATATAATCCCACTTGATAAATAACTATTTTTGCTGTTATTGGAAATTGTTATGAAAAAATATTAGTGACAGTATGTTTTCAGATTTTTCACTGAGCCATATTTGAGTAATGTGTACATATCATACACCAATCGAACAGTCAGACTCTCAGGATCACGAAGATATACACTAAAATGTAGTACTTAGGAATTAAAGCCAAAAAAATAAGACATTGCAAACTTCAGATTTCTTCCTCATCAATGACAAAACTGCTGCTTCTCGAAACCTGAAGAGCGCAACCACAAGCGGCTCACACACAGAGTTAACACAGCAGTGCTTACCTTAGATCTCCTTCAAAACGAGACTAAATCTGAGTATCTCTGTCAAACCGTTCGTGAGTAAAATGTCAAGAGTTCTGGCTGAAAAAAAAATCCCATAAAAAAGTACGCTACGTACTGCCGCGTAGCTTAGGTGCTCAGCTTTCCAACGACATGTCAATCAAGTCTGTAGACCAATCAGGGGCAGAGTTATAGCGATGTGCACCCAAGGACGAGGGACAAACACGCAGCAGAGCGCATACGTTTTCAGCACCTAACAGACCCAGACACCACGCGAGAGACTCAAAAGGTTCTGTTTGTCAACCACAAGATCCACAAACAATAATCAAGTCAATAAACATGTTTCAAAGCTTTAGATGTCTTTTACTAGTTACATTTCCCCCACTGAGGACATTTAAATGCAGCAGGGGTGTGGGGGAGGTTGACTTGCTCTACAGTCAATCAGAGTGCAGCTCTCACCTTTTAACACGTTAGACATTTAAAGGAACACTGTACTCCGTGAGAAACAAGTATAAACATCAGAAATAAACTCAGTGTATTAGAATAAAACATACTATAACTAAGGTTTTTTACTGTTTGGTGAGGGTAAATGGCCACTTGGTGAAGGACAGGAGACGAGTTTCTCATAGAAAGTAAAGAAAAACACTAAGATGTTGACATTAGGTCTAGACAAGATATATACACTGTATTTTTGCAGTAAAAGTAATCATTTTTCTTATGGAGAGCTTGGGGTGTAAGAGACATTTGGAGAGGCCATCTGTCCACTGTCTGCTCCAGCTTGAACAACTTCAAATCAGTATGAGGTATCAACTGCAAATATTACCTGATGAAAATAGACCCCTGGGGACACAATTTTAAAAAGAACTAGAGCTGCTAGCGGCTATCTGCGGGTTTAAGCACTAACTGGCTTAATATGGCAGTCAAGTTAAATCTGACAACTCCTGTACTATGAATCGATCAGGAGAGGATGTATTGACATTTGTTGCTATAGCAAAATTGTTAGACATTGAGCCAAGTAGGTATGTGCAGTGTCAGATTATTTGTAATAGGTGCTTGTGTTTGTGACATGCGTTCTACAGTCTCTGAGGTGTGTTTGTTTCTGTGTGATATGTGTGATGTCAGAGAGCCTATGTGTGATGTATTTAATTTGTGAGTAGTGCTTTTAAAATTGGACAGACACAATAGTAATATTGTATATTACTATATATATTATGTACTATAAACTTGTATATTACAGGTGCTGGTCATAAAATTAGAATATCATGAAAAAGCTGACCTATAATAATTATCAATAAAATGTAGAACTTTCATCACTATGTGGCTTACAGGCCCCTCCCAATAATACAGATCCAGCATGAATTCTAGAAATCACAAATGCACCTAGAACTCAAAAACGCTTTCCCCAAAAGTTTCAAAACTGCACATGCTTGATCAGTATGAGGATCGGATGACATAATTAAATTGTGGTGCCACTGCAATCCTAGATGGCGCTATAACACAAAAAAAGCCCATTTTAATCAGTTATTGTCCAATTGTAGCGCCCCCTTTGGGTGGATTTAGGACATAATATACAGGCTCCTTCAGAGTATGGTCCTACATAAGTCTTTAAAGTTTGGTGTGGATTGGGCTTCTTTTCTTGGAGTTATAGATGAAAGAACCTATAAAGCTGCTCACACTTCAATTTATTGACATGTTGTAACAACACAATGTTTAAAAAAAAAAAGTTAAAAAGTCTTTTTTAAAGATTATTTACCGACAGACTCTGCAGATTCCAATTGAGATATTACATATTTTCTTGTTATATCGCCCCCTAGTGGCTATCGTTACGAAAATTTTTCTGCTCTTAACAAGTGCCTCCATGGACATGCCAGTCAAGTTTCATAATGATTGACCTTTGTCAAGCTTGTCAAGGAGCTGCTGACTTCTGATTGGCCAATGACGTTACAATTTGGAGAGTATCGACTTGTCCTTTATTTTCCACTTAGAGCCTTGCCTAAAGCAGCTGTATGCCAAGTGGCGGAGCGATCGGACTTGCGGATGCTGAGATATTAATTTCTAATATTTAGAGCGCCCCCTATGTGAATTTTCGCACCACCGACGACATGCTACCTCAAAATCATGTCACTAAGCAGAATCAGAAATTGCAACCCATTTGAGTAAAGTATGCAGGAGTAACAGCTGTTCATGTAAAATGGGCGGTAAGCCGATAAGGTTAATTTGCATATGGCAGCTACATAGAATCGAAATGTCTATGTTTTTTGATGATTATTAAGCTTGAGACTCATGTGAACGCTTTGACACCAAGATCAAGAAAACTGGACAAAAATCCACGGACTTGTACGCAAAAGTAGGTTTTGCAAATTATGCAAAATAGCAAAAAATCTAAGTGGGCGGAGCTTAGTGGTTGTATCGACCTTTTTGATTGGGTAGGACCCAAGGAATCAGGGGGAAAAAACATTTTGTGTCTACGCCTCACGTGGTAGTAGCCCCGTAAGAAAAGGCGTTGTCTTTCGCTGTAGCGCCACCATGACGCCAATCAGTCTGATTTTTTGCACCTGAGTAGCGGGAGGGTTTACTACCTACTGGCCAAGCCTCAAGTCTGTAGGCCTTACGGTTTGGGCTGTGCGATCGTTTGTAATGCAGAAAAAGAAACGGAAGATAAATATAGCGATTTACGGCTTCCTCACTTTCTATGCAATAAATTTGCTTACTTTTGCCACTTTGAGATCATACACAACATTGCATAGGCACTGCTGACTTAGGAGATCCAAAATTTCTGATTTTGATCTGTCTGTGAGCCTCAAGCAGCATTTGTAAGCATTATGAGTTGGGTGGTGGATTATTCACTGTGCAACACTGCCATCTGGTGGTGGTGTGTTGTACTGGACCTTTTGGATCAAACCAAACAGTGCTGTTGGAGCTTTACCCACGTACATTTGAACATGAACTACAATCTGAATTATGACCTGATATGCACATATTTGGTATCAGCAGAATCACAAGAACCTAAACCTTAATGATTATTTAAAAAATGTGGAATTCCATTACTGCATGGCATCCAGATGCTACTATAAGAGGTCTGTGACTTGCCTTAAAAATATCACACATGAACAGCTGTAACTCAAAAATGCTTTTGTCAAATGTTATGAAACGTCAAAATCTTCTTTCATATGTGCTCCAAAACAAATCATTACATTTTGTTAATAATAAGATGAGATAATCCTCAGTGATGGGCTCTAAGCCCTCTTCACTGCACAGTGTGTATCAGTCTGTCACTGCCTGAGAGACAGTGGGTAGCACCCACCTCAGTATAACCCATGCATCACTACTTGCAACATATACACAATAAGTATGTGTATGCTATACAGGTACACATATACAGCTTGTGTGTATATATATATTCATATGTTTGAAAATAATATATCATTTTGTTAATGTTGTAAAAATATTTATTTTAATTATTATTTTTATTATTTACTACTGTTGTCTCTTAGTAAAGCTATTTGAATCTGAGAGAGAGAATGAGAGAAAGAGAGAGAGAGAGAGAGAGAGAGAGAGATAAGAGGCATAGAGCATGTCAGAAGGAATAGGAGGGAAGGGGGGAAGGGGCACTCTTCAATAATGCCTTTGAATACATTGCTGAGAATAACTCACATATGTTTGACCGCAAACTAGTCTGTGCTTAATGACTTAATATGGACATATGTGGTATCAGCAGAATCACAAGAACCTGAAGTTTAATAATTATCAAAAAAGTTGAAATTTCATTACTGCGTGGCATCCAGGCTCTGCTTAGCATTGGTGTGTAACCTGCATTCTAAACATGACACATAAACAGCTGTAAGTCAAAAATGCTTTTGCCAAATGTTATGAAAAAACACAAGCTTCTTTCATATGTGATTCAGAACAGATCAATACATTTTGTTGGAACTGCATCCTTAGGTGGCGCTATAACAAATTAAAAACATATTTTTAAGTATTTTTTCCAATTCTAGCGCCCCCTGTATGTGCATTTTGATCATAATTGATACACTTCTTCAGAGTAATACCTTGCACATGTGTACCCATTTTGGCTTGATTTGGGTGAAGTTTGAATGAGTTATAGCTAAAAGAGTGCACCGGGCTCCACCCACTTGTGTTTGTTTACGTATTGCAGCAACAGCGTGTCCAAATCTAAACATTTTTTTGATAATTATTTACCTACAGGCAATGCACTTTGCAATGAGACCAATTGTGTGTTGATAGGATCAAAACCCACGGACTAGTACGATAAATTCCATAATCACATACCTGACAATTGAAGAAAATCTATAATTTTTTTAAACAGTTGCAACTGCAATATTGTTAGTCTCTAGGTAGAGTGTATTATGAAACTATTAGCATTTCGATAGGTTAAATTTTCACTGAGATATTCCATATTTCATGTTTAAAAATTAAATTGCACCCCCTTGTGGCTATCAACACGAAAATTTTTCTGCAAATACAAAGTGTGTCCATGAACGTACCATGCAAATGCCATGATGATTGGGCATTGATAAGCCTGTCAAAAAAATGATGAAAAAAAATTGAACTTTGATTGGGTGTTGACATCGCTAAATGTGCCCGTATTGAGTCGTCCTTAATTTGCCATATGTAGGCTTGTTTACTGAACCAGCATGCCAAATGTCAACTTAATTGGCCTTTTAGATCCTGAGATATTAGCCAAAAGACATTGTTAGCTATAACAGCGCCCCCGATAATATTTCATGCAACAGCAAATGCATGCTAACTCAGAATCATGTCTAGAAGCAACCTGTGAAAGGTCATCAGATTTGAGTTAAGCATGAAGGAGTTACAGATTTTTGAGTAAAATTTGCAATTCACGGTACCCATTCATTTGCATATGTCGGCCATATTGTTTCGAAATGTCAGGATATTTTTGATAATTATTGACTGGCTCACTCCTGTGAACGTTTTCACACCAAGGTCATGGGGATCAGACAAAAATCCAGGGACTAGTTCGCGAAAATAGATTTTGCAAATTATGCTAATTAGCAAAAAATCTAAGTAGGTGAAGCTTGGTGGTTGTATGTAACTTTTTGACTCATCAGGACCCAAGGATCTTGCAGAAAAAAAAATTCGTCTCTAAGCCACACGGCGTGGAAAATCCTTTAATGAAAGCGTTTTCTTTCGCTGTAGAGCCCCCTTGAGGCCAATCAGGCTAATATTTTGTGCCTGAGTATTCACTTCGTGAATGGAGCAGTGTAAATGATCCATCACTGCCTTCAACATATTGCACTCTGGCATGACAGTGCATCTGCAGGCAGGCACCTGGCAATGAAATCCCGCAGTGGCGCGAGGGAAAAGAAAAGTCTCCTTCAAGGCAGATTTGAACCAGCTTAATCCTATCTCCTTCCTTTCAGACGTAGCTGAAAGAGGTGTCCCTGGTGGTCTAGTGGCTAGGATTCGGAGCTCCTATGGCCCGGGTTAGATTCCAGGTTAGGGAAGCGTGTGCTTTCTTGCACACCAAGTCCACTTCAAGACTCTGGAGGGTCCCCCCCACCCACATAATGGGCTGTGTAGGTTGAAGGAATGTAAAGCGTCCTCCTTCTGCTACTTCATTTTTTGCCAAACTTCTAAACGACACGTTGCTGCCTCATTCACTCCTCGTCCACGACCTCCACACACCCACAGTCCACACATCCACACCAGCGTGGCTTTATGCTTTCAAGTCTGCAAGTCTTTTAGGGAGGCAAGATAAAGTTTGAGAAATTTGAATGGAACAGTGTAAATGATCCGTCACTTCCTTCAGCATATTGCACTCTGGCATGACCGTGCATCTGCAGGCAGACACCTGGCCATGATATCCCGCAGTGGCGCGAGGGAAAAGAAAAGTCTCCTTCAAGCCAGATTTGAACCAGCAACCTAAGGATCGCCTTATTAAGAACTATAGTACTCCGTTCTACCTACTGAGCTATCAAAGGTGCTAGGCTAATGGTTGGACTGAAAACTGACAAGTGTGTTTTGGACAGACTCTTACGCTCTCCTATGTTTGTAGAGCAAGTACATCCGGCAAAATCCTAGCCCTAGCCCCTGAACCTAATCCTATCTCCTTCCTTTCAGACAAAGCCGAAAGAGGTGTCCCTGGTGGTCTAGTGGCTAGGATTCGATTCCCGGTCAGGAAAGCATGTGCTTTCTTGCACACCAAGTCCACTACAAGACTCTGGAAGGTCCCCCCACCCACATAATGGGCTGTGTAGGTTGAAGGAATGTAAAGCTTCCTCCTTCAGCTACTTCCTTTTTTTTGCCAAACTTCTAAACGACACGTTGCTGCCTCATTCACTCCTCGTCCACGACCTCCACACACCCACAGTCCACACATCCACACCAGCATGGCTTTATGCTTTCAAGTCTGCAAGTCTTTTAGGGAGGCAAGATAAAGTTTGAGAAATTTGAATGGAACAGTGTAAATGATCCGTCACTGCCTTCAGCATATTGCACTCTGGCATGCCAGTGCATCTGCAGGCAGGCACCTGGCCATGATATCCCGCAGTGGCGCGAGGGAAAAGAAAAGTCTCCTTCGAGCCAGATTTGAACCCACGACCCATGGATTGCCTTATTTACAACTACAGTCCTCCGCTCTACCAACTGAGCTATTGAAGGTGCTATGCTAAAGGGTTGGACTGAAAACTGACAAGTGCGTTTAGGACAGACTCTCATGCACTCCTATGATTGTAGAGCGAGTACATCCGGCAAAAGCCTAGCCCTAGCCCCTGAACTTAATCCTATCTCCTTCCTTTCAGACGTAGCTGAAAGCGGTGGCCCTGGTGGTCTAGTGGCTAGGATTCGGCGCTCTCACCGCTGCGGCCGGGTTCGATTCCCGGTCAGGGAAGTGTGTGCTTTCTTGCACACCAAGTCCACTACAAGACTCTGTAAGCCCCCCATCCACATGCTGTGTAGGTTAAAGGAATGTAAAGCGTCCTCCTTCTGCTACTTCCTTTTTTGCCAAACTTCTAAACGACACGTTGCTGCCTCATTCACCACCTCCACACACCCACACCAGCGTGGCTTTATGCTTTCAAGTCTGCAAGTCTTTTAGGGAGACAAGATAATGTTTGAGAAATTTGAATGGAACAGTGTAAATGATCCGTCACTGCCTTCAGCAGATTGCACTCTGGCATGCCAGCGCATCTGCAGGCAGGCACCTGGCCATGATATCCCGCAGTGGCGCGAGGGAAAAGAAAAGTCTCCTTCAAGCCGGATTTGAACCCGCGACCTAAGGATTGCCTTACTAACAACTACAGTCCTCCGCTCTAACAACTGAGCTATCAAAGGTGCTAGGCTAAGGTGTTTGATTGAAAACTGACAAGTGCATTTAGGACAGACTCGGATGCTCTCCTATGATTGTAGAACGAGTACATCTGGCAAAAGCCTAGCCCTAGCCCCTGAACTTAATCCTATCTCCTTCCTTTCAGACGTAGCTGAAAACGGTGGCCCTGGTGGTCTAGTGGCTAGGATTCGGCGCTCTCGCCGCTGCGGCCGGGTTTGATTCCCGGTCAGGGAAGTGTGTGCTTTCTTGCACACCAAGTCCACTACAAGACTCTGGAAGGTCCCCCCCCCCACCCACATGCTGGGCTGTGTAGGTTGAAGGAATGTAAAGCGTCCTCCTTCTGCTACTTCCTTTTTTGCCAAACTTCTAAACGACACGTTGCTGCCTCATTCACCACCTCCACACACCCACACCAGCGTGGCTTTGTGCTTTCAAGTATGCAAGTCTTTTAGGGAGGCAAGATAAAGTTTGAGAAATTTGAATGGAACAGTGTAAATGATCCGTCACTGCCTTCAGCATATTGCACTCGGGCATGCCAGTGCATCTGGAGGCAGGCACCTGGCCATGATATCCCGCAGTGGCGCGAGGGAAAAGAAAAGTCTCCTTCGAGCCTGATTTGAACCAGCAACCTAAGGATCGCCTTATTAACAACTACAGTCCTCCACTCTACCAACTGAGCTATCGAAGGTGCTATGCTAAAGGGTTGGACTGAAAACTGACAAGTGCGTTTAGGACAGACTCTCATGCACTCCTATGATTGTAGAGCGAGTACATCCGGCAAAAGCCTAGCCCTAGCCCCTGAACTTAATCCTATCTCCTTCCTTTCAGATGTAGCTGAAAGCGGTGGCCCTGGTGGTCTAGTGGCTAGGATTCGGCGCTCTCACCGCTGCGGCCGGGTTTGATTCCCGGTCAGGGAAGTGTGTGCTTTCTTGCACACCAAGTCCACTACAAGACTCTGTAAGCCCCCCCCCCCCCCCAACCAGATGCTGGGCTGTGTAGGTTGAAGGAATGTAATGCGCCCTCCTTCTGCTACTTCCTTTTTTGCCAAACTTCTAAACGACACGTTGCTGCCTCATTCACCACCTCCACACACCCACACCAGCGTGGCTTTATGTTTTCAAGTCTGCAAGTCTTTTAGGGAGGCAAGATAAAGTTTGAGAAATTTGAATGGAACAATGTAAATGATCCGTCACTGGCTTCAGCATATTGCACTCTGGCATGCCAGTGCATCTGCAGGCAGGCACCTGGCCATGATATCCCGCAGTGGCACGAGGGAAAAGAAAAGTCACCTTCGAGCCGGATTTGAACCATCAACCTAAGGATCGCCTTATTAACAACTACAGTCCTCCGCTCTACCAACTGAGCTATTGAAGGTGCCATGCTAAAGGGTTGGACTGAAAACTGACAAGTGCGTTTAGGACAGACTCTCATGCACTCCTATGATTGTAGAGCGAGTACATCCGGCAAAAGCCTAGCCCTAGCCCCTGAACTTAATCCTATCTCCTTCCTTTCAGACATAGCTGAAAACGGTGTCCCTGGTGGTCTAGTGGCTAGGATTCGGCGCTCTCACCGCTGCGGCCGGGTTTGATTCCCGGTCAGGGAAGTGTGTGCTTTCTTGCACACCAAGTCCACTACAAGACTCTGTAAGCCCCCCCCCAACCAGATGCTGGGCTGTGTAGGTTGAAGGAATGTAATGCGTCCTCCTTCTGCTACTTCCTTTTTTGCCAAACTTCTAAACGACACGTTGCTGCCTCATTCACCACCTCCACACACCCACACCAGCGTGGCTTTATGTTTTCAAGTCTGCAAGTCTTTTAGGGAGGCAAGATAAAGTTTGAGAAATTTGAATGGAACAATGTAAATGATCCGTCACTGCCTTCAGCATATTGCACTCTGGCATGCCAGTGCATCTGCAGGCAGGCACCTGGCCATGATATCCCGCAGTGGCACGAGGGAAAAGAAAAGTCACCTTCGAGCCGGATTTGAACCATCAACCTAAGGATCGCCTTATTAACAACTACAGTCCTCCGCTCTACCAACTGAGCTATCGAAGGTGCCATGCTAAAGGGTTGGACTGAAAACTGACAAGTGCGTTTAGGACAGACTCTCATGCACTCCTATGATTGTAGAGCGAGTACATCCGGCAAAAGCCTAGCCCTAGCCCCTGAACTTAATCCTATCTCCTTCCTTTCAGACGTAGCTGAAAGCGGTGGCCCTGGTGGTCTAGTGGCTAGGATTCGGCGCTCTCACCGCTGCGGCCGGGTTCGATTCCCGGTCAGGGAAGTGTGTGCTTTCTTGCACACCAAGTCCACTACAAGACTCTGGAAGGCCCCCCCCCCCCAACCAGATGCTGGGCTGTGTAGGTTGAAGGAATGTAATGCGTCCTCCTTCTGCTACTTCCTTTTTTGCCAAACTTCTAAACGACACGTTGCTGCCTCATTCACCACCTCCACACACCCACACCAGCGTGGCTTTATGTTTTCAAGTCTGCAAGTCATTTAGGGAGGCAAGATAAAGTTTGAGAAATTTGAATGGAACAATGTAAATGATCCGTCACTGCCTTCAGCATATTGCACTCTGGCATGCCAGTGCATCTGCAGGCAGGCACCTGGCCATGATATCCCGCAGTGGCGCGAGGGAAAAGAAAAGTCTCCTTCGAGCCGGATTTGAACCAGCGATCTAAAGATTGCTTTATTAACAACTACAGTCCTCCACTCTACCAACTGAGCTATCGAAGGTGCTATGCTAAAGGGTTGGACTGAAAACTGACAAGTGCGTTTAGGACAGACTCTCATGCACTCCTATGATTGTAGAGCGAGTACATCCGGCAAAAGCCTAGCCCTAGCCCCTGAACTTAATCCTATCTCCTTCCTTTCAGACATAGCTGAAAACGGTGTCCCTGGTGGTCTAGTGGCTAGGATTCGGCGCTCTCACCGCTGCGGCCGGGTTTGATTCCCGGTCAGGGAAGTGTGTGCTTTCTTGCACACCAAGTCCACTACAAGACTCTGTAAGCCCCCCCCCAACCAGATGCTGGGCTGTGTAGGTTGAAGGAATGTAATGCGTCCTCCTTCTGCTACTTCCTTTTTTGCCAAACTTCTAAACGACACGTTGCTGCCTCATTCACCACCTCCACACACCCACACCAGCGTGGCTTTATGTTTTCAAGTCTGCAAGTCTTTTAGGGAGGCAAGATAAAGTTTGAGAAATTTGAATGGAACAATGTAAATGATCCGTCACTGCCTTCAGCATATTGCACTCTGGCATGCCAGTGCATCTGCAGGCAGGCACCTGGCCATGATATCCCGCAGTGGCACGAGGGAAAAGAAAAGTCACCTTCGAGCCGGATTTGAACCATCAACCTAAGGATCGCCTTATTAACAACTACAGTCCTCCGCTCTACCAACTGAGCTATCGAAGGTGCCATGCTAAAGGGTTGGACTGAAAACTGACAAGTGCGTTTAGGACAGACTCTCATGCACTCCTATGATTGTAGAGCGAGTACATCCGGCAAAAGCCTAGCCCTAGCCCCTGAACTTAATCCTATCTCCTTCCTTTCAGACGTAGCTGAAAAAGGTGTCGCTGGTGGTCTAGTGGCTAGGATTTGGCGCTCTCACTGCTGCGGCCGGGTTCGATTCCCGGTCAGGGAAGTGTGTGCTTTCTTGCACACCAAGTCCACTACAAGACTCTGGAAGGTCCCCCCCCCCCCACCCACATGCTGGGCTGTGTAGGTTGAAGGAATGTAAAGCGTCCTCCTTCTGCTACTTTCTTTTTTGCCAAACTTCTAAACGACACGTTGCTGCCTCATTCACCACCTCCACACACCCACACCAGCGTGGCTTTATGTTTTCAAGTCTGCAAGTCTTTGAGGGAGGTAAGATAAAGTTTGAGAAATTTGAATGGAACAATGTAAATGATCCGTCACTGCCTTCAGCATATTGCACTCTGGCATGCCAGTGCATCTGCAGGCAGGCACCTGGCCATGATATCCCGCAGTGGCACGAGGGAAAAGAAAAGTCTCCTTCGAGCCGGATTTGAACCAGCGACCTAAGGATCGCATTATTAACAACTACAGTCCTCCACTCTACCAACTGAGCTATTGAAGGTGCTATGCTAAGGGGTTGGACTGAAAACTGACAAGTGCGTTTAGGACAGACTCTCATGCACTCCTATGATTGTAGAGCGAGTACATCCGGCAAAAGCCTAGCCCTAGCCCCTGAACTTAATCCTATCTCCTTCCTTTCAGATGTAGCTGAAAGCGGTGGCCCTGGTGGTCTAGTGGCTAGGATTCGGCGCTCTCACCGCTGCGGCCGGGTTTGATTCCCGGTCAGGGAAGTGTGTGCTTTCTTGCACACCAAGTCCACTACAAGACTCTGGAAGCCCCCCACCCACATGCTGTGTAGGTTAAAGGAATGTAAAGCGTCCTCCTTCTGCTACTTCCTTTTTTGCCAAACTTCTAAACGACACGTTGCTGCCTCATTCACCACCTCCACACACCCACACCAGCGTGGCTTTATGCTTTCAAGTCTGCAAGTCTTTTAGGGAGACAAGATAATGTTTGAGAAATTTGAATGGAACAGTGTAAATGATCCGTCACTGCCTTCAGCAGATTGCACTCTGGCATGCCAGCGCATCTGCAGGCAGGCACCTGGCCATGATATCCCGCAGTGGCGCGAGGGAAAAGAAAAGTCTCCTTCGAGCCGGATTTGAACCCACGACCTAAGGATTGCCTTACTAACAACTACAGTCCTCCGCTCTAACAACTGAGCTATCAAAGGTGCTAGGCTAAGGTGTTTGATTGAAAACTGACAAGTGCATTTAGGACAGACTCGGATGCTCTCCTATGATTGTAGAACGAGTACATCTGGCAAAAGCCTAGCCCTAGCCCCTGAACTTAATCCTATCTCCTTCCTTTCAGACGTAGCTGAAAACGGTGGCCCTGGTGGTCTAGTGGCTAGGATTTGGCGCTCTCGCCGCTGCGGCCGGGTTTGATTCCCGGTCAGGGAAGTGTGTGCTTTCTTGCACACCAAGTCCACTACAAGACTCTGGAAGGTCCCCCCCCCCACCCACATGCTGGGCTGTGTAGGTTGAAGGAATGTAAAGCGTCCTCCTTCTGCTACTTCCTTTTTTGCCAAACTTCTAAACGACACGTTGCTGCCTCATTCACCACCTCCACACACCCACACCAGCGTGGCTTTGTGCTTTCAAGTATGCAAGTCTTTTAGGGAGGCAAGATAAAGTTTGAGAAATTTGAATGGAACAGTGTAAATGATCCGTCACTGCCTTCAGCATATTGCACTCGGGCATGCCAGTGCATCTGGAGGCAGGCACCTGGCCATGATATCCCGCAGTGGCGCGAGGGAAAAGAAAAGTCTCCTTCGAGCCTGATTTGAACCAGCAACCTAAGGATCGCCTTATTAACAACTACAGTCCTCCACTCTACCAACTGAGCTATCGAAGGTGCTATGCTAAAGGGTTGGACTGAAAACTGACAAGTGCGTTTAGGACAGACTCTCATGCACTCCTGTGATTGTAGAGCGAGTACATCCGGCAAAAGCCTAGCCCTAGCCCCTGAACTTAATCCTATCTCCTTCCTTTCAGACGTAGCTGAAAACGGTGGCCCTGGTGGTCTAGTGGCTAGGATTTGGCGCTCTCACTGCTGCGGCCGGGTTCGATTCCCGGTCAGGGAAGTGTGTGCTTTCTTCCACACCAAGTCCACTACAAGACTCTGGAAGGTCCCCCCCCCCCCCCACCTACATGCTGGGCTGTGTAGGTTGAAGGAATGTAAAGCGTCCTCCTTCTGCTACTTCCTTTTTTGCCAAACTTCTAAACGACATGTTGCTGCCTCATTCACCACCTCCACACACCCACACCAGCGTGGCTTTATGTTTTCAAGTCTGCAAGTCTTTTAGGGAGGCAAGATAAAGTTTGAGAAATTTGAATGGAACAATGTAAATGATCCGTCACTGCCTTCAGCATATTGCACTCTGGCATGCCAGTGCATCTGCAGGCAGGCACCTGGCCATGATATCCCGCAGTGGCACGAGGGAAAAGAAAAGTCTCCTTCAAGACGGATTTGAACCAGCGACCTAAAAATCACCTTATTAACAACTACAGTCCTCCACTCTACCAACTGAGCTATCGAAGGTGCTATGCTAAGAGGTTGGACTGAAAACTGACAAGTGCGTTTAGGACAGAGTCTCATGCACTCCTATGATTGTAGAGCGAGTACATCCGGCAAAAGCCTAGCCCTAGCCCCTGAACTTAATCCTATCTCCTTCCTTTCAGATGTAGCTGAAAGCGGTGGCCCTGGTGGTCTAGTGGCTAGGATTCGGCGCTCTCACCGCTGCGGCCGGGTTTGATTCCCGGTCAGGGAAGTGTGTGCTTTCTTGCACACCAAGTCCACTACAAGACTCTGTAAGCCCCCCCCCCCCCCAACCAGATGCTGGGCTGTGTAGGTTGAAGGAATGTAATGCGCCCTCCTTCTGCTACTTCCTTTTTTGCCAAACTTCTAAACGACACGTTGCTGCCTCATTCACCACCTCCACACACCCACACCAGCGTGGCTTTATGTTTTCAAGTCTGCAAGTCTTTTAGGGAGGCAAGATAAAGTTTGAGAAATTTGAATGGAACAATGTAAATGATCCGTCACTGGCTTCAGCATATTGCACTCTGGCATGCCAGTGCATCTGCAGGCAGGCACCTGGCCATGATATCCCGCAGTGGCACGAGGGAAAAGAAAAGTCACCTTCGAGCCGGATTTGAACCAGCAACCTAAGGATCGCCTTATTAACAACTACAGTCCTCCGCTCTACCAACTGAGCTATCGAAGGTGCTATGCTAAAGGGTTGGACTGAAAACTGACAAGTGCGTCTAGGACAGACTCTCATGCACTCCTATGATTGTAGAGCGAGTACATCCGGCAAAAGCCTAGCCCTAGCCCCTGAACTTAATCCTATCTCCTTCCTTTCAGACGTAGCTGAAAACGGTGTCGCTGGTGGTCTAGTGGCTAGGATTTGGCGCTCTCACTGCTGCGGCCGGGTTCGATTCCCGGTCAGGGAAGTGTGTGCTTTCTTGCACACCAAGTCCACTACAAGACTCTGGAAGGTCCCCCCCCCCCCACCCACATGCTGGGCTGTGTAGGTTGAAGGAATGTAAAGCGTCCTCCTTCTGCTACTTTCTTTTTTGCCAAACTTCTAAACGACACGTTGCTGCCTCATTCACCACCTCCACACACCCACACCAGCGTGGCTTTATGTTTTCAAGTCTGCAAGTCTTTGAGGGAGGTAAGATAAAGTTTGAGAAATTTGAATGGAACAATGTAAATGATCCGTCACTGCCTTCAGCATATTGCACTCTGGCATGCCAGTGCATCTGCAGGCAGGCACCTGGCCATGATATCCCGCAGTGGCACGAGGGAAAAGAAAAGTCTCCTTCGAGCCGGATTTGAACCAGCGACCTAAGGATCGCATTATTAACAACTACAGTCCTCCACTCTACCAACTGAGCTATTGAAGGTGCTATGCTAAGGGGTTGGACTGAAAACTGACAAGTGCGTTTAGGACAGACTCTCATGCACTCCTATGATTGTAGAGCGAGTACATCCGGCAAAAGCCTAGCCCTAGCCCCTGAACTTAATCCTATCTCCTTCCTTTCAGATGTAGCTGAAAGCGGTGGCCCTGGTGGTCTAGTGGCTAGGATTCGGCGCTCTCACCGCTGCGGCCGGGTTTGATTCCCGGTCAGGGAAGTGTGTGCTTTCTTGCACACCAAGTCCACTACAAGACTCTGGAAGCCCCCCATCCACATGCTGTGTAGGTTAAAGGAATGTAAAGCGTCCTCCTTCTGCTACTTCCTTTTTTGCCAAACTTCTAAACGACACGTTGCTGCCTCATTCACCACCTCCACACACCCACACCAGCGTGGCTTTATGCTTTCAAGTCTGCAAGTCTTTTAGGGAGACAAGATAATGTTTGAGAAATTTGAATGGAACAGTGTAAATGATCCGTCACTGCCTTCAGCAGATTGCACTCTGGCATGCCAGCGCATCTGCAGGCAGGCACCTGGCCATGATATCCCGCAGTGGCGCGAGGGAAAAGAAAAGTCTCCTTCGAGCCGGATTTGAACCCACGACCTAAGGATTGCCTTACTAACAACTACAGTCCTCCGCTCTAACAACTGAGCTATCAAAGGTGCTAGGCTAAGGTGTTTGATTGAAAACTGAAAAGTGCATTTAGGACAGACTCGGATGCTCTCCTATGATTGTAGAACGAGTACATCTGGCAAAAGCCTAGCCCTAGCCCCTGAACTTAATCCTATCTCCTTCCTTTCAGACGTAGCTGAAAACGGTGGCCCTGGTGGTCTAGTGGCTAGGATTCGGCGCTCTCGCCGCTGCGGCCGGGTTTGATTCCCGGTCAGGGAAGTGTGTGCTTTCTTGCACACCAAGTCCACTACAAGACTCTGGAAGGTCCCCCCCCCCACCCACATGCTGGGCTGTGTAGGTTGAAGGAATGTAAAGCGTCCTCCTTCTGCTACTTCCTTTTTTGCCAAACTTCTAAACGACACGTTGCTGCCTCATTCACCACCTCCACACACCCACACCAGCGTGGCTTTGTGCTTTCAAGTATGCAAGTCTTTTAGGGAGGCAAGATAAAGTTTGAGAAATTTGAATGGAACAGTGTAAATGATCCGTCACTGCCTTCAGCATATTGCACTCGGGCATGCCAGTGCATCTGGAGGCAGGCACCTGGCCATGATATCCCGCAGTGGCGCGAGGGAAAAGAAAAGTCTCCTTCGAGCCTGATTTGAACCAGCAACCTAAGGATCGCCTTATTAACAACTACAGTCCTCCACTCTATCAACTGAGCTATCGAAGGTGCTGTGCTAAAGGGTTGGACTGAAAACTGACAAGTGCATTTAGGACAGACTCTCATGCACTCCTATGATTGTAGAGCGAGTACATCCGGCAAAAGCCTAGCCCTAGCCCCTGAACTTAATCCTATCTCCTTCCTTTCAGACGTAGCTGAAAACGGTGGCCCTGGTGGTCTAGTGGCTAGGATTCGGCGCTCTCACCGCTGCGGCCGGGTTCGATTCCCGGTCAGGGAAGTGTGTGCTTTCTTGCACACCAAGTCCACTACAAGACTCTGGAAAGCCCCCCCCCCCAACCAGATGCTGGGCTGTGTAGGTTGAAGGAATGTAAAGCGTCCTCCTTCTGCTACTTCCTTTTTTGCCAAACTTCTAAACGACACGTTGCTGCCTCATTCACCACCTCCACACACCCACACCAGCGTGGCTTTATGTTTTCAAGTCTGCAAGTCTTTTAGGGAGGCAAGATAAAGTTTGAGAAATTTGAATGGAACAATGTAAATGATCCGTCACTGCCTTCAGCATATTGCACTCTGGCATGCCAGTGCATCTGCAGGCAGGCACCTGGCCATGATATCCCGCAGTGGCACGAGGGAAAAGAAAAGTCTCCTTCGAGCCGGATTTGAACCAGCGACCTAAGGATCGCCTTATTAACAACTACAGTCCTCCGCTCTACCAACTGAGCTATCGAAGGTGCTATGCTAAAGGGTTGGACTGAAAACTGGCAAGTGCGTTTAGGACAGACTCTCATGCACTCCTATGATTGCAGAGCGAGTACATCCGGCAAAAGCCTAGCCCTAGCCCCTGAACTTAATCCTATCTCCTTCCTTTCAGACGTAGCTGAAAACGGTGGCCCTGGTGGTCTAGTGGCTAGGATTCGGCGCTCTCACCGCTGCGGCCGGGTTCGATTCCCGGTCAGGGAAGTGTGTGCTTTCTTGCACACCAAGTCCACTACAAGACTCTGGAAGGTCCCCCCCCACCCACATGCTGGGCTGTGTAGGTTGAAGGAATGTAAAGTGTCCTCCTTCTGCTACTTCCTTTTTTGCCAAACTTCTAAACGACACGTTGCTGCCTCATTCACCACCTCCACACACCCACACCAGCGTGGCTTTATGTTTTCAAGTCTGCAAGTCTTTTAGGGAGGCAAGATAAAGTTTGAGAAATTTGAATGGAACAGTGTAAATGATCCGTCACTGCCTTCAGCATATTGCACTCGGGCATGCCAGTGCATCTGGAGGCAGGCACCTGGCCATGATATCCCGCAGTGGCACGAGGGAAAAGAAAAGTCACCTTCAAGCCGGATTTGAACCAGCAACCTAAGGATCGCCTTATTAACAACTACAGTCCTCCGCTCTACCAACTGAGCTATTAGAGGTGCTATGCTAAAGGGTTGGACTGAAAACTGACAAGTGCGTCTAGGACAGACTCTCATGCACTCCTATGATTGTAGAGCGAGTACATCCGGCAAAAGCCTAGCCCTAGCCCCTGAACTTAATCCTATCTCCTTCCTTTCAGACGTAGCTGAAAACGGTGTCCCTGGTGGTCTAGTGGCTAGGATTTGGCGCTCTCACTGCTGCGGCCGGGTTCGATTCCCGGTCAGGGAAGTGTGTGCTTTCTTGCACACCAAGTCCACTACAAGACTCTGGAAGGTCCCCCCCCCCCCACCCACATGCTGGGCTGTGTAGGTTGAAGGAATGTAAAGCGTCCTCCTTCTGCTACTTCCTTTTTTGCCAAACTTCTAAACGACACGTTGCTGCCTCATTCACCACCTTTATGTTTGGCTTTATGTTTTCAAGTCTGCAAGTCTTTTAGGGAGGCAAGATAAAGTTTGAGAAATTTGAATGGAACAATGTAAATGATCCGTCACTGCCTTCAGCATATTGCACTCTGGCAAGCCAGTGCATCTGCAGGCAGGCACCTGGCCATGATATCCCGCAGTGGCACGAGGGAAAAGAAAAGTCTCCTTCGAGCCGGATTTGAACCAGCGACCTAAGGATCGCCTTATTAACAACTACAGTCCTCCGCTCTACCAACTGAGCTATTGAAGGTGCTGAGCTAAAGGGTTGGACTGAAAACTGACAAGTGCGTTTAGGACAGACTCTCATGCACTCCTATGATTGTAGAGCGAGTACATCCGGCAAAAGCCTAGCCCTAGCCCCTGAACTTAATCCTATCTCCTTCCTTTCAGACGTAGCTGAAAACGGTGGCCCTGGTGGTCTAGTGGCTAGGATTCGGCGCTCTCACCGCTGCGGCCGGGTTCGATTCCCGGTCAGGGAAGTGTGTGCTTTCTTGCACACCAAGTCCACTACAAGACTCTGGAAAGCCCCCCCCCCAACCAGATGCTGGGCTGTGTAGGTTGAAGGAATGTAAAGCGTCCTCCTTCTGCTACTTCCTTTTTTGCCAAACTTCTAAACGACACGTTGCTGCCTCATTCACCACCTCCACACACCCACACCAGCGTGGCTTTATGTTTTCAAGTCTGCAAGTCTTGTAGGGAGGCAAGATAAAGTTTGAGAAATTTGAATGGAACAATGTAAATGATCCGTCACTGCCTTCAGCATATTGCACTCTGGCATGCCAGTGCATCTGCAGGCAGGCACCTGGCCATGATATCCCGCAGTGGCACGAGGGAAAAGAAAAGTCTCCTTCGAGCCGGATTTGAACCAGCGACCTAAGGATCGCCTTATTAACAACTACAGTCCTCCGCTCTACCAACTGAGCTATCAAAGGTGCTATGCTAAAGGGTTGGACTGAAAACTGACAAGTGCATTTAGGACAGACTCTCATGCACTCCTATGATTGTAGAGCGAGTACATCCGGCAAAAGCCTAGCCCTAGCCCCTGAACTTAATCCTATCTCCTTCCTTTCAGACGTAGCTGAAAACGGTGGCCCTGGTGGTCTAGTGGCTAGGATTCGGCGCTCTCACCGCTGCGGCCGGGTTCGATTCCCGGTCAGGGAAGTGTGTGCTTTCTTGCACACCAAGTCCACTACAAGACTCTGGAAGGTCCCCCCCCCACCCACATGCTGGGCTGTGTAGGTTGAAGGAATGTAAAGCGTCCTCCTTCTGCTACTTCCTTTTTTGCCAAACTTCTAAACGACACGTTGCTGCCTCATTCACCACCTCCACACACCCACACCAGCGTGGCTTTATGTTTTCAAGTCTGCAAGTCTTTTAGGGAGGCAAGATAAAGTTTGAGAAATTTGAATGGAACAATGTAAATGATCCGTCACTGCCTTCAGCATATTGCACTCTGGCATGCCAGTGCATCTGCAGGCAGGCACCTGGCCATGATATCCCGCAGTGGCACGAGGGAAAAGAAAAGTCTCCTTCGAGCCGGATTTGAACCAGCGACCTAAGGATCACCTTATTAACAACTACAGTCCTCCGCCCTACCAACTGAGCTATCAAAGGTGCTATGCTAAAGGGTTGGACTGAAATCTGACAAGTGCGTTTAGGACAGACTCTCATGCACTCCTATGATTGCAGAGCGAGTACATCCGGCAAAAGCCTAGCCCTAGCCCCTGAACTTAATCCTATCTCCTTCCTTTCAGACGTAGCTGAAAACGGTGGCCCTGGTGGTCTAGTGGCTAGGATTCGGCGCTCTCACCGCTGCGGCCGGGTTCGATTCCCGGTCAGGGAAGTGTGTGCTTTCTTGCACACCAAGTCCACTACAAGACTCTGGAAGGTCCCCCCCCACCCACATGCTGGGCTGTGTAGGTTGAAGGAATGTAAAGCGTCCTCCTTCTGCTACTTCCTTTTTTGCCAAACTTCTAAATGACACGTTGCTGCCTCATTCACCACCTCCACACACCCACACCAGCGTGGCTTTATGTTTTCAAGTCTGCAAGTCTTTTAGGGAGGCAAGATAAAGTTTGAGAAATTTGAATGGAACAGTGTAAATGATCCGTCACTGCCTTCAGCATATTGCACTCTGGCATGCCAGTGCATCTGCAGGCAGGCACCTGGCCATGATATCCCGCAGTGGCACGAGGGAAAGAAAAGTCTCCTTCGAGCCGGATTTGAATCAGCGACCTAAGGATCGCCTTATTAACAACTACAGTCCTCCGCTCTACCAACTGAGCTATCGAAGGTGCTATGCTAAAGGGTTGGACTGAAAACTGACAAGTGCATTTAGGACAGACTCTCATGCACTCCTATGATTGTAGAGCGAGTACATCCGGCAAAAGCCTAGCCCTAGCCCCTGAACTTAATGCTATCTCCTTCCTTTCAGACGTAGCTGAAAACGGTGGCCCTGGTGGTCTAGTGGCTAGGATTCGGCGCTCTCACCGCTGCGGCCGGGTTCGATTCCCGGTCAGGGAAGTGTGTGCTTTCTTGCACACCAAGTCCACTACAAGACTCTGGAAGGTCCCCCCCCCACCCACATGCTGTGTAGGTTGAAGGAATGTAAAGCGTCCTCCTTCTGCTACTTCCTTTTTTGCCAAACTTCTAAACGACACGTTGCTGCCTCATTCACCACCTCCACACACCCACACCAGCGTGGCTTTATGTTTTCAAGTCTGCAAGTCTTTTAGGGAGGCAAGATAAAGTTTGAGAAATTTGAATGGAACAATGTAAATGATCCGTCACTGCCTTCAGCATATTGCACTCTGGCATGCCAGTGCATCTGCAGGCAGGCACCTGGCCATGATATCCCGCAGTGGCACGAGGGAAAAGAAAAGTCTCCTTCAAGCCGGATTTGAACCAGCGACCTAAGGATCGCCTTATTAACAACTACAGTCCTCCGCTCTACCAACTGAGCTATCAAAGGTGCTATGCTAAAGGGTTGGACTGAAAACTGACAAGTGCGTTTAGGACAGACTCTCATGCACTCCTATGATTGCAGAGCGAGTACATCCGGCAAAAGCCTAGCCCTAGCCCCTGAACTTAATCCTATCTCCTTCCTTTCAGACGTAGCTGAAAACGGTGGCCCTGGTGGTCTAGTGGCTAGGATTCGGCGCTCTCACCGCTGCGGCCGGGTTCGATTCCCGGTCAGGGAAGTGTGTGCTTTCTTGCACACCAAGTCCACTACAAGACTCTGGAAGGTCCCCCCCCCACCCACATGCTGGGCTGTGTAGGTTGAAGGAATGTAAAGCGTCCTCCTTCTGCTACTTCCTTTTTTGCCAAACTTCTAAACGACACGTTGCTGCCTCATTCACCACCTCCACACACCCACACCAGCGTGGCTTTATGTTTTCAAGTCTGCAAGTCTTTTAGGGAGGCAAGATAAAGTTTGAGAAATTTGAATGGAACAATGTAAATGATCCGTCACTGCCTTCAGCATATTGCACTCTGGCATGCCAGTGCATCTGCAGGCAGGCACCTGGCCATGATATCCCGCAGTGGCACGAGGGAAAAGAAAAGTCTCCTTCGAGCCGGATTTGAACCAGCGACCTAAGGATCGCCTTACTAACAACTACAGTCCTCCGCTCTACCAACTGAGCTATCAAAGGTGCTATGCTAAAGGGTTGGACTGAAAACTGACAAGTGCATTTAGGACAGACTCTCATGCACTCCTATGATTGTAGAGCGAGTACATCCGGCAAAAGCCTAGCCCTAGCCCCTGAACTTAATCCTATCTCCTTCCTTTCAGACGTAGCTGAAAACGGTGGCCCTGGTGGTCTAGTGGCTAGGATTCGGCGCTCTCACCGCTGCGGCCGGGTTCGATTCCCGGTCAGGGAAGTGTGTGCTTTCTTGCACACCAAGTCCACTACAAGACTCTGGAAGGTCCCCCCCCCACCCACATGCTGGGCTGTGTAGGTTGAAGGAATGTAAAGCGTCCTCCTTCTGCTACTTCCTTTTTTGCCAAACTTCTAAACGACACGTTGCTGCCTCATTCACCACCTTTATGTTTGGCTTTATGTTTTCAAGTCTGCAAGTCTTTTAGGGAGGCAAGATAAAGTTTGAGAAATTTGAATGGAACAATGTAAATGATCCGTCACTGCCTTCAGCATATTGCACTCTGGCATGCCAGTGCATCTGCAGGCAGGCACCTGGCCATGATATCCCGCAGTGGCACGAGGGAAAAGAAAAGTCTCCTTCGAGCCGGATTTGAACCAGCGACCTAAGGATCGCCTTATTAACAACTACAGTCCTCCGCTCTACCAACTGAGCTATCGAAGGTGCTATGCTAAAGGGTTGGACTGAAAACTGACAAGTGCATTTAGGACAGACTCTCATGCACTCCTATGATTGTAGAGCGAGTACATCCGGCAAAAGCCTAGCCCTAGCCCCTGAACTTAATGCTATCTCCTTCCTTTCAGACGTAGCTGAAAACGGTGGCCCTGGTGGTCTAGTGGCTAGGATTCGGCGCTCTCACCGCTGCGGCCGGGTTCGATTCCCGGTCAGGGAAGTGTGTGCTTTCTTGCACACCAAGTCCACTACAAGACTCTGGAAGGTCCCCCCCCCACCCACATGCTGTGTAGGTTGAAGGAATGTAAAGCGTCCTCCTTCTGCTACTTCCTTTTTTGCCAAACTTCTAAACGACACGTTGCTGCCTCATTCACCACCTCCACACACCCACACCAGCGTGGCTTTATGTTTTCAAGTCTGCAAGTCTTTTAGGGAGGCAAGATAAAGTTTGAGAAATTTGAATGGAACAATGTAAATGATCCGTCACTGCCTTCAGCATATTGCACTCTGGCATGCCAGTGCATCTGCAGGCAGGCACCTGGCCATGATATCCCGCAGTGGCACGAGGGAAAAGAAAAGTCTCCTTCGAGCCGGATTTGAACCAGCGACCTAAGGATCGCCTTATTAACAACTACAGTCCTCCGCTCTACCAACTGAGCTATCAAAGGTGCTATGCTAAAGGGTTGGACTGAAAACTGACAAGTGCGTTTAGGACAGACTCTCATGCACTCCTATGATTGCAGAGCGAGTACATCCGGCAAAAGCCTAGCCCTAGCCCCTGAACTTAATCCTATCTCCTTCCTTTCAGACGTAGCTGAAAACGGTGGCCCTGGTGGTCTAGTGGCTAGGATTCGGCGCTCTCACCGCTGCGGCCGGGTTCGATTCCCGGTCAGGGAAGTGTGTGCTTTCTTGCACACCAAGTCCACTACAAGACTCTGGAAGGTCCCCCCCCCACCCACATGCTGGGCTGTGTAGGTTGAAGGAATGTAAAGCGTCCTCCTTCTGCTACTTCCTTTTTTGCCAAACTTCTAAACGACACGTTGCTGCCTCATTCACCACCTTTATGTTTGGCTTTATGTTTTCAAGTCTGCAAGTCTTTTAGGGAGGCAAGATAAAGTTTGAGAAATTTGAATGGAACAATGTAAATGATCCGTCACTGCCTTCAGCATATTGCACTCTGGCATGCCAGTGCATCTGCAGGCAGGCACCTGGCCATGATATCCCGCAGTGGCACGAGGGAAAAGAAAAGTCTCCTTCGAGCCGGATTTGAACCAGCGACCTAAGGATCGCCTTACTAACAACTACAGTCCTCCGCTCTACCAACTGAGCTATCAAAGGTGCTATGCTAAAGGGTTGGACTGAAAACTGACAAGTGCATTTAGGACAGACTCTCATGCACTCCTATGATTGTAGAGCGAGTACATCCGGCAAAAGCCTAGCCCTAGCCCCTGAACTTAATCCTATCTCCTTCCTTTCAGACGTAGCTGAAAACGGTGGCCCTGGTGGTCTAGTGGCTAGGATTCGGCGCTCTCACCGCTGCGGCCGGGTTCGATTCCCGGTCAGGGAAGTGTGTGCTTTCTTGCACACCAAGTCCACTACAAGACTCTGGAAGGTCCCCCCCCCACCCACATGCTGGGCTGTGTAGGTTGAAGGAATGTAAAGCGTCCTCCTTCTGCTACTTCCTTTTTTGCCAAACTTCTAAACGACACGTTGCTGCCTCATTCACCACCTTTATGTTTGGCTTTATGTTTTCAAGTCTGCAAGTCTTTTAGGGAGGCAAGATAAAGTTTGAGAAATTTGAATGGAACAATGTAAATGATCCGTCACTGCCTTCAGCATATTGCACTCTGGCATGCCAGTGCATCTGCAGGCAGGCACCTGGCCATGATATCCCGCAGTGGCACGAGGGAAAAGAAAAGTCTCCTTCGAGCCGGATTTGAACCAGCGACCTAAGGATCGCCTTATTAACAACTACAGTCCTCCGCTCTACCAACTGAGCTATCAAAGGTGCTATGCTAAAGGGTTGGACTGAAAACTGACAAGTGCGTTTAGGACAGACTCTCATGCACTCCTATGATTGCAGAGCGAGTACATCCGGCAAAAGCCTAGCCCTAGCCCCTGAACTTAATCCTATCTCCTTCCTTTCAGACGTAGCTGAAAACGGTGGCCCTGGTGGTCTAGTGGCTAGGATTTGGCGCTCTCACCGCTGCGGCCGGGTTCGATTCCCGGTCAGGGAAGTGTGTGCTTTCTTGCACACCAAGTCCACTACAAGACTCTGGAAGGCCCCCCCCCCACCCACATGCTGGGCTGTGTAGGTTGAAGGAATGTAAAGCGTCCTCCTTCTGCTACTTCCTTTTTTGCCAAACTTCTAAACGACACGTTGCTGCCTCATTCACCACCTCCACACACCCACACCAGCGTGGCTTTATGTTTTCAAGTCTGCAAGTCTTTTAGGGAGGCAAGATAAAGTTTGAGAAATTTGAATGGAACAGTGTAAATGATCCGTCACTGCCTTCAGCATATTGCACTCTGGCATGCCAGTGCATCTGCAGGCAGGCACCTGGCCATGATATCCCGCAGTGGCACGAGGGAAAAGAAAAGTCTCCTTCGAGCCGGATTTGAATCAGCGACCTAAGGATCGCCTTATTAACAACTACAGTCCTCCGCTCTACCAACTGAGCTATCGAAGGTGCTATGCTAAAGGGTTGGACTGAAAACTGACAAGTGCGTTTAGGACAGACTCTCATGCACTCCTATGATTGTAGAGCGAGTACATCCGGCAAAAGCCTAGCCCTAGCCCCTGAACTTAATCCTATCTCCTTCCTTTCAGACGTAGCTGAAAACGGTGGCCCTGGTGGTCTAGTGGCTAGGATTCGGCGCTCTCACCGCTGCGGCCGGGTTCGATTCCCGGTCAGGGAAGTGTGTGCTTTCTTGCACACCAAGTCCACTACAAGACTCTGGAAGGTCCCCCCCCCACCCACATGCTGGGCTGTGTAGGTTGAAGGAATGTAAAGCGTCCTCCTTCTGCTACTTCCTTTTTTGCCAAACTTCTAAACGACACGTTGCTGCCTCATTCACCACCTCCACACACCCACACCAGCGTGGCTTTATGTTTTCAAGTCTGCAAGTCTTTTAGGGAGGCAAGATAAAGTTTGAGAAATTTGAATGGAACAGTGTAAATGATCCGTCACTGCCTTCAGCATATTGCACTCTGGCATGCCAGTGCATCTGCAGGCAGGCACCTGGCCATGATATCCCGCAGTGGCACGAGGGAAAGAAAAGTCTCCTTCGAGCCGGATTTGAATCAGCGACCTAAGGATCGCCTTATTAACAACTACAGTCCTCCGCTCTACCAACTGAGCTATCGAAGGTGCTATGCTAAAGGGTTGGACTGAAAACTGACAAGTGCATTTAGGACAGACTCTCATGCACTCCTATGATTGTAGAGCGAGTACATCCGGCAAAAGCCTAGCCCTAGCCCCTGAACTTAATGCTATCTCCTTCCTTTCAGACGTAGCTGAAAACGGTGGCCCTGGTGGTCTAGTGGCTAGGATTCGGCGCTCTCACCGCTGCGGCCGGGTTCGATTCCCGGTCAGGGAAGTGTGTGCTTTCTTGCACACCAAGTCCACTACAAGACTCTGGAAGGTCCCCCCCCCACCCACATGCTGTGTAGGTTGAAGGAATGTAAAGCGTCCTCCTTCTGCTACTTCCTTTTTTGCCAAACTTCTAAACGACACGTTGCTGCCTCATTCACCACCTCCACACACCCACACCAGCGTGGCTTTATGTTTTCAAGTCTGCAAGTCTTTTAGGGAGGCAAGATAAAGTTTGAGAAGTTTGAATGGAACAATGTAAATGATCCGTCACTGCCTTCAGCATATTGCACTCTGGCATGCCAGTGCATCTGCAGGCAGGCACCTGGCCATGATATCCCGCAGTGGCACGAGGGAAAAGAAAAGTCTCCTTCGAGCCGGATTTGAACCAGCGACCTAAGGATCGCCTTATTAACAACTACAGTCCTCCGCTCTACCAACTGAGCTATCAAAGGTGCTATGCTAAAGGGTTGGACTGAAAACTGACAAGTGCGTTTAGGACAGACTCTCATGCACTCCTATGATTGCAGAGCGAGTACATCCGGCAAAAGCCTAGCCCTAGCCCCTGAACTTAATCCTATCTCCTTCCTTTCAGACGTAGCTGAAAACGGTGGCCCTGGTGGTCTAGTGGCTAGGATTCGGCGCTCTCACCGCTGCGGCCGGGTTCGATTCCCGGTCAGGGAAGTGTGTGCTTTCTTGCACACCAAGTCCACTACAAGACTCTGGAAGGTCCCCCCCCCACCCACATGCTGGGCTGTGTAGGTTGAAGGAATGTAAAGCGTCCTCCTTCTGCTACTTCCTTTTTTGCCAAACTTCTAAACGACACGTTGCTGCCTCATTCACCACCTCCACACACCCACACCAGCGTGGCTTTATGTTTTCAAGTCTGCAAGTCTTTTAGGGAGGCAAGATAAAGTTTGAGAAATTTGAATGGAACAGTGTAAATGATCCGTCACTGCCTTCAGCATATTGCACTCTGGCATGCCAGTGCATCTGCAGGCAGGCACCTGGCCATGATATCCCGCAGTGGCACGAGGGAAAAGAAAAGTCTCCTTCGAGCCGGATTTGAATCAGCGACCTAAGGATCGCCTTATTAACAACTACAGTCCTCCGCTCTACCAACTGAGCTATCGAAGGTGCTATGCTAAAGGGTTGGACTGAAAACTGACAAGTGCGTTTAGGACAGACTCTCATGCACTCCTATGATTGTAGAGCGAGTACATCCGGCAAAAGCCTAGCCCTAGCCCCTGAACTTAATCCTATCTCCTTCCTTTCAGACGTAGCTGAAAACGGTGGCCCTGGTGGTCTAGTGGCTAGGATTCGGCGCTCTCACCGCTGCGGCCGGGTTCGATTCCCGGTCAGGGAAGTGTGTGCTTTCTTGCACACCAAGTCCACTACAAGACTCTGGAAGGTCCCCCCCCCACCCACATGCTGGGCTGTGTAGGTTGAAGGAATGTAAAGCGTCCTCCTTCTGCTACTTCCTTTTTTGCCAAACTTCTAAACGACACGTTGCTGCCTCATTCACCACCTCCACACACCCACACCAGCGTGGCTTTATGTTTTCAAGTCTGCAAGTCTTTTAGGGAGGCAAGATAAAGTTTGAGAAATTTGAATGGAACAATGTAAATGATCCGTCACTGCCTTCAGCATATTGCACTCTGGCATGCCAGTGCATCTGCAGGCAGGCACCTGGCCATGATATCCCGCAGTGGCACGAGGGAAAAGAAAAGTCTCCTTCGAGCCGGATTTGAACCAGCGACCTAAGGATCACCTTATTAACAACTACAGTCCTCCGCTCTACCAACTGAGCTATCAAAGGTGCTATGCTAAAGGGTTGGACTGAAATCTGACAAGTGCGTTTAGGACAGACTCTCATGCACTCCTATGATTGCAGAGCGAGTACATCCGGCAAAAGCCTAGCCCTAGCCCCTGAACTTAATCCTATCTCCTTCCTTTCAGACGTAGCTGAAAACGGTGGCCCTGGTGGTCTAGTGGCTAGGATTCGGCGCTCTCACCGCTGCGGCCGGGTTCGATTCCCGGTCAGGGAAGTGTGTGCTTTCTTGCACACCAAGTCCACTACAAGACTCTGGAAGGTCCCCCCCCCACCCACATGCTGGGCTGTGTAGGTTGAAGGAATGTAAAGCGTCCTCCTTCTGCTACTTCCTTTTTTGCCAAACTTCTAAACGACACGTTGCTGCCTCATTCACCACCTCCACACACCCACACCAGCGTGGCTTTATGTTTTCAAGTCTGCAAGTCTTTTAGGGAGGCAAGATAAAGTTTGAGAAATTTGAATGGAACAGTGTAAATGATCCGTCACTGCCTTCAGCATATTGCACTCTGGCATGCCAGTGCATCTGCAGGCAGGCACCTGGCCATGATATCCCGCAGTGGCACGAGGGAAAGAAAAGTCTCCTTCGAGCCGGATTTGAATCAGCGACCTAAGGATCGCCTTATTAACAACTACAGTCCTCCGCTCTACCAACTGAGCTATCGAAGGTGCTATGCTAAAGGGTTGGACTGAAAACTGACAAGTGCATTTAGGACAGACTCTCATGCACTCCTATGATTGTAGAGCGAGTACATCCGGCAAAAGCCTAGCCCTAGCCCCTGAACTTAATGCTATCTCCTTCCTTTCAGACGTAGCTGAAAACGGTGGCCCTGGTGGTCTAGTGGCTAGGATTCGGCGCTCTCACCGCTGCGGCCGGGTTCGATTCCCGGTCAGGGAAGTGTGTGCTTTCTTGCACACCAAGTCCACTACAAGACTCTGGAAGGTCCCCCCCCCCACCCACATGCTGTGTAGGTTGAAGGAATGTAAAGCGTCCTCCTTCTGCTACTTCCTTTTTTGCCAAACTTCTAAACGACACGTTGCTGCCTCATTCACCACCTCCACACACCCACACCAGCGTGGCTTTATGTTTTCAAGTCTGCAAGTCTTTTAGGGAGGCAAGATAAAGTTTGAGAAATTTGAATGGAACAATGTAAATGATCCGTCACTGCCTTCAGCATATTGCACTCTGGCATGCCAGTGCATCTGCAGGCAGGCACCTGGCCATGATATCCCGCAGTGGCACGAGGGAAAAGAAAAGTCTCCTTCGAGCCGGATTTGAACCAGCGACCTAAGGATCGCCTTATTAACAACTACAGTCCTCCGCTCTACCAACTGAGCTATCAAAGGTGCTATGCTAAAGGGTTGGACTGAAAACTGACAAGTGCGTTTAGGACAGACTCTCATGCACTCCTATGATTGCAGAGCGAGTACATCCGGCAAAAGCCTAGCCCTAGCCCCTGAACTTAATCCTATCTCCTTCCTTTCAGACGTAGCTGAAAACGGTGGCCCTGGTGGTCTAGTGGCTAGGATTCGGCGCTCTCACCGCTGCGGCCGGGTTCGATTCCCGGTCAGGGAAGTGTGTGCTTTCTTGCACACCAAGTCCACTACAAGACTCTGGAAGGTCCCCCCCCCACCCACATGCTGGGCTGTGTAGGTTGAAGGAATGTAAAGCGTCCTCCTTCTGCTACTTCCTTTTTTGCCAAACTTCTAAACGACACGTTGCTGCCTCATTCACCACCTCCACACACCCACACCAGCGTGGCTTTATGTTTTCAAGTCTGCAAGTCTTTTAGGGAGGCAAGATAAAGTTTGAGAAATTTGAATGGAACAATGTAAATGATCCGTCACTGCCTTCAGCATATTGCACTCTGGCATGCCAGTGCATCTGCAGGCAGGCACCTGGCCATGATATCCCGCAGTGGCACGAGGGAAAAGAAAAGTCTCCTTCGAGCCGGATTTGAACCAGCGACCTAAGGATCGCCTTACTAACAACTACAGTCCTCCGCTCTACCAACTGAGCTATCAAAGGTGCTATGCTAAAGGGTTGGACTGAAAACTGACAAGTGCGTTTAGGACAGACTCTCATGCACTCCTATGATTGCAGAGCGAGTACATCCGGCAAAAGCCTAGCCCTAGCCCCTGAACTTAATCCTATCTCCTTCCTTTCAGACGTAGCTGAAAACGGTGGCCCTGGTGGTCTAGTGGCTAGGATTCGGCGCTCTCACCGCTGCGGCCGGGTTCGATTCCCGGTCAGGGAAGTGTGTGCTTTCTTGCACACCAAGTCCACTACAAGACTCTGGAAGGTCCCCCCCCCACCCACATGCTGGGCTGTGTAGGTTGAAGGAATGTAAAGCGTCCTCCTTCTGCTACTTCCTTTTTTGCCAAACTTCTAAACGACACGTTGCTGCCTCATTCACCACCTCCACACACCCACACCAGCGTGGCTTTATGTTTTCAAGTCTGCAAGTCTTTTAGGGAGGCAAGATAAAGTTTGAGAAATTTGAATGGAACAATGTAAATGATCCGTCACTGCCTTCAGCATATTGCACTCTGGCATGCCAGTGCATCTGCAGGCAGGCACCTGGCCATGATATCCCGCAGTGGCACGAGGGAAAAGAAAAGTCTCCTTCGAGCCGGATTTGAACCAGCGACCTAAGGATCGCCTTACTAACAACTACAGTCCTCCGCTCTACCAACTGAGCTATCAAAGGTGCTATGCTAAAGGGTTGGACTGAAAACTGACAAGTGCATTTAGGACAGACTCTCATGCACTCCTATGATTGTAGAGCGAGTACATCCGGCAAAAGCCTAGCCCTAGCCCCTGAACTTAATCCTATCTCCTTCCTTTCAGACGTAGCTGAAAACGGTGGCCCTGGTGGTCTAGTGGCTAGGATTCGGCGCTCTCACCGCTGCGGCCGGGTTCGATTCCCGGTCAGGGAAGTGTGTGCTTTCTTGCACACCAAGTCCACTACAAGACTCTGGAAGGTCCCCCCCCCACCCACATGCTGGGCTGTGTAGGTTGAAGGAATGTAAAGCGTCCTCCTTCTGCTACTTCCTTTTTTGCCAAACTTCTAAACGACACGTTGCTGCCTCATTCACCACCTTTATGTTTGGCTTTATGTTTTCAAGTCTGCAAGTCTTTTAGGGAGGCAAGATAAAGTTTGAGAAATTTGAATGGAACAGTGTAAATGATCCGTCACTGCCTTCAGCATATTGCACTCTGGCATGCCAGTGCATCTGCAGGCAGGCACCTGGCCATGATATCCCGCAGTGGCACGAGGGAAAGAAAAGTCTCCTTCGAGCCGGATTTGAATCAGCGACCTAAGGATCGCCTTATTAACAACTACAGTCCTCCGCTCTACCAACTGAGCTATCGAAGGTGCTATGCTAAAGGGTTGGACTGAAAACTGACAAGTGCATTTAGGACAGACTCTCATGCACTCCTATGATTGTAGAGCGAGTACATCCGGCAAAAGCCTAGCCCTAGCCCCTGAACTTAATGCTATCTCCTTCCTTTCAGACGTAGCTGAAAACGGTGGCCCTGGTGGTCTAGTGGCTAGGATTCGGCGCTCTCACCGCTGCGGCCGGGTTCGATTCCCGGTCAGGGAAGTGTGTGCTTTCTTGCACACCAAGTCCACTACAAGACTCTGGAAGGTCCCCCCCCCCACCCACATGCTGTGTAGGTTGAAGGAATGTAAAGCGTCCTCCTTCTGCTACTTCCTTTTTTGCCAAACTTCTAAACGACACGTTGCTGCCTCATTCACCACCTCCACACACCCACACCAGCGTGGCTTTATGTTTTCAAGTCTGCAAGTCTTTTAGGGAGGCAAGATAAAGTTTGAGAAATTTGAATGGAACAATGTAAATGATCCGTCACTGCCTTCAGCATATTGCACTCTGGCATGCCAGTGCATCTGCAGGCAGGCACCTGGCCATGATATCCCGCAGTGGCACGAGGGAAAAGAAAAGTCTCCTTCGAGCCGGATTTGAACCAGCGACCTAAGGATCGCCTTATTAACAACTACAGTCCTCCGCTCTACCAACTGAGCTATCAAAGGTGCTATGCTAAAGGGTTGGACTGAAAACTGACAAGTGCGTTTAGGACAGACTCTCATGCACTCCTATGATTGCAGAGCGAGTACATCCGGCAAAAGCCTAGCCCTAGCCCCTGAACTTAATCCTATCTCCTTCCTTTCAGACGTAGCTGAAAACGGTGGCCCTGGTGGTCTAGTGGCTAGGATTCGGCGCTCTCACCGCTGCGGCCGGGTTCGATTCCCGGTCAGGGAAGTGTGTGCTTTCTTGCACACCAAGTCCACTACAAGACTCTGGAAGGTCCCCCCCCCACCCACATGCTGGGCTGTGTAGGTTGAAGGAATGTAAAGCGTCCTCCTTCTGCTACTTCCTTTTTTGCCAAACTTCTAAACGACACGTTGCTGCCTCATTCACCACCTCCACACACCCACACCAGCGTGGCTTTATGTTTTCAAGTCTGCAAGTCTTTTAGGGAGGCAAGATAAAGTTTGAGAAATTTGAATGGAACAATGTAAATGATCCGTCACTGCCTTCAGCATATTGCACTCTGGCATGCCAGTGCATCTGCAGGCAGGCACCTGGCCATGATATCCCGCAGTGGCACGAGGGAAAAGAAAAGTCTCCTTCGAGCCGGATTTGAACCAGCGACCTAAGGATCGCCTTACTAACAACTACAGTCCTCCGCTCTACCAACTGAGCTATCAAAGGTGCTATGCTAAAGGGTTGGACTGAAAACTGACAAGTGCGTTTAGGACAGACTCTCATGCACTCCTATGATTGCAGAGCGAGTACATCCGGCAAAAGCCTAGCCCTAGCCCCTGAACTTAATCCTATCTCCTTCCTTTCAGACGTAGCTGAAAACGGTGGCCCTGGTGGTCTAGTGGCTAGGATTCGGCGCTCTCACCGCTGCGGCCGGGTTCGATTCCCGGTCAGGGAAGTGTGTGCTTTCTTGCACACCAAGTCCACTACAAGACTCTGGAAGGTCCCCCCCCCACCCACATGCTGGGCTGTGTAGGTTGAAGGAATGTAAAGCGTCCTCCTTCTGCTACTTCCTTTTTTGCCAAACTTCTAAACGACACGTTGCTGCCTCATTCACCACCTCCACACACCCACACCAGCGTGGCTTTATGTTTTCAAGTCTGCAAGTCTTTTAGGGAGGCAAGATAAAGTTTGAGAAATTTGAATGGAACAATGTAAATGATCCGTCACTGCCTTCAGCATATTGCACTCTGGCATGCCAGTGCATCTGCAGGCAGGCACCTGGCCATGATATCCCGCAGTGGCACGAGGGAAAAGAAAAGTCTCCTTCGAGCCGGATTTGAACCAGCGACCTAAGGATCGCCTTACTAACAACTACAGTCCTCCGCTCTACCAACTGAGCTATCAAAGGTGCTATGCTAAAGGGTTGGACTGAAAACTGACAAGTGCATTTAGGACAGACTCTCATGCACTCCTATGATTGTAGAGCGAGTACATCCGGCAAAAGCCTAGCCCTAGCCCCTGAACTTAATCCTATCTCCTTCCTTTCAGACGTAGCTGAAAACGGTGGCCCTGGTGGTCTAGTGGCTAGGATTCGGCGCTCTCACCGCTGCGGCCGGGTTCGATTCCCGGTCAGGGAAGTGTGTGCTTTCTTGCACACCAAGTCCACTACAAGACTCTGGAAGGTCCCCCCCCCACCCACATGCTGGGCTGTGTAGGTTGAAGGAATGTAAAGCGTCCTCCTTCTGCTACTTCCTTTTTTGCCAAACTTCTAAACGACACGTTGCTGCCTCATTCACCACCTTTATGTTTGGCTTTATGTTTTCAAGTCTGCAAGTCTTTTAGGGAGGCAAGATAAAGTTTGAGAAATTTGAATGGAACAATGTAAATGATCCGTCACTGCCTTCAGCATATTGCACTCTGGCATGCCAGTGCATCTGCAGGCAGGCACCTGGCCATGATATCCCGCAGTGGCACGAGGGAAAAGAAAAGTCTCCTTCGAGCCGGATTAGAACCAGCGACCTAAGGATCGCCTTATTAACAACTACAGTCCTCCGCTCTACCAACTGAGCTATCAAAGGTGCTATGCTAAAGGGTTGGACTGAAAACTGACAAGTGCGTTTAGGACAGACTCTCATGCACTCCTATGATTGCAGAGCGAGTACATCCGGCAAAAGCCTAGCCCTAGCCCCTGAACTTAATCCTATCTCCTTCCTTTCAGACGTAGCTGAAAACGGTGGCCCTGGTGGTCTAGTGGCTAGGATTTGGCGCTCTCACCGCTGCGGCCGGGTTCGATTCCCGGTCAGGGAAGTGTGTGCTTTCTTGCACACCAAGTCCACTACAAGACTCTGGAAGGTCCCCCCCCCACCCACATGCTGGGCTGTGTAGGTTGAAGGAATGTAAAGCGTCCTCCTTCTGCTACTTCCTTTTTTGCCAAACTTCTAAACGACACGTTGCTGCCTCATTCACCACCTCCACACACCCACACCAGCGTGGCTTTATGTTTTCAAGTCTGCAAGTCTTTTAGGGAGGCAAGATAAAGTTTGAGAAATTTGAATGGAACAGTGTAAATGATCCGTCACTGCCTTCAGCATATTGCACTCTGGCATGCCAGTGCATCTGCAGGCAGGCACCTGGCCATGATATCCCGCAGTGGCACGAGGGAAAAGAAAAGTCTCCTTCGAGCCGGATTTGAATCAGCGACCTAAGGATCGCCTTATTAACAACTACAGTCCTCCGCTCTACCAACTGAGCTATCGAAGGTGCTATGCTAAAGGGTTGGACTGAAAACTGACAAGTGCGTTTAGGACAGACTCTCATGCACTCCTATGATTGTAGAGCGAGTACATCCGGCAAAAGCCTAGCCCTAGCCCCTGAACTTAATCCTATCTCCTTCCTTTCAGACGTAGCTGAAAACGGTGGCCCTGGTGGTCTAGTGGCTAGGATTCGGCGCTCTCACCGCTGCGGCCGGGTTCGATTCCCGGTCAGGGAAGTGTGTGCTTTCTTGCACACCAAGTCCACTACAAGACTCTGGAAGGTCCCCCCCCCACCCACATGCTGGGCTGTGTAGGTTGAAGGAATGTAAAGCGTCCTCCTTCTGCTACTTCCTTTTTTGCCAAACTTCTAAACGACACGTTGCTGCCTCATTCACCACCTCCACACACCCACACCAGCGTGGCTTTATGTTTTCAAGTCTGCAAGTCTTTTAGGGAGGCAAGATAAAGTTTGAGAAATTTGAATGGAACAGTGTAAATGATCCGTCACTGCCTTCAGCATATTGCACTCTGGCATGCCAGTGCATCTGCAGGCAGGCACCTGGCCATGATATCCCGCAGTGGCACGAGGGAAAGAAAAGTCTCCTTCGAGCCGGATTTGAATCAGCGACCTAAGGATCGCCTTATTAACAACTACAGTCCTCCGCTCTACCAACTGAGCTATCGAAGGTGCTATGCTAAAGGGTTGGACTGAAAACTGACAAGTGCATTTAGGACAGACTCTCATGCACTCCTATGATTGTAGAGCGAGTACATCCGGCAAAAGCCTAGCCCTAGCCCCTGAACTTAATGCTATCTCCTTCCTTTCAGACGTAGCTGAAAACGGTGGCCCTGGTGGTCTAGTGGCTAGGATTCGGCGCTCTCACCGCTGCGGCCGGGTTCGATTCCCGGTCAGGGAAGTGTGTGCTTTCTTGCACACCAAGTCCACTACAAGACTCTGGAAGGTCCCCCCCCCACCCACATGCTGTGTAGGTTGAAGGAATGTAAAGCGTCCTCCTTCTGCTACTTCCTTTTTTGCCAAACTTCTAAACGACACGTTGCTGCCTCATTCACCACCTCCACACACCCACACCAGCGTGGCTTTATGTTTTCAAGTCTGCAAGTCTTTTAGGGAGGCAAGATAAAGTTTGAGAAATTTGAATGGAACAGTGTAAATGATCCGTCACTGCCTTCAGCATATTGCACTCTGGCATGCCAGTGCATCTGCAGGCAGGCACCTGGCCATGATATCCCGCAGTGGCACGAGGGAAAGAAAAGTCTCCTTCGAGCCGGATTTGAATCAGTGACCTAAGGATCGCCTTATTAACAACTACAGTCCTCCGCTCTACCAACTGAGCTATCGAAGGTGCTATGCTAAAGGGTTGGACTGAAAACTGACAAGTGCATTTAGGACAGACTCTCATGCACTCCTATGATTGTAGAGCGAGTACATCCGGCAAAAGCCTAGCCCTAGCCCCTGAACTTAATGCTATCTCCTTCCTTTCAGACGTAGCTGAAAACGGTGGCCCTGGTGGTCTAGTGGCTAGGATTCGGCGCTCTCACCGCTGCGGCCGGGTTCGATTCCCGGTCAGGGAAGTGTGTGCTTTCTTGCACACCAAGTCCACTACAAGACTCTGGAAGGTCCCCCCCCCACCCACATGCTGTGTAGGTTGAAGGAATGTAAAGCGTCCTCCTTCTGCTACTTCCTTTTTTGCCAAACTTCTAAACGACACGTTGCTGCCTCATTCACCACCTCCACACACCCACACCAGCGTGGCTTTATGTTTTCAAGTCTGCAAGTCTTTTAGGGAGGCAAGATAAAGTTTGAGAAATTTGAATGGAACAATGTAAATGATCCGTCACTGCCTTCAGCATATTGCACTCTGGCATGCCAGTGCATCTGCAGGCAGGCACCTGGCCATGATATCCCGCAGTGGCACGAGGGAAAAGAAAAGTCTCCTTCGAGCCGGATTTGAACCAGCGACCTAAGGATCGCCTTATTAACAACTACAGTCCTCCGCTCTACCAACTGAGCTATCAAAGGTGCTATGCTAAAGGGTTGGACTGAAAACTGACAAGTGCGTTTAGGACAGACTCTCATGCACTCCTATGATTGCAGAGCGAGTACATCCGGCAAAAGCCTAGCCCTAGCCCCTGAACTTAATCCTATCTCCTTCCTTTCAGACGTAGCTGAAAACGGTGGCCCTGGTGGTCTAGTGGCTAGGATTCGGCGCTCTCACCGCTGCGGCCGGGTTCGATTCCCGGTCAGGGAAGTGTGTGCTTTCTTGCACACCAAGTCCACTACAAGACTCTGGAAGGTCCCCCCCCCACCCACATGCTGGGCTGTGTAGGTTGAAGGAATGTAAAGCGTCCTCCTTCTGCTACTTCCTTTTTTGCCAAACTTCTAAACGACACGTTGCTGCCTCATTCACCACCTCCACACACCCACACCAGCGTGGCTTTATGTTTTCAAGTCTGCAAGTCTTTTAGGGAGGCAAGATAAAGTTTGAGAAATTTGAATGGAACAATGTAAATGATCCGTCACTGCCTTCAGCATATTGCACTCTGGCATGCCAGTGCATCTGCAGGCAGGCACCTGGCCATGATATCCCGCAGTGGCACGAGGGAAAAGAAAAGTCTCCTTCGAGCCGGATTTGAACCAGCGACCTAAGGATCGCCTTACTAACAACTACAGTCCTCCGCTCTACCAACTGAGCTATCAAAGGTGCTATGCTAAAGGGTTGGACTGAAAACTGACAAGTGCATTTAGGACAGACTCTCATGCACTCCTATGATTGTAGAGCGAGTACATCCGGCAAAAGCCTAGCCCTAGCCCCTGAACTTAATCCTATCTCCTTCCTTTCAGACGTAGCTGAAAACGGTGGCCCTGGTGGTCTAGTGGCTAGGATTCGGCGCTCTCACCGCTGCGGCCGGGTTCGATTCCCGGTCAGGGAAGTGTGTGCTTTCTTGCACACCAAGTCCACTACAAGACTCTGGAAGGTCCCCCCCCCACCCACATGCTGGGCTGTGTAGGTTGAAGGAATGTAAAGCGTCCTCCTTCTGCTACTTCCTTTTTTGCCAAACTTCTAAACGACACGTTGCTGCCTCATTCACCACCTTTATGTTTGGCTTTATGTTTTCAAGTCTGCAAGTCTTTTAGGGAGGCAAGATAAAGTTTGAGAAATTTGAATGGAACAATGTAAATGATCCGTCACTGCCTTCAGCATATTGCACTCTGGCATGCCAGTGCATCTGCAGGCAGGCACCTGGCCATGATATCCCGCAGTGGCACGAGGGAAAAGAAAAGTCTCCTTCGAGCCGGATTTGAACCAGCGACCTAAGGATCGCCTTATTAACAACTACAGTCCTCCGCTCTACCAACTGAGCTATCAAAGGTGCTATGCTAAAGGGTTGGACTGAAAACTGACAAGTGCGTTTAGGACAGACTCTCATGCACTCCTATGATTGCAGAGCGAGTACATCCGGCAAAAGCCTAGCCCTAGCCCCTGAACTTAATCCTATCTCCTTCCTTTCAGACGTAGCTGAAAACGGTGGCCCTGGTGGTCTAGTGGCTAGGATTCGGCGCTCTCACCGCTGCGGCCGGGTTCGATTCCCGGTCAGGGAAGTGTGTGCTTTCTTGCACACCAAGTCCACTACAAGACTCTGGAAGGTCCCCCCCCCACCCACATGCTGGGCTGTGTAGGTTGAAGGAATGTAAAGCGTCCTCCTTCTGCTACTTCCTTTTTTGCCAAACTTCTAAACGACACGTTGCTGCCTCATTCACCACCTCCACACACCCACACCAGCGTGGCTTTATGTTTTCAAGTCTGCAAGTCTTTTAGGGAGGCAAGATAAAGTTTGAGAAATTTGAATGGAACAATGTAAATGATCCGTCACTGCCTTCAGCATATTGCACTCTGGCATGCCAGTGCATCTGCAGGCAGGCACCTGGCCATGATATCCCGCAGTGGCACGAGGGAAAAGAAAAGTCTCCTTCGAGCCGGATTTGAACCAGCGACCTAAGGATCGCCTTACTAACAACTACAGTCCTCCGCTCTACCAACTGAGCTATCAAAGGTGCTATGCTAAAGGGTTGGACTGAAAACTGACAAGTGCATTTAGGACAGACTCTCATGCACTCCTATGATTGTAGAGCGAGTACATCCGGCAAAAGCCTAGCCCTAGCCCCTGAACTTAATCCTATCTCCTTCCTTTCAGACGTAGCTGAAAACGGTGGCCCTGGTGGTCTAGTGGCTAGGATTCGGCGCTCTCACCGCTGCGGCCGGGTTCGATTCCCGGTCAGGGAAGTGTGTGCTTTCTTGCACACCAAGTCCACTACAAGACTCTGGAAGGTCCCCCCCCCACCCACATGCTGGGCTGTGTAGGTTGAAGGAATGTAAAGCGTCCTCCTTCTGCTACTTCCTTTTTTGCCAAACTTCTAAACGACACGTTGCTGCCTCATTCACCACCTTTATGTTTGGCTTTATGTTTTCAAGTCTGCAAGTCTTTTAGGGAGGCAAGATAAAGTTTGAGAAATTTGAATGGAACAATGTAAATGATCCGTCACTGCCTTCAGCATATTGCACTCTGGCATGCCAGTGCATCTGCAGGCAGGCACCTGGCCATGATATCCCGCAGTGGCACGAGGGAAAAGAAAAGTCTCCTTCGAGCCGGATTAGAACCAGCGACCTAAGGATCGCCTTATTAACAACTACAGTCCTCCGCTCTACCAACTGAGCTATCAAAGGTGCTATGCTAAAGGGTTGGACTGAAAACTGACAAGTGCGTTTAGGACAGACTCTCATGCACTCCTATGATTGCAGAGCGAGTACATCCGGCAAAAGCCTAGCCCTAGCCCCTGAACTTAATCCTATCTCCTTCCTTTCAGACGTAGCTGAAAACGGTGGCCCTGGTGGTCTAGTGGCTAGGATTTGGCGCTCTCACCGCTGCGGCCGGGTTCGATTCCCGGTCAGGGAAGTGTGTGCTTTCTTGCACACCAAGTCCACTACAAGACTCTGGAAGGTCCCCCCCCCACCCACATGCTGGGCTGTGTAGGTTGAAGGAATGTAAAGCGTCCTCCTTCTGCTACTTCCTTTTTTGCCAAACTTCTAAACGACACGTTGCTGCCTCATTCACCACCTCCACACACCCACACCAGCGTGGCTTTATGTTTTCAAGTCTGCAAGTCTTTTAGGGAGGCAAGATAAAGTTTGAGAAATTTGAATGGAACAGTGTAAATGATCCGTCACTGCCTTCAGCATATTGCACTCTGGCATGCCAGTGCATCTGCAGGCAGGCACCTGGCCATGATATCCCGCAGTGGCACGAGGGAAAAGAAAAGTCTCCTTCGAGCCGGATTTGAATCAGCGACCTAAGGATCGCCTTATTAACAACTACAGTCCTCCGCTCTACCAACTGAGCTATCGAAGGTGCTATGCTAAAGGGTTGGACTGAAAACTGACAAGTGCGTTTAGGACAGACTCTCATGCACTCCTATGATTGTAGAGCGAGTACATCCGGCAAAAGCCTAGCCCTAGCCCCTGAACTTAATCCTATCTCCTTCCTTTCAGACGTAGCTGAAAACGGTGGCCCTGGTGGTCTAGTGGCTAGGATTCGGCGCTCTCACCGCTGCGGCCGGGTTCGATTCCCGGTCAGGGAAGTGTGTGCTTTCTTGCACACCAAGTCCACTACAAGACTCTGGAAGGTCCCCCCCCCACCCACATGCTGGGCTGTGTAGGTTGAAGGAATGTAAAGCGTCCTCCTTCTGCTACTTCCTTTTTTGCCAAACTTCTAAACGACACGTTGCTGCCTCATTCACCACCTCCACACACCCACACCAGCGTGGCTTTATGTTTTCAAGTCTGCAAGTCTTTTAGGGAGGCAAGATAAAGTTTGAGAAATTTGAATGGAACAGTGTAAATGATCCGTCACTGCCTTCAGCATATTGCACTCTGGCATGCCAGTGCATCTGCAGGCAGGCACCTGGCCATGATATCCCGCAGTGGCACGAGGGAAAGAAAAGTCTCCTTCGAGCCGGATTTGAATCAGCGACCTAAGGATCGCCTTATTAACAACTACAGTCCTCCGCTCTACCAACTGAGCTATCGAAGGTGCTATGCTAAAGGGTTGGACTGAAAACTGACAAGTGCATTTAGGACAGACTCTCATGCACTCCTATGATTGTAGAGCGAGTACATCCGGCAAAAGCCTAGCCCTAGCCCCTGAACTTAATGCTATCTCCTTCCTTTCAGACGTAGCTGAAAACGGTGGCCCTGGTGGTCTAGTGGCTAGGATTCGGCGCTCTCACCGCTGCGGCCGGGTTCGATTCCCGGTCAGGGAAGTGTGTGCTTTCTTGCACACCAAGTCCACTACAAGACTCTGGAAGGTCCCCCCCCCACCCACATGCTGTGTAGGTTGAAGGAATGTAAAGCGTCCTCCTTCTGCTACTTCCTTTTTTGCCAAACTTCTAAACGACACGTTGCTGCCTCATTCACCACCTCCACACACCCACACCAGCGTGGCTTTATGTTTTCAAGTCTGCAAGTCTTTTAGGGAGGCAAGATAAAGTTTGAGAAATTTGAATGGAACAGTGTAAATGATCCGTCACTGCCTTCAGCATATTGCACTCTGGCATGCCAGTGCATCTGCAGGCAGGCACCTGGCCATGATATCCCGCAGTGGCACGAGGGAAAGAAAAGTCTCCTTCGAGCCGGATTTGAATCAGTGACCTAAGGATCGCCTTATTAACAACTACAGTCCTCCGCTCTACCAACTGAGCTATCGAAGGTGCTATGCTAAAGGGTTGGACTGAAAACTGACAAGTGCATTTAGGACAGACTCTCATGCACTCCTATGATTGTAGAGCGAGTACATCCGGCAAAAGCCTAGCCCTAGCCCCTGAACTTAATGCTATCTCCTTCCTTTCAGACGTAGCTGAAAACGGTGGCCCTGGTGGTCTAGTGGCTAGGATTCGGCGCTCTCACCGCTGCGGCCGGGTTCGATTCCCGGTCAGGGAAGTGTGTGCTTTCTTGCACACCAAGTCCACTACAAGACTCTGGAAGGTCCCCCCCCCACCCACATGCTGTGTAGGTTGAAGGAATGTAAAGCGTCCTCCTTCTGCTACTTCCTTTTTTGCCAAACTTCTAAACGACACGTTGCTGCCTCATTCACCACCTCCACACACCCACACCAGCGTGGCTTTATGTTTTCAAGTCTGCAAGTCTTTTAGGGAGGCAAGATAAAGTTTGAGAAATTTGAATGGAACAATGTAAATGATCCGTCACTGCCTTCAGCATATTGCACTCTGGCATGCCAGTGCATCTGCAGGCAGGCACCTGGCCATGATATCCCGCAGTGGCACGAGGGAAAAGAAAAGTCTCCTTCGAGCCGGATTTGAACCAGCGACCTAAGGATCGCCTTATTAACAACTACAGTCCTCCGCTCTACCAACTGAGCTATCAAAGGTGCTATGCTAAAGGGTTGGACTGAAAACTGACAAGTGCGTTTAGGACAGACTCTCATGCACTCCTATGATTGCAGAGCGAGTACATCCGGCAAAAGCCTAGCCCTAGCCCCTGAACTTAATCCTATCTCCTTCCTTTCAGACGTAGCTGAAAACGGTGGCCCTGGTGGTCTAGTGGCTAGGATTCGGCGCTCTCACCGCTGCGGCCGGGTTCGATTCCCGGTCAGGGAAGTGTGTGCTTTCTTGCACACCAAGTCCACTACAAGACTCTGGAAGGTCCCCCCCCCACCCACATGCTGGGCTGTGTAGGTTGAAGGAATGTAAAGCGTCCTCCTTCTGCTACTTCCTTTTTTGCCAAACTTCTAAACGACACGTTGCTGCCTCATTCACCACCTCCACACACCCACACCAGCGTGGCTTTATGTTTTCAAGTCTGCAAGTCTTTTAGGGAGGCAAGATAAAGTTTGAGAAATTTGAATGGAACAATGTAAATGATCCGTCACTGCCTTCAGCATATTGCACTCTGGCATGCCAGTGCATCTGCAGGCAGGCACCTGGCCATGATATCCCGCAGTGGCACGAGGGAAAAGAAAAGTCTCCTTCGAGCCGGATTTGAACCAGCGACCTAAGGATCGCCTTACTAACAACTACAGTCCTCCGCTCTACCAACTGAGCTATCAAAGGTGCTATGCTAAAGGGTTGGACTGAAAACTGACAAGTGCATTTAGGACAGACTCTCATGCACTCCTATGATTGTAGAGCGAGTACATCCGGCAAAAGCCTAGCCCTAGCCCCTGAACTTAATCCTATCTCCTTCCTTTCAGACGTAGCTGAAAACGGTGGCCCTGGTGGTCTAGTGGCTAGGATTCGGCGCTCTCACCGCTGCGGCCGGGTTCGATTCCCGGTCAGGGAAGTGTGTGCTTTCTTGCACACCAAGTCCACTACAAGACTCTGGAAGGTCCCCCCCCCACCCACATGCTGGGCTGTGTAGGTTGAAGGAATGTAAAGCGTCCTCCTTCTGCTACTTCCTTTTTTGCCAAACTTCTAAACGACACGTTGCTGCCTCATTCACCACCTTTATGTTTGGCTTTATGTTTTCAAGTCTGCAAGTCTTTTAGGGAGGCAAGATAAAGTTTGAGAAATTTGAATGGAACAATGTAAATGATCCGTCACTGCCTTCAGCATATTGCACTCTGGCATGCCAGTGCATCTGCAGGCAGGCACCTGGCCATGATATCCCGCAGTGGCACGAGGGAAAAGAAAAGTCTCCTTCGAGCCGGATTTGAACCAGCGACCTAAGGATCGCCTTATTAACAACTACAGTCCTCCGCTCTACCAACTGAGCTATCAAAGGTGCTATGCTAAAGGGTTGGACTGAAAACTGACAAGTGCGTTTAGGACAGACTCTCATGCACTCCTATGATTGCAGAGCGAGTACATCCGGCAAAAGCCTAGCCCTAGCCCCTGAACTTAATCCTATCTCCTTCCTTTCAGACGTAGCTGAAAACGGTGGCCCTGGTGGTCTAGTGGCTAGGATTTGGCGCTCTCACCGCTGCGGCCGGGTTCGATTCCCGGTCAGGGAAGTGTGTGCTTTCTTGCACACCAAGTCCACTACAAGACTCTGGAAGGTCCCCCCCCCACCCACATGCTGGGCTGTGTAGGTTGAAGGAATGTAAAGCGTCCTCCTTCTGCTACTTCCTTTTTTGCCAAACTTCTAAACGACACGTTGCTGCCTCATTCACCACCTCCACACACCCACACCAGCGTGGCTTTATGTTTTCAAGTCTGCAAGTCTTTTAGGGAGGCAAGATAAAGTTTGAGAAATTTGAATGGAACAGTGTAAATGATCCGTCACTGCCTTCAGCATATTGCACTCTGGCATGCCAGTGCATCTGCAGGCAGGCACCTGGCCATGATATCCCGCAGTGGCACGAGGGAAAAGAAAAGTCTCCTTCGAGCCGGATTTGAATCAGCGACCTAAGGATCGCCTTATTAACAACTACAGTCCTCCGCTCTACCAACTGAGCTATCGAAGGTGCTATGCTAAAGGGTTGGACTGAAAACTGACAAGTGCGTTTAGGACAGACTCTCATGCACTCCTATGATTGTAGAGCGAGTACATCCGGCAAAAGCCTAGCCCTAGCCCCTGAACTTAATCCTATCTCCTTCCTTTCAGACGTAGCTGAAAACGGTGGCCCTGGTGGTCTAGTGGCTAGGATTCGGCGCTCTCACCGCTGCGGCCGGGTTCGATTCCCGGTCAGGGAAGTGTGTGCTTTCTTGCACACCAAGTCCACTACAAGACTCTGGAAGGTCCCCCCCCCACCCACATGCTGGGCTGTGTAGGTTGAAGGAATGTAAAGCGTCCTCCTTCTGCTACTTCCTTTTTTGCCAAACTTCTAAACGACACGTTGCTGCCTCATTCACCACCTCCACACACCCACACCAGCGTGGCTTTATGTTTTCAAGTCTGCAAGTCTTTTAGGGAGGCAAGATAAAGTTTGAGAAATTTGAATGGAACAGTGTAAATGATCCGTCACTGCCTTCAGCATATTGCACTCTGGCATGCCAGTGCATCTGCAGGCAGGCACCTGGCCATGATATCCCGCAGTGGCACGAGGGAAAGAAAAGTCTCCTTCGAGCCGGATTTGAATCAGCGACCTAAGGATCGCCTTATTAACAACTACAGTCCTCCGCTCTACCAACTGAGCTATCGAAGGTGCTATGCTAAAGGGTTGGACTGAAAACTGACAAGTGCATTTAGGACAGACTCTCATGCACTCCTATGATTGTAGAGCGAGTACATCCGGCAAAAGCCTAGCCCTAGCCCCTGAACTTAATGCTATCTCCTTCCTTTCAGACGTAGCTGAAAACGGTGGCCCTGGTGGTCTAGTGGCTAGGATTCGGCGCTCTCACCGCTGCGGCCGGGTTCGATTCCCGGTCAGGGAAGTGTGTGCTTTCTTGCACACCAAGTCCACTACAAGACTCTGGAAGGTCCCCCCCCCACCCACATGCTGTGTAGGTTGAAGGAATGTAAAGCGTCCTCCTTCTGCTACTTCCTTTTTTGCCAAACTTCTAAACGACACGTTGCTGCCTCATTCACCACCTCCACACACCCACACCAGCGTGGCTTTATGTTTTCAAGTCTGCAAGTCTTTTAGGGAGGCAAGATAAAGTTTGAGAAGTTTGAATGGAACAATGTAAATGATCCGTCACTGCCTTCAGCATATTGCACTCTGGCATGCCAGTGCATCTGCAGGCAGGCACCTGGCCATGATATCCCGCAGTGGCACGAGGGAAAAGAAAAGTCTCCTTCGAGCCGGATTTGAACCAGCGACCTAAGGATCGCCTTATTAACAACTACAGTCCTCCGCTCTACCAACTGAGCTATCAAAGGTGCTATGCTAAAGGGTTGGACTGAAAACTGACAAGTGCGTTTAGGACAGACTCTCATGCACTCCTATGATTGCAGAGCGAGTACATCCGGCAAAAGCCTAGCCCTAGCCCCTGAACTTAATCCTATCTCCTTCCTTTCAGACGTAGCTGAAAACGGTGGCCCTGGTGGTCTAGTGGCTAGGATTCGGCGCTCTCACCGCTGCGGCCGGGTTCGATTCCCGGTCAGGGAAGTGTGTGCTTTCTTGCACACCAAGTCCACTACAAGACTCTGGAAGGTCCCCCCCCCACCCACATGCTGGGCTGTGTAGGTTGAAGGAATGTAAAGCGTCCTCCTTCTGCTACTTCCTTTTTTGCCAAACTTCTAAACGACACGTTGCTGCCTCATTCACCACCTCCACACACCCACACCAGCGTGGCTTTATGTTTTCAAGTCTGCAAGTCTTTTAGGGAGGCAAGATAAAGTTTGAGAAATTTGAATGGAACAATGTAAATGATCCGTCACTGCCTTCAGCATATTGCACTCTGGCATGCCAGTGCATCTGCAGGCAGGCACCTGGCCATGATATCCCGCAGTGGCACGAGGGAAAAGAAAAGTCTCCTTCGAGCCGGATTTGAACCAGCGACCTAAGGATCGCCTTACTAACAACTACAGTCCTCTGCTCTACCAACTGAGCTATCAAAGGTGCTATGCTAAAGGGTTGGACTGAAAACTGACAAGTGCATTTAGGACAGACTCTCATGCACTCCTATGATTGTAGAGCGAGTACATCCGGCAAAAGCCTAGCCCTAGCCCCTGAACTTAATCCTATCTCCTTCCTTTCAGACGTAGCTGAAAACGGTGGCCCTGGTGGTCTAGTGGCTAGGATTCGGCGCTCTCACCGCTGCGGCCGGGTTCGATTCCCGGTCAGGGAAGTGTGTGCTTTCTTGCACACCAAGTCCACTACAAGACTCTGGAAGGTCCCCCCCCCACCCACATGCTGGGCTGTGTAGGTTGAAGGAATGTAAAGCGTCCTCCTTCTGCTACTTCCTTTTTTGCCAAACTTCTAAACGACACGTTGCTGCCTCATTCACCACCTTTATGTTTGGCTTTATGTTTTCAAGTCTGCAAGTCTTTTAGGGAGGCAAGATAAAGTTTGAGAAATTTGAATGGAACAATGTAAATGATCCGTCACTGCCTTCAGCATATTGCACTCTGGCATGCCAGTGCATCTGCAGGCAGGCACCTGGCCATGATATCCCGCAGTGGCACGAGGGAAAAGAAAAGTCTCCTTCGAGCCGGATTTGAACCAGCGACCTAAGGATCGCCTTATTAACAACTACAGTCCTCCACTCTACCAACTGAGCTATCAAAGGTGCTATGCTAAAGGGTTGGACTGAAAACTGACAAGTGCGTTTAGGACAGACTCTCATGCACTCCTATGATTGCAGAGCGAGTACATCCGGCAAAAGCCTAGCCCTAGCCCCTGAACTTAATCCTATCTCCTTCCTTTCAGACGTAGCTGAAAACGGTGGCCCTGGTGGTCTAGTGGCTAGGATTCGGCGCTCTCACCGCTGCGGCCGGGTTCGATTCCCGGTCAGGGAAGTGTGTGCTTTCTTGCACACCAAGTCCACTACAAGACTCTGGAAGGTCCCCCCCCCACCCACATGCTGGGCTGTGTAGGTTGAAGGAATGTAAAGCGTCCTCCTTCTGCTACTTCCTTTTTTGCCAAACTTCTAAACGACACGTTGCTGCCTCATTCACCACCTCCACACACCCACACCAGCGTGGCTTTATGTTTTCAAGTCTGCAAGTCTTTTAGGGAGGCAAGATAAAGTTTGAGAAATTTGAATGGAACAATGTAAATGATCCGTCACTGCCTTCAGCATATTGCACTCTGGCATGCCAGTGCATCTGCAGGCAGGCACCTGGCCATGATATCCCGCAGTGGCACGAGGGAAAAGAAAAGTCTCCTTCGAGCCGGATTTGAACCAGCGACCTAAGGATCACCTTATTAACAACTACAGTCCTCCGCTCTACCAACTAAGCTATCAAAAGTGCTATGCTAAAGGGTTGGACTGAAATCTGACAAGTGCGTTTAGGACAGACTCTCATGCACTCCTATGATTGCAGAGCGAGTACATCCGGCAAAAGCCTAGCCCTAGCCCCTGAACTTAATCCTATCTCCTTCCTTTCAGACGTAGCTGAAAACGGTGGCCCTGGTGGTCTAGTGGCTAGGATTCGGCGCTCTCACCGCTGCGGCCGGGTTCGATTCCCGGTCAGGGAAGTGTGTGCTTTCTTGCACACCAAGTCCACTACAAGACTCTGGAAAGTCCCCCCCCCACCCACATGCTGGGCTGTGTAGGTTGAAGGAATGTAAAGCGTCCTCCTTCTGCTACTTCCTTTTTTGCCAAACTTCTAAACGACACGTTGCTGCCTCATTCACCACCTCCACACACCCACACCAGCGTGGCTTTATGTTTTCAAGTCTGCAAGTCTTTTAGGGAGGCAAGATAAAGTTTGAGAAATTTGAATGGAACAGTGTAAATGATCCGTCACTGCCTTCAGCATATTGCACTCTGGCATGCCAGTGCATCTGCAGGCAGGCACCTGGCCATGATATCCCGCAGTGGCACGAGGGAAAGAAAAGTCTCCTTCGAGCCGGATTTGAATCAGCGACCTAAGGATCGCCTTATTAACAACTACAGTCCTCCGCTCTACCAACTGAGCTATCGAAGGTGCTATGCTAAAGGGTTGGACTGAAAACTGACAAGTGCATTTAGGACAGACTCTCATGCACTCCTATGATTGTAGAGCGAGTACATCCGGCAAAAGCCTAGCCCTAGCCCCTGAACTTAATGCTATCTCCTTCCTTTCAGACGTAGCTGAAAACGGTGGCCCTGGTGGTCTAGTGGCTAGGATTCGGCGCTCTCACCGCTGCGGCCGGGTTCGATTCCCGGTCAGGGAAGTGTGTGCTTTCTTGCACACCAAGTCCACTACAAGACTCTGGAAGGTCCCCCCCCCACCCACATGCTGTGTAGGTTGAAGGAATGTAAAGCGTCCTCCTTCTGCTACTTCCTTTTTTGCCAAACTTCTAAACGACACGTTGCTGCCTCATTCACCACCTCCACACACCCACACCAGCGTGGCTTTATGTTTTCAAGTCTGCAAGTCTTTTAGGGAGGCAAGATAAAGTTTGAATGGAACAATGTAAATGATCCGTCACTGCCTTCAGCATATTGCACTCTGGCATGCCAGTGCATCTGCAGGCAGGCACCTGGCCATGATATCCCGCAGTGGCACGAGGGAAAAGAAAAGTCTCCTTCGAGCCGGATTTGAACCAGCGACCTAAGGATCGCCTTATTAACAACTACAGTCCTCCGCTCTACCAACTGAGCTATCAAAGGTGCTATGCTAAAGGGTTGGACTGAAAACTGACAAGTGCGTTTAGGACAGACTCTCATGCACTCCTATGATTGCAGAGCGAGTACATCCGGCAAAAGCCTAGCCCTAGCCCCTGAACTTAATCCTATCTCCTTCCTTTCAGACGTAGCTGAAAACGGTGGCCCTGGTGGTCTAGTGGCTAGGATTCGGCGCTCTCACCGCTGCGGCCGGGTTCGATTCCCGGTCAGGGAAGTGTGTGCTTTCTTGCACACCAAGTCCACTACAAGACTCTGGAAGGTCCCCCCCCCACCCACATGCTGGGCTGTGTAGGTTGAAGGAATGTAAAGCGTCCTCCTTCTGCTACTTCCTTTTTTGCCAAACTTCTAAACGACACGTTGCTGCCTCATTCACCACCTCCACACACCCACACCAGCGTGGCTTTATGTTTTCAAGTCTGCAAGTCTTTTAGGGAGGCAAGATAAAGTTTGAGAAATTTGAATGGAACAATGTAAATGATCCGTCACTGCCTTCAGCATATTGCACTCTGGCATGCCAGTGCATCTGCAGGCAGGCACCTGGCCATGATATCCCGCAGTGGCACGAGGGAAAAGAAAAGTCTCCTTCGAGCCGGATTTGAACCAGCGACCTAAGGATCGCCTTACTAACAACTACAGTCCTCCGCTCTACCAACTGAGCTATCAAAGGTGCTATGCTAAAGGGTTGGACTGAAAACTGACAAGTGCATTTAGGACAGACTCTCATGCACTCCTATGATTGTAGAGCGAGTACATCCGGCAAAAGCCTAGCCCTAGCCCCTGAACTTAATCCTATCTCCTTCCTTTCAGACGTAGCTGAAAACGGTGGCCCTGGTGGTCTAGTGGCTAGGATTCGGCGCTCTCACCGCTGCGGCCGGGTTCGATTCCCGGTCAGGGAAGTGTGTGCTTTCTTGCACACCAAGTCCACTACAAGACTCTGGAAGGTCCCCCCCCCACCCACATGCTGGGCTGTGTAGGTTGAAGGAATGTAAAGCGTCCTCCTTCTGCTACTTCCTTTTTTGCCAAACTTCTAAACGACACGTTGCTGCCTCATTCACCACCTTTATGTTTGGCTTTATGTTTTCAAGTCTGCAAGTCTTTTAGGGAGGCAAGATAAAGTTTGAGAAATTTGAATGGAACAATGTAAATGATCCGTCACTGCCTTCAGCATATTGCACTCTGGCATGCCAGTGCATCTGCAGGCAGGCACCTGGCCATGATATCCCGCAGTGGCACGAGGGAAAAGAAAAGTCTCCTTCGAGCCGGATTTGAACCAGCGACCTAAGGATCACCTTATTAACAACTACAGTCCTCCGCTCTACCAACTAAGCTATCAAAAGTGCTATGCTAAAGGGTTGGACTGAAATCTGACAAGTGCGTTTAGGACAGACTCTCATGCACTCCTATGATTGCAGAGCGAGTACATCCGGCAAAAGCCTAGCCCTAGCCCCTGAACTTAATCCTATCTCCTTCCTTTCAGACGTAGCTGAAAACGGTGGCCCTGGTGGTCTAGTGGCTAGGATTCGGCGCTCTCACCGCTGCGGCCGGGTTCGATTCCCGGTCAGGGAAGTGTGTGCTTTCTTGCACACCAAGTCCACTACAAGACTCTGGAAAGTCCCCCCCCCACCCACATGCTGGGCTGTGTAGGTTGAAGGAATGTAAAGCGTCCTCCTTCTGCTACTTCCTTTTTTGCCAAACTTCTAAACGACACGTTGCTGCCTCATTCACCACCTCCACACACCCACACCAGCGTGGCTTTATGTTTTCAAGTCTGCAAGTCTTTTAGGGAGGCAAGATAAAGTTTGAGAAATTTGAATGGAACAGTGTAAATGATCCGTCACTGCCTTCAGCATATTGCACTCTGGCATGCCAGTGCATCTGCAGGCAGGCACCTGGCCATGATATCCCGCAGTGGCACGAGGGAAAGAAAAGTCTCCTTCGAGCCGGATTTGAATCAGCGACCTAAGGATCGCCTTATTAACAACTACAGTCCTCCGCTCTACCAACTGAGCTATCGAAGGTGCTATGCTAAAGGGTTGGACTGAAAACTGACAAGTGCATTTAGGACAGACTCTCATGCACTCCTATGATTGTAGAGCGAGTACATCCGGCAAAAGCCTAGCCCTAGCCCCTGAACTTAATGCTATCTCCTTCCTTTCAGACGTAGCTGAAAACGGTGGCCCTGGTGGTCTAGTGGCTAGGATTCGGCGCTCTCACCGCTGCGGCCGGGTTCGATTCCCGGTCAGGGAAGTGTGTGCTTTCTTGCACACCAAGTCCACTACAAGACTCTGGAAGGTCCCCCCCCCACCCACATGCTGTGTAGGTTGAAGGAATGTAAAGCGTCCTCCTTCTGCTACTTCCTTTTTTGCCAAACTTCTAAACGACACGTTGCTGCCTCATTCACCACCTCCACACACCCACACCAGCGTGGCTTTATGTTTTCAAGTCTGCAAGTCTTTTAGGGAGGCAAGATAAAGTTTGAATGGAACAATGTAAATGATCCGTCACTGCCTTCAGCATATTGCACTCTGGCATGCCAGTGCATCTGCAGGCAGGCACCTGGCCATGATATCCCGCAGTGGCACGAGGGAAAAGAAAAGTCTCCTTCGAGCCGGATTTGAACCAGCGACCTAAGGATCGCCTTATTAACAACTACAGTCCTCCGCTCTACCAACTGAGCTATCAAAGGTGCTATGCTAAAGGGTTGGACTGAAAACTGACAAGTGCGTTTAGGACAGACTCTCATGCACTCCTATGATTGCAGAGCGAGTACATCCGGCAAAAGCCTAGCCCTAGCCCCTGAACTTAATCCTATCTCCTTCCTTTCAGACGTAGCTGAAAACGGTGGCCCTGGTGGTCTAGTGGCTAGGATTCGGCGCTCTCACCGCTGCGGCCGGGTTCGATTCCCGGTCAGGGAAGTGTGTGCTTTCTTGCACACCAAGTCCACTACAAGACTCTGGAAGGTCCCCCCCCCACCCACATGCTGGGCTGTGTAGGTTGAAGGAATGTAAAGCGTCCTCCTTCTGCTGCTTCCTTTTTTGCCAAACTTCTAAACGACACGTTGCTGCCTCATTCACCACCTCCACACACCCACACCAGCGTGGCTTTATGTTTTCAAGTCTGCAAGTCTTTTAGGGAGGCAAGATAAAGTTTGAGAAATTTGAATGGAACAATGTAAATGATCCGTCACTGCCTTCAGCATATTGCACTCTGGCATGCCAGTGCATCTGCAGGCAGGCACCTGGCCATGATATCCCGCAGTGGCACGAGGGAAAAGAAAAGTCTCCTTCGAGCCGGATTTGAACCAGCGACCTAAGGATCGCCTTACTAACAACTACAGTCCTCCGCTCTACCAACTGAGCTATCAAAGGTGCTATGCTAAAGGGTTGGACTGAAAACTGACAAGTGCATTTAGGACAGACTCTCATGCACTCCTATGATTGTAGAGCGAGTACATCCGGCAAAAGCCTAGCCCTAGCCCCTGAACTTAATCCTATCTCCTTCCTTTCAGACGTAGCTGAAAACGGTGGCCCTGGTGGTCTAGTGGCTAGGATTCGGCGCTCTCACCGCTGCGGCCGGGTTCGATTCCCGGTCAGGGAAGTGTGTGCTTTCTTGCACACCAAGTCCACTACAAGACTCTGGAAGGTCCCCCCCCCACCCACATGCTGGGCTGTGTAGGTTGAAGGAATGTAAAGCGTCCTCCTTCTGCTACTTCCTTTTTTGCCAAACTTCTAAACGACACGTTGCTGCCTCATTCACCACCTTTATGTTTGGCTTTATGTTTTCAAGTCTGCAAGTCTTTTAGGGAGGCAAGATAAAGTTTGAGAAATTTGAATGGAACAATGTAAATGATCCGTCACTGCCTTCAGCATATTGCACTCTGGCATGCCAGTGCATCTGCAGGCAGGCACCTGGCCATGATATCCCGCAGTGGCACGAGGGAAAAGAAAAGTCTCCTTCGAGCCGGATTTGAACCAGCGACCTAAGGATCGCCTTATTAACAACTACAGTCCTCCGCTCTACCAACTGAGCTATCAAAGGTGCTATGCTAAAGGGTTGGACTGAAAACTGACAAGTGCGTTTAGGACAGACTCTCATGCACTCCTATGATTGCAGAGCGAGTACATCCGGCAAAAGCCTAGCCCTAGCCCCTGAACTTAATCCTATCTCCTTCCTTTCAGACGTAGCTGAAAACGGTGGCCCTGGTGGTCTAGTGGCTAGGATTTGGCGCTCTCACCGCTGCGGCCGGGTTCGATTCCCGGTCAGGGAAGTGTGTGCTTTCTTGCACACCAAGTCCACTACAAGACTCTGGAAGGTCCCCCCCCCACCCACATGCTGGGCTGTGTAGGTTGAAGGAATGTAAAGCGTCCTCCTTCTGCTACTTCCTTTTTTGCCAAACTTCTAAACGACACGTTGCTGCCTCATTCACCACCTCCACACACCCACACCAGCGTGGCTTTATGTTTTCAAGTCTGCAAGTCTTTTAGGGAGGCAAGATAAAGTTTGAGAAATTTGAATGGAACAGTGTAAATGATCCGTCACTGCCTTCAGCATATTGCACTCTGGCATGCCAGTGCATCTGCAGGCAGGCACCTGGCCATGATATCCCGCAGTGGCACGAGGGAAAAGAAAAGTCTCCTTCGAGCCGGATTTGAATCAGCGACCTAAGGATCGCCTTATTAACAACTACAGTCCTCCGCTCTACCAACTGAGCTATCGAAGGTGCTATGCTAAAGGGTTGGACTGAAAACTGACAAGTGCATTTAGGACAGACTCTCATGCACTCCTATGATTGTAGAGCGAGTACATCCGGCAAAAGCCTAGCCCTAGCCCCTGAACTTAATCCTATCTCCTTCCTTTCAGACGTAGCTGAAAACGGTGGCCCTGGTGGTCTAGTGGCTAGGATTCGGCGCTCTCACCGCTGCGGCCGGGTTCGATTCCCGGTCAGGGAAGTGTGTGCTTTCTTGCACACCAAGTCCACTACAAGACTCTGGAAGGTCCCCCCCCCACCCACATGCTGGGCTGTGTAGGTTGAAGGAATGTAAAGCGTCCTCCTTCTGCTACTTCCTTTTTTGCCAAACTTCTAAACGACACGTTGCTGCCTCATTCACCACCTCCACACACCCACACCAGCGTGGCTTTATGTTTTCAAGTCTGCAAGTCTTTTAGGGAGGCAAGATAAAGTTTGAGAAATTTGAATGGAACAATGTAAATGATCCGTCACTGCCTTCAGCATATTGCACTCTGGCATGCCAGTGCATCTGCAGGAGGGCACCTGGCCATGATATCCCGCAGTGGCACGAGGGAAAAGAAAAGTCTCCTTCGAGCCGGATTTGAACCAGCGACCTAAGGATCGCCTTATTAACAACTACAGTCCTCCGCTCTACCAACTGAGCTATCAAAGGTGCTATGCTAAAGGGTTGGACTGAAATCTGACAAGTGCGTTTAGGACAGACTCTCATGCACTCCTATGATTGCAGAGCGAGTACATCCGGCAAAAGCCTAGCCCTAGCCCCTGAACTTAATCCTATCTCCTTCCTTTCAGACGTAGCTGAAAACGGTGGCCCTGGTGGTCTAGTGGCTAGGATTCGGCGCTCTCACCGCTGCGGCCGGGTTCGATTCCCGGTCAGGGAAGTGTGTGCTTTCTTGCACACCAAGTCCACTACAAGACTCTGGAAGGTCCCCCCCCCACCCACATGCTGGGCTGTGTAGGTTGAAGGAATGTAAAGCGTCCTCCTTCTGCTACTTCCTTTTTTGCCAAACTTCTAAACGACACGTTGCTGCCTCATTCACCACCTCCACACACCCACACCAGCGTGGCTTTATGTTTTCAAGTCTGCAAGTCTTTTAGGGAGGCAAGATAAAGTTTGAGAAATTTGAATGGAACAGTGTAAATGATCCGTCACTGCCTTCAGCATATTGCACTCTGGCATGCCAGTGCATCTGCAGGCAGGCACCTGGCCATGATATCCCGCAGTGGCACGAGGGAAAAGAAAAGTCTCCTTCGAGCCGGATTTGAATCAGCGACCTAAGGATCGCCTTATTAACAACTACAGTCCTCCGCTCTACCAACTGAGCTATCGAAGGTGCTATGCTAAAGGGTTGGACTGAAAACTGACAAGTGCATTTAGGACAGACTCTCATGCACTCCTATGATTGTAGAGCGAGTACATCCGGCAAAAGCCTAGCCCTAGCCCCTGAACTTAATCCTATCTCCTTCCTTTCAGACGTAGCTGAAAACGGTGGCCCTGGTGGTCTAGTGGCTAGGATTCGGCGCTCTCACCGCTGCGGCCGGGTTCGATTCCCGGTCAGGGAAGTGTGTGCTTTCTTGCACACCAAGTCCACTACAAGACTCTGGAAGGTCCCCCCCCCACCCACATGCTGGGCTGTGTAGGTTGAAGGAATGTAAAGCGTCCTCCTTCTGCTACTTCCTTTTTTGCCAAACTTCTAAACGACACGTTGCTGCCTCATTCACCACCTCCACACACCCACACCAGCGTGGCTTTATGTTTTCAAGTCTGCAAGTCTTTTAGGGAGGCAAGATAAAGTTTGAGAAATTTGAATGGAACAATGTAAATGATCCGTCACTGCCTTCAGCATATTGCACTCTGGCATGCCAGTGCATCTGCAGGAGGGCACCTGGCCATGATATCCCGCAGTGGCACGAGGGAAAAGAAAAGTCTCCTTCGAGCCGGATTTGAACCAGCGACCTAAGGATCGCCTTATTAACAACTACAGTCCTCCGCTCTACCAACTGAGCTATCAAAGGTGCTATGCTAAAGGGTTGGACTGAAATCTGACAAGTGCGTTTAGGACAGACTCTCATGCACTCCTATGATTGCAGAGCGAGTACATCCGGCAAAAGCCTAGCCCTAGCCCCTGAACTTAATCCTATCTCCTTCCTTTCAGACGTAGCTGAAAACGGTGGCCCTGGTGGTCTAGTGGCTAGGATTCGGCGCTCTCACCGCTGCGGCCGGGTTCGATTCCCGGTCAGGGAAGTGTGTGCTTTCTTGCACACCAAGTCCACTACAAGACTCTGGAAGGTCCCCCCCCCACCCAAATGCTGGGCTGTGTAGGTTGAAGGAATGTAAAGCGTCCTCCTTCTGCTACTTCCTTTTTTGCCAAACTTCTAAACGACACGTTGCTGCCTCATTCACCACCTCCACACACCCACACCAGCGTGGCTTTATGTTTTCAAGTCTGCAAGTCTTTTAGGGAGGCAAGATAAAGTTTGAGAAATTTGAATGGAACAGTGTAAATGATCCGTCACTGCCTTCAGCATATTGCACTCTGGCATGCCAGTGCATCTGCAGGCAGGCACCTGGCCATGATATCCCGCAGTGGCACGAGGGAAAAGAAAAGTCTCCTTCGAGCCGGATTTGAATCAGCGACCTAAGGATCGCCTTATTAACAACTACAGTCCTCCGCTCTACCAACTGAGCTATCGAAGGTGCTATGCTAAAGGGTTGGACTGAAAACTGACAAGTGCATTTAGGACAGACTCTCATGCACTCCTATGATTGTAGAGCGAGTACATCCGGCAAAAGCCTAGCCCTAGCCCCTGAACTTAATCCTATCTCCTTCCTTTCAGACGTAGCTGAAAACGGTGGCCCTGGTGGTCTAGTGGCTAGGATTCGGAGCTCTCACCGCTGCGGCCGGGTTCGATTCCCGGTCAGGGAAGTGTGTGCTTTCTTGCACACCAAGTCCACTACAAGACTCTGGAAGGTCCCCCCCCCACCCACATGCTGGGCTGTGTAGGTTGAAGGAATGTAAAGCGTCCTCCTTCTGCTACTTCCTTTTTTGCCAAACTTCTAAACGACACGTTGCTGCCTCATTCACCACCTCCACACACCCACACCAGCATGGCTTTATGTTTTCAAGTCTGCAAGTCTTTTAGGGAGGCAAGATAAAGTTTGAGAAATTTGAATGGAACAATGTAAATGATCCGTCACTGCCTTCAGCATATTGCACTCTGGCATGCCAGTGCATCTGCAGGCAGGCACCTGGCCATGATATCCCGCAGTGGCACGAGGGAAAAGAAAAGTCTCCTTCGAGCCGGATTTGAACCAGCGACCTAAGGATCGCCTTATTAACAACTACAGTCCTCCGCTCTACCAACTGAGCTATCAAAGGTGCTATGCTAAAGGGTTGGACTGAAAACTGACAAGTGCGTTTAGGACAGACTCTCATGCACTCCTATGATTGCAGAGCGAGTACATCCGGCAAAAGCCTAGCCCTAGCCCCTGAACTTAATCCTATCTCCTTCCTTTCAGACGTAGCTGAAAACGGTGGCCCTGGTGGTCTAGTGGCTAGGATTCGGCGCTCTCACCGCTGCGGCCGGGTTCGATTCCCGGTCAGGGAAGTGTGTGCTTTCTTGCACACCAAGTCCACTACAAGACTCTGGAAGGTCCCCCCCCACCCACATGCTGGGCTGTGTAGGTTGAAGGAATGTAAAGCGTCCTCCTTCTGCTACTTCCTTTTTTGCCAAACTTCTAAACGACACGTTGCTGCCTCATTCACCACCTCCACACACCCACACCAGCGTGGCTTTATGTTTTCAAGTCTGCAAGTCTTTTAGGGAGGCAAGATAAAGTTTGAGAAATTTGAATGGAACAGTGTAAATGATCCGTCACTGCCTTCAGCATATTGCACTCTGGCATGCCAGTGCATCTGCAGGCAGGCACCTGGCCATGATATCCCGCAGTGGCACGAGGGAAAAGAAAAGTCTCCTTCGAGCCGGATTTGAATCAGCGACCTAAGGATCGCCTTATTAACAACTACAGTCCTCCGCTCTACCAACTGAGCTATCGAAGGTGCTATGCTAAAGGGTTGGACTGAAAACTGACAAGTGCATTTAGGACAGACTCTCATGCACTCCTATGATTGTAGAGCGAGTACATCCGGCAAAAGCCTAGCCCTAGCCCCTGAACTTAATCCTATCTCCTTCCTTTCAGACGTAGCTGAAAACGGTGGCCCTGGTGGTCTAGTGGCTAGGATTCGGCGCTCTCACCGCTGCGGCCGGGTTCGATTCCCCGTCAGGGAAGTGTGTGCTTTCTTGCACACCAAGTCCACTACAAGACTCTGGAAGGTCCCCCCCCCACCCACATGCTGGGCTGTGTAGGTTGAAGGAATGTAAAGCGTCCTCCTTCTGCTACTTCCTTTTTTGCCAAACTTCTAAACGACACGTTGCTGCCTCATTCACCACCTCCACACACCCACACCAGCGTGGCTTTATGTTTTCAAGTCTGCAAGTCTTTTAGGGAGGCAAGATAAAGTTTGAGAAATTTGAATGGAACAATGTAAATGATCCGTCACTGCCTTCAGCATATTGCACTCTGGCATGCCAGTGCATCTGCAGGCAGGCACCTGGCCATGATATCCCGCAGTGGCACGAGGGAAAAGAAAAGTCTCCTTCGAGCCGGATTTGAACCAGCGACCTAAGGATCGCCTTATTAACAACTACAGTCCTCCGCTCTACCAACTGAGCTATCGAAGGTGCTATGCTAAAGGGTTGGACTGAAAACTGACAAGTGCGTTTAGGACAGACTCTCATGCACTCCTATGATTGCAGAGCGAGTACATCCGGCAAAAGCCTAGCCCTAGCCCCTGAACTTAATCCTATCTCCTTCCTTTCAGACGTAGCTGAAAACGGTGGCCCTGGTGGTCTAGTGGCTAGGATTCGGCGCTCTCACCGCTGCGGCCGGGTTCGATTCCTGGTCAGGGAAGTGTGTGCTTTCTTGCACACCAAGTCCACTACAAGACTCTGGAAGGTCCCCCCCCCACCCACATGCTGGGCTGTGTAGGTTGAAGGAATGTAAAGCGTCCTCCTTCTGCTACTTCCTTTTTTGCCAAATTTCTAAACGACACGTTGCTGCCTCATTCACCACCTCCACACACCCACACCAGCGTGGCTTTATGTTTTCAAGTCTGCAAGTCTTTTAGGGAGGCAAGATAAAGTTTGAGAAATTTGAATGGAACAATGTAAATGATCCGTCACTGCCTTCAGCATATTGCACTCTGGCATGCCAGTGCATCTGCAGGCAGGCACCTGGCCATGATATCCCGCAGTGGCACGAGGGAAAAGAAAAGTCTCCTTCGAGCCGGATTTGAACCAGCAACCTAAGGATCGCCTTATTAACAACTACAGTCCTCCGCTCTACCAACTGAGCTATCAAAGGTGCTATGCTAAAGGGTTGGACTGAAAACTGACAAGTGCATTTAGGACAGACTCTCATGCACTCCTATGATTGTAGAGCGAGTACATCCGGCAAAAGCCTAGCCCTAGCCCCTGAACTTAATCCTATCTCCTTCCTTTCAGACGTAGCTGAAAACGGTGGCCCTGGTGGTCTAGTGGCTAGGATTCGGCGCTCTCACCGCTGCGGCCGGGTTCGATTCCCGGTCAGGGAAGTGTGTGCTTTCTTGCACACCAAGTCCACTACAAGACTCTGGAAGGTCCCCCCCCCACCCACATGCTGGGCTGTGTAGGTTGAAGGAATGTAAAGCGTCCTCCTTCTGCTACTTCCTTTTTTGCCAAACTTCTAAACGACACGTTGCTGCCTCATTCACCACCTCCACACACCCACACCAGCGTGGCTTTATGTTTTCAAGTCTGCAAGTCTTTTAGGGAGGCAAGATAAAGTTTGAGAAATTTGAATGGAACAATGTAAATGATCCGTCACTGCCTTCAGCATATTGCACTCTGGCATGCCAGTGCATCTGGAGGCAGGCACCTGGCCATGATATCCCGCAGTGGCACGAGGGAAAAGAAAAGTCTCCATCGAGCCGGATTTGAACCAGCGACCTAAGGATCGCCTTATTAACAACTACAGTCCTCCGCTCTACCAACTGAGCTATCGAAGGTGCTATGCTAAAGGGTTGGACTGAAAACTGACAAGTGCGTTTAGGACAGACTCTCATGCACTCCTATGATTGCAGAGCGAGTACATCCGGCAAAAGCCTAGCCCTAGCCCCTGAACTTAATCCTATCTCCTTCCTTTCAGACGTAGCTGAAAACGGTGGCCCTGGTGGTCTAGTGGCTAGGATTCGGCGCTCTCACCGCTGCGGCCGGGTTCGATTCCTGGTCAGGGAAGTGTGTGCTTTCTTGCACACCAAGTCCACTACAAGACTCTGGAAGGTCCCCCCCCCACCCACATGCTGGGCTGTGTAGGTTGAAGGAATGTAAAGCGTCCTCCTTCTGCTACTTCCTTTTTTGCCAAATTTCTAAACGACACGTTGCTGCCTCATTCACCACCTCCACACACCCACACCAGCGTGGCTTTATGTTTTCAAGTCTGCAAGTCTTTTAGGGAGGCAAGATAAAGTTTGAGAAATTTGAATGGAACAATGTAAATGATCCGTCACTGCCTTCAGCATATTGCACTCTGGCATGCCAGTGCATCTGCAGGCAGGCACCTGGCCATGATATCCCGCAGTGGCACGAGGGAAAAGAAAAGTCTCCTTCGAGCCGGATTTGAACCAGCAACCTAAGGATCGCCTTATTAACAACTACAGTCCTCCGCTCTACCAACTGAGCTATCAAAGGTGCTAAGCTAAAAGGTTGGACTGAAAACTGACAAGTGCATTTAGGACAGACTCTCATGCACTCCTATGATTGTAGAGCGAGTACATCCGGCAAAAGCCTAGCCCTAGCCCCTGAACTTAATCCTATCTCCTTCCTTTCAGATGTAGCTGAAAACGGTGGCCCTGGTGGTCTAGTGGCTAGGATTCGGCGCTCTCACCGCTGCGGCCGGGTTCGATTCCCGGTCAGGGAAGTGTGTGCTTTCTTGCACACCAAGTCCACTACAAGACTCTGGAAGGTCCCCCCCCCACCCACATGCTGGGCTGTGTAGGTTGAAGGAATGTAAAGCGTCCTCCTTCTGCTACTTCCTTTTTTGCCAAACTTCTAAACGACACGTTGCTGCCTCATTCACCACCTCCACACACCCACACCAGCGTGGCTTTATGTTTTCAAGTCTGCAAGTCTTTTAGGGAGGCAAGATAAAGTTTGAGAAATTTGAATGGAACAATGTAAATGATCCGTCACTGCCTTCAGCATATTGCACTCTGGCATGCCAGTGCATCTGCAGGCAGGCACCTGGCCATGATATCCCGCAGTGGCACGAGGGAAAAGAAAAGTCTCCTTCGAGCCGGATTTGAACCAGCGACCTAAGGATCACCTTATTAACAACTACAGTCCTCCGCTCTACCAACTGAGCTATCAAAGGTGCTATGCTAAAGGGTTGGACTGAAATCTGACAAGTGCGTTTAGGACAGACTCTCATGCACTCCTATGATTGCAGAGCGAGTACATCCGGCAAAAGCCTAGCCCTAGCCCCTGAACTTAATCCTATCTCCTTCCTTTCAGACGTAGCTGAAAACGGTGGCCCTGGTGGTCTAGTGGCTAGGATTCGGCGCTCTCACCGCTGCGGCCGGGTTCGATTCCCGGTCAGGGAAGTGTGTGCTTTCTTGCACACCAAGTCCACTACAAGACTCTGGAAGGTCCCCCCCCCACCCACATGCTGGGCTGTGTAGGTTGAAGGAATGTAAAGCGTCCTCCTTCTGCTACTTCCTTTTTTGCCAAACTTCTAAACGACACGTTGCTGCCTCATTCACCACCTCCACACACCCACACCAGCGTGGCTTTATGTTTTCAAGTCTGCAAGTCTTTTAGGGAGGCAAGATAAAGTTTGAGAAATTTGAATGGAACAATGTAAATGATCCGTCACTGCCTTCAGCATATTGCACTCTGGCATGCCAGTGCATCTGGAGGCAGGCACCTGGCCATGATATCCCGCAGTGGCACGAGGGAAAAGAAAGGTCTCCTTCGAGCCGGATTTGAACCAGCGACCTAAGGATCGCCTTATTAACAACTACAGTCCTCCGCTCTACCAACTGAGCTATCGAAGGTGCTATGCTAAAGGGTTGGACTGAAAACTGACAAGTGCGTTTAGGACAGACTCTCATGCACTCCTATGATTGCAGAGCGAGTACATCCGGCAAAAGCCTAGCCCTAGCCCCTGAACTTAATCCTATCTCCTTCCTTTCAGACGTAGCTGAAAACGGTGGCCCTGGTGGTCTAGTGGCTAGGATTCGGCGCTCTCACCGCTGCGGCGGGTTCGATTCCTGGTCAGGGAAGTGTGTGCTTTCTTGCACACCAAGTCCACTACAAGACTCTGGAAGGTCCCCCCCCCACCCACATGCTGGGCTGTGTAGGTTGAAGGAATGTAAAGCGTCCTCCTTCTGCTACTTCCTTTTTTGCCAAATTTCTAAACGACACGTTGCTGCCTCATTCACCACCTCCACACACCCACACCAGCGTGGCTTTATGTTTTCAAGTCTGCAAGTCTTTTAGGGAGGCAAGATAAAGTTTGAGAAATTTGAATGGAACAATGTAAATGATCCGTCACTGCCTTCAGCATATTGCACTCTGGCATGCCAGTGCATCTGCAGGCAGGCACCTGGCCATGATATCCCGCAGTGGCACGAGGGAAAAGAAAAGTCTCCTTCGAGCCGGATTTGAACCAGCGACCTAAGGATCACCTTATTAACAACTACAGTCCTCCGCTCTACCAACTAAGCTATCAAAAGTGCTATGCTAAAGGGTTGGACTGAAATCTGACAAGTGCGTTTAGGACAGACTCTCATGCACTCCTATGATTGCAGAGCGAGTACATCCGGCAAAAGCCTAGCCCTAGCCCCTGAACTTAATCCTATCTCCTTCCTTTCAGACGTAGCTGAAAACGGTGGCCCTGGTGGTCTAGTGGCTAGGATTCGGCGCTCTCACCGCTGCGGCCGGGTTCGATTCCCGGTCAGGGAAGTGTGTGCTTTCTTGCACACCAAGTCCACTACAAGACTCTGGAAAGTCCCCCCCCCACCCACATGCTGGGCTGTGTAGGTTGAAGGAATGTAAAGCGTCCTCCTTCTGCTACTTCCTTTTTTGCCAAACTTCTAAACGACACGTTGCTGCCTCATTCACCACCTCCACACACCCACACCAGCGTGGCTTTATGTTTTCAAGTCTGCAAGTCTTTTAGGGAGGCAAGATAAAGTTTGAGAAATTTGAATGGAACAGTGTAAATGATCCGTCACTGCCTTCAGCATATTGCACTCTGGCATGCCAGTGCATCTGCAGGCAGGCACCTGGCCATGATATCCCGCAGTGGCACGAGGGAAAGAAAAGTCTCCTTCGAGCCGGATTTGAATCAGCGACCTAAGGATCGCCTTATTAACAACTACAGTCCTCCGCTCTACCAACTGAGCTATCGAAGGTGCTATGCTAAAGGGTTGGACTGAAAACTGACAAGTGCATTTAGGACAGACTCTCATGCACTCCTATGATTGTAGAGCGAGTACATCCGGCAAAAGCCTAGCCCTAGCCCCTGAACTTAATGCTATCTCCTTCCTTTCAGACGTAGCTGAAAACGGTGGCCCTGGTGGTCTAGTGGCTAGGATTCGGCGCTCTCACCGCTGCGGCCGGGTTCGATTCCCGGTCAGGGAAGTGTGTGCTTTCTTGCACACCAAGTCCACTACAAGACTCTGGAAGGTCCCCCCCCCACCCACATGCTGTGTAGGTTGAAGGAATGTAAAGCGTCCTCCTTCTGCTACTTCCTTTTTTGCCAAACTTCTAAACGACACGTTGCTGCCTCATTCACCACCTCCACACACCCACACCAGCGTGGCTTTATGTTTTCAAGTCTGCAAGTCTTTTAGGGAGGCAAGATAAAGTTTGAATGGAACAATGTAAATGATCCGTCACTGCCTTCAGCATATTGCACTCTGGCATGCCAGTGCATCTGCAGGCAGGCACCTGGCCATGATATCCCGCAGTGGCACGAGGGAAAAGAAAAGTCTCCTTCGAGCCGGATTTGAACCAGCGACCTAAGGATCGCCTTAATAACAACTACAGTCCTCCGCTCTACCAACTGAGCTATCGAAGGTGCTATGCTAAAGGGTTGGACTGAAAACTGACAAGTGCGTTTAGGACAGACTCTCATGCACTCCTATGATTGCAGAGCGAGTACATCCGGCAAAAGCCTAGCCCTAGCCCCTGAACTTAATCCTATCTCCTTCCTTTCAGACGTAGCTGAAAACGGTGGCCCTGGTGGTCTAGTGGCTAGGATTCGGCGCTCTCACCGCTGCGGCCGGGTTCGATTCCCGGTCAGGGAAGTGTGTGCTTTCTTGCACACCAAGTCCACTACAAGACTCTGGAAGGTCCCCCCCCCACCCACATGCTGGGCTGTGTAGGTTGAAGGAATGTAAAGCGTCCTCCTTCTGCTACTTCCTTTTTTGCCAAACTTCTAAACGACACGTTGCTGCCTCATTCACCACCTCCACACACCCACACCAGCGTGGCTTTATGTTTTCAAGTCTGCAAGTCTTTTAGGGAGGCAAGATAAAGTTTGAGAAATTTGAATGGAACAATGTAAATGATCCGTCACTGCCTTCAGCATATTGCACTCTGGCATGCCAGTGCATCTGCAGGCAGGCACCTGGCCATGATATCCCGCAGTGGCACGAGGGAAAAGAAAAGTCTCCTTCGAGCCGGATTTGAACCAGCGACCTAAGGATCGCCTTACTAACAACTACAGTCCTCCGCTCTACCAACTGAGCTATCAAAGGTGCTATGCTAAAGGGTTGGACTGAAAACTGACAAGTGCATTTAGGACAGACTCTCATGCACTCCTATGATTGTAGAGCGAGTACATCCGGCAAAAGCCTAGCCCTAGCCCCTGAACTTAATCCTATCTCCTTCCTTTCAGACGTAGCTGAAAACGGTGGCCCTGGTGGTCTAGTGGCTAGGATTCGGCGCTCTCACCGCTGCGGCCGGGTTCGATTCCCGGTCAGGGAAGTGTGTGCTTTCTTGCACACCAATTCCACTACAAGACTCTGGAAGGTCCCCCCACCACCCACATGCTGGGCTGTGTAGGTTGAAGGAATGTAAAGCGTCCTCCTTCTGCTACTTCCTTTTTTGCCAAACTTCTAAACGACACGTTGCTGCCTCATTCACCACCTTTATGTTTGGCTTTATGTTTTCAAGTCTGCAAGTCTTTTAGGGAGGCAAGATAAAGTTTGAGAAATTTGAATGGAACAATGTAAATGATCCGTCACTGCCTTCAGCATATTGCACTCTGGCATGCCAGTGCATCTGCAGGCAGGCACCTGGCCATGATATCCCGCAGTGGCACGAGGGAAAAGAAAAGTCTCCTTCGAGCCGGATTTGAACCAGCGACCTAAGGATCGCCTTATTAACAACTACAGTCCTCCGCTCTACCAACTGAGCTATCAAAGGTGCTATGCTAAAGGGTTGGACTGAAAACTGACAAGTGCGTTTAGGACAGACTCTCATGCACTCCTATGATTGCAGAGCGAGTACATCCGGCAAAAGCCTAGCCCTAGCCCCTGAACTTAATCCTATCTCCTTCCTTTCAGACGTAGCTGAAAACGGTGGCCCTGGTGGTCTAGTGGCTAGGATTTGGCGCTCTCACCGCTGCGGCCGGGTTCGATTCCCGGTCAGGGAAGTGTGTGCTTTCTTGCACACCAAGTCCACTACAAGACTCTGGAAGGTCCCCCCCCCACCCACATGCTGGGCTGTGTAGGTTGAAGGAATGTAAAGCGTCCTCCTTCTGCTACTTCCTTTTTTGCCAAACTTCTAAACGACACGTTGCTGCCTCATTCACCACCTCCACACACCCACACCAGCGTGGCTTTATGTTTTCAAGTCTGCAAGTCTTTTAGGGAGGCAAGATAAAGTTTGAGAAATTTGAATGGAACAGTGTAAATGATCCGTCACTGCCTTCAGCATATTGCACTCTGGCATGCCAGTGCATCTGCAGGCAGGCACCTGGCCATGATATCCCGCAGTGGCACGAGGGAAAAGAAAAGTCTCCTTCGAGCCGGATTTGAATCAGCGACCTAAGGATCGCCTTATTAACAACTACAGTCCTCCGCTCTACCAACTGAGCTATCGAAGGTGCTATGCTAAAGGGTTGGACTGAAAACTGACAAGTGCATTTAGGACAGACTCTCATGCACTCCTATGATTGTAGAGCGAGTACATTCGGCAAAAGCCTAGCCCTAGCCCCTGAACTTAATCCTATCTCCTTCCTTTCAGACGTAGCTGAAAACGGTGGCCCTGGTGGTCTAGTGGCTAGGATTCGGCGCTCTCACCGCTGCGGCCGGGTTCGATTCCCGGTCAGGGAAGTGTGTGCTTTCTTGCACACCAAGTCCACTACAAGACTCTGGAAGGTCCCCCCCCCACCCACATGCTGGGCTGTGTAGGTTGAAGGAATGTAAAGCGTCCTCCTTCTGCTACTTCCTTTTTTGCCAAACTTCTAAACGACACGTTGCTGCCTCATTCACCACCTCCACACACCCACACCAGCGTGGCTTTATGTTTTCAAGTCTGCAAGTCTTTTAGGGAGGCAAGATAAAGTTTGAGAAATTTGAATGGAACAATGTAAATGATCCGTCACTGCCTTCAGCATATTGCACTCTGGCATGCCAGTGCATCTGCAGGAGGGCACCTGGCCATGATATCCCGCAGTGGCACGAGGGAAAAGAAAAGTCTCCTTCGAGCCGGATTTGAACCAGCGACCTAAGGATCGCCTTATTAACAACTACAGTCCTCCGCTCTACCAACTGAGCTATCAAAGGTGCTATGCTAAAGGGTTGGACTGAAATCTGACAAGTGCGTTTAGGACAGACTCTCATGCACTCCTATGATTGCAGAGCGAGTACATCCGGCAAAAGCCTAGCCCTAGCCCCTGAACTTAATCCTATCTCCTTCCTTTCAGACGTAGCTGAAAACGGTGGCCCTGGTGGTCTAGTGGCTAGGATTCGGCGCTCTCACCGCTGCGGCCGGGTTCGATTCCCGGTCAGGGAAGTGTGTGCTTTCTTGCACACCAAGTCCACTACAAGACTCTGGAAGGTCCCCCCCCCACCCAAATGCTGGGCTGTGTAGGTTGAAGGAATGTAAAGCGTCCTCCTTCTGCTACTTCCTTTTTTGCCAAACTTCTAAACGACACGTTGCTGCCTCATTCACCACCTCCACACACCCACACCAGCGTGGCTTTATGTTTTCAAGTCTGCAAGTCTTTTAGGGAGGCAAGATAAAGTTTGAGAAATTTGAATGGAACAGTGTAAATGATCCGTCACTGCCTTCAGCATATTGCACTCTGGCATGCCAGTGCATCTGCAGGCAGGCACCTGGCCATGATATCCCGCAGTGGCACGAGGGAAAAGAAAAGTCTCCTTCGAGCCGGATTTGAATCAGCGACCTAAGGATCGCCTTATTAACAACTACAGTCCTCCGCTCTACCAACTGAGCTATCGAAGGTGCTATGCTAAAGGGTTGGACTGAAAACTGACAAGTGCATTTAGGACAGACTCTCATGCACTCCTATGATTGTAGAGCGAGTACATCCGGCAAAAGCCTAGCCCTAGCCCCTGAACTTAATCCTATCTCCTTCCTTTCAGACGTAGCTGAAAACGGTGGCCCTGGTGGTCTAGTGGCTAGGATTCGGAGCTCTCACCGCTGCGGCCGGGTTCGATTCCCGGTCAGGGAAGTGTGTGCTTTCTTGCACACCAAGTCCACTACAAGACTCTGGAAGGTCCCCCCCCCACCCACATGCTGGGCTGTGTAGGTTGAAGGAATGTAAAGCGTCCTCCTTCTGCTACTTCCTTTTTTGCCAAACTTCTAAACGACACGTTGCTGCCTCATTCACCACCTCCACACACCCACACCAGCATGGCTTTATGTTTTCAAGTCTGCAAGTCTTTTAGGGAGGCAAGATAAAGTTTGAGAAATTTGAATGGAACAATGTAAATGATCCGTCACTGCCTTCAGCATATTGCACTCTGGCATGCCAGTGCATCTGCAGGCAGGCACCTGGCCATGATATCCCGCAGTGGCACGAGGGAAAAGAAAAGTCTCCTTCGAGCCGGATTTGAACCAGCGACCTAAGGATCGCCTTATTAACAACTACAGTCCTCCGCTCTACCAACTGAGCTATCAAAGGTGCTATGCTAAAGGGTTGGACTGAAAACTGACAAGTGCGTTTAGGACAGACTCTCATGCACTCCTATGATTGCAGAGCGAGTACATCCGGCAAAAGCCTAGCCCTAGCCCCTGAACTTAATCCTATCTCCTTCCTTTCAGACGTAGCTGAAAACGGTGGCCCTGGTGGTCTAGTGGCTAGGATTCGGCGCTCTCACCGCTGCGGCCGGGTTCGATTCCCGGTCAGGGAAGTGTGTGCTTTCTTGCACACCAAGTCCACTACAAGACTCTGGAAGGTCCCCCCCCACCCACATGCTGGGCTGTGTAGGTTGAAGGAATGTAAAGCGTCCTCCTTCTGCTACTTCCTTTTTTGCCAAACTTCTAAACGACACGTTGCTGCCTCATTCACCACCTCCACACACCCACACCAGCGTGGCTTTATGTTTTCAAGTCTGCAAGTCTTTTAGGGAGGCAAGATAAAGTTTGAGAAATTTGAATGGAACAGTGTAAATGATCCGTCACTGCCTTCAGCATATTGCACTCTGGCATGCCAGTGCATCTGCAGGCAGGCACCTGGCCATGATATCCCGCAGTGGCACGAGGGAAAAGAAAAGTCTCCTTCGAGCCGGATTTGAATCAGCGACCTAAGGATCGCCTTATTAACAACTACAGTCCTCCGCTCTACCAACTGAGCTATCGAAGGTGCTATGCTAAAGGGTTGGACTGAAAACTGACAAGTGCATTTAGGACAGACTCTCATGCACTCCTATGATTGTAGAGCGAGTACATCCGGCAAAAGCCTAGCCCTAGCCCCTGAACTTAATCCTATCTCCTTCCTTTCAGACGTAGCTGAAAACGGTGGCCCTGGTGGTCTAGTGGCTAGGATTCGGCGCTCTCACCGCTGCGGCCGGGTTCGATTCCCCGTCAGGGAAGTGTGTGCTTTCTTGCACACCAAGTCCACTACAAGACTCTGGAAGGTCCCCCCCCCACCCACATGCTGGGCTGTGTAGGTTGAAGGAATGTAAAGCGTCCTCCTTCTGCTACTTCCTTTTTTGCCAAACTTCTAAACGACACGTTGCTGCCTCATTCACCACCTCCACACACCCACACCAGCGTGGCTTTATGTTTTCAAGTCTGCAAGTCTTTTAGGGAGGCAAGATAAAGTTTGAGAAATTTGAATGGAACAATGTAAATGATCCGTCACTGCCTTCAGCATATTGCACTCTGGCATGCCAGTGCATCTGCAGGCAGGCACCTGGCCATGATATCCCGCAGTGGCACGAGGGAAAAGAAAAGTCTCCTTCGAGCCGGATTTGAACCAGCGACCTAAGGATCGCCTTATTAACAACTACAGTCCTCCGCTCTACCAACTGAGCTATCGAAGGTGCTATGCTAAAGGGTTGGACTGAAAACTGACAAGTGCGTTTAGGACAGACTCTCATGCACTCCTATGATTGCAGAGCGAGTACATCCGGCAAAAGCCTAGCCCTAGCCCCTGAACTTAATCCTATCTCCTTCCTTTCAGACGTAGCTGAAAACGGTGGCCCTGGTGGTCTAGTGGCTAGGATTCGGCGCTCTCACCGCTGCGGCCGGGTTCGATTCCTGGTCAGGGAAGTGTGTGCTTTCTTGCACACCAAGTCCACTACAAGACTCTGGAAGGTCCCCCCCCCACCCACATGCTGGGCTGTGTAGGTTGAAGGAATGTAAAGCGTCCTCCTTCTGCTACTTCCTTTTTTGCCAAATTTCTAAACGACACGTTGCTGCCTCATTCACCACCTCCACACACCCACACCAGCGTGGCTTTATGTTTTCAAGTCTGCAAGTCTTTTAGGGAGGCAAGATAAAGTTTGAGAAATTTGAATGGAACAATGTAAATGATCCGTCACTGCCTTCAGCATATTGCACTCTGGCATGCCAGTGCATCTGCAGGCAGGCACCTGGCCATGATATCCCGCAGTGGCACGAGGGAAAAGAAAAGTCTCCTTCGAGCCGGATTTGAACCAGCAACCTAAGGATCGCCTTATTAACAACTACAGTCCTCCGCTCTACCAACTGAGCTATCAAAGGTGCTATGCTAAAGGGTTGGACTGAAAACTGACAAGTGCATTTAGGACAGACTCTCATGCACTCCTATGATTGTAGAGCGAGTACATCCGGCAAAAGCCTAGCCCTAGCCCCTGAACTTAATCCTATCTCCTTCCTTTCAGACGTAGCTGAAAACGGTGGCCCTGGTGGTCTAGTGGCTAGGATTCGGCGCTCTCACCGCTGCGGCCGGGTTCGATTCCCGGTCAGGGAAGTGTGTGCTTTCTTGCACACCAAGTCCACTACAAGACTCTGGAAGGTCCCCCCCCCACCCACATGCTGGGCTGTGTAGGTTGAAGGAATGTAAAGCGTCCTCCTTCTGCTACTTCCTTTTTTGCCAAACTTCTAAACGACACGTTGCTGCCTCATTCACCACCTCCACACACCCACACCAGCGTGGCTTTATGTTTTCAAGTCTGCAAGTCTTTTAGGGAGGCAAGATAAAGTTTGAGAAATTTGAATGGAACAATGTAAATGATCCGTCACTGCCTTCAGCATATTGCACTCTGGCATGCCAGTGCATCTGGAGGCAGGCACCTGGCCATGATATCCCGCAGTGGCACGAGGGAAAAGAAAAGTCTCCATCGAGCCGGATTTGAACCAGCGACCTAAGGATCGCCTTATTAACAACTACAGTCCTCCGCTCTACCAACTGAGCTATCGAAGGTGCTATGCTAAAGGGTTGGACTGAAAACTGACAAGTGCGTTTAGGACAGACTCTCATGCACTCCTATGATTGCAGAGCGAGTACATCCGGCAAAAGCCTAGCCCTAGCCCCTGAACTTAATCCTATCTCCTTCCTTTCAGACGTAGCTGAAAACGGTGGCCCTGGTGGTCTAGTGGCTAGGATTCGGCGCTCTCACCGCTGCGGCCGGGTTCGATTCCTGGTCAGGGAAGTGTGTGCTTTCTTGCACACCAAGTCCACTACAAGACTCTGGAAGGTCCCCCCCCCACCCACATGCTGGGCTGTGTAGGTTGAAGGAATGTAAAGCGTCCTCCTTCTGCTACTTCCTTTTTTGCCAAATTTCTAAACGACACGTTGCTGCCTCATTCACCACCTCCACACACCCACACCAGCGTGGCTTTATGTTTTCAAGTCTGCAAGTCTTTTAGGGAGGCAAGATAAAGTTTGAGAAATTTGAATGGAACAATGTAAATGATCCGTCACTGCCTTCAGCATATTGCACTCTGGCATGCCAGTGCATCTGCAGGCAGGCACCTGGCCATGATATCCCGCAGTGGCACGAGGGAAAAGAAAAGTCTCCTTCGAGCCGGATTTGAACCAGCAACCTAAGGATCGCCTTATTAACAACTACAGTCCTCCGCTCTACCAACTGAGCTATCAAAGGTGCTAAGCTAAAAGGTTGGACTGAAAACTGACAAGTGCATTTAGGACAGACTCTCATGCACTCCTATGATTGTAGAGCGAGTACATCCGGCAAAAGCCTAGCCCTAGCCCCTGAACTTAATCCTATCTCCTTCCTTTCAGATGTAGCTGAAAACGGTGGCCCTGGTGGTCTAGTGGCTAGGATTCGGCGCTCTCACCGCTGCGGCCGGGTTCGATTCCCGGTCAGGGAAGTGTGTGCTTTCTTGCACACCAAGTCCACTACAAGACTCTGGAAGGTCCCCCCCCCACCCACATGCTGGGCTGTGTAGGTTGAAGGAATGTAAAGCGTCCTCCTTCTGCTACTTCCTTTTTTGCCAAACTTCTAAACGACACGTTGCTGCCTCATTCACCACCTCCACACACCCACACCAGCGTGGCTTTATGTTTTCAAGTCTGCAAGTCTTTTAGGGAGGCAAGATAAAGTTTGAGAAATTTGAATGGAACAATGTAAATGATCCGTCACTGCCTTCAGCATATTGCACTCTGGCATGCCAGTGCATCTGCAGGCAGGCACCTGGCCATGATATCCCGCAGTGGCACGAGGGAAAAGAAAAATCTCCTTCGAGCCGGATTTGAACCAGCGACCTAAGGATCACCTTATTAACAACTACAGTCCTCCGCTCTACCAACTGAGCTATCAAAGGTGCTATGCTAAAGGGTTGGACTGAAATCTGACAAGTGCGTTTAGGACAGACTCTCATGCACTCCTATGATTGCAGAGCGAGTACATCCGGCAAAAGCCTAGCCCTAGCCCCTGAACTTAATCCTATCTCCTTCCTTTCAGACGTAGCTGAAAACGGTGGCCCTGGTGGTCTAGTGGCTAGGATTCGGCGCTCTCACCGCTGCGGCCGGGTTCGATTCCCGGTCAGGGAAGTGTGTGCTTTCTTGCACACCAAGTCCACTACAAGACTCTGGAAGGTCCCCCCCCCACCCACATGCTGGGCTGTGTAGGTTGAAGGAATGTAAAGCGTCCTCCTTCTGCTACTTCCTTTTTTGCCAAACTTCTAAACGACACGTTGCTGCCTCATTCACCACCTCCACACACCCACACCAGCGTGGCTTTATGTTTTCAAGTCTGCAAGTCTTTTAGGGAGGCAAGATAAAGTTTGAGAAATTTGAATGGAACAATGTAAATGATCCGTCACTGCCTTCAGCATATTGCACTCTGGCATGCCAGTGCATCTGGAGGCAGGCACCTGGCCATGATATCCCGCAGTGGCACGAGGGAAAAGAAAGGTCTCCTTCGAGCCGGATTTGAACCAGCGACCTAAGGATCGCCTTATTAACAACTACAGTCCTCCGCTCTACCAACTGAGCTATCGAAGGTGCTATGCTAAAGGGTTGGACTGAAAACTGACAAGTGCGTTTAGGACAGACTCTCATGCACTCCTATGATTGCAGAGCGAGTACATCCGGCAAAAGCCTAGCCCTAGCCCCTGAACTTAATCCTATCTCCTTCCTTTCAGACGTAGCTGAAAACGGTGGCCCTGGTGGTCTAGTGGCTAGGATTCGGCGCTCTCACCGCTGCGGCGGGTTCGATTCCTGGTCAGGGAAGTGTGTGCTTTCTTGCACACCAAGTCCACTACAAGACTCTGGAAGGTCCCCCCCCCACCCACATGCTGGGCTGTGTAGGTTGAAGGAATGTAAAGCGTCCTCCTTCTGCTACTTCCTTTTTTGCCAAATTTCTAAACGACACGTTGCTGCCTCATTCACCACCTCCACACACCCACACCAGCGTGGCTTTATGTTTTCAAGTCTGCAAGTCTTTTAGGGAGGCAAGATAAAGTTTGAGAAATTTGAATGGAACAATGTAAATGATCCGTCACTGCCTTCAGCATATTGCACTCTGGCATGCCAGTGCATCTGCAGGCAGGCACCTGGCCATGATATCCCGCAGTGGCACGAGGGAAAAGAAAAGTCTCCTTCGAGCCGGATTTGAACCAGCAACCTAAGGATCGCCTTATTAACAACTACAGTCCTCCGCTCTACCAACTGAGCTATCAAAGGTGCTATGCTAAAGGGTTGGACTGAAAACTGACAAGTGCATTTAGGACAGACTCTCATGCACTCCTATGATTGTAGAGCGAGTACATCCGGCAAAAGCCTAGCCCTAGCCCCTGAACTTAATCCTATCTCCTTCCTTTCAGACGTAGCTGAAAACGGTGGCCCTGGTGGTCTAGTGGCTAGGATTCGGCGCTCTCACCGCTGCGGCCGGGTTCGATTCCCGGTCAGGGAAGTGTGTGCTTTCTTGCACACCAAGTCCACTACAAGACTCTGGAAGGTCCCCCCCCCACCCACATGCTGGGCTGTGTAGGTTGAAGGAATGTAAAGCGTCCTCCTTCTGCTACTTCCTTTTTTGCCAAACTTCTAAACGACACGTTGCTGCCTCATTCACCACCTCCACACACCCACACCAGCGTGGCTTTATGTTTTCAAGTCTGCAAGTCTTTTAGGGAGGCAAGATAAAGTTTGAGAAATTTGAATGGAACAATGTAAATGATCCGTCACTGCCTTCAGCATATTGCACTCTGGCATGCCAGTGCATCTGCAGGCAGGCACCTGGCCATGATATCCCGCAGTGGCACGAGGGAAAAGAAAAGTCTCCTTCGAGCCGGATTTGAACCAGCGACCTAAGGATCGCCTTATTAACAACTACAGTCCTCCGCTCTACCAACTGAGCTATCAAAGGTGCTATGCTAAAGGGTTGGACTGAAATCTGACAAGTGCGTTTAGGACAGACTCTCATGCACTCCTATGATTGCAGAGCGAGTACATCCGGCAAAAGCCTAGCCCTAGCCCCTGAACTTAATCCTATCTCCTTCCTTTCAGACGTAGCTGAAAACGGTGGCCCTGGTGGTCTAGTGGCTAGGATTCGGCGCTCTCACCGCTGCGGCCGGGTTCGATTCCCGGTCAGGGAAGTGTGTGCTTTCTTGCACACCAAGTCCACTACAAGACTCTGGAAGGTCCCCCCCCCACCCACATGCTGGGCTGTGTAGGTTGAAGGAATGTAAAGCGTCCTCCTTCTGCTACTTCCTTTTTTGCCAAACTTCTAAACGACACGTTGCTGCCTCATTCACCACCTCCACACACCCACACCAGCGTGGCTTTATGTTTTCAAGTCTGCAAGTCTTTTAGGGAGGCAAGATAAAGTTTGAGAAATTTGAATGGAACAATGTAAATGATCCGTCACTGCCTTCAGCATATTGCACTCTGGCATGCCAGTGCATCTGGAGGCAGGCACCTGACCATGATATCCCGCAGTGGCACGAGGGAAAAGAAAGGTCTCCTTCGAGCCGGATTTGAACCAGCGACCTAAGGATCGCCTTTTTAACAACTACAGTCCTCCGCTCTACCAACTGAGCTATCGAAGGTGCTATGCTAAAGGGTTGGACTGAAAACTGACAAGTGCGTTTAGGACAGACTCTCATGCACTCCTATGATTGCAGAGCGAGTACATCCGGCAAAAGCCTAGCCCTAGCCCCTGAACTTAATCCTATCTCCTTCCTTTCAGACGTAGCTGAAAACGGTGGCCCTGGTGGTCTAGTGGCTAGGATTCGGCGCTCTCACCGCTGCGGCGGGTTCGATTCCTGGTCAGGGAAGTGTGTGCTTTCTTGCACACCAAGTCCACTACAAGACTCTGGAAGGTCCCCCCCCCACCCACATGCTGGGCTGTGTAGGTTGAAGGAATGTAAAGCGTCCTCCTTCTGCTACTTCCTTTTTTGCCAAATTTCTAAACGACACGTTGCTGCCTCATTCACCACCTCCACACACCCACACCAGCGTGGCTTTATGTTTTCAAGTCTGCAAGTCTTTTAGGGAGGCAAGATAAAGTTTGAGAAATTTGAATGGAACAATGTAAATGATCCGTCACTGCCTTCAGCATATTGCACTCTGGCATGCCAGTGCATCTGCAGGCAGGCACCTGGCCATGATATCCCGCAGTGGCACGAGGGAAAAGAAAAGTCTCCTTCGAGCCGGATTTGAACCAGCAACCTAAGGATCGCCTTATTAACAACTACAGTCCTCCGCTCTACCAACTGAGCTATCAAAGGTGCTATGCTAAAGGGTTGGACTGAAAACTGACAAGTGCATTTAGGACAGACTCTCATGCACTCCTATGATTGTAGAGCGAGTACATCCGGCAAAAGCCTAGCCCTAGCCCCTGAACTTAATCCTATCTCCTTCCTTTCAGACGTAGCTGAAAACGGTGGCCCTGGTGGTCTAGTGGCTAGGATTCGGCGCTCTCACCGCTGCGGCCGGGTTCGATTCCCGGTCAGGGAAGTGTGTGCTTTCTTGCACACCAAGTCCACTACAAGACTCTGGAAGGTCCCCCCCCCACCCACATGCTGGGCTGTGTAGGTTGAAGGAATGTAAAGCGTCCTCCTTCTGCTACTTCCTTTTTTGCCAAACTTCTAAACGACACGTTGCTGCCTCATTCACCACCTCCACACACCCACACCAGCGTGGCTTTATGTTTTCAAGTCTGCAAGTCTTTTAGGGAGGCAAGATAAAGTTTGAGAAATTTGAATGGAACAATGTAAATGATCCGTCACTGCCTTCAGCATATTGCACTCTGGCATGCCAGTGCATCTGCAGGCAGGCACCTGGCCATGATATCCCGCAGTGGCACGAGGGAAAAGAAAAGTCTCCTTCGAGCCGGATTTGAACCAACGACCTAAGGATCGCCTTATTAACAACTACAGTCCTCCGCTCTACCAACTGAGCTATCGAAGGTGCTATGCTAAGGGATTGGACTGAAAACTGACAAGTGCGTTTAGGACAGACTCTCATGCACTCCTATGATTGTAGAGCGAGTACATCCGGCAAAAGCCTAGCCCTAGCCCCTGAACTTAATCCTATCTCCTTCCTTTCAGACGTAGCTGAAAACGGTGGCCTTGGTGGTCTAGTGGCTAGGATTCGGCGCTCTCACCGCTGCGGCCGGGTTTGATTCCCGGTCAGGGAAGTGTGTGCTTTCTTGCACACCAAGTCCACTACAAGACTCTGGAAAGTCCCCCCCCCCAACCAGATGCTGGGCTGTGTAGGTTGAAGGAATGTAAAGCGTCCTCCTTCTGCTACTTCCTTTTTTGCCAAACTTCTAAACGACACGTTGCTGCCTCATTCACCACCTACACACACCCACACCAGCATGGCTTTATGTTTTCAAGTCTGCAAGTCTTTTAGGGAGGCAAGATAAAGTTTGAGAAATTTGAATGGAACAGTGTAAATGATCCGTCACTGCCTTCAGCATATTGCACTCTGGCATGCCAGAGCATCTGCAGGCAGGCACCTGGCCATGATATCCCGCAGTGGCACGAGGGAAAAGAAAAGTCTCCTTTGAGCCGGATTTGAATCAGCGACCTAAGGATCGCCTTATTAACAACTACAGTCCTCCGCTCTACCAACTGAGCTGTCGAAGGTGCTATGCTAAAGGGTTGGACTGAAAACTGACAAGTGCATTTAGGACAGACTCTCATGCACTCCTATGATTGTAGAGCGAGTACATCCGGCAAAAGCCTAGCCCTAGCCCCTGAACTTAATCCTATCTCCTTCCTTTCAGACGTAGCTGAAAACGGTGGCCCTGGTGGTCTAGTGGCTAGGATTCGGCGCTCTCACCGCTGCGGCCGGGTTCGATTCCCGGTCAGGGAAGTGTGTGCTTTCTTGCACACCAAGTCCACTACAAGACTCTGGAAGGTCCCCCCCCCACCCACATGCTGGGCTGTGTAGGTTGAAGGAATGTAAAGCGTCCTCCTTCTGCTACTTCCTTTTTTGCCAAACTTCTAAACGACACGTTGCTGCCTCATTCACCACCTCCACATACCCACACCAGCGTGGCTTTATGTTTTCAAGTCTGCAAGTCTTTTAGGGAGGCAAGATAAAGTTTGAGAAATTTGAATGGAACAATGTAAATGATCCGTCACTGCCTTCAGCATATTGCACTCTGGCATGCCAGTGCATCTGGAGGCAGGCACCTGGCCATGATATCCCGCAGTGGCACGAGGGAAAAGAAAAGTCTCCTTCGAGCCGGATTTGAACCAGCGACCTAAGGATCGCCTTATTAACAACTACAGTCCTCCGCTCTACCAACTGAGCTATCGAAGGTGCTATGCTAAAGGGTTGGACTGAAAACTGACAAGTGCGTTTAGGACAGACTCTCATGCACTCCTATGATTGCAGAGCGAGTACATCCGGCAAAAGCCTAGCCCTAGCCCCTGAACTTAATCCTATCTCCTTCCTTTCAGACGTAGCTGAAAACGGTGGCCCTGGTGGTCTAGTGGCTAGGATTCGGCGCTCTCACCGCTGCGGCCGGGTTCGATTCCTGGTCAGGGAAGTGTGTGCTTTCTTGCACACCAAGTCCACTACAAGACTCTGGAAGGCCCCCCCCCACCCACATGCTGGGCTGTGTAGGTTGAAGGAATGTAAAGCGTCCTCCTTCTGCTACTTCCTTTTTTGCCAAACTTCTAAACGACACGTTGCTGCCTCATTCACCACCTCCACACACCCACACCAGCATGGCTTTATGTTTTCAAGTCTGCAAGTCTTTTAGGGAGGCAAGATAAAGTTTGAGAAATTTGAATGGAACAGTGTAAATGATCCGTCACTGCCTTCAGCATATTGCACTCTGGCATGCCAGTGCATCTGCAGGCAGGCACCTGGCCATGATATCCCGCAGTGGCACGAGGGAAAAGAAAAGTCTCCTTCGAGCCGGATTTGAACCAGCAACCTAAGGATCGCCTTATTAACAACTACAGTCCTCCGCTCTACCAACTGAGCTATCAAAGGTGCTAAGCTAAAGGGTTGGACTGAAAACTGACAAGTGCATTTAGGACAGACTCTCATGCACTCCTATGATTGTAGAGCGAGTACATCCGGCAAAAGCCTAGCCCTAGCCCCTGAACTTAATCCTATCTCCTTCCTTTCAGACGTAGCTGAAAACGGTGGCCCTGGTGGTCTAGTGGCTAGGATTCGGCGCTCTCACCGCTGCGGCCGGGTTCGATTCCCGGTCAGGGAAGTGTGTGCTTTCTTGCACACCAAGTCCACTACAAGACTCTGGAAGGTCCCCCCCCCACCCACATGCTGGGCTGTGTAGGTTGAAGGAATGTAAAGCGTCCTCCTTCTGCTACTTCCTTTTTTGCCAAACTTCTAAACGACACGTTGCTGCCTCATTCACCACCTCCACACACCCACACCAGCGTGGCTTTATGTTTTCAAGTCTGCAAGTCTTTTAGGGAGGCAAGATAAAGTTTGAGAAATTTGAATGGAACAATGTAAATGATCCGTCACTGCCTTCAGCATATTGCACTCTGGCATGCCAGTGCATCTGCAGGCAGGCACCTGGCCATGATATCCCGCAGTGGCACGAGGGAAAAGAAAAGTCTCCTTCAAGCCGGATTTGAACCAGCGACCTAAGGATCGCCTTATTAACAACTACAGTCCTCCGCTCTACCAACTGAGCTATCAAAGGTGCTATGCTAAAGGGTTGGACTGAAATCTGACAAGTGCGTTTAGGACAGACTCTCATGCACTCCTATGATTGCAGAGCGAGTACATCCGGCAAAAGCCTAGCCCTAGCCCCTGAACTTAATCCTATCTCCTTCCTTTCAGACGTAGCTGAAAACGGTGGCCCTGGTGGTCTAGTGGCTAGGATTCGGCGCTCTCACCGCTGCGGCCGGGTTCGATTCCCGGTCAGGGAAGTGTGTGCTTTCTTGCACACCAAGTCCACTACAAGACTCTGGAAGGTCCCCCCCCCACCCACATGCTGGGCTGTGTAGGTTGAAGGAATGTAAAGCGTCCTCCTTCTGCTACTTCCTTTTTTGCCAAACTTCTAAACGACACGTTGCTGCCTCATTCACCACCTCCACACACCCACACCAGCGTGGCTTTATGTTTTCAAGTCTGCAAGTCTTTTAGGGAGGCAAGATAAAGTTTGAGAAATTTGAATGGAACAATGTAAATGATCCGTCACTGCCTTCAGCATATTGCACTCTGGCATGCCAGTGCATCTGGAGGCAGGCACCTGACCATGATATCCCGCAGTGGCACGAGGGAAAAGAAAGGTCTCCTTCGAGCCGGATTTGAACCAGCGACCTAAGGATCGCCTTATTAACAACTACAGTCCTCCGCTCTACCAACTGAGCTATCGAAGGTGCTATGCTAAAGGGTTGGACTGAAAACTGACAAGTGCGTTTAGGACAGACTCTCATGCACTCCTATGATTGCAGAGCGAGTACATCCGGCAAAAGCCTAGCCCTAGCCCCTGAACTTAATCCTATCTCCTTCCTTTCAGACGTAGCTGAAAACGGTGGCCCTGGTGGTCTAGTGGCTAGGATTCGGCGCTCTCACCGCTGCGGCGGGTTCGATTCCTGGTCAGGGAAGTGTGTGCTTTCTTGCACACCAAGTCCACTACAAGACTCTGGAAGGTCCCCCCCCCACCCACATGCTGGGCTGTGTAGGTTGAAGGAATGTAAAGCGTCCTCCTTCTGCTACTTCCTTTTTTGCCAAATTTCTAAACGACACGTTGCTGCCTCATTCACCACCTCCACACACCCACACCAGCGTGGCTTTATGTTTTCAAGTCTGCAAGTCTTTTAGGGAGGCAAGATAAAGTTTGAGAAATTTGAATGGAACAATGTAAATGATCCGTCACTGCCTTCAGCATATTGCACTCTGGCATGCCAGTGCATCTGCAGGCAGGCACCTGGCCATGATATCCCGCAGTGGCACGAGGGAAAAGAAAAGTCTCCTTCGAGCCGGATTTGAACCAGCAACCTAAGGATCGCCTTATTAACAACTACAGTCCTCCGCTCTACCAACTGAGCTATCAAAGGTGCTATGCTAAAGGGTTGGACTGAAAACTGACAAGTGCATTTAGGACAGACTCTCATGCACTCCTATGATTGTAGAGCGAGTACATCCGGCAAAAGCCTAGCCCTAGCCCCTGAACTTAATCCTATCTCCTTCCTTTCAGACGTAGCTGAAAACGGTGGCCCTGGTGGTCTAGTGGCTAGGATTCGGCGCTCTCACCGCTGCGGCCGGGTTCGATTCCCGGTCAGGGAAGTGTGTGCTTTCTTGCACACCAAGTCCACTACAAGACTCTGGAAGGTCCCCCCCCCACCCACATGCTGGGCTGTGTAGGTTGAAGGAATGTAAAGCGTCCTCCTTCTGCTACTTCCTTTTTTGCCAAACTTCTAAACGACACGTTGCTGCCTCATTCACCACCTCCACACACCCACACCAGCGTGGCTTTATGTTTTCAAGTCTGCAAGTCTTTTAGGGAGGCAAGATAAAGTTTGAGAAATTTGAATGGAACAATGTAAATGATCCGTCACTGCCTTCAGCATATTGCACTCTGGCATGCCAGTGCATCTGCAGGCAGGCACCTGGCCATGATATCCCGCAGTGGCACGAGGGAAAAGAAAAGTCTCCTTCGAGCCGGATTTGAACCAACGACCTAAGGATCGCCTTATTAACAACTACAGTCCTCCGCTCTACCAACTGAGCTATCGAAGGTGCTATGCTAAGGGATTGGACTGAAAACTGACAAGTGCGTTTAGGACAGACTCTCATGCACTCCTATGATTGTAGAGCGAGTACATCCGGCAAAAGCCTAGCCCTAGCCCCTGAACTTAATCCTATCTCCTTCCTTTCAGACGTAGCTGAAAACGGTGGCCTTGGTGGTCTAGTGGCTAGGATTCGGCGCTCTCACCGCTGCGGCCGGGTTTGATTCCCGGTCAGGGAAGTGTGTGCTTTCTTGCACACCAAGTCCACTACAAGACTCTGGAAAGTCCCCCCCCCCAACCAGATGCTGGGCTGTGTAGGTTGAAGGAATGTAAAGCGTCCTCCTTCTGCTACTTCCTTTTTTGCCAAACTTCTAAACGACACGTTGCTGCCTCATTCACCACCTACACACACCCACACCAGCATGGCTTTATGTTTTCAAGTCTGCAAGTCTTTTAGGGAGGCAAGATAAAGTTTGAGAAATTTGAATGGAACAGTGTAAATGATCCGTCACTGCCTTCAGCATATTGCACTCTGGCATGCCAGAGCATCTGCAGGCAGGCACCTGGCCATGATATCCCGCAGTGGCACGAGGGAAAAGAAAAGTCTCCTTTGAGCCGGATTTGAATCAGCGACCTAAGGATCGCCTTATTAACAACTACAGTCCTCCGCTCTACCAACTGAGCTGTCGAAGGTGCTATGCTAAAGGGTTGGACTGAAAACTGACAAGTGCATTTAGGACAGACTCTCATGCACTCCTATGATTGTAGAGCGAGTACATCCGGCAAAAGCCTAGCCCTAGCCCCTGAACTTAATCCTATCTCCTTCCTTTCAGACGTAGCTGAAAACGGTGGCCCTGGTGGTCTAGTGGCTAGGATTCGGCGCTCTCACCGCTGCGGCCGGGTTCGATTCCTGGTCAGGAAAGTGTGTGCTTTCTTGCACACCAAGTCCACTACAAGACTCTGGAAGGCCCCCCCCCACCCACATGCTGGGCTGTGTAGGTTGAAGGAATGTAAAGCGTCCTCCTTCTGCTACTTCCTTTTTTGCCAAACTTCTAAACGACACGTTGCTGCCTCATTCACCACCTCCACACACCCACACCAGCGTGGCTTTATGTTTTCAAGTCTGCAAGTCTTTTAGGGAGGCAAGATAAAGTTTGAGAAATTTGAATGGAACAATGTAAATGATCCGTCACTGCCTTCAGCATATTGCACTCTGGCATGCCAGTGCATCTGCAGGCAGGCACCTGGCCATGATATCCCGCAGTGGCACGAGGGAAAAGAAAAGTCTCCTTCGAGCCGGATTTGAACCAACGACCTAAGGATCGCCTTATTAACAACTACAGTCCTCCGCTCTACCAACTGAGCTATCGAAGGTGCTATGCTAAGGGATTGGACTGAAAACTGACAAGTGCGTTTAGGACAGACTCTCATGCACTCCTATGATTGTAGAGCGAGTACATCCGGCAAAAGCCTAGCCCTAGCCCCTGAACTTAATCCTATCTCCTTCCTTTCAGACGTAGCTGAAAACGGTGGCCTTGGTGGTCTAGTGGCTAGGATTCGGCGCTCTCACCGCTGCGGCCGGGTTCGATTCCCGGTCAGGGAAGTGTGTGCTTTCTTGCACACCAAGTCCACTACAAGACTCTGGAAAGTCCCCCCCCCCAACCAGATGCTGGGCTGTGTAGGTTGAAGGAATGTAAAGCGTCCTCCTTCTGCTACTTCCTTTTTTGCCAAACTTCTAAACGACACGTTGCTGCCTCATTCACCACCTCCACACACCCACACCAGCGTGGCTTTATGTTTTCAAGTCTGCAAGTCTTTTAGGGAGGCAAGATAAAGTTTGAGAAATTTGAATGGAACAATGTAAATGATCCGTCACTGCCTTCAGCATATTGCACTCTGGCATGCCAGTGCATCTGGAGGCAGGCACCTGACCATGATATCCCGCAGTGGCACGAGGGAAAAGAAAGGTCTCCTTCGAGTCGGATTTGAACCAGCGACCTAAGGATCGCCTTATTAACAACTACAGTCCTCCGCTCTACCAACTGAGCTATCGAAGGTGCTATGCTAAAGGGTTGGACTGAAAACTGACAAGTGCGTTTAGGACAGACTCTCATGCACTCCTATGATTGCAGAGCGAGTACATCCGGCAAAAGCCTAGCCCTAGCCCCTGAACTTAATCCTATCTCCTTCCTTTCAGACGTAGCTGAAAACGGTGGCCCTGGTGGTCTAGTGGCTAGGATTCGGCGCTCTCACCGCTGCGGCGGGTTCGATTCCTGGTCAGGGAAGTGTGTGCTTTCTTGCACACCAAGTCCACTACAAGACTCTGGAAGGTCCCCCCCCCACCCACATGCTGGGCTGTGTAGGTTGAAGGAATGTAAAGCGTCCTCCTTCTGCTACTTCCTTTTTTGCCAAATTTCTAAACGACACGTTGCTGCCTCATTCACCACCTCCACACACCCACACCAGCGTGGCTTTATGTTTTCAAGTCTGCAAGTCTTTTAGGGAGGCAAGATAAAGTTTGAGAAATTTGAATGGAACAATGTAAATGATCCGTCACTGCCTTCAGCATATTGCACTCTGGCATGCCAGTGCATCTGCAGGCAGGCACCTGGCCATGATATCCCGCAGTGGCACGAGGGAAAAGAAAAGTCTCCTTCGAGCCGGATTTGAACCAGCAACCTAAGGATCGCCTTATTAACAACTACAGTCCTCCGCTCTACCAACTGAGCTATCAAAGGTGCTATGCTAAAGGGTTGGACTGAAAACTGACAAGTGCATTTAGGACAGACTCTCATGCACTCCTATGATTGTAGAGCGAGTACATCCGGCAAAAGCCTAGCCCTAGCCCCTGAACTTAATCCTATCTCCTTCCTTTCAGACGTAGCTGAAAACGGTGGCCCTGGTGGTCTAGTGGCTAGGATTCGGCGCTCTCACCGCTGCGGCCGGGTTCGATTCCCGGTCAGGGAAGTGTGTGCTTTCTTGCACACCAAGTCCACTACAAGACTCTGGAAGGTCCCCCCCCCACCCACATGCTGGGCTGTGTAGGTTGAAGGAATGTAAAGCGTCCTCCTTCTGCTACTTCCTTTTTTGCCAAACTTCTAAACGACACGTTGCTGCCTCATTCACCACCTCCACACACCCACACCAGCGTGGCTTTATGTTTTCAAGTCTGCAAGTCTTTTAGGGAGGCAAGATAAAGTTTGAGAAATTTGAATGGAACAATGTAAATGATCCGTCACTGCCTTCAGCATATTGCACTCTGGCATGCCAGTGCATCTGCAGGCAGGCACCTGGCCATGATATCCCGCAGTGGCACGAGGGAAAAGAAAAGTCTCCTTCGAGCCGGATTTGAACCAACGACCTAAGGATCGCCTTATTAACAACTACAGTCCTCCGCTCTACCAACTGAGCTATCGAAGGTGCTATGCTAAGGGATTGGACTGAAAACTGACAAGTGCGTTTAGGACAGACTCTCATGCACTCCTATGATTGTAGAGCGAGTACATCCGGCAAAAGCCTAGCCCTAGCCCCTGAACTTAATCCTATCTCCTTCCTTTCAGACGTAGCTGAAAACGGTGGCCTTGGTGGTCTAGTGGCTAGGATTCGGCGCTCTCACCGCTGCGGCCGGGTTTGATTCCCGGTCAGGGAAGTGTGTGCTTTCTTGCACACCAAGTCCACTACAAGACTCTGGAAAGTCCCCCCCCCCAACCAGATGCTGGGCTGTGTAGGTTGAAGGAATGTAAAGCGTCCTCCTTCTGCTACTTCCTTTTTTGCCAAACTTCTAAACGACACGTTGCTGCCTCATTCACCACCTACACACACCCACACCAGCATGGCTTTATGTTTTCAAGTCTGCAAGTCTTTTAGGGAGGCAAGATAAAGTTTGAGAAATTTGAATGGAACAGTGTAAATGATCCGTCACTGCCTTCAGCATATTGCACTCTGGCATGCCAGAGCATCTGCAGGCAGGCACCTGGCCATGATATCCCGCAGTGGCACGAGGGAAAAGAAAAGTCTCCTTTGAGCCGGATTTGAATCAGCGACCTAAGGATCGCCTTATTAACAACTACAGTCCTCCGCTCTACCAACTGAGCTGTCGAAGGTGCTATGCTAAAGGGTTGGACTGAAAACTGACAAGTGCATTTAGGACAGACTCTCATGCACTCCTATGATTGTAGAGCGAGTACATCCGGCAAAAGCCTAGCCCTAGCCCCTGAACTTAATCCTATCTCCTTCCTTTCAGACGTAGCTGAAAACGGTGGCCCTGGTGGTCTAGTGGCTAGGATTCGGCGCTCTCACCGCTGCGGCCGGGTTCGATTCCCGGTCAGGGAAGTGTGTGCTTCCTTGCACACCAAGTCCACTACAAGACTCTGGAAGGTCCCCCCCCCACCCACATGCTGGGCTGTGTAGGTTGAAGGAATGTAAAGCGTCCTCCTTCTGCTACTTCCTTTTTTGCCAAACTTCTAAACGACACGTTGCTGCCTCATTCACCACCTCCACACACCCACACCAGCGTGGCTTTATGTTTTCAAGTCTGCAAGTCTTTTAGGGAGGCAAGATAAAGTTTGAGAAATTTGAATGGAACAATGTAAATGATCCGTCACTGCCTTCAGCATATTGCACTCTGGCATGCCAGTGCATCTGGAGGCAGGCACCTGGCCATGATATCCCGCAGTGGCACGAGGGAAAAGAAAAGTCTCCTTCGAGCCGGATTTGAACCAGCGACCTAAGGATCGCCTTATTAACAACTACAGTCCTCCGCTCTACCAACTGAGCTATCGAAGGTGCTATGCTAAAGGGTTGGACTGAAAACTGACAAGTGCGTTTAGGACAGACTCTCATGCACTCCTATGATTGCAGAGCGAGTACATCCGGCAAAAGCCTAGCCCTAGCCCCTGAACTTAATCCTATCTCCTTCCTTTCAGACGTAGCTGAAAACGGTGGCCCTGGTGGTCTAGTGGCTAGGATTCGGCGCTCTCACCGCTGCGGCCGGGTTCGATTCCTGGTCAGGGAAGTGTGTGCTTTCTTGCACACCAAGTCCACTACAAGACTCTGGAAGGCCCCCCCCCACCCACATGCTGGGCTGTGTAGGTTGAAGGAATGTAAAGCGTCCTCCTTCTGCTACTTCCTTTTTTGCCAAACTTCTAAACGACACGTTGCTGCCTCATTCACCACCTCCACACACCCACACCAGCGTGGCTTTATGTTTTCAAGTCTGCAAGTCTTTTAGGGAGGCAAGATAAAGTTTGAGAAATTTGAATGGAACAATGTAAATGATCCGTCACTGCCTTCAGCATATTGCACTCTGGCATGCCAGTGCATCTGCAGGCAGGCACCTGGCCATGATATCCCGCAGTGGCACGAGGGAAAAGAAAAGTCTCCTTCGAGCCGGATTTGAACCAACGACCTAAGGATCGCCTTATTAACAACTACAGTCCTCCGCTCTACCAACTGAGCTATCGAAGGTGCTATGCTAAGGGATTGGACTGAAAACTGACAAGTGCGTTTAGGACAGACTCTCATGCACTCCTATGATTGTAGAGCGAGTACATCCGGCAAAAGCCTAGCCCTAGCCCCTGAACTTAATCCTATCTCCTTCCTTTCAGACGTAGCTGAAAACGGTGGCCTTGGTGGTCTAGTGGCTAGGATTCGGCGCTCTCACCGCTGCGGCCGGGTTCGATTCCCGGTCAGGGAAGTGTGTGCTTTCTTGCACACCAAGTCCACTACAAGACTCTGGAAAGTCCCCCCCCCCAACCAGATGCTGGGCTGTGTAGGTTGAAGGAATGTAAAGCGTCCTCCTTCTGCTACTTCCTTTTTTGCCAAACTTCTAAACGACACGTTGCTGCCTCATTCACCACCTCCACACACCCACACCAGCATGGCTTTATGTTTTCAAGTCTGCAAGTCTTTTAGGGAGGCAAGATAAAGTTTGAGAAATTTGAATGGAACAGTGTAAATGATCCGTCACTGCCTTCAGCATATTGCACTCTGGCATGCCAGAGCATCTGCAGGCAGGCACCTGGCCATGATATCCCGCAGTGGCACGAGGGAAAAGAAAAGTCTCCTTTGAGCCGGATTTGAATCAGCGACCTAAGGATCGCCTTATTAACAACTACAGTCCTCCGCTCTACCAACTGAGCTATCGAAGGTGCTATGCTAAAGGGTTGGACTGAAAACTGACAAGTGCATTTAGGACAGACTCTCATGCACTCCTATGATTGTAGAGCGAGTACATCCGGCAAAAGCCTAGCCCTAGCCCCTGAACTTAATCCTATCTCCTTCCTTTCAGACGTAGCTGAAAACGGTGGCCCTGGTGGTCTAGTGGCTAGGATTCGGCGCTCTCACCGCTGCGGCCGGGTTCGATTCCTGGTCAGGGAAGTGTGTGCTTTCTTGCACACCAAGTCCACTACAAGACTCTGGAAGGTCCCCCCCCACCCACATGCTGGGCTGTGTAGGTTGAAGGAATGTAAAGCGTCCTCCTTCTGCTACTTCCTTTTTTGCCAAATTTCTAAACGACACGTTGCTGCCTCATTCACCACCTCCACACACCCACACCAGCGTGGCTTTATGTTTTCAAGTCTGCAAGTCTTTTAGGGAGGCAAGATAAAGTTTGAGAAATTTGAATGGAACAATGTAAATGATCCGTCACTGCCTTCAGCATATTGCACTCTGGCATGCCAGTGCATCTGCAGGCAGGCACCTGGCCATGATATCCCGCAGTGGCACGAGGGAAAAGAAAAGTCTCCTTCAAGCCAGATTTGAACCAGCAACCTAAGGATCGCCTTATTAACAACTACAGTCCTCCGCTCTACCAACTGAGCTATCAAAGGTGCTATGCTAAAGGGTTGGACTGAAAACTGACAAGTGCATTTAGGACAGACTCTCATGCACTCCTATGATTGTAGAGCGAGTACATCCGGCAAAAGCCTAGCCCTAGCCCCTGAACTTAATCCTATCTCCTTCCTTTCAGACGTAGCTGAAAACGGTGGCCCTGGTGGTCTAGTGGCTAGGATTCGGCGCTCTCACCGCTGCGGCCGGGTTCGATTCCCGGTCAGGGAAGTGTGTGCTTTCTTGCACACCAAGTCCACTACAAGACTCTGGAAGGTCCCCCCCCCACCCACATGCTGGGCTGTGTAGGTTGAAGGAATGTAAAGCGTCCTCCTTCTGCTACTTCCTTTTTTGCCAAACTTCTAAACGACACGTTGCTGCCTCATTCACCACCTCCACACACCCACACCAGCGTGGCTTTATGTTTTCAAGTCTGCAAGTCTTTTAGGGAGGCAAGATAAAGTTTGAGAAATTTGAATGGAACAATGTAAATGATCCGTCACTGCCTTCAGCATATTGCACTCTGGCATGCCAGTGCATCTGGAGGCAGGCACCTGGCCATGATATCCCGCAGTGGCACGAGGGAAAAGAAAAGTCTCCTTCGAGCCGGATTTGAACCAACGACCTAAGGATCGCCTTATTAACAACTACAGTCCTCCGCTCTACCAACTGAGCTATCGAAGGTGCTATGCTAAGGGATTGGACTGAAAACAGACAAGTGCGTTTAGGACAGACACTCATGCACTCCTATGATTGTAGAGCGAGTACATCCGGCAAAAGCCTAGCCCTAGCCCCTGAACTTAATCCTATCTCCTTCCTTTCAGACGTAGCTGAAAACGGTGGCCTTGGTGGTCTAGTGGCTAGGATTCGGCGCTCTCACCGCTGCGGCCGGGTTCGATTCCCGGTCAGGGAAGTGTGTGCTTTCTTGCACACCAAGTCCACTACAAGACTCTGGAAAGTCCCCCCCCCAACCAGATGCTGGGCTGTGTAGGTTGAAGGAATGTAAAGCGTCCTCCTTCTGCTACTCCCTTTTTTGCCAAACTTCTAAACGACACGTTGCTGCCTCATTCACCACCTCCACACACCCACACCAGCGTGGCTTTATGTTTTCAAGTCTGCAAGTCTTTTAGGGAGGCAAGATAAAGTTTGAGAAATTTGAATGGAACAATGTAAATGATCCGTCACTGCCTTCAGCATATTGCACTCTGGCATGCCAGTGCATCTGCAGGCAGGCACCTGGCCATGATATCCCGCAGTGGCACGAGGGAAAAGAAAAGTCTCCTTCAAGCCGGATTTGAACCAGCGACCTAAGGATCGCCTTATTAACAACTACAGTCCTCCGCTCTACCAACTGAGCTATCGAAGGTGCTATGCTAAAGGGTTGGACTGAAAACTGACAAGTGCGTTTAGGACAGACTCTCATGCACTCCTATGATTGCAGAGCGAGTACATCCGGCAAAAGCCTAGCCCTAGCCCCTGAACTTAATCCTATCTCCTTCCTTTCAGACGTAGCTGAAAACGGCGGCCCTGGTGGTCTAGTGGCTAGGATTCGGCGCTCTCACCGCTGCGGCCGGGTTCGATTCCCGGTCAGGGAAGTGTGTGCTTTCTTGCACACCAAGTCCACTACAAGACTCTGGAAGGTCCCCCCCCCACCCACATGCTGGGCTGTGTAGGTTGAAGGAATGTAAAGCGTCCTCCTTCTGCTGCTTCCTTTTTTGCCAAACTTCTAAACGACACGTTGCTGCCTCATTCACCACCTCCACACACCCACACCAGCATGGCTTTATGTTTTCAAGTCTGCAAGTCTTTTAGGGAGGCAAGATAAAGTTTGAGAAATTTGAATGGAACAATGTAAATGATCCGTCACTGCCTTCAGCATATTGCACTCTGGCATGCCAGTGCATCTGCAGGCAGGCACCTGGCCATGATATCCCGCAGTGGCACGAGGGAAAAGAAAAGTCTCCTTCAAGCCAGATTTGAACCAGCAACCTAAGGATCGCCTTATTAACAACTACAGTCCTCCGCTCTACCAACTGAGCTATCAAAGGTGCTATGCTAAAGGGTTGGACTGAAAACTGACAAGTGCATTTAGGACAGACTCTCATGCACTCCTATGATTGTAGAGCGAGTACATCCGGCAAAAGCCTAGCCCTAGCCCCTGAACTTAATCCTATCTCCTTCCTTTCAGACGTAGCTGAAAACGGTGGCCCTGGTGGTCTAGTGGCTAGGATTCGGCGCTCTCACCGCTGCGGCCGGGTTCGATTCCCGGTCAGGGAAGTGTGTGCTTTCTTGCACACCAAGTCCACTACAAGACTCTGGAAGGTCCCCCCCCCACCCACATGCTGGGCTGTGTAGGTTGAAGGAATGTAAAGCGTCCTCCTTCTGCTACTTCCTTTTTTGCCAAACTTCTAAACGACACGTTGCTGCCTCATTCACCACCTCCACACACCCACACCAGCGTGGCTTTATGTTTTCAAGTCTGCAAGTCTTTTAGGGAGGCAAGATAAAGTTTGAGAAATTTGAATGGAACAATGTAAATGATCCGTCACTGCCTTCAGCATATTGCACTCTGGCATGCCAGTGCATCTGCAGGCAGGCACCTGGCCATGATATCCCGCAGTGGCACGAGGGAAAAGAAAAGTCTCCTTCGAGCCGGATTTGAACCAACGACCTAAGGATCGCCTTATTAACAACTACAGTCCTCCGCTCTACCAACTGAGCTATCGAAGGTGCTATGCTAAGGGATTGGACTGAAAACTGACAAGTGCGTTTAGGACAGACTCTCATGCACTCCTATGATTGTAGAGCGAGTACATCCGGCAAAAGCCTAGCCCTAGCCCCTGAACTTAATCCTATCTCCTTCCTTTCAGACGTAGCTGAAAACGGTGGCCTTGGTGGTCTAGTGGCTAGGATTCGGCGCTCTCACCGCTGCGGCCGGGTTCGATTCCCGGTCAGGGAAGTGTGTGCTTTCTTGCACACCAAGTCCACTACAAGACTCTGGAAAGTCCCCCCCCCAACCAGATGCTGGGCTGTGTAGGTTGAAGGAATGTAAAGCGTCCTCCTTCTGCTACTCCCTTTTTTGCCAAACTTCTAAACGACACGTTGCTGCCTCATTCACCACCTCCACACACCCACACCAGCGTGGCTTTATGTTTTCAAGTCTGCAAGTCTTTTAGGGAGGCAAGATAAAGTTTGAGAAATTTGAATGGAACAATGTAAATGATCCGTCACTGCCTTCAGCATATTGCACTCTGGCATGCCAGTGCATCTGCAGGCAGGCACCTGGCCATGATATCCCGCAGTGGCACGAGGGAAAAGAAAAGTCTCCTTCAAGCCGGATTTGAACCAGCGACCTAAGGATCGCCTTATTAACAACTACAGTCCTCCGCTCTACCAACTGAGCTATCGAAGGTGCTATGCTAAAGGGTTGGACTGAAAACTGACAAGTGCGTTTAGGACAGACTCTCATGCACTCCTATGATTGCAGAGCGAGTACATCCGGCAAAAGCCTAGCCCTAGCCCCTGAACTTAATCCTATCTCCTTCCTTTCAGACGTAGCTGAAAACGGCGGCCCTGGTGGTCTAGTGGCTAGGATTCGGCGCTCTCACCGCTGCGGCCGGGTTCGATTCCCGGTCAGGGAAGTGTGTGCTTTCTTGCACACCAAGTCCACTACAAGACTCTGGAAGGTCCCCCCCCCACCCACATGCTGGGCTGTGTAGGTTGAAGGAATGTAAAGCGTCCTCCTTCTGCTGCTTCCTTTTTTGCCAAACTTCTAAACGACACGTTGCTGCCTCATTCACCACCTCCACACACCCACACCAGCATGGCTTTATGTTTTCAAGTCTGCAAGTCTTTTAGGGAGGCAAGATAAAGTTTGAGAAATTTGAATGGAACAATGTAAATGATCCGTCACTGCCTTCAGCATATTGCACTCTGGCATGCCAGTGCATCTGCAGGCAGGCACCTGGCCATGATATCCCGCAGTGGCACGAGGGAAAAGAAAAGTCTCCTTCGAGCCGGATTTGAACCAACGACCTAAGGATCGCCTTATTAACAACTACAGTCCTCCGCTCTACCAACTGAGCTATCGAAGGCCCTGTGCTAAAGGGTTGGACTGAAAACTGACAAGTGCGTTTAGGACAGACTCTCATGCACTCCTATGATTGTAGAGCGAGTACATCCGGCAAAAGCCTAGCCCTAGCCCCTGAACTTAATCCTATCTCCTTCCTTTCAGACGTAGCTGAAAACGGTGGCCCTGGTGGTCTAGTGGCTAGGATTCGGCGGTCTCACCGCTGCGGGCGGGTTCGATTCCCGGTCAGGGAAGTGTGTGCTTTCTTGCACACCAAGTCCACTACAAGACTCTGGAAGGTCCCCCCCCCACCCACATGCTGGGCTGTGTAGGTTGAAGGAATGTAAAGCGTCCTCCTTCTGCTACTTCCTTTTTTGCCAAACTTCTAAACGACACGTTGCTGCCTCATTCACCACCTCCACACACCCACACCAGCGTGGCTTTATGTTTTCAAGTCTGCAAGTCTTTTAGGGAGGCAAGATAAAGTTTGAGAAATTTGAATGGAACAGTGTAAATGATCCGTCACTGCCTTCAGCATATTGCACTCTGGCATGCCAGTGCATCTGCAGGCAGGCACCTGGCCATGATATCCCGCAGTGGCACGAGGGAAAAGAAAAGTCTCCTTCGAGCCGGATTTGAACCAGCGACCTAAGGATCACCTTATTAACAACTACAGTCCTCCGCTCTACCAACTGAGCTATCAAAGGTGCTATGCTAAAGGGTTGGACTGAAAACTGACAAGTGCGTTTAGGACAGACTCTCATGCACTCCTATGATTGCAGAGCGAGTACATCCGGCAAAAGCCTAGCCCTAGCCCCTGAACTTAATCCTATCTCCTTCCTTTCAGACGTAGCTGAAAACGGTGGCCCTGGTGGTCTAGTGGCTAGGATTCGGCGCTCTCACCGCTGCGGCCGGGTTCGATTCCCGGTCAGGGAAGTGTGTGCTTTCTTGCACACCAAGTCCACTACAAGACTCTGGAAGGTCCCCCCCCCACCCACATGCTGGGCTGTGTAGGTTGAAGGAATGTAAAGCGTCCTCCTTCTGCTACTTCCTTTTTTGCCAAACTTCTAAACGACACGTTGCTGCCTCATTCACCACCTCCACACACCCACACCAGCGTGGCTTTATGTTTTCAAGTCTGCAAGTCTTTTAGGGAGGCAAGATAAAGTTTGAGAAATTTGAATGGAACAATGTAAATGATCCGTCACTGCCTTCAGCATATTGCACTCTGGCATGCCAGTGCATCTGGAGGCAGGCACCTGGCCATGATATCCCGCAGTGGCACGAGGGAAAAGAAAAGTCTCCTTCGAGCCGGATTTGAACCAGCGACCTAAGGATCGCCTTATTAACAACTACAGTCCTCCGCTCTACCAACTGAGCTATCGAAGGTGCTATGCTAAAGGGTTGGACTGAAAACTGACAAGTGCGTTTAGGACAGACTCTCATGCACTCCTATGATTGCAGAGCGAGTACATCCGGCAAAAGCCTAGCCCTAGCCCCTGAACTTAATCCTATCTCCTTCCTTTCAGACGTAGCTGAAAACGGTGGCCCTGGTGGTCTAGTGGCTAGGATTCGGCGCTCTCACCGCTGCGGCCGGGTTCGATTCCCGGTCAGGGAAGTGTGTGCTTTCTTGCACACCAAGTCCACTACAAGACTCTGGAAAGTCCCCCCCCCAACCAGATGCTGGGCTGTGTAGGTTGAAGGAATGTAAAGCGTCCTCCTTCTGCTACTCCCTTTTTTGCCAAACTTCTAAACGACACGTTGCTGCCTCATTCACCACCTCCACACACCCACACCAGCGTGGCTTTATGTTTTCAAGTCTGCAAGTCTTTTAGGGAGGCAAGATAAAGTTTGAGAAATTTGAATGGAACAATGTAAATGATCCGTCACTGCCTTCAGCATATTGCACTCTGGCATGCCAGTGCATCTGCAGGCAGGCACCTGGCCATGATATCCCGCAGTGGCACGAGGGAAAAGAAAAGTCTCCTTCAAGCCGGATTTGAACCAGCGACCTAAGGATCGCCTTATTAACAACTACAGTCCTCCGCTCTACCAACTGAGCTATCGAAGGTGCTATGCTAAAGGGTTGGACTGAAAACTGACAAGTGCGTTTAGGACAGACTCTCATGCACTCCTATGATTGTAGAGCGAGTACATCCGGCAAAAGCCTAGCCCTAGCCCCTGAACTTAATCCTATCTCCTTCCTTTCAGACGTAGCTGAAAAAGGTGGCCCTGGTGGTCTAGTGGCTAGGATTCGGCGCTCTCACCGCTGCGGCCGGGTTCGATTCCCGGTCAGGGAAGTGTGTGCTTTCTTGCACACCAAGTCCACTACAAGACTCTGGAAGGTCCCCCCCCCACCCACATGCTGGGCTGTGTAGGTTGAAGGAATGTAAAGCGTCCTCCTTCTGCTGCTTCCTTTTTTGCCAAACTTCTAAACGACACGTTGCTGCCTCATTCACCACCTCCACACACCCACACCAGCATGGCTTTATGTTTTCAAGTCTGCAAGTCTTTTAGGGAGGCAAGATAAAGTTTGAGAAATTTGAATGGAACAATGTAAATGATCCGTCACTGCCTTCAGCATATTGCACTCTGGCATGCCAGTGCATCTGCAGGCAGGCACCTGGCCATGATATCCCGCAGTGGCACGAGGGAAAAGAAAAGTCTCCTTCGAGCCGGATTTGAACCAGCAACCTAAGGATCGCCTTATTAATAACTACAGTCCTCCGCTCTACCAACTGAGCTATCGAAGGTGCTATGCTAAGGGTTGGACTGAAAACTGACAAGTGCGTTTAGGACAGACTCTCATGCACTCCTATGATTGTAGAGCGAGTACATCCGGCAAAAGCCTAGCCCTAGCCCCTGAACTTAATCCTATCTCCTTCCTTTCAGACGTAGCTGAAAACGGTGGCCTTGGTGGTCTAGTGGCTAGGATTCGGCGCTCTCACCGCTGCGGCCGGGTTCGATTCCCGGTCAGGGAAGTGTGTGCTTTCTTGCACACCAAGTCCACTACAAGACTCTGGAAAGTCCCCCCCCCCAACCAGATGCTGGGCTGTGTAGGTTGAAGGAATGTAAAGCGTCCTCCTTCTGCTACTCCCTTTTTTGCCAAACTTCTAAACGACACGTTGCTGCCTCATTCACCACCTCCACACACCCACACCAGCGTGGCTTTATGTTTTCAAGTCTGCAAGTCTTTTAGGGAGGCAAGATAAAGTTTGAGAAATTTGAATGGAACAATGTAAATGATCCGTCACTGCCTTCAGCATATTGCACTCTGGCATGCCAGTGCATCTGCAGGCAGGCACCTGGCCATGATATCCCGCAGTGGCACGAGGGAAAAGAAAAGTCTCCTTCAAGCCGGATTTGAACCAGCGACCTAAGGATCGCCTTATTAACAACTACAGTCCTCCGCTCTACCAACTGAGCTATCGAAGGTGCTATGCTAAAGGGTTGGACTGAAAACTGACAAGTGCGTTTAGGACAGACTCTCATGCACTCCTATGATTGCAGAGCGAGTACATCCGGCAAAAGCCTAGCCCTAGCCCCTGAACTTAATCCTATCTCCTTCCTTTCAGACGTAGCTGAAAACGGCGGCCCTGGTGGTCTGGTGGTCTAGTGGCTAGGATTCGGCGCTCTCACCGCTGCGGCCGGGTTCGATTCCCGGTCAGGGAAGTGTGTGCTTTCTTGCACACCAAGTCCACTACAAGACTCTGGAAGGTCCCCCCCCCACCCACATGCTGGGCTGTGTAGGTTGAAGGAATGTAAAGCGTCCTCCTTCTGCTACTTCCTTTTTTGCCAAACTTCTAAACGACACGTTGCTGCCTCATTCACCACCTCCACACACCCACACCAGCATGGCTTTATGTTTTCAAGTCTGCAAGTCTTTTAGGGAGGCAAGATAAAGTTTGAGAAATTTGAATGGAACAATGTAAATGATCCGTCACTGCCTTCAGCATATTGCACTCTGGCATGCCAGTGCATCTGCAGGCAGGCACCTGGCCATGATATCCCGCAGTGGCACGAGGGAAAAGAAAAGTCTCCTTCGAGCCGGATTTGAACCAACGACCTAAGGATCGCCTTATTAACAACTACAGTCCTCCGCTCTACCAACTGAGCTATCGAAGGTGCTGTGCTAAAGGGTTGGACTGAAAACTGACAAGTGCGTTTAGGACAGACTCTCATGCACTCCTATGATTGTAGAGCGAGTACATCCGGCAAAAGCCTAGCCCTAGCCCCTGAACTTAATCCTATCTCCTTCCTTTCAGACGTAGCTGAAAACGGTGGCCCTGGTGGTCTAGTGGCTAGGATTCGGCGGTCTCACCGCTGCGGGCGGGTTCGATTCCCGGTCAGGGAAGTGTGTGCTTTCTTGCACACCAAGTCCACTACAAGACTCTGGAAGGTCCCCCCCCCACCCACATGCTGGGCTGTGTAGGTTGAAGGAATGTAAAGCGTCCTCCTTCTGCTACTTCCTTTTTTGCCAAACTTCTAAACGACACGTTGCTGCCTCATTCACCACCTCCACACACCCACACCAGCGTGGCTTTATGTTTTCAAGTCTGCAAGTCTTTTAGGGAGGCAAGATAAAGTTTGAGAAATTTGAATGGAACAATGTAAATGATCCGTCACTGCCTTCAGCATATTGCACTCTGGCATGCCAGTGCATCTGCAGGCAGGCACCTGGCCATGATATCCCGCAGTGGCACGAGGGAAAAGAAAAGTCTCCTTCGAGCCGGATTTGAACCAGCGACCTAAGGATCGCCTTATTAACAACTACAGTCCTCCGCTCTACCAACTGAGCTATCGAAGGTGCTATGCTAAAGGGTTGGACTGAAAACTGACAAGTGCGTTTAGGACAGACTCTCATGCACTCCTATGATTGTAGAGCGAGTACATCCGGCAAAAGCCTAGCCCTAGCCCCTAAACTTAATCCTATCTCCTTCCTTTCAGACGTAGCTGAAAACGGTGGCCCTGGTGGTCTAGTGGCTAGGATTCGGCGGTCTCACCGCTGCGGGCGGGTTCGATTCCCGGTCAGGGAAGTGTGTGCTTTCTTGCACACCAAGTCCACTACAAGACTCTGGAAGGTCCCCCCCCCACCCACATGCTGGGCTGTGTAGGTTGAAGGAATGTAAAGCGTCCTCCTTCTGCTACTTCCTTTTTTGCCAAACTTCTAAACGACACGTTGCTGCCTCATTCACCACCTCCACACACCCACACCAGCGTGGCTTTATGTTTTCAAGTCTGCAAGTCTTTTAGGGAGGCAAGATAAAGTTTGAGAAATTTGAATGGAACAATGTAAATGATCCGTCACTGCCTTCAGCATATTGCACTCTGGCATGCCAGTGCATCTGCAGGCAGGCACCTGGCCATGATATCCCGCAGTGGCACGAGGGAAAAGAAAAGTCTCCTTCGAGCCGGATTTGAACCAGCGACCTAAGGATCGCCTTATTAACAACTACAGTCCTCCGCTCTACCAACTGAGCTATTGAAGGTGCTATGCTAAAGGGTTGGACTGAAAACTGACAAGTGCGTTTAGGACAGACTCTCATGCACTCCTATGATTGTAGAGCGAGTACATCCGGCAAAAGCCTAGCCCTAGCCCCTGAACTTAATCCTATCTCCTTCCTTTCAGACGTAGCTGAAAACGGTGGCCCTGGTGGTCTAGTGGCTAGGATTCGGCGCTCTCACCGCTGCGGCCGGGTTCGATTCCCGGTCAGGGAAGTGTGTGCTTTCTTGCACACCAAGTCCACTACAAGACTCTGGAAGGTCCCCCCCCCACCCACATGCTGGGCTGTGTAGGTTGAAGGAATGTAAAGCGTCCTCCTTCTGCTACTTCCTTTTTTGCCAAACTTCTAAACGACACGTTGCTGCCTCATTCACCACCTCCACACACCCACACCAGCGTGGCTTTATGTTTTCAAGTCTGCAAGTCTTTTAGGGAGGCAAGATAAAGTTTGAGAAATTTGAATGGAACAGTGTAAATGATCCGTCACTGCCTTCAGCATATTGCACTCTGGCATGCCAGTGCATCTGCAGGCAGGCACCTGGCCATGATATCCCGCAGTGGCACGAGGGAAAAGAAAAGTCTCCTTCGAGCCGGATTTGAACCAGCGACCTAAGGATCGCCTTATTAACAACTACAGTCCTCCGCTCTACCAACTGAGCTATCGAAGGTGCTATGTTAAGGGTTGGACTGAAAACTGACAAGTGCGTTTAGGACAGACTCTCATGCACTCCTATGATTGTAGAGCGAGTACATCCGGCAAAAGCCTAGCCCTAGCCCCTGAACTTAATCCTATCCCCTTCCTTTCAGACGTAGCTGAAAACGGTGGCCCTGGTGGTCTAGTGGCTAGGATTCGGCGCTCTCACCGCTGCGGCCGGGTTCGATTCCCGGTCAGGGAAGTGTGTGCTTTCTTGCACACCAAGTCCACTACAAGACTCTGGAAAGTCCCCCACCCCCAACCAGATGCTGGGCTGTGTAGGTTGAAGGAATGTAAAGCGTCCTCCTTCTGCTAGTTCCTTTTTTGCCAAACTTCTAAACGACACGTTGCTGCCTCATTCACCACCTCCACACACCCACACCAGCGTGGCTTTATGTTTTCAAGTCTGCAAGTCTTTTAGGGAGGCAAGATAAAGTTTGAGAAATTTGAATGGAACAATGTAAATGATCCGTCACTGCCTTCAGCATATTGCACTCTGGCATGCCAGTGCATCTGCAGGCAGGCACCTGGCCATGATATCCCGCAGTGGCACGAGGGAAAAGAAAAGTCTCCTTCGAGCCGGATTTGAACCAGCGACCTAAGGATCGCCTTATTAACAACTACAGTGCTCCGCTCTACCAACTGAGCTATCGAAGGTGCTATGCTAAAGGGTTGGACTGAAAACTGACAAGTGCGTTTAGGACAGACTCTCATGCACTCCTATGATTGTAGAGCGAGTACATCCGGCAAAAGCCTAGCCCTAGCCCCTGAACTTAATCCTATCTCCTTCCTTTCAGACGTAGCTGAAAACGGTGGCCTTGGTGGTCTAGTGGCTAGGATTCGGCGCTCTCACCGCTGCGGCCGGGTTCGATTCCCGGTCAGGGAAGTGTGTGCTTTCTTGCACACCAAGTCCACTACAAGACTCTGGAAAGTCCCCCCCCCCAACCAGATGCTGGGCTGTGTAGGTTGAAGGAATGTAAAGCGTCCTCCTTCTGCTACTCCCTTTTTTGCCAAACTTCTAAACGACACGTTGCTGCCTCATTCACCACCTCCACACACCCACACCAGCGTGGCTTTATGTTTTCAAGTCTGCAAGTCTTTTAGGGAGGCAAGATAAAGTTTGAGAAATTTGAATGGAACAATGTAAATGATCCGTCACTGCCTTCAGCATATTGCACTCTGGCATGCCAGTGCATCTGCAGGCAGGCACCTGGCCATGATATCCCGCAGTGGCACGAGGGAAAAGAAAAGTCTCCTTCAAGCCGGATTTGAACCAGCGACCTAAGGATCGCCTTATTAACAACTACAGTCCTCCGCTCTACCAACTGAGCTATCGAAGGTGCTATGCTAAAGGGTTGGACTGAAAACTGACAAGTGCGTTTAGGACAGACTCTCATGCACTCCTATGATTGCAGAGCGAGTACATCCGGCAAAAGCCTAGCCCTAGCCCCTGAACTTAATCCTATCTCCTTCCTTTCAGACGTAGCTGAAAACGGCGGCCCTGGTGGTCTAGTGGCTAGGATTCGGCGCTCTCACCGCTGCGGCCGGGTTCGATTCCCGGTCAGGGAAGTGTGTGCTTTCTTGCACACCAAGTCCACTACAAGACTCTGGAAGGTCCCCCCCCCACCCACATGCTGGGCTGTGTAGGTTGAAGGAATGTAAAGCGTCCTCCTTCTGCTACTTCCTTTTTTGCCAAACTTCTAAACGACACGTTGCTGCCTCATTCACCACCTCCACACACCCACACCAGCATGGCTTTATGTTTTCAAGTCTGCAAGTCTTTTAGGGAGGCAAGATAAAGTTTGAGAAATTTGAATGGAACAATGTAAATGATCCGTCACTGCCTTCAGCATATTGCACTCTGGCATGCCAGTGCATCTGCAGGCAGGCACCTGGCCATGATATCCCGCAGTGGCACGAGGGAAAAGAAAAGTCTCCTTCGAGCCGGATTTGAACCAACGACCTAAGGATCGCCTTATTAACAACTACAGTCCTCCGCTCTACCAACTGAGCTATCGAAGGTGCTGTGCTAAAGGGTTGGACTGAAAACTGACAAGTGCGTTTAGGACAGACTCTCATGCACTCCTATGATTGTAGAGCGAGTACATCCGGCAAAAGCCTAGCCCTAGCCCCTGAACTTAATCCTATCTCCTTCCTTTCAGACGTAGCTGAAAACGGTGGCCCTGGTGGTCTAGTGGCTAGGATTCGGCGGTCTCACCGCTGCGGGCGGGTTCGATTCCCGGTCAGGGAAGTGTGTGCTTTCTTGCACACCAAGTCCACTACAAGACTCTGGAAGGTCCCCCCCCCACCCACATGCTGGGCTGTGTAGGTTGAAGGAATGTAAAGCGTCCTCCTTCTGCTACTTCCTTTTTTGCCAAACTTCTAAACGACACGTTGCTGCCTCATTCACCACCTCCACACACCCACACCAGCGTGGCTTTATGTTTTCAAGTCTGCAAGTCTTTTAGGGAGGCAAGATAAAGTTTGAGAAATTTGAATGGAACAATGTAAATGATCCGTCACTGCCTTCAGCATATTGCACTCTGGCATGCCAGTGCATCTGCAGGCAGGCACCTGGCCATGATATCCCGCAGTGGCACGAGGGAAAAGAAAAGTCTCCTTCGAGCCGGATTTGAACCAGCGACCTAAGGATCGCCTTATTAACAACTACAGTGCTCCGCTCTACCAACTGAGCTATCGAAGGTGCTATGCTAAAGGGTTGGACTGAAAACTGACAAGTGCGTTTAGGACAGACTCTCATGCACTCCTATGATTGTAGAGCGAGTACATCCGGCAAAAGCCTAGCCCTAGCCCCTGAACTTAATCCTATCTCCTTCCTTTCAGACGTAGCTGAAAACGGTGGCCTTGGTGGTCTAGTGGCTAGGATTCGGCGCTCTCACCGCTGCGGCCGGGTTCGATTCCCGGTCAGGGAAGTGTGTGCTTTCTTGCACACCAAGTCCACTACAAGACTCTGGAAAGTCCCCCCCCCCAACCAGATGCTGGGCTGTGTAGGTTGAAGGAATGTAAAGCGTCCTCCTTCTGCTACTCCCTTTTTTGCCAAACTTCTAAACGACACGTTGCTGCCTCATTCACCACCTCCACACACCCACACCAGCGTGGCTTTATGTTTTCAAGTCTGCAAGTCTTTTAGGGAGGCAAGATAAAGTTTGAGAAATTTGAATGGAACAATGTAAATGATCCGTCACTGCCTTCAGCATATTGCACTCTGGCATGCCAGTGCATCTGCAGGCAGGCACCTGGCCATGATATCCCGCAGTGGCACGAGGGAAAAGAAAAGTCTCCTTCAAGCCGGATTTGAACCAGCGACCTAAGGATCGCCTTATTAACAACTACAGTCCTCCGCTCTACCAACTGAGCTATCGAAGGTGCTATGCTAAAGGGTTGGACTGAAAACTGACAAGTGCGTTTAGGACAGACTCTCATGCACTCCTATGATTGCAGAGCGAGTACATCCGGCAAAAGCCTAGCCCTAGCCCCTGAACTTAATCCTATCTCCTTCCTTTCAGACGTAGCTGAAAACGGCGGCCCTGGTGGTCTAGTGGCTAGGATTCGGCGCTCTCACCGCTGCGGCCGGGTTCGATTCCCGGTCAGGGAAGTGTGTGCTTTCTTGCACACCAAGTCCACTACAAGACTCTGGAAGGTCCCCCCCCCACCCACATGCTGGGCTGTGTAGGTTGAAGGAATGTAAAGCGTCCTCCTTCTGCTACTTCCTTTTTTGCCAAACTTCTAAACGACACGTTGCTGCCTCATTCACCACCTCCACACACCCACACCAGCATGGCTTTATGTTTTCAAGTCTGCAAGTCTTTTAGGGAGGCAAGATAAAGTTTGAGAAATTTGAATGGAACAATGTAAATGATCCGTCACTGCCTTCAGCATATTGCACTCTGGCATGCCAGTGCATCTGCAGGCAGGCACCTGGCCATGATATCCCGCAGTGGCACGAGGGAAAAGAAAAGTCTCCTTCGAGCCGGATTTGAACCAACGACCTAAGGATCGCCTTATTAACAACTACAGTCCTCCGCTCTACCAACTGAGCTATCGAAGGTGCTGTGCTAAAGGGTTGGACTGAAAACTGACAAGTGCGTTTAGGACAGACTCTCATGCACTCCTATGATTGTAGAGCGAGTACATCCGGCAAAAGCCTAGCCCTAGCCCCTGAACTTAATCCTATCTCCTTCCTTTCAGACGTAGCTGAAAACGGTGGCCCTGGTGGTCTAGTGGCTAGGATTCGGCGGTCTCACCGCTGCGGGCGGGTTCGATTCCCGGTCAGGGAAGTGTGTGCTTTCTTGCACACCAAGTCCACTACAAGACTCTGGAAGGTCCCCCCCCCACCCACATGCTGGGCTGTGTAGGTTGAAGGAATGTAAAGCGTCCTCCTTCTGCTACTTCCTTTTTTGCCAAACTTCTAAACGACACGTTGCTGCCTCATTCACCACCTCCACACACCCACACCAGCGTGGCTTTATGTTTTCAAGTCTGCAAGTCTTTTAGGGAGGCAAGATAAAGTTTGAGAAATTTGAATGGAACAATGTAAATGATCCGTCACTGCCTTCAGCATATTGCACTCTGGCATGCCAGTGCATCTGCAGGCAGGCACCTGGCCATGATATCCCGCAGTGGCACGAGGGAAAAGAAAAGTCTCCTTCGAGCCGGATTTGAACCAGCGACCTAAGGATCGCCTTATTAACAACTACAGTGCTCCGCTCTACCAACTGAGCTATCGAAGGTGCTATGCTAAAGGGTTGGACTGAAAACTGACAAGTGCGTTTAGGACAGACTCTCATGCACTCCTATGATTGTAGAGCGAGTACATCCGGCAAAAGCCTAGCCCTAGCCCCTGAACTTAATCCTATCTCCTTCCTTTCAGACGTAGCTGAAAACGGTGGCCTTGGTGGTCTAGTGGCTAGGATTCGGCGCTCTCACCGCTGCGGCCGGGTTCGATTCCCGGTCAGGGAAGTGTGTGCTTTCTTGCACACCAAGTCCACTACAAGACTCTGGAAAGTCCCCCCCCCCAACCAGATGCTGGGCTGTGTAGGTTGAAGGAATGTAAAGCGTCCTCCTTCTGCTACTCCCTTTTTTGCCAAACTTCTAAACGACACGTTGCTGCCTCATTCACCACCTCCACACACCCACACCAGCGTGGCTTTATGTTTTCAAGTCTGCAAGTCTTTTAGGGAGGCAAGATAAAGTTTGAGAAATTTGAATGGAACAATGTAAATGATCCGTCACTGCCTTCAGCATATTGCACTCTGGCATGCCAGTGCATCTGCAGGCAGGCACCTGGCCATGATATCCCGCAGTGGCACGAGGGAAAAGAAAAGTCTCCTTCAAGCCGGATTTGAACCAGCGACCTAAGGATCGCCTTATTAACAACTACAGTCCTCCGCTCTACCAACTGAGCTATCGAAGGTGCTATGCTAAAGGGTTGGACTGAAAACTGACAAGTGCGTTTAGGACAGACTCTCATGCACTCCTATGATTGCAGAGCGAGTACATCCGGCAAAAGCCTAGCCCTAGCCCCTGAACTTAATCCTATCTCCTTCCTTTCAGACGTAGCTGAAAACGGCGGCCCTGGTGGTCTAGTGGCTAGGATTCGGCGCTCTCACCGCTGCGGCCGGGTTCGATTCCCGGTCAGGGAAGTGTGTGCTTTCTTGCACACCAAGTCCACTACAAGACTCTGGAAGGTCCCCCCCCCACCCACATGCTGGGCTGTGTAGGTTGAAGGAATGTAAAGCGTCCTCCTTCTGCTACTTCCTTTTTTGCCAAACTTCTAAACGACACGTTGCTGCCTCATTCACCACCTCCACACACCCACACCAGCATGGCTTTATGTTTTCAAGTCTGCAAGTCTTTTAGGGAGGCAAGATAAAGTTTGAGAAATTTGAATGGAACAATGTAAATGATCCGTCACTGCCTTCAGCATATTGCACTCTGGCATGCCAGTGCATCTGCAGGCAGGCACCTGGCCATGATATCCCGCAGTGGCACGAGGGAAAAGAAAAGTCTCCTTCGAGCCGGATTTGAACCAACGACCTAAGGATCGCCTTATTAACAACTACAGTCCTCCGCTCTACCAACTGAGCTATCGAAGGTGCTGTGCTAAAGGGTTGGACTGAAAACTGACAAGTGCGTTTAGGACAGACTCTCATGCACTCCTATGATTGTAGAGCGAGTACATCCGGCAAAAGCCTAGCCCTAGCCCCTGAACTTAATCCTATCTCCTTCCTTTCAGACGTAGCTGAAAACGGTGGCCCTGGTGGTCTAGTGGCTAGGATTCGGCGGTCTCACCGCTGCGGGCGGGTTCGATTCCCGGTCAGGGAAGTGTGTGCTTTCTTGCACACCAAGTCCACTACAAGACTCTGGAAGGTCCCCCCCCCACCCACATGCTGGGCTGTGTAGGTTGAAGGAATGTAAAGCGTCCTCCTTCTGCTACTTCCTTTTTTGCCAAACTTCTAAACGACACGTTGCTGCCTCATTCACCACCTCCACACACCCACACCAGCGTGGCTTTATGTTTTCAAGTCTGCAAGTCTTTTAGGGAGGCAAGATAAAGTTTGAGAAATTTGAATGGAACAATGTAAATGATCCGTCACTGCCTTCAGCATATTGCACTCTGGCATGCCAGTGCATCTGCAGGCAGGCACCTGGCCATGATATCCCGCAGTGGCACGAGGGAAAAGAAAAGTCTCCTTCGAGCCGGATTTGAACCAGCGACCTAAGGATCGCCTTATTAACAACTACAGTGCTCCGCTCTACCAACTGAGCTATCGAAGGTGCTATGCTAAAGGGTTGGACTGAAAACTGACAAGTGCGTTTAGGACAGACTCTCATGCACTCCTATGATTGTAGAGCGAGTACATCCGGCAAAAGCCTAGCCCTAGCCCCTGAACTTAATCCTATCTCCTTCCTTTCAGACGTAGCTGAAAACGGTGGCCTTGGTGGTCTAGTGGCTAGGATTCGGCGCTCTCACCGCTGCGGCCGGGTTCGATTCCCGGTCAGGGAAGTGTGTGCTTTCTTGCACACCAAGTCCACTACAAGACTCTGGAAAGTCCCCCCCCCCAACCAGATGCTGGGCTGTGTAGGTTGAAGGAATGTAAAGCGTCCTCCTTCTGCTACTCCCTTTTTTGCCAAACTTCTAAACGACACGTTGCTGCCTCATTCACCACCTCCACACACCCACACCAGCGTGGCTTTATGTTTTCAAGTCTGCAAGTCTTTTAGGGAGGCAAGATAAAGTTTGAGAAATTTGAATGGAACAATGTAAATGATCCGTCACTGCCTTCAGCATATTGCACTCTGGCATGCCAGTGCATCTGCAGGCAGGCACCTGGCCATGATATCCCGCAGTGGCACGAGGGAAAAGAAAAGTCTCCTTCAAGCCGGATTTGAACCAGCGACCTAAGGATCGCCTTATTAACAACTACAGTCCTCCGCTCTACCAACTGAGCTATCGAAGGTGCTATGCTAAAGGGTTGGACTGAAAACTGACAAGTGCGTTTAGGACAGACTCTCATGCACTCCTATGATTGCAGAGCGAGTACATCCGGCAAAAGCCTAGCCCTAGCCCCTGAACTTAATCCTATCTCCTTCCTTTCAGACGTAGCTGAAAACGGCGGCCCTGGTGGTCTAGTGGCTAGGATTCGGCGCTCTCACCGCTGCGGCCGGGTTCGATTCCCGGTCAGGGAAGTGTGTGCTTTCTTGCACACCAAGTCCACTACAAGACTCTGGAAGGTCCCCCCCCCACCCACATGCTGGGCTGTGTAGGTTGAAGGAATGTAAAGCGTCCTCCTTCTGCTACTTCCTTTTTTGCCAAACTTCTAAACGACACGTTGCTGCCTCATTCACCACCTCCACACACCCACACCAGCATGGCTTTATGTTTTCAAGTCTGCAAGTCTTTTAGGGAGGCAAGATAAAGTTTGAGAAATTTGAATGGAACAATGTAAATGATCCGTCACTGCCTTCAGCATATTGCACTCTGGCATGCCAGTGCATCTGCAGGCAGGCACCTGGCCATGATATCCCGCAGTGGCACGAGGGAAAAGAAAAGTCTCCTTCGAGCCGGATTTGAACCAACGACCTAAGGATCGCCTTATTAACAACTACAGTCCTCCGCTCTACCAACTGAGCTATCGAAGGTGCTGTGCTAAAGGGTTGGACTGAAAACTGACAAGTGCGTTTAGGACAGACTCTCATGCACTCCTATGATTGTAGAGCGAGTACATCCGGCAAAAGCCTAGCCCTAGCCCCTGAACTTAATCCTATCTCCTTCCTTTCAGACGTAGCTGAAAACGGTGGCCCTGGTGGTCTAGTGGCTAGGATTCGGCGGTCTCACCGCTGCGGGCGGGTTCGATTCCCGGTCAGGGAAGTGTGTGCTTTCTTGCACACCAAGTCCACTACAAGACTCTGGAAGGTCCCCCCCCCACCCACATGCTGGGCTGTGTAGGTTGAAGGAATGTAAAGCGTCCTCCTTCTGCTACTTCCTTTTTTGCCAAACTTCTAAACGACACGTTGCTGCCTCATTCACCACCTCCACACACCCACACCAGCGTGGCTTTATGTTTTCAAGTCTGCAAGTCTTTTAGGGAGGCAAGATAAAGTTTGAGAAATTTGAATGGAACAATGTAAATGATCCGTCACTGCCTTCAGCATATTGCACTCTGGCATGCCAGTGCATCTGCAGGCAGGCACCTGGCCATGATATCCCGCAGTGGCACGAGGGAAAAGAAAAGTCTCCTTCGAGCCGGATTTGAACCAGCGACCTAAGGATCGCCTTATTAACAACTACAGTGCTCCGCTCTACCAACTGAGCTATCAAAGGTGCTATGCTAAAGGGTTGGACTGAAAACTGACAAGTGCGTTTAGGACAGACTCTCATGCACTCCTATGATTGTAGAGCGAGTACATCCGGCAAAAGCCTAGCCCTAGCCCCTGAACTTAATCCTATCTCCTTCCTTTCAGACGTAGCTGAAAACGGTGGCCTTGGTGGTCTAGTGGCTAGGATTCGGCGCTCTCACCGCTGCGGCCGGGTTCGATTCCCGGTCAGGGAAGTGTGTGCTTTCTTGCACACCAAGTCCACTACAAGACTCTGGAAAGTCCCCCCCCCCAACCAGATGCTGGGCTGTGTAGGTTGAAGGAATGTAAAGCGTCCTCCTTCTGCTACTCCCTTTTTTGCCAAACTTCTAAACGACACGTTGCTGCCTCATTCACCACCTCCACACACCCACACCAGCGTGGCTTTATGTTTTCAAGTCTGCAAGTCTTTTAGGGAGGCAAGATAAAGTTTGAGAAATTTGAATGGAACAATGTAAATGATCCGTCACTGCCTTCAGCATATTGCACTCTGGCATGCCAGTGCATCTGCAGGCAGGCACCTGGCCATGATATCCCGCAGTGGCACGAGGGAAAAGAAAAGTCTCCTTCAAGCCGGATTTGAACCAGCGACCTAAGGATCGCCTTATTAACAACTACAGTCCTCCGCTCTACCAACTGAGCTATCGAAGGTGCTATGCTAAAGGGTTGGACTGAAAACTGACAAGTGCGTTTAGGACAGACTCTCATGCACTCCTATGATTGCAGAGCGAGTACATCCGGCAAAAGCCTAGCCCTAGCCCCTGAACTTAATCCTATCTCCTTCCTTTCAGACGTAGCTGAAAACGGCGGCCCTGGTGGTCTAGTGGCTAGGATTCGGCGCTCTCACCGCTGCGGCCGGGTTCGATTCCCGGTCAGGGAAGTGTGTGCTTTCTTGCACACCAAGTCCACTACAAGACTCTGGAAGGTCCCCCCCCCACCCACATGCTGGGCTGTGTAGGTTGAAGGAATGTAAAGCGTCCTCCTTCTGCTACTTCCTTTTTTGCCAAACTTCTAAACGACACGTTGCTGCCTCATTCACCACCTCCACACACCCACACCAGCGTGGCTTTATGTTTTCAAGTCTGCAAGTCTTTTAGGGAGGCAAGATAAAGTTTGAGAAATTTGAATGGAACAATGTAAATGATCCGTCACTGCCTTCAGCATATTGCACTCTGGCATGCCAGTGCATCTGCAGGCAGGCACCTGGCCATGATATCCCGCAGTGGCACGAGGGAAAAGAAAAGTCTCCTTCGAGCCGGATTTGAACCAGCGACCTAAGGATCGCCTTATTAACAACTACAGTGCTCCGCTCTACCAACTGAGCTATCGAAGGTGCTATGCTAAAGGGTTGGACTGAAAACTGACAAGTGCGTTTAGGACAGACTCTCATGCACTCCTATGATTGTAGAGCGAGTACATCCGGCAAAAGCCTAGCCCTAGCCCCTGAACTTAATCCTATCTCCTTCCTTTCAGACGTAGCTGAAAACGGTGGCCTTGGTGGTCTAGTGGCTAGGATTCGGCGCTCTCACCGCTGCGGCCGGGTTCGATTCCCGGTCAGGGAAGTGTGTGCTTTCTTGCACACCAAGTCCACTACAAGACTCTGGAAAGTCCCCCCCCCCAACCAGATGCTGGGCTGTGTAGGTTGAAGGAATGTAAAGCGTCCTCCTTCTGCTACTCCCTTTTTTGCCAAACTTCTAAACGACACGTTGCTGCCTCATTCACCACCTCCACACACCCACACCAGCGTGGCTTTATGTTTTCAAGTCTGCAAGTCTTTTAGGGAGGCAAGATAAAGTTTGAGAAATTTGAATGGAACAATGTAAATGATCCGTCACTGCCTTCAGCATATTGCACTCTGGCATGCCAGTGCATCTGCAGGCAGGCACCTGGCCATGATATCCCGCAGTGGCACGAGGGAAAAGAAAAGTCTCCTTCAAGCCGGATTTGAACCAGCGACCTAAGGATCGCCTTATTAACAACTACAGTCCTCCGCTCTACCAACTGAGCTATCGAAGGTGCTATGCTAAAGGGTTGGACTGAAAACTGACAAGTGCGTTTAGGACAGACTCTCATGCACTCCTATGATTGCAGAGCGAGTACATCCGGCAAAAGCCTAGCCCTAGCCCCTGAACTTAATCCTATCTCCTTCCTTTCAGACGTAGCTGAAAACGGCGGCCCTGGTGGTCTAGTGGCTAGGATTCGGCGCTCTCACCGCTGCGGCCGGGTTCGATTCCCGGTCAGGGAAGTGTGTGCTTTCTTGCACACCAAGTCCACTACAAGACTCTGGAAGGTCCCCCCCCCACCCACATGCTGGGCTGTGTAGGTTGAAGGAATGTAAAGCGTCCTCCTTCTGCTACTTCCTTTTTTGCCAAACTTCTAAACGACACGTTGCTGCCTCATTCACCACCTCCACACACCCACACCAGCATGGCTTTATGTTTTCAAGTCTGCAAGTCTTTTAGGGAGGCAAGATAAAGTTTGAGAAATTTGAATGGAACAATGTAAATGATCCGTCACTGCCTTCAGCATATTGCACTCTGGCATGCCAGTGCATCTGCAGGCAGGCACCTGGCCATGATATCCCGCAGTGGCACGAGGGAAAAGAAAAGTCTCCTTCGAGCCGGATTTGAACCAACGACCTAAGGATCGCCTTATTAACAACTACAGTCCTCCGCTCTACCAACTGAGCTATCGAAGGTGCTGTGCTAAAGGGTTGGACTGAAAACTGACAAGTGCGTTTAGGACAGACTCTCATGCACTCCTATGATTGTAGAGCGAGTACATCCGGCAAAAGCCTAGCCCTAGCCCCTGAACTTAATCCTATCTCCTTCCTTTCAGACGTAGCTGAAAACGGTGGCCCTGGTGGTCTAGTGGCTAGGATTCGGCGGTCTCACCGCTGCGGGCGGGTTCGATTCCCGGTCAGGGAAGTGTGTGCTTTCTTGCACACCAAGTCCACTACAAGACTCTGGAAGGTCCCCCCCCCACCCACATGCTGGGCTGTGTAGGTTGAAGGAATGTAAAGCGTCCTCCTTCTGCTACTTCCTTTTTTGCCAAACTTCTAAACGACACGTTGCTGCCTCATTCACCACCTCCACACACCCACACCAGCGTGGCTTTATGTTTTCAAGTCTGCAAGTCTTTTAGGGAGGCAAGATAAAGTTTGAGAAATTTGAATGGAACAATGTAAATGATCCGTCACTGCCTTCAGCATATTGCACTCTGGCATGCCAGTGCATCTGCAGGCAGGCACCTGGCCATGATATCCCGCAGTGGCACGAGGGAAAAGAAAAGTCTCCTTCGAGCCGGATTTGAACCAGCGACCTAAGGATCGCCTTATTAACAACTACAGTCCTCCGCTCTACCAACTGAGCTATCGAAGGTGCTATGCTAAAGGGTTGGACTGAAAACTGACAAGTGCGTTTAGGACAGACTCTCATGCACTCCTATGATTGTAGAGCGAGTACATCCGGCAAAAGCCTAGCCCTAGCCCCTAAACTTAATCCTATCTCCTTCCTTTCAGACGTAGCTGAAAACGGTGGCCCTGGTGGTCTAGTGGCTAGGATTCGGCGGTCTCACCGCTGCGGGCGGGTTCGATTCCCGGTCAGGGAAGTGTGTGCTTTCTTGCACACCAAGTCCACTACAAGACTCTGGAAGGTCCCCCCCCCACCCACATGCTGGGCTGTGTAGGTTGAAGGAATGTAAAGCGTCCTCCTTCTGCTACTTCCTTTTTTGCCAAACTTCTAAACGACACGTTGCTGCCTCATTCACCACCTCCACACACCCACACCAGCGTGGCTTTATGTTTTCAAGTCTGCAAGTCTTTTAGGGAGGCAAGATAAAGTTTGAGAAATTTGAATGGAACAATGTAAATGATCCGTCACTGCCTTCAGCATATTGCACTCTGGCATGCCAGTGCATCTGCAGGCAGGCACCTGGCCATGATATCCCGCAGTGGCACGAGGGAAAAGAAAAGTCTCCTTCGAGCCGGATTTGAACCAGCGACCTAAGGATCGCCTTATTAACAACTACAGTCCTCCGCTCTACCAACTGAGCTATTGAAGGTGCTATGCTAAAGGGTTGGACTGAAAACTGACAAGTGCGTTTAGGACAGACTCTCATGCACTCCTATGATTGTAGAGCGAGTACATCCGGCAAAAGCCTAGCCCTAGCCCCTGAACTTAATCCTATCTCCTTCCTTTCAGACGTAGCTGAAAACGGTGGCCCTGGTGGTCTAGTGGCTAGGATTCGGCGCTCTCACCGCTGCGGCCGGGTTCGATTCCCGGTCAGGGAAGTGTGTGCTTTCTTGCACACCAAGTCCACTACAAGACTCTGGAAGGTCCCCCCCCCACCCACATGCTGGGCTGTGTAGGTTGAAGGAATGTAAAGCGTCCTCCTTCTGCTACTTCCTTTTTTGCCAAACTTCTAAACGACACGTTGCTGCCTCATTCACCACCTCCACACACCCACACCAGCGTGGCTTTATGTTTTCAAGTCTGCAAGTCTTTTAGGGAGGCAAGATAAAGTTTGAGAAATTTGAATGGAACAGTGTAAATGATCCGTCACTGCCTTCAGCATATTGCACTCTGGCATGCCAGTGCATCTGCAGGCAGGCACCTGGCCATGATATCCCGCAGTGGCACGAGGGAAAAGAAAAGTCTCCTTCGAGCCGGATTTGAACCAGCGACCTAAGGATCGCCTTATTAACAACTACAGTCCTCCGCTCTACCAACTGAGCTATCGAAGGTGCTATGTTAAGGGTTGGACTGAAAACTGACAAGTGCGTTTAGGACAGACTCTCATGCACTCCTATGATTGTAGAGCGAGTACATCCGGCAAAAGCCTAGCCCTAGCCCCTGAACTTAATCCTATCCCCTTCCTTTCAGACGTAGCTGAAAACGGTGGCCCTGGTGGTCTAGTGGCTAGGATTCGGCGCTCTCACCGCTGCGGCCGGGTTCGATTCCCGGTCAGGGAAGTGTGTGCTTTCTTGCACACCAAGTCCACTACAAGACTCTGGAAAGTCCCCCCCCCCAACCAGATGCTGGGCTGTGTAGGTTGAAGGAATGTAAAGCGTCCTCCTTCTGCTACTCCCTTTTTTGCCAAACTTCTAAACGACACGTTGCTGCCTCATTCACCACCTCCACACACCCACACCAGCGTGGCTTTATGTTTTCAAGTCTGCAAGTCTTTTAGGGAGGCAAGATAAAGTTTGAGAAATTTGAATGGAACAATGTAAATGATCCGTCACTGCCTTCAGCATATTGCACTCTGGCATGCCAGTGCATCTGCAGGCAGGCACCTGGCCATGATATCCCGCAGTGGCACGAGGGAAAAGAAAAGTCTCCTTCAAGCCGGATTTGAACCAGCGACCTAAGGATCGCCTTATTAACAACTACAGTCCTCCGCTCTACCAACTGAGCTATCGAAGGTGCTATGCTAAAGGGTTGGACTGAAAACTGACAAGTGCGTTTAGGACAGACTCTCATGCACTCCTATGATTGCAGAGCGAGTACATCCGGCAAAAGCCTAGCCCTAGCCCCTGAACTTAATCCTATCTCCTTCCTTTCAGACGTAGCTGAAAACGGCGGCCCTGGTGGTCTAGTGGCTAGGATTCGGCGCTCTCACCGCTGCGGCCGGGTTCGATTCCCGGTCAGGGAAGTGTGTGCTTTCTTGCACACCAAGTCCACTACAAGACTCTGGAAGGTCCCCCCCCCACCCACATGCTGGGCTGTGTAGGTTGAAGGAATGTAAAGCGTCCTCCTTCTGCTACTTCCTTTTTTGCCAAACTTCTAAACGACACGTTGCTGCCTCATTCACCACCTCCACACACCCACACCAGCGTGGCTTTATGTTTTCAAGTCTGCAAGTCTTTTAGGGAGGCAAGATAAAGTTTGAGAAATTTGAATGGAACAATGTAAATGATCCGTCACTGCCTTCAGCATATTGCACTCTGGCATGCCAGTGCATCTGCAGGCAGGCACCTGGCCATGATATCCCGCAGTGGCACGAGGGAAAAGAAAAGTCTCCTTCGAGCCGGATTTGAACCAACGACCTAAGGATCGCCTTATTAACAACTACAGTCCTCCGCTCTACCAACTGAGCTATCGAAGGTGCTGTGCTAAAGGGTTGGACTGAAAACTGACAAGTGCGTTTAGGACAGACTCTCATGCACTCCTATGATTGTAGAGCGAGTACATCCGGCAAAAGCCTAGCCCTAGCCCCTGAACTTAATCCTATCTCCTTCCTTTCAGACGTAGCTGAAAACGGTGGCCCTGGTGGTCTAGTGGCTAGGATTCGGCGGTCTCACCGCTGCGGGCGGGTTCGATTCCCGGTCAGGGAAGTGTGTGCTTTCTTGCACACCAAGTCCACTACAAGACTCTGGAAGGTCCCCCCCCCACCCACATGCTGGGCTGTGTAGGTTGAAGGAATGTAAAGCGTCCTCCTTCTGCTACTTCCTTTTTTGCCAAACTTCTAAACGACACGTTGCTGCCTCATTCACCACCTCCACACACCCACACCAGCGTGGCTTTATGTTTTCAAGTCTGCAAGTCTTTTAGGGAGGCAAGATAAAGTTTGAGAAATTTGAATGGAACAATGTAAATGATCCGTCACTGCCTTCAGCATATTGCACTCTGGCATGCCAGTGCATCTGCAGGCAGGCACCTGGCCATGATATCCCGCAGTGGCACGAGGGAAAAGAAAAGTCTCCTTCGAGCCGGATTTGAACCAGCGACCTAAGGATCGCCTTATTAACAACTACAGTCCTCCGCTCTACCAACTGAGCTATCGAAGGTGCTATGCTAAAGGGTTGGACTGAAAACTGACAAGTGCGTTTAGGACAGACTCTCATGCACTCCTATGATTGTAGAGCGAGTACATCCGGCAAAAGCCTAGCCCTAGCCCCTAAACTTAATCCTATCTCCTTCCTTTCAGACGTAGCTGAAAACGGTGGCCCTGGTGGTCTAGTGGCTAGGATTCGGCGGTCTCACCGCTGCGGGCGGGTTCGATTCCCGGTCAGGGAAGTGTGTGCTTTCTTGCACACCAAGTCCACTACAAGACTCTGGAAGGTCCCCCCCCCACCCACATGCTGGGCTGTGTAGGTTGAAGGAATGTAAAGCGTCCTCCTTCTGCTACTTCCTTTTTTGCCAAACTTCTAAACGACACGTTGCTGCCTCATTCACCACCTCCACACACCCACACCAGCGTGGCTTTATGTTTTCAAGTCTGCAAGTCTTTTAGGGAGGCAAGATAAAGTTTGAGAAATTTGAATGGAACAATGTAAATGATCCGTCACTGCCTTCAGCATATTGCACTCTGGCATGCCAGTGCATCTGCAGGCAGGCACCTGGCCATGATATCCCGCAGTGGCACGAGGGAAAAGAAAAGTCTCCTTCGAGCCGGATTTGAACCAGCGACCTAAGGATCGCCTTATTAACAACTACAGTCCTCCGCTCTACCAACTGAGCTATTGAAGGTGCTATGCTAAAGGGTTGGACTGAAAACTGACAAGTGCGTTTAGGACAGACTCTCATGCACTCCTATGATTGTAGAGCGAGTACATCCGGCAAAAGCCTAGCCCTAGCCCCTGAACTTAATCCTATCTCCTTCCTTTCAGACGTAGCTGAAAACGGTGGCCCTGGTGGTCTAGTGGCTAGGATTCGGCGCTCTCACCGCTGCGGCCGGGTTCGATTCCCGGTCAGGGAAGTGTGTGCTTTCTTGCACACCAAGTCCACTACAAGACTCTGGAAGGTCCCCCCCCCACCCACATGCTGGGCTGTGTAGGTTGAAGGAATGTAAAGCGTCCTCCTTCTGCTACTTCCTTTTTTGCCAAACTTCTAAACGACACGTTGCTGCCTCATTCACCACCTCCACACACCCACACCAGCGTGGCTTTATGTTTTCAAGTCTGCAAGTCTTTTAGGGAGGCAAGATAAAGTTTGAGAAATTTGAATGGAACAGTGTAAATGATCCGTCACTGCCTTCAGCATATTGCACTCTGGCATGCCAGTGCATCTGCAGGCAGGCACCTGGCCATGATATCCCGCAGTGGCACGAGGGAAAAGAAAAGTCTCCTTCGAGCCGGATTTGAACCAGCGACCTAAGGATCGCCTTATTAACAACTACAGTCCTCCGCTCTACCAACTGAGCTATTGAAGGTGCTATGCTAAAGGGTTGGACTGAAAACTGACAAGTGCGTTTAGGACAGACTCTCATGCACTCCTATGATTGTAGAGCGAGTACATCCGGCAAAAGCCTAGCCCTAGCCCCTGAACTTAATCCTATCTCCTTCCTTTCAGACGTAGCTGAAAACGGTGGCCCTGGTGGTCTAGTGGCTAGGATTCGGCGCTCTCACCGCTGCGGCCGGGTTCGATTCCCGGTCAGGGAAGTGTGTGCTTTCTTGCACACCAAGTCCACTACAAGACTCTGGAAGGTCCCCCCCCCACCCACATGCTGGGCTGTGTAGGTTGAAGGAATGTAAAGCGTCCTCCTTCTGCTACTTCCTTTTTTGCCAAACTTCTAAACGACACGTTGCTGCCTCATTCACCACCTCCACACACCCACACCAGCGTGGCTTTATGTTTTCAAGTCTGCAAGTCTTTTAGGGAGGCAAGATAAAGTTTGAGAAATTTGAATGGAACAGTGTAAATGATCCGTCACTGCCTTCAGCATATTGCACTCTGGCATGCCAGTGCATCTGCAGGCAGGCACCTGGCCATGATATCCCGCAGTGGCACGAGGGAAAAGAAAAGTCTCCTTCGAGCCGGATTTGAACCAGCGACCTAAGGATCGCCTTATTAACAACTACAGTCCTCCGCTCTACCAACTGAGCTATCGAAGGTGCTATGTTAAGGGTTGGACTGAAAACTGACAAGTGCGTTTAGGACAGACTCTCATGCACTCCTATGATTGTAGAGCGAGTACATCCGGCAAAAGCCTAGCCCTAGCCCCTGAACTTAATCCTATCCCCTTCCTTTCAGACGTAGCTGAAAACGGTGGCCCTGGTGGTCTAGTGGCTAGGATTCGGCGCTCTCACCGCTGCGGCCGGGTTCGATTCCCGGTCAGGGAAGTGTGTGCTTTCTTGCACACCAAGTCCACTACAAGACTCTGGAAAGTCCCCCACCCCCAACCAGATGCTGGGCTGTGTAGGTTGAAGGAATGTAAAGCGTCCTCCTTCTGCTAGTTCCTTTTTTGCCAAACTTCTAAACGACACGTTGCTGCCTCATTCACCACCTCCACACACCCACACCAGCGTGGCTTTATGTTTTCAAGTCTGCAAGTCTTTTAGGGAGGCAAGATAAAGTTTGAGAAATTTGAATGGAACAATGTAAATGATCCGTCACTGCCTTCAGCATATTGCACTCTGGCATGCCAGTGCATCTGCAGGCAGGCACCTGGCCATGATATCCCGCAGTGGCACGAGGGAAAAGAAAAGTCTCCTTCGAGCCGGATTTGAACCAGCGACCTAAGGATCGCCTTATTAACAACTACAGTGCTCCGCTCTACCAACTGAGCTATCGAAGGTGCTATGCTAAAGGGTTGGACTGAAAACTGACAAGTGCGTTTAGGACAGACTCTCATGCACTCCTATGATTGTAGAGCGAGTACATCCGGCAAAAGCCTAGCCCTAGCCCCTGAACTTAATCCTATCTCCTTCCTTTCAGACGTAGCTGAAAACGGTGGCCTTGGTGGTCTAGTGGCTAGGATTCGGCGCTCTCACCGCTGCGGCCGGGTTCGATTCCCGGTCAGGGAAGTGTGTGCTTTCTTGCACACCAAGTCCACTACAAGACTCTGGAAAGTCCCCCCCCCCAACCAGATGCTGGGCTGTGTAGGTTGAAGGAATGTAAAGCGTCCTCCTTCTGCTACTCCCTTTTTTGCCAAACTTCTAAACGACACGTTGCTGCCTCATTCACCACCTCCACACACCCACACCAGCGTGGCTTTATGTTTTCAAGTCTGCAAGTCTTTTAGGGAGGCAAGATAAAGTTTGAGAAATTTGAATGGAACAATGTAAATGATCCGTCACTGCCTTCAGCATATTGCACTCTGGCATGCCAGTGCATCTGCAGGCAGGCACCTGGCCATGATATCCCGCAGTGGCACGAGGGAAAAGAAAAGTCTCCTTCAAGCCGGATTTGAACCAGCGACCTAAGGATCGCCTTATTAACAACTACAGTCCTCCGCTCTACCAACTGAGCTATCGAAGGTGCTATGCTAAAGGGTTGGACTGAAAACTGACAAGTGCGTTTAGGACAGACTCTCATGCACTCCTATAATTGCAGAGCGAGTACATCCGGCAAAAGCCTAGCCCTAGCCCCTGAACTTAATCCTATCTCCTTCCTTTCAGACGTAGCTGAAAACGGCGGCCCTGGTGGTCTAGTGGCTAGGATTCGGCGCTCTCACCGCTGCGGCCGGGTTCGATTCCCGGTCAGGGAAGTGTGTGCTTTCTTGCACACCAAGTCCACTACAAGACTCTGGAAGGTCCCCCCCCCACCCACATGCTGGGCTGTGTAGGTTGAAGGAATGTAAAGCGTCCTCCTTCTGCTACTTCCTTTTTTGCCAAACTTCTAAACGACACGTTGCTGCCTCATTCACCACCTCCACACACCCACACCAGCGTGGCTTTATGTTTTCAAGTCTGCAAGTCTTTTAGGGAGGCAAGATAAAGTTTGAGAAATTTGAATGGAACAATGTAAATGATCCGTCACTGCCTTCAGCATATTGCACTCTGGCATGCCAGTGCATCTGCAGGCAGGCACCTGGCCATGATATCCCGCAGTGGCACGAGGGAAAAGAAAAGTCTCCTTCGAGCCGGATTTGAACCAGCGACCTAAGGATCGCCTTATTAACAACTACAGTCCTCCGCTCTACCAACTGAGCTATCGAAGGTGCTATGCTAAAGGGTTGGACTGAAAACTGACAAGTGCGTTTAGGACAGACTCTCATGCACTCCTATGATTGTAGAGCGAGTACATCCGGCAAAAGCCTAGCCCTAGCCCCTAAACTTAATCCTATCTCCTTCCTTTCAGACGTAGCTGAAAACGGTGGCCCTGGTGGTCTAGTGGCTAGGATTCGGCGCTCTCACCGCTGCGGCCGGGTTCGATTCCCGGTCAGGGAAGTGTGTGCTTTCTTGCACACCAAGTCCACTACAAGACTCTGGAAGGTCCCCCCCCCACCCACATGCTGGGCTGTGTAGGTTGAAGGAATGTAAAGCGTCCTCCTTCTGCTACTTCCTTTTTTGCCAAACTTCTAAACGACACGTTGCTGCCTCATTCACCACCTCCACACACCCACACCAGCGTGGCTTTATGTTTTCAAGTCTGCAAGTCTTTTAGGGAGGCAAGATAAAGTTTGAGAAATTTGAATGGAACAATGTAAATGATCCGTCACTGCCTTCAGCATATTGCACTCTGGCATGCCAGTGCATCTGCAGGCAGGCACCTGGCCATGATATCCCGCAGTGGCACGAGGGAAAAGAAAAGTCTCCTTCGAGCCGGATTTGAACCAGCGACCTAAGGATCGCCTTATTAACAACTACAGTCCTCCGCTCTACCAACTGAGCTATTGAAGGTGCTATGCTAAAGGGTTGGACTGAAAACTGACAAGTGCGTTTAGGACAGACTCTCATGCACTCCTATGATTGTAGAGCGAGTACATCCGGCAAAAGCCTAGCCCTAGCCCCTGAACTTAATCCTATCTCCTTCCTTTCAGACGTAGCTGAAAACGGTGGCCCTGGTGGTCTAGTGGCTAGGATTCGGCGCTCTCACCGCTGCGGCCGGGTTCGATTCCCGGTCAGGGAAGTGTGTGCTTTCTTGCACACCAAGTCCACTACAAGACTCTGGAAGGTCCCCCCCCCACCCACATGCTGGGCTGTGTAGGTTGAAGGAATGTAAAGCGTCCTCCTTCTGCTACTTCCTTTTTTGCCAAACTTCTAAACGACACGTTGCTGCCTCATTCACCACCTCCACACACCCACACCAGCGTGGCTTTATGTTTTCAAGTCTGCAAGTCTTTTAGGGAGGCAAGATAAAGTTTGAGAAATTTGAATGGAACAGTGTAAATGATCCGTCACTGCCTTCAGCATATTGCGCTCTGGCATGCCAGTGCATCTGCAGGCAGGCACCTGGCCATGATATCCCGCAGTGGCACGAGGGAAAAGAAAAGTCTCCTTCGAGCCGGATTTGAACCAGCGACCTAAGGATCGCCTTATTAACAACTACAGTCCTCCGCTCTACCAACTGAGCTATCGAAGGTGCTATGTTAAGGGTTGGACTGAAAACTGACAAGTGCGTTTAGGACAGACTCTCATGCACTCCTATGATTGTAGAGCGAGTACATCCGGCAAAAGCCTAGCCCTAGCCCCTGAACTTAATCCTATCCCCTTCCTTTCAGACGTAGCTGAAAACGGTGGCCCTGGTGGTCTAGTGGCTAGGATTCGGCGCTCTCACCGCTGCGGCCGGGTTCGATTCCCGGTCAGGGAAGTGTGTGCTTTCTTGCACACCAAGTCCACTACAAGACTCTGGAAAGTCCCCCACCCCCAACCAGATGCTGGGCTGTGTAGGTTGAAGGAATGTAAAGCGTCCTCCTTCTGCTAGTTCCTTTTTTGCCAAACTTCTAAACGACACGTTGCTGCCTCATTCACCACCTCCACACACCCACACCAGCGTGGCTTTATGTTTTCAAGTCTGCAAGTCTTTTAGGGAGGCAAGATAAAGTTTGAGAAATTTGAATGGAACAATGTAAATGATCCGTCACTGCCTTCAGCATATTGCACTCTGGCATGCCAGTGCATCTGCAGGCAGGCACCTGGCCATGATATCCCGCAGTGGCACGAGGGAAAAGAAAAGTCTCCTTCGAGCCAAATTTGAACCAGCGACCTAAGGATCGCCTTATTAACAACTACAGTGCTCCGCTCTACCAACTGAGCTATCGAAGGTGCTATGCTAAAGGGTTGGACTGAAAACTGACAAGTGCGTTTAGGACAGACTCTCATGCACTCCTATGATTGTAGAGCGAGTACATCCGGCAAAAGCCTAGCCCTAGCCCCTGAACTTAATCCTATCTCCTTCCTTTCAGACGTAGCTGAAAACGGTGGCCCTGGTGGTCTAGTGGCTAGGATTCGGCGCTCTCACCGCTGCGGCCGGGTTCGATTCCCGGTCAGGGAAGTGTGTGCTTTCTTGCACACCAAGTCCACTACAAGACTCTGGAAGGTCCCCCCCCCACCCACATGCTGGGCTGTGTAGGTTGAAGGAATGTAAAGCGTCCTCCTTCTGCTACTTCCTTTTTTGCCAAACTTCTAAACGACACGTTGCTGCCTCATTCACCACCTCCACACACCCACACCAGCGTGGCTTTATGTTTTCAAGTCTGCAAGTCTTTTAGGGAGGCAAGATAAAGTTTGAGAAATTTGAATGGAACAGTGTAAATGATCCGTCACTGCCTTCAGCATATTGCACTCTGGCATGCCAGTGCATCTGCAGGCAGGCACTTGGCCATGATATCCCGCAGTGGCACGAGGGAAAAGAAAAGTCTCCTTCGAGCCGGATTTGAACCAGCGACCTAAGGATCGCCTTATTAACAACTACAGTCCTCCGCTCTACCAACTGAGCTATCAAAGGTGCTATGTTATGGGTTGGACTGAAAACTGACAAGTGCGTTTAGGACAGACTCTCATGCACTCCTATGATTGTAGAGGGAGTACATCCGGCAAAAGCCTAGCCCTAGCCCCTGAACTTAATCCTATCTCCTTCCTTTCAGACGTAGCTGAAAACGGTGGCCCTGGTGGTCTAGTGGCTAGGATTCGGCGCTCTCACCGCTGCGGCCGGGTTCGATTCCCGGTCAGGGAAGTGTGTGCTTTCTTGCACACCAAGTCCACTACAAGACTCTGGAAGGTCCCCCCCCCACCCACATGCTGGGCTGTGTAGGTTGAAGGAATGTAAAGCGTCCTCCTTCTGCTACTTCCTTTTTTGCCAAACTTCTAAACGACACGTTGCTGCCTCATTCACCACCTCCACACACCCACACCAGCGTGGCTTTATGTTTTCAAGTCTGCAAGTCTTTTAGGGAGGCAAGATAAAGTTTGAGAAATTTGAATGGAACAATGTAAATGATCCGTCACTGCCTTCAGCATATTGCACTCTGGCATGCCAGTGCATCTGCAGGCAGGCACCTGGCCATGATATCCCGCAGTGGCACGAGGGAAAAGAAAAGTCTCCTTCGAGCCGGATTTGAACCAGCGACCTAAGGATCGCCTTATTAACAACTACAGTCCTCCGCTCTACCAACTGAGCTATCAAAGGTGCTATGCTAAAGGGTTGGACTGAAAACTGACAAGTGCGTTTAGGACAGACTCTCATGCACTCCTATGATTGTAGAGCGAGAACATCCGGCAAAAGCCTAGCCCTAGCCCCTGAACTTAATCCTATCTCCTTCCTTTCAGACGTAGCTGAAAACGGTGGCCCTGGTGGTCTAGTGGCTAGGATTCGGCGCTCTCACCGCTGCGGCCGGGTTCGATTCCCGGTCAGGGAAGTGTGTGCTTTCTTGCACACCAAGTCCACTACAAGACTCTGGAAAGTCCCCCCCCCCAACCAGATGCTGGGCTGTGTAGGTTGAAGGAATGTAAAGCGTCCTCCTTCTGCTACTCCCTTTTTTGCCAAACTTCTAAACGACACGTTGCTGCCTCATTCACCACCTCCACACACCCACACCAGCGTGGCTTTATGTTTTCAAGTCTGCAAGTCTTTTAGGGAGGCAAGATAAAGTTTGAGAAATTTGAATGGAACAATGTAAATGATCCGTCACTGCCTTCAGCATATTGCACTCTGGCATGCCAGTGCATCTGCAGGCAGGCACCTGGCCATGATATCCCGCAGTGGCACGAGGGAAAAGAAAAGTCTCCTTCGAGCCGGATTTGAACCAGCGACCTAAGGATCGCCTTATTAACAACTACAGTCCTCCGCTCTACCAACTGAGCTATCGAAGGTGCTATGCTAAAAGGTTGGACTGAAAACTGACAAGTGCGTTTAGGACAGACTCTCATGCACTCCTATGATTGCAGAGCGAGTACATCCGGCAAAAGCCTAGCCCTAGCCCCTGAACTTAATCCTATCTCCTTCCTTTCAGACGTAGCTGAAAACGGTGGCCCTGGTGGTCTAGTGGCTAGGATTCGGCGCTCTCACCGCTGTGGCCGGGTTCGATTCCCGGTCAGGGAAGTGTGTGCTTTCTTGCACACCAAGTCCACTACAAGACTCTGGAAGGTCCCCCCCCCACCCACATGCTGGGCTGTGTAGGTTGAAGGAATGTAAAGCGTCCTCCTTCTGCTACTTCCTTTTTTGCCAAACTTCTAAACGACACGTTGCTGCCTCATTCACCACCTCCACACACCCACACCAGCGTGGCTTTATGTTTTCAAGTCTGCAAGTCTTTTAGGGAGGCAAGATAAAGTTTGAGAAATTTGAATGGAACAATGTAAATGATCCGTCACTGCCTTCAGCATATTGCACTCTGGCATGCCAGTGCATCTGCAGGCAGGCACCTGGCCATGATATCCCGCAGTGGCACGAGGGAAAAGAAAAGTCTCCTTCGAGCCGGATTTGAACCAGCGACCTAAGGATCGCCTTATTAACAACTACAGTCCTCCGCTCTACCAACTGAGCTATCGAAGGTGCTATGCTAAAGGGTTGGACTGAAAACTGACAAGTGCGTTTAGGACAGACTCTCATGCACTCCTATGATTGTAGAGCGAGTACATCCGGCAAAAGCCTAGCCCTAGCCCCTGAACTTAATCCTATCTCCTTCCTTTCAGACGTAGCTGAAAACGGTGGCCCTGGTGGTCTAGTGGCTAGGATTCGGCGCTCTCACCGCTGCGGCCGGGTTCGATTCCCGGTCAGGGAAGTGTGTGCTTTCTTGCACACCAAGTCCACTACAAGACTCTGGAAGGTCCCCCCCCCACCCACATGCTGGGCTGTGTAGGTTGAAGGAATGTAAAGCGTCCTCCTTCTGCTACTTCCTTTTTTGCCAAACTTCTAAACGACACGTTGCTGCCTCATTCACCACCTCCACACACCCACACCAGCGTGGCTTTATGTTTTCAAGTCTGCAAGTCTTTTAGGGAGGCAAGATAAAGTTTGAGAAATTTGAATGGAACAATGTAAATGATCCGTCACTGCCTTCAGCATATTGCACTCTGGCATGCCAGTGCATCTGCAGGCAGGCACCTGGCCATGATATCCCGCAGTGGCACGAGGGAAAAGAAAAGTCTCCTTCGAGCCGGATTTGAACCAGCGACCTAAGGATCGCCTTATTAACAACTACAGTCCTCCGCTCTACCAACTGAGCTATCGAAGGTGCTATGCTAAAGGGTTGGACTGAAAACTGACAAGTGCGTTTAGGACAGACTCTCATGCACTCCTATGATTGTAGAGCGAGTACATCCGGCAAAAGCCTAGCCCTAGCCCCTGAACTTAATCCTATCTCCTTCCTTTCAGACGTAGCTGAAAACGGTGGCCCTGGTGGTCTAGTGGCTAGGATTCGGCGCTCTCACCGCTGCGGCCGGGTTCGATTCCCGGTCAGGGAAGTGTGTGCTTTCTTGCACACCAAGTCCACTACAAGACTCTGGAAGGTCCCCCCCCCACCCACATGCTGGGCTGTGTAGGTTGAAGGAATGTAAAGCGTCCTCCTTCTGCTACTTCCTTTTTTGCCAAACTTCTAAACGACACGTTGCTGCCTCATTCACCACCTCCACACACCCACACCAGCGTGGCTTTATGTTTTCAAGTCTGCAAGTCTTTTAGGGAGGCAAGATAAAGTTTGAGAAATTTGAATGGAACAATGTAAATGATCCGTCACTGCCTTCAGCATATTGCACTCTGGCATGCCAGTGCATCTGCAGGCAGGCACCTGGCCATGATATCCCGCAGTGGCACGAGGGAAAAGAAAAGTCTCCTTCGAGCTGGATTTGAACCAGCGACCTAAGGATCGCCTTATTAACAACTACAGTCCTCCGCTCTACCAACTGAGCTATCGAAGGTGCTATGCTAAAGGGTTGGACTGAAAACTGACAAGTGCGTTTAGGACAGACTCTCATGCACTCCTATGATTGCAGAGCGAGTACATCCGGCAAAAGCCTAGCCCTAGCCCCTGAACTTAATCCTATCTCCTTCCTTTCAGACGTAGCTGAAAACGGTGGCCCTGGTGGTCTAGTGGCTAGGATTCGGCGCTCTCACCGCTGCGGCCGGGTTCGATTCCCGGTCAGGGAAGTGTGTGCTTTCTTGCACACCAAGTCCACTACAAGACTCTGGAAGGTCCCCCCCCCACCCACATGCTGGGCTGTGTAGGTTGAAGGAATGTAAAGCGTCCTCCTTCTGCTACTTCCTTTTTTGCCAAACTTCTAAACGACACGTTGCTGCCTCATTCACCACCTCCACACACCCACACCAGCGTGGCTTTATGTTTTCAAGTCTGCAAGTCTTTTAGGGAGGCAAGATAAAGTTTGAGAAATTTGAATGGAACAATGTAAATGATCCGTCACTGCCTTCAGCATATTGCACTCTGGCATGCCAGTGCATCTGCAGGCAGGCACCTGGCCATGATATCCCGCAGTGGCACGAGGGAAAAGAAAAGTCTCCTTCGAGCCGGATTTGAACCAACGACCTAAGGATCGCCTTATTAACAACTACAGTCCTCCGCTCTACCAACTGAGCTATCGAAGGTGCTATGCTAAGGGATTGGACTGAAAACTGACAAGTGCGTTTAGGACAGACTCTCATGCACTCCTATGATTGTAGAGCGAGTACATCCGGCAAAAGCCTAGCCCTAGCCCCTGAACTTAATCCTATCTCCTTCCTTTCAGACGTAGCTGAAAACGGTGGCCCTGGTGGTCTAGTGGCTAGGATTCGGCGCTCTCACCGCTGCGGCCGGGTTCGATTCCCGGTCAGGGAAGTGTGTGCTTTCTTGCACACCAAGTCCACTACAAGACTCTGGAAGGTCCCCCCCCCACCCACATGCTGGGCTGTGTAGGTTGAAGGAATGTAAAGCGTCCTCCTTCTGCTACTTCCTTTTTTGCCAAACTTCTAAACGACACGTTGCTGCCTCATTCACCACCTCCACACACCCACACCAGCGTGGCTTTATGTTTTCAAGTCTGCAAGTCTTTTAGGGAGGCAAGATAAAGTTTGAGAAATTTGAATGGAACAATGTAAATGATCCGTCACTGCCTTCAGCATATTGCACTCTGGCATGCCAGTGCATCTGCAGGCAGGCACCTGGCCATGATATCCCGCAGTGGCACGAGGGAAAAGAAAAGTCTCCTTCAAGCCGGATTTGAACCAGCGACCTAAGGATCGCCTTATTAACAACTACAGTCCTCCGCTCTACCAACTGAGCTATCGAAGGTGCTATGCTAAAGGGTTGGACTGAAAACTGACAAGTGCGTTTAGGACAGACTCTCATGCACTCCTATGATTGCAGAGCGAGTACATCCGGCAAAAGCCTAGCCCTAGCCCCTGAACTTAATCCTATCTCCTTCCTTTCAGACGTAGCTGAAAACGGCGGCCCTGGTGGTCTAGTGGCTAGGATTCGGCGCTCTCACCGCTGCGGCCGGGTTCGATTCCCGGTCAGGGAAGTGTGTGCTTTCTTGCACACCAAGTCCACTACAAGACTCTGGAAGGTCCCCCCCCCACCCACATGCTGGGCTGTGTAGGTTGAAGGAATGTAAAGCGTCCTCCTTCTGCTACTTCCTTTTTTGCCAAACTTCTAAACGACACGTTGCTGCCTCATTCACCACCTCCACACACCCACACCAGCGTGGCTTTATGTTTTCAAGTCTGCAAGTCTTTTAGGGAGGCAAGATAAAGTTTGAGAAATTTGAATGGAACAATGTAAATGATCCGTCACTGCCTTCAGCATATTGCACTCTGGCATGCCAGTGCATCTGCAGGCAGGCACCTGGCCATGATATCCCGCAGTGGCACGAGGGAAAAGAAAAGTCTCCTTCGAGCCGGATTTGAACCAGCGACCTAAGGATCGCCTTATTAACAACTACAGTCCTCCGCTCTACCAACTGAGCTATCGAAGGTGCTATGCTAAAGGGTTGGACTGAAAACTGACAAGTGCGTTTAGGACAGACTCTCATGCACTCCTATGATTGTAGAGCGAGTACATCCGGCAAAAGCCTAGCCCTAGCCCCTAAACTTAATCCTATCTCCTTCCTTTCAGACGTAGCTGAAAACGGTGGCCCTGGTGGTCTAGTGGCTAGGATTCGGCGCTCTCACCGCTGCGGCCGGGTTCGATTCCCGGTCAGGGAAGTGTGTGCTTTCTTGCACACCAAGTCCACTACAAGACTCTGGAAGGTCCCCCCCCCACCCACATGCTGGGCTGTGTAGGTTGAAGGAATGTAAAGCGTCCTCCTTCTGCTACTTCCTTTTTTGCCAAACTTCTAAACGACACGTTGCTGCCTCATTCACCACCTCCACACACCCACACCAGCGTGGCTTTATGTTTTCAAGTCTGCAAGTCTTTTAGGGAGGCAAGATAAAGTTTGAGAAATTTGAATGGAACAATGTAAATGATCCGTCACTGCCTTCAGCATATTGCACTCTGGCATGCCAGTGCATCTGCAGGCAGGCACCTGGCCATGATATCCCGCAGTGGCACGAGGGAAAAGAAAAGTCTCCTTCGAGCCGGATTTGAACCAGCGACCTAAGGATCGCCTTATTAACAACTACAGTCCTCCGCTCTACCAACTGAGCTATTGAAGGTGCTATGCTAAAGGGTTGGACTGAAAACTGACAAGTGCGTTTAGGACAGACTCTCATGCACTCCTATGATTGTAGAGCGAGTACATCCGGCAAAAGCCTAGCCCTAGCCCCTGAACTTAATCCTATCTCCTTCCTTTCAGACGTAGCTGAAAACGGTGGCCCTGGTGGTCTAGTGGCTAGGATTCGGCGCTCTCACCGCTGCGGCCGGGTTCGATTCCCGGTCAGGGAAGTGTGTGCTTTCTTGCACACCAAGTCCACTACAAGACTCTGGAAGGTCCCCCCCCCACCCACATGCTGGGCTGTGTAGGTTGAAGGAATGTAAAGCGTCCTCCTTCTGCTACTTCCTTTTTTGCCAAACTTCTAAACGACACGTTGCTGCCTCATTCACCACCTCCACACACCCACACCAGCGTGGCTTTATGTTTTCAAGTCTGCAAGTCTTTTAGGGAGGCAAGATAAAGTTTGAGAAATTTGAATGGAACAGTGTAAATGATCCGTCACTGCCTTCAGCATATTGCACTCTGGCATGCCAGTGCATCTGCAGGCAGGCACCTGGCCATGATATCCCGCAGTGGCACGAGGGAAAAGAAAAGTCTCCTTCGAGCCGGATTTGAACCAGCGACCTAAGGATCGCCTTATTAACAACTACAGTCCTCCGCTCTACCAACTGAGCTATCGAAGGTGCTATGTTAAGGGTTGGACTGAAAACTGACAAGTGCGTTTAGGACAGACTCTCATGCACTCCTATGATTGTAGAGCGAGTACATCCGGCAAAAGCCTAGCCCTAGCCCCTGAACTTAATCCTATCCCCTTCCTTTCAGACGTAGCTGAAAACGGTGGCCCTGGTGGTCTAGTGGCTAGGATTCGGCGCTCTCACCGCTGCGGCCGGGTTCGATTCCCGGTCAGGGAAGTGTGTGCTTTCTTGCACACCAAGTCCACTACAAGACTCTGGAAAGTCCCCCACCCCCAACCAGATGCTGGGCTGTGTAGGTTGAAGGAATGTAAAGCGTCCTCCTTCTGCTAGTTCCTTTTTTGCCAAACTTCTAAACGACACGTTGCTGCCTCATTCACCACCTCCACACACCCACACCAGCGTGGCTTTATGTTTTCAAGTCTGCAAGTCTTTTAGGGAGGCAAGATAAAGTTTGAGAAATTTGAATGGAACAATGTAAATGATCCGTCACTGCCTTCAGCATATTGCACTCTGGCATGCCAGTGCATCTGCAGGCAGGCACCTGGCCATGATATCCCGCAGTGGCACGAGGGAAAAGAAAAGTCTCCTTCGAGCCAAATTTGAACCAGCGACCTAAGGATCGCCTTATTAACAACTACAGTCCTCCGCTCTACCAACTGAGCTATCGAAGGTGCTATGCTAAAGGGTTGGACTGAAAACTGACAAGTGCGTTTAGGACAGACTCTCATGCACTCCTATGATTGCAGAGCGAGTACATCCGGCAAAAGCCTAGCCCTAGCCCCTGAACTTAATCCTATCTCCTTCCTTTCAGACGTAGCTGAAAACGGCGGCCCTGGTGGTCTAGTGGCTAGGATTCGGCGCTCTCACCGCTGCGGCCGGGTTCGATTCCCGGTCAGGGAAGTGTGTGCTTTCTTGCACACCAAGTCCACTACAAGACTCTGGAAGGTCCCCCCCCCACCCACATGCTGGGCTGTGTAGGTTGAAGGAATGTAAAGCGTCCTCCTTCTGCTACTTCCTTTTTTGCCAAACTTCTAAACGACACGTTGCTGCCTCATTCACCACCTCCACACACCCACACCAGCGTGGCTTTATGTTTTCAAGTCTGCAAGTCTTTTAGGGAGGCAAGATAAAGTTTGAGAAATTTGAATGGAACAATGTAAATGATCCGTCACTGCCTTCAGCATATTGCACTCTGGCATGCCAGTGCATCTGCAGGCAGGCACCTGGCCATGATATCCCGCAGTGGCACGAGGGAAAAGAAAAGTCTCCTTCGAGCCGGATTTGAACCAGCGACCTAAGGATCGCCTTATTAACAACTACAGTCCTCCGCTCTACCAACTGAGCTATCGAAGGTGCTATGCTAAAGGGTTGGACTGAAAACTGACAAGTGCGTTTAGGACAGACTCTCATGCACTCCTATGATTGTAGAGCGAGTACATCCGGCAAAAGCCTAGCCCTAGCCCCTAAACTTAATCCTATCTCCTTCCTTTCAGACGTAGCTGAAAACGGTGGCCCTGGTGGTCTAGTGGCTAGGATTCGGCGCTCTCACCGCTGCGGCCGGGTTCGATTCCCGGTCAGGGAAGTGTGTGCTTTCTTGCACACCAAGTCCACTACAAGACTCTGGAAGGTCCCCCCCCCACCCACATGCTGGGCTGTGTAGGTTGAAGGAATGTAAAGCGTCCTCCTTCTGCTACTTCCTTTTTTGCCAAACTTCTAAACGACACGTTGCTGCCTCATTCACCACCTCCACACACCCACACCAGCGTGGCTTTATGTTTTCAAGTCTGCAAGTCTTTTAGGGAGGCAAGATAAAGTTTGAGAAATTTGAATGGAACAATGTAAATGATCCGTCACTGCCTTCAGCATATTGCACTCTGGCATGCCAGTGCATCTGCAGGCAGGCACCTGGCCATGATATCCCGCAGTGGCACGAGGGAAAAGAAAAGTCTCCTTCGAGCCGGATTTGAACCAGCGACCTAAGGATCGCCTTATTAACAACTACAGTCCTCCGCTCTACCAACTGAGCTATTGAAGGTGCTATGCTAAAGGGTTGGACTGAAAACTGACAAGTGCGTTTAGGACAGACTCTCATGCACTCCTATGATTGTAGAGCGAGTACATCCGGCAAAAGCCTAGCCCTAGCCCCTGAACTTAATCCTATCTCCTTCCTTTCAGACGTAGCTGAAAACGGTGGCCCTGGTGGTCTAGTGGCTAGGATTCGGCGCTCTCACCGCTGCGGCCGGGTTCGATTCCCGGTCAGGGAAGTGTGTGCTTTCTTGCACACCAAGTCCACTACAAGACTCTGGAAGGTCCCCCCCCCACCCACATGCTGGGCTGTGTAGGTTGAAGGAATGTAAAGCGTCCTCCTTCTGCTACTTCCTTTTTTGCCAAACTTCTAAACGACACGTTGCTGCCTCATTCACCACCTCCACACACCCACACCAGCGTGGCTTTATGTTTTCAAGTCTGCAAGTCTTTTAGGGAGGCAAGATAAAGTTTGAGAAATTTGAATGGAACAGTGTAAATGATCCGTCACTGCCTTCAGCATATTGCACTCTGGCATGCCAGTGCATCTGCAGGCAGGCACCTGGCCATGATATCCCGCAGTGGCACGAGGGAAAAGAAAAGTCTCCTTCGAGCCGGATTTGAACCAGCGACCTAAGGATCGCCTTATTAACAACTACAGTCCTCCGCTCTACCAACTGAGCTATCGAAGGTGCTATGTTAAGGGTTGGACTGAAAACTGACAAGTGCGTTTAGGACAGACTCTCATGCACTCCTATGATTGTAGAGCGAGTACATCCGGCAAAAGCCTAGCCCTAGCCCCTGAACTTAATCCTATCCCCTTCCTTTCAGACGTAGCTGAAAACGGTGGCCCTGGTGGTCTAGTGGCTAGGATTCGGCGCTCTCACCGCTGCGGCCGGGTTCGATTCCCGGTCAGGGAAGTGTGTGCTTTCTTGCACACCAAGTCCACTACAAGACTCTGGAAAGTCCCCCACCCCCAACCAGATGCTGGGCTGTGTAGGTTGAAGGAATGTAAAGCGTCCTCCTTCTGCTAGTTCCTTTTTTGCCAAACTTCTAAACGACACGTTGCTGCCTCATTCACCACCTCCACACACCCACACCAGCGTGGCTTTATGTTTTCAAGTCTGCAAGTCTTTTAGGGAGGCAAGATAAAGTTTGAGAAATTTGAATGGAACAATGTAAATGATCCGTCACTGCCTTCAGCATATTGCACTCTGGCATGCCAGTGCATCTGCAGGCAGGCACCTGGCCATGATATCCCGCAGTGGCACGAGGGAAAAGAAAAGTCTCCTTCGAGCCAAATTTGAACCAGCGACCTAAGGATCGCCTTATTAACAACTACAGTGCTCCGCTCTACCAACTGAGCTATCGAAGGTGCTATGCTAAAGGGTTGGACTGAAAACTGACAAGTGCGTTTAGGACAGACTCTCATGCACTCCTATGATTGTAGAGCGAGTACATCCGGCAAAAGCCTAGCCCTAGCCCCTGAACTTAATCCTATCTCCTTCCTTTCAGACGTAGCTGAAAACGGTGGCCCTGGTGGTCTAGTGGCTAGGATTCGGCGCTCTCACCGCTGCGGCCGGGTTCGATTCCCGGTCAGGGAAGTGTGTGCTTTCTTGCACACCAAGTCCACTACAAGACTCTGGAAGGTCCCCCCCCCACCCACATGCTGGGCTGTGTAGGTTGAAGGAATGTAAAGCGTCCTCCTTCTGCTACTTCCTTTTTTGCCAAACTTCTAAACGACACGTTGCTGCCTCATTCACCACCTCCACACACCCACACCAGCGTGGCTTTATGTTTTCAAGTCTGCAAGTCTTTTAGGGAGGCAAGATAAAGTTTGAGAAATTTGAATGGAACAGTGTAAATGATCCGTCACTGCCTTCAGCATATTGCACTCTGGCATGCCAGTGCATCTGCAGGCAGGCACTTGGCCATGATATCCCGCAGTGGCACGAGGGAAAAGAAAAGTCTCCTTCGAGCCGGATTTGAACCAGCGACCTAAGGATCGCCTTATTAACAACTACAGTCCTCCGCTCTACCAACTGAGCTATCAAAGGTGCTATGTTATGGGTTGGACTGAAAACTGACAAGTGCGTTTAGGACAGACTCTCATGCACTCCTATGATTGTAGAGGGAGTACATCCGGCAAAAGCCTAGCCCTAGCCCCTGAACTTAATCCTATCTCCTTCCTTTCAGACGTAGCTGAAAACGGTGGCCCTGGTGGTCTAGTGGCTAGGATTCGGCGCTCTCACCGCTGCGGCCGGGTTCGATTCCCGGTCAGGGAAGTGTGTGCTTTCTTGCACACCAAGTCCACTACAAGACTCTGGAAGGTCCCCCCCCCACCCACATGCTGGGCTGTGTAGGTTGAAGGAATGTAAAGCGTCCTCCTTCTGCTACTTCCTTTTTTGCCAAACTTCTAAACGACACGTTGCTGCCTCATTCACCACCTCCACACACCCACACCAGCGTGGCTTTATGTTTTCAAGTCTGCAAGTCTTTTAGGGAGGCAAGATAAAGTTTGAGAAATTTGAATGGAACAATGTAAATGATCCGTCACTGCCTTCAGCATATTGCACTCTGGCATGCCAGTGCATCTGCAGGCAGGCACCTGGCCATGATATCCCGCAGTGGCACGAGGGAAAAGAAAAGTCTCCTTCGAGCCGGATTTGAACCAGCGACCTAAGGATCGCCTTATTAACAACTACAGTCCTCCGCTCTACCAACTGAGCTATCAAAGGTGCTATGCTAAAGGGTTGGACTGAAAACTGACAAGTGCGTTTAGGACAGACTCTCATGCACTCCTATGATTGTAGAGCGAGAACATCCGGCAAAAGCCTAGCCCTAGCCCCTGAACTTAATCCTATCTCCTTCCTTTCAGACGTAGCTGAAAACGGTGGCCCTGGTGGTCTAGTGGCTAGGATTCGGCGCTCTCACCGCTGCGGCCGGGTTCGATTCCCGGTCAGGGAAGTGTGTGCTTTCTTGCACACCAAGTCCACTACAAGACTCTGGAAAGTCCCCCCCCCCAACCAGATGCTGGGCTGTGTAGGTTGAAGGAATGTAAAGCGTCCTCCTTCTGCTACTCCCTTTTTTGCCAAACTTCTAAACGACACGTTGCTGCCTCATTCACCACCTCCACACACCCACACCAGCGTGGCTTTATGTTTTCAAGTCTGCAAGTCTTTTAGGGAGGCAAGATAAAGTTTGAGAAATTTGAATGGAACAATGTAAATGATCCGTCACTGCCTTCAGCATATTGCACTCTGGCATGCCAGTGCATCTGCAGGCAGGCACCTGGCCATGATATCCCGCAGTGGCACGAGGGAAAAGAAAAGTCTCCTTCGAGCCGGATTTGAACCAGCGACCTAAGGATCGCCTTATTAACAACTACAGTCCTCCGCTCTACCAACTGAGCTATCGAAGGTGCTATGCTAAAGGGTTGGACTGAAAACTGACAAGTGCGTTTAGGACAGACTCTCATGCACTCCTATGATTGCAGAGCGAGTACATCCGGCAAAAGCCTAGCCCTAGCCCCTGAACTTAATCCTATCTCCTTCCTTTCAGACGTAGCTGAAAACGGCGGCCCTGGTGGTCTAGTGGCTAGGATTCGGCGCTCTCACCGCTGCGGCCGGGTTCGATTCCCGGTCAGGGAAGTGTGTGCTTTCTTGCACACCAAGTCCACTACAAGACTCTGGAAGGTCCCCCCCCCACCCACATGCTGGGCTGTGTAGGTTGAAGGAATGTAAAGCGTCCTCCTTCTGCTACTTCCTTTTTTGCCAAACTTCTAAACGACACGTTGCTGCCTCATTCACCACCTCCACACACCCACACCAGCGTGGCTTTATGTTTTCAAGTCTGCAAGTCTTTTAGGGAGGCAAGATAAAGTTTGAGAAATTTGAATGGAACAGTGTAAATGATCCGTCACTGCCTTCAGCATATTGCACTCTGGCATGCCAGTGCATCTGCAGGCAGGCACCTGGCCATGATATCCCGCAGTGGCACGAGGGAAAAGAAAAGTCTCCTTCGAGCCGGATTTGAACCAGCGACCTAAGGATCGCCTTATTAACAACTACAGTCCTCCGCTCTACCAACTGAGCTATCGAAGGTGCTATGCTAAAGGGTTGGACTGAAAACTGACAAGTGCGTTTAGGACAGACTCTCATGCACTCCTATGATTGTAGAGCGAGTACATCCGGCAAAAGCCTAGCCCTAGCCCCTGAACTTAATCCTATCTCCTTCCTTTCAGACGTAGCTGAAAACGGTGGCCCTGGTGGTCTAGTGGCTAGGATTCGGCGCTCTCACCGCTGCGGCCGGGTTCGATTCCCGGTCAGGGAAGTGTGTGCTTTCTTGCACACCAAGTCCACTACAAGACTCTGGAAGGTCCCCCCCCCACCCACATGCTGGGCTGTGTAGGTTGAAGGAATGTAAAGCGTCCTCCTTCTGCTACTTCCTTTTTTGCCAAACTTCTAAACGACACGTTGCTGCCTCATTCACCACCTCCACACACCCACACCAGCGTGGCTTTATGTTTTCAAGTCTGCAAGTCTTTTAGGGAGGCAAGATAAAGTTTGAGAAATTTGAATGGAACAATGTAAATGATCCGTCACTGCCTTCAGCATATTGCACTCTGGCATGCCAGTGCATCTGCAGGCAGGCACCTGGCCATGATATCCCGCAGTGGCACGAGGGAAAAGAAAAGTCTCCTTCGAGCCGGATTTGAACCAGCGACCTAAGGATCGCCTTATTAACAACTACAGTCCTCCGCTCTACCAACTGAGCTATCGAAGGTGCTATGCTAAAAGGTTGGACTGAAAACTGACAAGTGCGTTTAGGACAGACTCTCATGCACTCCTATGATTGTAGAGCGAGTACATCCGGCAAAAGCCTAGCCCTAGCCCCTGAACTTAATCCTATCTCCTTCCTTTCAGACGTAGCTGAAAACGGTGGCCCTGGTGGTCTAGTGGCTAGGATTCGGCGCTCTCACCGCTGCGGCCGGGTTCGATTCCCGGTCAGGGAAGTGTGTGCTTTCTTGCACACCAAGTCCACTACAAGACTCTGGAAGGTCCCCCCCCCACCCACATGCTGGGCTGTGTAGGTTGAAGGAATGTAAAGCGTCCTCCTTCTGCTACTTCCTTTTTTGCCAAACTTCTAAACGACACGTTGCTGCCTCATTCACCACCTCCACACACCCACACCAGCGTGGCTTTATGTTTTCAAGTCTGCAAGTCTTTTAGGGAGGCAAGATAAAGTTTGAGAAATTTGAATGGAACAATGTAAATGATCCGTCACTGCCTTCAGCATATTGCACTCTGGCATGCCAGTGCATCTGCAGGCAGGCACCTGGCCATGATATCCCGCAGTGGCACGAGGGAAAAGAAAAGTCTCCTTCGAGCCGGATTTGAACCAGCGACCTAAGGATCGCCTTATTAACAACTACAGTCCTCCGCTCTACCAACTGAGCTATCGAAGGTGCTATGCTAAAGGGTTGGACTGAAAACTGACAAGTGCGTTTAGGACAGACTCTCATGCACTCCTATGATTGCAGAGCGAGTACATCCGGCAAAAGCCTAGCCCTAGCCCCTGAACTTAATCCTATCTCCTTCCTTTCAGACGTAGCTGAAAACGGCGGCCCTGGTGGTCTAGTGGCTAGGATTCGGCGCTCTCACCGCTGCGGCCGGGTTCGATTCCCGGTCAGGGAAGTGTGTGCTTTCTTGCACACCAAGTCCACTACAAGACTCTGGAAGGTCCCCCCCCCACCCACATGCTGGGCTGTGTAGGTTGAAGGAATGTAAAGCGTCCTCCTTCTGCTACTTCCTTTTTTGCCAAACTTCTAAACGACACGTTGCTGCCTCATTCACCACCTCCACACACCCACACCAGCGTGGCTTTATGTTTTCAAGTCTGCAAGTCTTTTAGGGAGGCAAGATAAAGTTTGAGAAATTTGAATGGAACAATGTAAATGATCCGTCACTGCCTTCAGCATATTGCACTCTGGCATGCCAGTGCATCTGCAGGCAGGCACCTGGCCATGATATCCCGCAGTGGCACGAGGGAAAAGAAAAGTCTCCTTCGAGCCGGATTTGAACCAGCGACCTAAGGATCGCCTTATTAACAACTACAGTCCTCCGCTCTACCAACTGAGCTATCGAAGGTGCTATGCTAAAGGGTTGGACTGAAAACTGACAAGTGCGTTTAGGACAGACTCTCATGCACTCCTATGATTGTAGAGCGAGTACATCCGGCAAAAGCCTAGCCCTAGCCCCTGAACTTAATCCTATCTCCTTCCTTTCAGACGTAGCTGAAAACGGTGGCCCTGGTGGTCTAGTGGCTAGGATTCGGCGCTCTCACCGCTGCGGCCGGGTTCGATTCCCGGTCAGGGAAGTGTGTGCTTTCTTGCACACCAAGTCCACTACAAGACTCTGGAAGGTCCCCCCCCCACCCACATGCTGGGCTGTGTAGGTTGAAGGAATGTAAAGCGTCCTCCTTCTGCTACTTCCTTTTTTGCCAAACTTCTAAACGACACGTTGCTGCCTCATTCACCACCTCCACACACCCACACCAGCGTGGCTTTATGTTTTCAAGTCTGCAAGTCTTTTAGGGAGGCAAGATAAAGTTTGAGAAATTTGAATGGAACAATGTAAATGATCCGTCACTGCCTTCAGCATATTGCACTCTGGCATGCCAGTGCATCTGCAGGCAGGCACCTGGCCATGATATCCCGCAGTGGCACGAGGGAAAAGAAAAGTCTCCTTCGAGCCGGATTTGAACCAGCGACCTAAGGATCGCCTTATTAACAACTACAGTCCTCCGCTCTACCAACTGAGCTATCGAAGGTGCTATGCTAAAAGGTTGGACTGAAAACTGACAAGTGCGTTTAGGACAGACTCTCATGCACTCCTATGATTGTAGAGCGAGTACATCCGGCAAAAGCCTAGCCCTAGCCCCTGAACTTAATCCTATCTCCTTCCTTTCAGACGTAGCTGAAAACGGTGGCCCTGGTGGTCTAGTGGCTAGGATTCGGCGCTCTCACCGCTGCGGCCGGGTTCGATTCCCGGTCAGGGAAGTGTGTGCTTTCTTGCACACCAAGTCCACTACAAGACTCTGGAAGGTCCCCCCCCCACCCACATGCTGGGCTGTGTAGGTTGAAGGAATGTAAAGCGTCCTCCTTCTGCTACTTCCTTTTTTGCCAAACTTCTAAACGACACGTTGCTGCCTCATTCACCACCTCCACACACCCACACCAGCGTGGCTTTATGTTTTCAAGTCTGCAAGTCTTTTAGGGAGGCAAGATAAAGTTTGAGAAATTTGAATGGAACAATGTAAATGATCCGTCACTGCCTTCAGCATATTGCACTCTGGCATGCCAGTGCATCTGCAGGCAGGCACCTGGCCATGATATCCCGCAGTGGCACGAGGGAAAAGAAAAGTCTCCTTCGAGCCGGATTTGAACCAGCGACCTAAGGATCGCCTTATTAACAACTACAGTCCTCCGCTCTACCAACTGAGCTATCGAAGGTGCTATGCTAAAGGGTTGGACTGAAAACTGACAAGTGCGTTTAGGACAGACTCTCATGCACTCCTATGATTGCAGAGCGAGTACATCCGGCAAAAGCCTAGCCCTAGCCCCTGAACTTAATCCTATCTCCTTCCTTTCAGACGTAGCTGAAAACGGCGGCCCTGGTGGTCTAGTGGCTAGGATTCGGCGCTCTCACCGCTGCGGCCGGGTTCGATTCCCGGTCAGGGAAGTGTGTGCTTTCTTGCACACCAAGTCCACTACAAGACTCTGGAAGGTCCCCCCCCCACCCACATGCTGGGCTGTGTAGGTTGAAGGAATGTAAAGCGTCCTCCTTCTGCTACTTCCTTTTTTGCCAAACTTCTAAACGACACGTTGCTGCCTCATTCACCACCTCCACACACCCACACCAGCGTGGCTTTATGTTTTCAAGTCTGCAAGTCTTTTAGGGAGGCAAGATAAAGTTTGAGAAATTTGAATGGAACAATGTAAATGATCCGTCACTGCCTTCAGCATATTGCACTCTGGCATGCCAGTGCATCTGCAGGCAGGCACCTGGCCATGATATCCCGCAGTGGCACGAGGGAAAAGAAAAGTCTCCTTCGAGCCGGATTTGAACCAGCGACCTAAGGATCGCCTTATTAACAACTACAGTCCTCCGCTCTACCAACTGAGCTATCGAAGGTGCTATGCTAAAGGGTTGGACTGAAAACTGACAAGTGCGTTTAGGACAGACTCTCATGCACTCCTATGATTGCAGAGCGAGTACATCCGGCAAAAGCCTAGCCCTAGCCCCTGAACTTAATCCTATCTCCTTCCTTTCAGACGTAGCTGAAAACGGCGGCCCTGGTGGTCTAGTGGCTAGGATTCGGCGCTCTCACCGCTGCGGCCGGGTTCGATTCCCGGTCAGGGAAGTGTGTGCTTTCTTGCACACCAAGTCCACTACAAGACTCTGGAAGGTCCCCCCCCCACCCACATGCTGGGCTGTGTAGGTTGAAGGAATGTAAAGCGTCCTCCTTCTGCTACTTCCTTTTTTGCCAAACTTCTAAACGACACGTTGCTGCCTCATTCACCACCTCCACACACCCACACCAGCATGGCTTTATGTTTTCAAGTCTGCAAGTCTTTTAGGGAGGCAAGATAAAGTTTGAGAAATTTGAATGGAACAATGTAAATGATCCGTCACTGCCTTCAGCATATTGCACTCTGGCATGCCAGTGCATCTGCAGGCAGGCACCTGGCCATGATATCCCGCAGTGGCACGAGGGAAAAGAAAAGTCTCCTTCGAGCCGGATTTGAACCAGCGACCTAAGGATCGCCTTATTAACAACTACAGTCCTCCGCTCTACCAACTGAGCTATCGAAGGTGCTATGCTAAAGGGTTGGACTGAAAACTGACAAGTGCGTTTAGGACAGACTCTCATGCACTCCTATGATTGCAGAGCGAGTACATCCGGCAAAAGCCTAGCCCTAGCCCCTGAACTTAATCCTATCTCCTTCCTTTCAGACGTAGCTGAAAACGGTGGCCCTGGTGGTCTAGTGGCTAGGATTCGGCGCTCTCACCGCTGCGGCCGGGTTCGATTCCAGGTCAGGGAAGTGTGTGCTTTCTTGCACACCAAGTCCACTACAAGACTCTGGAAGGTCCCCCCCCCACCCACATGCTGGGCTGTGTAGGTTGAAGGAATGTAAAGCGTCCTCCTTCTGCTACTTCCTTTTTTGCCAAACTTCTAAACGACACGTTGCTGCCTCATTCACCACCTCCACACACCCACACCAGCGTGGCTTTATGTTTTCAAGTCTGCAAGTCTTTTAGGGAGGCAAGATAAAGTTTGAGAAATTTGAATGGAACAATGTAAATGATCCGTCACTGCCTTCAGCATATTGCACTCTGGCATGCCAGTGCATCTGCAGGCAGGCACCTGGCCATGATATCCCGCAGTGGCACGAGGGAAAAGAAAAGTCTCCTTCGAGCCGGATTTGAACCAGCGACCTAAGGATCGCCTTATTAACAACTACAGTCCTCCGCTCTACCAACTGAGCTATCGAAGGTGCTATGCTAAAGGGTTGGACTGAAAACTGACAAGTGCGTTTAGGACAGACTCTCATGCACTCCTATGATTGTAGAGCGAGTACATCCGGCAAAAGCCTAGCCCTAGCCCCTGAACTTAATCCTATCTCCTTCCTTTCAGACGTAGCTGAAAACGGTGGCCCTGGTGGTCTAGTGGCTAGGATTCGGCGCTCTCACCGCTGCGGCCGGGTTCGATTCCCGGTCAGGGAAGTGTGTGCTTTCTTGCACACCAAGTCCACTACAAGACTCTGGAAGGTCCCCCCCCCACCCACATGCTGGGCTGTGTAGGTTGAAGGAATGTAAAGCGTCCTCCTTCTGCTACTTCCTTTTTTGCCAAACTTCTAAACGACACGTTGCTGCCTCATTCACCACCTCCACACACCCACACCAGCGTGGCTTTATGTTTTCAAGTCTGCAAGTCTTTTAGGGAGGCAAGATAAAGTTTGAGAAATTTGAATGGAACAATGTAAATGATCCGTCACTGCCTTCAGCATATTGCACTCTGGCATGCCAGTGCATCTGCAGGCAGGCACCTGGCCATGATATCCCGCAGTGGCACGAGGGAAAAGAAAAGTCTCCTTCGAGCCGGATTTGAACCAGCGACCTAAGGATCGCCTTATTAACAACTACAGTCCTCCGCTCTACCAACTGAGCTATCGAAGGTGCTATGCTAAAGGGTTGGACTGAAAACTGACAAGTGCGTTTAGGACAGACTCTCATGCACTCCTATGATTGTAGAGCGAGTACATCCGGCAAAAGCCTAGCCCTAGCCCCTGAACTTAATCCTATCTCCTTCCTTTCAGACGTAGCTGAAAACGGTGGCCCTGGTGGTCTAGTGGCTAGGATTCGGCGCTCTCACCGCTGCGGCCGGGTTCGATTCCCGGTCAGGGAAGTGTGTGCTTTCTTGCACACCAAGTCCACTACAAGACTCTGGAAGGTCCCCCCCCCACCCACATGCTGGGCTGTGTAGGTTGAAGGAATGTAAAGCGTCCTCCTTCTGCTACTTCCTTTTTTGCCAAACTTCTAAACGACACGTTGCTGCCTCATTCACCACCTCCACACACCCACACCAGCGTGGCTTTATGTTTTCAAGTCTGCAAGTCTTTTAGGGAGGCAAGATAAAGTTTGAGAAATTTGAATGGAACAATGTAAATGATCCGTCACTGCCTTCAGCATATTGCACTCTGGCATGCCAGTGCATCTGCAGGCAGGCACCTGGCCATGATATCCCGCAGTGGCACGAGGGACAAGAAAAGTCTCCTTCGAGCCGGATTTGAACCAGCGACCTAAGGATCGCCTTATTAACAACTACAGTCCTCCGCTCTACCAACTGAGCTATCGAAGGTGCTATGCTAAAGGGTTGGACTGAAAACTGACAAGTGCGTTTAGGACAGACTCTCATGCACTCCTATGATTGCAGAGCGAGTACATCCGGCAAAAGCCTAGCCCTAGCCCCTGAACTTAATCCTATCTCCTTCCTTTCAGACGTAGCTGAAAACGGTGGCCCTGGTGGTCTAGTGGCTAGGATTCGGCGCTCTCACCGCTGCGGCCGGGTTCGATTCCCGGTCAGGGAAGTGTGTGCTTTCTTGCACACCAAGTCCACTACAAGACTCTGGAAGGTCCCCCCCCCACCCACATGCTGGGCTGTGTAGGTTGAAGGAATGTAAAGCGTCCTCCTTCTGCTACTTCCTTTTTTGCCAAACTTCTAAACGACACGTTGCTGCCTCATTCACCACCTCCACACACCCACACCAGCGTGGCTTTATGTTTTCAAGTCTGCAAGTCTTTTAGGGAGGCAAGATAAAGTTTGAGAAATTTGAATGGAACAATGTAAATGATCCGTCACTGCCTTCAGCATATTGCACTCTGGCATGCCAGTGCATCTGCAGGCAGGCACCTGGCCATGATATCCCGCAGTGGCACGAGGGAAAAGAAAAGTCTCCTTCGAGCCGGATTTGAACCAACGACCTAAGGATCGCCTTATTAACAACTACATTCCTCCGCTCTACCAACTGAGTTATCGAAGGTGCTATGCTAAGGGATTGGACTGAAAACTGACAAGTGCGTTTAGGACAGACTCTCATGCACTCCTATGATTGTAGAGCGAGTACATCCGGCAAAAGCCTAGCCCTAGCCCCTGAACTTAATCCTATCTCCTTCCTTTCAGACGTAGCTGAAAACGGTGGCCCTGGTGGTCTAGTGGCTAGGATTCGGCGCTCTCACCGCTGCGGCCGGGTTCGATTCCCGGTCAGGGAAGTGTGTGCTTTCTTGCACACCAAGTCCACTACAAGACTCTGGAAGGTCCCCCCCCCACCCACATGCTGGGCTGTGTAGGTTGAAGGAATGTAAAGCGTCCTCCTTCTGCTACTTCCTTTTTTGCCAAACTTCTAAACGACACGTTGCTGCCTCATTCACCACCTCCACACACCCACACCAGCGTGGCTTTATGTTTTCAAGTCTGCAAGTCTTTTAGGGAGGCAAGATAAAGTTTGAGAAATTTGAATGGAACAATGTAAATGATCCGTCACTGCCTTCAGCATATTGCACTCTGGCATGCCAGTGCATCTGCAGGCAGGCACCTGGCCATGATATCCCGCAGTGGCACGAGGGAAAAGAAAAGTCTCCTTCGAGCCGGATTTGAACCAACGACATAAGGATCGCCTTATTAACAACTACAGTCCTCCACTCTACCAACTGAGCTATCGAAGGTGCTATGCTAAGGGATTGGACTGAAAACTGACAAGTGCGTTTAGGACAGACTCTCATGCACTCCTATGATTGTAGAGCGAGTACATCCGGCAAAAGCCTAGCCCTAGCCCCTGAACTTAATCCTATCTCCTTCCTTTCAGACGTAGCTGAAAACGGTGGCCCTGGTGGTCTAGTGGCTAGGATTCGGCGCTCTCACCGCTGCGGCCGGGTTCGATTCCCGGTCAGGGAATTGTGTGCTTTCTTGCACACCAAGTCCACTACAAGACTCTGGAAGGTCCCCCCCCCACCCACATGCTGGGCTGTGTAGGTTGAAGGAATGTAAAGCGTCCTCCTTCTGCTACTTCCTTTTTTGCCAAACTTCTAAACGACACGTTGCTGCCTCATTCACCACCTCCACACACCCACACCAGCGTGGCTTTATGTTTTCAAGTCTGCAAGTCTTTTAGGGAGGCAAGATAAAGTTTGAGAAATTTGAATGGAACAATGTAAATGATCCGTCACTGCCTTCAGCATATTGCACTCTGGCATGCCAGTGCATCTGCAGGCAGGCACCTGGCCATGATATCCCGCAGTGGCACGAGGGAAAAGAAAAGTCTCCTTCGAGCTGGATTTGAACCAGCGACCTAAGGATCGCCTTATTAACAACTACAGTCCTCCGCTCTACCAACTGAGCTATCGAAGGTGCTATGCTAAAAGGTTGGACTGAAAACTGACAAGTGCGTTTAGGACAGACTCTCATGCACTCCTATGATTGTAGAGCGAGTACATCCGGCAAAAGCCTAGCCCTAGCCCCTGAACTTAATCCTATCTCCTTCCTTTCAGACGTAGCTGAAAACGGTGGCCCTGGTGATCTAGTGGCTAGGATTCGGCGCTCTCACCGCTGCGGCCGGGTTCGATTCCCGGTCAGGGAAGTGTGTGCTTTCTTGCACACCAAGTCCACTACAAGACTCTGGAAGGTCCCCCCCCCACCCACATGCTGGGCTGTGTAGGTTGAAGGAATGTAAAGCGTCCTCCTTCTGCTACTTCCTTTTTTGCCAAACTTCTAAACGACACGTTGCTGCCTCATTCACCACCTCCACACACCCACACCAGCGTGGCTTTATGTTTTCAAGTCTGCAAGTCTTTTAGGGAGGCAAGATAAAGTTTGAGAAGTTTGAATGGAACAATGTAAATGATCCGTCACTGCCTTCAGCATATTGCACTCTGGCATGCCAGTGCATCTGCAGGCAGGCACCTGGCCATGATATCCCGCAGTGGCACGAGGGAAAAGAAAAGTCTCCTTCGAGCCGGATTTGAACCAGCGACCTAAGGATCGCCTTATTAACAACTACAGTCCTCCGCTCTACCAACTGAGCTATCGAAGGTGCTATGCTAAAGGGTTGGACTGAAAACTGACAAGTGCGTTTAGGACAGACTCTCATGCACTCCTATGATTGCAGAGCGAGTAAATCCGGCAAAAGCCTAGCCCTAGCCCCTGAACTTAATCCTATCTCCTTCCTTTCAGACGTAGCTGAAAACGGCGGCCCTGGTGGTCTAGTGGCTAGGATTCGGCGCTCTCACCGCTGCGGCCGGGTTCGATTCCCGGTCAGGGAAGTGTGTGCTTTCTTGCACACCAAGTCCACTACAAGACTCTGGAAGGTCCCCCCCCCACCCACATGCTGGGCTGTGTAGGTTGAAGGAATGTAAAGCGTCCTCCTTCTGCTACTTCCTTTTTTGCCAAACTTCTAAACGACACGTTGCTGCCTCATTCACCACCTCCACACACCCACACCAGCATGGCTTTATGTTTTCAAGTCTGCAAGTCTTTTAGGGAGGCAAGATAAAGTTTGAGAAATTTGAATGGAACAATGTAAATGATCCGTCACTGCCTTCAGCATATTGCACTCTGGCATGCCAGTGCATCTGCAGGCAGGCACCTGGCCATGATATCCCGCAGTGGCACGAGGGAAAAGAAAAGTCTCCTTCGAGCCGGATTTGAACCAACGACCTAAGGATCGCCTTATTAACAACTACAGTCCTCCGCTCTACCAACTGAGCTATCGAAGGTGCTGTGCTAAAGGGTTGGACTGAAAACTGACAAGTGCGTTTAGGACAGACTCTCATGCACTCCTATGATTGTAGAGCGAGTACATCCGGCAAAAGCCTAGCCCTAGCCCCTGAACTTAATCCTATCTCCTTCCTTTCAGACGTAGCTGAAAACGGTGGCCCTGGTGGTCTAGTGGCTAGGATTCGGCGCTCTCACCGCTGCGGCCGGGTTCGATTCCCGGTCAGGGAAGTGTGTGCTTTCTTGCACACCAAGTCCACTACAAGACTCTGGAAGGTCCCCCCCCCACCCACATGCTGGGCTGTGTAGGTTGAAGGAATGTAAAGCGTCCTCCTTCTGCTACTTCCTTTTTTGCCAAACTTCTAAACGACACGTTGCTGCCTCATTCACCACCTCCACACACCCACACCAGCGTGGCTTTATGTTTTCAAGTCTGCAAGTCTTTTAGGGAGGCAAGATAAAGTTTGAGAAATTTGAATGGAACAATGTAAATGATCCGTCACTGCCTTCAGCATATTGCACTCTGGCATGCCAGTGCATCTGCAGGCAGGCACCTGGCCATGATATCCCGCAGTGGCACGAGGGAAAAGAAAAGTCTCCTTCGAGCCGGATTTGAACCAACGACCTAAGGATCGCCTTATTAACAACTACAGTCCTCCGCTCTACCAACTGAGCTATCGAAGGTGCTATGCTAAGGGATTGGACTGAAAACTGACAAGTGCGTTTAGGACAGACTCTCATGCACTCCTATGATTGTAGAGCGAGTACATCCGGCAAAAGCCTAGCCCTAGCCCCTGAACTTAATCCTATCTCCTTCCTTTCAGACGTAGCTGAAAACGGTGGCCCTGGTGGTCTAGTGGCTAGGATTCGGCGCTCTCACCGCTGCGGCCGGGTTCGATTCCCGGTCAGGGAAGTGTGTGCTTTCTTGCACACCAAGTCCACTACAAGACTCTGGAAGGTCCCCCCCCCACCCACATGCTGGGCTGTGTAGGTTGAAGGAATGTAAAGCGTCCTCCTTCTGCTACTTCCTTTTTTGCCAAACTTCTAAACGACACGTTGCTGCCTCATTCACCACCTCCACACACCCACACCAGCGTGGCTTTATGTTTTCAAGTCTGCAAGTCTTTTAGGGAGGCAAGATAAAGTTTGAGAAATTTGAATGGAACAATGTAAATGATCCGTCACTGCCTTCAGCATATTGCACTCTGGCATGCCAGTGCATCTGCAGGCAGGCACCTGGCCATGATATCCCGCAGTGGCACGAGGGAAAAGAAAAGTCTCCTTCGAGCCGGATTTGAACCGGCGACCTAAGGATGGCCTTATTAACAACTACAGTCCTCCGCTCTACCAACTGAGCTATCGAAGGTGCTATGCTAAAAGGTTGGACTGAAAACTGACAAGTGCGTTTAGGACAGACTCTCATGCACTCCTATGATTGTAGAGCGAGTACATCCGGCAAAAGCCTAGCCCTAGCCCCTGAACTTAATCCTATCTCCTTCCTTTCAGACGTAGCTGAAAACGGTGGCCCTGGTGGTCTAGTGGCTAGGATTCGGCGCTCTCACCGCTGCGGCCGGGTTCGATTCCCGGTCAGGGAAGTGTGTGCTTTCTTGCACACCAAGTCCACTACAAGACTCTGGAAGGTCCCCCCCCCACCCACATGCTGGGCTGTGTAGGTTGAAGGAATGTAAAGCGTCCTCCTTCTGCTACTTCCTTTTTTGCCAAACTTCTAAACGACACGTTGCTGCCTCATTCACCACCTCCACACACCCACACCAGCGTGGCTTTATGTTTTCAAGTCTGCAAGTCTTTTAGGGAGGCAAGATAAAGTTTGAGAAATTTGAATGGAACAATGTAAATGATCCGTCACTGCCTTCAGCATATTGCACTCTGGCATGCCAGTGCATCTGCAGGCAGGCACCTGGCCATGATATCCCGCAGTGGCACGAGGGAAAAGAAAAGTCTCCTTCGAGCCGGATTTGAACCAACGACCTAAGGATCGCCTTATTAACAACTACAGTCCTCCGCTCTACCAACTGAGCTATCGAAGGTGCTGTGCTAAAGGGTTGGACTGAAAACTGACAAGTGCGTTTAGGACAGACTCTCATGCACTCCTATGATTGTAGAGCGAGTACATCCGGCAAAAGCCTAGCCCTAGCCCCTGAACTTAATCCTATCTCCTTCCTTTCAGACGTAGCTGAAAACGGTGGCCCTGGTGGTCTAGTGGCTAGGATTCGGCGCTCTCACCGCTGCGGCCGGGTTCGATTCCCGGTCAGGGAAGTGTGTGCTTTCTTGCACACCAAGTCCACTACAAGACTCTGGAAGGTCCCCCCCCCACCCACATGCTGGGCTGTGTAGGTTGAAGGAATGTAAAGCGTCCTCCTTCTGCTACTTCCTTTTTTGCCAAACTTCTAAACGACACGTTGCTGCCTCATTCACCACCTCCACACACCCACACCAGCGTGGCTTTATGTTTTCAAGTCTGCAAGTCTTTTAGGGAGGCAAGATAAAGTTTGAGAAATTTGAATGGAACAATGTAAATGATCCGTCACTGCCTTCAGCATATTGCACTCTGGCATGCCAGTGCATCTGCAGGCAGGCACCTGGCCATGATATCCCGCAGTGGCACGAGGGAAAAGAAAAGTCTCCTTCGAGCCGGATTTGAACCAGCGACCTAAGGATCGCCTTATTAACAACTACAGTCCTCCGCTCTACCAACTGAGCTATCGAAGGTGCTATGCTAAAGGGTTGGACTGAAAACTGACAAGTGCGTTTAGGACAGACTCTCATGCACTCCTATGATTGCAGAGCGAGTACATCCGGCAAAAGCCTAGCCCTAGCCCCTGAACTTAATCCTATCTCCTTCCTTTCAGACGTAGCTGAAAACGGTGGCCCTGGTGGTCTAGTGGCTAGGATTCGGCGCTCTCACCGCTGCGGCCGGGTTCGATTCCCGGTCAGGGAAGTGTGTGCTTTCTTGCACACCAAGTCCACTACAAGACTCTGGAAGGTCCCCCCCCCACCCACATGCTGGGCTGTGTAGGTTGAAGGAATGTAAAGCGTCCTCCTTCTGCTACTTCCTTTTTTGCCAAACTTCTAAACGACACGTTGCTGCCTCATTCACCACCTCCACACACCCACACCAGCGTGGCTTTATGTTTTCAAGTCTGCAAGTCTTTTAGGGAGGCAAGATAAAGTTTGAGAAATTTGAATGGAACAATGTAAATGATCCGTCACTGCCTTCAGCATATTGCACTCTGGCATGCCAGTGCATCTGCAGGCAGGCACCTGGCCATGATATCCCGCAGTGGCACGAGGGAAAAGAAAAGTCTCCTTCGAGCCGGATTTGAACCAACGACCTAAGGATCGCCTTATTAACAACTACAGTCCTCCGCTCTACCAACTGAGCTATTGAAGGTGCTATGCTAAGGGATTGGACTGAAAACTGACAAGTGCGTTTAGGACAGACTCTCATGCACTCCTATGATTGTAGAGCGAGTACATCCGGCAAAAGCCTAGCCCTAGCCCCTGAACTTAATCCTATCTCCTTCCTTTCAGACGTAGCTGAAAACGGTGGCCCTGGTGGTCTAGTGGCTAGGATTCGGCGCTCTCACCGCTGCGGCTGGGTTCGATTCCCGGTCAGGGAAGTGTGTGCTTTCTTGCACACCAAGTCCACTACAAGACTCTGGAAGGTCCCCCCCCCACCCACATGCTGGGCTGTGTAGGTTGAAGGAATGTAAAGCGTCCTCCTTCTGCTACTTCCTTTTTTGCCAAACTTCTAAACGACACGTTGCTGCCTCATTCACCACCTCCACACACCCACACCAGCGTGGCTTTATGTTTTCAAGTCTGCAAGTCTTTTAGGGAGGCAAGATAAAGTTTGAGAAATTTGAATGGAACAATGTAAATGATCCGTCACTGCCTTCAGCATATTGCACTCTGGCATGCCAGTGCATCTGCAGGCAGGCACCTGGCCATGATATCCCGCAGTGGCACGAGGGAAAAGAAAAGTCTCCTTCGAGCCGGATTTGAACCGGCGACCTAAGGATGGCCTTATTAACAACTACAGTCCTCCGCTCTACCAACTGAGCTATCGAAGGTGCTATGCTAAAAGGTTGGACTGAAAACTGACAAGTGCGTTTAGGACAGACTCTCATGCACTCCTATGATTGTAGAGCGAGTACATCCGGCAAAAGCCTAGCCCTAGCCCCTGAACTTAATCCTATCTCCTTCCTTTCAGACGTAGCTGAAAACGGTGGCCCTGGTGGTCTAGTGGCTAGGATTCGGCGCTCTCACCGCTGCGGCCGGGTTCGATTCCCGGTCAGGGAAGTGTGTGCTTTCTTGCACACCAAGTCCACTACAAGACTCTGGAAGGTCCCCCCCCCACCCACATGCTGGGCTGTGTAGGTTGAAGGAATGTAAAGCGTCCTCCTTCTGCTACTTCCTTTTTTGCCAAACTTCTAAACGACACGTTGCTGCCTCATTCACCACCTCCACACACCCACACCAGCGTGGCTTTATGTTTTCAAGTCTGCAAGTCTTTTAGGGAGGCAAGATAAAGTTTGAGAAATTTGAATGGAACAATGTAAATGATCCGTCACTGCCTTCAGCATATTGCACTCTGGCATGCCAGTGCATCTGCAGGCAGGCACCTGGCCATGATATCCCGCAGTGGCACGAGGGAAAAGAAAAGTCTCCTTCGAGCCGGATTTGAACCGGCGACCTAAGGATGGCCTTATTAACAACTACAGTCCTCCGCTCTACCAACTGAGCTATCGAAGGTGCTATGCTAAAAGGTTGGACTGAAAACTGACAAGTGCGTTTAGGACAGACTCTCATGCACTCCTATGATTGTAGAGCGAGTACATCCGGCAAAAGCCTAGCCCTAGCCCCTGAACTTAATCCTATCTCCTTCCTTTCAGACGTAGCTGAAAACGGTGGCCCTGGTGGTCTAGTGGCTAGGATTCGGCGCTCTCACCGCTGCGGCCGGGTTCGATTCCCGGTCAGGGAAGTGTGTGCTTTCTTGCACACCAAGTCCACTACAAGACTCTGGAAGGTCCCCCCCCCACCCACATGCTGGGCTGTGTAGGTTGAAGGAATGTAAAGCGTCCTCCTTCTGCTACTTCCTTTTTTGCCAAACTTCTAAACGACACGTTGCTGCCTCATTCACCACCTCCACACACCCACACCAGCGTGGCTTTATGTTTTCAAGTCTGCAAGTCTTTTAGGGAGGCAAGATAAAGTTTGAGAAATTTGAATGGAACAATGTAAATGATCCGTCACTGCCTTCAGCATATTGCACTCTGGCATGCCAGTGCATCTGCAGGCAGGCACCTGGCCATGATATCCCGCAGTGGCACGAGGGAAAAGAAAAGTCTCCTTCGAGCCGGATTTGAACCGGCGACCTAAGGATGGCCTTATTAACAACTACAGTCCTCCGCTCTACCAACTGAGCTATCGAAGGTGCTATGCTAAAAGGTTGGACTGAAAACTGACAAGTGCGTTTAGGACAGACTCTCATGCACTCCTATGATTGTAGAGCGAGTACATCCGGCAAAAGCCTAGCCCTAGCCCCTGAACTTAATCCTATCTCCTTCCTTTCAGACGTAGCTGAAAACGGTGGCCCTGGTGGTCTAGTGGCTAGGATTCGGCGCTCTCACCGCTGCGGCCGGGTTCGATTCCCGGTCAGGGAAGTGTGTGCTTTCTTGCACACCAAGTCCACTACAAGACTCTGGAAGGTCCCCCCCCCACCCACATGCTGGGCTGTGTAGGTTGAAGGAATGTAAAGCGTCCTCCTTCTGCTACTTCCTTTTTTGCCAAACTTCTAAACGACACGTTGCTGCCTCATTCACCACCTCCACACACCCACACCAGCGTGGCTTTATGTTTTCAAGTCTGCAAGTCTTTTAGGGAGGCAAGATAAAGTTTGAGAAATTTGAATGGAACAATGTAAATGATCCGTCACTGCCTTCAGCATATTGCACTCTGGCATGCCAGTGCATCTGCAGGCAGGCACCTGGCCATGATATCCCGCAGTGGCACGAGGGAAAAGAAAAGTCTCCTTCGAGCCGGATTTGAACCAACGACCTAAGGATCGCCTTATTAACAACTACAGTCCTCCGCTCTACCAACTGAGCTATCGAAGGTGCTGTGCTAAAGGGTTGGACTGAAAACTGACAAGTGCGTTTAGGACAGACTCTCATGCACTCCTATGATTGTAGAGCGAGTACATCCGGCAAAAGCCTAGCCCTAGCCCCTGAACTTAATCCTATCTCCTTCCTTTCAGACGTAGCTGAAAACGGTGGCCCTGGTGGTCTAGTGGCTAGGATTCGGCGCTCTCACCGCTGCGGCCGGGTTCGATTCCCGGTCAGGGAAGTGTGTGCTTTCTTGCACACCAAGTCCACTACAAGACTCTGGAAGGTCCCCCCCCCACCCACATGCTGGGCTGTGTAGGTTGAAGGAATGTAAAGCGTCCTCCTTCTGCTACTTCCTTTTTTGCCAAACTTCTAAACGACACGTTGCTGCCTCATTCACCACCTCCACACACCCACACCAGCGTGGCTTTATGTTTTCAAGTCTGCAAGTCTTTTAGGGAGGCAAGATAAAGTTTGAGAAATTTGAATGGAACAATGTAAATGATCCGTCACTGCCTTCAGCATATTGCACTCTGGCATGCCAGTGCATCTGCAGGCAGGCACCTGGCCATGATATCCCGCAGTGGCACGAGGGAAAAGAAAAGTCTCCTTCGAGCCGGATTTGAACCAGCGACCTAAGGATCGCCTTATTAACAACTACAGTCCTCCGCTCTACCAACTGAGCTATCGAAGGTGCTATGCTAAAGGGTTGGACTGAAAACTGACAAGTGCGTTTAGGACAGACTCTCATGCACTCCTATGATTGCAGAGCGAGTACATCCGGCAAAAGCCTAGCCCTAGCCCCTGAACTTAATCCTATCTCCTTCCTTTCAGACGTAGCTGAAAACGGTGGCCCTGGTGGTCTAGTGGCTAGGATTCGGCGCTCTCACCGCTGCGGCCGGGTTCGATTCCCGGTCAGGGAAGTGTGTGCTTTCTTGCACACCAAGTCCACTACAAGACTCTGGAAGGTCCCCCCCCCACCCACATGCTGGGCTGTGTAGGTTGAAGGAATGTAAAGCGTCCTCCTTCTGCTACTTCCTTTTTTGCCAAACTTCTAAACGACACGTTGCTGCCTCATTCACCACCTCCACACACCCACACCAGCGTGGCTTTATGTTTTCAAGTCTGCAAGTCTTTTAGGGAGGCAAGATAAAGTTTGAGAAATTTGAATGGAACAATGTAAATGATCCGTCACTGCCTTCAGCATATTGCACTCTGGCATGCCAGTGCATCTGCAGGCAGGCACCTGGCCATGATATCCCGCAGTGGCACGAGGGAAAAGAAAAGTCTCCTTCGAGCCGGATTTGAACCAACGACCTAAGGATCGCCTTATTAACAACTACAGTCCTCCGCTCTACCAACTGAGCTATTGAAGGTGCTATGCTAAGGGATTGGACTGAAAACTGACAAGTGCGTTTAGGACAGACTCTCATGCACTCCTATGATTGTAGAGCGAGTACATCCGGCAAAAGCCTAGCCCTAGCCCCTGAACTTAATCCTATCTCCTTCCTTTCAGACGTAGCTGAAAACGGTGGCCCTGGTGGTCTAGTGGCTAGGATTCGGCGCTCTCACCGCTGCGGCTGGGTTCGATTCCCGGTCAGGGAAGTGTGTGCTTTCTTGCACACCAAGTCCACTACAAGACTCTGGAAGGTCCCCCCCCCACCCACATGCTGGGCTGTGTAGGTTGAAGGAATGTAAAGCGTCCTCCTTCTGCTACTTCCTTTTTTGCCAAACTTCTAAACGACACGTTGCTGCCTCATTCACCACCTCCACACACCCACACCAGCGTGGCTTTATGTTTTCAAGTCTGCAAGTCTTTTAGGGAGGCAAGATAAAGTTTGAGAAATTTGAATGGAACAATGTAAATGATCCGTCACTGCCTTCAGCATATTGCACTCTGGCATGCCAGTGCATCTGCAGGCAGGCACCTGGCCATGATATCCCGCAGTGGCACGAGGGAAAAGAAAAGTCTCCTTCGAGCCGGATTTGAACCGGCGACCTAAGGATGGCCTTATTAACAACTACAGTCCTCCGCTCTACCAACTGAGCTATCGAAGGTGCTATGCTAAAAGGTTGGACTGAAAACTGACAAGTGCGTTTAGGACAGACTCTCATGCACTCCTATGATTGTAGAGCGAGTACATCCGGCAAAAGCCTAGCCCTAGCCCCTGAACTTAATCCTATCTCCTTCCTTTCAGACGTAGCTGAAAACGGTGGCCCTGGTGGTCTAGTGGCTAGGATTCGGCGCTCTCACCGCTGCGGCCGGGTTCGATTCCCGGTCAGGGAAGTGTGTGCTTTCTTGCACACCAAGTCCACTACAAGACTCTGGAAGGTCCCCCCCCCACCCACATGCTGGGCTGTGTAGGTTGAAGGAATGTAAAGCGTCCTCCTTCTGCTACTTCCTTTTTTGCCAAACTTCTAAACGACACGTTGCTGCCTCATTCACCACCTCCACACACCCACACCAGCGTGGCTTTATGTTTTCAAGTCTGCAAGTCTTTTAGGGAGGCAAGATAAAGTTTGAGAAATTTGAATGGAACAATGTAAATGATCCGTCACTGCCTTCAGCATATTGCACTCTGGCATGCCAGTGCATCTGCAGGCAGGCACCTGGCCATGATATCCCGCAGTGGCACGAGGGAAAAGAAAAGTCTCCTTCGAGCCGGATTTGAACCAGCGACCTAAGGATCGCCTTATTAACAACTACAGTCCTCCGCTCTACCAACTGAGCTATCGAAGGTGCTATGCTAAAGGGTTGGACTGAAAACTGACAAGTGCGTTTAGGACAGACTCTCATGCACTCCTATGATTGCAGAGCGAGTACATCCGGCAAAAGCCTAGCCCTAGCCCCTGAACTTAATCCTATCTCCTTCCTTTCAGACGTAGCTGAAAACGGCGGCCCTGGTGGTCTAGTGGCTAGGATTCGGCGCTCTCACCGCTGCGGCCGGGTTCGATTCCCGGTCAGGGAAGTGTGTGCTTTCTTGCACACCAAGTCCACTACAAGACTCTGGAAGGTCCCCCCCCCACCCACATGCTGGGCTGTGTAGGTTGAAGGAATGTAAAGCGTCCTCCTTCTGCTACTACCTTTTTTGCCAAACTTCTAAACGACACGTTGCTGCCTCATTCACCACCTCCACACACCCACACCAGCATGGCTTTATGTTTTCAAGTCTGCAAGTCTTTTAGGGAGGCAAGATAAAGTTTGAGAAATTTGAATGGAACAATGTAAATGATCCGTCACTGCCTTCAGCATATTGCACTCTGGCATGCCAGTGCATCTGCAGGCAGGCACCTGGCCATGATATCCCGCAGTGGCACGAGGGAAAAGAAAAGTCTCCTTCGAGCCGGATTTGAACCAACGACCTAAGGATCGCCTTATTAACAACTACAGTCCTCCGCTCTACCAACTGAGCTATCGAAGGTGCTGTGCTAAAGGGTTGGACTGAAAACTGACAAGTGCGTTTAGGACAGACTCTCATGCACTCCTATGATTGTAGAGCGAGTACATCCGGCAAAAGCCTAGCCCTAGCCCCTGAACTTAATCCTATCTCCTTCCTTTCAGACGTAGCTGAAAACGGTGGCCCTGGTGGTCTAGTGGCTAGGATTCGGCGCTCTCACCGCTGCGGCCGGGTTCGATTCCCGGTCAGGGAAGTGTGTGCTTTCTTGCACACCAAGTCCACTACAAGACTCTGGAAGGTCCCCCCCCCACCCACATGCTGGGCTGTGTAGGTTGAAGGAATGTAAAGCGTCCTCCTTCTGCTACTTCCTTTTTTGCCAAACTTCTAAACGACACGTTGCTGCCTCATTCACCACCTCCACACACCCACACCAGCGTGGCTTTATGTTTTCAAGTCTGCAAGTCTTTTAGGGAGGCAAGATAAAGTTTGAGAAATTTGAATGGAAAAGTGTAAATGATCCGTCACTGCCTTCAGCATATTGCACTCTGGCATGCCAGTGCATCTGCAGGCAGGCACCTGGCCATGATATCCCGCAGTGGCACGAGGGAAAAGAAAAGTCTCCTTCGAGCCGGATTTGAACCAGCGACCTAAGGATCGCCTTATTAACAACTACAGTCCTCCGCTCTACCAACTGAGCTATCAAAGGTGCTATGCTAAAGGGTTGGACTGAAAACTGACAAGTGCGTTTAGGACAGACTCTCATGCACTCCTATGATTGTAGAGTGAGTACATCCGGCAAAAGCCTAGCCCTAGCCCCTGAACTTAATCCTATCTCCTTCCTTTCAGACGTAGCTGAAAACGGTGGCCCTGGTGGTCTAGTGGCTAGGATTCGGCGCTCTCACCGCTGCGGCCGGGTTCGATTCCCGGTCAGGGAAGTGTGTGCTTTCTTGCACACCAAGTCCACTACAAGACTCTGGAAGGTCCCCCCCCCACCCACATGCTGGGCTGTGTAGGTTGAAGGAATGTAAAGCGTCCTCCTTCTGCTACTTCCTTTTTTGCCAAACTTCTAAACGACACGTTGCTGCCTCATTCACCACCTCCACACACCCACACCAGCGTGGCTTTATGTTTTCAAGTCTGCAAGTCTTTTAGGGAGGCAAGATAAAGTTTGAGAAATTTGAATGGAACAATGTAAATGATCCGTCACTGCCTTCAGCATATTGCACTCTGGCATGCCAGTGCATCTGCAGGCAGGCACCTGGCCATGATATCCCGCAGTGGCACGAGGGAAAAGAAAAGTCTCCTTCGAGCCGGATTTGAACCAGCGACCTAAGGATCGCCTTATTAACAACTACAGTCCTCCGCTCTACCAACTGAGCTATCGAAGGTGCTATGCTAAAGGGTTGGACTGAAAACTGACAAGTGCGTTTAGGACAGACTCTCATGCACTCCTATGATTGTAGAGCGAGTACATCCGGCAAAAGCCTAGCCCTAGCCCCTGAACTTAATCCTATCTCCTTCCTTTCAGACGTAGCTGAAAACGGTGGCCCTGGTGGTCTAGTGGCTAGGATTCGGCGCTCTCACCGCTGCGGCCGGGTTCGATTCCCGGTCAGGGAAGTGTGTGCTTTCTTGCACACCAAGTCCACTACAAGACTCTGGAAGGTCCCCCCCCCACCCACATGCTGGGCTGTGTAGGTTGAAGGAATGTAAAGCGTCCTCCTTCTGCTACTTCCTTTTTTGCCAAACTTCTAAACGACACGTTGCTGCCTCATTCACCACCTCCACACACCCACACCAGCGTGGCTTTATGTTTTCAAGTCTGCAAGTCTTTTAGGGAGGCAAGATAAAGTTTGAGAAATTTGAATGGAACAGTGTAAATGATCCGTCACTGCCTTCAGCATATTGCACTCTGGCATGCCAGTGCATCTGCAGGCAGGCACCTGGCCATGATATCCCGCAGTGGCACGAGGGAAAAGAAAAGTCTCCTTCGAGCCGGATTTGAACCAGCGACCTAAGGATCGCCTTATTAACAACTACAGTCCTCCGCTCTACCAACTGAGCTATCGAAGGTGCTATGTTAAGGGTTGGACTGAAAACTGACAAGTGCGTTTAGGACAGACTCTCATGCACTCCTATGATTGTAGAGCGAGTACATCCGGCAAAAGCCTAGCCCTAGCCCCTGAACTTAATCCTATCTCCTTCCTTTCAGACGTAGCTGAAAATGGTGGCCCTGGTGGTCTAGTGGCTAGGATTCGGCGCTCTCACCGCTGCGGCCGGGTTCGATTCCCGGTCAGGGAAGTGTGTGCTTTCTTGCACACCAAGTCCACTACAAGACTCTGGAAGGTCCCCCCCCCACCCACATGCTGGGCTGTGTAGGTTGAAGGAATGTAAAGCGTCCTCCTTCTGCTACTTCCTTTTTTGCCAAACTTCTAAACGACACGTTGCTGCCTCATTCACCACCTCCACACACCCACACCAGCGTGGCTTTATGTTTTCAAGTCTGCAAGTCTTTTAGGGAGGCAAGATAAAGTTTGAGAAATTTGAATGGAACAATGTAAATGATCCGTCACTGCCTTCAGCATATTGCACTCTGGCATGCCAGTGCATCTGCAGGCAGGCACCTGGCCATGATATCCCGCAGTGGCACGAGGGAAAAGAAAAGTCTCCTTCGAGCCGGATTTGAACCAGCGACCTAAGGATCGCCTTATTAACAACTACAGTCCTCCGCTCTACCAACTGAGCTATCGAAGGTGCTATGCTAAAGGGTTGGACTGAAAACTGACAAGTGCGTTTAGGACAGACTCTCATGCACTCCTATGATTGTAGAGCGAGTACATCCGGCAAAAGCCTAGCCCTAGCCCCTGAACTTAATCCTATCTCCTTCCTTTCAGACGTAGCTGAAAACGGTGGCCCTGGTGGTCTAGTGGCTAGGATTCGGCGCTCTCACCGCTGCGGCCGGGTTCGATTCCCGGTCAGGGAAGTGTGTGCTTTCTTGCACACCAAGTCCACTACAAGACTCTGGAAGGTCCCCCCCCCACCCACATGCTGGGCTGTGTAGGTTGAAGGAATGTAAAGCGTCCTCCTTCTGCTACTTCCTTTTTTGCCAAACTTCTAAACGACACGTTGCTGCCTCATTCACCACCTCCACACACCCACACCAGCGTGGCTTTATGTTTTCAAGTCTGCAAGTCTTTTAGGGAGGCAAGATAAAGTTTGAGAAATTTGAATGGAACAGTGTAAATGATCCGTCACTGCCTTCAGCATATTGCACTCTGGCATGCCAGTGCATCTGCAGGCAGGCACTTGGCCATGATATCCCGCAGTGGCACGAGGGAAAAGAAAAGTCTCCTTCGAGCCGGATTTGAACCAGCGACCTAAGGATCGCCTTATTAACAACTACAGTCCTCCGCTCTACCAACTGAGCTATCAAAGGTGCTATGTTAAGGCTTGGACTGAAAACTGACAAGTGCGTTTAGGACAGACTCTCATGCACTCCTATGATTGTAGAGCGAGTACATCCGGCAAAAGCCTAGCCCTAGCCCCTGAACTTAATCCTATCTCCTTCCTTTCAGACGTAGCTGAAAACGGTGGCCCTGGTGGTCTAGTGGCTAGGATTCGGCGCTCTCACCGCTGCGGCCGGGTTCGATTCCCGGTCAGGGAAGTGTGTGCTTTCTTGCACACCAAGTCCACTACAAGACTCTGGAAGGCCCCCCCCCCACCCACATGCTGGGCTGTGTAGGTTGAAGGAATGAAAAGCGTCCTCCTTCTGCTACTTCCTTTTTTGCCAAACTTCTAAACGACACGTTGCTGCCTCATTCACCACCTCCACACACCCACACCAGCGTGGCTTTATGTTTTCAAGTCTGCAAGTCTTTTAGGGAGGCAAGATAAAGTTTGAGAAATTTGAATGGAACAATGTAAATGATCCGTCACTGCCTTCAGCATATTGCACTCTGGCATGCCAGTGCATCTGCAGGCAGGCACCTGGCCATGATATCCCGCAGTGGCACGAGGGAAAAGAAAAGTCTCCTTCGAGCCGGATTTGAACCAGCGACCTAAGGATCGCCTTATTAACAACTACAGTCCTCCGCTCTACCAACTGAGCTATCGAAGGTGCTATGCTAAAGGGTTGGACTGAAAACTGACAAGTGCGTTTAGGACAGACTCTCATGCACTCCTATGATTGTAGAGCGAGTACATCCGGCAAAAGCCTAGCCCTAGCCCCTGAACTTAATCCTATCTCCTTCCTTTCAGACGTAGCTGAAAACGGTGGCCCTGGTGGTCTAGTGGCTAGGATTCGGCGCTCTCACCGCTGCGGCCGGGTTCGATTCCCGGTCAGGGAAGTGTGTGCTTTCTTGCACACCAAGTCCACTACAAGACTCTGGAAGGTCCCCCCCCCACCCACATGCTGGGCTGTGTAGGTTGAAGGAATGTAAAGCGTCCTCCTTCTGCTACTTCCTTTTTTGCCAAACTTCTAAACGACACGTTGCTGCCTCATTCACCACCTCCACACACCCACACCAGCGTGGCTTTATGTTTTCAAGTCTGCAAGTCTTTTAGGGAGGCAAGATAAAGTTTGAGAAATTTGAATGGAACAGTGTAAATGATCCGTCACTGCCTTCAGCATATTGCACTCTGGCATGCCAGTGCATCTGGAGGCAGGCACCTGGCCATGATATCCCACAGTGGCGCGAGGGAAAAGAAAAGTCTTCTTCGAGCCGGATTTGAACCAGCGACCTAAGGATCGCCTTATTAACAACTACAGTCCTCCGCTCTACCAACTGAGCTATCGAAGATGCTATGCTAAAGGGTTGGACTGAAAACTGACAAGTGCGTTTAGGACAGACTCTCATGCACTCCTATGTTTGTAGAGCGAGTACATCCGGCAAAAGCCTAGCCCTAGCCCCTGAACTTAATCCTATCTCCTTCCTTTCAGACGTAGCTGAAAACGGTGGCCCTGGTGGTCTAGTGGCTAGGATTCGGCGCTCTCACCGCTGCGGCCGGGTTCGATTCCCGGTCAGGGAAGTGTGTGCTTTCTTGCACACCAAGTCCACTACAAGACTCTGGAAGGTCCCCCCCCCACCCACATGCTGGGCTGTGTAGGTTGAAGGAATGTAAAGCGTCCTCCTTCTGCTACTTCCTTTTTTGCCAAACTTCTAAACGACACGTTGCTGCCTCATTCACCACCTCCACACACCCACACCAGCGTGGCTTTATGTTTTCAAGTCTGCAAGTCTTTTAGGGAGGCAAGATAAAGTTTGAGAAATTTGAATGGAACAGTGTAAATGATCCGTCACTGCCTTCAGCATATTGCACTCTGGCATGCCAGTGCATCTGCAGGCAGGCACCTGGCCATGATATCCCGCAGTGGCACGAGGGAAAAGAAAAGTCTCCTTCGAGCCGGATTTGAACCAGCGACCTAAGGATCGCCTTATTAACAACTACAGTCCTCCGCTCTACCAACTGAGCTATCGAAGGTGCTATGTTAAGGGTTGGACTGAAAACTGACAAGTGCGTTTAGGACAGACTCTCATGCACTCCTATGATTGTAGAGCGAGTACATCCGGCAAAAGCCTAGCCCTAGCCCCTGAACTTAATCCTATCTCCTTCCTTTCAGACGTAGCTGAAAACGGTGGCCCTGGTGGTCTAGTGGCTAGGATTCGGCGCTCTCACCGCTGCGGCCGGGTTCGATTCCCGGTCAGGGAAGTGTGTGCTTTCTTGCACACCAAGTCCACTACAAGACTCTGGAAGGCCCCCCCCCCACCCACATGCTGGGCTGTGTAGGTTGAAGGAATGAAAAGCATCCTCCTTCTGCTACTTCCTTTTTTGCCAAACTTCTAAACGACACGTTGCTGCCTCATTCACCACCTCCACACACCCACACCAGCGTGGCTTTATGTTTTCAAGTCTGCAAGTCTTTTAGGGAGGCAAGATAAAGTTTGAGAAATTTGAATGGAACAATGTAAATGATCCGTCACTGCCTTCAGCATATTGCACTCTGGCATGCCAGTGCATCTGCAGGCAGGCACCTGGCCATGATATCCCGCAGTGGCACGAGGGAAAAGAAAAGTCTCCTTCGAGCCGGATTTGAACCAGCGACCTAAGGATCGCCTTATTAACAACTACAGTCCTCCGCTCTACCAACTGAGCTATCGAAGGTGCTATGCTAAAGGGTTGGACTGAAAACTGACAAGTGCGTTTAGGACAGACTCTCATGCACTCCTATGATTGTAGAGCGAGTACATCCGGCAAAAGCCTAGCCCTAGCCCCTGAACTTAATCCTATCTCCTTCCTTTCAGACGTAGCTGAAAACGGTGGCCCTGGTGGTCTAGTGGCTAGGATTCGGCGCTCTCACCGCTGCGGCCGGGTTCGATTCCCGGTCAGGGAAGTGTGTGCTTTCTTGCACACCAAGTCCACTACAAGACTCTGGAAGGCCCCCCCCCCACCCACATGCTGGGCTGTGTAGGTTGAAGGAATGAAAAGCGTCCTCCTTCTGCTACTTCCTTTTTTGCCAAACTTCTAAACGACACGTTGCTGCCTCATTCACCACCTCCACACACCCACACCAGCGTGGCTTTATGTTTTCAAGTCTGCAAGTCTTTTAGGGAGGCAAGATAAAGTTTGAGAAATTTGAATGGAACAATGTAAATGATCCGTCACTGCCTTCAGCATATTGCACTCTGGCATGCCAGTGCATCTGCAGGCAGGCACCTGGCCATGATATCCCGCAGTGGCACGAGGGAAAAGAAAAGTCTCCTTCGAGCCGGATTTGAACCAGCGACCTAAGGATCGCCTTATTAACAACTACAGTCCTCCGCTCTACCAACTGAGCTATCGAAGGTGCTATGCTAAAGGGTTGGACTGAAAACTGACAAGTGCGTTTAGGACAGACTCTCATGCACTCCTATGATTGTAGAGCGAGTACATCCGGCAAAAGCCTAGCCCTAGCCCCTGAACTTAATCCTATCTCCTTCCTTTCAGACGTAGCTGAAAACGGTGGCCCTGGTGGTCTAGTGGCTAGGATTCGGCGCTCTCACCGCTGCGGCCGGGTTCGATTCCCGGTCAGGGAAGTGTGTGCTTTCTTGCACACCAAGTCCACTACAAGACTCTGGAAGGTCCCCCCCCCACCCACATGCTGGGCTGTGTAGGTTGAAGGAATGTAAAGCGTCCTCCTTCTGCTACTTCCTTTTTTGCCAAACTTCTAAACGACACGTTGCTGCCTCATTCACCACCTCCACACACCCACACCAGCGTGGCTTTATGTTTTCAAGTCTGCAAGTCTTTTAGGGAGGCAAGATAAAGTTTGAGAAATTTGAATGGAACAGTGTAAATGATCCGTCACTGCCTTCAGCATATTGCACTCTGGCATGCCAGTGCATCTGGAGGCAGGCACCTGGCCATGATATCCCACAGTGGCGCGAGGGAAAAGAAAAGTCTTCTTCGAGCCGGATTTGAACCAGCGACCTAAGGATCGCCTTATTAACAACTACAGTCCTCCGCTCTACCAACTGAGCTATCGAAGATGCTATGCTAAAGGGTTGGACTGAAAACTGACAAGTGCGTTTAGGACAGACTCTCATGCACTCCTATGATTGTAGAGCGAGTACATCCGGCAAAAGCCTAGCCCTAGCCCCTGAACTTAATCCTATCTCCTTCCTTTCAGACGTAGCTGAAAACGGTGGCCCTGGTGGTCTAGTGGCTAGGATTCGGCGCTCTCACCGCTGCGGCCGGGTTCGATTCCCGGTCAGGGAAGTGTGTGCTTTCTTGCACACCAAGTCCACTACAAGACTCTGGAAGGCCCCCCCCACACCCACATGCTGGGCTGTGTAGGTTGAAGGAATGAAAAGCGTCCTCCTTCTGCTACTTCCTTTTTTGCCAAACTTCTAAACGACACGTTGCTGCCTCATTCACCACCTCCACACACCCACACCAGCGTGGCTTTATGTTTTCAAGTCTGCAAGTCTTTTAGGGAGGCAAGATAAAGTTTGAGAAATTTGAATGGAACAATGTAAATGATCCGTCACTGCCTTCAGCATATTGCACTCTGGCATGCCAGTGCATCTGCAGGCAGGCACCTGGCCATGATATCCCGCAGTGGCACGAGGGAAAAGAAAAGTCTCCTTCGAGCCGGATTTGAACCAGCGACCTAAGGATCGCCTTATTAACAACTACAGTCCTCCGCTCTACCAACTGAGCTATCGAAGGTGCTATGCTAAAGGGTTGGACTGAAAACTGACAAGTGCGTTTAGGACAGACTCTCATGCACTCCTATGATTGTAGAGCGAGTACATCCGGCAAAAGCCTAGCCCTAGCCCCTGAACTTAATCCTATCTCCTTCCTTTCAGACGTAGCTGAAAACGGTGGCCCTGGTGGTCTAGTGGCTAGGATTCGGCGCTCTCACCGCTGCGGCCGGGTTCGATTCCCGGTCAGGGAAGTGTGTGCTTTCTTGCACACCAAGTCCACTACAAGACTCTGGAAGGTCCCCCCCCCACCCACATGCTGGGCTGTGTAGGTTGAAGGAATGTAAAGCGTCCTCCTTCTGCTACTTCCTTTTTTGCCAAACTTCTAAACGACACGTTGCTGCCTCATTCACCACCTCCACACACCCACACCAGCGTGGCTTTATGTTTTCAAGTCTGCAAGTCTTTTAGGGAGGCAAGATAAAGTTTGAGAAATTTGAATGGAACAGTGTAAATGATCCGTCACTGCCTTCAGCATATTGCACTCTGGCATGCCAGTGCATCTGGAGGCAGGCACCTGGCCATGATATCCCACAGTGGCGCGAGGGAAAAGAAAAGTCTTCTTCGAGCCGGATTTGAACCAGCGACCTAAGGATCGCCTTATTAACAACTACAGTCCTCCGCTCTACCAACTGAGCTATCGAAGATGCTATGCTAAAGGGTTGGACTGAAAACTGACAAGTGCGTTTAGGACAGACTCTCATGCACTCCTATGATTGTAGAGCGAGTACATCCGGCAAAAGCCTAGCCCTAGCCCCTGAACTTAATCCTATCTCCTTCCTTTCAGACGTAGCTGAAAACGGTGGCCCTGGTGGTCTAGTGGCTAGGATTCGGCGCTCTCACCGCTGCGGCCGGGTTCGATTCCCGGTCAGGGAAGTGTGTGCTTTCTTGCACACCAAGTCCACTACAAGACTCTGGAAGGTCCCCCCCCCACCCACATGCTGGGCTGTGTAGGTTGAAGGAATGTAAAGCGTCCTCCTTCTGCTACTTCCTTTTTTGCCAAACTTCTAAACGACACGTTGCTGCCTCATTCACCACCTCCACACACCCACACCAGCGTGGCTTTATGTTTTCAAGTCTGCAAGTCTTTTAGGGAGGCAAGATAAAGTTTGAGAAATTTGAATGGAACAGTGTAAATGATCCGTCACTGCCTTCAGCATATTGCACTCTGGCATGCCAGTGCATCTGCAGGCAGGCACCTGGCCATGATATCCCGCAGTGGCACGAGGGAAAAGAAAAGTCTCCTTCGAGCCGGATTTGAACCAGCGACCTAAGGATTGCCTTATTAACAACTACAGTCCTCCGCTCTACCAACTGAGCTATCGAAGGTGCTATGTTAAGGGTTGGACTGAAAACTGACAAGTGCGTTTAGGACAGACTCTCATGCACTCCTATGATTGTAGAGCGAGTACATCCGGCAAAAGCCTAGCCCTAGCCCCTGAACTTAATCCTATCTCCTTCCTTTCAGACGTAGCTGAAAACGGTGGCCCTGGTGGTCTAGTGGCTAGGATTCGGCGCTCTCACCGCTGCGGCCGGGTTCGATTCCCGGTCAGGGAAGTGTGTGCTTTCTTGCACACCAAGTCCACTACAAGACTCTGGAAGGCCCCCCCCCCACCCACATGCTGGGCTGTGTAGGTTGAAGGAATGAAAAGCGTCCTCCTTCTGCTACTTCCTTTTTTGCCAAACTTCTAAACGACACGTTGCTGCCTCATTCACCACCTCCACACACCCACACCAGCGTGGCTTTATGTTTTCAAGTCTGCAAGTCTTTTAGGGAGGCAAGATAAAGTTTGAGAAATTTGAATGGAACAATGTAAATGATCCGTCACTGCCTTCAGCATATTGCACTCTGGCATGCCAGTGCATCTGCAGGCAGGCACCTGGCCATGATATCCCGCAGTGGCACGAGGGAAAAGAAAAGTCTCCTTCGAGCCGGATTTGAACCAGCGACCTAAGGATCGCCTTATTAACAACTACAGTCCTCCGCTCTACCAACTGAGCTATCGAAGGTGCTATGCTAAAGGGTTGGACTGAAAACTGACAAGTGCGTTTAGGACAGACTCTCATGCACTCCTATGATTGTAGAGCGAGTACATCCGGCAAAAGCCTAGCCCTAGCCCCTGAACTTAATCCTATCTCCTTCCTTTCAGACGTAGCTGAAAACGGTGGCCCTGGTGGTCTAGTGGCTAGGATTCGGCGCTCTCACCGCTGCGGCCGGGTTCGATTCCCGGTCAGGGAAGTGTGTGCTTTCTTGCACACCAAGTCCACTACAAGACTCTGGAAGGTCCCCCCCCCACCCACATGCTGGGCTGTGTAGGTTGAAGGAATGTAAAGCGTCCTCCTTCTGCTACTTCCTTTTTTGCCAAACTTCTAAACGACACGTTGCTGCCTCATTCACCACCTCCACACACCCACACCAGCGTGGCTTTATGTTTTCAAGTCTGCAAGTCTTTTAGGGAGGCAAGATAAAGTTTGAGAAATTTGAATGGAACAGTGTAAATGATCCGTCACTGCCTTCAGCATATTGCACTCTGGCATGCCAGTGCATCTGGAGGCAGGCACCTGGCCATGATATCCCACAGTGGCGCGAGGGAAAAGAAAAGTCTTCTTCGAGCCGGATTTGAACCAGCGACCTAAGGATCGCCTTATTAACAACTACAGTCCTCCGCTCTACCAACTGAGCTATCGAAGATGCTATGCTAAAGGGTTGGACTGAAAACTGACAAGTGCGTTTAGGACAGACTCTCATGCACTCCTATGATTGTAGAGCGAGTACATCCGGCAAAAGCCTAGCCCTAGCCCCTGAACTTAATCCTATCTCCTTCCTTTCAGACGTAGCTGAAAACGGTGGCCCTGGTGGTCTAGTGGCTAGGATTCGGCGCTCTCACCGCTGCGGCCGGGTTCGATTCCCGGTCAGGGAAGTGTGTGCTTTCTTGCACACCAAGTCCACTACAAGACTCTGGAAGGCCCCCCCCACACCCACATGCTGGGCTGTGTAGGTTGAAGGAATGAAAAGCGTCCTCCTTCTGCTACTTCCTTTTTTGCCAAACTTCTAAACGACACGTTGCTGCCTCATTCACCACCTCCACACACCCACACCAGCGTGGCTTTATGTTTTCAAGTCTGCAAGTCTTTTAGGGAGGCAAGATAAAGTTTGAGAAATTTGAATGGAACAATGTAAATGATCCGTCACTGCCTTCAGCATATTGCACTCTGGCATGCCAGTGCATCTGCAGGCAGGCACCTGGCCATGATATCCCGCAGTGGCACGAGGGAAAAGAAAAGTCTCCTTCGAGCCGGATTTGAACCAGCGACCTAAGGATCGCCTTATTAACAACTACAGTCCTCCGCTCTACCAACTGAGCTATCGAAGGTGCTATGCTAAAGGGTTGGACTGAAAACTGACAAGTGCGTTTAGGACAGACTCTCATGCACTCCTATGATTGTAGAGCGAGTACATCCGGCAAAAGCCTAGCCCTAGCCCCTGAACTTAATCCTATCTCCTTCCTTTCAGACGTAGCTGAAAACGGTGGCCCTGGTGGTCTAGTGGCTAGGATTCGGCGCTCTCACCGCTGCGGCCGGGTTCGATTCCCGGTCAGGGAAGTGTGTGCTTTCTTGCACACCAAGTCCACTACAAGACTCTGGAAGGTCCCCCCCCCACCCACATGCTGGGCTGTGTAGGTTGAAGGAATGTAAAGCGTCCTCCTTCTGCTACTTCCTTTTTTGCCAAACTTCTAAACGACACGTTGCTGCCTCATTCACCACCTCCACACACCCACACCAGCGTGGCTTTATGTTTTCAAGTCTGCAAGTCTTTTAGGGAGGCAAGATAAAGTTTGAGAAATTTGAATGGAACAGTGTAAATGATCCGTCACTGCCTTCAGCATATTGCACTCTGGCATGCCAGTGCATCTGGAGGCAGGCACCTGGCCATGATATCCCACAGTGGCGCGAGGGAAAAGAAAAGTCTTCTTCGAGCCGGATTTGAACCAGCGACCTAAGGATCGCCTTATTAACAACTACAGTCCTCCGCTCTACCAACTGAGCTATCGAAGATGCTATGCTAAAGGGTTGGACTGAAAACTGACAAGTGCGTTTAGGACAGACTCTCATGCACTCCTATGATTGTAGAGCGAGTACATCCGGCAAAAGCCTAGCCCTAGCCCCTGAACTTAATCCTATCTCCTTCCTTTCAGACGTAGCTGAAAACGGTGGCCCTGGTGGTCTAGTGGCTAGGATTCGGCGCTCTCACCGCTGCGGCCGGGTTCGATTCCCGGTCAGGGAAGTGTGTGCTTTCTTGCACACCAAGTCCACTACAAGACTCTGGAAGGTCCCCCCCCCACCCACATGCTGGGCTGTGTAGGTTGAAGGAATGTAAAGCGTCCTCCTTCTGCTACTTCCTTTTTTGCCAAACTTCTAAACGACACGTTGCTGCCTCATTCACCACCTCCACACACCCACACCAGCGTGGCTTTATGTTTTCAAGTCTGCAAGTCTTTTAGGGAGGCAAGATAAAGTTTGAGAAATTTGAATGGAACAGTGTAAATGATCCGTCACTGCCTTCAGCATATTGCACTCTGGCATGCCAGTGCATCTGCAGGCAGGCACCTGGCCATGATATCCCGCAGTGGCACGAGGGAAAAGAAAAGTCTCCTTCGAGCCGGATTTGAACCAGCGACCTAAGGATCGCCTTATTAACAACTACAGTCCTCCGCTCTACCAACTGAGCTATCGAAGGTGCTATGTTAAGGGTTGGACTGAAAACTGACAAGTGCGTTTAGGACAGACTCTCATGCACTCCTATGATTGTAGAGCGAGTACATCCGGCAAAAGCCTAGCCCTAGCCCCTGAACTTAATCCTATCTCCTTCCTTTCAGACGTAGCTGAAAACGGTGGCCCTGGTGGTCTAGTGGCTAGGATTCGGCGCTCTCACCGCTGCGGCCGGGTTCGATTCCCGGTCAGGGAAGTGTGTGCTTTCTTGCACACCAAGTCCACTACAAGACTCTGGAAGGCCCCCCCCCCACCCACATGCTGGGCTGTGTAGGTTGAAGGAATGAAAAGCGTCCTCCTTCTGCTACTTCCTTTTTTGCCAAACTTCTAAACGACACGTTGCTGCCTCATTCACCACCTCCACACACCCACACCAGCGTGGCTTTATGTTTTCAAGTCTGCAAGTCTTTTAGGGAGGCAAGATAAAGTTTGAGAAATTTGAATGGAACAATGTAAATGATCCGTCACTGCCTTCAGCATATTGCACTCTGGCATGCCAGTGCATCTGCAGGCAGGCACCTGGCCATGATATCCCGCAGTGGCACGAGGGAAAAGAAAAGTCTCCTTCGAGCCGGATTTGAACCAGCGACCTAAGGATCGCCTTATTAACAACTACAGTCCTCCGCTCTACCAACTGAGCTATCGAAGGTGCTATGCTAAAGGGTTGGACTGAAAACTGACAAGTGCGTTTAGGACAGACTCTCATGCACTCCTATGATTGTAGAGCGAGTACATCCGGCAAAAGCCTAGCCCTAGCCCCTGAACTTAATCCTATCTCCTTCCTTTCAGACGTAGCTGAAAACGGTGGCCCTGGTGGTCTAGTGGCTAGGATTCGGCGCTCTCACCGCTGCGGCCGGGTTCGATTCCCGGTCAGGGAAGTGTGTGCTTTCTTGCACACCAAGTCCACTACAAGACTCTGGAAGGTCCCCCCCCCACCCACATGCTGGGCTGTGTAGGTTGAAGGAATGTAAAGCGTCCTCCTTCTGCTACTTCCTTTTTTGCCAAACTTCTAAACGACACGTTGCTGCCTCATTCACCACCTCCACACACCCACACCAGCGTGGCTTTATGTTTTCAAGTCTGCAAGTCTTTTAGGGAGGCAAGATAAAGTTTGAGAAATTTGAATGGAACAGTGTAAATGATCCGTCACTGCCTTCAGCATATTGCACTCTGGCATGCCAGTGCATCTGGAGGCAGGCACCTGGCCATGATATCCCACAGTGGCGCGAGGGAAAAGAAAAGTCTTCTTCGAGCCGGATTTGAACCAGCGACCTAAGGATCGCCTTATTAACAACTACAGTCCTCCGCTCTACCAACTGAGCTATCGAAGATGCTATGCTAAAGGGTTGGACTGAAAACTGACAAGTGCGTTTAGGACAGACTCTCATGCACTCCTATGATTGTAGAGCGAGTACATCCGGCAAAAGCCTAGCCCTAGCCCCTGAACTTAATCCTATCTCCTTCCTTTCAGACGTAGCTGAAAACGGTGGCCCTGGTGGTCTAGTGGCTAGGATTCGGCGCTCTCACCGCTGCGGCCGGGTTCGATTCCCGGTCAGGGAAGTGTGTGCTTTCTTGCACACCAAGTCCACTACAAGACTCTGGAAGGCCCCCCCCACACCCACATGCTGGGCTGTGTAGGTTGAAGGAATGAAAAGCGTCCTCCTTCTGCTACTTCCTTTTTTGCCAAACTTCTAAACGACACGTTGCTGCCTCATTCACCACCTCCACACACCCACACCAGCGTGGCTTTATGTTTTCAAGTCTGCAAGTCTTTTAGGGAGGCAAGATAAAGTTTGAGAAATTTGAATGGAACAATGTAAATGATCCGTCACTGCCTTCAGCATATTGCACTCTGGCATGCCAGTGCATCTGCAGGCAGGCACCTGGCCATGATATCCCGCAGTGGCACGAGGGAAAAGAAAAGTCTCCTTCGAGCCGGATTTGAACCAGCGACCTAAGGATCGCCTTATTAACAACTACAGTCCTCCGCTCTACCAACTGAGCTATCGAAGGTGCTATGCTAAAGGGTTGGACTGAAAACTGACAAGTGCGTTTAGGACAGACTCTCATGCACTCCTATGATTGTAGAGCGAGTACATCCGGCAAAAGCCTAGCCCTAGCCCCTGAACTTAATCCTATCTCCTTCCTTTCAGACGTAGCTGAAAACGGTGGCCCTGGTGGTCTAGTGGCTAGGATTCGGCGCTCTCACCGCTGCGGCCGGGTTCGATTCCCGGTCAGGGAAGTGTGTGCTTTCTTGCACACCAAGTCCACTACAAGACTCTGGAAGGTCCCCCCCCCACCCACATGCTGGGCTGTGTAGGTTGAAGGAATGTAAAGCGTCCTCCTTCTGCTACTTCCTTTTTTGCCAAACTTCTAAACGACACGTTGCTGCCTCATTCACCACCTCCACACACCCACACCAGCGTGGCTTTATGTTTTCAAGTCTGCAAGTCTTTTAGGGAGGCAAGATAAAGTTTGAGAAATTTGAATGGAACAGTGTAAATGATCCGTCACTGCCTTCAGCATATTGCACTCTGGCATGCCAGTGCATCTGGAGGCAGGCACCTGGCCATGATATCCCACAGTGGCGCGAGGGAAAAGAAAAGTCTTCTTCGAGCCGGATTTGAACCAGCGACCTAAGGATCGCCTTATTAACAACTACAGTCCTCCGCTCTACCAACTGAGCTATCGAAGATGCTATGCTAAAGGGTTGGACTGAAAACTGACAAGTGCGTTTAGGACAGACTCTCATGCACTCCTATGATTGTAGAGCGAGTACATCCGGCAAAAGCCTAGCCCTAGCCCCTGAACTTAATCCTATCTCCTTCCTTTCAGACGTAGCTGAAAACGGTGGCCCTGGTGGTCTAGTGGCTAGGATTCGGCGCTCTCACCGCTGCGGCCGGGTTCGATTCCCGGTCAGGGAAGTGTGTGCTTTCTTGCACACCAAGTCCACTACAAGACTCTGGAAGGTCCCCCCCCCACCCACATGCTGGGCTGTGTAGGTTGAAGGAATGTAAAGCGTCCTCCTTCTGCTACTTCCTTTTTTGCCAAACTTCTAAACGACACGTTGCTGCCTCATTCACCACCTCCACACACCCACACCAGCGTGGCTTTATGTTTTCAAGTCTGCAAGTCTTTTAGGGAGGCAAGATAAAGTTTGAGAAATTTGAATGGAACAGTGTAAATGATCCGTCACTGCCTTCAGCATATTGCACTCTGGCATGCCAGTGCATCTGCAGGCAGGCACCTGGCCATGATATCCCGCAGTGGCACGAGGGAAAAGAAAAGTCTCCTTCGAGCCGGATTTGAACCAGCGACCTAAGGATCGCCTTATTAACAACTACAGTCCTCCGCTCTACCAACTGAGCTATCGAAGGTGCTATGTTAAGGGTTGGACTGAAAACTGACAAGTGCGTTTAGGACAGACTCTCATGCACTCCTATGATTGTAGAGCGAGTACATCCGGCAAAAGCCTAGCCCTAGCCCCTGAACTTAATCCTATCTCCTTCCTTTCAGACGTAGCTGAAAACGGTGGCCCTGGTGGTCTAGTGGCTAGGATTCGGCGCTCTCACCGCTGCGGCCGGGTTCGATTCCCGGTCAGGGAAGTGTGTGCTTTCTTGCACACCAAGTCCACTACAAGACTCTGGAAGGCCCCCCCCCCACCCACATGCTGGGCTGTGTAGGTTGAAGGAATGAAAAGCGTCCTCCTTCTGCTACTTCCTTTTTTGCCAAACTTCTAAACGACACGTTGCTGCCTCATTCACCACCTCCACACACCCACACCAGCGTGGCTTTATGTTTTCAAGTCTGCAAGTCTTTTAGGGAGGCAAGATAAAGTTTGAGAAATTTGAATGGAACAATGTAAATGATCCGTCACTGCCTTCAGCATATTGCACTCTGGCATGCCAGTGCATCTGCAGGCAGGCACCTGGCCATGATATCCCGCAGTGGCACGAGGGAAAAGAAAAGTCTCCTTCGAGCCGGATTTGAACCAGCGACCTAAGGATCGCCTTATTAACAACTACAGTCCTCCGCTCTACCAACTGAGCTATCGAAGGTGCTATGCTAAAGGGTTGGACTGAAAACTGACAAGTGCGTTTAGGACAGACTCTCATGCACTCCTATGATTGTAGAGCGAGTACATCCGGCAAAAGCCTAGCCCTAGCCCCTGAACTTAATCCTATCTCCTTCCTTTCAGACGTAGCTGAAAACGGTGGCCCTGGTGGTCTAGTGGCTAGGATTCTGCGCTCTCACCGCTGCGGCCGGGTTCGATTCCCGGTCAGGGAAGTGTGTGCTTTCTTGCACACCAAGTCCACTACAAGACTCTGGAAGGTCCCCCCCCCACCCACATGCTGGGCTGTGTAGGTTGAAGGAATGTAAAGCGTCCTCCTTCTGCTACTTCCTTTTTTGCCAAACTTCTAAACGACACGTTGCTGCCTCATTCACCACCTCCACACACCCACACCAGCGTGGCTTTATGTTTTCAAGTCTGCAAGTCTTTTAGGGAGGCAAGATAAAGTTTGAGAAATTTGAATGGAACAGTGTAAATGATCCGTCACTGCCTTCAGCATATTGCACTCTGGCATGCCAGTGCATCTGGAGGCAGGCACCTGGCCATGATATCCCACAGTGGCGCGAGGGAAAAGAAAAGTCTTCTTCGAGCCGGATTTGAACCAGCGACCTAAGGATCGCCTTATTAACAACTACAGTCCTCCGCTCTACCAACTGAGCTATCGAAGATGCTATGCTAAAGGGTTGGACTGAAAACTGACAAGTGCGTTTAGGACAGACTCTCATGCACTCCTATGATTGTAGAGCGAGTACATCCGGCAAAAGCCTAGCCCTAGCCCCTGAACTTAATCCTATCTCCTTCCTTTCAGACGTAGCTGAAAACGGTGGCCCTGGTGGTCTAGTGGCTAGGATTCGGCGCTCTCACCGCTGCGGCCGGGTTCGATTCCCGGTCAGGGAAGTGTGTGCTTTCTTGCACACCAAGTCCACTACAAGACTCTGGAAGGTCCCCCCCCCACCCACATGCTGGGCTGTGTAGGTTGAAGGAATGTAAAGCGTCCTCCTTCTGCTACTTCCTTTTTTGCCAAACTTCTAAACGACACGTTGCTGCCTCATTCACCACCTCCACACACCCACACCAGCGTGGCTTTATGTTTTCAAGTCTGCAAGTCTTTTAGGGAGGCAAGATAAAGTTTGAGAAATTTGAATGGAACAGTGTAAATGATCCGTCACTGCCTTCAGCATATTGCACTCTGGCATGCCAGTGCATCTGCAGGCAGGCACCTGGCCATGATATCCCGCAGTGGCACGAGGGAAAAGAAAAGTCTCCTTCGAGCCGGATTTGAACCAGCGACCTAAGGATCGCCTTATTAACAACTACAGTCCTCCGCTCTACCAACTGAGCTATCGAAGGTGCTATGTTAAGGGTTGGACTGAAAACTGACAAGTGCGTTTAGGACAGACTCTCATGCACTCCTATGATTGTAGAGCGAGTACATCCGGCAAAAGCCTAGCCCTAGCCCCTGAACTTAATCCTATCTCCTTCCTTTCAGACGTAGCTGAAAACGGTGGCCCTGGTGGTCTAGTGGCTAGGATTCGGCGCTCTCACCGCTGCGGCCGGGTTCGATTCCCGGTCAGGGAAGTGTGTGCTTTCTTGCACACCAAGTCCACTACAAGACTCTGGAAGGCCCCCCCCCCACCCACATGCTGGGCTGTGTAGGTTGAAGGAATGAAAAGCGTCCTCCTTCTGCTACTTCCTTTTTTGCCAAACTTCTAAACGACACGTTGCTGCCTCATTCACCACCTCCACACACCCACACCAGCGTGGCTTTATGTTTTCAAGTCTGCAAGTCTTTTAGGGAGGCAAGATAAAGTTTGAGAAATTTGAATGGAACAATGTAAATGATCCGTCACTGCCTTCAGCATATTGCACTCTGGCATGCCAGTGCATCTGCAGGCAGGCACCTGGCCATGATATCCCGCAGTGGCACGAGGGAAAAGAAAAGTCTCCTTCGAGCCGGATTTGAACCAGCAACCTAAGGATCGCCTTATTAACAACTACAGTCCTCCGCTCTACCAACTGAGCTATCGAAGGTGCTATGCTAAAGGGTTGGACTGAAAACTGACAAGTGCGTTTAGGACAGACTCTCATGCACTCCTATGATTGTAGAGCGAGTACATCCGGCAAAAGCCTAGCCCTAGCCCCTGAACTTAATCCTATCTCCTTCCTTTCAGACGTAGCTGAAAACGGTGGCCCTGGTGGTCTAGTGGCTAGGATTCGGCGCTCTCACCGCTGCGGCCGGGTTCGATTCCCGGTCAGGGAAGTGTGTGCTTTCTTGCACACCAAGTCCACTACAAGACTCTGGAAGGTCCCCCCCCCACCCACATGCTGGGCTGTGTAGGTTGAAGGAATGTAAAGCGTCCTCCTTCTGCTACTTCCTTTTTTGCCAAACTTCTAAACGACACGTTGCTGCCTCATTCACCACCTCCACACACCCACACCAGCGTGGCTTTATGTTTTCAAGTCTGCAAGTCTTTTAGGGAGGCAAGATAAAGTTTGAGAAATTTGAATGGAACAGTGTAAATGATCCGTCACTGCCTTCAGCATATTGCACTCTGGCATGCCAGTGCATCTGGAGGCAGGCACCTGGCCATGATATCCCACAGTGGCGCGAGGGAAAAGAAAAGTCTTCTTCGAGCCGGATTTGAACCAGCGACCTAAGGATCGCCTTATTAACAACTACAGTCCTCCGCTCTACCAACTGAGCTATCGAAGATGCTATGCTAAAGGGTTGGACTGAAAACTGACAAGTGCGTTTAGGACAGACTCTCATGCACTCCTATGATTGTAGAGCGAGTACATCCGGCAAAAGCCTAGCCCTAGCCCCTGAACTTAATCCTATCTCCTTCCTTTCAGACGTAGCTGAAAACGGTGGCCCTGGTGGTCTAGTGGCTAGGATTCGGCGCTCTCACCGCTGCGGCCGGGTTCGATTCCCGGTCAGGGAAGTGTGTGCTTTCTTGCACACCAAGTCCACTACAAGACTCTGGAAGGTCCCCCCCCCACCCACATGCTGGGCTGTGTAGGTTGAAGGAATGTAAAGCGTCCTCCTTCTGCTACTTCCTTTTTTGCCAAACTTCTAAACGACACGTTGCTGCCTCATTCACCACCTCCACACACCCACACCAGCGTGGCTTTATGTTTTCAAGTCTGCAAGTCTTTTAGGGAGGCAAGATAAAGTTTGAGAAATTTGAATGGAACAGTGTAAATGATCCGTCACTGCCTTCAGCATATTGCACTCTGGCATGCCAGTGCATCTGCAGGCAGGCACCTGGCCATGATATCCCGCAGTGGCACGAGGGAAAAGAAAAGTCTCCTTCGAGCCGGATTTGAACCAGCGACCTAAGGATCGCCTTATTAACAACTACAGTCCTCCGCTCTACCAACTGAGCTATCGAAGGTGCTATGTTAAGGGTTGGACTGAAAACTGACAAGTGCGTTTAGGACAGACTCTCATGCACTCCTATGATTGTAGAGCGAGTACATCCGGCAAAAGCCTAGCCCTAGCCCCTGAACTTAATCCTATCTCCTTCCTTTCAGACGTAGCTGAAAACGGTGGCCCTGGTGGTCTAGTGGCTAGGATTCTGCGCTCTCACCGCTGCGGCCGGGTTCGATTCCCGGTCAGGGAAGTGTGTGCTTTCTTGCACACCAAGTCCACTACAAGACTCTGGAAGGCCCCCCCCCCACCCACATGCTGGGCTGTGTAGGTTGAAGGAATGAAAAGCGTCCTCCTTCTGCTACTTCCTTTTTTGCCAAACTTCTAAACGACACGTTGCTGCCTCATTCACCACCTCCACACACCCACACCAGCGTGGCTTTATGTTTTCAAGTCTGCAAGTCTTTTAGGGAGGCAAGATAAAGTTTGAGAAATTTGAATGGAACAATGTAAATGATCCGTCACTGCCTTCAGCATATTGCACTCTGGCATGCCAGTGCATCTGCAGGCAGGCACCTGGCCATGATATCCCGCAGTGGCACGAGGGAAAAGAAAAGTCTCCTTCGAGCCGGATTTGAACCAGCGACCTAAGGATCGCCTTATTAACAACTACAGTCCTCCGCTCTACCAACTGAGCTATCGAAGGTGCTATGCTAAAGGGTTGGACTGAAAACTGACAAGTGCGTTTAGGACAGACTCTCATGCACTCCTATGATTGTAGAGCGAGTACATCCGGCAAAAGCCTAGCCCTAGCCCCTGAACTTAATCCTATCTCCTTCCTTTCAGACGTAGCTGAAAACGGTGGCCCTGGTGGTCTAGTGGCTAGGATTCGGCGCTCTCACCGCTGCGGCCGGGTTCGATTCCCGGTCAGGGAAGTGTGTGCTTTCTTGCACACCAAGTCCACTACAAGACTCTGGAAGGTCCCCCCCCCACCCACATGCTGGGCTGTGTAGGTTGAAGGAATGTAAAGCGTCCTCCTTCTGCTACTTCCTTTTTTGCCAAACTTCTAAACGACACGTTGCTGCCTCATTCACCACCTCCACACACCCACACCAGCGTGGCTTTATGTTTTCAAGTCTGCAAGTCTTTTAGGGAGGCAAGATAAAGTTTGAGAAATTTGAATGGAACAGTGTAAATGATCCGTCACTGCCTTCAGCATATTGCACTCTGGCATGCCAGTGCATCTGGAGGCAGGCACCTGGCCATGATATCCCACAGTGGCGCGAGGGAAAAGAAAAGTCTTCTTCGAGCCGGATTTGAACCAGCGACCTAAGGATCGCCTTATTAACAACTACAGTCCTCCGCTCTACCAACTGAGCTATCGAAGATGCTATGCTAAAGGGTTGGACTGAAAACTGACAAGTGCGTTTAGGACAGACTCTCATGCACTCCTATGATTGTAGAGCGAGTACATCCGGCAAAAGCCTAGCCCTAGCCCCTGAACTTAATCCTATCTCCTTCCTTTCAGACGTAGCTGAAAACGGTGGCCCTGGTGGTCTAGTGGCTAGGATTCGGCGCTCTCACCGCTGCGGCCGGGTTCGATTCCCGGTCAGGGAAGTGTGTGCTTTCTTGCACACCAAGTCCACTACAAGACTCTGGAAGGTCCCCCCCCCACCCACATGCTGGGCTGTGTAGGTTGAAGGAATGTAAAGCGTCCTCCTTCTGCTACTTCCTTTTTTGCCAAACTTCTAAACGACACGTTGCTGCCTCATTCACCACCTCCACACACCCACACCAGCGTGGCTTTATGTTTTCAAGTCTGCAAGTCTTTTAGGGAGGCAAGATAAAGTTTGAGAAATTTGAATGGAACAGTGTAAATGATCCGTCACTGCCTTCAGCATATTGCACTCTGGCATGCCAGTGCATCTGCAGGCAGGCACCTGGCCATGATATCCCGCAGTGGCACGAGGGAAAAGAAAAGTCTCCTTCGAGCCGGATTTGAACCAGCGACCTAAGGATCGCCTTATTAACAACTACAGTCCTCCGCTCTACCAACTGAGCTATCGAAGGTGCTATGTTAAGGGTTGGACTGAAAACTGACAAGTGCGTTTAGGACAGACTCTCATGCACTCCTATGATTGTAGAGCGAGTACATCCGGCAAAAGCCTAGCCCTAGCCCCTGAACTTAATCCTATCTCCTTCCTTTCAGACGTAGCTGAAAACGGTGGCCCTGGTGGTCTAGTGGCTAGGATTCGGCGCTCTCACCGCTGCGGCCGGGTTCGATTCCCGGTCAGGGAAGTGTGTGCTTTCTTGCACACCAAGTCCACTACAAGACTCTGGAAGGCCCCCCCCCCACCCACATGCTGGGCTGTGTAGGTTGAAGGAATGAAAAGCGTCCTCCTTCTGCTACTTCCTTTTTTGCCAAACTTCTAAACGACACGTTGCTGCCTCATTCACCACCTCCACACACCCACACCAGCGTGGCTTTATGTTTTCAAGTCTGCAAGTCTTTTAGGGAGGCAAGATAAAGTTTGAGAAATTTGAATGGAACAATGTAAATGATCCGTCACTGCCTTCAGCATATTGCACTCTGGCATGCCAGTGCATCTGCAGGCAGGCACCTGGCCATGATATCCCGCAGTGGCACGAGGGAAAAGAAAAGTCTCCTTCGAGCCGGATTTGAACCAGCGACCTAAGGATCGCCTTATTAACAACTACAGTCCTCCGCTCTACCAACTGAGCTATCAAAGGTGCTATGCTAAAGGGTTGGACTGAAAACTGACAAGTGCGTTTAGGACAGACTCTCATGCACTCCTATGATTGTAGAGCGAGTACATCCGGCAAAAGCCTAGCCCTAGCCCCTGAACTTAATCCTATCTCCTTCCTTTCAGACGTAGCTGAAAACGGTGGCCCTGGTGGTCTAGTGGCTAGGATTCGGCGCTCTCACCGCTGCGGCCGGGTTCGATTCCCGGTCAGGGAAGTGTGTGCTTTCTTGCACACCAAGTCCACTACAAGACTCTGGAAGGTCCCCCCCCCACCCACATGCTGGGCTGTGTAGGTTGAAGGAATGTAAAGCGTCCTCCTTCTGCTACTTCCTTTTTTGCCAAACTTCTAAACGACACGTTGCTGCCTCATTCACCACCTCCACACACCCACACCAGCGTGGCTTTATGTTTTCAAGTCTGCAAGTCTTTTAGGGAGGCAAGATAAAGTTTGAGAAATTTGAATGGAACAGTGTAAATGATCCGTCACTGCCTTCAGCATATTGCACTCTGGCATGCCAGTGCATCTGGAGGCAGGCACCTGGCCATGATATCCCACAGTGGCGCGAGGGAAAAGAAAAGTCTTCTTCGAGCCGGATTTGAACCAGCGACCTAAGGATCGCCTTATTAACAACTACAGTCCTCCGCTCTACCAACTGAGCTATCGAAGATGCTATGCTAAAGGGTTGGACTGAAAACTGACAAGTGCGTTTAGGACAGACTCTCATGCACTCCTATGATTGTAGAGCGAGTACATCCGGCAAAAGCCTAGCCCTAGCCCCTGAACTTAATCCTATCTCCTTCCTTTCAGACGTAGCTGAAAACGGTGGCCCTGGTGGTCTAGTGGCTAGGATTCGGCGCTCTCACCGCTGCGGCCGGGTTCGATTCCCGGTCAGGGAAGTGTGTGCTTTCTTGCACACCAAGTCCACTACAAGACTCTGGAAGGTCCCCCCCCCACCCACATGCTGGGCTGTGTAGGTTGAAGGAATGTAAAGCGTCCTCCTTCTGCTACTTCCTTTTTTGCCAAACTTCTAAACGACACGTTGCTGCCTCATTCACCACCTCCACACACCCACACCAGCGTGGCTTTATGTTTTCAAGTCTGCAAGTCTTTTAGGGAGGCAAGATAAAGTTTGAGAAATTTGAATGGAACAGTGTAAATGATCCGTCACTGCCTTCAGCATATTGCACTCTGGCATGCCAGTGCATCTGCAGGCAGGCACCTGGCCATGATATCCCGCAGTGGCACGAGGGAAAAGAAAAGTCTCCTTCGAGCCGGATTTGAACCAGCGACCTAAGGATCGCCTTATTAACAACTACAGTCCTCCGCTCTACCAACTGAGCTATCGAAGGTGCTATGCTAAGGGTTGGACTGAAAACTGACAAGTGCGTTTAGGACAGACTCTCATGCACTCCTATGATTGTAGAGCGAGTACATCCGGCAAAAGCCTAGCCCTAGCCCCTGAACTTAATCCTATCTCCTTCCTTTCAGACGTAGCTGAAAACGGTGGCCCTGGTGGTCTAGTGGCTAGGATTCGGCGCTCTCACCGCTGCGGCCGGGTTCGATTCCCGGTCAGGGAAGTGTGTGCTTTCTTGCACACCAAGTCCACTACAAGACTCTGGAAGGCCCCCCCCCCACCCACATGCTGGGCTGTGTAGGTTGAAGGAATGAAAAGCGTCCTCCTTCTGCTACTTCCTTTTTTGCCAAACTTCTAAACGACACGTTGCTGCCTCATTCACCACCTCCACACACCCACACCAGCGTGGCTTTATGTTTTCAAGTCTGCAAGTCTTTTAGGGAGGCAAGATAAAGTTTGAGAAATTTGAATGGAACAATGTAAATGATCCGTCACTGCCTTCAGCATATTGCACTCTGGCATGCCAGTGCATCTGCAGGCAGGCACCTGGCCATGATATCCCGCAGTGGCACGAGGGAAAAGAAAAGTCTCCTTCGAGCCGGATTTGAACCAGCGACCTAAGGATCGCCTTATTAACAACTACAGTCCTCCGCTCTACCAACTGAGCTATCGAAGGTGCTATGCTAAAGGGTTGGACTGAAAACTGACAAGTGCGTTTAGGACAGACTCTCATGCACTCCTATGATTGTAGAGCGAGTACATCCGGCAAAAGCCTAGCCCTAGCCCCTGAACTTAATCCTATCTCCTTCCTTTCAGACGTAGCTGAAAACGGTGGCCCTGGTGGTCTAGTGGCTAGGATTCGGCGCTCTCACCGCTGCGGCCGGGTTCGATTCCCGGTCAGGGAAGTGTGTGCTTTCTTGCACACCAAGTCCACTACAAGACTCTGGAAAGTCCCCCCCCCAACCAGATGCTGGGCTGTGTAGGTTGAAGGAATGTAAAGCGTCCTCCTTCTGCTACTTCCTTTTTTGCCAAACTTCTAAACGACACGTTGCTGCCTCATTCACCACCTCCACACACCCACACCAGCGTGGCTTTATGTTTTCAAGTCTGCAAGTCTTTTAGGGAGGCAAGATAAAGTTTGAGAAATTTGAATGGAACAGTGTAAATGATCCGTCACTGCCTTCAGCATATTGCACTCTGGCATGCCAGTGCATCTGCAGGCAGGCACCTGGCCATGATATCCCGCAGTGGCACGAGGGAAAAGAAAAGTCTCCTTCGAGCCGGATTTGAATCAGCGACCTAAGGATCGCCTTATTAACAACTACAGTCCTCCGCTCTACCAACTGAGCTATCGAAGGTGCTATGCTAAAGGGTTGGACTGAAAACTGACAAGTGCGTTTAGGACAGACTCTCATGCACTCCTATGATTGTAGAGCGAGTACATCCGGCAAAAGCCTAGCCCTAGCCCCTGAACTTAATCCTATCTCCTTCCTTTCAGACGTAGCTGAAAACGGTGGCCCTGGTGGTCTAGTGGCTAGGATTCGGCGCTCTCACCGCTGCGGCCGGGTTCGATTCCCGGTCAGGGAAGTGTGTGCTTTCTTGCACACCAAGTCCACTACAAGACTCTGGAAAGTCCCCCCCCCAACCAGATGCTGGGCTGTGTAGGTTGAAGGAATGTAAAGCGTCCTCCTTCTGCTACTTCCTTTTTTGCCAAACTTCTAAACGACACGTTGCTGCCTCATTCACCACCTCCACACACCCACACCAGCGTGGCTTTATGTTTTCAAGTCTGCAAGTCTTTTAGGGAGGCAAGATAAAGTTTGAGAAATTTGAATGGAACAGTGTAAATGATCCGTCACTGCCTTCAGCATATTGCACTCTGGCATGCCAGTGCATCTGCAGGCAGGCACCTGGCCATGATATCCCGCAGTGGCACGAGGGAAAAGAAAAGTCTCCTTCGAGCCGGATTTGAACCAGCGACCTAAGGATCGCCTTATTAACAACTACAGTCCTCCGCTCTACCAACTGAGCTATCGAAGGTGCTATGCTAAAGGGTTGGACTGAAAACTGACAAGTGCGTTTAGGACAGACTCTCATGCACTCCTATGATTGTAGAGCGAGTACATCCGGCAAAAGCCTAGCCCTAGCCCCTGAACTTAATCCTATCTCCTTCCTTTCAGACGTAGCTGAAAACGGTGGCCCTGGTGGTCTAGTGGCTAGGATTCGGCGCTCTCACCGCTGCGGCCGGGTTCGATTCCCGGTCAGGGAAGTGTGTGCTTTCTTGCACACCAAGTCCACTACAAGACTCTGGAAAGTCCCCCCCCCAACCAGATGCTGGGCTGTGTAGGTTGAAGGAATGTAAAGCGTCCTCCTTCTGCTACTTCCTTTTTTGCCAAACTTCTAAACGACACGTTGCTGCCTCATTCACCACCTCCACACACCCACACCAGCGTGGCTTTATGTTTTCAAGTCTGCAAGTCTTTTAGGGAGGCAAGATAAAGTTTGAGAAATTTGAATGGAACAGTGTAAATGATCCGTCACTGCCTTCAGCATATTGCACTCTGGCATGCCAGTGCATCTGCACGCAGGCACCTGGCCATGATATCCCGCAGTGGCACGAGGGAAAAGAAAAGTCTCCTTCGAGCCGGATTTGAACCAGCAACCTAAGGATCGCCTTATTAACAACTACAGTCCTCCGCTCTACCAACTGAGCTATCAAAGGTGCTATGCTAAAGGGTTGGACTGAAAACTGACAAGTGCATTTAGGACAGACTCTCATGCACTCCTATGATTGTAGAGCGAGTACATCCGGCAAAAGCCTAGCCCTAGCCCCTGAACTTAATCCTATCTCCTTCCTTTCAGACGTAGCTGAAAACGGTGGCCCTGGTGGTCTAGTGGCTAGGATTCGGCGCTCTCACCGCTGCGGCCGGGTTCGATTCCCGGTCAGGGAAGTGTGTGCTTTCTTGCACACCAAGTCCACTACAAGACTCTGGAAGGTCCCCCCCCCACCCACATGCTGGGCTGTGTAGGTTGAAGGAATGTAAAGCGTCCTCCTTCTGCTACTTCCTTTTTTGCCAAACTTCTAAACGACACGTTGCTGCCTCATTCACCACCTCCACACACCCACACCAGCGTGGCTTTATGTTTTCAAGTCTGCAAGTCTTTTAGGGAGGCAAGATAAAGTTTGAGAAATTTGAATGGAACAATGTAAATGATCCGTCACTGCCTTCAGCATATTGCACTCTGGCATGCCAGTGCATCTGCAGGCAGGCACCTGGCCATGATATCCCGCAGTGGCACGAGGGAAAAGAAAAGTCTCCTTCGAGCCGGATTTGAACCAGCGACCTAAGGATCGCCTTATTAACAACTACAGTCCTCCGCTCTACCAACTGAGCTATCGAAGGTGCTATGCTAAAGGGTTGGACTGAAAACTGACAAGTGCGTTTAGGACAGACTCTCATGCACTCCTATGATTGTAGAGCGAGTACATCCGGCAAAAGCCTAGCCCTAGCCCCTGAACTTAATCCTATCTCCTTCCTTTCAGACGTAGCTGAAAACGGTGGCCCTGGTGGTCTAGTGGCTAGGATTCGGCGCTCTCACCGCTGCGGCCGGGTTCGATTCCCGGTCAGGGAAGTGTGTGCTTTCTTGCACACCAAGTCCACTACAAGACTCTGGAAGGTCCCCCCCCCACCCACATGCTGGGCTGTGTAGGTTGAAGGAATGTAAAGCGTCCTCCTTCTGCTACTTCCTTTTTTGCCAAACTTCTAAACGACACGTTGCTGCCTCATTCACCACCTCCACACACCCACACCAGCGTGGCTTTATGTTTTCAAGTCTGCAAGTCTTTTAGGGAGGCAAGATAAAGTTTGAGAAATTTGAATGGAACAATGTAAATGATCCGTCACTGCCTTCAGCATATTGCACTCTGGCATGCCAGTGCATCTGCAGGCAGGCACCTGGCCATGATATTCCGCAGTGGCACGAGGGAAAAGAAAAGTCTCCTTCGAGCCGGATTTGAACCAGCGACCTAAGGATCGCCTTATTAACAACTACAGTCCTCCGCTCTACCAACTGAGCTATCAAAGGTGCTATGCTAAAGGGTTGGACTGAAAACTGACAAGTGCATTTAGGACAGACTCTCATGCACTCCTATAATTGTAGAGCGAGTACATCCGGCAAAAGCCTAGCCCTAGCCCCTGAACTTAATCCTATCTCCTTCCTTTCAGACGTAGCTGAAAACGGTGGCCCTGGTGGTCTAGTGGCTAGGATTCGGCGCTCTCACCGCTGCGGCCGGGTTCGATTCCCGGTCAGGGAAGTGTGTGCTTTCTTGCACACCAAGTCCACTACAAGACTCTGGAAGGTCCCCCCCCCACCCACATGCTGGGCTGTGTAGGTTGAAGGAATGTAAAGCGTCCTCCTTCTGCTACTTCCTTTTTTGCCAAACTTCTAAACGACACGTTGCTGCCTCATTCACCACCTCCACACACCCACACCAGCGTGGCTTTATGTTTTCAAGTCTGCAAGTCTTTTAGGGAGGCAAGATAAAGTTTGAGAAATTTGAATGGAACAATGTAAATGATCCGTCACTGCCTTCAGCATATTGCACTCTGGCATGCCAGTGCATCTGCAGGCAGGCACCTGGCCATGATATCCCGCAGTGGCACGAGGGAAAAGAAAAGTCTCCTTCGAGCCGGATTTGAACCAGCGACCTAAGGATCGCCTTATTAACAACTACAGTCCTCCGCTCTACCAACTGAGCTATCAAAGGTGCTATGCTAAAGGGTTGGACTGAAAACTGACAAGTGCGTTTAGGACAGACTCTCATGCACTCCTATGATTGTAGAGCGAGTACATCCGGCAAAAGCCTAGCCCTAGCCCCTGAACTTAATCCTATCTCCTTCCTTTCAGACGTAGCTGAAAACGGTGGCCCTGGTGGTCTAGTGGCTAGGATTCGGCGCTCTCACCGCTGCGGCCGGGTTCGATTCCCGGTCAGGGAAGTGTGTGCTTTCTTGCACACCAAGTCCACTACAAGACTCTGGAAAGTCCCCCCCCCAACCAGATGCTGGGCTGTGTAGGTTGAAGGAATGTAAAGCGTCCTCCTTCTGCTACTTCCTTTTTTGCCAAACTTCTAAACGACACGTTGCTGCCTCATTCACCACCTCCACACACCCACACCAGCGTGGCTTTATGTTTTCAAGTCTGCAAGTCTTTTAGGGAGGCAAGATAAAGTTTGAGAAATTTGAATGGAACAGTGTAAATGATCCGTCACTGCCTTCAGCATATTGCACTCTGGCATGCCAGTGCATCTGCACGCAGGCACCTGGCCATGATATCCCGCAGTGGCACGAGGGAAAAGAAAAGTCTCCTTCGAGCCGGATTTGAACCAGCAACCTAAGGATCGCCTTATTAACAACTACAGTCCTCCGCTCTACCAACTGAGCTATCAAAGGTGCTATGCTAAAGGGTTGGACTGAAAACTGACAAGTGCGTTTAGGACAGACTCTCATGCACTCCTATGATTGTAGAGCGAGTACATCCGGCAAAAGCCTAGCCCTAGCCCCTGAACTTAATCCTATCTCCTTCCTTTCAGACGTAGCTGAAAACGGTGGCCCTGGTGGTCTAGTGGCTAGGATTCGGCGCTCTCACCGCTGCGGCCGGGTTCGATTCCCGGTCAGGGAAGTGTGTGCTTTCTTGCACACCAAGTCCACTACAAGACTCTGGAAGGTCCCCCCCCCACCCACATGCTGGGCTGTGTAGGTTGAAGGAATGTAAAGCGTCCTCCTTCTGCTACTTCCTTTTTTGCCAAACTTCTAAACGACACGTTGCTGCCTCATTCACCACCTCCACACACCCACACCAGCGTGGCTTTATGTTTTCAAGTCTGCAAGTCTTTTAGGGAGGCAAGATAAAGTTTGAGAAATTTGAATGGAACAATGTAAATGATCCGTCACTGCCTTCAGCATATTGCACTCTGGCATGCCAGTGCATCTGCAGGCAGGCACCTGGCCATGATATCCCGCAGTGGCACGAGGGAAAAGAAAAGTCTCCTTCGAGCCGGATTTGAACCAGCGACCTAAGGATCGCCTTATTAACAACTACAGTCCTCCGCTCTACCAACTGAACTATCGAAGGTGCTATGCTAAAGGGTTGGACTGAAAACTGACAAGTGCGTTTAGGACAGACTCTCATGCACTCCTATGATTGTAGAGCGAGTACATCCGGCAAAAGCCTAGCCCTAGCCCCTGAACTTAATCCTATCTCCTTCCTTTCAGACGTAGCTGAAAACGGTGGCCCTGGTGGTCTAGTGGCTAGGATTCGGCGCTCTCACCGCTGCGGCCGGGTTCGATTCCCGGTCAGGGAAGTGTGTGCTTTCTTGCACACCAAGTCCACTACAAGACTCTGGAAAGTCCCCCCCCCAACCAGATGCTGGGCTGTGTAGGTTGAAGGAATGTAAAGCGTCCTCCTTCTGCTACTTCCTTTTTTGCCAAACTTCTAAACGACACGTTGCTGCCTCATTCACCACCTCCACACACCCACACCAGCGTGGCTTTATGTTTTCAAGTCTGCAAGTCTTTTAGGGAGGCAAGATAAAGTTTGAGAAATTTGAATGGAACAGTGTAAATGATCCGTCACTGCCTTCAGCATATTGCACTCTGGCATGCCAGTGCATCTGCACGCAGGCACCTGGCCATGATATCCCGCAGTGGCACGAGGGAAAAGAAAAGTCTCCTTCGAGCCGGATTTGAATCAGCGACCTAAGGATCGCCTTATTAACAACTACAGTCCTCCGCTCTACCAACTGAGCTATCGAAGGTGCTATGCTAAAGGGTTGGACTGAAAACTGACAAGTGCGTTTAGGACAGACTCTCATGCACTCCTATGATTGTAGAGCGAGTACATCCGGCAAAAGCCTAGCCCTAGCCCCTGAACTTAATCCTATCTCCTTCCTTTCAGACGTAGCTGAAAACGGTGGCCCTGGTGGTCTAGTGGCTAGGATTCGGCGCTCTCACCGCTGCGGCCGGGTTCGATTCCCGGTCAGGGAAGTGTGTGCTTTCTTGCACACCAAGTCCACTACAAGACTCTGGAAGGTCCCCCCCCCACCCACATGCTGGGCTGTGTAGGTTGAAGGAATGTAAAGCGTCCTCCTTCTGCTACTTCCTTTTTTGCCAAACTTCTAAACGACACGTTGCTGCCTCATTCACCACCTCCACACACCCACACCAGCGTGGCTTTATGTTTTCAAGTCTGCAAGTCTTTTAGGGAGGCAAGATAAAGTTTGAGAAATTTGAATGGAACAATGTAAATGATCCGTCACTGCCTTCAGCATATTGCACTCTGGCATGCCAGTGCATCTGCAGGCAGGCACCTGGCCATGATATCCCGCAGTGGCACGAGGGAAAAGAAAAGTCTCCTTCGAGCCGGATTTGAACCAGCGACCTAAGGATCGCCTTATTAACAACTACAGTCCTCCGCTCTACCAACTGAGCTATCGAAGGTGCTATGCTAAAGGGTTGGACTGAAAACTGACAAGTGCGTTTAGGACAGACTCTCATGCACTCCTATGATTGTAGAGCGAGTACATCCGGCAAAAGCCTAGCCCTAGCCCCTGAACTTAATCCTATCTCCTTCCTTTCAGACGTAGCTGAAAACGGTGGCCCTGGTGGTCTAGTGGCTAGGATTCGGCGCTCTCACCGCTGCGGCCGGGTTCGATTCCCGGTCAGGGAAGTGTGTGCTTTCTTGCACACCAAGTCCACTACAAGACTCTGGAAGGTCCCCCCCCCACCCACATGCTGGGCTGTGTAGGTTGAAGGAATGTAAAGCGTCCTCCTTCTGCTACTTCCTTTTTTGCCAAACTTCTAAACGACACGTTGCTGCCTCATTCACCACCTCCACACACCCACACCAGCGTGGCTTTATGTTTTCAAGTCTGCAAGTCTTTTAGGGAGGCAAGATAAAGTTTGAGAAATTTGAATGGAACAATGTAAATGATCCGTCACTGCCTTCAGCATATTGCACTCTGGCATGCCAGTGCATCTGCAGGCAGGCACCTGGCCATGATATCCCGCAGTGGCACGAGGGAAAAGAAAAGTCTCCTTCGAGCCGGATTTGAACCCGCGACCTAAGGATTGCCTTATTAACAACTACAGTCCTCCGCTCTACCAACTGAGCTATCAAAGGTGCTATGCTAAAGGGTTGGACTGAAAACTGACAAGTGCATTTAGGACAGACTCTCATGCACTCCTATGATTGTAGAGCGAGTACATCCGGCAAAAGCCTAGCCCTAGCCCCTGAACTTAATCCTATCTCCTTCCTTTCAGACGTAGCTGAAAACGGTGGCCCTGGTGGTCTAGTGGCTAGGATTCGGCGCTCTCACCGCTGCGGCCGGGTTCGATTCCCGGTCAGGGAAGTGTGTGCTTTCTTGCACACCAAGTCCACTACAAGACTCTGGAAGGTCCCCCCCCCACCCACATGCTGGGCTGTGTAGGTTGAAGGAATGTAAAGCGTCCTCCTTCTGCTACTTCCTTTTTTGCCAAACTTCTAAACGACACGTTGCTGCCTCATTCACCACCTCCACACACCCACACCAGCGTGGCTTTATGTTTTCAAGTCTGCAAGTCTTTTAGGGAGGCAAGATAAAGTTTGAGAAATTTGAATGGAACAATGTAAATGATCCGTCACTGCCTTCAGCATATTGCACTCTGGCATGCCAGTGCATCTGCAGGCAGGCACCTGGCCATGATATCCCGCAGTGGCACGAGGGAAAAGAAAAGTCTCCTTCGAGCCGGATTTGAACCAGCGACCTAAGGATCGCCTTATTAACAACTACAGTCCTCCGCTCTACCAACTGAGCTATCGAAGGTGCTATGCTAAAGGGTTGGACTGAAAACTGACAAGTGCGTTTAGGACAGACTCTCATGCACTCCTATGATTGTAGAGCGAGTACATCCGGCAAAAGCCTAGCCCTAGCCCCTGAACTTAATCCTATCTCCTTCCTTTCAGACGTAGCTGAAAACGGTGGCCCTGGTGGTCTAGTGGCTAGGATTCGGCGCTCTCACCGCTGCGGCCGGGTTCGATTCCCGGTCAGGGAAGTGTGTGCTTTCTTGCACACCAAGTCCACTACAAGACTCTGGAAGGTCCCCCCCCCACCCACATGCTGGGCTGTGTAGGTTGAAGGAATGTAAAGCGTCCTCCTTCTGCTACTTCCTTTTTTGCCAAACTTCTAAACGACACGTTGCTGCCTCATTCACCACCTCCACACACCCACACCAGCGTGGCTTTATGTTTTCAAGTCTGCAAGTCTTTTAGGGAGGCAAGATAAAGTTTGAGAAATTTGAATGGAACAATGTAAATGATCCGTCACTGCCTTCAGCATATTGCACTCTGGCATGCCAGTGCATCTGCAGGCAGGCACCTGGCCATGATATCCCGCAGTGGCACGAGGGAAAAGAAAAGTCTCCTTCGAGCCGGATTTGAACCAGCGACCTAAGGATCGCCTTATTAACAACTACAGTCCTCCGCTCTACCAACTGAGCTATCGAAGGTGCTATGCTAAAGGGTTGGACTGAAAACTGACAAGTGCGTTTAGGACAGACTCTCATGCACTCCTATGATTGTAGAGCGAGTACATCCGGCAAAAGCCTAGCCCTAGCCCCTGAACTTAATCCTATCTCCTTCCTTTCAGACGTAGCTGAAAACGGTGGCCCTGGTGGTCTAGTGGCTAGGATTCGGCGCTCTCACCGCTGCGGCCGGGTTCGATTCCCGGTCAGGGAAGTGTGTGCTTTCTTGCACACCAAGTCCACTACAAGACTCTGGAAGGTCCCCCCCCCACCCACATGCTGGGCTGTGTAGGTTGAAGGAATGTAAAGCGTCCTCCTTCTGCTACTTCCTTTTTTGCCAAACTTCTAAACGACACGTTGCTGCCTCATTCACCACCTCCACACACCCACACCAGCGTGGCTTTATGTTTTCAAGTCTGCAAGTCTTTTAGGGAGGCAAGATAAAGTTTGAGAAATTTGAATGGAACAGTGTAAATGATCCGTCACTGCCTTCAGCATATTGCACTCTGGCATGCCAGTGCATCTGCAGGCAGGCACCTGGCCATGATATCCCGCAGTGGCACGAGGGAAAAGAAAAGTCTCCTTCGAGCCGGATTTGAACCAGCGACCTAAGGATCGCCTTATTAACAACTACAGTCCTCCGCTCTACCAACTGAGCTATCGAAGGTGCTATGTTAAGGGTTGGACTGAAAACTGACAAGTGCGTTTAGGACAGACTCTCATGCACTCCTATGATTGTAGAGCGAGTACATCCGGCAAAAGCCTAGCCCTAGCCCCTGAACTTAATCCTATCTCCTTCCTTTCAGACGTAGCTGAAAACGGTGGCCCTGGTGGTCTAGTGGCTAGGATTCGGCGCTCTCACCGCTGCGGCCGGGTTCGATTCCCGGTCAGGGAAGTGTGTGCTTTCTTGCACACCAAGTCCACTACAAGACTCTGGAAGGTCCCCCCCCCACCCACATGCTGGGCTGTGTAGGTTGAAGGAATGTAAAGCGTCCTCCTTCTGCTACTTCCTTTTTTGCCAAACTTCTAAACGACACGTTGCTGCCTCATTCACCACCTCCACACACCCACACCAGCGTGGCTTTATGTTTTCAAGTCTGCAAGTCTTTTAGGGAGGCAAGATAAAGTTTGAGAAATTTGAATGGAACAATGTAAATGATCCGTCACTGCCTTCAGCATATTGCACTCTGGCATGCCAGTGCATCTGCAGGCAGGCACCTGGCCATGATATCCCGCAGTGGCACGAGGGAAAAGAAAAGTCTCCTTCGAGCCGGATTTGAACCAGCGACCTAAGGATCGCCTTATTAACAACTACAGTCCTCCGCTCTACCAACTGAGCTATCAAAGGTGCTATGCTAAAGGGTTGGACTGAAAACTGACAAGTGCGTTTAGGACAGACTCTCATGCACTCCTATGATTGTAGAGCGAGTACATCCGGCAAAAGCCTAGCCCTAGCCCCTGAACTTAATCCTATCTCCTTCCTTTCAGACGTAGCTGAAAACGGTGGCCCTGGTGGTCTAGTGGCTAGGATTCGGCGCTCTCACCGCTGCGGCCGGGTTCGATTCCCGGTCAGGGAAGTGTGTGCTTTCTTGCACACCAAGTCCACTACAAGACTCTGGAAGGTCCCCCCCCCACCCACATGCTGGGCTGTGTAGGTTGAAGGAATGTAAAGCGTCCTCCTTCTGCTACTTCCTTTTTTGCCAAACTTCTAAACGACACGTTGCTGCCTCATTCACCACCTCCACACACCCACACCAGCGTGGCTTTATGTTTTCAAGTCTGCAAGTCTTTTAGGGAGGCAAGATAAAGTTTGAGAAATTTGAATGGAACAGTGTAAATGATCCGTCACTGCCTTCAGCATATTGCACTCTGGCATGCCAGTGCATCTGCAGGCAGGCACTTGGCCATGATATCCCGCAGTGGCACGAGGGAAAAGAAAAGTCTCCTTCGAGCCGGATTTGAACCAGCGACCTAAGGATGGCCTTATTAACAACTACAGTCCTCCGCTCTATCAACTGAGCTATCGAAGGTGCTATGTTAAGGGTTGGACTGAAAACTGACAAGTGCGTTTAGGACAGACTCTCATGCACTCCTATGATTGTAGAGCGAGTACATCCGGCAAAAGCCTAGCCCTAGCCCCTGAACTTAATCCTATCTCCTTCCTTTCAGACGTAGCGGAAAACGGTGGCCCTGGTGGTCTAGTGGCTAGGATTCGGCGCTCTCACCGCTGCGGCCGGGTTCGATTCCCGGTCAGGGAAGTGTGTGCTTTCTTGCACACCAAGTCCACTACAAGACTCTGGAAGGTCCCCCCCCCACCCACATGCTGGGCTGTGTAGGTTGAAGGAATGTAAAGCGTCCTCCTTCTGCTACTTCCTTTTTTGCCAAACTTCTAAACGACACGTTGCTGCCTCATTCACCACCTCCACACACCCACACCAGCGTGGCTTTATGTTTTCAAGTCTGCAAGTCTTTTAGGGAGGCAAGATAAAGTTTGAGAAATTTGAATGGAACAATGTAAATGATCCGTCACTGCCTTCAGCATATTGCACTCTGGCATGCCAGTGCATCTGCAGGCAGGCACCTGGCCATGATATCCCGCAGTGGCACGAGGGAAAAGAAAAGTCTCCTTCGAGCCGGATTTGAACCAGCGACCTAAGGATCGCCTTATTAACAACTACAGTCCTCCGCTCTACCAACTGAGCTATCGAAGGTGCTATGCTAAAGGGTTGGACTGAAAACTGACAAGTGCGTTTAGGACAGACTCTCATGCACTCCTATGATTGTAGAGCGAGTACATCCGGCAAAAGCCTAGCCCTAGCCCCTGAACTTAATCCTATCTCCTTCCTTTCAGACGTAGCTGAAAACGGTGGCCCTGGTGGTCTAGTGGCTAGGATTCGGCGCTCTCACCGCTGCGGCCGGGTTCGATTCCCGGTCAGGGAAGTGTGTGCTTTCTTGCACACCAAGTCCACTACAAGACTCTGGAAGGTCCCCCCCCCACCCACATGCTGGGCTGTGTAGGTTGAAGGAATGTAAAGCGTCCTCCTTCTGCTACTTCCTTTTTTGCCAAACTTCTAAACGACACGTTGCTGCCTCATTCACCACCTCCACACACCCACACCAGCGTGGCTTTATGTTTTCAAGTCTGCAAGTCTTTTAGGGAGGCAAGATAAAGTTTGAGAAATTTGAATGGAACAGTGTAAATGATCCGTCACTGCCTTCAGCATATTGCACTCTGGCATGCCAGTGCATCTGCAGGCAGGCACCTGGCCATGATATCCCGCAGTGGCACGAGGGAAAAGAAAAGTCTCCTTCGGGCCGGATTTGAACCAGCGACCTAAGGATCGCCTTATTAACAACTACAGTCCTCCGCTCTACCAACTGAGCTATCGAAGGTGCTATGTTAAGGGTTGGACTGAAAACTGACAAGTGCGTTTAGGACAGACTCTCATGCACTCCTATGATTGTAGAGCGAGTACATCCGGCAAAAGCCTAGCCCTAGCCCCTGAACTTAATCCTATCTCCTTCCTTTCAGACGTAGCTGAAAACGGTGGCCCTGGTGGTCTAGTGGCTAGGATTCGGCGCTCTCACCGCTGCGGCCGGGTTCGATTCCCGGTCAGGGAAGTGTGTGCTTTCTTGCACACCAAGTCCACTACAAGACTCTGGAAGGTCCCCCCCCCATCCACATGCTGGGCTGTGTAGGTTGAAGGAATGTAAAGCGTCCTCCTTCTGCTACTTCCTTTTTTGCCAAACTTCTAAACGACACGTTGCTGCCTCATTCACCACCTCCACACACCCACACCAGCGTGGCTTTATGTTTTCAAGTCTGCAAGTCTTTTAGGGAGGCAAGATAAAGTTTGAGAAATTTGAATGGAACAGTGTAAATGATCCGTCACTGCCTTCAGCATATTGCACTCTGGCATGCCAGTGCATCTGCAGGCAGGCACCTGGCCATGATATCCCGCAGTGGCACGAGGGAAAAGAAAAGTCTCCTTCGAGCCGGATTTGAACCAGCGACCTAAGGATCGCCTTATTAACAACTACAGTCCTCCGCCCTACCAACTGAGCTATCGAAGGTGCTATGCTAAAGGGTTGGACTGAAAACTGACAAGTGCGTTTAGGACAGACTCTCATGCACTCCTATGATTGTAGAGCGAGTACATCCGGCAAAAGCCTAGCCCTAGCCCCTGAACTTAATCCTATCTCCTTCCTTTCAGACGTAGCTGAAAACGGTGGCCCTGGTGGTCTAGTGGCTAGGATTCGGCGCTCTCACCGCTGCGGCCGGGTTCGATTCCCGGTCAGGGAAGTGTGTGCTTTCTTGCACACCAAGTCCACTACAAGACTCTGGAAGGTCCCCCCCCCACCCACATGCTGGGCTGTGTAGGTTGAAGGAATGTAAAGCGTCCTCCTTCTGCTACTTCCTTTTTTGCCAAACTTCTAAACGACACGTTGCTGCCTCATTCACCACCTCCACACACCCACACCAGCGTGGCTTTATGTTTTCAAGTCTGCAAGTCTTTTAGGGAGGCAAGATAAAGTTTGAGAAATTTGAATGGAACAATGTAAATGATCCGTCACTGCCTTCAGCATATTGCACTCTGGCATGCCAGTGCATCTGCAGGCAGGCACCTGGCCATGATATCCCGCAGTGGCACGAGGGAAAAGAAAAGTCTCCTTTGAGCCGGATTTGAACCAGCGACCTAAGGATCGCCTTATTAACAACTACAGTCCTCCGCTCTACCAACTGAGCTATCGAAGGTGCTATGTTAAGGGTTGGACTGAAAACTGACAAGTGCGTTTAGGACAGACTCTCATGCACTCCTATGATTGTAGAGCGAGTACATCCGGCAAAAGCCTAGCCCTAGCCCCTGAACTTAATCCTATCTCCTTCCTTTCAGACGTAGCTGAAAACGGTGGCCCTGGTGGTCTAGTGGCTAGGATTCGGCGCTCTCACCGCTGCGGCCGGGTTCGATTCCCGGTCAGGGAAGTGTGTGCTTTCTTGCACACCAAGTCCACTACAAGACTCTGGAAGGTCCCCCCCCCACCCACATGCTGGGCTGTGTAGGTTGAAGGAATGTAAAGCGTCCTCCTTCTGCTACTTCCTTTTTTGCCAAACTTCTAAACGACACGTTGCTGCCTCATTCACCACCTCCACACACCCACACCAGCGTGGCTTTATGTTTTCAAGTCTGCAAGTCTTTTAGGGAGGCAAGATAAAGTTTGAGAAATTTGAATGGAACAATGTAAATGATCCGTCACTGCCTTCAGCATATTGCACTCTGGCATGCCAGTGCATCTGCAGGCAGGCACCTGGCCATGATATCCCGCAGTGGCACGAGGGAAAAGAAAAGTCTCCTTCGAGCCGGATTTGAACCAGCGACCTAAGGATCGCCTTATTAACAACTACAGTCCTCCGCTCTACCAACTGAGCTATCGAAGGTGCTATGCTAAAGGGTTGGACTGAAAACTGACAAGTGCGTTTAGGACAGACTCTCATGCACTCCTATGATTGTAGAGCGAGTACATCCGGCAAAAGCCTAGCCCTAGCCCCTGAACTTAATCCTATCTCCTTCCTTTCAGACGTAGCTGAAAACGGTGGCCCTGGTGGTCTAGTGGCTAGGATTCGGCGCTCTCACCGCTGCGGCCGGGTTCGATTCCCGGTCAGGGAAGTGTGTGCTTTCTTGCACACCAAGTCCACTACAAGACTCTGGAAGGTCCCCCCCCCACCCACATGCTGGGTTGTGTAGGTTGAAGGAATGTAAAGCGTCCTCCTTCTGCTACTTCCTTTTTTGCCAAACTTCTAAACGACACGTTGCTGCCTCATTCACCACCTCCACACACCCACACCAGCGTGGCTTTATGTTTTCAAGTCTGCAAGTCTTTTAGGGAGGCAAGATAAAGTTTGAGAAATTTGAATGGAACAGTGTAAATGATCCGTCACTGCCTTCAGCATATTGCACTCTGGCATGCCAGTGCATCTGCAGGCAGGCACCTGGCCATGATATCCCGCAGTGGCACGAGGGAAAAGAAAAGTCTCCTTCGAGCCGGATTTGAACCAGCGACCTAAGGATCGCCTTATTAACAACTACAGTCCTCCGCTCTACCAACTGAGCTATCAAAGGTGCTATGCTAAAGGGTTGGACTGAAAACTGACAAGTGCGTTTAGGACAGACTCTCATGCACTCCTATGATTGTAGAGCGAGTACATCCGGCAAAAGCCTAGCCCTAGCCCCTGAACTTAATCCTATCTCCTTCCTTTCAGACGTAGCTGAAAACGGTGGCCCTGGTGGTCTAGTGGCTAGGATTCGGCGCTCTCACCGCTGCGGCCGGGTTCGATTCCCGGTCAGGGAAGTGTGTGCTTTCTTGCACACCAAGTCCACTACAAGACTCTGGAAGGTCCCCCCCCCACCCACATGCTGGGCTGTGTAGGTTGAAGGAATGTAAAGCGTCCTCCTTCTGCTACTTCCTTTTTTGCCAAACTTCTAAACGACACGTTGCTGCCTCATTCACCACCTCCACACACCCACACCAGCGTGGCTTTATGTTTTCAAGTCTGCAAGTCTTTTAGGGAGGCAAGATAAAGTTTGAGAAATTTGAATGGAACAGTGTAAATGATCCGTCACTGCCTTCAGCATATTGCACTCTGGCATGCCAGTGCATCTGCAGGCAGGCACCTGGCCATGATATCCCGCAGTGGCACGAGGGAAAAGAAAAGTCTCCTTCGAGCCGGATTTGAACCAGCGACCTAAGGATCGCCTTATTAACAACTACAGTCCTCCGCCCTACCAACTGAGCTATCGAAGGTGCTATGCTAAAGGGTTGGACTGAAAACTGACAAGTGCGTTTAGGACAGACTCTCATGCACTCCTATGATTGTAGAGCGAGTACATCCGGCAAAAGCCTAGCCCTAGCCCCTGAACTTAATCCTATCTCCTTCCTTTCAGACGTAGCTGAAAACGGTGGCCCTGGTGGTCTAGTGGCTAGGATTCGGCGCTCTCACCGCTGCGGCCGGGTTCGATTCCCGGTCAGGGAAGTGTGTGCTTTCTTGCACACCAAGTCCACTACAAGACTCTGGAAGGTCCCCCCCCCACCCACATGCTGGGCTGTGTAGGTTGAAGGAATGTAAAGCGTCCTCCTTCTGCTACTTCCTTTTTTGCCAAACTTCTAAACGACACGTTGCTGCCTCATTCACCACCTCCACACACCCACACCAGCGTGGCTTTATGTTTTCAAGTCTGCAAGTCTTTTAGGGAGGCAAGATAAAGTTTGAGAAATTTGAATGGAACAGTGTAAATGATCCGTCACTGCCTTCAGCATATTGCACTCTGGCATGCCAGTGCATCTGCAGGCAGGCACCTGGCCATGATATCCCGCAGTGGCACGAGGGAAAAGAAAAGTCTCCTTTGAGCCGGATTTGAACCAGCGACCTAAGGATCGCCTTATTAACAACTACAGTCCTCCGCTCTACCAACTGAGCTATCAAAGGTGCTATGTTAAGGGTTGGACTGAAAACTGACAAGTGCGTTTAGGACAGACTCTCATGCACTCCTATGATTGTAGAGCGAGTACATCCGGCAAAAGCCTAGCCCTAGCCCCTGAACTTAATCCTATCTCCTTCCTTTCAGACGTAGCTGAAAACGGTGGCCCTGGTGGTCTAGTGGCTAGGATTCGGCGCTCTCACCGCTGCGGCCGGGTTCGATTCCCGGTCAGGGAAGTGTGTGCTTTCTTGCACACCAAGTCCACTACAAGACTCTGGAAGGTCCCCCCCCCACCCACATGCTGGGCTGTGTAGGTTGAAGGAATGTAAAGCGTCCTCCTTCTGCTACTTCCTTTTTTGCCAAACTTCTAAACGACACGTTGCTGCCTCATTCACCACCTCCACACACCCACACCAGCGTGGCTTTATGTTTTCAAGTCTGCAAGTCTTTTAGGGAGGCAAGATAAAGTTTGAGAAATTTGAATGGAACAATGTAAATGATCCGTCACTGCCTTCAGCATATTGCACTCTGGCATGCCAGTGCATCTGCAGGCAGGCACCTGGCCATGATATCCCGCAGTGGCACGAGGGAAAAGAAAAGTCTCCTTCGAGCCGGATTTGAACCAGCGACCTAAGGATCGCCTTATTAACAACTACAGTCCTCCGCTCTACCAACTGAGCTATCGAAGGTGCTATGCTAAAGGGTTGGACTGAAAACTGACAAGTGCGTTTAGGACAGACTCTCATGCACTCCTATGATTGTAGAGCGAGTACATCCGGCAAAAGCCTAGCCCTAGCCCCTGAACTTAATCCTATCTCCTTCCTTTCAGACGTAGCTGAAAACGGTGGCCCTGGTGGTCTAGTGGCTAGGATTCGGCGCTCTCACCGCTGCGGCCGGGTTCGATTCCCGGTCAGGGAAGTGTGTGCTTTCTTGCACACCAAGTCCACTACAAGACTCTGGAAGGTCCCCCCCCCACCCACATGCTGGGCTGTGTAGGTTGAAGGAATGTAAAGCGTCCTCCTTCTGCTACTTCCTTTTTTGCCAAACTTCTAAACGACACGTTGCTGCCTCATTCACCACCTCCACACACCCACACCAGCGTGGCTTTATGTTTTCAAGTCTGCAAGTCTTTTAGGGAGGCAAGATAAAGTTTGAGAAATTTGAATGGAACAGTGTAAATGATCCGTCACTGCCTTCAGCATATTGCACTCTGGCATGCCAGTGCATCTGCAGGCAGGCACCTGGCCATGATATCCCGCAGTGGCACGAGGGAAAAGAAAAGTCTCCTTCGAGCCGGATTTGAACCAGCGACCTAAGGATCGCCTTATTAACAACTACAGTCCTCCGCTCTACCAACTGAGCTATCGAAGGTGCTATGCTAAAGGGTTGGACTGAAAACTGACAAGTGCGTTTAGGACAGACTCTCATGCACTCCTATGATTGTAGAGCGAGTACATCCGGCAAAAGCCTAGCCCTAGCCCCTGAACTTAATCCTATCTCCTTCCTTTCAGACGTAGCTGAAAACGGTGGCCCTGGTGGTCTAGTGGCTAGGATTCGGCGCTCTCACCGCTGCGGCCGGGTTCGATTCCCGGTCAGGGAAGTGTGTGCTTTCTTGCACACCAAGTCCACTACAAGACTCTGGAAGGTCCCCCCCCCACCCACATGCTGGGCTGTGTAGGTTGAAGGAATGTAAAGCGTCCTCCTTCTGCTACTTCCTTTTTTGCCAAACTTCTAAACGACACGTTGCTGCCTCATTCACCACCTCCACACACCCACACCAGCGTGGCTTTATGTTTTCAAGTCTGCAAGTCTTTTAGGGAGGCAAGATAAAGTTTGAGAAATTTGAATGGAACAGTGTAAATGATCCGTCACTGCCTTCAGCATATTGCACTCTGGCATGCCAGTGCATCTGCAGGCAGGCACCTGGCCATGATATCCCGCAGTGGCACGAGGGAAAAGAAAAGTCTCCTTCGAGCCGGATTTGAACCAGCGACCTAAGGATCGCCTTATTAACAACTACAGTCCTCCGCTCTACCAACTGAGCTATCGAAGGTGCTATGCTAAAGGGTTGGACTGAAAACTGACAAGTGCGTTTAGGACAGACTCTCATGCACTCCTATGATTGTAGAGCGAGTACATCCGGCAAAAGCCTAGCCCTAGCCCCTGAACTTAATCCTATCTCCTTCCTTTCAGACGTAGCTGAAAACGGTGGCCCTGGTGGTCTAGTGGCTAGGATTCGGCGCTCTCACCGCTGCGGCCGGGTTCGATTCCCGGTCAGGGAAGTGTGTGCTTTCTTGCACACCAAGTCCACTACAAGACTCTGGAAGGTCCCCCCCCCACCCACATGCTGGGCTGTGTAGGTTGAAGGAATGTAAAGCGTCCTCCTTCTGCTACTTCCTTTTTTGCCAAACTTCTAAACGACACGTTGCTGCCTCATTCACCACCTCCACACACCCACACCAGCGTGGCTTTATGTTTTCAAGTCTGCAAGTCTTTTAGGGAGGCAAGATAAAGTTTGAGAAATTTGAATGGAACAGTGTAAATGATCCGTCACTGCCTTCAGCATATTGCACTCTGGCATGCCAGTGCATCTGCAGGCAGGCACCTGGCCATGATATCCCGCAGTGGCACGAGGGAAAAGAAAAGTCTCCTTCGAGCCGGATTTGAACCAGCGACCTAAGGATCGCCTTATTAACAACTACAGTCCTCCGCTCTACCAACTGAGCTATCGAAGGTGCTATGCTAAAGGGTTGGACTGAAAACTGACAAGTGCGTTTAGGACAGACTCTCATGCACTCCTATGATTGTAGAGCGAGTACATCCGGCAAAAGCCTAGCCCTAGCCCCTGAACTTAATCCTATCTCCTTCCTTTCAGACGTAGCTGAAAACGGTGGCCCTGGTGGTCTAGTGGCTAGGATTCGGCGCTCTCACCGCTGCGGCCGGGTTCGATTCCCGGTCAGGGAAGTGTGTGCTTTCTTGCACACCAAGTCCACTACAAGACTCTGGAAGGTCCCCCCCCCACCCACATGCTGGGCTGTGTAGGTTGAAGGAATGTAAAGCGTCCTCCTTCTGCTACTTCCTTTTTTGCCAAACTTCTAAACGACACGTTGCTGCCTCATTCACCACCTCCACACACCCACACCAGCGTGGCTTTATGTTTTCAAGTCTGCAAGTCTTTTAGGGAGGCAAGATAAAGTTTGAGAAATTTGAATGGAACAGTGTAAATGATCCGTCACTGCCTTCAGCATATTGCACTCTGGCATGCCAGTGCATCTGCAGGCAGGCACCTGGCCATGATATCCCGCAGTGGCACGAGGGAAAAGAAAAGTCTCCTTCGAGCCGGATTTGAACCAGCGACCTAAGGATCGCCTTATTAACAACTACAGTCCTCCGCTCTACCAACTGAGCTATCGAAGGTGCTATGCTAAAGGGTTGGACTGAAAACTGACAAGTGCGTTTAGGACAGACTCTCATGCACTCCTATGATTGTAGAGCGAGTACATCCGGCAAAAGCCTAGCCCTAGCCCCTGAACTTAATCCTATCTCCTTCCTTTCAGACGTAGCTGAAAACGGTGGCCCTGGTGGTCTAGTGGCTAGGATTCGGCGCTCTCACCGCTGCGGCCGGGTTCGATTCCCGGTCAGGGAAGTGTGTGCTTTCTTGCACACCAAGTCCACTACAAGACTCTGGAAGGTCCCCCCCCCACCCACATGCTGGGCTGTGTAGGTTGAAGGAATGTAAAGCGTCCTCCTTCTGCTACTTCCTTTTTTGCCAAACTTCTAAACGACACGTTGCTGCCTCATTCACCACCTCCACACACCCACACCAGCGTGGCTTTATGTTTTCAAGTCTGCAAGTCTTTTAGGGAGGCAAGATAAAGTTTGAGAAATTTGAATGGAACAGTGTAAATGATCCGTCACTGCCTTCAGCATATTGCACTCTGGCATGCCAGTGCATCTGCAGGCAGGCACCTGGCCATGATATCCCGCAGTGGCACGAGGGAAAAGAAAAGTCTCCTTCGAGCCGGATTTGAACCAGCGACCTAAGGATCGCCTTATTAACAACTACAGTCCTCCGCTCTACCAACTGAGCTATCGAAGGTGCTATGTTAAGGGTTGGACTGAAAACTGACAAGTGCGTTTAGGACAGACTCTCATGCACTCCTATGATTGTAGAGCGAGTACATCCGGCAAAAGCCTAGCCCTAGCCCCTGAACTTAATCCTATCTCCTTCCTTTCAGACGTAGCTGAAAACGGTGGCCCTGGTGGTCTAGTGGCTAGGATTCGGCGCTCTCACCGCTGCGGCCGAGTTCGATTCCCGGTCAGGGAAGTGTGTGCTTTCTTGCACACCAAGTCCACTACAAGACTCTGGAAGGTCCCCCCCCCACCCACATGCTGGGCTGTGTAGGTTGAAGGAATGTAAAGCGTCCTCCTTCTGCTACTTCCTTTTTTGCCAAACTTCTAAACGACACGTTGCTGCCTCATTCACCATCTCCACACACCCACACCAGCGTGGCTTTATGTTTTCAAGTCTGCAAGTCTTTTAGGGAGGCAAGATAAAGTTTGAGAAATTTGAATGGAACAATGTAAATGATCCGTCACTGCCTTCAGCATATTGCACTCTGGCATGCCAGTGCATCTGCAGGCAGGCACCTGGCCATGATATCCCGCAGTGGCACGAGGGAAAAGAAAAGTCTCCTTCGAGCCGGATTTGAACCAGCGACCTAAGGATCGCCTTATTAACAACTACAGTCCTCCGCTCTACCAACTGAGCTATCGAAGGTGCTATGCTAAAGGGTTGGACTGAAAACTGACAAGTGCGTTTAGGACAGACTCTCATGCACTCCTATGATTGTAGAGCGAGTACATCCGGCAAAAGCCTAGCCCTAGCCCCTGAACTTAATCCTATCTCCTTCCTTTCAGACGTAGCTGAAAACGGTGGCCCTGGTGGTCTAGTGGCTAGGATTCGGCGCTCTCACCCCTGCGGCCGGGTTCGATTCCCGGTCAGGGAAGTGTGTGCTTTCTTGCACACCAAGTCCACTACAAGACTCTGGAAGGTCCCCCCCCCACCCACATGCTGGGCTGTGTAGGTTGAAGGAATGTAAAGCGTCCTCCTTCTGCTACTTCCTTTTTTGCCAAACTTCTAAACGACACGTTGCTGCCTCATTCACCACCTCCACACACCCACACCAGCGTGGCTTTATGTTTTCAAGTCTGCAAGTCTTTTAGGGAGGCAAGATAAAGTTTGAGAAATTTGAATGGAACAGTGTAAATGATCCGTCACTGCCTTCAGCATATTGCACTCTGGCATGCCAGTGCATCTGCAGGCAGGCACCTGGCCATGATATCCCGCAGTGGCACGAGGGAAAAGAAAAGTCTCCTTCGAGCCGGATTTGAATCAGCGACCTAAGGATCGCCTTATTAACAACTACAGTCCTCCGCTCTACCAACTGAGCTATCGAAGGTGCTATGCTAAAGGGTTGGACTGAAAACTGACAAGTGCGTTTAGGACAGACTCTCATGCACTCCTATGATTGTAGAGCGAGTACATCCGGCAAAAGCCTAGCCCTAGCCCCTGAACTTAATCCTATCTCCTTCCTTTCAGACGTAGCTGAAAACGGTGGCCCTGGTGGTCTAGTGGCTAGGATTCGGCGCTCTCACCGCTGCGGCCGGGTTCGATTCCCGGTCAGGGAAGTGTGTGCTTTCTTGCACACCAAGTCCACTACAAGACTCTGGAAGGTCCCCCCCCCACCCACATGCTGGGCTGTGTAGGTTGAAGGAATGTAAAGCGTCCTCCTTCTGCTACTTCCTTTTTTGCCAAACTTCTAAACGACACGTTGCTGCCTCATTCACCACCTCCACACACCCACACCAGCGTGGCTTTATGTTTTCAAGTCTGCAAGTCTTTTAGGGAGGCAAGATAAAGTTTGAGAAATTTGAATGGAACAATGTAAATGATCCGTCACTGCCTTCAGCATATTGCACTCTGGCATGCCAGTGCATCTGCAGGCAGGCACCTGGCCATGATATCCCGCAGTGGCACGAGGGAAAAGAAAAGTCTCCTTTGAGCCGGATTTGAACCAGCAACCTAAGGATCGCCTTATTAACAACTACAGTCCTCCGCTCTACCAACTGAGCTATCAAAGGTGCTATGCTAAAGGGTTGGACTGAAAACTGACAAGTGCATTTAGGACAGACTCGGATGCTCTCCTATGATTGTAGAGCGAGTACATCCGGCAAAAGCCTAGCCCTAGCCCCTGAACTTAATCCTATCTCCTTCCTTTCAGACGTAGCTGAAAACGGTGGCCCTGGTGGTCTAGTGGCTAGGATTCGGCGCTCTCACCGCTGCGGCCGGGTTCGATTCCCGGTCAGGGAAGTGTGTGCTTTCTTGCACACCAAGTCCACTACAAGACTCTGGAAGGTCCCCCCCCCACCCACATGCTGGGCTGTGTAGGTTGAAGGAATGTAAAGCGTCCTCCTTCTGCTACTTCCTTTTTTGCCAAACTTCTAAACGACACGTTGCTGCCTCATTCACCACCTCCACACACCCACACCAGCGTGGCTTTATGTTTTCAAGTCTGCAAGTCTTTTAGGGAGGCAAGATAAAGTTTGAGAAATTTGAATGGAACAATGTAAATGATCCGTCACTGCCTTCAGCATATTGCACTCTGGCATGCCAGTGCATCTGCAGGCAGGCACCTGGCCATGATATCCCGCAGTGGCACGAGGGAAAAGAAAAGTCTCCTTCGAGCCGGATTTGAATCAGCGACCTAAGGATCGCCTTATTAACAACTACAGTCCTCCGCTCTACCAACTGAGCTATCGAAGGTGCTATGCTAAAGGGTTGGACTGAAAACTGACAAGTGCGTTTAGGACAGACTCTCATGCACTCCTATGATTGTAGAGCGAGTACATCCGGCAAAAGCCTAGCCCTAGCCCCTGAACTTAATCCTATCTCCTTCCTTTCAGACGTAGCTGAAAACGGTGGCCCTGGTGGTCTAGTGGCTAGGATTCGGCGCTCTCACCGCTGCGGCCGGGTTCGATTCCCGGTCAGGGAAGTGTGTGCTTTCTTGCACACCAAGTCCACTACAAGACTCTGGAAGGTCCCCCCCCCACCCACATGCTGGGCTGTGTAGGTTGAAGGAATGTAAAGCGTCCTCCTTCTGCTACTTCCTTTTTTGCCAAACTTCTAAACGACACGTTGCTGCCTCATTCACCACCTCCACACACCCACACCAGCGTGGCTTTATGTTTTCAAGTCTGCAAGTCTTTTAGGGAGGCAAGATAAAGTTTGAGAAATTTGAATGGAACAATGTAAATGATCCGTCACTGCCTTCAGCATATTGCACTCTGGCATGCCAGTGCATCTGCAGGCAGGCACCTGGCCATGATATCCCGCAGTGGCACGAGGGAAAAGAAAAGTCTCCTTCGAGCCGGATTTGAACCAGCGACCTAAGGATCGCCTTATTAACAACTACAGTCCTCCGCTCTACCAACTGAGCTATCAAAGGTGCTATGCTGAAGGGTTGGACTGAAAACTGACAAGTGCGTTTAGGACAGACTCTCATGCACTCCTATGATTGCAGAGCGAGTACATCCGGCAAAAGCCTAGCCCTAGCCCCTGAACTTAATCCTATCTCCTTCCTTTCAGACGTAGCTGAAAACGGTGGCCCTGGTGGTCTAGTGGCTAGGATTCGGCGCTCTCACCGCTGCGGCCGGGTTCGATTCCCGGTCAGGGAAGTGTGTGCTTTCTTGCACACCAAGTCCACTACAAGACTCTGGAAAGTCCCCCCCCCACCCACATGCTGGGCTGTGTAGGTTGAAGGAATGTAAAGCGTCCTCCTTCTGCTACTTCCTTTTTTGCCAAACTTCTAAACGACACGTTGCTGCCTCATTCACCACCTCCACACACCCACACCAGCGTGGCTTTATGTTTTCAAGTCTGCAAGTCTTTTAGGGAGGCAAGATAAAGTTTGAGAAATTTGAATGGAACAATGTAAATGATCCGTCACTGCCTTCAGCATATTGCACTCTGGCATGCCAGTGCATCTGCAGGCAGGCACCTGGCCATGATATCCCGCAGTGGCACGAGGGAAAAGAAAAGTCTCCTTTGAGCCGGATTTGAACCAGCAACCTAAGGATCGCCTTATTAACAACTACAGTCCTCCGCTCTACCAACTGAGCTATCAAAGATGCTATGCTAAAGGGTTGGACTGAAAACTGACAAGTGCGTTTAGGACAGACTCTCATGCACTCCTATGATTGTAGAGCGAGTACATCCGGCAAAAGCCTAGCCCTAGCCCCTGAACTTAATCCTATCTCCTTCCTTTCAGACGTAGCTGAAAACGGTGGCCCTGGTGGTCTAGTGGCTAGGATTCGGCGCTCTCACCTCTGCGGCCGGGTTCGATTCCCGGTCAGGGAAGTGTGTGCTTTCTTGCACACCAAGTCCACTACAAGACTCTGGAAGGTCCCCCCCCCACCCACATGCTGGGCTGTGTAGGTTGAAGGAATGTAAAGCGTCCTCCTTCTGCTACTTCCTTTTTTGCCAAACTTCTAAACGACACGTTGCTGCCTCATTCACCACCTCCACACACCCACACCAGCGTGGCTTTATGTTTTCAAGTCTGCAAGTCTTTTAGGGAGGCAAGATAAAGTTTGAGAAATTTGAATGGAACAGTGTAAATGATCCGTCACTGCCTTCAGCATATTGCACTCTGGCATGCCAGTGCATCTGCAGGCAGGCACCTGGCCATGATATCCCGCAGTGGCACGAGGGAAAAGAAAAGTCTCCTTCGAGCCGGATTTGAATCAGCGACCTAAGGATCGCCTTATTAACAACTACAGTCCTCCGCTCTACCAACTGAGCTATCGAAGGTGCTATGCTAAAGGGTTGGACTGAAAACTGACAAGTGCGTTTAGGACAGACTCTCATGCACTCCTATGATTGTAGAGCGAGTACATCCGGCAAAAGCCTAGCCCTAGCCCCTGAACTTAATCCTATCTCCTTCCTTTCAGACGTAGCTGAAAACGGTGGCCCTGGTGGTCTAGTGGCTAGGATTCGGCGCTCTCACCGCTGCGGCCGGGTTCGATTCCCGGTCAGGGAAGTGTGTGCTTTCTTGCACACCAAGTCCACTACAAGACTCTGGAAGGTCCCCCCCCCACCCACATGCTGGGCTGTGTAGGTTGAAGGAATGTAAAGCGTCCTCCTTCTGCTACTTCCTTTTTTGCCAAACTTCTAAACGACACGTTGCTGCCTCATTCACCACCTCCACACACCCACACCAGCGTGGCTTTATGTTTTCAAGTCTGCAAGTCTTTTAGGGAGGCAAGATAAAGTTTGAGAAATTTGAATGGAACAATGTAAATGATCCGTCACTGCCTTCAGCATATTGCACTCTGGCATGCCAGTGCATCTGCAGGCAGGCACCTGGCCATGATATCCCGCAGTGGCACGAGGGAAAAGAAAAGTCTCCTTCGAGCCGGATTTGAACCAGCGACCTAAGGATCGCCTTATTAACAACTACAGTCCTCCGCTCTACCAACTGAGCTATCAAAGGTGCTATGCTGAAGGGTTGGACTGAAAACTGACAAGTGCGTTTAGGACAGACTCTCATGCACTCCTATGATTGCAGAGCGAGTACATCCGGCAAAAGCCTAGCCCTAGCCCCTGAACTTAATCCTATCTCCTTCCTTTCAGACGTAGCTGAAAACGGTGGCCCTGGTGGTCTAGTGGCTAGGATTCGGCGCTCTCACCGCTGCGGCCGGGTTCGATTCCCGGTCAGGGAAGTGTGTGCTTTCTTGCACACCAAGTCCACTACAAGACTCTGGAAAGTCCCCCCCCCACCCACATGCTGGGCTGTGTAGGTTGAAGGAATGTAAAGCGTCCTCCTTCTGCTACTTCCTTTTTTGCCAAACTTCTAAACGACACGTTGCTGCCTCATTCACCACCTCCACACACCCACACCAGCGTGGCTTTATGTTTTCAAGTCTGCAAGTCTTTTAGGGAGGCAAGATAAAGTTTGAGAAATTTGAATGGAACAATGTAAATGATCCGTCACTGCCTTCAGCATATTGCACTCTGGCATGCCAGTGCATCTGCAGGCAGGCACCTGGCCATGATATCCCGCAGTGGCACGAGGGAAAAGAAAAGTCTCCTTTGAGCCGGATTTGAACCAGCAACCTAAGGATCGCCTTATTAACAACTACAGTCCTCCGCTCTACCAACTGAGCTATCAAAGGTGCTATGCTAAAGGGTTGGACTGAAAACTGACAAGTGCGTTTAGGACAGACTCTCATGCACTCCTATGATTGTAGAGCGAGTACATCCGGCAAAAGCCTAGCCCTAGCCCCTGAACTTAATCCTATCTCCTTCCTTTCAGACGTAGCTGAAAACGGTGGCCCTGGTCGTCTAGTGGCTAGGATTCGGCGCTCTCACTGCTGCGGCCGGGTTCGATTCCCGGTCAGGGAAGTGTGTGCTTTCTTGCACACCAAGTCCACTACAAGACTCTGGAAGGCCCCCCCCCCACCCACATGCTGGGCTGTGTAGGTTGAAGGAATGTAAAGCGTCCTCCTTCTGCTACTTCCTTTTTTGCCAAACTTCTAAACGACACGTTGCTGCCTCATTCACCACCTCCACACACCCACACCAGCGTGGCTTTATGTTTTCAAGTCTGCAAGTCTTTTAGGGAGGCAAGATAAAGTTTGAGAAATTTGAATGGAACAGTGTAAATGATCCGTCACTGCCTTCAGCATATTGCACTCTGGCATGCCAGTGCATCTGCAGGCAGGCACCTGGCCATAATATCCCGCAGTGGCACGAGGGAAAAGAAAAGTCTCCTTCGAGCCGGATTTGAATCAGCGACCTAAGGATCGCCTTATTAACAACTACAGTCCTCCGCTCTACCAACTGAGCTATCGAAGGTGCTATGCTAAAGGGTTGGACTGAAAACTGACAAGTGCATTTAGGACAGACTCTCATGCACTCCTATGATTGTAGAGCGAGTACATCCGGCAAAAGCCTAGCCCTAGCCCCTGAACTTAATCCTATCTCCTTCCTTTCAGACGTAGCTGAAAACGGTGGCCCTGGTGGTCTAGTGGCTAGGATTCGGCGCTCTCACCGCTGCGGCCGGGTTCGATTCCCGGTCAGGGAAGTCTGTGCTTTCTTGCACACCAAGTCCACTACAAGACTCTGGAAGGTACCCCCCCCACCCACATGCTGGGCTGTGTAGGTTGAAGGAATGTAAAGCGTCCTCCTTCTGCTACTTCCTTTTTTGCCAAACTTCTAAACGACACGTTGCTGCCTCATTCACCACCTCCACACACCCACACCAGCGTGGCTTTATGTTTTCAAGTCTGCAAGTCTTTTAGGGAGGCAAGATAAAGTTTGAGAAATTTGAATGGAACAGTGTAAATGATCCGTCACTGCCTTCAGCATATTGCACTCTGGCATGCCAGTGCATCTGCAGGCAGGCACCTGGCCATAATATCCCGCAGTGGCACGAGGGAAAAGAAAAGTCTCCTTCGAGCCGGATTTGAATCAGCGACCTAAGGATCGCCTTATTAACAACTACAGTCCTCCGCTCTACCAACTGAGCTATCGAAGGTGCTATGCTAAAGGGTTGGACTGAAAACTGACAAGTGCATTTAGGACAGACTCTCATGCACTCCTATGATTGTAGAGCGAGTACATCCGGCAAAAGCCTAGCCCTAGCCCCTGAACTTAATCCTATCTCCTTCCTTTCAGACGTAGCTGAAAACGGTGGCCCTGGTGGTCTAGTGGCTAGGATTCGGCGCTCTCACCGCTGCGGCCGGGTTCGATTCCCGGTCAGGGAAGTCTGTGCTTTCTTGCACACCAAGTCCACTACAAGACTCTGGAAGGTACCCCCCCCACCCACATGCTGGGCTGTGTAGGTTGAAGGAATGTAAAGCGTCCTCCTTCTGCTACTTCCTTTTTTGCCAAACTTCTAAACGACACGTTGCTGCCTCATTCACCACCTCCACACACCCACACCAGCGTGGCTTTATGTTTTCAAGTCTGCAAGTCTTTTAGGGAGGCAAGATAAAGTTTGAGAAATTTGAATGGAACAGTGTAAATGATCCGTCACTGCCTTCAGCATATTGCACTCTGGCATGCCAGTGCATCTGCAGGCAGGCACCTGGCCATGATATCCCGCAGTGGCACGAGGGAAAAGAAAAGTCTCCTTCGAGCCGGATTTGAACCAGCGACCTAAGGATCGCCTTATTAACAACTACAGTCCTCCGCTCTACCAACTGAGCTATCGAAGGTGCTATGCTAAAGGGTTGGACTGAAAACTGACAAGTGCGTTTAGGACAGACTCTCATGCACTCCTATGATTGTAGAGCGAGTACATCCGGCAAAAGCCTAGCCCTAGCCCCTGAACTTAATCCTATCTCCTTCCTTTCAGACGTAGCTGAAAACGGTGGCCCTGGTGGTCTAGTGGCTAGGATTCGGCGCTCTCACCGCTGCGGCCGGGTTCGATTCCCGGTCAGGGAAGTGTGTGCTTTCTTGCACACCAAGTCCACTACAAGACTCTGGAAGGTCCCCCCCCCCACCCACATGCTGGGCTGTGTAGGTTGAAGGAATGTAAAGCGTCCTCCTTCTGCTACTTCCTTTTTTGCCAAACTTCTAAACGACACGTTGCTGCCTCATTCACCACCTCCACACACCCACACCAGCGTGGCTTTATGTTTTCAAGTCTGCAAGTCTTTTAGGGAGGCAAGATAAAGTTTGAGAAATTTGAATGGAACAGTGTAAATGATCCGTCACTGCCTTCAGCATATTGCACTCTGGCATGCCAGTGCATCTGCAGGCAGGCACCTGGCCATGATATCCCGCAGTGGCACGAGGGAAAAGAAAAGTCTCCTTCGAGCCGGATTTGAACCAGCGACCTAAGGATCGCCTTATTAACAACTACAGTCCTCCGCTCTACCAACTGAGCTATCGAAGGTGCTATGTTAAGGGTTGGACTGAAAACTGACAAGTGCGTTTAGGACAGACTCTCATGCACTCCTATGATTGTAGAGCGAGTACATCCGGCAAAAGCCTAGCCCTAGCCCCTGAACTTAATCCTATCTCCTTCCTTTCAGACGTAGCTGAAAACGGTGGCCCTGGTGGTCTAGTGGCTAGGATTCGGCGCTCTCACCGCTGCGGCCGGGTTCGATTCCCGGTCAGGGAAGTGTGTGCTTTCTTGCACACCAAGTCCACTACAAGACTCTGGAAGGTCCCCCCCCCACCCACATGCTGGGCTGTGTAGGTTGAAGGAATGTAAAGCGTCCTCCTTCTGCTACTTCCTTTTTTGCCAAACTTCTAAACGACACGTTGCTGCCTCATTCACCACCTCCACACACCCACACCAGCGTGGCTTTATGTTTTCAAGTCTGCAAGTCTTTTAGGGAGGCAAGATAAAGTTTGAGAAATTTGAATGGAACAATGTAAATGATCCGTCACTGCCTTCAGCATATTGCACTCTGGCATGCCAGTGCATCTGCAGGCAGGCACCTGGCCATGATATCCCGCAGTGGCACGAGGGAAAAGAAAAGTCTCCTTTGAGCCGGATTTGAACCAGCGACCTAAGGATCGCCTTATTAACAACTACAGTCCTCTGCTCTACCAACTGAGCTATCGAAGGTGCTATGCTAAAGGGTTGGACTGAAAACTGACAAGTGCGTTTAGGACAGACTCTCATGCACTCCTATGATTGTAGAGCGAGTACATCCGGCAAAAGCCTAGCCCTAGCCCCTGAACTTAATCCTATCTCCTTCCTTTCAGACGTAGCTGAAAACGGTGGCCCTGGTGGTCTAGTGGCTAGGATTCGGCGCTCTCACCGCTGCGGCCGGGTTCGATTCCCGGTCAGGGAAGTGTGTGCTTTCTTGCACACCAAGTCCACTACAAGACTCTGGAAAGTCCCCCCCCCCAACCAGATGCTGGGCTGTGTAGGTTGAAGGAATGTAAAGCGTCCTCCTTCTGCTACTCCCTTTTTTGCCAAACTTCTAAACGACACGTTGCTGCCTCATTCACCACCTCCACACACCCACACCAGCGTGGCTTTATGTTTTCAAGTCTGCAAGTCTTTTAGGGAGGCAAGATAAAGTTTGAGAAATTTGAATGGAACAGTGTAAATGATCCGTCACTGCCTTCAGCATATTGCACTCGGGCATGCCAGTGCATCTGGAGGCAGGCACCTGGCCATGATATCCCACAGTGGCGTGAGGGAAAAGAAAAGTCTCCTTCGAGCCGGATTTGAACCAGCGACCTAAGGATCGCCTTATTAACAACTACAGTCCTCCGCTCTACCAACTTAGCTATCGAAGGTGCTGTGCTAAAGGGTTGGACTGAAAACTGACAAGTGCGTTTAGGACAGACTCTCATGCACTCCTATGATTGTAGAGCGAGTACATCCGGCAAAAGCCTAGCCCTAGCCCCTGAACTTAATCCTATCTCCTTCCTTTCAGACGTAGCTGAAAACGGTGGCCCTGGTGGTCTAGTGGCTAGGATTCGGCGCTCTCACCGCTGCGGCCGGGTTCGATTCCCGGTCAGGGAAGTGTGTGCTTTCTTGCACACCAAGTCCACTACAAGACTTTGGAAGGTCCCCCCCCACCCACATGCTGGGCTGTGTAGGTTGAAGGAATGTAAAGCGTCCTCCTTCTGCTACTTCCTTTTTTGCCAAACTTCTAAACGACACGTTGCTGCCTCATTCACCACCTCCACACACCCACACCAGCGTGGCTTTATGTTTTCAAGTCTGCAAGTCTTTTAGGGAGGCAAGATAAAGTTTGAGAAATTTGAATGGAACAATGTAAATGATCCGTCACTGCCTTCAGCATATTGCACTCTGGCATGCCAGTGCATCTGCAGGCAGGCACCTGGCCATGATATCCCGCAGTGGCACGAGGGAAAAGAAAAGTCTCCTTCGAGCCGGATTTGAACCAGCAACCTAAGGATCGCCTTATTAACAACTACAGTCCTCCGCTCTACCAACTGAGCTATCAAAGGTGCTATGCTAAAGGGTTGGACTGAAAACTGACAAGTGCATTTAGGACAGACTCTCATGCACTCCTATAATTGTAGAGCGAGTACATCCGGCAAAAGCCTAGCCCTAGCCCCTGAACTTAATCCTATCTCCTTCCTTTCAGACGTAGCTGAAAACGGTGGCCCTGGTGGTCTAGTGGCTAGGGTTCGGCGCTCTCACCGCTGCGGCCGGGTTCGATTCCCGGTCAGGGAAGTGTGTGCTTTCTTGCACACCAAGTCCACTACAAGACTCTGGAAGGTCCCCCCCCCACCCACATGCTGGGCTGTGTAGGTTGAAGGAATGTAAAGCGTCCTCCTTCTGCTACTTCCTTTTTTGCCAAACTTCTAAACGACACGTTGCTGCCTCATTCACCACCTCCACACACCCACACCAGCGTGGCTTTATGTTTTCAAGTCTGCAAGTCTTTTAGGGAGGCAAGATAAAGTTTGAGAAATTTGAATGGAACAATGTAAATGATCCGTCACTGCCTTCAGCATATTGCACTCTGGCATGCCAGTGCATCTGCAGGCAGGCACCTGGCCATGATATCCCGCAGTGGCACGAGGGAAAAGAAAAGTCTCCTTCGAGCCGGATTTGAACCAGCGACCTAAGGATCGCCTTATTAACAACTACAGTCCTCCGCTCTACCAACTGAGCTATTAAAGGTGCTATGCTGAAGGGTTGGACTGAAAACTGACAAGTGCGTTTAGGACAGACTCTCATGCACTCCTATGATTGCAGAGCGAGTACATCCGGCAAAAGCCTAGCCCTAGCCCCTGAACTTAATCCTATCTCCTTCCTTTCAGACGTAGCTGAAAACGGTGGCCCTGGTGGTCTAGTGGCTAGGATTCGGCGCTCTCACCGCTGCGGCCGGGTTCGATTCCCGGTCAGGGAAGTGTGTGCTTTCTTGCACACCAAGTCCACTACAAGACTCTGGAAGGTCCCCCCCCCACCCACATGCTGGGCTGTGTAGGTTGAAGGAATGTAAAGCGTCCTCCTTCTGCTACTTCCTTTTTTGCCAAACTTCTAAACGACACGTTGCTGCCTCATTCACCACCTCCACACACCCACACCAGCGTGGCTTTATGTTTTCAAGTCTGCAAGTCTTTTAGGGAGGCAAGATAAAGTTTGAGAAATTTGAATGGAACAGTGTAAATGATCCGTCACTGCCTTCAGCATATTGCACTCTGGCATGCCAGTGCATCTGGAGGCAGGCACCTGGCCATGATATCCCGCAGTGGCACGAGGGAAAAGAAAAGTCTCCTTCGAGCCGGATTTGAACCAACGACCTAAGGATCGCCTTATTAACAACAACAGTCCTCCGCTCTACCAACTGAGCTATCGAAGGTGCTATGCTAAGGGATTGGACTGAAAACTGACAAGTGCGTTTAGGACAGACTCTCATGCACTCCTATGATTGTAGAGCGAGTACATCCGGCAAAAGCCTAGCCCTAGCCCCTGAACTTAATCCTATCTCCTTCCTTTCAGACGTAGCTGAAAACGGTGGCCCTGGTGGTCTAGTGGCTAGGATTCGGCGCTCTCACCGCTGCGGCCGGGTTCGATTCCCGGTCAGGGAAGTGTGTGCTTTCTTGCACACCAAGTCCACTACAAGACTCTGGAAAGTCCCCCCCCCAACCAGATGCTGGGCTGTGTAGGTTGAAGGAATGTAAAGCGTCCTCCTTCTGCTACTTCCTTTTTTGCCAAACTTCTAAACGACACGTTGCTGCCTCATTCACCACCTCCACACACCCACACCAGCGTGGCTTTATGTTTTCAAGTCTGCAAGTCTTTTAGGGAGGCAAGATAAAGTTTGAGAAATTTGAATGGAACAGTGTAAATGATCCGTCACTGCCTTCAGCATATTGCACTCTGGCATGCCAGTGCATCTGCACGCAGGCACCTGGCCATGATATCCCGCAGTGGCACGAGGGAAAAGAAAAGTCTCCTTCGAGCCGGATTTGAACCAGCGACCTAAGGATCGCCTTATTAACAACTACAGTCCTCCGCTCTACCAACTGAGCTATCAAAGGTGCTATGCTAAAGGGTTGGACTGAAAACTGACAAGTGCATTTAGGACAGACTCTCATGCACTCCTATGATTGTAGAGCGAGTACATCCGGCAAAAGCCTAGCCCCTGAACTTAATCCTATCTCCTTCCTTTCAGACGTAGCTGAAAACGGTGGCCCTGGTGGTCTAGTGGCTAGGATTCGGCGCTCTCACCGCTGCGGCCGGGTTCGATTCCCGGTCAGGGAAGTGTGTGCTTTCTTGCACACCAAGTCCACTACAAGACTCTGGAAGGTCCCCCCCCACCCACATGCTGGGCTGTGTAGGTTGAAGGAATGTAAAGCGTCCTCCTTCTGCTACTTCCTTTTTTGCCAAACTTCTAAACGACACGTTGCTGCCTCATTCACCACCTCCACACACCCACACCAGCGTGGCTTTATGTTTTCAAGTCTGCAAGTCTTTTAGGGAGGCAAGATAAAGTTTGAGAAATTTGAATGGAACAGTGTAAATGATCCGTCACTGCCTTCAGCATATTGCACTCTGGCATGCCAGTGCATCTGCAGGCAGGCACCTGGCCATGATATCCCGCAGTGGCACGAGGGAAAAGAAAAGTCTCCTTCGAGCCGGATTTGAACCAGCGACCTAAGGATCGCCTTATTAACAACTACAGTCCTCCGCTCTACCAACTGAGCTATCAAAGGTGCTATGCTAAAGGGTTGGACTGAAAACTGACAAGTGCGTTTAGGACAGACTCTCATGCACTCCTATGATTGCAGAGCGAGTACATCCGGCAAAAGCCTAGCCCTAGCCCCTGAACTTAATCCTATCTCCTTCCTTTCAGACGTAGCTGAAAACGGTGGCCCTGGTGGTCTAGTGGCTAGGATTCGGCGCTCTCACCGCTGCGGCCGGGTTCGATTCCCGGTCAGGGAAGTGTGTGCTTTCTTGCACACCAAGTCCACTACAAGACTCTGGAAGGTCCCCCCCCCACCCACATGCTGGGCTGTGTAGGTTGAAGGAATGTAAAGCGTCCTCCTTCTGCTACTTCCTTTTTTGCCAAACTTCTAAACGACACGTTGCTGCCTCATTCACCACCTCCACACACCCACACCAGCGTGGCTTTATGTTTTCAAGTCTGCAAGTCTTTTAGGGAGGCAAGATAAAGTTTGAGAAATTTGAATGGAACAATGTAAATGATCCGTCACTGCCTTCAGCATATTGCACTCTGGCATGCCAGTGCATCTGCAGGCAGGCACCTGGCCATGATATCCCGCAGTGGCACGAGGGAAAAGAAAAGTCTCCTTTGAGCCGGATTTGAACCAGCAACCTAAGGATCGCCTTATTAACAACTACAGTCCTCCGCTCTACCAACTGAGCTATCAAAGGTGCTATGCTAAAGGGTTGGACTGAAAACTGACAAGTGCGTTTAGGACAGACTCTCATGCACTCCTATGATTGTAGAGCGAGTACATCCGGCAAAAGCCTAGCCCTAGCCCCTGAACTTAATCCTATCTCCTTCCTTTCAGACGTAGCTGAAAACGGTGGCCCTGGTGGTCTAGTGGCTAGGATTCGACGCTCTCACCGCTGCGGCCGGGTTCGATTCCCGGTCAGGGAAGTGTGTGCTTTCTTGCACACCAAGTCCACTACAAGACTCTGGAAGGTCCCCCCCCCACCCACATGCTGGGCTGTGTAGGTTGAAGGAATGTAAAGCGTCCTCCTTCTGCTACTTCCTTTTTTGCCAAACTTCTAAACGACACGTTGCTGCCTCATTCACCACCTCCACACACCCACACCAGCGTGGCTTTATGTTTTCAAGTCTGCAAGTCTTTTAGGGAGGCAAGATAAAGTTTGAGAAATTTGAATGGAACAATGTAAATGATCCGTCACTGCCTTCAGCATATTGCACTCTGGCATGCCAGTGCATCTGCAGGCAGGCACCTGGCCATGATATCCCGCAGTGGCACGAGGGAAAAGAAAAGTCTCCTTTGAGCCGGATTTGAACCAGCAACCTAAGGATCGCCTTATTAACAACTACAGTCCTCCGCTCTACCAACTGAGCTATCAAAGGTGCTATGCTAAAGGGTTGGACTGAAAACTGACAAGTGCGTTTAGGACAGACTCTCATGCACTCCTATGATTGTAGAGCGAGTACATCCGGCAAAAGCCTAGCCCTAGCCCCTGAACTTAATCCTATCTCCTTCCTTTCAGACGTAGCTGAAAACGGTGGCCCTGGTGGTCTAGTGGCTAGGATTCGGCGCTCTCACCGCTGCGGCCGGGTTCGATTCCCGGTCAGGGAAGTGTGTGCTTTCTTGCACACCAAGTCCACTACAAGACTCTGGAAAGTCCCCCCCCCAACCAGATGCTGGGCTGTGTAGGTTGAAGGAATGTAAAGCGTCCTCCTTCTGCTACTTCCTTTTTTGCCAAACTTCTAAACGACACGTTGCTGCCTCATTCACCACCTCCACACACCCACACCAGCGTGGCTTTATGTTTTCAAGTCTGCAAGTCTTTTAGGGAGGCAAGATAAAGTTTGAGAAATTTGAATGGAACAGTGTAAATGATCCGTCACTGCCTTCAGCATATTGCACTCTGGCATGCCAGTGCATCTGCACGCAGGCACCTGGCCATGATATCCCGCAGTGGCACGAGGGAAAAGAAAAGTCTCCTTCGAGCCGGATTTGAACCAGCGACCTAAGGATCGCCTTATTAACAACTACAGTCCTCCGCTCTACCAACTGAGCTATCAAAGGTGCTATGCTAAAGGGTTGGACTGAAAACTGAAAAGTGCATTTAGGACAGACTCTCATGCACTCCTATGATTGTAGAGCGAGTACATCCGGCAAAAGCCTAGCCCCTGAACTTAATCCTATCTCCTTCCTTTCAGACGTAGCTGAAAACGGTGGCCCTGGTGGTCTAGTGGCTAGGATTCGGCGCTCTCACCGCTGCGGCCGGGTTCGATTCCCGGTCAGGGAAGTGTGTGCTTTCTTGCACACCAAGTCCACTACAAGACTCTGGAAGGTCCCCCCCCCACCCACATGCTGGGCTGTGTAGGTTGAAGGAATGTAAAGCGTCCTCCTTCTGCTACTTCCTTTTTTGCCAAACTTCTAAACGACACGTTGCTGCCTCATTCACCACCTCCACACACCCACACCAGCGTGGCTTTATGTTTTCAAGTCTGCAAGTCTTTTAGGGAGGCAAGATAAAGTTTGAGAAATTTGAATGGAACAATGTAAATGATCCGTCACTGCCTTCAGCATATTGCACTCTGGCATGCCAGTGCATCTGCAGGCAGGCACCTGGCCATGATATCCCGCAGTGGCACGAGGGAAAAGAAAAGTCTCCTTCAAGCCGGATTTGAACCAGCAACCTAAGGATCGCCTTATTAACAACTACAGTCCTCCGCTCTACCAACTGAGCTATCAAAGGTGCTATGCTAAAGGGTTGGACTGAAAACTGACAAGTGCATTTAGGACAGACTCTCATGCACTCCTATAATTGTAGAGCGAGTACATCCGGCAAAAGCCTAGCCCTAGCCCCTGAACTTAATCCTATCTCCTTCCTTTCAGACGTAGCTGAAAACGGTGGCCCTGGTGGTCTAGTGGCTAGGATTCGGCGCTCTCACCGCTGCGGCCGGGTTCGATTCCCGGTCAGGGAAGTGTGTGCTTTCTTGCACACCAAGTCCACTACAAGACTCTGGAAGGTCCCCCCCCCACCCACATGCTGGGCTGTGTAGGTTGAAGGAATGTAAAGCGTCCTCCTTCTGCTACTTCCTTTTTTGCCAAACTTCTAAACGACACGTTGCTGCCTCATTCACCACCTCCACACACCCACACCAGCGTGGCTTTATGTTTTCAAGTCTGCAAGTCTTTTAGGGAGGCAAGATAAAGTTTGAGAAATTTGAATGGAACAATGTAAATGATCCGTCACTGCCTTCAGCATATTGCACTCTGGCATGCCAGTGCATCTGCAGGCAGGCACCTGGCCATGATATCCCGCAGTGGCACGAGGGAAAAGAAAAGTCTCCTTCGAGCCGGATTTGAACCAGCGACCTAAGGATCGCCTTATTAACAACTACAGTCCTCCGCTCTACCAACTGAGCTATTAAAGGTGCTATGCTAAAGGGTTGGACTGAAAACTGACAAGTGCGTTTAGGACAGACTCTCATGCACTCCTATGATTGCAGAGCGAGTACATCCGGCAAAAGCCTAGCCCTAGCCCCTGAACTTAATCCTATCTCCTTCCTTTCAGACGTAGCTGAAAACGGTGGCCCTGGTGGTCTAGTGGCTAGGATTCGGCGCTCTCACCGCTGCGGCCGGGTTCGATTCCCGGTCAGGGAAGTGTGTGCTTTCTTGCACACCAAGTCCACTACAAGACTCTGGAAGGTCCCCCCCCCACCCACATGCTGGGCTGTGTAGGTTGAAGGAATGTAAAGCGTCCTCCTTCTGCTACTTCCTTTTTTGCCAAACTTCTAAACGACACGTTGCTGCCTCATTCACCACCTCCACACACCCACACCAGCGTGGCTTTATGTTTTCAAGTCTGCAAGTCTTTTAGGGAGGCAAGATAAAGTTTGAGAAATTTGAATGGAACAATGTAAATGATCCGTCACTGCCTTCAGCATATTGCACTCTGGCATGCCAGTGCATCTGCAGGCAGGCACTTGGCCATGATATCCCGCAGTGGCACGAGGGAAAAGAAAAGTCTCCTTCGAGCCGGATTTGAACCAGCGACCTAAGGATCGCCTTATTAACAACTACAGTCCTCCGCTCTACCAACTGAGCTATCGAAGGTGCTATGTTCAGGGTTGGACTGAAAACTGACAAGCGCGTTTAGGACAGACTCTCATGCACTCCTATGATTGTAGAGCGAGTACATCCGGCAAAAGCCTAGCCCTAGCCCCTGAACTTAATCCTATCTCCTTCCTTTCAGACGTAGCTGAAAACGGTGGCCCTGGTGGTCTAGTGGCTAGGATTCGGCGCTCTCACCGCTGCGGCCGGGTTCGATTCCCGGTCAGGGAAGTGTGTGCTTTCTTGCACACCAAGTCCACTACAAGACTCTGGAAGGTCCCCCCCCCACCCACATGCTGGGCTGTGTAGGTTGAAGGAATGTAAAGCGTCCTCCTTCTGCTACTTCCTTTTTTGCCAAACTTCTAAACGACACGTTGCTGCCTCATTCACCACCTCCACACACCCACACCAGCGTGGCTTTATGTTTTCAAGTCTGCAAGTCTTTTAGGGAGGCAAGATAAAGTTTGAGAAATTTGAATGGAACAATGTAAATGATCCGTCACTGCCTTCAGCATATTGCACTCGGGCATGCCAGTGCATCTGGAGGCAGGCACCTGGCCATGATATCCCACAGTGGCGTGAGGGAAAAGAAAAGTCTCCTTCGAGCCGGATTTGAACCAGCGACCTAAGGATCGCCTTATTAACAACTACAGTCCTCCGCTCTACCAACTGAGCTATCGAAGGTGCTGTGCTAAAGGGTTGGACTGAAAACTGACAAGTGCGTTTAGGACAGACTCTCATGCACTCCTATGATTGTAGAGCGAGTACATCCGGCAAAAGCCTAGCCCTAGCCCCTGAACTTAATCCTATCTCCTTCCTTTCAGACGTAGCTGAAAACGGTGGCCCTGGTGGTCTAGTGGCTAGGATTCGGCGGTCTCACCGCTGCGGGCGGGTTCGATTCCCGGTCAGGGAAGTGTGTGCTTTCTTGCACACCAAGTCCACTACAAGACTCTGGAAGGTCCCCCCCCCACCCACATGCTGGGCTGTGTAGGTTGAAGGAATGTAAAGCGTCCTCCTTCTGCTACTTCCTTTTTTGCCAAACTTCTAAACGACACGTTGCTGCCTCATTCACCACCTCCACACACCCACACCAGCGTGGCTTTATGTTTTCAAGTCTGCAAGTCTTTTAGGGAGGCAAGATAAAGTTTGAGAAATTTGAATGGAACAATGTAAATGATCCGTCACTGCCTTCAGCATATTGCACTCTGGCATGCCAGTGCATCTGCAGGCAGGCACCTGGCCATGATATCCCGCAGTGGCACGAGGGAAAAGAAAAGTCTCCTTCAAGCCGGATTTGAACCAGCGACCTAAGGATCGCCTTATTAACAACTACAGTCCTCCGCTCTACCAACTGAGCTATCGAAGGTGCTATGCTAAAGGGTTGGACTGAAAACTGACAAGTGCGTTTAGGACAGACTCTCATGCACTCCTATGATTGTAGAGCGAGTACATCCGGCAAAAGCCTAGCCCCTGAACTTAATCCTATCTCCTTCCTTTCAGACGTAGCTGAAAACGGTGGCCCTGGTGGTCTAGTGGCTAGGATTCGGCGCTCTCACCGCTGCGGCCGGGTTCGATTCCCGATCAGGGAAGTGTGTGCTTTCTTGCACACCAAGTCCACTACTAGACTCTGGAAGGTCCCCCCCCCACCCACATGCTGGGCTGTGTAGGTTGAAGGAATGTAAAGCGTCCTCCTTCTGCTACTTCCTTTTTTGCCAAACTTCTAAACGACACGTTGCTGCCTCATTCACCACCTCCACACACCCACACCAGCGTGGCTTTATGTTTTCAAGTCTGCAAGTCTTTTAGGGAGGCAAGATAAAGTTTGAGAAATTTGAATGGAACAGTGTAAATGATCCGTCACTGCCTTCAGCATATTGCACTCGGGCATGCCAGTGCATCTGGAGGCAGGCACCTGGCCATGATATCCCACAGTGGTGCGAGGGAAAAGAAAAGTCTCCTTCAAGCCGGATTTGAACCAGCAACCTAAGGATCGCCTTATTAACAACTACAGTCCTCCGCTCTACCAACTGAGCTATCGAAGGTGCTATGCTAAAGGGTTGGACTGAAAACTGACAAGTGCGTTTAGGACAGACTCTCATGCACTCCTATGATTGTAGAGCGAGTACATCCGGCAAAAGCCTAGCCCTAGCCCCTGAACTTAATCCTATCTCCTTCCTTTCAGACGTAGCTGAAAACGGTGGCCCTGGTGGTCTAGTGGCTAGGATTCGGCGCTCTTACCGCTGCGGTCGGGTTCGATTCCCGGTCAGGGAAGTGTGTGCTTTCTTGCACACCAAGTCCACTACAAGACTCTGGAAAGTCCCCCCCCCAACCAGATGCTGGGCTGTGTAGGTTGAAGGAATGTAAAGCGTCCTCCTTCTGCTACTTCCTTTTTTGCCAAACTTCTAAACGACACGTTGCTGCCTCATTCACCACCTCCACACACCCACACCAGCGTGGCTTTATGTTTTCAAGTCTGCAAGTCTTTTAGGGAGGCAAGATAAAGTTTGAGAAATTTGAATGGAACAGTGTAAATGATCCGTCACTGCCTTCAGCATATTGCACTCGGGCATGCCAGTGCATCTGGAGGCAGGCACCTGGCCATGATATCCCACAGTGGCGTGAGGGAAAAGAAAAGTCTCCTTCGAGCCGGATTTGAACCAGCGACCTAAGGATCGCCTTATTAACAACTACAGTCCTCCGCTCTACCAACTGAGCTATCGAAGGTGCTGTGCTAAAGGATTGGACTGAAAACTGACAAGTGCGTTTAGGACAGACTCTCATGCACTCCTATGATTGTAGAGCGAGTACATCCGGCAAAAGCCTAGCCCTAGCCCCTGAACTTAATCCTATCTCCTTCCTTTCAGACGTAGCTGAAAACGGTGGCCCTGGTGGTCTAGTGGCTAGGATTCGGCGGTCTCACCGCTGCGGGCGGGTTCGATTCCCGGTCAGGGAAGTGTGTGCTTTCTTGCACACCAAGTCCACTACAAGACTCTGGAAGGCCCCCCCCCCACCCACATGCTGGGCTGTGTAGGTTGAAGGAATGTAAAGCGTCCTCCTTCTGCTACTTCCTTTTTTGCCAAACTTCTAAACGACACGTTGCTGCCTCATTCACCACCTCCACACACCCACACCAGCGTGGCTTTATGTTTTCAAGTCTGCAAGTCTTTTAGGGAGGCAAGATAAAGTTTGAGAAATTTGAATGGAACAATGTAAATGATCCGTCACTGCCTTCAGCATATTGCACTCTGGCATGCCAGTGCATCTGCAGGCAGGCACCTGGCCATGATATCCCGCAGTGGCACGAGGGAAAAGAAAAGTCTCCTTCGAGCCGGATTTGAACCAGCGACCTAAGGATCGCCTTATTAACAACTACAGTCCTCCGCTCTACCAACTGAGCTATTAAAGGTGCTATGCTAAAGGGTTGGACTGAAAACTGACAAGTGCGTTTAGGACAGACTCTCATGCACTCCTATGATTGCAGAGCGAGTACATCCGGCAAAAGCCTAGCCCTAGCCCCTGAACTTAATCCTATCTCCTTCCTTTCAGACGTAGCTGAAAACGGTGGCCCTGGTGGTCTAGTGGCTAGGATTCGGCGCTCTCACCGCTGAGGCCGGGTTCGATTCCCGGTCAGGGAAGTGTGTGCTTTCTTGCACACCAAGTCCACTACAAGACTCTGGAAGGTCCCCCCCCCACCCACATGCTGGGCTGTGTAGGTTGAAGGAATGTAAAGCGTCCTCCTTCTGCTACTTCCTTTTTTGCCAAACTTCTAAACGACACGTTGCTGCCTCATTCACCACCTCCACACACCCACACCAGCGTGGCTTTATGTTTTCAAGTCTGCAAGTCTTTTAGGGAGGCAAGATAAAGTTTGAGAAATTTGAATGGAACAATGTAAATGATCCGTCACTGCCTTCAGCATATTGCACTCTGGCATGCCAGTGCATCTGCAGGCAGGCACCTGGCCATGATATCCCGCAGTGGCACGAGGGAAAAGAAAAGTCTCCTTTGAGCCGGATTTGAACCAGCAACCTAAGGATCGCCTTATTAACAACTACAGTCCTCCGCTCTACCAACTGAGCTATCAAAGGTGCTATGCTAAAGGGTTGGACTGAAAACTGACAAGTGCATTTAGGACAGACTCGGATGCTCTCCTATGATTGTAGAGCGAGTACATCCGGCAAAAGCCTAGCCCTAGCCCCTGAACTTAATCCTATCTCCTTCCTTTCAGACGTAGCTGAAAACGGTGGCCCTGGTGGTCTAGTGGCTAGGATTCGGCGCTCTCACCGCTGCGGCCGGGTTCGATTCCCGGTCAGGGAAGTGTGTGCTTTCTTGCACACCAAGTCCACTACAAGACTCTGGAAGGTCCCCCCCCCACCCACATGCTGGGCTGTGTAGGTTGAAGGAATGTAAAGCGTCCTCCTTCTGCTACTTCCTTTTTTGCCAAACTTCTAAACGACACGTTGCTGCCTCATTCACCACCTCCACACACCCACACCAGCGTGGCTTTATGTTTTCAAGTCTGCAAGTCTTTTAGGGAGGCAAGATAAAGTTTGAGAAATTTAAATGGAACAATGTAAATGATCCGTCACTGCCTTCAGCATATTGCACTCTGGCATGCCAGTGCATCTGCAGGCAGGCACCTGGCCATGATATCCCGCAGTGGCACGAGGGAAAAGAAAAGTCTCCTTCGAGCCGGATTTGAACCAGCGACCTAAGGATCGCCTTATTAACAACTACAGTCCTCCGCTCTACCAACTGAGCTATCGAAGGTGCTGTGCTAAAGGGTTGGACTGAAAACTGACAAGTGCGTTTAGGACAGACTCTCATGCACTCCTATGATTGTAGAGCGAGTACATCCGGCAAAAGCCTAGCCCTAGCCCCTGAACTTAATCCTATCTCCTTCCTTTCAGACGTAGCTGAAAACGGTGGCCCTGGTGGTCTAGTGGCTAGGATTCGGCGGTCTCACCGCTGCGGGCGGGTTCGATTCCCGGTCAGGGAAGTGTGTGCTTTCTTGCACACCAAGTCCACTACAAGACTCTGGAAGGCCCCCCCCCCACCCACATGCTGGGCTGTGTAGGTTGAAGGAATGTAAAGCGTCCTCCTTCTGCTACTTCCTTTTTTGCCAAACTTCTAAACGACACGTTGCTGCCTCATTCACCACCTCCACACACCCACACCAGCGTGGCTTTATGTTTTCAAGTCTGCAAGTCTTTTAGGGAGGCAAGATAAAGTTTGAGAAATTTGAATGGAACAATGTAAATGATCCGTCACTGCCTTCAGCATATTGCACTCTGGCATGCCAGTGCATCTGCAGGCAGGCACCTGGCCATGATATCCCGCAGTGGCACGAGGGAAAAGAAAAGTCTCCTTCGAGCCGGATTTGAACCAGCGACCTAAGGATCGCCTTATTAACAACTACAGTCCTCCGCTCTACCAACTGAGCTATCAAAGGTGCTATGCTAAAGGGTTGGACTGAAAACTGACAAGTGCATTTAGGACAGACTCTCATGCACTCCTATGATTGTAGAGCGAGTACATCCGGCAAAAGCCTAGCCCTAGCCCCTGAACTTAATCCTATCTCCTTCCTTTCAGACATAGCTGAAAACGGTGGCCCTGGTGGTCTAGTGGCTAGGATTCGGCGCTCTCACCGCTGCGGCCGGGTTCGATTCCCGGTCAGGGAAGTGTGTGCTTTCTTGCACACCAAGTCCACTACAAGACTCTGGAAGGTCCCCCCCCCACCCACATGCTGGGCTGTGTAGGTTGAAGGAATGTAAAGCGTCCTCCTTCTGCTACTTCCTTTTTTGCCAAACTTCTAAACGACACGTTGCTGCCTCATTCACCACCTCCACACACCCACACCAGCGTGGCTTTATGTTTTCAAGTCTGCAAGTCTTTTAGGGAGGCAAGATAAAGTTTGAGAAATTTGAATGGAACAATGTAAATGATCCGTCACTGCCTTCAGCATATTGCACTCTGGCATGCCAGTGCATCTGCAGGCAGGCACCTGGCCATGATATCCCGCAGTGGCACGAGGGAAAAGAAAAGTCTCCTTCGAGCCGGATTTGAATCAGCGACCTAAGGATCGCCTTATTAACAACTACAGTCCTCCGCTCTACCAACTGAGCTATCAAAGGTGCTATGCTAAAGGGTTGGACTGAAAACTGACAAGTGCGTTTAGGACAGACTCTCATGCACTCCTATGATTGTAGAGCGAGTACATCCGGCAAAAGCCTAGCCCTAGCCCCTGAACTTAATCCTATCTCCTTCCTTTCAGACGTAGCTGAAAACGGTGGCCCTGGTGGTCTAGTGGCTAGGATTCGGCGCTCTCACCGCTGCGGCCGGGTTCGATTCCCGGTCAGGGAAGTGTGTGCTTTCTTGCACACCAAGTCCACTACAAGACTCTGGAAGGTCCCCCCCCCACCCACATGCTGGGCTGTGTAGGTTGAAGGAATGTAAAGCGTCCTCCTTCTGCTACTTCCTTTTTTGCCAAACTTCTAAACGACACGTTGCTGCCTCATTCACCACCTCCACACACCCACACCAGCGTGGCTTTATGTTTTCAAGTCTGCAAGTCTTTTAGGGAGGCAAGATAAAGTTTGAGAAATTTGAATGGAACAGTGTAAATGATCCGTCACTGCCTTCAGCATATTGCACTCTGGCATGCCAGTGCATCTGCAGGCAGGCACCTGGCCATGATATCCCGCAGTGGCACGAGGGAAAAGAAAAGTCTCCTTCGAGCCGGATTTGAATCAGCGACCTAAGGATCGCCTTATTAACAACTACAGTCCTCCGCTCTACCAACTGAGCTATCGAAGGTGCTATGCTAAAGGGTTGGACTGAAAACTGACAAGTGCATTTAGGACAGACTCTCATGCACTCCTATGATTGTAGAGCGAGTACATCCGGCAAAAGCCAAGCCCTAGCCCCTGAACTTAATCCTATCTCCTTCCTTTCAGACGTAGCTGAAAACGGTGGCCCTGGTGGTCTAGTGGCTAGGATTCGGCGCTCTCACCGCTGCGGCCGGGTTCGATTCCCGGTCAGGGAAGTGTGTGCTTTCTTGCACACCAAGTCCACTACAAGACTCTGGAAGGTCCCCCCCCCACCCACATGCTGGGCTGTGTAGGTTGAAGGAATGTAAAGCGTCCTCCTTCTGCTACTTCCTTTTTTGCCAAACTTCTAAACGACACGTTGCTGCCTCATTCACCACCTCCACACACCCACACCAGCGTGGCTTTATGTTTTCAAGTCTGCAAGTCTTTTAGGGAGGCAAGATAAAGTTTGAGAAATTTGAATGGAACAATGTAAATGATCCGTCACTGCCTTCAGCATATTGCACTCTGGCATGCCAGTGCATCTGCAGGCAGGCACCTGGCCATGATATCCCGCAGTGGCACGAGGGAAAAGAAAAGTCTCCTTCGAGCCGGATTTGAACCAGCGACCTAAGGATCGCCTTATTAACAACTACAGTCCTCCGCTCTACCAACTGAGCTATCAAAGGTGCTATGCTAAAGGGTTGGACTGAAAACTGACAAGTGCATTTAGGACAGACTCTCATGCACTCCTATGATTGTAGAGCGAGTACATCCGGCAAAAGCCTAGCCCTAGCCCCTGAACTTAATCCTATCTCCTTCCTTTCAGACATAGCTGAAAACGGTGGCCCTGGTGGTCTAGTGGCTAGGATTCGGCGCTCTCACCGCTGCGGCCGGGTTCGATTCCCGGTCAGGGAAGTGTGTGCTTTCTTGCACACCAAGTCCACTACAAGACTCTGGAAGGTCCCCCCCCCACCCACATGCTGGGCTGTGTAGGTTGAAGGAATGTAAAGCGTCCTCCTTCTGCTACTTCCTTTTTTGCCAAACTTCTAAACGACACGTTGCTGCCTCATTCACCACCTCCACACACCCACACCAGCGTGGCTTTATGTTTTCAAGTCTGCAAGTCTTTTAGGGAGGCAAGATAAAGTTTGAGAAATTTGAATGGAACAATGTAAATGATCCGTCACTGCCTTCAGCATATTGCACTCTGGCATGCCAGTGCATCTGCAGGCAGGCACCTGGCCATGATATCCCGCAGTGGCACGAGGGAAAAGAAAAGTCTCCTTCGAGCCGGATTTGAATCAGCGACCTAAGGATCGCCTTATTAACAACTACAGTCCTCCGCTCTACCAACTGAGCTATCAAAGGTGCTATGCTAAAGGGTTGGACTGAAAACTGACAAGTGCGTTTAGGACAGACTCTCATGCACTCCTATGATTGTAGAGCGAGTACATCCGGCAAAAGCCTAGCCCTAGCCCCTGAACTTAATCCTATCTCCTTCCTTTCAGACGTAGCTGAAAACGGTGGCCCTGGTGGTCTAGTGGCTAGGATTCGGCGCTCTCACCGCTGCGGCCGGGTTCGATTCCCGGTCAGGGAAGTGTGTGCTTTCTTGCACACCAAGTCCACTACAAGACTCTGGAAGGTCCCCCCCCCACCCACATGCTGGGCTGTGTAGGTTGAAGGAATGTAAAGCGTCCTCCTTCTGCTACTTCCTTTTTTGCCAAACTTCTAAACGACACGTTGCTGCCTCATTCACCACCTCCACACACCCACACCAGCGTGGCTTTATGTTTTCAAGTCTGCAAGTCTTTTAGGGAGGCAAGATAAAGTTTGAGAAATTTGAATGGAACAGTGTAAATGATCCGTCACTGCCTTCAGCATATTGCACTCTGGCATGCCAGTGCATCTGCAGGCAGGCACCTGGCCATGATATCCCGCAGTGGCACGAGGGAAAAGAAAAGTCTCCTTCGAGCCGGATTTGAATCAGCGACCTAAGGATCGCCTTATTAACAACTACAGTCCTCCGCTCTACCAACTGAGCTATCGAAGGTGCTATGCTAAAGGGTTGGACTGAAAACTGACAAGTGCATTTAGGACAGACTCTCATGCACTCCTATGATTGTAGAGCGAGTACATCCGGCAAAAGCCAAGCCCTAGCCCCTGAACTTAATCCTATCTCCTTCCTTTCAGACGTAGCTGAAAACGGTGGCCCTGGTGGTCTAGTGGCTAGGATTCGGCGCTCTCACCGCTGCGGCCGGGTTCGATTCCCGGTCAGGGAAGTGTGTGCTTTCTTGCACACCAAGTCCACTACAAGACTCTGGAAGGTCCCCCCCCCACCCACATGCTGGGCTGTGTAGGTTGAAGGAATGTAAAGCGTCCTCCTTCTGCTACTTCCTTTTTTGCCAAACTTCTAAACGACACGTTGCTGCCTCATTCACCACCTCCACACACCCACACCAGCGTGGCTTTATGTTTTCAAGTCTGCAAGTCTTTTAGGGAGGCAAGATAAAGTTTGAGAAATTTGAATGGAACAATGTAAATGATCCGTCACTGCCTTCAGCATATTGCACTCTGGCATGCCAGTGCATCTGCAGGCAGGCACCTGGCCATGATATCCCGCAGTGGCACGAGGGAAAAGAAAAGTCTCCTTTGAGCCGGATTTGAACCAGCAACCTAAGGATCGCCTTATTAACAACTACAGTCCTCCGCTCTACCAACTGAGCTATCAAAGGTGCTGTGCTAAAGGGTTGGACTGAAAACTGACAAGTGCATTTAGGACAGACTCGGATGCTCTCCTATGATTGTAGAGCGAGTACATCCGGCAAAAGCCTAGCCCTAGCCCCTGAACTTAATCCTATCTCCTTCCTTTCAGACGTAGCTGAAAACGGTGGCCCTGGTGGTCTAGTGGCTAGGATTCGGCGCTCTCACCGCTGTGGCCGGGTTCGATTCCCGGTCAGGGAAGTGTGTGCTTTCTTGCACACCAAGTCCACTACAAGACTCTGGAAGGTCCCCCCCCCACCCACATGCTGGGCTGTGTAGGTTGAAGGAATGTAAAGCGTCCTCCTTCTGCTACTTCCTTTTTTGCCAAACTTCTAAACGACACGTTGCTGCCTCATTCACCACCTCCACACACCCACACCAGCGTGGCTTTATGTTTTCAAGTCTGCAAGTCTTTTAGGGAGGCAAGATAAAGTTTGAGAAATTTGAATGGAACAGTGTAAATGATCCGTCACTGCCTTCAGCATATTGCACTCTGGCATGCCAGTGCATCTGCAGGCAGGCACCTGGCCATGATATCCCGCAGTGGCACGAGGGAAAAGAAAAGTCTCCTTCGAGCCGGATTTGAATCAGCGACCTAAGGATCGCCTTATTAACAACTACAGTCCTCCGCTCTACCAACTGAGCTATCGAAGGTGCTATGCTAAAGGGTTGGACTGAAAACTGACAAGTGCATTTAGGACAGACTCTAATGCACTCCTATGATTGTAGAGCGAGTACATCCGGCAAAAGCCTAGCCCTAGCCCCTGAACTTAATCCTATCTCCTTCCTTTCAGACGTAGCTGAAAACGGTGGCCCTGGTGGTCTAGTGGCTAGGATTCGGCGCTCTCACCGCTGCGGCCGGGTTCGATTCCCGGTCAGGGAAGTGTGTGCTTTCTTGCACACCAAGTCCACTACAAGACTCTGGAAGGTCCCCCCCCCACCCACATGCTGGGCTGTGTAGGTTGAAGGAATGTAAAGCGTCCTCCTTCTGCTACTTCCTTTTTTGCCAAACTTCTAAACGACACGTTGCTGCCTCATTCACCACCTCCACACACCCACACCAGCGTGGCTTTATGTTTTCAAGTCTGCAAGTCTTTTAGGGAGGCAAGATAAAGTTTGAGAAATTTGAATGGAACAATGTAAATGATCCGTCACTGCCTTCAGCATATTGCACTCTGGCATGCCAGTGCATCTGCAGGCAGGCACCTGGCCATGATATCCCGCAGTGGCACGAGGGAAAAGAAAAGTCTCCTTCAAGCCGGATTTGAACCAGCGACCTAAGGATCGCCTTATTAACAACTACAGACTTCCGCTCTACCAACTGAGCTATCAAAGGTGCTATGCTAAAGGGTTGGACTGAAAACTGACAAGTGCATTTAGGACAGACTCTCATGCACTCCTATGATTGTAGAGCGAGTACATCCGGCAAAAGCCTAGCCCTAGCCCCTGAACTTAATCCTATCTCCTTCCTTTCAGACGTAGCTGAAAACGGTGGCCCTGGTGGTCTAGTGGCTAGGATTCGGCGCTCTCACCGCTGCGGCCGGCTTCGATTCCCGGTCAGGGAAGTGTGTGCTTTCTTGCACACCAAGTCCACTACAAGACTCTGGAAGGTCCCCCCCCCACCCACATGCTGGGCTGTGTAGGTTGAAGGAATGTAAAGCGTCCTCCTTCTGCTACTTCCTTTTTTGCCAAACTTCTAAACGACACGTTGCTGCCTCATTCACCACCTCCACACACCCACACCAGCGTGGCTTTATGTTTTCAAGTCTGCAAGTCTTTTAGGGAGGCAAGATAAAGTTTGAGAAATTTGAATGGAACAATGTAAATGATCCGTCACTGCCTTCAGCATATTGCACTCTGGCATGCCAGTGCATCTGCAGGCAGGCACCTGGCCATGATATCCCGCAGTGGCACGAGGGAAAAGAAAAGTCTCCTTCAAGCCGGATTTGAACCAGCGACCTAAGGATCGCCTTATTAAAAACTACAGTCCTCCGCTCTACCAACTGAGCTATCAAAGGTGCTATGCTAAAGGGTTGGACTGAAAACTGACAAGTGCATTTAGGACAGACTCTCATGCACTCCTATGATTGTAGAGCGAGTACATCCGGCAAAAGCCTAGCCCTAGCCCCTGAACTTATTCCTATCTCCTTCCTTTCAGACGTAGCTGAAAACGGTGGCCCTGGTGGTCTAGTGGCTAGGATTCGGCGCTCTCACCGCTGCGGCCGGGTTCGATTCCCGGTCAGGGAAGTGTGTGCTTTCTTGCACACCAAGTCCACTACAAGACTCTGGAAGGTCCCCCCCCCACCCACATGCTGGGCTGTGTAGGTTGAAGGAATGTAAAGCGTCCTCCTTCTGCTACTTCCTTTTTTGCCAAACTTCTAAACGACACGTTGCTGCCTCATTCACCACCTCCACACACCCACACCAGCGTGGCTTTATGTTTTCAAGTCTGCAAGTCTTTTAGGGAGGCAAGATAAAGTTTGAGAAATTTGAATGGAACAGTGTAAATGATCCGTCACTGCCTTCAGCATATTGCACTCTGGCATGCCAGTGCATCTGCAGGCAGGCACCTGGCCATGATATCCCGCAGTGGCACGAGGGAAAAGAAAAGTCTCCTTCGAGCCGGATTTGAATCAGCGACCTAAGGATCGCCTTATTAACAACTACAGTCCGCCGCTCTACCAACTGAGCTATCGAAGGTGCTATGCTAAAGGGTTGGACTGAAAACTGACAAGTGCGTTTAGGACAGACTCTCATGCACTCCTATGATTGTAGAGCGAGTACATCCGGCAAAAGCCTAGCCCTAGCCCCTGAACTTAATCCTATCTCCTTCCTTTCAGACGTAGCTGAAAACGGTGGCCCTGGTGGTCTAGTGGCTAGGATTCGGCGCTCTCACCGCTGCGGCCGGGTTTGATTCCCGGTCAGGGAAGTGTGTGCTTTCTTGCACACCAAGTCCACTACAAGACTCTGGAAGGTCCCCCCCCCACCCACATGCTGGGCTGTGTAGGTTGAAGGAATGTAAAGCGTCCTCCTTCTGCTACTTCCTTTTTTGCCAAACTTCTAAACGACACGTTGCTGCCTCATTCACCACCTCCACACACCCACACCAGCGTGGCTTTATGTTTTCAAGTCTGCAAGTCTTTTAGGGAGGCAAGATAAAGTTTGAGAAATTTGAATGGAACAGTGTAAATGATCCGTCACTGCCTTCAGCATATTGCACTCTGGCATGCCAGTGCATCTGCAGGCAGGCACCTGGCCATGATATCCCGCAGTGGCACGAGGGAAAAGAAAAGTCTCCTTCGAGCCGGATTTGAATCAGCGACCTAAGGATCGCCTTATTAACAACTACAGTCCTCCGCTCTACCAACTGAGCTATCGAAGGTGCTATGCTAAAGGGTTGGACTGAAAACTGACAAGTGCATTTAGGACAGACTCTCATGCACTCCTATGATTGCAGAGCGAGTAAATCCGGCAAAAGCCTAGCCCTAGCCCCTGAACTTAATCCTATCTCCTTCCTTTCAGACGTAGCTGAAAACGGTGGCCCTGGTGGTCTAGTGGCTAGGATTCGGCGCTCTCACCGCTGCGGCCGGGTTCGATTCCCGGTCAGGGAAGTGTGTGCTTTCTTGCACACCAAGTCCACTACAAGACTCTGGAAGGTCCCCCCCCCCACCCACATGCTGGGCTGTGTAGGTTGAAGGAATGTAAAGCGTCCTCCTTCTGCTACTTCCTTTTTTGCCAAACTTCTAAACGACACGTTGCTGCCTCATTCACCACCTCCACACACCCACACCAGCGTGGCTTTATGTTTTCAAGTCTGCAAGTCTTTTAGGGAGGCAAGATAAAGTTTGAGAAATTTGAATGGAACAATGTAAATGATCCGTCACTGCCTTCAGCATATTGCACTCTGGCATGCCAGTGCATCTGCAGGCAGGCACCTGGCCATGATATCCCGCAGTGGCACGAGGGAAAAGAAAAGTCTCCTTTGAGCTGGATTTGAACCAGCAACCTAAGGATCGCCTTATTAACAACTACAGTCCTCCGCTCTACCAACTGAGCTATCAAAGGTGCTATGCTAAAGGGTTGGACTGAAAACTGACAAGTGCATTTAGGACAGACTCGGATGCTCTCCTATGATTGTAGAGCGAGTACATCCGGCAAAAGCCTAGCCCTAGCCCCTGAACTTAATCCTATCTCCTTCCTTTCAGACGTAGCTGAAAACGGTGGCCCTGGTGGTCTAGTGGCTAGGATTCGGCGCTCTCACCGCTGTGGCCGGGTTCGATTCCCGGTCAGGGAAGTGTGTGCTTTCTTGCACACCAAGTCCACTACAAGACTCTGGAAGGTCCCCCCCCCACCCACATGCTGGGCTGTGTAGGTTGAAGGAATGTAAAGCGTCCTCCTTCTGCTACTTCCTTTTTTGCCAAACTTCTAAACGACACGTTGCTGCCTCATTCACCACCTCCACACACCCACACCAGCGTGGCTTTATGTTTTCAAGTCTGCAAGTCTTTTAGGGAGGCAAGATAAAGTTTGAGAAATTTGAATGGAACAGTGTAAATGATCCGTCACTGCCTTCAGCATATTGCACTCTGGCATGCCAGTGCATCTGCAGGCAGGCACCTGGCCATGATATCCCGCAGTGGCACGAGGGAAAAGAAAAGTCTCCTTCGAGCCGGATTTGAATCAGCGACCTAAGGATCGCCTTATTAACAACTACAGTCCTCCGCTCTACCAACTGAGCTATCGAAGGTGCTATGCTAAAGGGTTGGACTGAAAACTGACAAGTGCATTTAGGACAGACTCTAATGCACTCCTATGATTGTAGAGCGAGTACATCCGGCAAAAGCCTAGCCCTAGCCCCTGAACTTAATCCTATCTCCTTCCTTTCAGACGTAGCTGAAAACGGTGGCCCTGGTGGTCTAGTGGCTAGGATTCGGCGCTCTCACCGCTGCGGCCGGGTTCGATTCCCGGTCAGGGAAGTGTGTGCTTTCTTGCACACCAAGTCCACTACAAGACTCTGGAAGGTCCCCCCCCCACCCACATGCTGGGCTGTGTAGGTTGAAGGAATGTAAAGCGTCCTCCTTCTGCTACTTCCTTTTTTGCCAAACTTCTAAACGACACGTTGCTGCCTCATTCACCACCTCCACACACCCACACCAGTGTGGCTTTATGTTTTCAAGTCTGCAAGTCTTTTAGGGAGGCAAGATAAAGTTTGAGAAATTTGAATGGAACAATGTAAATGATCCGTCACTGCCTTCAGCATATTGCACTCTGGCATGCCAGTGCATCTGCAGGCAGGCACCTGGCCATGATATCCCGCAGTGGCACGAGGGAAAAGAAAAGTCTCCTTCAAGCCGGATTTGAACCAGCGACCTAAGGATCGCCTTATTAACAACTACAGTCCTCCGCTCTACCAACTGAGCTATCAAAGGTGCTATGCTAAAGGGTTGGACTGAAAACTGACAAGTGCATTTAGGACAGACTCTCATGCACTCCTATGATTGTAGAGCGAGTACATCCGGCAAAAGCCTAGCCCTAGCCCCTGAACTTAATCCTATCTCCTTCCTTTCAGACGTAGCTGAAAACGGTGGCCCTGGTGGTCTAGTGGCTAGGATTCGGCGCTCTCACCGCTGCGGCCGGGTTCGATTCCCGGTCAGGGAAGTGTGTGCTTTCTTGCACACCAAGTCCACTACAAGACTCTGGAAGGTCCCCCCCCCACCCACATGCTGGGCTGTGTAGGTTGAAGGAATGTAAAGCGTCCTCCTTCTGCTACTTCCTTTTTTGCCAAACTTCTAAACGACACGTTGCTGCCTCATTCACCACCTCCACACACCCACACCAGCGTGGCTTTATGTTTTCAAGTCTGCAAGTCTTTTAGGGAGGCAAGATAAAGTTTGAGAAATTTGAATGGAACAATGTAAATGATCCGTCACTGCCTTCAGCATATTGCACTCTGGCATGCCAGTGCATCTGCAGGCAGGCACCTGGCCATGATATCCCGCAGTGGCACGAGGGAAAAGAAAAGTCTCCTTCAAGCCGGATTTGAACCAGCGACCTAAGGATCGCCTTATTAACAACTACAGTCCTCCGCTCTACCAACTGAACTATCAAAGGTGCTATGCTAAAGGGTTGGACTGAAAACTGACAAGTGCATTTAGGACAGACTCTCATGCACTCCTATGATTGTAGAGCGAGTACATCCGGCAAAAGCCTAGCCCTAGCCCCTGAACTTATTCCTATCTCCTTCCTTTCAGACGTAGCTGAAAACGGTGGCCCTGGTGGTCTAGTGGCTAGGATTCGGCGCTCTCACCGCTGCGGCCGGGTTCGATTCCCGGTCAGGGAAGTGTGTGCTTTCTTGCACACCAAGTCCACTACAAGACTCTGGAAGGTCCCCCCCCCACCCACATGCTGGGCTGTGTAGGTTGAAGGAATGTAAAGCGTCCTCCTTCTGCTACTTCCTTTTTTGCCAAACTTCTAAACGACACGTTGCTGCCTCATTCACCACCTCCACACACCCACACCAGCGTGGCTTTATGTTTTCAAGTCTGCAAGTCTTTTAGGGAGGCAAGATAAAGTTTGAGAAATTTGAATGGAACAGTGTAAATGATCCGTCACTGCCTTCAGCATATTGCACTCTGGCATGCCAGTGCATCTGCAGGCAGGCACCTGGCCATGATATCCCGCAGTGGCACGAGGGAAAAGAAAAGTCTCCTTCGAGCCGGATTTGAATCAGCGACCTAAGGATCGCCTTATTAACAACTACAGTCCTCCGCTCTACCAACTGAGCTATCGAAGGTGCTATGCTAAAGGGTTGGACTGAAAACTGACAAGTGCATTTAGGACAGACTCTCATGCACTCCTATGATTGTAGAGCGAGTACATCCGGCAAAAGCCTAGCCCTAGCCCCTGAACTTAATCCTATCTCCTTCCTTTCAGACGTAGCTGAAAACGGTGGCCCTGGTGGTCTAGTGGCTAGGATTCGGCGCTCTCACCGCTGCGGCCGGGTTCGATTCCCGGTCAGGGAAGTGTGTGCTTTCTTGCACACCAAGTCCACTACAAGACTCTGGAAGGTCCCCCCCCCACCCACATGCTGGGCTGTGTAGGTTGAAGGAATGTAAAGCGTCCTCCTTCTGCTACTTCCTTTTTTGCCAAACTTCTAAACGACACGTTGCTGCCTCATTCACCACCTCCACACACCCACACCAGCGTGGCTTTATGTTTTCAAGTCTGCAAGTCTTTTAGGGAGGCAAGATAAAGTTTGAGAAATTTGAATGGAACAATGTAAATGATCCGTCACTGCCTTCAGCATATTGCACTCTGGCATGCCAGTGCATCTGCAGGCAGGCACCTGGCCATGATATCCCGCAGTGGCACGAGGGAAAAGAAAAGTCTGCTTCGAGCCGGATTTGAACCAGCGACCTAAGGATCGCCTTATTAACAACTACAGTCCTCTGCTCTACCAACTGAGCTATTAAAGGTGCTATGCTAAAGGGTTGGACTGAAAACTGACAAGTGCATTTAGGACAGACTCTCATGCACTCCTATGATTGCAGAGCGAGTAAATCCGGCAAAAGCCTAGCCCTAGCCCCTGAACTTAATCCTATCTCCTTCCTTTCAGACGTAGCTGAAAACGGTGGCCCTGGTGGTCTAGTGGCTAGGATTCGGCGCTCTCACCGCTGCGGCCGGGTTCGATTCCCGGTCAGGGAAGTGTGTGCTTTCTTGCACACCAAGTCCACTACAAGACTCTGGAAGGTCCCCCCCCCCACCCACATGCTGGGCTGTGTAGGTTGAAGGAATGTAAAGCGTCCTCCTTCTGCTACTTCCTTTTTTGCCAAACTTCTAAACGACACGTTGCTGCCTCATTCACCACCTCCACACACCCACACCAGCGTGGCTTTATGTTTTCAAGTCTGCAAGTCTTTTAGGGAGGCAAGATAAAGTTTGAGAAATTTGAATGGAACAATGTAAATGATCCGTCACTGCCTTCAGCATATTGCACTCTGGCATGCCAGTGCATCTGCAGGCAGGCACCTGGCCATGATATCCCGCAGTGGCACGAGGGAAAAGAAAAGTCTCCTTCAAGCCGGATTTGAACCAGCGACCTAAGGATCGCCTTATTAACAACTACAGTCCTCCGCTCTACCAACTGAGCTATCAAAGGTGCTATGCTAAAGGGTTGGACTGAAAACTGACAAGTGCATTTAGGACAGACTCTCATGCACTCCTATGATTGTAGAGCGAGTACATCCGGCAAAAGCCTAGCCCTAGCCCCTGAACTTATTCCTATCTCCTTCCTTTCAGACGTAGCTGAAAACGGTGGCCCTGGTGGTCTAGTGGCTAGGATTCGGCGCTCTCACCGCTGCGGCCGGGTTCGATTCCCGGTCAGGGAAGTGTGTGCTTTCTTGCACACCAAGTCCACTACAAGACTCTGGAAGGTCCCCCCCCCACCCACATGCTGGGCTGTGTAGGTTGAAGGAATGTAAAGCGTCCTCCTTCTGCTACTTCCTTTTTTGCCAAACTTCTAAACGACACGTTGCTGCCTCATTCACCACCTCCACACACCCACACCAGCGTGGCTTTATGTTTTCAAGTCTGCAAGTCTTTTAGGGAGGCAAGATAAAGTTTGAGAAATTTGAATGGAACAGTGTAAATGATCCGTCACTGCCTTCAGCATATTGCACTCTGGCATGCCAGTGCATCTGCAGGCAGGCACCTGGCCATGATATCCCGCAGTGGCACGAGGGAAAAGAAAAGTCTCCTTCGAGCCGGATTTGAATCAGCGACCTAAGGATCGCCTTATTAACAACTACAGTCCTCCGCTCTACCAACTGAGCTATCGAAGGTGCTATGCTAAAGGGTTGGACTGAAAACTGACAAGTGCATTTAGGACAGACTCTCATGCACTCCTATGATTGTAGAGCGAGTACATCCGGCAAAAGCCTAGCCCTAGCCCCTGAACTTAATCCTATCTCCTTCCTTTCAGACGTAGCTGAAAACGGTGGCCCTGGTGGTCTAGTGGCTAGGATTCGGCGCTCTCACCGCTGCGGCCGGGTTCGATTCCCGGTCAGGGAAGTGTGTGCTTTCTTGCACACCAAGTCCACTACAAGACTCTGGAAGGTCCCCCCCCCACCCACATGCTGGGCTGTGTAGGTTGAAGGAATGTAAAGCGTCCTCCTTCTGCTACTTCCTTTTTTGCCAAACTTCTAAACGACACGTTGCTGCCTCATTCACCACCTCCACACACCCACACCAGCGTGGCTTTATGTTTTCAAGTCTGCAAGTCTTTTAGGGAGGCAAGATAAAGTTTGAGAAATTTGAATGGAACAATGTAAATGATCCGTCACTGCCTTCAGCATATTGCACTCTGGCATGCCAGTGCATCTGCAGGCAGGCACCTGGCCATGATATCCCGCAGTGGCACGAGGGAAAAGAAAAGTCTGCTTCGAGCCGGATTTGAACCAGCGACCTAAGGATCGCCTTATTAACAACTACAGTCCTCCGCTCTACCAACTGAGCTATTAAAGGTGCTATGCTAAAGGGTTGGACTGAAAACTGACAAGTGCGTTTAGGACAGACTCTCATGCACTCCTATGATTGCAGAGCGAGTACATCCGGCAAAAGCCTAGCCCTAGCCCCTGAACTTAATCCTATCTCCTTCCTTTCAGACGTAGCTGAAAACGGTGGCCCTGGTGGTCTAGTGGCTAGGATTCGGCGCTCTCACCGCTGCGGCCGGGTTCGATTCCCGGTCAGGGAAGTGTGTGCTTTCTTGCACACCAAGTCCACTACAAGACTCTGGAAGGTCCCCCCCCCACCCACATGCTGGGCTGTGTAGGTTGAAGGAATGTAAAGCGTCCTCCTTCTGCTACTTCCTTTTTTGCCAAACTTCTAAACGACACGTTGCTGCCTCATTCACCACCTCCACACACCCACACCAGCGTGGCTTTATGTTTTCAAGTCTGCAAGTCTTTTAGGGAGGCAAGATAAAGTTTGAGAAATTTGAATGGAACAGTGTAAATGATCCGTCACTGCCTTCAGCATATTGCACTCTGGCATGCCAGTGCATCTGCAGGCAGGCACCTGGCCATGATATCCCGCAGTGGCACGAGGGAAAAGAAAAGTCTCCTTCGAGCCGGATTTGAATCAGCGACCTAAGGATCGCCTTATTAACAACTACAGTCCTCCGCTCTACCAACTGAGCTATCGAAGGTGCTATGCTAAAGGGTTGGACTGAAAACTGACAAGTGCATTTAGGACAGACTCTCATGCACTCCTATGATTGTAGAGCGAGTACATCCGGCAAAAGCCTAGCCCTAGCCCCTGAACTTAATCCTATCTCCTTCCTTTCAGACGTAGCTGAAAACGGTGGCCCTGGTGGTCTAGTGGCTAGGATTCGGCGCTCTCACCGCTGCGGCCGGGTTCGATTCCCGGTCAGGGAAGTGTGTGCTTTCTTGCACACCAAGTCCACTACAAGACTCTGGAAGGTCCCCCCCCCACCCACATGCTGGGCTGTGTAGGTTGAAGGAATGTAAAGCGTCCTCCTTCTGCTACTTCCTTTTTTGCCAAACTTCTAAACGACACGTTGCTGCCTCATTCACCACCTCCACACACCCACACCAGCGTGGCTTTATGTTTTCAAGTCTGCAAGTCTTTTAGGGAGGCAAGATAAAGTTTGAGAAATTTGAATGGAACAATGTAAATGATCCGTCACTGCCTTCAGCATATTGCACTCTGGCATGCCAGTGCATCTGCAGGCAGGCACCTGGCCATGATATCCCGCAGTGGCACGAGGGAAAAGAAAAGTCTCCTTCAAGCCGGATTTGAACCAGCGACCTAAGGATCGCCTTATTAACAACTACAGTCTTCCGCTCTACCAACTGAGCTATCAAAGGTGCTATGCTAAAGGGTTGGACTGAAAACTGACAAGTGCATTTAGGACAGACTCTCATGCACTCCTATGATTGTAGAGCGAGTACATCCGGCAAAAGCCTAGCCCTAGCCCCTGAACTTAATCCTATCTCCTTCCTTTCAGACGTAGCTGAAAACGGTGGCCCTGGTGGTCTAGTGGCTAGGATTCGGCGCTCTCACCGCTGCGGCCGGGTTCGATTCCCGGTCAGGGAAGTGTGTGCTTTCTTGCACACCAAGTCCACTACAAGACTCTGGAAGGTCCCCCCCCCACCCACATGCTGGGCTGTGTAGGTTGAAGGAATGTAAAGCGTCCTCCTTCTGCTACTTCCTTTTTTGCCAAACTTCTAAACGACACGTTGCTGCCTCATTCACCACCTCCACACACCCACACCAGCGTGGCTTTATGTTTTCAAGTCTGCAAGTCTTTTAGGGAGGCAAGATAAAGTTTGAGAAATTTGAATGGAACAATGTAAATGATCCGTCACTGCCTTCAGCATATTGCACTCTGGCATGCCAGTGCATCTGCAGGCAGGCACCTGGCCATGATATCCCGCAGTGGCACGAGGGAAAAGAAAAGTCTCCTTCAAGCCGGATTTGAACCAGCGACCTAAGGATCGCCTTATTAAAAACTACAGTCCTCCGCTCTACCAACTGAGCTATCAAAGGTGCTATGCTAAAGGGTTGGACTGAAAACTGACAAGTGCATTTAGGACAGACTCTCATGCACTCCTATGATTGTAGAGCGAGTACATCCGGCAAAAGCCTAGCCCTAGCCCCTGAACTTATTCCTATCTCCTTCCTTTCAGACGTAGCTGAAAACGGTGGCCCTGGTGGTCTAGTGGCTAGGATTCGGCGCTCTCACCGCTGCGGCCGGGTTCGATTCCCGGTCAGGGAAGTGTGTGCTTTCTTGCACACCAAGTCCACTACAAGACTCTGGAAGGTCCCCCCCCCACCCACATGCTGGGCTGTGTAGGTTGAAGGAATGTAAAGCGTCCTCCTTCTGCTACTTCCTTTTTTGCCAAACTTCTAAACGACACGTTGCTGCCTCATTCACCACCTCCACACACCCACACCAGCGTGGCTTTATGTTTTCAAGTCTGCAAGTCTTTTAGGGAGGCAAGATAAAGTTTGAGAAATTTGAATGGAACAGTGTAAATGATCCGTCACTGCCTTCAGCATATTGCACTCTGGCATGCCAGTGCATCTGCAGGCAGGCACCTGGCCATGATATCCCGCAGTGGCACGAGGGAAAAGAAAAGTCTCCTTCGAGCCGGATTTGAATCAGCGACCTAAGGATCGCCTTATTAACAACTACAGTCCTCCGCTCTACCAACTGAGCTATCGAAGGTGCTATGCTAAAGGGTTGGACTGAAAACTGACAAGTGCGTTTAGGACAGACTCTCATGCACTCCTATGATTGTAGAGCGAGTACATCCGGCAAAAGCCTAGCCCTAGCCCCTGAACTTAATCCTATCTCCTTCCTTTCAGACGTAGCTGAAAACGGTGGCCCTGGTGGTCTAGTGGCTAGGATTCGGCGCTCTCACCGCTGCGGCCGGGTTCGATTCCCGGTCAGGGAAGTGTGTGCTTTCTTGCACACCAAGTCCACTACAAGACTCTGGAAGGTCCCCCCCCCACCCACATGCTGGGCTGTGTAGGTTGAAGGAATGTAAAGCGTCCTCCTTCTGCTACTTCCTTTTTTGCCAAACTTCTAAACGACACGTTGCTGCCTCATTCACCACCTCCACACACCCACACCAGCGTGGCTTTATGTTTTCAAGTCTGCAAGTCTTTTAGGGAGGCAAGATAAAGTTTGAGAAATTTGAATGGAACAGTGTAAATGATCCGTCACTGCCTTCAGCATATTGCACTCTGGCATGCCAGTGCATCTGCAGGCAGGCACCTGGCCATGATATCCCGCAGTGGCACGAGGGAAAAGAAAAGTCTCCTTCGAGCCGGATTTGAATCAGCGACCTAAGGATCGCCTTATTAACAACTACAGTCCTCCGCTCTACCAACTGAGCTATCGAAGGTGCTATGCTAAAGGGTTGGACTGAAAACTGACAAGTGCATTTAGGACAGACTCTCATGCACTCCTATGATTGCAGAGCGAGTAAATCCGGCAAAAGCCTAGCCCTAGCCCCTGAACTTAATCCTATCTCCTTTCTTTCAGACGTAGCTGAAAACGGTGGCCCTGGTGGTCTAGTGGCTAGGATTCGGCGCTCTCACCGCTGCGGCCGGGTTCGATTCCCGGTCAGGGAAGTGTGTGCTTTCTTGCACACCAAGTCCACTACAAGACTCTGGAAGGTCCCCCCCCCCCACCCACATGCTGGGCTGTGTAGGTTGAAGGAATGTAAAGCGTCCTCCTTCTGCTACTTCCTTTTTTGCCAAACTTCTAAACGACACGTTGCTGCCTCATTCACCACCTCCACACACCCACACCAGCGTGGCTTTATGTTTTCAAGTCTGCAAGTCTTTTAGGGAGGCAAGATAAAGTTTGAGAAATTTGAATGGAACAATGTAAATGATCCGTCACTGCCTTCAGCATATTGCACTCTGGCATGCCAGTGCATCTGCAGGCAGGCACCTGGCCATGATATCCCGCAGTGGCACGAGGGAAAAGAAAAGTCTCCTTTGAGCTGGATTTGAACCAGCAACCTAAGGATCGCCTTATTAACAACTACAGTCCTCCGCTCTACCAACTGAGCTATCAAAGGTGCTATGCTAAAGGGTTGGACTGAAAACTGACAAGTGCATTTAGGACAGACTCGGATGCTCTCCTATGATTGTAGAGCGAGTACATCCGGCAAAAGCCTAGCCCTAGCCCCTGAACTTAATCCTATCTCCTTCCTTTCAGACGTAGCTGAAAACGGTGGCCCTGGTGGTCTAGTGGCTAGGATTCGGCGCTCTCACCGCTGCGGCCGGGTTCGATTCCCGGTCAGGGAAGTGTGTGCTTTCTTGCACACCAAGTCCACTACAAGACTCTGGAAGGTCCCCCCCCCACCCACATGCTGGGCTGTGTAGGTTGAAGGAATGTAAAGCGTCCTCCTTCTGCTACTTCCTTTTTTGCCAAACTTCTAAACGACACGTTGCTGCCTCATTCACCACCTCCACACACCCACACCAGCGTGGCTTTATGTTTTCAAGTCTGCAAGTCTTTTAGGGAGGCAAGATAAAGTTTGAGAAATTTGAATGGAACAGTGTAAATGATCCGTCACTGCCTTCAGCATATTGCACTCTGGCATGCCAGTGCATCTGCAGGCAGGCACCTGGCCATGATATCCCGCAGTGGCACGAGGGAAAAGAAAAGTCTCCTTCGAGCCGGATTTGAATCAGCGACCTAAGGATCGCCTTATTAACAACTACAGTCCTCCGCTCTACCAACTGAGCTATCGAAGGTGCTATGCTAAAGGGTTGGACTGAAAACTGACAAGTGCATTTAGGACAGACTCTAATGCACTCCTATGATTGTAGAGCGAGTACATCCGGCAAAAGCCTAGCCCTAGCCCCTGAACTTAATCCTATCTCCTTCCTTTCAGACGTAGCTGAAAACGGTGGCCCTGGTGGTCTAGTGGCTAGGATTCGGCGCTCTCACCGCTGCGGCCGGGTTCGATTCCCGGTCAGGGAAGTGTGTGCTTTCTTGCACACCAAGTCCACTACAAGACTCTGGAAGGTCCCCCCCCCACCCACATGCTGGGCTGTGTAGGTTGAAGGAATGTAAAGCGTCCTCCTTCTGCTACTTCCTTTTTTGCCAAACTTCTAAACGACACGTTGCTGCCTCATTCACCACCTCCACACACCCACACCAGCGTGGCTTTATGTTTTCAAGTCTGCAAGTCTTTTAGGGAGGCAAGATAAAGTTTGAGAAATTTGAATGGAACAATGTAAATGATCCGTCACTGCCTTCAGCATATTGCACTCTGGCATGCCAGTGCATCTGCAGGCAGGCACCTGGCCATGATATCCCGCAGTGGCACGAGGGAAAAGAAAAGTCTCCTTCAAGCCGGATTTGAACCAGCGACCTAAGGATCGCCTTATTAACAACTACAGTCCTCCGCTCTACCAACTGAGCTATCAAAGGTGCTATGCTAAAGGGTTGGACTGAAAACTGACAAGTGCATTTAGGACAGACTCTCATGCACTCCTATGATTGTAGAGCGAGTACATCCGGCAAAAGCCTAGCCCTAGCCCCTGAACTTAATCCTATCTCCTTCCTTTCAGACGTAGCTGAAAACGGTGGCCCTGGTGGTCTAGTGGCTAGGATTCGGCGCTCTCACCGCTGCGGCCGGGTTCGATTCCCGGTCAGGGAAGTGTGTGCTTTCTTGCACACCAAGTCCACTACAAGACTCTGGAAGGTCCCCCCCCCACCCACATGCTGGGCTGTGTAGGTTGAAGGAATGTAAAGCGTCCTCCTTCTGCTACTTCCTTTTTTGCCAAACTTCTAAACGACACGTTGCTGCCTCATTCACCACCTCCACACACCCACACCAGCGTGGCTTTATGTTTTCAAGTCTGCAAGTCTTTTAGGGAGGCAAGATAAAGTTTGAGAAATTTGAATGGAACAATGTAAATGATCCGTCACTGCCTTCAGCATATTGCACTCTGGCATGCCAGTGCATCTGCAGGCAGGCACCTGGCCATGATATCCCGCAGTGGCACGAGGGAAAAGAAAAGTCTCCTTCAAGCCGGATTTGAACCAGCGACCTAAGGATCGCCTTATTAACAACTACAGTCCTCCGCTCTACCAACTGAGCTATCAAAGGTGCTATGCTAAAGGGTTGGACTGAAAACTGACAAGTGCATTTAGGACAGACTCGGATGCTCTCCTATGATTGTAGAGCGAGTACATCCGGCAAAAGCCTAGCCCTAGCCCCTGAACTTAATCCTATCTCCTTCCTTTCAGACGTAGCTGAAAACGGTGGCCCTGGTGGTCTAGTGGCTAGGATTCGGCGCTCTCACCGCTGCGGCCGGGTTCGATTCCCGGTCAGGGAAGTGTGTGCTTTCTTGCACACCAAGTCCACTACAAGACTCTGGAAGGTCCCCCCCCCACCCACATGCTGGGCTGTGTAGGTTGAAGGAATGTAAAGCGTCCTCCTTCTGCTACTTCCTTTTTTGCCAAACTTCTAAACGACACGTTGCTGCCTCATTCACCACCTCCACACACCCACACCAGCGTGGCTTTATGTTTTCAAGTCTGCAAGTCTTTTAGGGAGGCAAGATAAAGTTTGAGAAATTTGAATGGAACAGTGTAAATGATCCGTCACTGCCTTCAGCATATTGCACTCTGGCATGCCAGTGCATCTGCAGGCAGGCACCTGGCCATGATATCCCGCAGTGGCACGAGGGAAAAGAAAAGTCTCCTTCGAGCCGGATTTGAATCAGCGACCTAAGGATCGCCTTATTAACAACTACAGTCCTCCGCTCTACCAACTGAGCTATCGAAGGTGCTATGCTAAAGGGTTGGACTGAAAACTGACAAGTGCATTTAGGACAGACTCTAATGCACTCCTATGATTGTAGAGCGAGTACATCCGGCAAAAGCCTAGCCCTAGCCCCTGAACTTAATCCTATCTCCTTCCTTTCAGACGTAGCTGAAAACGGTGGCCCTGGTGGTCTAGTGGCTAGGATTCGGCGCTCTCACCGCTGCGGCCGGGTTCGATTCCCGGTCAGGGAAGTGTGTGCTTTCTTGCACACCAAGTCCACTACAAGACTCTGGAAGGTCCCCCCCCCACCCACATGCTGGGCTGTGTAGGTTGAAGGAATGTAAAGCGTCCTCCTTCTGCTACTTCCTTTTTTGCCAAACTTCTAAACGACACGTTGCTGCCTCATTCACCACCTCCACACACCCACACCAGCGTGGCTTTATGTTTTCAAGTCTGCAAGTCTTTTAGGGAGGCAAGATAAAGTTTGAGAAATTTGAATGGAACAATGTAAATGATCCGTCACTGCCTTCAGCATATTGCACTCTGGCATGCCAGTGCATCTGCAGGCAGGCACCTGGCCATGATATCCCGCAGTGGCACGAGGGAAAAGAAAAGTCTCCTTCGAGCCGGATTTGAATCAGCGACCTAAGGATCGCCTTATTAACAACTACAGTCCTCCGCTCTACCAACTGAGCTATCGAAGGTGCTATGCTAAAGGGTTGGACTGAAAACTGACAAGTGCATTTAGGACAGACTCTAATGCACTCCTATGATTGTAGAGCGAGTACATCCGGCAAAAGCCTAGCCCTAGCCCCTGAACTTAATCCTATCTCCTTCCTTTCAGACGTAGCTGAAAACGGTGGCCCTGGTGGTCTAGTGGCTAGGATTCGGCGCTCTCACCGCTGCGGCCGGGTTCGATTCCCGGTCAGGGAAGTGTGTGCTTTCTTGCACACCAAGTCCACTACAAGACTCTGGAAGGTCCCCCCCCCACCCACATGCTGGGCTGTGTAGGTTGAAGGAATGTAAAGCGTCCTCCTTCTGCTACTTCCTTTTTTGCCAAACTTCTAAACGACACGTTGCTGCCTCATTCACCACCTCCACACACCCACACCAGCGTGGCTTTATGTTTTCAAGTCTGCAAGTCTTTTAGGGAGGCAAGATAAAGTTTGAGAAATTTGAATGGAACAATGTAAATGATCCGTCACTGCCTTCAGCATATTGCACTCTGGCATGCCAGTGCATCTGCAGGCAGGCACCTGGCCATGATATCCCGCAGTGGCACGAGGGAAAAGAAAAGTCTCCTTCAAGCCGGATTTGAACCAGCGACCTAAGGATCGCCTTATTAACAACTACAGTCCTCCGCTCTACCAACTGAGCTATCAAAGGTGCTATGCTAAAGGGTTGGACTGAAAACTGACAAGTGCATTTAGGACAGACTCTCATGCACTCCTATGATTGTAGAGCGAGTACATCCGGCAAAAGCCTAGCCCTAGCCCCTGAACTTATTCCTATCTCCTTCCTTTCAGACGTAGCTGAAAACGGTGGCCCTGGTGGTCTAGTGGCTAGGATTCGGCGCTCTCACCGCTGCGGCCGGGTTCGATTCCCGGTCAGGGAAGTGTGTGCTTTCTTGCACACCAAGTCCACTACAAGACTCTGGAAGGTCCCCCCCCCACCCACATGCTGGGCTGTGTAGGTTGAAGGAATGTAAAGCGTCCTCCTTCTGCTACTTCCTTTTTTGCCAAACTTCTAAACGACACGTTGCTGCCTCATTCACCACCTCCACACACCCACACCAGCGTGGCTTTATGTTTTCAAGTCTGCAAGTCTTTTAGGGAGGCAAGATAAAGTTTGAGAAATTTGAATGGAACAGTGTAAATGATCCGTCACTGCCTTCAGCATATTGCACTCTGGCATGCCAGTGCATCTGCAGGCAGGCACCTGGCCATGATATCCCGCAGTGGCACGAGGGAAAAGAAAAGTCTCCTTCGAGCCGGATTTGAATCAGCGACCTAAGGATCGCCTTATTAACAACTACAGTCCTCCGCTCTACCAACTGAGCTATCGAAGGTGCTATGCTAAAGGGTTGGACTGAAAACTGACAAGTGCATTTAGGACAGACTCTCATGCACTCCTATGATTGTAGAGCGAGTACATCCGGCAAAAGCCTAGCCCTAGCCCCTGAACTTAATCCTATCTCCTTCCTTTCAGACGTAGCTGAAAACGGTGGCCCTGGTGGTCTAGTGGCTAGGATTCGGCGCTCTCACCGCTGCGGCCGGGTTCGATTCCCGGTCAGGGAAGTGTGTGCTTTCTTGCACACCAAGTCCACTACAAGACTCTGGAAGGTCCCCCCCCCACCCACATGCTGGGCTGTGTAGGTTGAAGGAATGTAAAGCGTCCTCCTTCTGCTACTTCCTTTTTTGCCAAACTTCTAAACGACACGTTGCTGCCTCATTCACCACCTCCACACACCCACACCAGCGTGGCTTTATGTTTTCAAGTCTGCAAGTCTTTTAGGGAGGCAAGATAAAGTTTGAGAAATTTGAATGGAACAATGTAAATGATCCGTCACTGCCTTCAGCATATTGCACTCTGGCATGCCAGTGCATCTGCAGGCAGGCACCTGGCCATGATATCCCGCAGTGGCACGAGGGAAAAGAAAAGTCTGCTTCGAGCCGGATTTGAACCAGCGACCTAAGGATCGCCTTATTAACAACTACAGTCCTCCGCTCTACCAACTGAGCTATTAAAGGTGCTATGCTAAAGGGTTGGACTGAAAACTGACAAGTGCGTTTAGGACAGACTCTCATGCACTCCTATGATTGCAGAGCGAGTACATCCGGCAAAAGCCTAGCCCTAGCCCCTGAACTTAATCCTATCTCCTTCCTTTCAGACGTAGCTGAAAACGGTGGCCCTGGTGGTCTAGTGGCTAGGATTCGGCGCTCTCACCGCTGCGGCCGGGTTCGATTCCCGGTCAGGGAAGTGTGTGCTTTCTTGCACACCAAGTCCACTACAAGACTCTGGAAGGTCCCCCCCCCACCCACATGCTGGGCTGTGTAGGTTGAAGGAATGTAAAGCGTCCTCCTTCTGCTACTTCCTTTTTTGCCAAACTTCTAAACGACACGTTGCTGCCTCATTCACCACCTCCACACACCCACACCAGCGTGGCTTTATGTTTTCAAGTCTGCAAGTCTTTTAGGGAGGCAAGATAAAGTTTGAGAAATTTGAATGGAACAGTGTAAATGATCCGTCACTGCCTTCAGCATATTGCACTCTGGCATGCCAGTGCATCTGCAGGCAGGCACCTGGCCATGATATCCCGCAGTGGCACGAGGGAAAAGAAAAGTCTCCTTCGAGCCGGATTTGAATCAGCGACCTAAGGATCGCCTTATTAACAACTACAGTCCTCCGCTCTACCAACTGAGCTATCGAAGGTGCTATGCTAAAGGGTTGGACTGAAAACTGACAAGTGCATTTAGGACAGACTCTCATGCACTCCTATGATTGCAGAGCGAGTAAATCCGGCAAAAGCCTAGCCCTAGCCCCTGAACTTAATCCTATCTCCTTTCTTTCAGACGTAGCTGAAAACGGTGGCCCTGGTGGTCTAGTGGCTAGGATTCGGCGCTCTCACCGCTGCGGCCGGGTTCGATTCCCGGTCAGGGAAGTGTGTGCTTTCTTGCACACCAAGTCCACTACAAGACTCTGGAAGGTCCCCCCCCCCACCCACATGCTGGGCTGTGTAGGTTGAAGGAATGTAAAGCGTCCTCCTTCTGCTACTTCCTTTTTTGCCAAACTTCTAAACGACACGTTGCTGCCTCATTCACCACCTCCACACACCCACACCAGCGTGGCTTTATGTTTTCAAGTCTGCAAGTCTTTTAGGGAGGCAAGATAAAGTTTGAGAAATTTGAATGGAACAATGTAAATGATCCGTCACTGCCTTCAGCATATTGCACTCTGGCATGCCAGTGCATCTGCAGGCAGGCACCTGGCCATGATATCCCGCAGTGGCACGAGGGAAAAGAAAAGTCTCCTTTGAGCTGGATTTGAACCAGCAACCTAAGGATCGCCTTATTAACAACTACAGTCCTCCGCTCTACCAACTGAGCTATCAAAGGTGCTATGCTAAAGGGTTGGACTGAAAACTGACAAGTGCATTTAGGACAGACTCGGATGCTCTCCTATGATTGTAGAGCGAGTACATCCGGCAAAAGCCTAGCCCTAGCCCCTGAACTTAATCCTATCTCCTTCCTTTCAGACGTAGCTGAAAACGGTGGCCCTGGTGGTCTAGTGGCTAGGATTCGGCGCTCTCACCGCTGCGGCCGGGTTCGATTCCCGGTCAGGGAAGTGTGTGCTTTCTTGCACACCAAGTCCACTACAAGACTCTGGAAGGTCCCCCCCCCACCCACATGCTGGGCTGTGTAGGTTGAAGGAATGTAAAGCGTCCTCCTTCTGCTACTTCCTTTTTTGCCAAACTTCTAAACGACACGTTGCTGCCTCATTCACCACCTCCACACACCCACACCAGCGTGGCTTTATGTTTTCAAGTCTGCAAGTCTTTTAGGGAGGCAAGATAAAGTTTGAGAAATTTGAATGGAACAGTGTAAATGATCCGTCACTGCCTTCAGCATATTGCACTCTGGCATGCCAGTGCATCTGCAGGCAGGCACCTGGCCATGATATCCCGCAGTGGCACGAGGGAAAAGAAAAGTCTCCTTCGAGCCGGATTTGAATCAGCGACCTAAGGATCGCCTTATTAACAACTACAGTCCTCCGCTCTACCAACTGAGCTATCGAAGGTGCTATGCTAAAGGGTTGGACTGAAAACTGACAAGTGCATTTAGGACAGACTCTAATGCACTCCTATGATTGTAGAGCGAGTACATCCGGCAAAAGCCTAGCCCTAGCCCCTGAACTTAATCCTATCTCCTTCCTTTCAGACGTAGCTGAAAACGGTGGCCCTGGTGGTCTAGTGGCTAGGATTCGGCGCTCTCACCGCTGCGGCCGGGTTCGATTCCCGGTCAGGGAAGTGTGTGCTTTCTTGCACACCAAGTCCACTACAAGACTCTGGAAGGTCCCCCCCCCACCCACATGCTGGGCTGTGTAGGTTGAAGGAATGTAAAGCGTCCTCCTTCTGCTACTTCCTTTTTTGCCAAACTTCTAAACGACACGTTGCTGCCTCATTCACCACCTCCACACACCCACACCAGCGTGGCTTTATGTTTTCAAGTCTGCAAGTCTTTTAGGGAGGCAAGATAAAGTTTGAGAAATTTGAATGGAACAATGTAAATGATCCGTCACTGCCTTCAGCATATTGCACTCTGGCATGCCAGTGCATCTGCAGGCAGGCACCTGGCCATGATATCCCGCAGTGGCACGAGGGAAAAGAAAAGTCTCCTTCAAGCCGGATTTGAACCAGCGACCTAAGGATCGCCTTATTAACAACTACAGTCCTCCGCTCTACCAACTGAGCTATCAAAGGTGCTATGCTAAAGGGTTGGACTGAAAACTGACAAGTGCATTTAGGACAGACTCTCATGCACTCCTATGATTGTAGAGCGAGTACATCCGGCAAAAGCCTAGCCCTAGCCCCTGAACTTAATCCTATCTCCTTCCTTTCAGACGTAGCTGAAAACGGTGGCCCTGGTGGTCTAGTGGCTAGGATTCGGCGCTCTCACCGCTGCGGCCGGGTTCGATTCCCGGTCAGGGAAGTGTGTGCTTTCTTGCACACCAAGTCCACTACAAGACTCTGGAAGGTCCCCCCCCCACCCACATGCTGGGCTGTGTAGGTTGAAGGAATGTAAAGCGTCCTCCTTCTGCTACTTCCTTTTTTGCCAAACTTCTAAACGACACGTTGCTGCCTCATTCACCACCTCCACACACCCACACCAGCGTGGCTTTATGTTTTCAAGTCTGCAAGTCTTTTAGGGAGGCAAGATAAAGTTTGAGAAATTTGAATGGAACAATGTAAATGATCCGTCACTGCCTTCAGCATATTGCACTCTGGCATGCCAGTGCATCTGCAGGCAGGCACCTGGCCATGATATCCCGCAGTGGCACGAGGGAAAAGAAAAGTCTCCTTCAAGCCGGATTTGAACCAGCGACCTAAGGATCGCCTTATTAACAACTACAGTCCTCCGCTCTACCAACTGAGCTATCAAAGGTGCTATGCTAAAGGGTTGGACTGAAAACTGACAAGTGCATTTAGGACAGACTCGGATGCTCTCCTATGATTGTAGAGCGAGTACATCCGGCAAAAGCCTAGCCCTAGCCCCTGAACTTAATCCTATCTCCTTCCTTTCAGACGTAGCTGAAAACGGTGGCCCTGGTGGTCTAGTGGCTAGGATTCGGCGCTCTCACCGCTGCGGCCGGGTTCGATTCCCGGTCAGGGAAGTGTGTGCTTTCTTGCACACCAAGTCCACTACAAGACTCTGGAAGGTCCCCCCCCCACCCACATGCTGGGCTGTGTAGGTTGAAGGAATGTAAAGCGTCCTCCTTCTGCTACTTCCTTTTTTGCCAAACTTCTAAACGACACGTTGCTGCCTCATTCACCACCTCCACACACCCACACCAGCGTGGCTTTATGTTTTCAAGTCTGCAAGTCTTTTAGGGAGGCAAGATAAAGTTTGAGAAATTTGAATGGAACAGTGTAAATGATCCGTCACTGCCTTCAGCATATTGCACTCTGGCATGCCAGTGCATCTGCAGGCAGGCACCTGGCCATGATATCCCGCAGTGGCACGAGGGAAAAGAAAAGTCTCCTTCGAGCCGGATTTGAATCAGCGACCTAAGGATCGCCTTATTAACAACTACAGTCCTCCGCTCTACCAACTGAGCTATCGAAGGTGCTATGCTAAAGGGTTGGACTGAAAACTGACAAGTGCATTTAGGACAGACTCTAATGCACTCCTATGATTGTAGAGCGAGTACATCCGGCAAAAGCCTAGCCCTAGCCCCTGAACTTAATCCTATCTCCTTCCTTTCAGACGTAGCTGAAAACGGTGGCCCTGGTGGTCTAGTGGCTAGGATTCGGCGCTCTCACCGCTGCGGCCGGGTTCGATTCCCGGTCAGGGAAGTGTGTGCTTTCTTGCACACCAAGTCCACTACAAGACTCTGGAAGGTCCCCCCCCCACCCACATGCTGGGCTGTGTAGGTTGAAGGAATGTAAAGCGTCCTCCTTCTGCTACTTCCTTTTTTGCCAAACTTCTAAACGACACGTTGCTGCCTCATTCACCACCTCCACACACCCACACCAGCGTGGCTTTATGTTTTCAAGTCTGCAAGTCTTTTAGGGAGGCAAGATAAAGTTTGAGAAATTTGAATGGAACAATGTAAATGATCCGTCACTGCCTTCAGCATATTGCACTCTGGCATGCCAGTGCATCTGCAGGCAGGCACCTGGCCATGATATCCCGCAGTGGCACGAGGGAAAAGAAAAGTCTCCTTCGAGCCGGATTTGAATCAGCGACCTAAGGATCGCCTTATTAACAACTACAGTCCTCCGCTCTACCAACTGAGCTATCGAAGGTGCTATGCTAAAGGGTTGGACTGAAAACTGACAAGTGCATTTAGGACAGACTCTAATGCACTCCTATGATTGTAGAGCGAGTACATCCGGCAAAAGCCTAGCCCTAGCCCCTGAACTTAATCCTATCTCCTTCCTTTCAGACGTAGCTGAAAACGGTGGCCCTGGTGGTCTAGTGGCTAGGATTCGGCGCTCTCACCGCTGCGGCCGGGTTCGATTCCCGGTCAGGGAAGTGTGTGCTTTCTTGCACACCAAGTCCACTACAAGACTCTGGAAGGTCCCCCCCCCACCCACATGCTGGGCTGTGTAGGTTGAAGGAATGTAAAGCGTCCTCCTTCTGCTACTTCCTTTTTTGCCAAACTTCTAAACGACACGTTGCTGCCTCATTCACCACCTCCACACACCCACACCAGCGTGGCTTTATGTTTTCAAGTCTGCAAGTCTTTTAGGGAGGCAAGATAAAGTTTGAGAAATTTGAATGGAACAATGTAAATGATCCGTCACTGCCTTCAGCATATTGCACTCTGGCATGCCAGTGCATCTGCAGGCAGGCACCTGGCCATGATATCCCGCAGTGGCACGAGGGAAAAGAAAAGTCTCCTTCAAGCCGGATTTGAACCAGCGACCTAAGGATCGCCTTATTAACAACTACAGTACTCCGCTCTACCAACTGAGCTATCAAAGGTGCTATGCTAAAGGGTTGGACTGAAAACTGACAAGTGCATTTAGGACAGACTCTCATGCACTCCTATGATTGTAGAGCGAGTACATCCGGCAAAAGCCTAGCCCTAGCCCCTGAACTTATTCCTATCTCCTTCCTTTCAGACGTAGCTGAAAACGGTGGCCCTGGTGGTCTAGTGGCTAGGATTCGGCGCTCTCACCGCTGCGGCCGGGTTCGATTCCCGGTCAGGGAAGTGTGTGCTTTCTTGCACACCAAGTCCACTACAAGACTCTGGAAGGTCCCCCCCCCACCCACATGCTGGGCTGTGTAGGTTGAAGGAATGTAAAGCGTCCTCCTTCTGCTACTTCCTTTTTTGCCAAACTTCTAAACGACACGTTGCTGCCTCATTCACCACCTCCACACACCCACACCAGCGTGGCTTTATGTTTTCAAGTCTGCAAGTCTTTTAGGGAGGCAAGATAAAGTTTGAGAAATTTGAATGGAACAGTGTAAATGATCCGTCACTGCCTTCAGCATATTGCACTCTGGCATGCCAGTGCATCTGCAGGCAGGCACCTGGCCATGATATCCCGCAGTGGCACGAGGGAAAAGAAAAGTCTCCTTCGAGCCGGATTTGAATCAGCGACCTAAGGATCGCCTTATTAACAACTACAGTCCTCCGCTCTACCAACTGAGCTATCGAAGGTGCTATGCTAAAGGGTTGGACTGAAAACTGACAAGTGCATTTAGGACAGACTCTCATGCACTCCTATGATTGTAGAGCGAGTACATCCGGCAAAAGCCTAGCCCTAGCCCCTGAACTTAATCCTATCTCCTTCCTTTCAGACGTAGCTGAAAACGGTGGCCCTGGTGGTCTAGTGGCTAGGATTCGGCGCTCTCACCGCTGCGGCCGGGTTCGATTCCCGGTCAGGGAAGTGTGTGCTTTCTTGCACACCAAGTCCACTACAAGACTCTGGAAGGTCCCCCCCCCACCCACATGCTGGGCTGTGTAGGTTGAAGGAATGTAAAGCGTCCTCCTTCTGCTACTTCCTTTTTTGCCAAACTTCTAAACGACACGTTGCTGCCTCATTCACCACCTCCACACACCCACACCAGCGTGGCTTTATGTTTTCAAGTCTGCAAGTCTTTTAGGGAGGCAAGATAAAGTTTGAGAAATTTGAATGGAACAATGTAAATGATCCGTCACTGCCTTCAGCATATTGCACTCTGGCATGCCAGTGCATCTGCAGGCAGGCACCTGGCCATGATATCCCGCAGTGGCACGAGGGAAAAGAAAAGTCTGCTTCGAGCCGGATTTGAACCAGCGACCTAAGGATCGCCTTATTAACAACTACAGTCCTCCGCTCTACCAACTGAGCTATTAAAGGTGCTATGCTAAAGGGTTGGACTGAAAACTGACAAGTGCGTTTAGGACAGACTCTCATGCACTCCTATGATTGCAGAGCGAGTACATCCGGCAAAAGCCTAGCCCTAGCCCCTGAACTTAATCCTATCTCCTTCCTTTCAGACGTAGCTGAAAACGGTGGCCCTGGTGGTCTAGTGGCTAGGATTCGGCGCTCTCACCGCTGCGGCCGGGTTCGATTCCCGGTCAGGGAAGTGTGTGCTTTCTTGCACACCAAGTCCACTACAAGACTCTGGAAGGTCCCCCCCCCACCCACATGCTGGGCTGTGTAGGTTGAAGGAATGTAAAGCGTCCTCCTTCTGCTACTTCCTTTTTTGCCAAACTTCTAAACGACACGTTGCTGCCTCATTCACCACCTCCACACACCCACACCAGCGTGGCTTTATGTTTTCAAGTCTGCAAGTCTTTTAGGGAGGCAAGATAAAGTTTGAGAAATTTGAATGGAACAGTGTAAATGATCCGTCACTGCCTTCAGCATATTGCACTCTGGCATGCCAGTGCATCTGCAGGCAGGCACCTGGCCATGATATCCCGCAGTGGCACGAGGGAAAAGAAAAGTCTCCTTCGAGCCGGATTTGAATCAGCGACCTAAGGATCGCCTTATTAACAACTACAGTCCTCCGCTCTACCAACTGAGCTATCGAAGGTGCTATGCTAAAGGGTTGGACTGAAAACTGACAAGTGCATTTAGGACAGACTCTCATGCACTCCTATGATTGTAGAGCGAGTACATCCGGCAAAAGCCTAGCCCTAGCCCCTGAACTTAATCCTATCTCCTTCCTTTCAGACGTAGCTGAAAACGGTGGCCCTGGTGGTCTAGTGGCTAGGATTCGGCGCTCTCACCGCTGCGGCCGGGTTCGATTCCCGGTCAGGGAAGTGTGTGCTTTCTTGCACACCAAGTCCACTACAAGACTCTGGAAGGTCCCCCCCCCACCCACATGCTGGGCTGTGTAGGTTGAAGGAATGTAAAGCGTCCTCCTTCTGCTACTTCCTTTTTTGCCAAACTTCTAAACGACACGTTGCTGCCTCATTCACCACCTCCACACACCCACACCAGCGTGGCTTTATGTTTTCAAGTCTGCAAGTCTTTTAGGGAGGCAAGATAAAGTTTGAGAAATTTGAATGGAACAATGTAAATGATCCGTCACTGCCTTCAGCATATTGCACTCTGGCATGCCAGTGCATCTGCAGGCAGGCACCTGGCCATGATATCCCGCAGTGGCACGAGGGAAAAGAAAAGTCTCCTTCAAGCCGGATTTGAACCAGCGACCTAAGGATCGCCTTATTAACAACTACAGTCTTCCGCTCTACCAACTGAGCTATCAAAGGTGCTATGCTAAAGGGTTGGACTGAAAACTGACAAGTGCATTTAGGACAGACTCTCATGCACTCCTATGATTGTAGAGCGAGTACATCCGGCAAAAGCCTAGCCCTAGCCCCTGAACTTAATCCTATCTCCTTCCTTTCAGACGTAGCTGAAAACGGTGGCCCTGGTGGTCTAGTGGCTAGGATTCGGCGCTCTCACCGCTGCGGCCGGGTTCGATTCCCGGTCAGGGAAGTGTGTGCTTTCTTGCACACCAAGTCCACTACAAGACTCTGGAAGGTCCCCCCCCCACCCACATGCTGGGCTGTGTAGGTTGAAGGAATGTAAAGCGTCCTCCTTCTGCTACTTCCTTTTTTGCCAAACTTCTAAACGACACGTTGCTGCCTCATTCACCACCTCCACACACCCACACCAGCGTGGCTTTATGTTTTCAAGTCTGCAAGTCTTTTAGGGAGGCAAGATAAAGTTTGAGAAATTTGAATGGAACAATGTAAATGATCCGTCACTGCCTTCAGCATATTGCACTCTGGCATGCCAGTGCATCTGCAGGCAGGCACCTGGCCATGATATCCCGCAGTGGCACGAGGGAAAAGAAAAGTCTCCTTCAAGCCGGATTTGAACCAGCGACCTAAGGATCGCCTTATTAAAAACTACAGTCCTCCGCTCTACCAACTGAGCTATCAAAGGTGCTATGCTAAAGGGTTGGACTGAAAACTGACAAGTGCATTTAGGACAGACTCTCATGCACTCCTATGATTGTAGAGCGAGTACATCCGGCAAAAGCCTAGCCCTAGCCCCTGAACTTATTCCTATCTCCTTCCTTTCAGACGTAGCTGAAAACGGTGGCCCTGGTGGTCTAGTGGCTAGGATTCGGCGCTCTCACCGCTGCGGCCGGGTTCGATTCCCGGTCAGGGAAGTGTGTGCTTTCTTGCACACCAAGTCCACTACAAGACTCTGGAAGGTCCCCCCCCCACCCACATGCTGGGCTGTGTAGGTTGAAGGAATGTAAAGCGTCCTCCTTCTGCTACTTCCTTTTTTGCCAAACTTCTAAACGACACGTTGCTGCCTCATTCACCACCTCCACACACCCACACCAGCGTGGCTTTATGTTTTCAAGTCTGCAAGTCTTTTAGGGAGGCAAGATAAAGTTTGAGAAATTTGAATGGAACAGTGTAAATGATCCGTCACTGCCTTCAGCATATTGCACTCTGGCATGCCAGTGCATCTGCAGGCAGGCACCTGGCCATGATATCCCGCAGTGGCACGAGGGAAAAGAAAAGTCTCCTTCGAGCCGGATTTGAATCAGCGACCTAAGGATCGCCTTATTAACAACTACAGTCCTCCGCTCTACCAACTGAGCTATCGAAGGTGCTATGCTAAAGGGTTGGACTGAAAACTGACAAGTGCGTTTAGGACAGACTCTCATGCACTCCTATGATTGTAGAGCGAGTACATCCGGCAAAAGCCTAGCCCTAGCCCCTGAACTTAATCCTATCTCCTTCCTTTCAGACGTAGCTGAAAACGGTGGCCCTGGTGGTCTAGTGGCTAGGATTCGGCGCTCTCACCGCTGCGGCCGGGTTTGATTCCCGGTCAGGGAAGTGTGTGCTTTCTTGCACACCAAGTCCACTACAAGACTCTGGAAGGTCCCCCCCCCACCCACATGCTGGGCTGTGTAGGTTGAAGGAATGTAAAGCGTCCTCCTTCTGCTACTTCCTTTTTTGCCAAACTTCTAAACGACACGTTGCTGCCTCATTCACCACCTCCACACACCCACACCAGCGTGGCTTTATGTTTTCAAGTCTGCAAGTCTTTTAGGGAGGCAAGATAAAGTTTGAGAAATTTGAATGGAACAGTGTAAATGATCCGTCACTGCCTTCAGCATATTGCACTCTGGCATGCCAGTGCATCTGCAGGCAGGCACCTGGCCATGATATCCCGCAGTGGCACGAGGGAAAAGAAAAGTCTCCTTCGAGCCGGATTTGAATCAGCGACCTAAGGATCGCCTTATTAACAACTACAGTCCTCCGCTCTACCAACTGAGCTATCGAAGGTGCTATGCTAAAGGGTTGGACTGAAAACTGACAAGTGCATTTAGGACAGACTCTCATGCACTCCTATGATTGCAGAGCGAGTAAATCCGGCAAAAGCCTAGCCCTAGCCCCTGAACTTAATCCTATCTCCTTTCTTTCAGACGTAGCTGAAAACGGTGGCCCTGGTGGTCTAGTGGCTAGGATTCGGCGCTCTCACCGCTGCGGCCGGGTTCGATTCCCGGTCAGGGAAGTGTGTGCTTTCTTGCACACCAAGTCCACTACAAGACTCTGGAAGGTCCCCCCCCCCACCCACATGCTGGGCTGTGTAGGTTGAAGGAATGTAAAGCGTCCTCCTTCTGCTACTTCCTTTTTTGCCAAACTTCTAAACGACACGTTGCTGCCTCATTCACCACCTCCACACACCCACACCAGCGTGGCTTTATGTTTTCAAGTCTGCAAGTCTTTTAGGGAGGCAAGATAAAGTTTGAGAAATTTGAATGGAACAATGTAAATGATCCGTCACTGCCTTCAGCATATTGCACTCTGGCATGCCAGTGCATCTGCAGGCAGGCACCTGGCCATGATATCCCGCAGTGGCACGAGGGAAAAGAAAAGTCTCCTTTGAGCTGGATTTGAACCAGCAACCTAAGGATCGCCTTATTAACAACTACAGTCCTCCGCTCTACCAACTGAGCTATCAAAGGTGCTATGCTAAAGGGTTGGACTGAAAACTGACAAGTGCATTTAGGACAGACTCGGATGCTCTCCTATGATTGTAGAGCGAGTACATCCGGCAAAAGCCTAGCCCTAGCCCCTGAACTTAATCCTATCTCCTTCCTTTCAGACGTAGCTGAAAACGGTGGCCCTGGTGGTCTAGTGGCTAGGATTCGGCGCTCTCACCGCTGCGGCCGGGTTCGATTCCCGGTCAGGGAAGTGTGTGCTTTCTTGCACACCAAGTCCACTACAAGACTCTGGAAGGTCCCCCCCCCACCCACATGCTGGGCTGTGTAGGTTGAAGGAATGTAAAGCGTCCTCCTTCTGCTACTTCCTTTTTTGCCAAACTTCTAAACGACACGTTGCTGCCTCATTCACCACCTCCACACACCCACACCAGCGTGGCTTTATGTTTTCAAGTCTGCAAGTCTTTTAGGGAGGCAAGATAAAGTTTGAGAAATTTGAATGGAACAGTGTAAATGATCCGTCACTGCCTTCAGCATATTGCACTCTGGCATGCCAGTGCATCTGCAGGCAGGCACCTGGCCATGATATCCCGCAGTGGCACGAGGGAAAAGAAAAGTCTCCTTCGAGCCGGATTTGAATCAGCGACCTAAGGATCGCCTTATTAACAACTACAGTCCTCCGCTCTACCAACTGAGCTATCGAAGGTGCTATGCTAAAGGGTTGGACTGAAAACTGACAAGTGCATTTAGGACAGACTCTAATGCACTCCTATGATTGTAGAGCGAGTACATCCGGCAAAAGCCTAGCCCTAGCCCCTGAACTTAATCCTATCTCCTTCCTTTCAGACGTAGCTGAAAACGGTGGCCCTGGTGGTCTAGTGGCTAGGATTCGGCGCTCTCACCGCTGCGGCCGGGTTCGATTCCCGGTCAGGGAAGTGTGTGCTTTCTTGCACACCAAGTCCACTACAAGACTCTGGAAGGTCCCCCCCCCACCCACATGCTGGGCTGTGTAGGTTGAAGGAATGTAAAGCGTCCTCCTTCTGCTACTTCCTTTTTTGCCAAACTTCTAAACGACACGTTGCTGCCTCATTCACCACCTCCACACACCCACACCAGCGTGGCTTTATGTTTTCAAGTCTGCAAGTCTTTTAGGGAGGCAAGATAAAGTTTGAGAAATTTGAATGGAACAATGTAAATGATCCGTCACTGCCTTCAGCATATTGCACTCTGGCATGCCAGTGCATCTGCAGGCAGGCACCTGGCCATGATATCCCGCAGTGGCACGAGGGAAAAGAAAAGTCTCCTTCAAGCCGGATTTGAACCAGCGACCTAAGGATCGCCTTATTAACAACTACAGTCCTCCGCTCTACCAACTGAGCTATCAAAGGTGCTATGCTAAAGGGTTGGACTGAAAACTGACAAGTGCATTTAGGACAGACTCTCATGCACTCCTATGATTGTAGAGCGAGTACATCCGGCAAAAGCCTAGCCCTAGCCCCTGAACTTAATCCTATCTCCTTCCTTTCAGACGTAGCTGAAAACGGTGGCCCTGGTGGTCTAGTGGCTAGGATTCGGCGCTCTCACCGCTGCGGCCGGGTTCGATTCCCGGTCAGGGAAGTGTGTGCTTTCTTGCACACCAAGTCCACTACAAGACTCTGGAAGGTCCCCCCCCCACCCACATGCTGGGCTGTGTAGGTTGAAGGAATGTAAAGCGTCCTCCTTCTGCTACTTCCTTTTTTGCCAAACTTCTAAACGACACGTTGCTGCCTCATTCACCACCTCCACACACCCACACCAGCGTGGCTTTATGTTTTCAAGTCTGCAAGTCTTTTAGGGAGGCAAGATAAAGTTTGAGAAATTTGAATGGAACAATGTAAATGATCCGTCACTGCCTTCAGCATATTGCACTCTGGCATGCCAGTGCATCTGCAGGCAGGCACCTGGCCATGATATCCCGCAGTGGCACGAGGGAAAAGAAAAGTCTCCTTCAAGCCGGATTTGAACCAGCGACCTAAGGATCGCCTTATTAACAACTACAGTCCTCCGCTCTACCAACTGAGCTATCAAAGGTGCTATGCTAAAGGGTTGGACTGAAAACTGACAAGTGCATTTAGGACAGACTCGGATGCTCTCCTATGATTGTAGAGCGAGTACATCCGGCAAAAGCCTAGCCCTAGCCCCTGAACTTAATCCTATCTCCTTCCTTTCAGACGTAGCTGAAAACGGTGGCCCTGGTGGTCTAGTGGCTAGGATTCGGCGCTCTCACCGCTGCGGCCGGGTTCGATTCCCGGTCAGGGAAGTGTGTGCTTTCTTGCACACCAAGTCCACTACAAGACTCTGGAAGGTCCCCCCCCCACCCACATGCTGGGCTGTGTAGGTTGAAGGAATGTAAAGCGTCCTCCTTCTGCTACTTCCTTTTTTGCCAAACTTCTAAACGACACGTTGCTGCCTCATTCACCACCTCCACACACCCACACCAGCGTGGCTTTATGTTTTCAAGTCTGCAAGTCTTTTAGGGAGGCAAGATAAAGTTTGAGAAATTTGAATGGAACAGTGTAAATGATCCGTCACTGCCTTCAGCATATTGCACTCTGGCATGCCAGTGCATCTGCAGGCAGGCACCTGGCCATGATATCCCGCAGTGGCACGAGGGAAAAGAAAAGTCTCCTTCGAGCCGGATTTGAATCAGCGACCTAAGGATCGCCTTATTAACAACTACAGTCCTCCGCTCTACCAACTGAGCTATCGAAGGTGCTATGCTAAAGGGTTGGACTGAAAACTGACAAGTGCATTTAGGACAGACTCTAATGCACTCCTATGATTGTAGAGCGAGTACATCCGGCAAAAGCCTAGCCCTAGCCCCTGAACTTAATCCTATCTCCTTCCTTTCAGACGTAGCTGAAAACGGTGGCCCTGGTGGTCTAGTGGCTAGGATTCGGCGCTCTCACCGCTGCGGCCGGGTTCGATTCCCGGTCAGGGAAGTGTGTGCTTTCTTGCACACCAAGTCCACTACAAGACTCTGGAAGGTCCCCCCCCCACCCACATGCTGGGCTGTGTAGGTTGAAGGAATGTAAAGCGTCCTCCTTCTGCTACTTCCTTTTTTGCCAAACTTCTAAACGACACGTTGCTGCCTCATTCACCACCTCCACACACCCACACCAGCGTGGCTTTATGTTTTCAAGTCTGCAAGTCTTTTAGGGAGGCAAGATAAAGTTTGAGAAATTTGAATGGAACAATGTAAATGATCCGTCACTGCCTTCAGCATATTGCACTCTGGCATGCCAGTGCATCTGCAGGCAGGCACCTGGCCATGATATCCCGCAGTGGCACGAGGGAAAAGAAAAGTCTCCTTCGAGCCGGATTTGAATCAGCGACCTAAGGATCGCCTTATTAACAACTACAGTCCTCCGCTCTACCAACTGAGCTATCGAAGGTGCTATGCTAAAGGGTTGGACTGAAAACTGACAAGTGCATTTAGGACAGACTCTAATGCACTCCTATGATTGTAGAGCGAGTACATCCGGCAAAAGCCTAGCCCTAGCCCCTGAACTTAATCCTATCTCCTTCCTTTCAGACGTAGCTGAAAACGGTGGCCCTGGTGGTCTAGTGGCTAGGATTCGGCGCTCTCACCGCTGCGGCCGGGTTCGATTCCCGGTCAGGGAAGTGTGTGCTTTCTTGCACACCAAGTCCACTACAAGACTCTGGAAGGTCCCCCCCCCACCCACATGCTGGGCTGTGTAGGTTGAAGGAATGTAAAGCGTCCTCCTTCTGCTACTTCCTTTTTTGCCAAACTTCTAAACGACACGTTGCTGCCTCATTCACCACCTCCACACACCCACACCAGCGTGGCTTTATGTTTTCAAGTCTGCAAGTCTTTTAGGGAGGCAAGATAAAGTTTGAGAAATTTGAATGGAACAATGTAAATGATCCGTCACTGCCTTCAGCATATTGCACTCTGGCATGCCAGTGCATCTGCAGGCAGGCACCTGGCCATGATATCCCGCAGTGGCACGAGGGAAAAGAAAAGTCTCCTTCAAGCCGGATTTGAACCAGCGACCTAAGGATCGCCTTATTAACAACTACAGTCCTCCGCTCTACCAACTGAGCTATCAAAGGTGCTATGCTAAAGGGTTGGACTGAAAACTGACAAGTGCATTTAGGACAGACTCGGATGCTCTCCTATGATTGTAGAGCGAGTACATCCGGCAAAAGCCTAGCCCTAGCCCCTGAACTTAATCCTATCTCCTTCCTTTCAGACGTAGCTGAAAACGGTGGCCCTGGTGGTCTAGTGGCTAGGATTCGGCGCTCTCACCGCTGCGGCCGGGTTCGATTCCCGGTCAGGGAAGTGTGTGCTTTCTTGCACACCAAGTCCACTACAAGACTCTGGAAGGTCCCCCCCCCACCCACATGCTGGGCTGTGTAGGTTGAAGGAATGTAAAGCGTCCTCCTTCTGCTACTTCCTTTTTTGCCAAACTTCTAAACGACACGTTGCTGCCTCATTCACCACCTCCACACACCCACACCAGCGTGGCTTTATGTTTTCAAGTCTGCAAGTCTTTTAGGGAGGCAAGATAAAGTTTGAGAAATTTGAATGGAACAGTGTAAATGATCCGTCACTGCCTTCAGCATATTGCACTCTGGCATGCCAGTGCATCTGCAGGCAGGCACCTGGCCATGATATCCCGCAGTGGCACGAGGGAAAAGAAAAGTCTCCTTCGAGCCGGATTTGAATCAGCGACCTAAGGATCGCCTTATTAACAACTACAGTCCTCCGCTCTACCAACTGAGCTATCGAAGGTGCTATGCTAAAGGGTTGGACTGAAAACTGACAAGTGCATTTAGGACAGACTCTAATGCACTCCTATGATTGTAGAGCGAGTACATCCGGCAAAAGCCTAGCCCTAGCCCCTGAACTTAATCCTATCTCCTTCCTTTCAGACGTAGCTGAAAACGGTGGCCCTGGTGGTCTAGTGGCTAGGATTCGGCGCTCTCACCGCTGCGGCCGGGTTCGATTCCCGGTCAGGGAAGTGTGTGCTTTCTTGCACACCAAGTCCACTACAAGACTCTGGAAGGTCCCCCCCCCACCCACATGCTGGGCTGTGTAGGTTGAAGGAATGTAAAGCGTCCTCCTTCTGCTACTTCCTTTTTTGCCAAACTTCTAAACGACACGTTGCTGCCTCATTCACCACCTCCACACACCCACACCAGCGTGGCTTTATGTTTTCAAGTCTGCAAGTCTTTTAGGGAGGCAAGATAAAGTTTGAGAAATTTGAATGGAACAATGTAAATGATCCGTCACTGCCTTCAGCATATTGCACTCTGGCATGCCAGTGCATCTGCAGGCAGGCACCTGGCCATGATATCCCGCAGTGGCACGAGGGAAAAGAAAAGTCTCCTTCAAGCCGGATTTGAACCAGCGACCTAAGGATCGCCTTATTAACAACTACAGTCCTCCGCTCTACCAACTGAGCTATCAAAGGTGCTATGCTAAAGGGTTGGACTGAAAACTGACAAGTGCATTTAGGACAGACTCTCATGCACTCCTATGATTGTAGAGCGAGTACATCCGGCAAAAGCCTAGCCCTAGCCCCTGAACTTAATCCTATCTCCTTCCTTTCAGACGTAGCTGAAAACGGTGGCCCTGGTGGTCTAGTGGCTAGGATTCGGCGCTCTCACCGCTGCGGCCGGGTTCGATTCCCGGTCAGGGAAGTGTGTGCTTTCTTGCACACCAAGTCCACTACAAGACTCTGGAAGGTCCCCCCCCCACCCACATGCTGGGCTGTGTAGGTTGAAGGAATGTAAAGCGTCCTCCTTCTGCTACTTCCTTTTTTGCCAAACTTCTAAACGACACGTTGCTGCCTCATTCACCACCTCCACACACCCACACCAGCGTGGCTTTATGTTTTCAAGTCTGCAAGTCTTTTAGGGAGGCAAGATAAAGTTTGAGAAATTTGAATGGAACAATGTAAATGATCCGTCACTGCCTTCAGCATATTGCACTCTGGCATGCCAGTGCATCTGCAGGCAGGCACCTGGCCATGATATCCCGCAGTGGCACGAGGGAAAAGAAAAGTCTCCTTCAAGCCGGATTTGAACCAGCGACCTAAGGATCGCCTTATTAACAACTACAGTCCTCCGCTCTACCAACTGAGCTATCAAAGGTGCTATGCTAAAGGGTTGGACTGAAAACTGACAAGTGCATTTAGGACAGACTCGGATGCTCTCCTATGATTGTAGAGCGAGTACATCCGGCAAAAGCCTAGCCCTAGCCCCTGAACTTAATCCTATCTCCTTCCTTTCAGACGTAGCTGAAAACGGTGGCCCTGGTGGTCTAGTGGCTAGGATTCGGCGCTCTCACCGCTGCGGCCGGGTTCGATTCCCGGTCAGGGAAGTGTGTGCTTTCTTGCACACCAAGTCCACTACAAGACTCTGGAAGGTCCCCCCCCCACCCACATGCTGGGCTGTGTAGGTTGAAGGAATGTAAAGCGTCCTCCTTCTGCTACTTCCTTTTTTGCCAAACTTCTAAACGACACGTTGCTGCCTCATTCACCACCTCCACACACCCACACCAGCGTGGCTTTATGTTTTCAAGTCTGCAAGTCTTTTAGGGAGGCAAGATAAAGTTTGAGAAATTTGAATGGAACAGTGTAAATGATCCGTCACTGCCTTCAGCATATTGCACTCTGGCATGCCAGTGCATCTGCAGGCAGGCACCTGGCCATGATATCCCGCAGTGGCACGAGGGAAAAGAAAAGTCTCCTTCGAGCCGGATTTGAATCAGCGACCTAAGGATCGCCTTATTAACAACTACAGTCCTCCGCTCTACCAACTGAGCTATCGAAGGTGCTATGCTAAAGGGTTGGACTGAAAACTGACAAGTGCATTTAGGACAGACTCTAATGCACTCCTATGATTGTAGAGCGAGTACATCCGGCAAAAGCCTAGCCCTAGCCCCTGAACTTAATCCTATCTCCTTCCTTTCAGACGTAGCTGAAAACGGTGGCCCTGGTGGTCTAGTGGCTAGGATTCGGCGCTCTCACCGCTGCGGCCGGGTTCGATTCCCGGTCAGGGAAGTGTGTGCTTTCTTGCACACCAAGTCCACTACAAGACTCTGGAAGGTCCCCCCCCCACCCACATGCTGGGCTGTGTAGGTTGAAGGAATGTAAAGCGTCCTCCTTCTGCTACTTCCTTTTTTGCCAAACTTCTAAACGACACGTTGCTGCCTCATTCACCACCTCCACACACCCACACCAGCGTGGCTTTATGTTTTCAAGTCTGCAAGTCTTTTAGGGAGGCAAGATAAAGTTTGAGAAATTTGAATGGAACAATGTAAATGATCCGTCACTGCCTTCAGCATATTGCACTCTGGCATGCCAGTGCATCTGCAGGCAGGCACCTGGCCATGATATCCCGCAGTGGCACGAGGGAAAAGAAAAGTCTCCTTCGAGCCGGATTTGAATCAGCGACCTAAGGATCGCCTTATTAACAACTACAGTCCTCCGCTCTACCAACTGAGCTATCGAAGGTGCTATGCTAAAGGGTTGGACTGAAAACTGACAAGTGCATTTAGGACAGACTCTAATGCACTCCTATGATTGTAGAGCGAGTACATCCGGCAAAAGCCTAGCCCTAGCCCCTGAACTTAATCCTATCTCCTTCCTTTCAGACGTAGCTGAAAACGGTGGCCCTGGTGGTCTAGTGGCTAGGATTCGGCGCTCTCACCGCTGCGGCCGGGTTCGATTCCCGGTCAGGGAAGTGTGTGCTTTCTTGCACACCAAGTCCACTACAAGACTCTGGAAGGTCCCCCCCCCACCCACATGCTGGGCTGTGTAGGTTGAAGGAATGTAAAGCGTCCTCCTTCTGCTACTTCCTTTTTTGCCAAACTTCTAAACGACACGTTGCTGCCTCATTCACCACCTCCACACACCCACACCAGCGTGGCTTTATGTTTTCAAGTCTGCAAGTCTTTTAGGGAGGCAAGATAAAGTTTGAGAAATTTGAATGGAACAGTGTAAATGATCCGTCACTGCCTTCAGCATATTGCACTCTGGCATGCCAGTGCATCTGCAGGCAGGCACCTGGCCATGATATCCCGCAGTGGCACGAGGGAAAAGAAAAGTCTCCTTCGAGCCGGATTTGAATCAGCGACCTAAGGATCGCCTTATTAACAACTACAGTCCTCCGCTCTACCAACTGAGCTATCGAAGGTGCTATGCTAAAGGGTTGGACTGAAAACTGACAAGTGCATTTAGGACAGACTCTCATGCACTCCTATGATTGTAGAGCGAGTACATCCGGCAAAAGCCAAGCCCTAGCCCCTGAACTTAATCCTATCTCCTTCCTTTCAGACGTAGCTGAAAACGGTGGCCCTGGTGGTCTAGTGGCTAGGATTCGGCGCTCTCACCGCTGCGGCCGGGTTCGATTCCCGGTCAGGGAAGTGTGTGCTTTCTTGCACACCAAGTCCACTACAAGACTCTGGAAGGTCCCCCCCCCACCCACATGCTGGGCTGTGTAGGTTGAAGGAATGTAAAGCGTCCTCCTTCTGCTACTTCCTTTTTTGCCAAACTTCTAAACGACACGTTGCTGCCTCATTCACCACCTCCACACACCCACACCAGCGTGGCTTTATGTTTTCAAGTCTGCAAGTCTTTTAGGGAGGCAAGATAAAGTTTGAGAAATTTGAATGGAACAGTGTAAATGATCCGTCACTGCCTTCAGCATATTGCACTCTGGCATGCCAGTGCATCTGCAGGCAGGCACCTGGCCATGATATCCCGCAGTGGCACGAGGGAAAAGAAAAGTCTCCTTCGAGCCGGATTTGAATCAGCGACCTAAGGATAGCCTTATTAACAACTACAGTCCTCCGCTCTACCAACTGAGCTATCGAAGGTGCTATGCTAAAGGGTTGGACTGAAAACTGACAAGTGCATTTAGGACAGACTCTCATGCACTCCTATGATTGCAGAGCGAGTAAATCCGGCAAAAGCCTAGCCCTAGCCCCTGAACTTAATCCTATCTCCTTCCTTTCAGACGTAGCTGAAAACGGTGGCCCTGGTGGTCTAGTGGCTAGGATTCGGCGCTCTCACCGCTGCGGCCGGGTTCGATTCCCGGTCAGGGAAGTGTGTGCTTTCTTGCACACCAAGTCCACTACAAGACTCTGGAAGGTCCCCCCCCCCACCCACATGCTGGGCTGTGTAGGTTGAAGGAATGTAAAGCGTCCTCCTTCTGCTACTTCCTTTTTTGCCAAACTTCTAAACGACACGTTGCTGCCTCATTCACCACCTCCACACACCCACACCAGCGTGGCTTTATGTTTTCAAGTCTGCAAGTCTTTTAGGGAGGCAAGATAAAGTTTGAGAAATTTGAATGGAACAATGTAAATGATCCGTCACTGCCTTCAGCATATTGCACTCTGGCATGCCAGTGCATCTGCAGGCAGGCACCTGGCCATGATATCCCGCAGTGGCACGAGGGAAAAGAAAAGTCTCCTTCAAGCCGGATTTGAACCAGCGACCTAAGGATCGCCTTATTAACAACTACAGTCCTCCGCTCTACCAACTGAGCTATCAAAGGTGCTATGCTAAAGGGTTGGACTGAAAACTGACAAGTGCATTTAGGACAGACTCTCATGCACTCCTATGATTGTAGAGCGAGTACATCCGGCAAAAGCCTAGCCCTAGCCCCTGAACTTAATCCTATCTCCTTCCTTTCAGACGTAGCTGAAAACGGTGGCCCTGGTGGTCTAGTGGCTAGGATTCGGCGCTCTCACCGCTGCGGCCGGGTTCGATTCCCGGTCAGGGAAGTGTGTGCTTTCTTGCACACCAAGTCCACTACAAGACTCTGGAAGGTCCCCCCCCCACCCACATGCTGGGCTGTGTAGGTTGAAGGAATGTAAAGCGTCCTCCTTCTGCTACTTCCTTTTTTGCCAAACTTCTAAACGACACGTTGCTGCCTCATTCACCACCTCCACACACCCACACCAGCGTGGCTTTATGTTTTCAAGTCTGCAAGTCTTTTAGGGAGGCAAGATAAAGTTTGAGAAATTTGAATGGAACAATGTAAATGATCCGTCACTGCCTTCAGCATATTGCACTCTGGCATGCCAGTGCATCTGCAGGCAGGCACCTGGCCATGATATCCCGCAGTGGCACGAGGGAAAAGAAAAGTCTCCTTCAAGCCGGATTTGAACCAGCGACCTAAGGATCGCCTTATTAAAAACTACAGTCCTCCGCTCTACCAACTGAGCTATCAAAGGTGCTATGCTAAAGGGTTGGACTGAAAACTGACAAGTGCATTTAGGACAGACTCTCATGCACTCCTATGATTGTAGAGCGAGTACATCCGGCAAAAGCCTAGCCCTAGCCCCTGAACTTATTCCTATCTCCTTCCTTTCAGACGTAGCTGAAAACGGTGGCCCTGGTGGTCTAGTGGCTAGGATTCGGCGCTCTCACCGCTGCGGCCGGGTTCGATTCCCGGTCAGGGAAGTGTGTGCTTTCTTGCACACCAAGTCCACTACAAGACTCTGGAAGGTCCCCCCCCCACCCACATGCTGGGCTGTGTAGGTTGAAGGAATGTAAAGCGTCCTCCTTCTGCTACTTCCTTTTTTGCCAAACTTCTAAACGACACGTTGCTGCCTCATTCACCACCTCCACACACCCACACCAGCGTGGCTTTATGTTTTCAAGTCTGCAAGTCTTTTAGGGAGGCAAGATAAAGTTTGAGAAATTTGAATGGAACAGTGTAAATGATCCGTCACTGCCTTCAGCATATTGCACTCTGGCATGCCAGTGCATCTGCAGGCAGGCACCTGGCCATGATATCCCGCAGTGGCACGAGGGAAAAGAAAAGTCTCCTTCGAGCCGGATTTGAATCAGCGACCTAAGGATCGCCTTATTAACAACTACAGTCCTCCGCTCTACCAACTGAGCTATCGAAGGTGCTATGCTAAAGGGTTGGACTGAAAACTGACAAGTGCGTTTAGGACAGACTCTCATGCACTCCTATGATTGTAGAGCGAGTACATCCGGCAAAAGCCTAGCCCTAGCCCCTGAACTTAATCCTATCTCCTTCCTTTCAGACGTAGCTGAAAACGGTGGCCCTGGTGGTCTAGTGGCTAGGATTCGGCGCTCTCACCGCTGCGGCCGGGTTCGATTCCCGGTCAGGGAAGTGTGTGCTTTCTTGCACACCAAGTCCACTACAAGACTCTGGAAGGTCCCCCCCCCCACCCACATGCTGGGCTGTGTAGGTTGAAGGAATGTAAAGCGTCCTCCTTCTGCTACTTCCTTTTTTGCCAAACTTCTAAACGACACGTTGCTGCCTCATTCACCACCTCCACACACCCACACCAGCGTGGCTTTATGTTTTCAAGTCTGCAAGTCTTTTAGGGAGGCAAGATAAAGTTTGAGAAATTTGAATGGAACAATGTAAATGATCCGTCACTGCCTTCAGCATATTGCACTCTGGCATGCCAGTGCATCTGCAGGCAGGCACCTGGCCATGATATCCCGCAGTGGCACGAGGGAAAAGAAAAGTCTCCTTTGAGCTGGATTTGAACCAGCAACCTAAGGATCGCCTTATTAACAACTACAGTCCTCCGCTCTACCAACTGAGCTATCAAAGGTGCTATGCTAAAGGGTTGGACTGAAAACTGACAAGTGCATTTAGGACAGACTCGGATGCTCTCCTATGATTGTAGAGCGAGTACATCCGGCAAAAGCCTAGCCCTAGCCCCTGAACTTAATCCTATCTCCTTCCTTTCAGACGTAGCTGAAAACGGTGGCCCTGGTGGTCTAGTGGCTAGGATTCGGCGCTCTCACCGCTGCGGCCGGGTTTGATTCCCGGTCAGGGAAGTGTGTGCTTTCTTGCACACCAAGTCCACTACAAGACTCTGGAAGGTCCCCCCCCCACCCACATGCTGGGCTGTGTAGGTTGAAGGAATGTAAAGCGTCCTCCTTCTGCTACTTCCTTTTTTGCCAAACTTCTAAACGACACGTTGCTGCCTCATTCACCACCTCCACACACCCACACCAGCGTGGCTTTATGTTTTCAAGTCTGCAAGTCTTTTAGGGAGGCAAGATAAAGTTTGAGAAATTTGAATGGAACAGTGTAAATGATCCGTCACTGCCTTCAGCATATTGCACTCTGGCATGCCAGTGCATCTGCAGGCAGGCACCTGGCCATGATATCCCGCAGTGGCACGAGGGAAAAGAAAAGTCTCCTTCGAGCCGGATTTGAATCAGCGACCTAAGGATCGCCTTATTAACAACTACAGTCCTCCGCTCTACCAACTGAGCTATCGAAGGTGCTATGCTAAAGGGTTGGACTGAAAACTGACAAGTGCATTTAGGACAGACTCTCATGCACTCCTATGATTGCAGAGCGAGTAAATCCGGCAAAAGCCTAGCCCTAGCCCCTGAACTTAATCCTATCTCCTTCCTTTCAGACGTAGCTGAAAACGGTGGCCCTGGTGGTCTAGTGGCTAGGATTCGGCGCTCTCACCGCTGCGGCCGGGTTCGATTCCCGGTCAGGGAAGTGTGTGCTTTCTTGCACACCAAGTCCACTACAAGACTCTGGAAGGTCCCCCCCCCCACCCACATGCTGGGCTGTGTAGGTTGAAGGAATGTAAAGCGTCCTCCTTCTGCTACTTCCTTTTTTGCCAAACTTCTAAACGACACGTTGCTGCCTCATTCACCACCTCCACACACCCACACCAGCGTGGCTTTATGTTTTCAAGTCTGCAAGTCTTTTAGGGAGGCAAGATAAAGTTTGAGAAATTTGAATGGAACAATGTAAATGATCCGTCACTGCCTTCAGCATATTGCACTCTGGCATGCCAGTGCATCTGCAGGCAGGCACCTGGCCATGATATCCCGCAGTGGCACGAGGGAAAAGAAAAGTCTCCTTTGAGCTGGATTTGAACCAGCAACCTAAGGATCGCCTTATTAACAACTACAGTCCTCCGCTCTACCAACTGAGCTATCAAAGGTGCTATGCTAAAGGGTTGGACTGAAAACTGACAAGTGCATTTAGGACAGACTCGGATGCTCTCCTATGATTGTAGAGCGAGTACATCCGGCAAAAGCCTAGCCCTAGCCCCTGAACTTAATCCTATCTCCTTCCTTTCAGACGTAGCTGAAAACGGTGGCCCTGGTGGTCTAGTGGCTAGGATTCGGCGCTCTCACCGCTGCGGCCGGGTTCGATTCCCGGTCAGGGAAGTGTGTGCTTTCTTGCACACCAAGTCCACTACAAGACTCTGGAAGGTCCCCCCCCCACCCACATGCTGGGCTGTGTAGGTTGAAGGAATGTAAAGCGTCCTCCTTCTGCTACTTCCTTTTTTGCCAAACTTCTAAACGACACGTTGCTGCCTCATTCACCACCTCCACACACCCACACCAGCGTGGCTTTATGTTTTCAAGTCTGCAAGTCTTTTAGGGAGGCAAGATAAAGTTTGAGAAATTTGAATGGAACAGTGTAAATGATCCGTCACTGCCTTCAGCATATTGCACTCTGGCATGCCAGTGCATCTGCAGGCAGGCACCTGGCCATGATATCCCGCAGTGGCACGAGGGAAAAGAAAAGTCTCCTTCGAGCCGGATTTGAATCAGCGACCTAAGGATCGCCTTATTAACAACTACAGTCCTCCGCTCTACCAACTGAGCTATCGAAGGTGCTATGCTAAAGGGTTGGACTGAAAACTGACAAGTGCATTTAGGACAGACTCTAATGCACTCCTATGATTGTAGAGCGAGTACATCCGGCAAAAGCCTAGCCCTAGCCCCTGAACTTAATCCTATCTCCTTCCTTTCAGACGTAGCTGAAAACGGTGGCCCTGGTGGTCTAGTGGCTAGGATTCGGCGCTCTCACCGCTGCGGCCGGGTTCGATTCCCGGTCAGGGAAGTGTGTGCTTTCTTGCACACCAAGTCCACTACAAGACTCTGGAAGGTCCCCCCCCCACCCACATGCTGGGCTGTGTAGGTTGAAGGAATGTAAAGCGTCCTCCTTCTGCTACTTCCTTTTTTGCCAAACTTCTAAACGACACGTTGCTGCCTCATTCACCACCTCCACACACCCACACCAGCGTGGCTTTATGTTTTCAAGTCTGCAAGTCTTTTAGGGAGGCAAGATAAAGTTTGAGAAATTTGAATGGAACAATGTAAATGATCCGTCACTGCCTTCAGCATATTGCACTCTGGCATGCCAGTGCATCTGCAGGCAGGCACCTGGCCATGATATCCCGCAGTGGCACGAGGGAAAAGAAAAGTCTCCTTCGAGCCGGATTTGAATCAGCGACCTAAGGATCGCCTTATTAACAACTACAGTCCTCCGCTCTACCAACTGAGCTATCGAAGGTGCTATGCTAAAGGGTTGGACTGAAAACTGACAAGTGCATTTAGGACAGACTCTAATGCACTCCTATGATTGTAGAGCGAGTACATCCGGCAAAAGCCTAGCCCTAGCCCCTGAACTTAATCCTATCTCCTTCCTTTCAGACGTAGCTGAAAACGGTGGCCCTGGTGGTCTAGTGGCTAGGATTCGGCGCTCTCACCGCTGCGGCCGGGTTCGATTCCCGGTCAGGGAAGTGTGTGCTTTCTTGCACACCAAGTCCACTACAAGACTCTGGAAGGTCCCCCCCCCACCCACATGCTGGGCTGTGTAGGTTGAAGGAATGTAAAGCGTCCTCCTTCTGCTACTTCCTTTTTTGCCAAACTTCTAAACGACACGTTGCTGCCTCATTCACCACCTCCACACACCCACACCAGCGTGGCTTTATGTTTTCAAGTCTGCAAGTCTTTTAGGGAGGCAAGATAAAGTTTGAGAAATTTGAATGGAACAATGTAAATGATCCGTCACTGCCTTCAGCATATTGCACTCTGGCATGCCAGTGCATCTGCAGGCAGGCACCTGGCCATGATATCCCGCAGTGGCACGAGGGAAAAGAAAAGTCTCCTTCAAGCCGGATTTGAACCAGCGACCTAAGGATCGCCTTATTAACAACTACAGTCCTCCGCTCTACCAACTGAGCTATCAAAGGTGCTATGCTAAAGGGTTGGACTGAAAACTGACAAGTGCATTTAGGACAGACTCTCATGCACTCCTATGATTGTAGAGCGAGTACATCCGGCAAAAGCCTAGCCCTAGCCCCTGAACTTAATCCTATCTCCTTCCTTTCAGACGTAGCTGAAAACGGTGGCCCTGGTGGTCTAGTGGCTAGGATTCGGCGCTCTCACCGCTGCGGCCGGGTTCGATTCCCGGTCAGGGAAGTGTGTGCTTTCTTGCACACCAAGTCCACTACAAGACTCTGGAAGGTCCCCCCCCCACCCACATGCTGGGCTGTGTAGGTTGAAGGAATGTAAAGCGTCCTCCTTCTGCTACTTCCTTTTTTGCCAAACTTCTAAACGACACGTTGCTGCCTCATTCACCACCTCCACACACCCACACCAGCGTGGCTTTATGTTTTCAAGTCTGCAAGTCTTTTAGGGAGGCAAGATAAAGTTTGAGAAATTTGAATGGAACAATGTAAATGATCCGTCACTGCCTTCAGCATATTGCACTCTGGCATGCCAGTGCATCTGCAGGCAGGCACCTGGCCATGATATCCCGCAGTGGCACGAGGGAAAAGAAAAGTCTCCTTCAAGCCGGATTTGAACCAGCGACCTAAGGATCGCCTTATTAACAACTACAGTCCTCCGCTCTACCAACTGAGCTATCAAAGGTGCTATGCTAAAGGGTTGGACTGAAAACTGACAAGTGCATTTAGGACAGACTCTCATGCACTCCTATGATTGTAGAGCGAGTACATCCGGCAAAAGCCTAGCCCTAGCCCCTGAACTTATTCCTATCTCCTTCCTTTCAGACGTAGCTGAAAACGGTGGCCCTGGTGGTCTAGTGGCTAGGATTCGGCGCTCTCACCGCTGCGGCCGGGTTCGATTCCCGGTCAGGGAAGTGTGTGCTTTCTTGCACACCAAGTCCACTACAAGACTCTGGAAGGTCCCCCCCCCACCCACATGCTGGGCTGTGTAGGTTGAAGGAATGTAAAGCGTCCTCCTTCTGCTACTTCCTTTTTTGCCAAACTTCTAAACGACACGTTGCTGCCTCATTCACCACCTCCACACACCCACACCAGCGTGGCTTTATGTTTTCAAGTCTGCAAGTCTTTTAGGGAGGCAAGATAAAGTTTGAGAAATTTGAATGGAACAGTGTAAATGATCCGTCACTGCCTTCAGCATATTGCACTCTGGCATGCCAGTGCATCTGCAGGCAGGCACCTGGCCATGATATCCCGCAGTGGCACGAGGGAAAAGAAAAGTCTCCTTCGAGCCGGATTTGAATCAGCGACCTAAGGATCGCCTTATTAACAACTACAGTCCTCCGCTCTACCAACTGAGCTATCGAAGGTGCTATGCTAAAGGGTTGGACTGAAAACTGACAAGTGCATTTAGGACAGACTCTCATGCACTCCTATGATTGTAGAGCGAGTACATCCGGCAAAAGCCTAGCCCTAGCCCCTGAACTTAATCCTATCTCCTTCCTTTCAGACGTAGCTGAAAACGGTGGCCCTGGTGGTCTAGTGGCTAGGATTCGGCGCTCTCACCGCTGCGGCCGGGTTCGATTCCCGGTCAGGGAAGTGTGTGCTTTCTTGCACACCAAGTCCACTACAAGACTCTGGAAGGTCCCCCCCCCACCCACATGCTGGGCTGTGTAGGTTGAAGGAATGTAAAGCGTCCTCCTTCTGCTACTTCCTTTTTTGCCAAACTTCTAAACGACACGTTGCTGCCTCATTCACCACCTCCACACACCCACACCAGCGTGGCTTTATGTTTTCAAGTCTGCAAGTCTTTTAGGGAGGCAAGATAAAGTTTGAGAAATTTGAATGGAACAATGTAAATGATCCGTCACTGCCTTCAGCATATTGCACTCTGGCATGCCAGTGCATCTGCAGGCAGGCACCTGGCCATGATATCCCGCAGTGGCACGAGGGAAAAGAAAAGTCTGCTTCGAGCCGGATTTGAACCAGCGACCTAAGGATCGCCTTATTAACAACTACAGTCCTCCGCTCTACCAACTGAGCTATTAAAGGTGCTATGCTAAAGGGTTGGACTGAAAACTGACAAGTGCGTTTAGGACAGACTCTCATGCACTCCTATGATTGCAGAGCGAGTACATCCGGCAAAAGCCTAGCCCTAGCCCCTGAACTTAATCCTATCTCCTTCCTTTCAGACGTAGCTGAAAACGGTGGCCCTGGTGGTCTAGTGGCTAGGATTCGGCGCTCTCACCGCTGCGGCCGGGTTCGATTCCCGGTCAGGGAAGTGTGTGCTTTCTTGCACACCAAGTCCACTACAAGACTCTGGAAGGTCCCCCCCCCACCCACATGCTGGGCTGTGTAGGTTGAAGGAATGTAAAGCGTCCTCCTTCTGCTACTTCCTTTTTTGCCAAACTTCTAAACGACACGTTGCTGCCTCATTCAACACCTCCACACACCCACACCAGCGTGGCTTTATGTTTTCAAGTCTGCAAGTCTTTTAGGGAGGCAAGATAAAGTTTGAGAAATTTGAATGGAACAATGTAAATGATCCGTCACTGCCTTCAGCATATTGCACTCTGGCATGCCAGTGCATCTGCAGGCAGGCACCTGGCCATGATATCCCGCAGTGGCACGAGGGAAAAGAAAAGTCTCCTTCGAGCCGGATTTGAACCAGCGACCTAAGGATCGCCTTATTAACAACTACAGTCCTCCGCTCTACCAACTGAGCTATCAAAGGTGCTATGCTAAAGGGTTGGACTGAAAACTGACAAGTGCATTTAGGACAGACTCTCATGCACTCCTATGATTGTAGAGCGAGTACATCCGGCAAAAGCCTAGCCCTAGCCCCTGAACTTAATCCTATCTCCTTCCTTTCAGACGTAGCTGAAAACGGTGGCCCTGGTGGTCTAGTGGCTAGGATTCGGCGCTCTCACCGCTGCGGCCGGGTTCGATTCCCGGTCAGGGAAGTGTGTGCTTTCTTGCACACCAAGTCCACTACAAGACTCTGGAAGGTCCCCCCCCCACCCACATGCTGGGCTGTGTAGGTTGAAGGAATGTAAAGCGTCCTCCTTCTGCTACTTCCTTTTTTGCCAAACTTCTAAACGACACGTTGCTGCCTCATTCACCACCTCCACACACCCACACCAGCGTGGCTTTATGTTTTCAAGTCTGCAAGTCTTTTAGGGAGGCAAGATAAAGTTTGAGAAATTTGAATGGAACAGTGTAAATGATCCGTCACTGCCTTCAGCATATTGCACTCTGGCATGCCAGTGCATCTGCAGGCAGGCACCTGGCCATGATATCCCGCAGTGGCACGAGGGAAAAGAAAAGTCTCCTTTGAGCCGGATTTGAATCAGCGACCTAAGGATCGCCTTATTAACAACTACAGTCCTCCGCTCTACCAACTGAGCTATCGAAGGTGCTATGCTAAAGGGTTGGACTGAAAACTGACAAGTGCGTTTAGGACAGACTCTCATGCACTCCTATGATTGTAGAGCGAGTACATCCGGCAAAAGCCTAGCCCTAGCCCCTGAACTTAATCCTATCTCCTTCCTTTCAGACGTAGCTGAAAACGGTGGCCCTGGTGGTCTAGTGGCTAGGATTCGGCGCTCTCACCGCTGCGGCCGGGTTCGATTCCCGGTCAGGGAAGTGTGTGCTTTCTTGCACACCAAGTCCACTACAAGACTCTGGAAGGTCCCCCCCCCACCCACATGCTGGGCTGTGTAGGTTGAAGGAATGTAAAGCGTCCTCCTTCTGCTACTTCCTTTTTTGCCAAACTTCTAAACGACACGTTGCTGCCTCATTCAACACCTCCACACACCCACACCAGCGTGGCTTTATGTTTTCAAGTCTGCAAGTCTTTTAGGGAGGCAAGATAAAGTTTGAGAAATTTGAATGGAACAATGTAAATGATCCGTCACTGCCTTCAGCATATTGCACTCTGGCATGCCAGTGCATCTGCAGGCAGGCACCTGGCCATGATATCCCGCAGTGGCACGAGGGAAAAGAAAAGTCTCCTTCGAGCCGGATTTGAACCAGCGACCTAAGGATCGCCTTATTAACAACTACAGTCCTCCGCTCTACCAACTGAGCTATCAAAGGTGCTATGCTAAAGGGTTGGACTGAAAACTGACAAGTGCATTTAGGACAGACTCTCATGCACTCCTATGATTGTAGAGCGAGTACATCCGGCAAAAGCCTAGCCCTAGCCCCTGAACTTAATCCTATCTCCTTCCTTTCAGACGTAGCTGAAAACGGTGGCCCTGGTGGTCTAGTGGCTAGGATTCGGCGCTCTCACCGCTGCGGCCGGGTTCGATTCCCGGTCAGGGAAGTGTGTGCTTTCTTGCACACCAAGTCCACTACAAGACTCTGGAAGGTCCCCCCCCCACCCACATGCTGGGCTGTGTAGGTTGAAGGAATGTAAAGCGTCCTCCTTCTGCTACTTCCTTTTTTGCCAAACTTCTAAACGACACGTTGCTGCCTCATTCACCACCTCCACACACCCACACCAGCGTGGCTTTATGTTTTCAAGTCTGCAAGTCTTTTAGGGAGGCAAGATAAAGTTTGAGAAATTTGAATGGAACAGTGTAAATGATCCGTCACTGCCTTCAGCATATTGCACTCTGGCATGCCAGTGCATCTGCAGGCAGGCACCTGGCCATGATATCCCGCAGTGGCACGAGGGAAAAGAAAAGTCTCCTTTGAGCCGGATTTGAATCAGCGACCTAAGGATCGCCTTATTAACAACTACAGTCCTCCGCTCTACCAACTGAGCTATCGAAGGTGCTATGCTAAAGGGTTGGACTGAAAACTGACAAGTGCGTTTAGGACAGACTCTCATGCACTCCTATGATTGTAGAGCGAGTACATCCGGCAAAAGCCTAGCCCTAGCCCCTGAACTTAATCCTATCTCCTTCCTTTCAGACGTAGCTGAAAACGGTGGCCCTGGTGGTCTAGTGGCTAGGATTCGGCGCTCTCACCGCTGCGGCCGGGTTTGATTCCCGGTCAGGGAAGTGTGTGCTTTCTTGCACACCAAGTCCACTACAAGACTCTGGAAGGTCCCCCCCCCACCCACATGCTGGGCTGTGTAGGTTGAAGGAATGTAAAGCGTCCTCCTTCTGCTACTTCCTTTTTTGCCAAACTTCTAAACGACACGTTGCTGCCTCATTCACCACCTCCACACACCCACACCAGCGTGGCTTTATGTTTTCAAGTCTGCAAGTCTTTTAGGGAGGCAAGATAAAGTTTGAGAAATTTGAATGGAACAATGTAAATGATCCGTCACTGCCTTCAGCATATTGCACTCTGGCATGCCAGTGCATCTGCAGGCAGGCACCTGGCCATGATATCCCGCAGTGGCACGAGGGAAAAGAAAAGTCTCCTTCAAGCCGGATTTGAACCAGCGACCTAAGGATCGCCTTATTAACAACTACAGTCCTCCGCTCTACCAACTGAGCTATCAAAGGTGCTATGCTAAAGGGTTGGACTGAAAACTGACAAGTGCGTTTAGGACAGACTCTCATGCACTCCTATGATTGTAGAGCGAGTACATCCGGCAAAAGCCTAGCCCTAGCCCCTGAACTTAATCCTATCTCCTTCCTTTCAGACGTAGCTGAAAACGGTGGCCCTGGTGGTCTAGTGGCTAGGATTCGGCGCTCTCACCGCTGCGGCTGGGTTCGATTCCCGGTCAGGGAAGTGTGTGCTTTCTTGCACACCAAGTCCACTACAAGACTCTGGAAGGTCCCCCCCCCACCCACATGCTGGGCTGTGTAGGTTGAAGGAATGTAAAGCGTCCTCCTTCTGCTACTTCCTTTTTTGCCAAACTTCTAAACGACACGTTGCTGCCTCATTCACCACCTCCACACACCCACACCAGCGTGGCTTTATGTTTTCAAGTCTGCAAGTCTTTTAGGGAGGCAAGATAAAGTTTGAGAAATTTGAATGGAACAATGTAAATGATCCGTCACTGCCTTCAGCATATTGCACTCTGGCATGCCAGTGCATCTGCAGGCAGGCACCTGGCCATGATATCCCGCAGTGGCACGAGGGAAAAGAAAAGTCTCCTTCGAGCCGGATTTGAACCAGCGACCTAAGGATCGCCTTATTAACAACTACAGTCCTCCGCTCTACCAACTGAGCTATCAAAGGTGCTATGCTAAAGGGTTGGACTGAAAACTGACAAGTGCGTTTAGGACAGACTCTCATGCACTCCTATGATTGTAGAGCGAGTACATCCGGCAAAAGCCTAGCCCTAGCCCCTGAACTTAATCCTATCTCCTTCCTTTCAGACGTAGCTGAAAACGGTGGCCCTGGTGGTCTAGTGGCTAGGATTCGGCGCTCTCACCGCTGCGGCCGGGTTCGATTCGCGGTCAGGGAAGTGTGTGCTTTCTTGCACACCAAGTCCACTACAAGACTCTGGAAGGTCCCCCCCCCCACCCACATGCTGGGCTGTGTAGGTTGAAGGAATGTAAAGCGTCCTCCTTCTGCTACTTCCTTTTTTGCCAAACTTCTAAACGACACGTTGCTGCCTCATTCACCACCTCCACACACCCACACCAGCGTGGCTTTATGTTTTCAAGTCTGCAAGTCTTTTAGGGAGGCAAGATAAAGTTTGAGAAATTTGAATGGAACAATGTAAATGATCCGTCACTGCCTTCAGCATATTGCACTCTGGCATGCCAGTGCATCTGCAGGCAGGCACCTGGCCATGATATCCCGCAGTGGCACGAGGGAAAAGAAAAGTCTCCTTTGAGCCAGCAACCTAAGGATCGCCTTATTAACAACTACAGTCCTCCGCTCTACCAACTGAGCTATCAAAGGTGCTATGCTAAAGGGTTGGACTGAAAACTGACAAGTGCATTTAGGACAGACTCGGATGCTCTCCTATGATTGTAGAGCGAGTACATCCGGCAAAAGCCTAGCCCTAGCCCCTGAACTTAATCCTATCTCCTTCCTTTCAGACGTAGCTGAAAACGGTGGCCCTGGTGGTCTAGTGGCTAGGATTCGGCGCTCTCACCGCTGCGGCCGGGTTCGATTCCCGGTCAGGGAAGTGTGTGCTTTCTTGCACACCAAGTCCACTACAAGACTCTGGAAGGTCCCCCCCCCACCCACATGCTGGGCTGTGTAGGTTGAAGGAATGTAAAGCGTCCTCCTTCTGCTACTTCCTTTTTTGCCAAACTTCTAAACGACACGTTGCTGCCTCATTCACCACCTCCACACACCCACACCAGCGTGGCTTTATGTTTTCAAGTCTGCAAGTCTTTTAGGGAGGCAAGATAAAGTTTGAGAAATTTGAATGGAACAGTGTAAATGATCCGTCACTGCCTTCAGCATATTGCACTCTGGCATGCCAGTGCATCTGCAGGCAGGCACCTGGCCATGATATCCCGCAGTGGCACGAGGGAAAAGAAAAGTCTCCTTCGAGCCAGATTTGAATCAGCGACCTAAGGATCGCCTTATTAACAACTACAGTGCTCCGCTCTACCAACTGAGCTATCGAAGGTGCTATGCTAAAGGGTTGGACTGAAAACTGACAAGTGCATTTAGGACAGACTCTCATGCACTCCTATGATTGTAGAGCGAGTACATCCGGCAAAAGCCTAGCCCTAGCCCCTGAACTTAATCCTATCTCCTTCCTTTCAGACGTAGCTGAAAACGGTGGCCCTGGTGGTCTAGTGGCTAGGATTCGGCGCTCTCACCGCTGCGGCCGGGGTCGATTCCCGGTCAGGGAAGTGTGTGCTTTCTTGCACACCAAGTCCACTACAAGACTCTGGAAGGTCCCCCCCCCACCCACATGCTGGGCTGTGTAGGTTGAAGGAATGTAAAGCGTCCTCCTTCTGCTACTTCCTTTTTTGCCAAACTTCTAAACGACACGTTGCTGCCTCATTCACCACCTCCACACACCCACACCAGCGTGGCTTTATGTTTTCAAGTCTGCAAGTCTTTTAGGGAGGCAAGATAAAGTTTGAGAAATTTGAATGGAACAATGTAAATGATCCGTCACTGCCTTCAGCATATTGCACTCTGGCATGCCAGTGCATCTGCAGGCAGGCACCTGGCCATGATATCCCGCAGTGGCACGAGGGAAAAGAAAAGTCTCCTTCAAGCCGGATTTGAACCAGCGACCTAAGGATCGCCTTATTAACAACTACAGTCCTCCGCTCTACCAACTGAGCTATCAAAGGTGCTATGCTAAAGGGTTGGACTGAAAACTGACAAGTGCATTTAGGACAGACTCTCATGCACTCCTATGATTGTAGAGCGAGTATATCCGGCAAAAGCCTAGCCCTAGCCCCTGAACTTAATCCTATCTCCTTCCTTTCAGACGTAGCTGAAAACGGTGGCCCTGGTGGTCTAGTGGCTAGGATTCGGCGCTCTCACCGCTGCGGCCGGGTTCGATTCCCGGTCAGGGAAGTGTGTGCTTTCTTGCACACCAAGTCCACTACAAGACTCTGGAAGGTCCCCCCCCCACCCACATGCTGGGCTGTGTAGGTTGAAGGAATGTAAAGCGTCCTCCTTCTGCTACTTCCTTTTTTGCCAAACTTCTAAACGACACGTTGCTGCCTCATTCACCACCTCCACACACCCACACCAGCGTGGCTTTATGTTTTCAAGTCTGCAAGTCTTTTAGGGAGGCAAGATAAAGTTTGAGAAATTTGAATGGAACAGTGTAAATGATCCGTCACTGCCTTCAGCATATTGCACTCTGGCATGCCAGTGCATCTGCAGGCAGGCACCTGGCCATGATATCCCGCAGTGGCACGAGGGAAAAGAAAAGTCTGCTTCGAGCCGGATTTGAACCAGCGACCTAAGGATCGCCTTATTAACAACTACAGTCCTCCGCTCTACCAACTGAGCTATTAAAGGTGCTATGCTAAAGGGTTGGACTGAAAACTGACAAGTGCGTTTAGGACAGACTCTCATGCACTCCTATGATTGCAGAGCGAGTACATCCGGCAAAAGCCTAGCCCTAGCCCCTGAACTTAATCCTATCTCCTTCCTTTCAGACGTAGCTGAAAACGGTGGCCCTGGTGGTCTAGTGGCTAGGATTCGGCGCTCTCACCGCTGCGGCCGGGTTCGATTCCCGGTCAGGGAAGTGTGTGCTTTCTTGCACACCAAGTCCACTACAAGACTCTGGAAGGTCCCCCCCCCACCCACATGCTGGGCTGTGTAGGTTGAAGGAATGTAAAGCGTCCTCCTTCTGCTACTTCCTTTTTTGCCAAACTTCTAAACGACACGTTGCTGCCTCATTCAACACCTCCACACACCCACACCAGCGTGGCTTTATGTTTTCAAGTCTGCAAGTCTTTTAGGGAGGCAAGATAAAGTTTGAGAAATTTGAATGGAACAATGTAAATGATCCGTCACTGCCTTCAGCATATTGCACTCTGGCATGCCAGTGCATCTGCAGGCAGGCACCTGGCCATGATATCCCGCAGTGGCACGAGGGAAAAGAAAAGTCTCCTTCGAGCCGGATTTGAACCAGCGACCTAAGGATCGCCTTATTAACAACTACAGTCCTCCGCTCTACCAACTGAGCTATCAAAGGTGCTATGCTAAAGGGTTGGACTGAAAACTGACAAGTGCATTTAGGACAGACTCTCATGCACTCCTATGATTGTAGAGCGAGTACATCCGGCAAAAGCCTAGCCCTAGCCCCTGAACTTAATCCTATCTCCTTCCTTTCAGACGTAGCTGAAAACGGTGGCCCTGGTGGTCTAGTGGCTAGGATTCGGCGCTCTCACCGCTGCGGCCGGGTTCGATTCCCGGTCAGGGAAGTGTGTGCTTTCTTGCACACCAAGTCCACTACAAGACTCTGGAAGGTCCCCCCCCCACCCACATGCTGGGCTGTGTAGGTTGAAGGAATGTAAAGCGTCCTCCTTCTGCTACTTCCTTTTTTGCCAAACTTCTAAACGACACGTTGCTGCCTCATTCACCACCTCCACACACCCACACCAGCGTGGCTTTATGTTTTCAAGTCTGCAAGTCTTTTAGGGAGGCAAGATAAAGTTTGAGAAATTTGAATGGAACAGTGTAAATGATCCGTCACTGCCTTCAGCATATTGCACTCTGGCATGCCAGTGCATCTGCAGGCAGGCACCTGGCCATGATATCCCGCAGTGGCACGAGGGAAAAGAAAAGTCTCCTTTGAGCCGGATTTGAATCAGCGACCTAAGGATCGCCTTATTAACAACTACAGTCCTCCGCTCTACCAACTGAGCTATCGAAGGTGCTATGCTAAAGGGTTGGACTGAAAACTGACAAGTGCGTTTAGGACAGACTCTCATGCACTCCTATGATTGTAGAGCGAGTACATCCGGCAAAAGCCTAGCCCTAGCCCCTGAACTTAATCCTATCTCCTTCCTTTCAGACGTAGCTGAAAACGGTGGCCCTGGTGGTCTAGTGGCTAGGATTCGGCGCTCTCACCGCTGCGGCCGGGTTTGATTCCCGGTCAGGGAAGTGTGTGCTTTCTTGCACACCAAGTCCACTACAAGACTCTGGAAGGTCCCCCCCCCACCCACATGCTGGGCTGTGTAGGTTGAAGGAATGTAAAGCGTCCTCCTTCTGCTACTTCCTTTTTTGCCAAACTTCTAAACGACACGTTGCTGCCTCATTCACCACCTCCACACACCCACACCAGCGTGGCTTTATGTTTTCAAGTCTGCAAGTCTTTTAGGGAGGCAAGATAAAGTTTGAGAAATTTGAATGGAACAATGTAAATGATCCGTCACTGCCTTCAGCATATTGCACTCTGGCATGCCAGTGCATCTGCAGGCAGGCACCTGGCCATGATATCCCGCAGTGGCACGAGGGAAAAGAAAAGTCTCCTTCAAGCCGGATTTGAACCAGCGACCTAAGGATCGCCTTATTAACAACTACAGTCCTCCGCTCTACCAACTGAGCTATCAAAGGTGCTATGCTAAAGGGTTGGACTGAAAACTGACAAGTGCGTTTAGGACAGACTCTCATGCACTCCTATGATTGTAGAGCGAGTACATCCGGCAAAAGCCTAGCCCTAGCCCCTGAACTTAATCCTATCTCCTTCCTTTCAGACGTAGCTGAAAACGGTGGCCCTGGTGGTCTAGTGGCTAGGATTCGGCGCTCTCACCGCTGCGGCTGGGTTCGATTCCCGGTCAGGGAAGTGTGTGCTTTCTTGCACACCAAGTCCACTACAAGACTCTGGAAGGTCCCCCCCCCACCCACATGCTGGGCTGTGTAGGTTGAAGGAATGTAAAGCGTCCTCCTTCTGCTACTTCCTTTTTTGCCAAACTTCTAAACGACACGTTGCTGCCTCATTCACCACCTCCACACACCCACACCAGCGTGGCTTTATGTTTTCAAGTCTGCAAGTCTTTTAGGGAGGCAAGATAAAGTTTGAGAAATTTGAATGGAACAATGTAAATGATCCGTCACTGCCTTCAGCATATTGCACTCTGGCATGCCAGTGCATCTGCAGGCAGGCACCTGGCCATGATATCCCGCAGTGGCACGAGGGAAAAGAAAAGTCTCCTTCGAGCCGGATTTGAACCAGCGACCTAAGGATCGCCTTATTAACAACTACAGTCCTCCGCTCTACCAACTGAGCTATCAAAGGTGCTATGCTAAAGGGTTGGACTGAAAACTGACAAGTGCGTTTAGGACAGACTCTCATGCACTCCTATGATTGTAGAGCGAGTACATCCGGCAAAAGCCTAGCCCTAGCCCCTGAACTTAATCCTATCTCCTTCCTTTCAGACGTAGCTGAAAACGGTGGCCCTGGTGGTCTAGTGGCTAGGATTCGGCGCTCTCACCGCTGCGGCCGGGTTCGATTCGCGGTCAGGGAAGTGTGTGCTTTCTTGCACACCAAGTCCACTACAAGACTCTGGAAGGTCCCCCCCCCCACCCACATGCTGGGCTGTGTAGGTTGAAGGAATGTAAAGCGTCCTCCTTCTGCTACTTCCTTTTTTGCCAAACTTCTAAACGACACGTTGCTGCCTCATTCACCACCTCCACACACCCACACCAGCGTGGCTTTATGTTTTCAAGTCTGCAAGTCTTTTAGGGAGGCAAGATAAAGTTTGAGAAATTTGAATGGAACAATGTAAATGATCCGTCACTGCCTTCAGCATATTGCACTCTGGCATGCCAGTGCATCTGCAGGCAGGCACCTGGCCATGATATCCCGCAGTGGCACGAGGGAAAAGAAAAGTCTCCTTTGAGCCAGCAACCTAAGGATCGCCTTATTAACAACTACAGTCCTCCGCTCTACCAACTGAGCTATCAAAGGTGCTATGCTAAAGGGTTGGACTGAAAACTGACAAGTGCATTTAGGACAGACTCGGATGCTCTCCTATGATTGTAGAGCGAGTACATCCGGCAAAAGCCTAGCCCTAGCCCCTGAACTCAATCCTATCTCCTTCCTTTCAGACGTAGCTGAAAACGGTGGCCCTGGTGGTCTAGTGGCTAGGATTCGGCGCTCTCACCGCTGCGGCCGGGTTCGATTCCCGGTCAGGGAAGTGTGTGCTTTCTTGCACACCAAGTCCACTACAAGACTCTGGAAGGTCCCCCCCCCACCCACATGCTGGGCTGTGTAGGTTGAAGGAATGTAAAGCGTCCTCCTTCTGCTACTTCCTTTTTTGCCAAACTTCTAAACGACACGTTGCTGCCTCATTCACCACCTCCACACACCCACACCAGCGTGGCTTTATGTTTTCAAGTCTGCAAGTCTTTTAGGGAGGCAAGATAAAGTTTGAGAAATTTGAATGGAACAGTGTAAATGATCCGTCACTGCCTTCAGCATATTGCACTCTGGCATGCCAGTGCATCTGCAGGCAGGCACCTGGCCATGATATCCCGCAGTGGCACGAGGGAAAAGAAAAGTCTCCTTCGAGCCAGATTTGAATCAGCGACCTAAGGATCGCCTTATTAACAACTACAGTGCTCCGCTCTACCAACTGAGCTATCGAAGGTGCTATGCTAAAGGGTTGGACTGAAAACTGACAAGTGCATTTAGGACAGACTCTCATGCACTCCTATGATTGTAGAGCGAGTACATCCGGCAAAAGCCTAGCCCTAGCCCCTGAACTTAATCCTATCTCCTTCCTTTCAGACGTAGCTGAAAACGGTGGCCCTGGTGGTCTAGTGGCTAGGATTCGGCGCTCTCACCGCTGCGGCCGGGGTCGATTCCCGGTCAGGGAAGTGTGTGCTTTCTTGCACACCAAGTCCACTACAAGACTCTGGAAGGTCCCCCCCCCACCCACATGCTGGGCTGTGTAGGTTGAAGGAATGTAAAGCGTCCTCCTTCTGCTACTTCCTTTTTTGCCAAACTTCTAAACGACACGTTGCTGCCTCATTCACCACCTCCACACACCCACACCAGCGTGGCTTTATGTTTTCAAGTCTGCAAGTCTTTTAGGGAGGCAAGATAAAGTTTGAGAAATTTGAATGGAACAATGTAAATGATCCGTCACTGCCTTCAGCATATTGCACTCTGGCATGCCAGTGCATCTGCAGGCAGGCACCTGGCCATGATATCCCGCAGTGGCACGAGGGAAAAGAAAAGTCTCCTTCAAGCCGGATTTGAACCAGCGACCTAAGGATCGCCTTATTAACAACTACAGTCCTCCGCTCTACCAACTGAGCTATCAAAGGTGCTATGCTAAAGGGTTGGACTGAAAACTGACAAGTGCATTTAGGACAGACTCTCATGCACTCCTATGATTGTAGAGCGAGTATATCCGGCAAAAGCCTAGCCCTAGCCCCTGAACTTAATCCTATCTCCTTCCTTTCAGACGTAGCTGAAAACGGTGGCCCTGGTGGTCTAGTGGCTAGGATTCGGCGCTCTCACCGCTGCGGCCGGGTTCGATTCCCGGTCAGGGAAGTGTGTGCTTTCTTGCACACCAAGTCCACTACAAGACTCTGGAAGGTCCCCCCCCCACCCACATGCTGGGCTGTGTAGGTTGAAGGAATGTAAAGCGTCCTCCTTCTGCTACTTCCTTTTTTGCCAAACTTCTAAACGACACGTTGCTGCCTCATTCACCACCTCCACACACCCACACCAGCGTGGCTTTATGTTTTCAAGTCTGCAAGTCTTTTAGGGAGGCAAGATAAAGTTTGAGAAATTTGAATGGAACAGTGTAAATGATCCGTCACTGCCTTCAGCATATTGCACTCTGGCATGCCAGTGCATCTGCAGGCAGGCACCTGGCCATGATATCCCGCAGTGGCACGAGGGAAAAGAAAAGTCTGCTTCGAGCCGGATTTGAACCAGCGACCTAAGGATCGCCTTATTAACAACTACAGTCCTCCGCTCTACCAACTGAGCTATTAAAGGTGCTATGCTAAAGGGTTGGACTGAAAACTGACAAGTGCGTTTAGGACAGACTCTCATGCACTCCTATGATTGCAGAGCGAGTACATCCGGCAAAAGCCTAGCCCTAGCCCCTGAACTTAATCCTATCTCCTTCCTTTCAGACGTAGCTGAAAACGGTGGCCCTGGTGGTCTAGTGGCTAGGATTCGGCGCTCTCACCGCTGCGGCCGGGTTCGATTCCCGGTCAGGGAAGTGTGTGCTTTCTTGCACACCAAGTCCACTACAAGACTCTGGAAGGTCCCCCCCCCACCCACATGCTGGGCTGTGTAGGTTGAAGGAATGTAAAGCGTCCTCCTTCTGCTACTTCCTTTTTTGCCAAACTTCTAAACGACACGTTGCTGCCTCATTCAACACCTCCACACACCCACACCAGCGTGGCTTTATGTTTTCAAGTCTGCAAGTCTTTTAGGGAGGCAAGATAAAGTTTGAGAAATTTGAATGGAACAATGTAAATGATCCGTCACTGCCTTCAGCATATTGCACTCTGGCATGCCAGTGCATCTGCAGGCAGGCACCTGGCCATGATATCCCGCAGTGGCACGAGGGAAAAGAAAAGTCTCCTTCGAGCCGGATTTGAACCAGCGACCTAAGGATCGCCTTATTAACAACTACAGTCCTCCGCTCTACCAACTGAGCTATCAAAGGTGCTATGCTAAAGGGTTGGACTGAAAACTGACAAGTGCATTTAGGACAGACTCTCATGCACTCCTATGATTGTAGAGCGAGTACATCCGGCAAAAGCCTAGCCCTAGCCCCTGAACTTAATCCTATCTCCTTCCTTTCAGACGTAGCTGAAAACGGTGGCCCTGGTGGTCTAGTGGCTAGGATTCGGCGCTCTCACCGCTGCGGCCGGGTTCGATTCCCGGTCAGGGAAGTGTGTGCTTTCTTGCACACCAAGTCCACTACAAGACTCTGGAAGGTCCCCCCCCCACCCACATGCTGGGCTGTGTAGGTTGAAGGAATGTAAAGCGTCCTCCTTCTGCTACTTCCTTTTTTGCCAAACTTCTAAACGACACGTTGCTGCCTCATTCACCACCTCCACACACCCACACCAGCGTGGCTTTATGTTTTCAAGTCTGCAAGTCTTTTAGGGAGGCAAGATAAAGTTTGAGAAATTTGAATGGAACAGTGTAAATGATCCGTCACTGCCTTCAGCATATTGCACTCTGGCATGCCAGTGCATCTGCAGGCAGGCACCTGGCCATGATATCCCGCAGTGGCACGAGGGAAAAGAAAAGTCTCCTTTGAGCCGGATTTGAATCAGCGACCTAAGGATCGCCTTATTAACAACTACAGTCCTCCGCTCTACCAACTGAGCTATCGAAGGTGCTATGCTAAAGGGTTGGACTGAAAACTGACAAGTGCGTTTAGGACAGACTCTCATGCACTCCTATGATTGTAGAGCGAGTACATCCGGCAAAAGCCTAGCCCTAGCCCCTGAACTTAATCCTATCTCCTTCCTTTCAGACGTAGCTGAAAACGGTGGCCCTGGTGGTCTAGTGGCTAGGATTCGGCGCTCTCACCGCTGCGGCCGGGTTTGATTCCCGGTCAGGGAAGTGTGTGCTTTCTTGCACACCAAGTCCACTACAAGACTCTGGAAGGTCCCCCCCCCACCCACATGCTGGGCTGTGTAGGTTGAAGGAATGTAAAGCGTCCTCCTTCTGCTACTTCCTTTTTTGCCAAACTTCTAAACGACACGTTGCTGCCTCATTCACCACCTCCACACACCCACACCAGCGTGGCTTTATGTTTTCAAGTCTGCAAGTCTTTTAGGGAGGCAAGATAAAGTTTGAGAAATTTGAATGGAACAATGTAAATGATCCGTCACTGCCTTCAGCATATTGCACTCTGGCATGCCAGTGCATCTGCAGGCAGGCACCTGGCCATGATATCCCGCAGTGGCACGAGGGAAAAGAAAAGTCTCCTTCAAGCCGGATTTGAACCAGCGACCTAAGGATCGCCTTATTAACAACTACAGTCCTCCGCTCTACCAACTGAGCTATCAAAGGTGCTATGCTAAAGGGTTGGACTGAAAACTGACAAGTGCGTTTAGGACAGACTCTCATGCACTCCTATGATTGTAGAGCGAGTACATCCGGCAAAAGCCTAGCCCTAGCCCCTGAACTTAATCCTATCTCCTTCCTTTCAGACGTAGCTGAAAACGGTGGCCCTGGTGGTCTAGTGGCTAGGATTCGGCGCTCTCACCGCTGCGGCTGGGTTCGATTCCCGGTCAGGGAAGTGTGTGCTTTCTTGCACACCAAGTCCACTACAAGACTCTGGAAGGTCCCCCCCCCACCCACATGCTGGGCTGTGTAGGTTGAAGGAATGTAAAGCGTCCTCCTTCTGCTACTTCCTTTTTTGCCAAACTTCTAAACGACACGTTGCTGCCTCATTCACCACCTCCACACACCCACACCAGCGTGGCTTTATGTTTTCAAGTCTGCAAGTCTTTTAGGGAGGCAAGATAAAGTTTGAGAAATTTGAATGGAACAATGTAAATGATCCGTCACTGCCTTCAGCATATTGCACTCTGGCATGCCAGTGCATCTGCAGGCAGGCACCTGGCCATGATATCCCGCAGTGGCACGAGGGAAAAGAAAAGTCTCCTTCGAGCCGGATTTGAACCAGCGACCTAAGGATCGCCTTATTAACAACTACAGTCCTCCGCTCTACCAACTGAGCTATCAAAGGTGCTATGCTAAAGGGTTGGACTGAAAACTGACAAGTGCGTTTAGGACAGACTCTCATGCACTCCTATGATTGTAGAGCGAGTACATCCGGCAAAAGCCTAGCCCTAGCCCCTGAACTTAATCCTATCTCCTTCCTTTCAGACGTAGCTGAAAACGGTGGCCCTGGTGGTCTAGTGGCTAGGATTCGGCGCTCTCACCGCTGCGGCCGGGTTCGATTCCCGGTCAGGGAAGTGTGTGCTTTCTTGCACACCAAGTCCACTACAAGACTCTGGAAGGTCCCCCCCCCCACCCACATGCTGGGCTGTGTAGGTTGAAGGAATGTAAAGCGTCCTCCTTCTGCTACTTCCTTTTTTGCCAAACTTCTAAACGACACGTTGCTGCCTCATTCACCACCTCCACACACCCACACCAGCGTGGCTTTATGTTTTCAAGTCTGCAAGTCTTTTAGGGAGGCAAGATAAAGTTTGAGAAATTTGAATGGAACAATGTAAATGATCCGTCACTGCCTTCAGCATATTGCACTCTGGCATGCCAGTGCATCTGCAGGCAGGCACCTGGCCATGATATCCCGCAGTGGCACGAGGGAAAAGAAAAGTCTCCTTTGAGCCGGATTTGAACCAGCAACCTAAGGATCGCCTTATTAACAACTACAGTCCTCCGCTCTACCAACTGAGCTATCAAAGGTGCTATGCTAAAGGGGTGGACTGAAAACTGACAAGTGCATTTAGGACAGACTCGGATGCTCTCCTATGATTGTAGAGCGAGTACATCCGGCAAAAGCCTAGCCCTAGCCCCTGAACTTAATCCTATCTCCTTCCTTTCAGACGTAGCTGAAAACGGTGGCCCTGGTGGTCTAGTGGCTAGGATTCGGCGCTCTCACCGCTGCGGCCGGGTTCGATTCCCGGTCAGGGAAGTGTGTGCTTTCTTGCACACCAAGTCCACTACAAGACTCTGGAAGGTCCCCCCCCCACCCACATGCTGGGCTGTGTAGGTTGAAGGAATGTAAAGCGTCCTCCTTCTGCTACTTCCTTTTTTGCCAAACTTCTAAACGACACGTTGCTGCCTCATTCACCACCTCCACACACCCACACCAGCGTGGCTTTATGTTTTCAAGTCTGCAAGTCTTTTAGGGAGGCAAGATAAAGTTTGAGAAATTTGAATGGAACAGTGTAAATGATCCGTCACTGCCTTCAGCATATTGCACTCTGGCATGCCAGTGCATCTGCAGGCAGGCACCTGGCCATGATATCCCGCAGTGGCACGAGGGAAAAGAAAAGTCTCCTTCGAGCCGGATTTGAATCAGCGACCTAAGGATCGCCTTATTAACAACTACAGTGCTCCGCTCTACCAACTGAGCTATCGAAGGTGCTATGCTAAAGGGTTGGACTGAAAACTGACAAGTGCATTTAGGACAGACTCTCATGCACTCCTATGATTGTAGAGCGAGTACATCCGGCAAAAGCCTAGCCCTAGCCCCTGAACTTAATCCTATCTCCTTCCTTTCAGACGTAGCTGAAAACGGTGGCCCTGGTGGTCTAGTGGCTAGGATTCGGCGCTCTCACCGCTGCGGCCGGGTTCGATTCCCGGTCAGGGAAGTGTGTGCTTTCTTGCACACCAAGTCCACTACAAGACTCTGGAAGGTCCCCCCCCCACCCACATGCTGGGCTGTGTAGGTTGAAGGAATGTAAAGCGTCCTCCTTCTGCTACTTCCTTTTTTGCCAAACTTCTAAACGACACGTTGCTGCCTCATTCACCACCTCCACACACCCACACCAGCGTGGCTTTATGTTTTCAAGTCTGCAAGTCTTTTAGGGAGGCAAGATAAAGTTTGAGAAATTTGAATGGAACAGTGTAAATGATCCGTCACTGCCTTCAGCATATTGCACTCTGGCATGCCAGTGCATCTGCAGGCAGGCACCTGGCCATGATATCCCGCAGTGGCACGAGGGAAAAGAAAAGTCTCCTTCGAGCCGGATTTGAATCAGCGACCTAAGGATCGCCTTATTAACAACTACAGTGCTCCGCTCTACCAACTGAGCTATCGAAGGTGCTATGCTAAAGGGTTGGACTGAAAACTGACAAGTGCATTTAGGACAGACTCTCATGCACTCCTATGATTGTAGAGCGAGTACATCCGGCAAAAGCCTAGCCCTAGCCCCTGAACTTAATCCTAACTCCTTCCTTTCAGACGTAGCTGAAAACGGTGGCCCTGGTGGTCTAGTGGCTAGGATTCGGCGCTCTCACCGCTGCGGCCGGGTTCGATTCCCGGTCAGGGAAGTGTGTGCTTTCTTGCACACCAAGTCCACTACAAGACTCTGGAAGGTCCCCCCCCCACCCACATGCTGGGCTGTGTAGGTTGAAGGAATGTAAAGCGTCCTCCTTCTGCTACTTCCTTTTTTGCCAAACTTCTAAACGACACGTTGCTGCCTCATTCACCACCTCCACACACCCACACCAGCGTGGCTTTATGTTTTCAAGTCTGCAAGTCTTTTAGGGAGGCAAGATAAAGTTTGAGAAATTTGAATGGAACAGTGTAAATGATCCGTCACTGCCTTCAGCATATTGCACTCTGGCATGCCAGTGCATCTGCAGGCAGGCACCTGGCCATGATATCCCGCAGTGGCACGAGGGAAAAGAAAAGTCTCCTTCGAGCCGGATTTGAATCAGCGACCTAAGGATCGCCTTATTAACAACTACAGTCCTCCGCTCTACCAACTGAGCTATCGAAGGTGCTATGCTAAAGGGTTGGACTGAAAACTGACAAGTGCATTTAGGACAGACTCTCATGCACTCCTATGATTGTAGAGCGAGTACATCCGGCAAAAGCCTAGCCCTAGCCCCTGAACTTAATCCTATCTCCTTCCTTTCAGACGTAGCTGAAAACGGTGGCCCTGGTGGTCTAGTGGCTAGGATTCGGCGCTCTCACCGCTGCGGCCGGGTTCGATTCCCGGTCAGGGAAGTGTGTGCTTTCTTGCACACCAAGTCCACTACAAGACTCTGGAAGGTCCCCCCCCCACCCACATGCTGGGCTGTGTAGGTTGAAGGAATGTAAAGCGTCCTCCTTCTGCTACTTCCTTTTTTGCCAAACTTCTAAACGACACGTTGCTGCCTCATTCACCACCTCCACACACCCACACCAGCGTGGCTTTATGTTTTCAAGTCTGCAAGTCTTTTAGGGAGGCAAGATAAAGTTTGAGAAATTTGAATGGAACAGTGTAAATGATCCGTCACTGCCTTCAGCATATTGCACTCTGGCATGCCAGTGCATCTGGAGGCAGGCACCTGGCCATGATATCCCGCAGTGGCACGAGGGAAAAGAAAAGTCTCCTTCGAGCCGGATTTGAACCAACGACCTAAGGATCGCCTTATTAACAACTACAGTCCTCCGCTCTACCAACTGAGCTATCGAAGGTGCTGTGCTAAAGGGTTGGACTGAAAACTGACAAGTGCGTTTAGGACAGACTCTCATGCACTCCTATGATTGTAGAGCGAGTACATCCGGCAAAAGCCTAGCCCTAGCCCCTGAACTTAATCCTATCTCCTTCCTTTCAGACGTAGCTGAAAACGGTGGCCCTGGTGGTCTAGTGGCTAGGATTCGGCGCTCTCACCGCTGCGGCCGGGTTCGATTCCTGGTCAGGGAAGTGTGTGCTTTCTTGCACACCAAGTCCACTACAAGACTCTGGAAGCCCCCCCCCCCACCCACATGCTGGGCTGTGTAGGTTGAAGGAATGTAAAGCGTCCTCCTTCTGCTACTTCCTTTTTTGCCAAACTTCTAAACGACACGTTGCTGCCTCATTCACCACCTCCACACACCCACACCAGCGTGGCTTTATGTTTTCAAGTCTGCAAGTCTTTTAGGGAGGCAAGATAAAGTTTGAGAAATTTGAATGGAACAATGTAAATGATCCGTCACTGCCTTCAGCATATTGCACTCTGGCATGCCAGTGCATCTGCAGGCAGGCACCTGGCCATGATATCCCGCAGTGGCACGAGGGAAAAGAAAAGTCTCCTTCGAGCCGGATTTGAACCAGCGACCTAAGGATCGCCTTATTAACAACTACAGTCCTCCGCTCTACCAACTGAGCTATCGAAGGTGCTATGCTAAAGGGTTGGACTGAAAACTGACAAGTGCGTTTAGGACAGACTCTCATGCACTCCTATGATTGTAGAGCGAGTACATCCGGCAAAAGCCTAGCCCTAGCCCCTGAACTTAATCCTATCTCCTTCCTTTCAGACGTAGCTGAAAACGGTGGCCCTGGTGGTCTAGTGGCTAGGATTCGGCGCTCTCACCGCTGCGGCCGGGTTCGATTCCCGGTCAGGGAAGTGTGTGCTTTCTTGCACACCAAGTCCACTACAAGACTCTGGAAGGTCCCCCCCCCACCCACATGCTGGGCTGTGTAGGTTGAAGGAATGTAAAGCGTCCTCCTTCTGCTACTTCCTTTTTTGCCAAACTTCTAAACGACACGTTGCTGCCTCATTCACCACCTCCACACACCCACACCAGCGTGGCTTTATGTTTTCAAGTCTGCAAGTCTTTTAGGGAGGCAAGATAAAGTTTGAGAAATTTGAATGGAACAGTGTAAATGATCCGTCACTGCCTTCAGCATATTGCACTCGGGCATGCCAGTGCATCTGGAGGCAGGCACCTGGCCATGATATCCCGCAGTGGCGCGAGGGAAAAGAAAAGTCTCCTTCGAGCCGTATTTGAACCAGCGACCTAAGGATCGCCTTATTAACAACTACATTCCTCCGCTCTACCAACTGAGCTATCGAAGGTGCTATGCTAAAGGGTTGGACTGAAAACTGACAAGTGCGTTTAGGACAGACTCTCATGCACTCCTATGATTGTAGAGCGAGTACATCCGGCAAAAGCCTAGCCCTAGCCCCTGAACTTAATCCTATCTCCTTCCTTTCAGACGTAGCTGAAAACGGTGGCCCTGGTGGTCTAGTGGCTAGGATTCGGCACTCTCACCGCTGCGGCCGGGTTCGATTCCCGGTCAGGGAAGTGTGTGCTTTCTTGCACACCAAGTCCACTACAAGACTCTGGAAGGTCCCCCCCCCACCCACATGCTGGGCTGTGTAGGTTGAAGGAATGTAAAGCGTCCTCCTTCTGCTACTTCCTTTTTTGCCTAACTTCTAAACGACACGTTGCTGCCTCAATCACCACCTCCACACACCCACACCAGCGTGGCTTTATGTTTTCAAGTCTGCAAGTCTTTTAGGGAGGCAAGATAAAGTTTGAGAAATTTGAATGGAACAGTGTAAATGATCCGTCACTGCCTTCAGCATATTGCACTCTGGCATGCCAGTGCATCTGCAGGCAGGCACCTGGCCATGATATCCCGCAGTGGCACGAGGGAAAAGAAAAGTCTCCTTCGAGCCGGATTTGAACCAGCGACCTAAGGATCGCCTTATTAACAACTACAGTCCTCCGCTCTACCAACTGAGCTATCGAAGGTGCTATGCTAAAGGGTTGGACTGAAAACTGACAAGTGCGTTTAGGACAGACTCTCATGCACTCCTATGATTGTAGAGCGAGTACATCCGGCAAAAGCCTAGCCCTAGCCCCTGAACTTAATCCTATCTCCTTCCTTTCAGACGTAGCTGAAAACGGTGGCCCTGGTGGTCTAGTGGCTAGGATTCGGCGCTCTCACCGCTGCGGCCGGGTTCGATTCCCGGTCAGGGAAGTGTGTGCTTTCTTGCACACCAAGTCCACTACAAGACTCTGGAAGGTCCCCCCCCCACCCACATGCTGGGCTGTGTAGGTTGAAGGAATGTAAAGCGTCCTCCTTCTGCTACTTCCTTTTTTGCCAAACTTCTAAACGACACGTTGCTGCCTCATTCACCACCTCCACACACCCACACCAGCGTGGCTTTATGTTTTCAAGTCTGCAAGTCTTTTAGGGAGGCAAGATAAAGTTTGAGAAATTTGAATGGAACAGTGTAAATGATCCGTCACTGCCTTCAGCATATTGCACTCGGGCATGCCAGTGCATCTGGAGGCAGGCACCTGGCCATGATATCCCGCAGTGGCGCGAGGGAAAAGAAAAGTCTCCTTCGAGCCGTATTTGAACCAGCGACCTAAGGATCGCCTTATTAACAACTACATTCCTCCGCTCTACCAACTGAGCTATCGAAGGTGCTATGCTAAAGGGTTGGACTGAAAACTGACAAGTGCGTTTAGGACAGACTCTCATGCACTCCTATGATTGTAGAGCGAGTACATCCGGCAAAAGCCTAGCCCTAGCCCCTGAACTTAATCCTATCTCCTTCCTTTCAGACGTAGCTGAAAACGGTGGCCCTGGTGGTCTAGTGGCTAGGATTCGGCACTCTCACCGCTGCGGCCGGGTTCGATTCCCGGTCAGGGAAGTGTGTGCTTTCTTGCACACCAAGTCCACTACAAGACTCTGGAAGGTCCCCCCCCCACCCACATGCTGGGCTGTGTAGGTTGAAGGAATGTAAAGCGTCCTCCTTCTGCTACTTCCTTTTTTGCCTAACTTCTAAACGACACGTTGCTGCCTCAATCACCACCTCCACACACCCACACCAGCGTGGCTTTATGTTTTCAAGTCTGCAAGTCTTTTAGGGAGGCAAGATAAAGTTTGAGAAATTTGAATGGAACAGTGTAAATGATCCGTCACTGCCTTCAGCATATTGCACTCGGGCATGCCAGTGCATCTGGAGGCAGGCACCTGGCCATGATATCCCACAGTGGCGCGAGGGAAAAGAAAAGTCTCCTTCGAGCCGGATTTGAACCCGCAACCTAAGGATCGCCTTATTAACAACTACAGTCCTCCGCTCTACCAACTGAGCTATCGAAGGTGCTATGCTAAGGGATTGGACTGAAAACTGACAAGTGCGTTTAGGACAGACTCTCATACACTCCTATGATTGTAGAGCGAGTACATCCGGCAAAAGCCTAGCCCTAGCCCCTGAACTTAATCCTATCTCCTTCCTTTCAGACGTAGCTGAAAACGGTGGCCCTGGTGGTCTAGTGGCTAGGATTCGGCGCTCTCACCGCTGCGGCCGGGTTCGATTCCCGGTCAGGGAAGTGTGTGCTTTCTTGCACACCAAGTCCACTACAAGACTCTGGAAAGTCCCCCCCCCCAACCAGATGCTGGGCTGTGTAGGTTGAAGGAATGTAAAGCATCCTCCTTCTGCTACTTCCTTTTTTGCCAAACTTCTAAACGACACGTTGCTGCCTCATTCACCACCTCCACACACCCACACCAGCGTGGCTTTATGTTTTCAAGTCTGAAAGTCTTTTAGGGAGGCAAGATAAAGTTTGAGAAATTTGAATGGAACAATGTAAATGATCCGTCACTGCCTTCAGCATATTGCACTCTGGCATGCCAGTGCATCTGCAGGCAGGCACCTGGCCATGATATCCCGCAGTGGCACGAGGGAAAAGAAAAGTCTCCTTCAAGCCGGATTTGAACCAGCAACCTAAGGATCGCCTTATTAACAACTACAGTCCTCCACTCTACCAACTGAGCTATCAAAGGTGCTATGCTAAGGGGTTGGACTGAAAACTGACAAGTGCGTTTAGGACAGACTCTCATGCACTCCTATGATTGTAGAGCGAGTACATCCGGCAAAAGCCTAGCCCTAGCCCCTGAACTTAATCCTATCTCCTTCCTTTCAGACGTAGCTGAAAACGGAGGCCCTGGTCGTCTAGTGGCTAGGATTCGGCGCTCTCACCGCTGCGGCCGGGTTCGATTCCCGGTCAGGGAAGTGTGTGCTTTCTTGCACACCAAGTCCACTACAAGACTCTGGAAGGTCCCCCCCCCCACCCACATGCTGGGCTGTGTAGGTTGAAGGAATGTAAAGCGTCCTCCTTCTGCTACTTCCTTTTTTGCCAAACTTCTAAACGACACGTTGCTGCCTCATTCACCACCTCCACACAGCCAAAACCAGCGTGGCTTTATGTTTTCAAGTCTGCAAGTCTTTTAGGGAGGCAAGATAAAGTTTGAGAAATTTGAATGGAACAGTGTAAATGATCCGTCACTGCCTTCAGCATATTGCACTCGGTCATGCCAGTGCATCTGGAGGCAGGCACCTGGCCATGATATCCCACAGTGGCGCGAAGGAAAAGAAAAGACTCCTTCGAGCCGGATTTGAACCAGCGACCTAAGGATCGCCTTATTAACAACTACAGTCCTCCACTCTACCAACTGAGCTATCGAAGGTGCTATGCTAAAGGGTCGGACTGAAAACTGACAAGTGCATTTAGGACAGACTCTCATGCACTCCTATGATTGTAGAGCGCGTACATCCGGCAAAAGCCTTGCCCTAGCCCCTGAACTTAATCCTATCTCCTTCCTTTCAGACGTAGCTGAAAACGGTGGCCCTGGTGGTCTAGTGGCTAGGATTCGGCGCTCTCACCGCTGCGGCCGGGTTCGATTCCTGGTCAGGGAAGTGTGTGCTTTCTTGCACACCAAGTCCACTACAAGACTCTGGAAGGTCCCCCCCCCCACCCACATGCTGGGCTGTGTAGGTTGAAGGAATGTAAAGCGTCCTCCTTCTGCTACTTCCTTTTTTGCCAAACTTCTAAACGACACGTTGCTGCCTCATTCACCACCTCCACACACCCACACCAGCGTGGCTTTATGTTTTCAAGTCTGCAAGTCTTTTAGGGAGGCAAGATAAAGTTTGAGAAATTTGAATGGAACAATGTAAATGATCCGTCACTGCCTTCAGCATATTGCACTCTGGCATGCCAGTGCATCTGCAGGCAGGCACCTGGCCATGATATCCCACAGTGGCGCGAGGGAAAAGAAAAGTCTCCTTCGAGCCGGATTTGAACCAGCGACCTAAGGATCGCCTTATTAACAACTACAGTCCTCCACTCTACCAACTGAGCTATCGAAGGTGGTATGCTAAAGGGTCGGACTGAAAACTCACAAGTGCGTTTAGGACAGAGTCTCATGCACTCCTATGATTGTAGAGCGAGTACATCCGGCAAAAGCCTTGCCCTAGCCCCTGAACTTAATCCTATCTCCTTCCTTTCAGACGTAGCTGAAAACGTTGGCCCTGGTGGTCTAGTGGCTAGGATTCGGCGCTCTCACCGCTGCGGTCGGGTTCGATTCCCGGTCAGGGAAGTGTGTGCTTTCTTGCACACCAAGTCCACTACAAGACTCTGGAAGGTCCCCCCCCCCCCACCCACATGCTGGGCTGTGTAGGTTGAAGGAATGTAAAGCGTCCTCCTTCTGCTACTTCCTTTTTTGCCAAACTTCTAAACGACACGTTGCTGCCTCATTCACCACCTCCACACACCCACACCAGCGTGGCTTTATGTTTTCAAGTCTGCAAGTCTTTTAGGGAGGCAAGATAAAGTTTGAGAAATTTGAATGGAACAATGTAAATGATCCGTCACTGCCTTCAGCATATTGCACTCGGGCATGCCAGTGCATCTGGAGGCAGGCACCTGGCCATGATATCCCGCAGTGGCACGAGGGAAAAGAAAAGTCTCCTTCGAGCCAGATTTGAACCAGCGACCTAAGGATCGCCTTATTAACAACTACAGTCCTCCGCTCTACCAACTGAGCTATTGAAGGTGCTATGCTAAAGGGTTGGACTGAAAACTGACAAGTGCGTTTAGGACAGACTCTCATGCACTCCTATGATTGTAGAGCGAGTACATCCGGCAAAAGCCTAGCCCTAGCCCCTGAACTTAATCCTATCTCCTTCCTTTCAGACGTAGCTGAAAACGGTGGCCCTGGTAGTCTAGTGGCTAGGATTTGGCACTCTCACCTCTGCGGCCGGGTTCGATTCCCGGTCAGGGAAGTGTGTGCTTTCTTGCACACCAAGTCCACTACAAGACTCTGGAAAGCCCCCCCCCCAACCAGATGCTGGGCTGTGTAGGTTGAAGGAATGTAAAGCGTCCTCCTTCTGCTACTTCCTTTTTTGCCAAACTTCTAAACGACACGTTGCTGCCTCATTCACCACCTCCACACACCCACACCAGCGTGGCTTTATGTTTTCAAGTCTGCAAGTCTTTTAGGGAGGCAAGATAAAGTTTGAGAAATTTGAATGGAACAGTGTAAATGATCCGTCACTGCCTTCAGCATATTGCACTCGGGCATGCCACTGCATCTGGAGGCAGGCACCTGGCCATGATATCCCGCAGTGGCACGAGGGAAAAGAAAAGTCTCCTTCGAGCCGGATTTGAACCAGCGACCTAAGGATCGCCTTATTAACAACTACAGTCCTCCACTCTACCAACTGAGCTATCGAAGGTGCTATGCTAAAGGGTTGGACTGAAAACTGACAAGTGCATTTAGGACAGACTCTCATGCACTCCTATGATTGTAGAGCGCGTACATCCGGCAAAAGCCTTGCCCTAGCCCCTGAACTTAATCCTATCTCCTTCCTTTCAGACGTAGCTGAAAACGGTGGCCCTGGTGGTCTAGTGGCTAGGATTCGGCGCTCTCACCGCTGCGGCCGGGTTCGATTCCCGGTCAGGGAAGTGTGTGCTTTCTTGCACACCAAGTCCACTACAAGACTCTGGAAGGTCCCCCCCCCCACCCACATGCTGGGCTGTGTAGGTTGAAGGAATGTAAAGCGTCCTCCTTCTGCTACTTCCTTTTTTGCCAAACTTCTAAACGACACGTTGCTGCCTCATTCACCACCTCCACACACCCACACCAGCGTGGCTTTATGTTTTCAAGTCTGCAAGTCTTTTAGGGAGGCAAGATAAAGTTTGAGAAATTTGAATGGAACAATGTAAATGATCCGTCACTGCCTTCAGCATATTGCACTCTGGCATGCCAGTGCATCTGCAGGCAGGCACCTGGCCATGATATCCCGCAGTGGCGCGAGGGAAAAGAAAAGTCTCCTTCGAGCCGGATTTGAACCAGCGACCTAAGGATCGCCTTATTAACAACTACAGTCCTCCACTCTACCAACTGAGCTATCGAAGGTGGTATGCTAAAGGGTCGGACTGAAATCTCACAAGTGCGTTTAGGACAGAGTCTCATGCACTCCTATGATTGTAGAGCGAGTACATCCGGCAAAAGCCTTGCCCTAGCCCCTGAACTTAATCCTATCTCCTTCCTTTCAGACGTAGCTGAAAACGTTGGCCCTGGTGGTCTAGTGGCTAGGATTCGGCGCTCTCACCGCTGCGGTCGGGTTCGATTCCCGGTCAGGGAAGTGTGTGCTTTCTTGCACACCAAGTCCACTACAAGACTCTGGAAGGTCCCCCCCCCCCCACCCACATGCTGGGCTGTGTAGGTTGAAGGAATGTAAAGCGTCCTCCTTCTGCTACTTCCTTTTTTGCCAAACTTCTAAACGACACGTTGCTGCCTCATTCACCACCTCCACACACCCACACCAGCGTGGCTTTATGTTTTCAAGTCTGCAAGTCTTTTAGGGAGGCAAGATAAAGTTTGAGAAATTTGAATGGAACAATGTAAATGATCCGTCACTGCCTTCAGCATATTGCACTCGGGCATGCCAGTGCATCTGGAGGCAGGCACCTGGCCATGATATCCCGCAGTGGCACGAGGGAAAAGAAAAGTCTCCTTCGAGCCAGATTTGAACCAGCGACCTAAGGATCGCCTTATTAACAACTACAGTCCTCCGCTCTACCAACTGAGCTATTGAAGGTGCTATGCTAAAGGGTTGGACTGAAAACTGACAAGTGCGTTTAGGACAGACTCTCATGCACTCCTATGATTGTAGAGCGAGTACATCCGGCAAAAGCCTAGCCCTAGCCCCTGAACTTAATCCTATCTCCTTCCTTTCAGACGTAGCTGAAAACGGTGGCCCTGGTAGTCTAGTGGCTAGGATTTGGCACTCTCACCTCTGCGGCCGGGTTCGATTCCCGGTCAGGGAAGTGTGTGCTTTCTTGCACACCAAGTCCACTACAAGACTCTGGAAAGTCCCCCCCCCAACCAGATGCTGGGCTGTGTAGGTTGAAGGAATGTAAAGCGTCCTCCTTCTGCTACTTCCTTTTTTGCCAAACTTCTAAACGACACGTTGCTGCCTCATTCACCACCTCCACACACCCACACCAGCGTGGCTTTATGTTTTCAAGTCTGCAAGTCTTTTAGGGAGGCAAGATAAAGTTTGAGAAATTTGAATGGAACAGTGTAAATGATCCGTCACTGCCTTCAGCATATTGCACTCGGGCATGCCAGTGCATCTGGAGGCAGGCACCTGGCCATGATATCCCGCAGTGGCACGAGGGAAAAGAAAAGTCTCCTTCGAGCCGGATTTGAACCAGCGACCTAAGGATCGCCTTATTAACAACTACAGTCCTCCGCTCTACCAACTGAGCTATCGAAGGTGCTATGCTAAAGGGTTGGACTGAAAACTGACAAGTGCGTTTAGGACAGACTCTCATGCACTCCTATGATTGTAGAGCGAGTACATCCGGCAAAAGCCTAGCCCTAGCCCCTGAACTTAATCCTATCTCCTTCCTTTCAGACGTAGCTGAAAACGGTGGCCCTGGTGGTCTAGTGGCTAGGATTCGGCGCTCTCACCGCTGCGGCCGGGTTCGATTCCCGGTCAGGGAAGTGTGTGCTTTCTTGCACACCAAGTCCACTACAAGACTCTGGAAGGTCCCCCCCCCCACCCACATGCTGGGCTGTGTAGGTTGAAGGAATGTAAAGCGTCCTCCTTCTGCTACTTCCTTTTTTGCCAAACTTCTAAACGACACGTTGCTGCCTCATTCACCACCTCCACACACCCACACCAGCGTGGCTTTATGTTTTCAAGTCTGCAAGTCTTTTAGGGAGGCAAGATAAAGTTTGAGAAATTTGAATGGAACAGTGTAAATGATCCGTCACTGCCTTCAGCATATTGCACTCGGGCATGCCAGTGCATCTGGAGGCAGGCACCTGGCCATGATATCCCGCAGTGGCGCGAGGGAAAAGAAAAGTCTCCTTCGAGCCGTATTTGAACCAGCGGCCTAAGGATCGCCTTATTAACAACTACATTCCTCCGCTCTACCAACTGAGCTATCGAAGGTGCTATGCTAAAGGGTTGGACTGAAAACTGACAAGTGCGTTTAGGACAGACTCTCATGCACTCCTATGATTGTAGAGCGAGTACATCCGGCAAAAGCCTAGCCCTAGCCCCTGAACTTAATCCTATCTCCTTCCTTTCAGACGTAGCTGAAAACGGTGGCCCTGGTGGTCTAGTGGCTAGGATTCAGCACTCTCACCGCTGCGGCCGGGTTCGATTCCCGGTCAGGGAAGTGTGTGCTTTCTTGCACACCAAGTCCACTACAAGACTCTGGAAGGTCCCCCCCCCACCCACATGCTGGGCTGTGTAGGTTGAAGGAATGTAAAGCGTCCTCCTTCTGCTACTTCCTTTTTTGCCAAACTTCTAAACGACACGTTGCTGCCTCAATCACCACCTCCACACACCCACACCAGCGTGGCTTTATGTTTTCAAGTCTGCAAGTCTTTTAGGGAGGCAAGATAAAGTTTAAGAAATTTGAATGGAACAGTGTAAATGATCCGTCACTGCCTTCAGCATATTGCACTCGGGCATGCCAGTGCATCTGGAGGCAGGCACCTGGCCATGATATCCCGCAGTGGCACGAGGGAAAAGAAAAGTCTCCTTCGAGCCGGATTTGAACCAGCGACCTAAAAATCGACTTATTAACAACTACAGTCCTCTGCTCTACCAACTGAGCTATCAAAGGTGCTATGCTAAGGGGTTGGACTGAAAACTGACAAGTGCGTTTAGGACAGAGTCTCATGCACTCCTATGATTGTAGAGCGAGTACATCCGGCAAAAGCCTAGCCCTAGCCCCTGAACTTAATCCTATCTCCTTCCTTTCAGACGTAACTGAAAGCGGTGGCCCTGGTGGTCTAGTGGCTAGGATTCGGTGCTCTCACCGCTGCGGCCGAGTTCGATTCCCGGTCAGGGAAGTGTGTGCTTTCTTGCACACCAAGTCCACTACAAGACTCTGGAAGCCCCCCCCCCCCCCCCAACCAGATGCTGGGCTGTGTAGGTTGAAGGAATGTAAAGCGTCCTCCTTCTGCTACTTCCTTTTTTGCCAAACTTCTAAACGACACGTTGCTGCCTCATTCACCACCTCCACACACCCACACCAGCGTGGCTTTATGTTTTCAAGTCTGCAAGTCTTTTAGGGAGGCAAGATAAAGTTTGAGAAATTTGAATGGAACAGTGTAAATGATCCGTCACTGCCTTCAGCATATTGCACTCTGGCATGCCAGTGCATCTGGAGGCAGGCACCTGGCCATGATATCCCGCAGTGGCACGAGGGAAAAGAAAAGTCTCCTTCGAGCCGGATTTGAACCAGCGACCTAAGGATCGCCTTATTAACAACTACAGTACTCCGCTCTACCAAATGAGCTATCAAAGGTGCTATGCTAAAGGGTTGGACTGAAAACTGACAAGTGCGTTTAGGACAGACTCTCATGCACTCCTATGATTGTAGAGCGGGTACATCCGGCAAAAGCCTAGCCCTAGCCCCTGAACTTAATCCTATCTCCTTCCTTTCAGACGTAGCTGAAAACGGTGGCCCTGGTAGTCTAGTGGCTAGGATTCGGCACTCTCACCGCTGCGGCCGGGTTCGATTCCCGGTCAGGGAAGTGTGTGCTTTCTTGCACACCAAGTCCACTACAAGACTCTGGAAGGTCCCCCCCCCCACCCACATGCTGGGCTGTGTAGGTTGAAGGAATGTAAAGCGTCCTCCTTCTGCTACTTCCTTTTTTGCCAAACTTCTAAACGACACGTTGCTGCCTCAATCACCACCTCCACACACCCACACCAGCGTGGCTTTATGTTTTCAAGTCTGCAAGTCTTTTAGGGAGGCAAGATAAAGTTTGAGAAATTTGAATGGAACAGTGTAAATGATCCGTCACTGCCTTCAGCATATTGCACTCGGGCATGCCAGTGCATCTGGAGGCAGGCACCTGGCCATGATATCCCGCAGTGGCACGAGGGAAAAGAAAAGTCTCCTTCGAGCCGGATTTGAACCAGCGACCTAAGGATCGGCTTATTAACAACTACAGTCCTCCACTCTACCAACTGAGCTATCGAAGGTGCTATGCTAAGGGATTGGACTGAAAACTGACAAGTGCGTTTAGGACAGACTCTCATGCACTCCTATGATTGTAGAGCGAGTACATCCGGCAAAAGCCTAGCCCTAGCCCCTGAACTTAATCCTATCTCCTTCCTTTCAGACATAGCTGAAAACGGTGGCCCTGGTGGTCTACTGGCTAGGATTCGGCACTCTCACCGCTGCGGCTGGGTTCGATTCCCGGTCAGGGAAGTGTGTGCTTTCTTGCACACCAAGTCCACTACAAGACTCTGGAAAGTCCCCCCCCCACCCACATGCTGGGCTGTGTAGGTTGAAGGAATGTAAAGCGTCCTCCTTCTGCTACTTCCTTTTTTGCCAAACTTCTAAACGACACGTTGCTGCCTCATTCACCACCTCCACACACCCACACCAGCGTGGCTTTATGTTTTCAAGTCTGCAAGTCTTTTAGGGAGGCAAGATAAAGTTTGAGAAATTTGAATGGAACAATGTAAATGATCCGTCACTGCCTTCAGCATATTGCACTCTGGCATGCCAGTGCATCTGCAGGCAGGCACCTGGCCATGATATCCCGCAGTGGCACGAGGGAAAAGAAAAGTCTCCTTCGAGCCGGATTTGAACCAGCGACCTAAAAATCGACTTATTAACAACTACAGTCCTCTGCTCTACCAACTGAGCTATCGAAGGTGCTATGCTAAAGGGTTGGACTGAAAACTGACAAGTGCGTTTAGGACAGAGTCTCATGCACTCCTATGATTGTAGAGCGAGTACATCCGGCAAAAGCCTAGCCCTAGCCCCTGAACTTAATCCTATCTCCTTCCTTTCAGACGTAACTGAAAGCGGTGGCCCTGGTGGTCTAGTGGCTAGGATTCGGTGCTCTCACCGCTGCGGCCGAGTTCGATTCCCGGTCAGGGAAGTGTGTGCTTTCTTCAAAACACCGAGTCCACTACTAGACTCCGGAAGCCCCCCCCCCCCCCCCCCCCCAACCAGATGCTGGGCTGTGTAGGTTGAAGGAATGTAAAGCGTCCTCCTTCTGCTACTTCCTTTTTTGCCAAACTTCTAAACGACACGTTGCTGCCTCATTCACCACCTCCACACACCCACACCAGCGTGGCTTTATGTTTTCAAGTCTGCAAGTCTTTTAGGGAGGCAAGATAAAGTTTGAGAAATTTGAATGGAACAGTGTAAATGATCCGTCACTGCCTTCAGCATATTGCACTCTGGCATGCCAGTGCATCTGGAGGCAGGCACCTGGCCATGATATCCCGCAGTGGCATGAGGGAAAAGAAAAGTCTCCTTCGAGCCGGATTTGAACCAGCGACCTAAGGATCGCCTTATTAACAACTACAGTCCTCCGCTCTACCAACTGAGCTATCGAAGGTGCTATGCTAAAGGGTTGGACTGAAAACTGACAAGTGCGTTTAGGACAGACTCTCATGCACTCCTATGATTGTAGAGCGAGTACATCCGGCAAAAGCCTAGCCCTAGCCCCTGAACTTAATCCTATCTCCTTCCTTTCAGACGTAACTGAAAGCGGTGGCCCTGGTGGTCTAGTGGCTAGGATTCGGTGCTCTCACCGCTGCGGCCGAGTTCGATTCCCGGTCAGGGAAGTGTGTGCTTTCTTGCACACCGAGTCCACTACTAGACTCCGGAAGCCCCCCCCCCCCCCCCCCAACCAGATGCTGGGCTGTGTAGGTTGAAGGAATGTAAAGCGTCCTCCTTCTGCTACTTCCTTTTTTGCCAAACTTCTAAACGACACGTTGCTGCCTCATTCACCACCTCCACACACCCACACCAGCGTGGCTTTATGTTTTCAAGTCTGCAAGTCTTTTAGGGAGGCAAGATAAAGTTTGAGAAATTTGAATGGAACAGTGTAAATGATCCGTCACTGCCTTCAGCATATTGCACTCTGGCATGCCAGTGCATCTGCAGGCAGGCACCTGGCCATGATATCCCGCAGTGGCACGAGGGAAAAGAAAAGTCTCCTTCGAGCCGGATTTGAACCAGCGACCTAAGGATCGCCTTATTAACAACTACAGTCCTCCGCTCTACCAACTGAGCTATCGAAGGTGCTATGCTAAAGGGTTGGACTGAAAACTGACAAGTGCGTTTAGGACAGACTCTCATGCACTCCTATGATTGTAGAGCGAGTACATCCGGCAAAAGCCTAGCCCTAGCCCCTGAACTTAATCCTATCTCCTTCCTTTCAGACGTAGCTGAAAACGGTGGCCCTGGTGGTCTAGTGGCTAGGATTCGGCACTCTCACTGCTGCGGCCGGGTTCGATTCCCGGTCAGGGAAGTGTGTGCTTTCTTGCACACCAAGTCCACTACAAGACTCTGGAAAGTCCCCCCCCCAACCAGATGCTGGGCTGTGTAGGTTGAAGGAATGTAAAGCGTCCTCCTTCTGCTACTTCCTTTTTTGCCAAACTTCTAAACGACACGTTGCTGCCTCATTCACCACCTCCACACACCCACACCAGCGTGGCTTTATGTTTTCAAGTCTGCAAGTCTTTTAGGGAGGCAAGATAAAGTTTGAGAAATTTGAATGGAACAGTGTAAATGATCCGTCACTGCCTTCAGCATATTGCACTCTGGCATGCCAGTGCATCTGGAGGCAGGCACCTGGCCATGATATCCCGCAGTGGCATGAGGGAAAAGAAAAGTCTCCTTCGAGACGGATTTGAACCAGCGACCTAAGGATCGCCTTATTAACAACTACAGTCCTCCGCTCTACCAACTGAGCTATCGAAGGTGCTATGCTAAAGGGTTGGACTGAAAACTGACAAGTGCGTTTAGGACAGACTCTCATGCACTCCTATGATTGTAGAGCGAGTACATCCGGCAAAAGCCTAGCCCTAGCCCCTGAACTTAATCCTATCTCCTTCCTTTCAGACGTAGCTGAAAACGGTGGCCCTGGTGGTCTAGTGGCTAGGATTCGGCACTCTCACTGCTGCGGCCGGGTTCGATTCCCGGTCAGGGAAGTGTGTGCTTTCTTGCACACCGAGTCCACTACAAGACTCTGGAAAGTCCCCCCCCCAACCAGATGCTGGGCTGTGTAGGTTGAAGGAATGTAAAGCGTCCTCCTTCTGCTACTTCCTTTTTTGCCAAACTTCTAAACGACACGTTGCTGCCTCAATCACTACCTCCACACACCCACACCAGCGTGGCTTTATGTTTTCAAGTCTGCAAGTCTTTTAGGGAGGCAAGATAAAGTTTGAGAAATTTGAATGGAACAGTGTAAATGATCCGTCACTGCCTTCAGCATATTGCACTCGGGCATGCCAGTGCATCTGGAGGCAGGCACCTGGCCATGATATCCCGCAGTGGCGTGAGGGAAAAGAAAAGTCTCCTTCGAGCCGGATTTGAACCAGCGACCTAAGGATCGCCTTATTAACAACTACAGTCCTCCGCTCTACCAACTGAGCTATCGAAGGTGCTATGCTAAGGAATTGGACTGAAAACTGACAAGTGCGTTTAGGACAGACTCTCATGCACTCCTATGATTGTAGAGCGAGTACATCCGGCAAAAGCCTAGCCCTAGCCCCTGAACTTAATCCTATCTCCTTCCTTTCAGACGTAGCTGAAAACGGTGGCCCTGGTGGTCTAGTGGCTAGGATTCGGCACTCTCACCGCTGCGGCTGGGTTCGATTCCCGGTCAGGGAAGTGTGTGCTTTCTTGCACACCAAGTCCACTACAAGACTCTGGAAAGTCCCCCCCCCCCAACCAGATGCTGGGCTGTGTAGGTTGAAGGAATGTAAAGCGTCCTCCTTCTGCTACTTCCTCTTTTGCCAAACTTCTAAACGACACGTTGCTGCCTCATTCACCACCTCCACACACCCACACCAGCGTGGCTTTATGTTTTCAAGTCTGCAAGTCTTTTAGGGAGGCAAGATAAAGTTTGAGAAATTTGAATGGAACAATGTAAATGATCCGTCACTGCCTTCAGCATATTGCACTCTGGCATGCCAGTGCATCTGCAGGCAGGCACCTGGCCATGATATCCCGCAGTGGCACGAGGGAAAAGAAAAGTCTCCTTCGAGCCGGATTTGAACCAGCGACCTAAAAATCGACTTATTAACAACTACAGTCCTCTGCTCTACCAACTGAGCTATCGAAGGTGCTATGCTAAGGGGTTGGACTGAAAACTGACAAGTGCGTTTAGGACAGAGTCTCATGCACTCCTATGATTGTAGAGCGAGTACATCCGGCAAAAGCCTAGCCCTAGCCCCTGAACTTAATCCTATCTCCTTCCTTTCAGACGTAACTGAAAGCGGTGGCCCTGGTGGTCTAGTGGCTAGGATTTGGTGCTCTCACCGCTGCGGCCGAGTTCGATTCCCGGTCAGGGAAGTGTGTGCTTTCTTGCACACCAAGTCCACTACAAGACTCTGGAAAGTCCCCCCCCCCCCCCCCCCCAACCAGATGCTGGGCTGTGTAGGTTGAAGGAATGTAAAGCGTCCTCCTTCTGCTACTTCCTTTTTTGCCAAACTTCTAAACGACACGTTGCTGCCTCATTCACCACCTCCACACACCCACACCAGCGTGGCTTTATGTTTTCAAGTCTGCAAGTCTTTTAGGGAGGCAAGATAAAGTTTGAGAAATTTGAATGGAACAGTGTAAATGATCCGTCACTGCCTTCAGCATATTGCACTCTGGCATGCCAGTGCATCTGGAGGCAGGCACCTGGCCATGATATCCCGCAGTGGCATGAGGGAAAAGAAAAGTCTCCTTCGAGCCGGATTTGAACCAGCGACCTAAGGATCGCCTTATTAACAACTACAGTCCTCCGCTCTACCAACTGAGCTATCGAAGGTGCTATGCTAAAGGGTTGGACTGAAAACTGACAAGTGCGTTTAGGACAGACTCTCATGCACTCCTATGATTGTAGAGCGAGTACATCCGGCAAAAGCCTAGCCCTAGCCCCTGAACTTAATCCTATCTCCTTCCTTTCAGACGTAGCTGAAAACGGTGGCCCTGGTGGTCTAGTGGCTAGGATTCGGCACTCTCACTGCTGCGGCCGGGTTCGATTCCCGGTCAGGGAAGTGTGTGCTTTCTTGCACACCAAGTCCACTACAAGACTCTGGAAAGTCCCCCCCCCAACCAGATGCTGGGCTGTGTAGGTTGAAGGAATGTAAAGCGTCCTCCTTCTGCTACTTCCTTTTTTGCCAAACTTCTAAACGACACGTTGCTGCCTCATTCACCACCTCCACACACCCACACCAGCGTGGCTTTATGTTTTCAAGTCTGCAAGTCTTTTAGGGAGGCAAGATAAAGTTTGAGAAATTTGAATGGAACAGTGTAAATGATCCGTCACTGCCTTCAGCATATTGCACTCTGGCATGCCAGTGCATCTGGAGGCAGGCACCTGGCCATGATATCCCGCAGTGGCATGAGGGAAAAGAAAAGTCTCCTTCGAGACGGATTTGAACCAGCGACCTAAGGATCGCCTTATTAACAACTACAGTCCTCCGCTCTACCAACTGAGCTATCGAAGGTGCTATGCTAAAGGGTTGGACTGAAAACTGACAAGTGCGTTTAGGACAGACTCTCATGCACTCCTATGATTGTAGAGCGAGTACATCCGGCAAAAGCCTAGCCCTAGCCCCTGAACTTAATCCTATCTCCTTCCTTTCAGACGTAGCTGAAAACGGTGGCCCTGGTGGTCTAGTGGCTAGGATTCGGCACTCTCACTGCTGCGGCCGGGTTCGATTCCCGGTCAGGGAAGTGTGTGCTTTCTTGCACACCAAGTCCACTACAAGACTCTGGAAAGTCCCCCCCCCAACCAGATGCTGGGCTGTGTAGGTTGAAGGAATGTAAAGCGTCCTCCTTCTGCTACTTCCTTTTTTGCCAAACTTCTAAACGACACGTTGCTGCCTCAATCACCACCTCCACACACCCACACCAGCGTGGCTTTATGTTTTCAAGTCTGCAAGTCTTTTAGGGAGGCAAGATAAAGTTTGAGAAATTTGAATGGAACAGTGTAAATGATCCGTCACTGCCTTCAGCATATTGCACTCGGGCATGCCAGTGCATCTGGAGGCAGGCACCTGGCCATGATATCCCGCAGTGGCGTGAGGGAAAAGAAAAGTCTCCTTCGAGCCGGATTTGAACCAGCGACCTAAGGATCACCTTATTAACAACTACAGTCCTCCGCTCTACCAACTGAGCTATCGAAGGTGCTATGCTAAGGGATTGGACTGAAAACTGACAAGTGCGTTTAGGACAGACTCTCATGCACTCCTATGATTGTAGAGCGAGTACATCCGGCAAAAGCCTAGCCCTAGCCCCTGAACTTAATCCTATCTCCTTCCTTTCAGACGTAGCTGAAAACGGTGGCCCTGGTGGTCTAGTGGCTAGGATTCGGCACTCTCACCGCTGCGGCTGGGTTCGATTCCCGGTCAGGGAAGTGTGTGCTTTCTTGCACACCAAGTCCACTACAAGACTCTGGAAAGTCCCCCCCCCCCAACCAGATGCTGGGCTGTGTAGGTTGAAGGAATGTAAAGCGTCCTCCTTCTGCTACTTCCTTTTTTGCCAAACTTCTAAACGACACGTTGCTGCCTCATTCACCACCTCCACACACCCACACCAGCGTGGCTTTATGTTTTCAAGTCTGCAAGTCTTTTAGGGAGGCAAGATAAAGTTTGAGAAATTTGAATGGAACAATGTAAATGATCCGTCACTGCCTTCAGCATATTGCACTCTGGCATGCCAGTGCATCTGCAGGCAGGCACCTGGCCATGATATCCCGCAGTGGCACGAGGGAAAAGAAAAGTCTCCTTCGAGCCGGATTTGAACCAGCGACCTAAAAATCGACTTATTAACAACTACAGTCCTCTGCTCTACCAACTGAGCTATCGAAGGTGCTATGCTAAGGGGTTGGACTGAAAACTGACAAGTGCGTTTAGGACAGAGTCTCATGCACTCCTATGATTGTAGAGCGAGTACATCCGGCAAAAGCCTAGCCCTAGCCCCTGAACTTAATCCTATCTCCTTCCTTTCAGACGTAACTGAAAGCGGTGGCCCTGGTGGTCTAGTGGCTAGGATTTGGTGCTCTCACCGCTGCGGCCGAGTTCGATTCCCGGTCAGGGAAGTGTGTGCTTTCTTGCACACCAAGTCCACTACAAGACTCTGGAAAGTCCCCCCCCCCCCCCCCAACCAGATGCTGGGCTGTGTAGGTTGAAGGAATGTAAAGCGTCCTCCTTCTGCTACTTCCTTTTTTGCCAAACTTCTAAACGACACGTTGCTGCCTCATTCACCACCTCCACACACCCACACCAGCGTGGCTTTATGTTTTCAAGTCTGCAAGTCTTTTAGGGAGGCAAGATAAAGTTTGAGAAATTTGAATGGAACAGTGTAAATGATCCGTCACTGCCTTCAGCATATTGCACTCTGGCATGCCAGTGCATCTGGAGGCAGGCACCTGGCCATGATATCCCGCAGTGGCACGAGGGAAAAGAAAAGTCTCCTTCGAGCCGGATTTGAACCAGCGACCTAAGGATCGCCTTATTAACAACTACAGTACTCCGCTCTACCAAATGAGCTATCGAAGGTGCTATGCTAAAGGGTTGGACTGAAAACTGACAAGTGCGTTTAGGACAGACTCTCATGCACTCCTATGATTGTAGAGCGGGTACATCCGGCAAAAGCCTAGCCCTAGCCCCTGAACTTAATCCTATCTCCTTCCTTTCAGACGTAGCTGAAAACGGTGGCCCTGGTAGTCTAGTGGCTAGGATTCGGCACTCTCACCGCTGCGGCCGGGTTCGATTCCCGGTCAGGGAAGTGTGTGCTTTCTTGCACACCAAGTCCACTACAAGACTCTGGAAGGTCCCCCCCCCACCCACATGCTGGGCTGTGTAGGTTGAAGGAATGTAAAGCGTCCTCCTTCTGCTACTTCCTTTTTTGCCAAACTTCTAAACGACACGTTGCTGCCTCAATCACCACCTCCACACACCCACACCAGCGTGGCTTTATGTTTTCAAGTCTGCAAGTCTTTTAGGGAGGCAAGATAAAGTTTGAGAAATTTGAATGGAACAGTGTAAATGATCCGTCACTGCCTTCAGCATATTGCACTCGGGCATGCCAGTGCATCTGCAGGCAGGCACCTGGCCATGATATCCCGCAGTGGCGCGAGGGAAAAGAAGAGTCTCCTTCGAGCCTGATTTGAACCAGCGACCTAAGGATCGCCTTATTAACAACTACAGTCCTCCGCTCTACCAACTGAGCTATCGAAGGTGCTATGCTAAAGGGTTGGACTGAAAACTGACAAGTGCGTTTAGGACAGACTCTCATGCACTCCTATGATTGTAGAGCGAGTACATCCGGCAAAAGCCTAGCCCTAGCCCCTGAACTTAATCCTATCTCCTTCCTTTCAGACGTAGCTGAAAACGGTGGCCCTGGTGGTCTAGTGGCTAGGATTCGGCACTCTCACTGCTGCGGCCGGGTTCGATTCCCGGTCAGGGAAGTGTGTGCTTTCTTGCACACCAAGTCCACTACAAGACTCTGGAAAGTCCCCCCCCCAACCAGATGCTGGGCTGTGTAGGTTGAAGGAATGTAAAGCGTCCTCCTTCTGCTACTTCCTTTTTTGCCAAACTTCTAAACGACACGTTGCTGCCTCAATCACCACCTCCACACACCCACACCAGCGTGGCTTTATGTTTTCAAGTCTGCAAGTCTTTTAGGGAGGCAAGATAATGTTTGAGAAATTTGAATGGAACAGTGTAAATGATCCGTCACTGCCTTCAGCATATTGCACTCGGGCATGCCAGTGCATCTGGAGGCAGGCACCTGGCCATGATATCCCGCAGTGGCGTGAGGGAAAAGAAAAGTCTCCTTCGAGCCGGATTTGAACCAGCGACCTAAGGATTTTCGCCTTATTAACAACTACAGTCCTCCGCTCTACCAACTGAGCTATCGAAGGTGCTATGCTAAGGGATTGGACTGAAAACTGACAAGTGCGTTTAGGACAGACTCTCATGCACTCCTATGATTGTAGAGCGAGTACATCCGGCAAAAGCCTAGCCCTAGCCCCTGAACTTAATCCTATCTCCTTCCTTTCAGACGTAGCTGAAAACGGTGGCCCTGGTGGTCTAGTGGCTAGGATTCGGCACTCTCACCGCTGCGGCCGGGTTCGATTCCCGGTCAGGGAAGTGTGTGCTTTCTTGCACACCAAGTCCACTACAAGACTCTGGAAGGTCCCCCCCCCACCCACATGCTGGGCTGTGTAGGTTGAAGGAATGTAAAGCGTCCTCCTTCTGCTACTTCCTTTTTTGCCAAACTTCTAAACGACACGTTGCTGCCTCAATCACCACCTCCACACACCCACACCAGCGTGGCTTTATGTTTTCAAGTCTGCAAGTCTTTTAGGGAGGCAAGATAAAGTTTGAGAAATTTGAATGGAACAGTGTAAATGATCCGTCACTGCCTTCAGCATATTGCACTCGGGCATGCCAGTGCATCTGCAGGCAGGCACCTGGCCATGATATCCCGCAGTGGCGCGAGGGAAAAGAAGAGTCTCCTTCGAGCCTGATTTGAACCAGCGACCTAAGGATCGCCTTATTAACAACTACAGTCCTCCGCTCTACCAACTGAGCTATCGAAGGTGCTATGCTAAAGGGTTGGACTGAAAACTGACAAGTGCGTTTAGGACAGACTCTCATGCACTCCTATGATTGTAGAGCGAGTACATCCGGCAAAAGCCTAGCCCTAGCCCCTGAACTTAATCCTATCTCCTTCCTTTCAGACGTAGCTGAAAACGGTGGCCCTGGTGGTCTAGTGGCTAGGATTCGGCACTCTCACTGCTGCGGCCGGGTTCGATTCCCGGTCAGGGAAGTGTGTGCTTTCTTGCACACCAAGTCCACTACAAGACTCTGGAAAGTCCCCCCCCCCAACCAGATGCTGGGCTGTGTAGGTTGAAGGAATGTAAAGCGTCCTCCTTCTGCTACTTCCTTTTTTGCCAAACACACACTCTATCAGATTCTGCCTCAATCACCACCTCCACACACCCACACCAGCGTGGCTTTATGTTTTCAAGTCTGCAAGTCTTTTAGGGAGGCAAGATAATGTTTGAGAAATTTGAATGGAACAGTGTAAATGATCCGTCACTGCCTTCAGCATATTGCACTCGGGCATGCCAGTGCATCTGGAGGCAGGCACCTGGCCATGATATCCCGCAGTGGCGTGAGGGAAAAGAAAAGTCTCCTTCGAGCCGGATTTGAACCAGCGACCTAAGGATCGCCTTATTAACAACTACAGTCCTCCGCTCTACCAACTGAGCTATCGAAGGTGCTATGCTAAGGGATTGGACTGAAAACTGACAAGTGCGTTTAGGACAGACTCTCATGCACTCCTATGATTGTAGAGCGAGTACATCCGGCAAAAGCCTAGCCCTAGCCCCTGAACTTAATCCTATCTCCTTCCTTTCAGACGTAGCTGAAAACGGTGGCCCTGGTGGTCTAGTGGCTAGTATTCGGCACTCTCACCGCTGCGGCTGGGTTCGATTCCCGGTCAGGGAAGTGTGTGCTTTCTTGCACACCAAGTCCACTACAAGACTCTGGAAAGTCCCCCCCCCCCAACCAGATGCTGGGCTGTGTAGGTTGAAGGAATGTAAAGCGTCCTCCTTCTGCTACTTCCTTTTTTGCCAAACTTCTAAACGACACGTTGCTGCCTCATTCACCACCTCCACACACCCCACACCAGCGTGGCTTTATGTTTTCAAGTCTGCAAGTCTTTTAGGGAGGCAAGATAAAGTTTGAGAAATTTGAATGGAACAATGTAAATGATCCGTCACTGCCTTCAGCATATTGCACTCTGGCATGCCAGTGCATCTGCAGGCAGGCACCTGGCCATGATATCCCGCAGTGGCACGAGGGAAAAGAAAAGTCTCCTTCGAGCCGGATTTGAACCAGCGACCTAAAAATCAACTTATTAACAACTACAGTCCTCTGCTCTACCAACTGAGCTATCGAAGGTGCTATGCTAAGGGGTTGGACTGAAAACTGACAAGTGCGTTTAGGACAGAGTCTCATGCACTCCTATGATTGTAGAGCGAGTACATCCGGCAAAAGCCTAGCCCTAGCCCCTGAACTTAATCCTATCTCCTTCCTTTCAGACGTAACTGAAAGCGGTGGCCCTGGTGGTCTAGTGGCTAGGATTCGGTGCTCTCACCGCTGCGGCCGAGTTCGATTCCCGGTCAGGGAAGTGTGTGCTTTCTTGCACACCAAGTCCACTACAAGACTCTGGAAGGTCCCCCCCCCCACCCACATGCTGGGCTGTGTAGGTTGAAGGAATGTAAAGCGTCCTCCTTCTGCTACTTCCTTTTTTGCCAAACTTCTAAACGACACGTTGCTGCCTCAATCACCACCTCCACACACCCACACCAGCGTGGCTTTATGTTTTCAAGTCTGCAAGTCTTTTAGGGAGGCAAGATAAAGTTTGAGAAATTTGAATGGAACAGTGTAAATGATCCGTCACTGCCTTCAGCATATTGCACTCGGGCATGCCAGTGCATCTGGAGGCAGGCACCTGGCCATGATATCCCGCAGTGGCGCGAGGGAAAAGAAAAGTCTCCTTCGAGCCGGATTTGAACCAGCGACCTAAGGATCGTCTTATTAACAACTACAGTCCTCCGCTCTACCAACTGAGCTATCGAAGGTGCTATGCTAAGGGATTGGACTGAAAACTGACAAGTGCGTTTAGGACAGACTCTCATGCACTCCTATGATTGTAGAGCGAGTACATCCGGCAAAAGCCTAGCCCTAGCCCCTGAACTTAATCCTATCTCCTTCCTTTCAGACGTAGCTGAAAACGGTGGCCCTGGTGGTCTACTGGCTAGGATTCGGCACTCTCACCGCTGCGGCTGGGTTCGATTCCCGGTCAGGGAAGTGTGTGCTTTCTTGCACACCAAGTCCACTACAAGACTCTGGAAAGTCCCCCCCCCCCAACCAGATGCTGGGCTGTGTAGGTTGAAGGAATGTAAAGCGTCCTCCTTCTGCTACTTCCTTTTTTGCCAAACTTCTAAACGACACGTTGCTGCCTCATTCACCACCTCCACACACCCACACCAGCGTGGCTTTATGTTTTCAAGTCTGCAAGTCTTTTAGGGAGGCAAGATAAAGTTTGAGAAATTTGAATGGAACAATGTAAATGATCCGTCACTGCCTTCAGCATATTGCACTCTGGCATGCCAGTGCATCTGGAGGCAGGCACCTGGCCATGATATCCCGCAGTGGCACGAGGGAAAAGAAAAGTCTCCTTCGAGCTGGATTTGAACCAGCGACCTAAGGATTGCCTTATTAACAACTACAGTCCTCCGCTCTACCAACTGAGCTATCAAAGGTGCTATGCTAAGGGATTGGACTGAAAACTGACAAGTGCGTTTAGGACAGACTCTCATGCACTCCTATGATTGTAGAGCGGGTACATCCGGCAAAAGCCTAGCCCTAGCCCCTGAACTTAATCCTATCTCCTTCCTTTCAGACGTAGCTGAAAACGGTGGCCCTGGTAGTCTAGTGGCTAGGATTCGGCGCTCTCACCGCTGCGGCCGGGTTCGATTCCCGGTCAGGGAAGTGTGTGCTTTCTTGCACACCAAGTCCACTACAAGACTCTGGAAGGTCCCCCCCCCACCCACATGCTGGGCTGTGTAGGTTGAAGGAATGTAAAGCGTCCTCCTTCTGCTACTTCCTTTTTTGCCAAACTTCTAAACGACACGTTGCTGCCTCAATCACCACCTCCACACACCCACACCAGCGTGGCTTTATGTTTTCAAGTCTGCAAGTCTTTTAGGGAGGCAAGATAAAGTTTGAGAAATTTGAATGGAACAGTGTAAATGATCCGTCACTGCCTTCAGCATATTGCACTCGGGCATGCCAGTGCATCTGGAGGCAGGCACCTGGCCATGATATCCCGCAGTGGCGCGAGGGAAAAGAAAAGTCTCCTTCGAGCCGGATTTGAACCAGCGACCTAAGGATCGCCTTATTAACAACTACAGTCCTCCGCTCTACCAACTGAGCTATCGAAGGTGCTATGCTAAGGGATTGGACTGAAAACTGACAAGTGCGTTTAGGACAGACTCTCATGCACTCCTATGATTGTAGAGCGAGTACATCCGGCAAAAGCCTAGCCCTAGCCCCTGAACTTAATCCTATCTCCTTCCTTTCAGACGTAGCTGAAAACGGTGGCCCTGGTGGTCTACTGGCTAGGATTCGGCACTCTCACCGCTGCGGCTGGGTTCGATTCCCGGTCAGGGAAGTGTGTGCTTTCTTGCACACCAAGTCCACTACAAGACTCTGGAAAGTCCCCCCCCCCCAACCAGATGCTGGGCTGTGTAGGTTGAAGGAATGTAAAGCGTCCTCCTTCTGCTACTTCCTTTTTTGCCAAACTTCTAAACGACACGTTGCTGCCTCATTCACCACCTCCACACACCCACACCAGCGTGGCTTTATGTTTTCAAGTCTGCAAGTCTTTTAGGGAGGCAAGATAAAGTTTGAGAAATTTGAATGGAACAATGTAAATGATCCGTCACTGCCTTCAGCATATTGCACTCTGGCATGCCAGTGCATCTGGAGGCAGGCACCTGGCCATGATATCCCGCAGTGGCACGAGGGAAAAGAAAAGTCTCCTTCGAGCCGGATTTGAACCAGCGACCTAAGGATCGCCTTATTAACAACTACAGTCCTCCGCTCTACCAACTGAGCTATCGAAGGTGCTATGCTAAGGGATTGGACTGAAAACTGACAAGTGCGTTTAGGACAGACTCTCATGCACTCCTATGATTGTAGAGCGGGTACATCCGGCAAAAGCCTAGCCCTAGCCCCTGAACTTAATCCTATCTCCTTCCTTTCAGACGTAGCTGAAAACGGTGGCCCTGGTAGTCTAGTGGCTAGGATTCGGCACTCTCACCGCTGCGGCCGGGTTCGATTCCCGGTCAGGGAAGTGTGTGCTTTCTTGCACACCAAGTCCACTACAAGACTCTGGAAGGTCCCCCCCCCACCCACATGCTGGGCTGTGTAGGTTGAAGGAATGTAAAGCGTCCTCCTTCTGCTACTTCCTTTTTTGCCAAACTTCTAAACGACACGTTGCTGCCTCAATCACCACCTCCACACACCCACACCAGCGTGGCTTTATGTTTTCAAGTCTGCAAGTCTTTTAGGGAGGCAAGATAAAGTTTGAGAAATTTGAATGGAACAGTGTAAATGATCCGTCACTGCCTTCAGCATATTGCACTCGGGCATGCCAGTGCATCTGGAGGCAGGCACCTGGCCATGATATCCCGCAGTGGCGCGAGGGAAAAGAAAAGTCTCCTTCGAGCCGGATTTGAACCAGCGACCTAAGGATCGCCTTATTAACAACTACAGTCCTCCGCTCTACCAACTGAGCTATCGAAGGTGCTATGCTAAGGGATTGGACTGAAAACTGACAAGTGCGTTTAGGACAGACTCTCATGCACTCCTATGATTGTAGAGCGAGTACATCCGGCAAAAGCCTAGCCCTAGCCCCTGAACTTAATCCTATCTCCTTCCTTTCAGACGTAGCTGAAAACGGTGGCCCTGGTGGTCTACTGGCTAGGATTCGGCACTCTCACCGCTGCGGCTGGGTTCGATTCCCGGTCAGGGAAGTGTGTGCTTTCTTGCACACCAAGTCCACTACAAGACTCTGGAAAGTCCCCCCCCCCCCAACCAGATGCTGGGCTGTGTAGGTTGAAGGAATGTAAAGCGTCCTCCTTCTGCTACTTCCTTTTTTGCCAAACTTCTAAACGACACGTTGCTGCCTCATTCACCACCTCCACACACCCACACCAGCGTGGCTTTATGTTTTCAAGTCTGCAAGTCTTTTAGGGAGGCAAGATAAAGTTTGAGAAATTTGAATGGAACAATGTAAATGATCCGTCACTGCCTTCAGCATATTGCACTCTGGCATGCCAGTGCATCTGGAGGCAGGCACCTGGCCATGATATCCCGCAGTGGCACGAGGGAAAAGAAAAGTCTCCTTCGAGCCGGATTTGAACCAGCGACCTAAGGATCGCCTTATTAACAACTACAGTACTCCGCTCTACCAACTGAGCTATTGAAGGTGCTATGCTAAGGGATTGGACTGAAAACTGACAAGTGCGTTTAGGACAGACTCTCATGCACTCCTATGATTGTAGAGCGGGTACATCCGGCAAAAGCCTAGCCCTAGCCCCTGAACTTAATCCTATCTCCTTCCTTTCAGACGTAGCTGAAAACGGTGGCCCTGGTAGTCTAGTGGCTAGGATTCGGCACTCTCACCGCTGCGGCCGGGTTCGATTCCCGGTCAGGGAAGTGTGTGCTTTCTTGCACACCAAGTCCACTACAAGACTCTGGAAGGTCCCCCCCCCACCCACATGCTGGGCTGTGTAGGTTGAAGGAATGTAAAGCGTCCTCCTTCTGCTACTTCCTTTTTTGCCAAACTTCTAAACGACACGTTGCTGCCTCAATCACCACCTCCACACACCCACACCAGCGTGGCTTTATGTTTTCAAGTCTGCAAGTCTTTTAGGGAGGCAAGATAAAGTTTGAGAAATTTGAATGGAACAGTGTAAATGATCCGTCACTGCCTTCAGCATATTGCACTCGGGCATGCCAGTGCATCTGGAGGCAGGCACCTGGCCATGATATCCCGCAGTGGCGCGAGGGAAAAGAAAAGTCTCCTTCGAGCCGGATTTGAACCAGCGACCTAAGGATCGCCTTATTAACAACTACAGTCCTCCGCTCTACCAACTGAGCTATCGAAGGTGCTATGCTAAGGGATTGGACTGAAAACTGACAAGTGCGTTTAGGACAGACTCTCATGCACTCCTATGATTGTAGAGCGAGTACATCCGGCAAAAGCCTAGCCCTAGCCCCTGAACTTAATCCTATCTCCTTCCTTTCAGACGTAGCTGAAAACGGTGGCCCTGGTGGTCTACTGGCTAGGATTCGGCACTCTCACCGCTGCGGCTGGGTTCGATTCCCGGTCAGGGAAGTGTGTGCTTTCTTGCACACCAAGTCCACTACAAGACTCTGGAAAGTCCCCCCCCCCCAACCAGATGCTGGGCTGTGTAGGTTGAAGGAATGTAAAGCGTCCTCCTTCTGCTACTTCCTTTTTTGCCAAACTTCTAAACGACACGTTGCTGCCTCATTCACCACCTCCACACACCCACACCAGCGTGGCTTTATGTTTTCAAGTCTGCAAGTCTTTTAGGGAGGCAAGATAAAGTTTGAGAAATTTGAATGGAACAGTGTAAATGATCCGTCACTGCCTTCAGCATATTGCACTCTGGCATGCCAGTGCATCTGGAGGCAGGCACCTGGCCATGATATCCCGCAGTGGCACGAGGGAAAAGAAAAGTCTCCTTCGAGCCGGATTTGAACCAGCGACCTAAAAATCGACTTTTTAACAACTACAGTCCTCTGCTCTACCAACTGAGCTATCGAAGGTGCTATGCTAAGGGGTTGGACTGAAAACTGACAAGTGCATTTAGGACAGAGTCTCATGCACTCCTATGATTGTAGAGCGAGTACATCCGGCAAAAGCCTAGCCCTAGCCCCTGAACTTAATCCTATCTCCTTCCTTTCAGACGTAACTGAAAGCGGTGGCCCTGGTGGTCTAGTGGCTAGGATTCGGTGCTCTCACCGCTGCGGCCGAGTTCGATTCCCGGTCAGGGAAGTGTGTGCTTTCTTGCACACCAAGTCCACTACAAGACTCTGGAAGCCCCCCCCCCCCCCCCCCCCCCAACCAGATGCTGGGCTGTGTAGGTTGAAGGAATGTAAAGCGTCCTCCTTCTGCTACTTCCTTTTTTGCCAAACTTCTAAACGACACGTTGCTGCCTCATTCACCACCTCCACACACCCACACCAGCGTGGCTTTATGTTTTCAAGTCTGCAAGTCTTTTAGGGAGGCAAGATAAAGTTTGAGAAATTTGAATGGAACAGTGTAAATGATCCGTCACTGCCTTCAGCATATTGCACTCTGGCATGCCAGTGCATCTGGAGGCAGGCACCTGGCCATGATATCCCGCAGTGGCACGAGGGAAAAGAAAAGTCTCCTTCGAGCCGGATTTGAACCAGCGACCTAAGGATCGCCTTATTAACAACTACAGTCCTCCGCTCTACCAACTGAGCTATCGAAGGTGCTATGCTAAGGGATTGGACTGAAAACTGACAAGTGCGTTTAGGACAGACTCTCATGCACTCCTATGATTGTAGAGCGGGTACATCCGGCAAAAGCCTAGCCCTAGCCCCTGAACTTAATCCTATCTCCTTCCTTTTTGACGTAGCTGAAAACGGTGGCCCTGGTAGTCTAGTGGCTAGGATTCGGCACTCTCACCGCTGCGGCCGGGTTCGATTCCCGGTCAGGGAAGTGTGTGCTTTCTTGCACACCAAGTCCACTACAAGACTCTGGAAGGTCCCCCCCCCACCCACATGCTGGGCTGTGTAGGTTGAAGGAATGTAAAGCGTCCTCCTTCTGCTACTTCCTTTTTTGCCAAACTTCTAAACGACACGTTGCTGCCTCAATCACCACCTCCACACACCCACACCAGCGTGGCTTTATGTTTTCAAGTCTGCAAGTCTTTTAGGGAGGCAAGATAAAGTTTGAGAAATTTGAATGGAACAGTGTAAATGATCCGTCACTGCCTTCAGCATATTGCACTCGGGCATGCCAGTGCATCTGGAGGCAGGCACCTGGCCATGATATCCCGCAGTGGCGCGAGGGAAAAGAAAAGTCTCCTTCAAGCCGGATTTGAACCAGCGACCTAAGGATCGCCTTATTAACAACTACAGTCCTCCGCTCTACCAACTGAGCTATCGAAGGTGCTATGCTAAGGGATTGGACTGAAAACTGACAAGTGCGTTTAGGACAGACTCTCATGCACTCCTATGATTGTAGAGCGAGTACATCCGGCAAAAGCCTAGCCCTAGCCCCTGAACTTAATCCTATCTCCTTCCTTTCAGACGTAGCTGAAAACGGTGGCCCTGGTGGTCTACTGGCTAGGATTCGGCACTCTCACCGCTGCGGCTGGGTTCGATTCCCGGTCAGGGAAGTGTGTGCTTTCTTGCACACCAAGTCCACTACAAGACTCTGGAAAGTCCCCCCCCCCCCAACCAGATGCTGGGCTGTGTAGGTTGAAGGAATGTAAAGCGTCCTCCTTCTGCTACTTCCTTTTTTGCCAGACTTCTAAACGACACGTTGCTGCCTCATTCACCACCTCCACACACCCACACCAGCGTGGCTTTATGTTTTCAAGTCTGCAAGTCTTTTAGGGAGGCAAGATAAAGTTTGAGAAATTTGAATGGAACAATGTAAATGATCCGTCACTGCCTTCAGCATATTGCACTCTGGCATGCCAGTGCATCTGCAGGCAGGCACCTGGCCATGATATCCCGCAGTGGCACGAGGGAAAAGAAAAGTCTTCTTCGAGCCGGATTTGAACCAGCGACCTAAAAATCGACTTATTAACAACTACAGTCCTCTGCTCTACCAACTGAGCTATCGAAGGTGCTATGCTAAAGGGTTGGACTGAAAACTGACAAGTGCGTTTAGGACAGAGTCTCATGCACTCCTATGATTGTAGAGCGAGTACATCCGGCAAAAGCCTAGCCCTAGCCCCTGAACTTAATCCTATCTCCTTCCTTTCAGACGTAACTGAAAGCGGTGGCCCTGGTGGTCTAGTGGCTAGGATTCGGTGCTCTCACCGCTGCGGCCGAGTTCGATTCCCGGTCAGGGAAGTGTGTGCTTTCTTGCACACCAAGTCCACTACAAGACTCTGGAAGCCCCCCCCCCCCCCCCCCCCCCAACCAGATGCTGGGCTGTGTAGGTTGAAGGAATGTAAAGCGTCCTCCTTCTGCTACTTCCTTTTTTGCCAAACTTCTAAACGACACGTTGCTGCCTCATTCACCACCTCCACACACCCACACCAGCGTGGCTTTATGTTTTCAAGTCTGCAAGTCTTTTAGGGAGGCAAGATAAAGTTTGAGAAATTTGAATGGAACAGTGTAAATGATCCGTCACTGCCTTCAGCATATTGCACTCTGGCATGCCAGTGCATCTGGAGGCAGGCACCTGGCCATGATATCCCGCAGTGGCACGAGGGAAAAGAAAAGTCTCCTTCGAGCCGGATTTGAACCAGCGACCTAAGGATCGCCTTATTAACAACTACAGTCCTCCGCTCTACCAACTGAGCTATCGAAGGTGCTATGCTAAGGGATTGGACTGAAAACTGACAAGTGCGTTTAGGACAGACTCTCATGCACTCCTATGATTGTAGAGCGGGTACATCCGGCAAAAGCCTAGCCCTAGCCCCTGAACTTAATCCTATCTCCTTCCTTTTTGACGTAGCTGAAAACGGTGGCCCTGGTAGTCTAGTGGCTAGGATTCGGCACTCTCACCGCTGCGGCCGGGTTCGATTCCCGGTCAGGGAAGTGTGTGCTTTCTTGCACACCAAGTCCACTACAAGACTCTGGAAGGTCCCCCCCCCACCCACATGCTGGGCTGTGTAGGTTGAAGGAATGTAAAGCGTCCTCCTTCTGCTACTTCCTTTTTTGCCAAACTTCTAAACGACACGTTGCTGCCTCAATCACCACCTCCACACACCCACACCAGCGTGGCTTTATGTTTTCAAGTCTGCAAGTCTTTTAGGGAGGCAAGATAAAGTTTGAGAAATTTGAATGGAACAGTGTAAATGATCCGTCACTGCCTTCAGCATATTGCACTCGGGCATGCCAGTGCATCTGGAGGCAGGCACCTGGCCATGATATCCCGCAGTGGCGCGAGGGAAAAGAAAAGTCTCCTTCGAGCCGGATTTGAACCAGTGACCTAAGGATCGCCTTATTAACAACTACAGTCCTCCGCTCTACCAACTGAGCTATCGAAGGTGCTATGCTAAGGGATTGGACTGAAAACTGACAAGTGCGTTTAGGACAGAGTCTCATGCACTCCTATGATTGTAGAGCGAGTACATCCGGCAAAAGCCTAGCCCTAGCCCCTGAACTTAATCCTATCTCCTTCCTTTCAGACGTAACTGAAAGCGGTGGCCCTGGTGGTCTAGTGGCTAGGATTTGGTGCTCTCACCGCTGCGGCCGAGTTCGATTCCCGGTCAGGGAAGTGTGTGCTTTCTTGCACACCAAGTCCACTACAAGACTCTGGAAAGTCCCCCCCCCCCCCCCAACCAGATGCTGGGCTGTGTAGGTTGAAGGAATGTAAAGCGTCCTCCTTCTGCTACTTCCTTTTTTGCCAAACTTCTAAACGACACGTTGCTGCCTCATTCACCACCTCCACACACCCACACCAGCGTGGCTTTATGTTTTCAAGTCTGCAAGTCTTTTAGGGAGGCAAGATAAAGTTTGAGAAATTTGAATGGAACAGTGTAAATGATCCGTCACTGCCTTCAGCATATTGCACTCTGGCATGCCAGTGCATCTGGAGGCAGGCACCTGGCCATGATATCCCGCAGTGGCACGAGGGAAAAGAAAAGTCTCCTTCGAGCCGGATTTGAACCAGCGACCTAAGGATCGCCTTATTAACAACTACAGTACTCCGCTCTACCAAATGAGCTATCGAAGGTGCTATGCTAAAGGGTTGGACTGAAAACTGACAAGTGCGTTTAGGACAGACTCTCATGCACTCCTATGATTGTAGAGCGGGTACATCCGGCAAAAGCCTAGCCCTAGCCCCTGAACTTAATCCTATCTCCTTCCTTTCAGACGTAGCTGAAAACGGTGGCCCTGGTAGTCTAGTGGCTAGGATTCGGCACTCTCACCGCTGCGGCCGGGTTCGATTCCCGGTCAGGGAAGTGTGTGCTTTCTTGCACACCAAGTCCACTACAAGACTCTGGAAGGTCCCCCCCCCACCCACATGCTGGGCTGTGTAGGTTGAAGGAATGTAAAGCGTCCTCCTTCTGCTACTTCCTTTTTTGCCAAACTTCTAAACGACACGTTGCTGCCTCAATCACCACCTCCACACACCCACACCAGCGTGGCTTTATGTTTTCAAGTCTGCAAGTCTTTTAGGGAGGCAAGATAAAGTTTGAGAAATTTGAATGGAACAGTGTAAATGATCCGTCACTGCCTTCAGCATATTGCACTCGGGCATGCCAGTGCATCTGCAGGCAGGCACCTGGCCATGATATCCCGCAGTGGCGCGAGGGAAAAGAAGAGTCTCCTTCGAGCCTGATTTGAACCAGCGACCTAAGGATCGCCTTATTAACAACTACAGTCCTCCGCTCTACCAACTGAGCTATCGAAGGTGCTATGCTAAAGGGTTGGACTGAAAACTGACAAGTGCGTTTAGGACAGACTCTCATGCACTCCTATGATTGTAGAGCGAGTACATCCGGCAAAAGCCTAGCCCTAGCCCCTGAACTTAATCCTATCTCCTTCCTTTCAGACGTAGCTGAAAACGGTGGCCCTGGTGGTCTAGTGGCTAGGATTCGGCACTCTCACTGCTGCGGCCGGGTTCGATTCCCGGTCAGGGAAGTGTGTGCTTTCTTGCACACCAAGTCCACTACAAGACTCTGGAAAGTCCCCCCCCCCAACCAGATGCTGGGCTGTGTAGGTTGAAGGAATGTAAAGCGTCCTCCTTCTGCTACTTCCTTTTTTGCCAAACTTCTAAACGACACGTTGCTGCCTCAATCACCACCTCCACACACCCACACCAGCGTGGCTTTATGTTTTCAAGTCTGCAAGTCTTTTAGGGAGGCAAGATAATGTTTGAGAAATTTGAATGGAACAGTGTAAATGATCCGTCACTGCCTTCAGCATATTGCACTCGGGCATGCCAGTGCATCTGGAGGCAGGCACCTGGCCATGATATCCCGCAGTGGCGTGAGGGAAAAGAAAAGTCTCCTTCGAGCCGGATTTGAACCAGCGACCTAAGGATCGCCTTATTAACAACTACAGTCCTCCGCTCTACCAACTGAGCTATCGAAGGTGCTATGCTAAGGGATTGGACTGAAAACTGACAAGTGCGTTTAGGACAGACTCTCATGCACTCCTATGATTGTAGAGCGAGTACATCCGGCAAAAGCCTAGCCCTAGCCCCTGAACTTAATCCTATCTCCTTCCTTTCAGACATAGCTGAAAACGGTGGCCCTGGTGGTCTAGTGGCTAGTATTCGGCACTCTCACCGCTGCGGCTGGGTTCGATTCCCGGTCAGGGAAGTGTGTGCTTTCTTGCACACCAAGTCCACTACAAGACTCTGGAAAGTCCCCCCCCCCCAACCAGATGCTGGGCTGTGTAGGTTGAAGGAATGTAAAGCGTCCTCCTTCTGCTACTTCCTTTTTTGCCAAACTTCTAAACGACACGTTGCTGCCTCATTCACCACCTCCACACACCCACACCAGCGTGGCTTTATGTTTTCAAGTCTGCAAGTCTTTTAGGGAGGCAAGATAAAGTTTGAGAAATTTGAATGGAACAATGTAAATGATCCGTCACTGCCTTCAGCATATTGCACTCTGGCATGCCAGTGCATCTGCAGGCAGGCACCTGGCCATGATATCCCGCAGTGGCACGAGGGAAAAGAAAAGTCTCCTTCGAGCCGGATTTGAACCAGCGACCTAAAAATCAACTTATTAACAACTACAGTCCTCTGCTCTACCAACTGAGCTATCGAAGGTGCTATGCTAAGGGGTTGGACTGAAAACTGACAAGTGCGTTTAGGACAGAGTCTCATGCACTCCTATGATTGTAGAGCGAGTACATCCGGCAAAAGCCTAGCCCTAGCCCCTGAACTTAATCCTATCTCCTTCCTTTCAGACGTAACTGAAAGCGGTGGCCCTGGTGGTCTAGTGGCTAGGATTCGGTGCTCTCACCGCTGCGGCCGAGTTCGATTCCCGGTCAGGGAAGTGTGTGCTTTCTTGCACACCAAGTCCACTACAAGACTCTGGAAGGTCCCCCCCCCACCCACATGCTGGGCTGTGTAGGTTGAAGGAATGTAAAGCGTCCTCCTTCTGCTACTTCCTTTTTTGCCAAACTTCTAAACGACACGTTGCTGCCTCAATCACCACCTCCACACACCCACACCAGCGTGGCTTTATGTTTTCAAGTCTGCAAGTCTTTTAGGGAGGCAAGATAATGTTTGAGAAATTTGAATGGAACAGTGTAAATGATCCGTCACTGCCTTCAGCATATTGCACTCGGGCATGCCAGTGCATCTGGAGGCAGGCACCTGGCCATGATATCCCGCAGTGGCGTGAGGGAAAAGAAAAGTCTCCTTCGAGCCGGATTTGAACCAGCGACCTAAGGATCGCCTTATTAACAACTACAGTCCTCCGCTCTACCAACTGAGCTATCGAAGGTGCTATGCTAAGGGATTGGACTGAAAACTGACAAGTGCGTTTAGGACAGACTCTCATGCACTCCTATGATTGTAGAGCGAGTACATCCGGCAAAAGCCTAGCCCTAGCCCCTGAACTTAATCCTATCTCCTTCCTTTCAGACATAGCTGAAAACGGTGGCCCTGGTGGTCTAGTGGCTAGTATTCGGCACTCTCACCGCTGCGGCTGGGTTCGATTCCCGGTCAGGGAAGTGTGTGCTTTCTTGCACACCAAGTCCACTACAAGACTCTGGAAAGTCCCCCCCCCCCAACCAGATGCTGGGCTGTGTAGGTTGAAGGAATGTAAAGCGTCCTCCTTCTGCTACTTCCTTTTTTGCCAAACTTCTAAACGACACGTTGCTGCCTCATTCACCACCTCCACACACCCACACCAGCGTGGCTTTATGTTTTCAAGTCTGCAAGTCTTTTAGGGAGGCAAGATAAAGTTTGAGAAATTTGAATGGAACAATGTAAATGATCCGTCACTGCCTTCAGCATATTGCACTCTGGCATGCCAGTGCATCTGCAGGCAGGCACCTGGCCATGATATCCCGCAGTGGCACGAGGGAAAAGAAAAGTCTCCTTCGAGCCGGATTTGAACCAGCGACCTAAAAATCAACTTATTAACAACTACAGTCCTCTGCTCTACCAACTGAGCTATCGAAGGTGCTATGCTAAGGGGTTGGACTGAAAACTGACAAGTGCGTTTAGGACAGAGTCTCATGCACTCCTATGATTGTAGAGCGAGTACATCCGGCAAAAGCCTAGCCCTAGCCCCTGAACTTAATCCTATCTCCTTCCTTTCAGACGTAACTGAAAGCGGTGGCCCTGGTGGTCTAGTGGCTAGGATTCGGTGCTCTCACCGCTGCGGCCGAGTTCGATTCCCGGTCAGGGAAGTGTGTGCTTTCTTGCACACCAAGTCCACTACAAGACTCTGGAAGGTCCCCCCCCCACCCACATGCTGGGCTGTGTAGGTTGAAGGAATGTAAAGCGTCCTCCTTCTGCTACTTCCTTTTTTGCCAAACTTCTAAACGACACGTTGCTGCCTCAATCACCACCTCCACACACCCACACCAGCGTGGCTTTATGTTTTCAAGTCTGCAAGTCTTTTAGGGAGGCAAGATAAAGTTTGAGAAATTTGAATGGAACAGTGTAAATGATCCGTCACTGCCTTCAGCATATTGCACTCGGGCATGCCAGTGCATCTGGAGGCAGGCACCTGGCCATGATATCCCGCAGTGGCGCGAGGGAAAAGAAAAGTCTCCTTCGAGCCGGATTTGAACCAGCGACCTAAGGATCGTCTTATTAACAACTACAGTCCTCCGCTCTACCAACTGAGCTATCGAAGGTGCTATGCTAAGGGATTGGACTGAAAACTGACAAGTGCGTTTAGGACAGACTCTCATGCACTCCTATGATTGTAGAGCGAGTACATCCGGCAAAAGCCTAGCCCTAGCCCCTGAACTTAATCCTATCTCCTTCCTTTCAGACGTAGCTGAAAACGGTGGCCCTGGTGGTCTACTGGCTAGGATTCGGCACTCTCACCGCTGCGGCTGGGTTCGATTCCCGGTCAGGGAAGTGTGTGCTTTCTTGCACACCAAGTCCACTACAAGACTCTGGAAAGTCCCCCCCCCCCAACCAGATGCTGGGCTGTGTAGGTTGAAGGAATGTAAAGCGTCCTCCTTCTGCTACTTCCTTTTTTGCCAAACTTCTAAACGACACGTTGCTGCCTCATTCACCACCTCCACACACCCACACCAGCGTGGCTTTATGTTTTCAAGTCTGCAAGTCTTTTAGGGAGGCAAGATAAAGTTTGAGAAATTTGAATGGAACAATGTAAATGATCCGTCACTGCCTTCAGCATATTGCACTCTGGCATGCCAGTGCATCTGGAGGCAGGCACCTGGCCATGATATCCCGCAGTGGCACGAGGGAAAAGAAAAGTCTCCTTCGAGCCGGATTTGAACCAGCGACCTAAGGATCGCCTTATTAACAACTACAGTCCTCCGCTCTACCAACTGAGCTATCGAAGGTGCTATGCTAAGGGATTGGACTGAAAACTGACAAGTGCGTTTAGGACAGACTCTCATGCACTCCTATGATTGTAGAGCGGGTACATCCGGCAAAAGCCTAGCCCTAGCCCCTGAACTTAATCCTATCTCCTTCCTTTCAGACGTAGCTGAAAACGGTGGCCCTGGTAGTCTAGTGGCTAGGATTCGGCACTCTCACCGCTGCGGCCGGGTTCGATTCCCGGTCAGGGAAGTGTGTGCTTTCTTGCACACCAAGTCCACTACAAGACTCTGGAAGGTCCCCCCCCCACCCACATGCTGGGCTGTGTAGGTTGAAGGAATGTAAAGCGTCCTCCTTCTGCTACTTCCTTTTTTGCCAAACTTCTAAACGACACGTTGCTGCCTCAATCACCACCTCCACACACCCACACCAGCGTGGCTTTATGTTTTCAAGTCTGCAAGTCTTTTAGGGAGGCAAGATAAAGTTTGAGAAATTTGAATGGAACAGTGTAAATGATCCGTCACTGCCTTCAGCATATTGCACTCGGGCATGCCAGTGCATCTGGAGGCAGGCACCTGGCCATGATATCCCGCAGTGGCGCGAGGGAAAAGAAAAGTCTCCTTCGAGCCGGATTTGAACCAGCGACCTAAGGATCGCCTTATTAACAACTACAGTCCTCCGCTCTACCAACTGAGCTATCGAAGGTGCTATGCTAAGGGATTGGACTGAAAACTGACAAGTGCGTTTAGGACAGACTCTCATGCACTCCTATGATTGTAGAGCGAGTACATCCGGCAAAAGCCTAGCCCTAGCCCCTGAACTTAATCCTATCTCCTTCCTTTCAGACGTAGCTGAAAACGGTGGCCCTGGTGGTCTACTGGCTAGGATTCGGCACTCTCACCGCTGCGGCTGGGTTCGATTCCCGGTCAGGGAAGTGTGTGCTTTCTTGCACACCAAGTCCACTACAAGACTCTGGAAAGTCCCCCCCCCCCAACCAGATGCTGGGCTGTGTAGGTTGAAGGAATGTAAAGCGTCCTCCTTCTGCTACTTCCTTTTTTGCCAAACTTCTAAACGACACGTTGCTGCCTCATTCACCACCTCCACACACCCACACCAGCGTGGCTTTATGTTTTCAAGTCTGCAAGTCTTTTAGGGAGGCAAGATAAAGTTTGAGAAATTTGAATGGAACAATGTAAATGATCCGTCACTGCCTTCAGCATATTGCACTCTGGCATGCCAGTGCATCTGCAGGCAGGCACCTGGCCATGATATCCCGCAGTGGCACGAGGGAAAAGAAAAGTCTCCTTCGAGCCGGATTTGAACCAGCGACCTAAAAATCGACTTATTAACAACTACAGTCCTCTGCTCTACCAACTGAGCTATCGAAGGTGCTATGCTAAAGGGTTGGACTGAAAACTGACAAGTGCGTTTAGGACAGAGTCTCATGCACTCCTATGATTGTAGAGCGAGTACATCCGGCAAAAGCCTAGCCCTAGCCCCTGAACTTAATCCTATCTCCTTCCTTTCAGACGTAACTGAAAGCGGTGGCCCTGGTGGTCTAGTGGCTAGGATTCGGTGCTCTCACCGCTGCGGCCGAGTTCGATTCCCGGTCAGGGAAGTGTGTGCTTTCTTGCACACCGAGTCCACTACAAGACTCCGGAAGCCCCCCCCCCCCCCAACCAGATGCTGGGCTGTGTAGGTTGAAGGAATGTAAAGCGTCCTCCTTCTGCTACTTCCTTTTTTGCCAAACTTCTAAACGACACGTTGCTGCCTCATTCACCACCTCCACACACCCACACCAGCGTGGCTTTATGTTTTCAAGTCTGCAAGTCTTTTAGGGAGGCAAGATAAAGTTTGAGAAATTTGAATGGAACAGTGTAAATGATCCGTCACTGCCTTCAGCATATTGCACTCTGGCATGCCAGTGCATCTGGAGGCAGGCACCTGGCCATGATATCCCGCAGTGGCATGAGGGAAAAGAAAAGTCTCCTTCGAGCCGGATTTGAACCAGCGACCTAAGGATCGCCTTATTAACAACTACAGTCCTCCGCTCTACCAACTGAGCTATCGAAGGTGCTATGCTAAAGGGTTGGACTGAAAACTGACAAGTGCGTTTAGGACAGACTCTCATGCACTCCTATGATTGTAGAGCGAGTACATCCGGCAAAAGCCTAGCCCTAGCCCCTGAACTTAATCCTATCTCCTTCCTTTCAGACGTAGCTGAAAACGGTGGCCCTGGTGGTCTACTGGCTAGGATTCGGCACTCTCACCGCTGCGGCTGGGTTCGATTCCCGGTCAGGGAAGTGTGTGCTTTCTTGCACACCAAGTCCACTACAAGACTCTGGAAAGTCCCCCCCCCCCAACCAGATGCTGGGCTGTGTAGGTTGAAGGAATGTAAAGCGTCCTCCTTCTGCTACTTCCTTTTTTGCCAAACTTCTAAACGACACGTTGCTGCCTCATTCACCACCTCCACACACCCACACCAGCGTGGCTTTATGTTTTCAAGTCTGCAAGTCTTTTAGGGAGGCAAGATAAAGTTTGAGAAATTTGAATGGAACAATGTAAATGATCCGTCACTGCCTTCAGCATATTGCACTCTGGCATGCCAGTGCATCTGGAGGCAGGCACCTGGCCATGATATCCCGCAGTGGCACGAGGGAAAAGAAAAGTCTCCTTCGAGCCGGATTTGAACCAGCGACCTAAGGATCGTCTTATTAACAACTACAGTCCTCCACTCTACCAACTGAGCTATCGAAGGTGCTATGCTAAGGGATTGGACTGAAAACTGACAAGTGCGTTTAGGACAGACTCTCATGCACTCCTATGATTGTAGAGCGGGTACATCCGGCAAAAGCCTAGCCCTAGCCCCTGAACTTAATCCTATCTCCTTCCTTTCAGACGTAGCTGAAAACGGTGGCCCTGGTAGTCTAGTGGCTAGGATTCGGCACTCTCACCGCTGCGGCCGGGTTCGATTCCCGGTCAGGGAAGTGTGTGCTTTCTTGCACACCAAGTCCACTACAAGACTCTGGAAGGTCCCCCCCCCACCCACATGCTGGGCTGTGTAGGTTGAAGGAATGTAAAGCGTCCTCCTTCTGCTACTTCCTTTTTTGCCAAACTTCTAAACGACACGTTGCTGCCTCAATCACCACCTCCACACACCCACACCAGCGTGGCTTTATGTTTTCAAGTCTGCAAGTCTTTTAGGGAGGCAAGATAAAGTTTGAGAAATTTGAATGGAACAGTGTAAATGATCCGTCACTGCCTTCAGCATATTGCACTCGGGCATGCCAGTGCATCTGGAGGCAGGCACCTGGCCATGATATCCCGCAGTGGCGCGAGGGAAAAGAAAAGTCTCCTTCGAGCCGGATTTGAACCAGCGACCTAAGGATCGCCTTATTAACAACTACAGTCCTCCGCTCTACCAACTGAGCTATCGAAGGTGCTATGCTAAGGGATTGGACTGAAAACTGACAAGTGCGTTTAGGACAGACTCTCATGCACTCCTATGATTGTAGAGCGAGTACATCCGGCAAAAGCCTAGCCCTAGCCCCTGAACTTAATCCTATCTCCTTCCTTTCAGACGTAGCTGAAAACGGTGGCCCTGGTGGTCTACTGGCTAGGATTCGGCACTCTCACCGCTGCGGCTGGGTTCGATTCCCGGTCAGGGAAGTGTGTGCTTTCTTGCACACCAAGTCCACTACAAGACTCTGGAAAGTCCCCCCCCCCCAACCAGATGCTGGGCTGTGTAGGTTGAAGGAATGTAAAGCGTCCTCCTTCTGCTACTTCCTTTTTTGCCAAACTTCTAAACGACACGTTGCTGCCTCATTCACCACCTCCACACACCCACACCAGCGTGGCTTTATGTTTTCAAGTCTGCAAGTCTTTTAGGGAGGCAAGATAAAGTTTGAGAAATTTGAATGGAACAATGTAAATGATCCGTCACTGCCTTCAGCATATTGCACTCTGGCATGCCAGTGCATCTGGAGGCAGGCACCTGGCCATGATATCCCGCAGTGGCACGAGGGAAAAGAAAAGTCTCCTTCGAGCCGGATTTGAACCAGCGACCTAAGGATCGCCTTATTAACAACTACAGTCCTCCGCTCTACCAACTGAGCTATTGAAGGTGCTATGCTAAGGGATTGGACTGAAAACTGACAAGTGCGTTTAGGACAGACTCTCATGCACTCCTATGATTGTAGAGCGGGTACATCCGGCAAAAGCCTAGCCCTAGCCCCTGAACTTAATCCTATCTCCTTCCTTTCAGACGTAGCTGAAAACGGTGGCCCTGGTAGTCTAGTGGCTAGGATTCGGCACTCTCACCGCTGCGGCCGGGTTCGATTCCCGGTCAGGGAAGTGTGTGCTTTCTTGCACACCAAGTCCACTACAAGACTCTGGAAGGTCCCCCCCCCACCCACATGCTGGGCTGTGTAGGTTGAAGGAATGTAAAGCGTCCTCCTTCTGCTACTTCCTTTTTTGCCAAACTTCTAAACGACACGTTGCTGCCTCAATCACCACCTCCACACACCCACACCAGCGTGGCTTTATGTTTTCAAGTCTGCAAGTCTTTTAGGGAGGCAAGATAAAGTTTGAGAAATTTGAATGGAACAGTGTAAATGATCCGTCACTGCCTTCAGCATATTGCACTCGGGCATGCCAGTGCATCTGGAGGCAGGCACCTGGCCATGATATCCCGCAGTGGCGCGAGGGAAAAGAAAAGTCTCCTTCGAGCCGGATTTGAACCAGCGACCTAAGGATTGCCTTATTAACAACTACAGTCCTCCGCTCTACCAACTGAGCTATCGAAGGTGCTATGCTAAGGGATTGGACTGAAAACTGACAAGTGCGTTTAGGACAGACTCTCATGCACTCCTATGATTGTAGAGCGAGTACATCCGGCAAAAGCCTAGCCCTAGCCCCTGAACTTAATCCTATCTCCTTCCTTTCAGACGTAGCTGAAAACGGTGGCCCTGGTGGTCTACTGGCTAGGATTCGGCACTCTCACCGCTGCGGCTGGGTTCGATTCCCGGTCAGGGAAGTGTGTGCTTTCTTGCACACCAAGTCCACTACAAGACTCTGGAAAGTCCCCCCCCCCCAACCAGATGCTGGGCTGTGTAGGTTGAAGTAATGTAAAGCGTCCTCCTTCTGCTACTTCCTTTTTTGCCAAACTTCTAAACGACACGTTGCTGCCTCATTCACCACCTCCACACACCCACACCAGCGTGGCTTTATGTTTTCAAGTCTGCAAGTCTTTTAGGGAGGCAAGATAAAGTTTGAGAAATTTGAATGGAACAGTGTAAATGATCCGTCACTGCCTTCAGCATATTGCACTCTGGCATGCCAGTGCATCTGGAGGCAGGCACCTGGCCATGATATCCCGCAGTGGCACGAGGGAAAAGAAAAGTCTCCTTCGAGCCGGATTTGAACCAGCGACCTAAAAATCGACTTTTTAACAACTACAGTCCTCTGCTCTACCAACTGAGCTATCGAAGGTGCTATGCTAAGGGGTTGGACTGAAAACTGACAAGTGCATTTAGGACAGAGTCTCATGCACTCCTATGATTGTAGAGCGAGTACATCCGGCAAAAGCCTAGCCCTAGCCCCTGAACTTAATCCTATCTCCTTCCTTTCAGACGTAACTGAAAGCGGTGGCCCTGGTGGTCTAGTGGCTAGGATTCGGTGCTCTCACCGCTGCGGCCGAGTTCGATTCCCGGTCAGGGAAGTGTGTGCTTTCTTGCACACCAAGTCCACTACAAGACTCTGGAAGCCCCCCCCCCCCCCAACCAGATGCTGGGCTGTGTAGGTTGAAGGAATGTAAAGCGTCCTCCTTCTGCTACTTCCTTTTTTGCCAAACTTCTAAACGACACGTTGCTGCCTCATTCACCACCTCCACACACCCACACCAGCGTGGCTTTATGTTTTCAAGTCTGCAAGTCTTTTAGGGAGGCAAGATAAAGTTTGAGAAATTTGAATGGAACAGTGTAAATGATCCGTCACTGCCTTCAGCATATTGCACTCTGGCATGCCAGTGCATCTGGAGGCAGGCACCTGGCCATGATATCCCGCAGTGGCACGAGGGAAAAGAAAAGTCTCCTTCGAGCCGGATTTGAACCAGCGACCTAAGGATCGCCTTATTAACAACTACAGTCCTCCGCTCTACCAACTGAGCTATCGAAGGTGCTATGCTAAGGGATTGGACTGAAAACTGACAAGTGCGTTTAGGACAGACTCTCATGCACTCCTATGATTGTAGAGCGGGTACATCCGGCAAAAGCCTAGCCCTAGCCCCTGAACTTAATCCTATCTCCTTCCTTTTAGACGTAGCTGAAAACGGTGGCCCTGGTAGTCTAGTGGCTAGGATTCGGCACTCTCACCGCTGCGGCCGGGTTCGATTCCCGGTCAGGGAAGTGTGTGCTTTCTTGCACACCAAGTCCACTACAAGACTCTGGAAGGTCCCCCCCCCACCCACATGCTGGGCTGTGTAGGTTGAAGGAATGTAAAGCGTCCTCCTTCTGCTACTTCCTTTTTTGCCAAACTTCTAAACGACACGTTGCTGCCTCAATCACCACCTCCACACACCCACACCAGCGTGGCTTTATGTTTTCAAGTCTGCAAGTCTTTTAGGGAGGCAAGATAAAGTTTGAGAAATTTGAATGGAACAGTGTAAATGATCCGTCACTGCCTTCAGCATATTGCACTCGGGCATGCCAGTGCATCTGGAGGCAGGCACCTGGCCATGATATCCCGCAGTGGCGCGAGGGAAAAGAAAAGTCTCCTTCAAGCCGGATTTGAACCAGCGACCTAAGGATCGCCTTATTAACAACTACAGTCCTCCGCTCTACCAACTGAGCTATCGAAGGTGCTATGCTAAGGGATTGGACTGAAAACTGACAAGTGCGTTTAGGACAGACTCTCATGCACTCCTATGATTGTAGAGCGAGTACATCCGGCAAAAGCCTAGCCCTAGCCCCTGAACTTAATCCTATCTCCTTCCTTTCAGACGTAGCTGAAAACGGTGGCCCTGGTGGTCTACTGGCTAGGATTCGGCACTCTCACCGCTGCGGCTGGGTTCGATTCCCGGTCAGGGAAGTGTGTGCTTTCTTGCACACCAAGTCCACTACAAGACTCTGGAAAGTCCCCCCCCCCCAACCAGATGCTGGGCTGTGTAGGTTGAAGGAATGTAAAGCGTCCTCCTTCTGCTACTTCCTTTTTTGCCAGACTTCTAAACGACACGTTGCTGCCTCATTCACCACCTCCACACACCCACACCAGCGTGGCTTTATGTTTTCAAGTCTGCAAGTCTTTTAGGGAGGCAAGATAAAGTTTGAGAAATTTGAATGGAACAATGTAAATGATCCGTCACTGCCTTCAGCATATTGCACTCTGGCATGCCAGTGCATCTGCAGGCAGGCACCTGGCCATGATATCCCGCAGTGGCACGAGGGAAAAGAAAAGTCTTCTTCGAGCCGGATTTGAACCAGCGACCTAAAAATCGACTTATTAACAACTACAGTCCTCTGCTCTACCAACTGAGCTATCGAAGGTGCTATGCTAAAGGGTTGGACTGAAAACTGACAAGTGCGTTTAGGACAGAGTCTCATGCACTCCTATGATTGTAGAGCGGGTACATCCGGCAAAAGCCTAGCCCTAGCCCCTGAACTTAATCCTATCTCCTTCCTTTCAGACGTAGCTGAAAACGGTGGCCCTGGTAGTCTAGTGGCTAGGATTCGGCACTCTCACCGCTGCGGCCGGGTTCGATTCCCGGTCAGGGAAGTGTGTGCTTTCTTGCACACCAAGTCCACTACAAGACTCTGGAAGGTCCCCCCCCCACCCACATGCTGGGCTGTGTAGGTTGAAGGAATGTAAAGCGTCCTCCTTCTGCTACTTCCTTTTTTGCCAAACTTCTAAACGACACGTTGCTGCCTCAATCACCACCTCCACACACCCACACCAGCGTGGCTTTATGTTTTCAAGTCTGCAAGTCTTTTAGGGAGGCAAGATAAAGTTTGAGAAATTTGAATGGAACAGTGTAAATGATCCGTCACTGCCTTCAGCATATTGCACTCGGGCATGCCAGTGCATCTGGAGGCAGGCACCTGGCCATGATATCCCGCAGTGGCGCGAGGGAAAAGAAAAGTCTCCTTCGAGCCGGATTTGAACCAGCGACCTAAAAATCGACTTATTAACAACTACAGTCCTCTGCTCTACCAACTGAGCTATCGAAGGTGCTATGCTAAGGGGTTGGACTGAAAACTGACAAGTGCGTTTAGGACAGAGTCTCATGCACTCCTATGATTGTAGAGCGAGTACATCCGGCAAAAGCCTAGCCCTAGCCCCTGAACTTAATCCTATCTCCTTCCTTTCAGACGTAACTGAAAGCGGTGGCCCTGGTGGTCTAGTGGCTAGGATTCGGTGCTCTCACCGCTGCGGCCGAGTTCGATTCCCGGTCAGGGAAGTGTGTGCTTTCTTGCACACCAAGTCCACTACAAGACTCTGGAAGCCCCCCCCCCCCCCCCCCCCAACCAGATGCTGGGCTGTGTAGGTTGAAGGAATGTAAAGCGTCCTCCTTCTGCTACTTCCTTTTTTGCCAAACTTCTAAACGACACGTTGCTGCCTCATTCACCACCTCCACACACCCACACCAGCGTGGCTTTATGTTTTCAAGTCTGCAAGTCTTTTAGGGAGGCAAGATAAAGTTTGAGAAATTTGAATGGAACAGTGTAAATGATCCGTCACTGCCTTCAGCATATTGCACTCTGGCATGCCAGTGCATCTGGAGGCAGGCACCTGGCCATGATATCCCGCAGTGGCACGAGGGAAAAGAAAAGTCTCCTTCGAGCCGGATTTGAACCAGCGACCTAAGGATCGCCTTATTAACAACTACAGTACTCTGCTCTACCAAATGAGCTATCGAAGGTGCTATGCTAAAGGGTTGGACTGAAAACTGACAAGTGCGTTTAGGACAGACTCTCATGCACTCCTATGATTGTAGAGCGGGTACATCCGGCAAAAGCCTAGCCCTAGCCCCTGAACTTAATCCTATCTCCTTCCTTTCAGACGTAGCTGAAAACGGTGGCCCTGGTAGTCTAGTGGCTAGGATTCGGCACTCTCACCGCTGCGGCCGGGTTCGATTCCCGGTCAGGGAAGTGTGTGCTTTCTTGCACACCAAGTCCACTACAAGACTCTGGAAGGTCCCCCCCCCACCCACATGCTGGGCTGTGTAGGTTGAAGGAATGTAAAGCGTCCTCCTTCTGCTACTTCCTTTTTTGCCAAACTTCTAAACGACACGTTGCTGCCTCAATCACCACCTCCACACACCCACACCAGCGTGGCTTTATGTTTTCAAGTCTGCAAGTCTTTTAGGGAGGCAAGATAAAGTTTGAGAAATTTGAATGGAACAGTGTAAATGATCCGTCACTGCCTTCAGCATATTGCACTCGGGCATGCCAGTGCATCTGGAGGCAGGCACCTGGCCATGATATCCCGCAGTTGCGCGAGGGAAAAGAAAAGTCTCCTTCGAGCCGGATTTGAACCAGCGACCTAAGGATCACCTTATTAACAACTACAGTCCTCCGCTCTACCAACTGAGCTATCAAAGGTGCTATGCTAAGGGATTGGACTGAAAACTGACAAGTGCGTTTAGGACAGACTCTCATGCACTCCTATGATTGTAGAGCGAGTACATCCGGCAAAAGCCTAGCCCTAGCCCCTGAACTTAATCCTATCTCCTTCCTTTCAGACGTAGCTGAAAACGGTGGCCCTGGTGGTCTAGTGGCTAGGATTCGGCACTCTCACCGCTGCGGCCGGGATCGATTCCCGGTCAGGGAAGTGTGTGCTTTCTTGCACACCAAGTCCACTACAAGACTCTGGAAAGTCCCCCCCCCAACCAGATGCTGGGCTGTGTAGGTTGAAGGAATGTAAAGCGTCCTCCTTCTGCTACTTCCTTTTTTGCCAAACTTCTAAACGACACGTTGCTGCCTCATTCACCACCTCCACACACCCACACCAGCGTGGCTTTATGTTTTCAAGTCTGCAAGTCTTTTAGGGAGGCAAGATAAAGTTTGAGAAATTTGAATGGAACAGTGTAAATGATCCGTCACTGCCTTCAGCATATTGCACTCGGGCATGCCAGTGCATCTGGAGGCAGGCACCTGGCCATGATATCCCGCAGTGGCGCGAGGGAAAAGAAAAGTCTCCTTCGAACCGTATTTGAACCAGCGACCTAAGGATCGCCTTATTAACAACTACAGTCCTCCGCTCTACCAACTGAGCTATCGAAGGTCCTATGCTAAGGGATTGGACTGAAAACTGACAAGTGCGTTTAGGACAGACTCTCATGCACTCCTATGATTGTAGAGCGAGTACATCCGGTAAAAGCCTAGCCCTAGCCCCTGAACTTAATCCTATCTCCTTCCTTTCAGACGTAGCTGAAAACGGTGGCCCTGGTGGTCTAGTGGCTAGGATTCGGCACTCTCACCGCTGCGGCTGGGTTCGATTCCCGGTCAGGGAAGTGTGTGCTTTCTTGCACACCAAGTCCACTACAAGACTCTGGAAAGTCCCCCCCCCCCAACCAGATGCTGGGCTGTGTAGGTTGAAGGAATGTAAAGCGTCCTCCTTCTGCTACTTCCTTTTTTGCCAAACTTCTAAACGACACGTTGCTGCCTCATTCACCACCTCCACACACCCACACCAGCGTGGCTTTATGTTTTCAAGTCTGCAAGTCTTTTAGGGAGGCAAGATAAAGTTTGAGAAATTTGAATGGAACAATGTAAATGATCCGTCACTGCCTTCAGCATATTGCACTCTGGCATGCCAGTGCATCTGCAGGCAGGCACCTGGCCATGATATCCCGCAGTGGCACGAGGGAAAAGAAAAGTCTCCTTTGAGCCGGATTTGAACCAGCGACCTAAAAATCGACTTATTAACAACTACAGTCCTCTGCTCTACCAACTGAGCTATCGAAGGTGCTATGCTAAGGGGTTGGACTGAAAACTGACAAGTGCGTTTAGGACAGAGTCTCATGCACTCCTATGATTGTAGAGCGAGTACATCCGGCAAAAGCCTAGCCCTAGCCCCTGAACTTAATCCTATCTCCTTCCTTTCAGACGTAGCTGAAAACGGTGGCCCTGGTGGTCTAGTGGCTAGGATTCGGCACTCTCACTGCTGCGGCCGGGTTCGATTCCCGGTCAGGGAAGTGTGTGCTTTCTTGCACACCAAGTCCACTACAAGACTCTGGAAAGTCCCCCCCCCAACCAGATGCTGGGCTGTGTAGGTTGAAGGAATGTAAAGCGTCCTCCTTCTGCTACTTCCTTTTTTGCCAAACTTCTAAACGACACGTTGCTGCCTCAATCACCACCTCCACACACCCACACCAGCGTGGCTTTATGTTTTCAAGTCTGCAAGTCTTTTAGGGAGGCAAGATAAAGTTTGAGAAATTTGAATGGAACAGTGTAAATGATCCGTCACTGCCTTCAGCATATTGCACTCGGGCATGCCAGTGCATCTGGAGGCAGGCACCTGGCCATGATATCCCGCAGTGGCGCGAGGGAAAAGAAAAGTCTCCTTCGAGCCGGATTTGAACCAGCGACCTAAGGATCGTCTTATTAACAACTACAGTCCTCCGCTCTACCAACTGAGCTATCGAAGGTGCTATGCTAAGGGATTGGACTGAAAACTGACAAGTGCGTTTAGGACAGACTCTCATGCACTCCTATGATTGTAGAGCGAGTACATCCGGCAAAAGCCTAGCCCTAGCCCCTGAACTTAATCCTATCTCCTTCCTTTCAGACGTAGCTGAAAACGGTGGCCCTGGTGGTCTACTGGCTAGGATTCGGCACTCTCACCGCTGCGGCTGGGTTCGATTCCCGGTCAGGGAAGTGTGTGCTTTCTTGCACACCAAGTCCACTACAAGACTCTGGAAAGTCCCCCCCCCCCAACCAGATGCTGGGCTGTGTAGGTTGAAGGAATGTAAAGCGTCCTCCTTCTGCTACTTCCTTTTTTGCCAAACTTCTAAACGACACGTTGCTGCCTCATTCACCACCTCCACACACCCACACCAGCGTGGCTTTATGTTTTCAAGTCTGCAAGTCTTTTAGGGAGGCAAGATAAAGTTTGAGAAATTTGAATGGAACAATGTAAATGATCCGTCACTGCCTTCAGCATATTGCACTCTGGCATGCCAGTGCATCTGGAGGCAGGCACCTGGCCATGATATCCCGCAGTGGCACGAGGGAAAAGAAAAGTCTCCTTCGAGCCGGATTTGAACCAGCGACCTAAGGATCGCCTTATTAACAACTACAGTCCTCCGCTCTACCAACTGAGCTATCGAAGGTGCTATGCTAAGGGGTTGGACTGAAAACTGACAAGTGCGTTTAGGACAGACTCTCATGCACTCCTATGATTGTAGAGCGGGTACATCCGGCAAAAGCCTAGCCCTAGCCCCTGAACTTAATCCTATCTCCTTCCTTTCAGACGTAGCTGAAAACGGTGGCCCTGGTAGTCTAGTGGCTAGGATTCGGCACTCTCACCGCTGCGGCCGGGTTCGATTCCCGGTCAGGGAAGTGTGTGCTTTCTTGCACACCAAGTCCACTACAAGACTCTGGAAGGTCCCCCCCCCACCCACATGCTGGGCTGTGTAGGTTGAAGGAATGTAAAGCGTCCTCCTTCTGCTACTTCCTTTTTTGCCAAACTTCTAAACGACACGTTGCTGCCTCAATCACCACCTCCACACACCCACACCAGCGTGGCTTTATGTTTTCAAGTCTGCAAGTCTTTTAGGGAGGCAAGATAAAGTTTGAGAAATTTGAATGGAACAGTGTAAATGATCCGTCACTGCCTTCAGCATATTGCACTCGGGCATGCCAGTGCATCTGGAGGCAGGCACCTGGCCATGATATCCCGCAGTGGCGCGAGGGAAAAGAAAAGTCTCCTTCGAGCCGGATTTGAACCAGCGACCTAAGGATCGCCTTATTAACAACTACAGTCCTCCGCTCTACCAACTGAGCTATCGAAGGTGCTATGCTAAGGGATTGGACTGAAAACTGACAAGTGCGTTTAGGACAGACTCTCATGCACTCCTATGATTGTAGAGCGAGTACATCCGGCAAAAGCCTAGCCCTAGCCCCTGAACTTAATCCTATCTCCTTCCTTTCAGACGAAGCTGAAAACGGTGGCCCTGGTGGTCTACTGGCTAGGATTCGGCACTCTCACCGCTGCGGCTGGGTTCGATTCCCGGTCAGGGAAGTGTGTGCTTTCTTGCACACCAAGTCCACTACAAGACTCTGGAAAGTCCCCCCCCCCCAACCAGATGCTGGGCTGTGTAGGTTGAAGGAATGTAAAGCGTCCTCCTTCTGCTACTTCCTTTTTTGCCAAACTTCTAAACGACACGTTGCTGCCTCATTCACCACCTCCACACACCCACACCAGCGTGGCTTTATGTTTTCAAGTCTGCAAGTCTTTTAGGGAGGCAAGATAAAGTTTGAGAAATTTGAATGGAACAATGTAAATGATCCGTCACTGCCTTCAGCATATTGCACTCTGGCATGCCAGTGCATCTGGAGGCAGGCACCTGGCCATGATATCCCGCAGTGGCACGAGGGAAAAGAAAAGTCTCCTTCGAGCCGGATTTGAACCAGCGACCTAAGGATCGCCTTATTAACAACTACAGTCCTCCGCTCTACCAACTGAGCTATTGAAGGTGCTATGCTAAGGGATTGGACTGAAAACTGACAAGTGCGTTTAGGACAGACTCTCATGCACTCCTATGATTGTAGAGCGGGTACATCCGGCAAAAGCCTAGCCCTAGCCCCTGAACTTAATCCTATCTCCTTCCTTTCAGACGTAGCTGAAAACGGTGGCCCTGGTAGTCTAGTGGCTAGGATTCGGCACTCTCACCGCTGCGGCCGGGTTCGATTCCCGGTCAGGGAAGTGTGTGCTTTCTTGCACACCAAGTCCACTACAAGACTCTGGAAGGTCCCCCCCCCACCCACATGCTGGGCTGTGTAGGTTGAAGGAATGTAAAGCGTCCTCCTTCTGCTACTTCCTTTTTTGCCAAACTTCTAAACGACACGTTGCTGCCTCAATCACCACCTCCACACACCCACACCAGCGTGGCTTTATGTTTTCAAGTCTGCAAGTCTTTTAGGGAGGCAAGATAAAGTTTGAGAAATTTGAATGGAACAGTGTAAATGATCCGTCACTGCCTTCAGCATATTGCACTCGGGCATGCCAGTGCATCTGGAGGCAGGCACCTGGCCATGATATCCCGCAGTGGCGCGAGGGAAAAGAAAAGTCTCCTTCGAGCCGGATTTGAACCAGCGACCTAAGGATCGCCTTATTAACAACTACAGTCCTCCGCTCTACCAACTGAGCTATCGAAGGTGCTATGCTAAGGGATTGGACTGAAAACTGACAAGTGCGTTTAGGACAGACTCTCATGCACTCCTATGATTGTAGAGCGAGTACATCCGGCAAAAGCCTAGCCCTAGCCCCTGAACTTAATCCTATCTCCTTCCTTTCAGACGTAGCTGAAAACGGTGGCCCTGGTGGTCTAGTGGCTAGGATTCGGCGCTCTCACCGCTGCGGCCGGGTTCGATTCCCGGTCAGGGAAGTGTGTGCTTTCTTGCACACCAAGTCCACTACAAGACTCTGGAAGGTCCCCCCCCCACCCACATGCTGGGCTGTGTAGGTTGAAGGAATGTAAAGCGTCCTCCTTCTGCTACTTCCTTTTTTGCCAAACTTCTAAACGACACGTTGCTGCCTCATTCACCACCTCCACACACCCACACCAGCGTGGCTTTATGTTTTCAAGTCTGCAAGTCTTTTAGGGAGGCAAGATAAAGTTTGAGAAATTTGAATGGAACAGTGTAAATGATCCGTCACTGCCTTCAGCATATTGCACTCTGGCATGCCAGTGCATCTGGAGGCAGGCACCTGGCCATGATATCCCGCAGTGGCACGAGGGAAAAGAAAAGTCTCCTTCGAGCCGGATTTGAACCAGCGACCTAAAAATCGACTTTTTAACAACTACAGTCCTCTGCTCTACCAACTGAGCTATCGAAGGTGCTATGCTAAGGGGTTGGACTGAAAACTGACAAGTGCGTTTAGGACAGACTCTCATGCACTCCTATGATTGTAGAGCGAGTACATCCGGCAAAAGCCTAGCCCTAGCCCCTGAACTTAATCCTATCTCCTTCCTTTCAGACGTAGCTGAAAACGGTGGCCCTGGTGGTCTACTGGCTAGGATTCGGCACTCTCACCGCTGCGGCTGGGTTCGATTCCCGGTCAGGGAAGTGTGTGCTTTCTTGCACACCAAGTCCACTACAAGACTCTGGAAAGTCCCCCCCCCCCAACCAGATGCTGGGCTGTGTAGGTTGAAGGAATGTAAAGCGTCCTCCTTCTGCTACTTCCTTTTTTGCCAAACTTCTAAACGACACGTTGCTGCCTCATTCACCACCTCCACACACCCACACCAGCGTGGCTTTATGTTTTCAAGTCTGCAAGTCTTTTAGGGAGGCAAGATAAAGTTTGAGAAATTTGAATGGAACAATGTAAATGATCCGTCACTGCCTTCAGCATATTGCACTCTGGCATGCCAGTGCATCTGGAGGCAGGCACCTGGCCATGATATCCCGCAGTGGCACGAGGGAAAAGAAAAGTCTCCTTCGAGCCGGATTTGAACCAGCGACCTAAGGATCGCCTTATTAACAACTACAGTCCTCCGCTCTACCAACTGAGCTATTGAAGGTGCTATGCTAAGGGATTGGACTGAAAACTGACAAGTGCGTTTAGGACAGACTCTCATGCACTCCTATGATTGTAGAGCGGGTACATCCGGCAAAAGCCTAGCCCTAGCCCCTGAACTTAATCCTATCTCCTTCCTTTCAGACGTAGCTGAAAACGGTGGCCCTGGTAGTCTAGTGGCTAGGATTCGGCACTCTCACCGCTGCGGCCGGGTTCGATTCCCGGTCAGGGAAGTGTGTGCTTTCTTGCACACCAAGTCCACTACAAGACTCTGGAAGGTCCCCCCCCCACCCACATGCTGGGCTGTGTAGGTTGAAGGAATGTAAAGCGTCCTCCTTCTGCTACTTCCTTTTTTGCCAAACTTCTAAACGACACGTTGCTGCCTCAATCACCACCTCCACACACCCACACCAGCGTGGCTTTATGTTTTCAAGTCTGCAAGTCTTTTAGGGAGGCAAGATAAAGTTTGAGAAATTTGAATGGAACAGTGTAAATGATCCGTCACTGCCTTCAGCATATTGCACTCGGGCATGCCAGTGCATCTGGAGGCAGGCACCTGGCCATGATATCCCGCAGTGGCGCGAGGGAAAAGAAAAGTCTCCTTCGAGCCGGATTTGAACCAGCGACCTAAGGATCGCCTTATTAACAACTACAGTCCTCCGCTCTACCAACTGAGCTATCGAAGGTGCTATGCTAAGGGATTGGACTGAAAACTGACAAGTGCGTTTAGGACAGACTCTCATGCACTCCTATGATTGTAGAGCGAGTACATCCGGCAAAAGCCTAGCCCTAGCCCCTGAACTTAATCCTATCTCCTTCCTTTCAGACGTAGCTGAAAACGGTGGCCCTGGTGGTCTACTGGCTAGGATTCGGCACTCTCACCGCTGCGGCTGGGTTCGATTCCCGGTCAGGGAAGTGTGTGCTTTCTTGCACACCAAGTCCACTACAAGACTCTGGAAAGTCCCCCCCCCCCAACCAGATGCTGGGCTGTGTAGGTTGAAGGAATGTAAAGCGTCCTCCTTCTGCTACTTCCTTTTTTGCCAAACTTCTAAACGACACGTTGCTGCCTCATTCACCACCTCCACACACCCACACCAGCGTGGCTTTATGTTTTCAAGTCTGCAAGTCTTTTAGGGAGGCAAGATAAAGTTTGAGAAATTTGAATGGAACAGTGTAAATGATCCGTCACTGCCTTCAGCATATTGCACTCTGGCATGCCAGTGCATCTGGAGGCAGGCACCTGGCCATGATATCCCGCAGTGGCACGAGGGAAAAGAAAAGTCTCCTTCGAGCCGGATTTGAACCAGCGACCTAAAAATCGACTTTTTAACAACTACAGTCCTCTGCTCTACCAACTGAGCTATCGAAGGTGCTATGCTAAGGGGTTGGACTGAAAACTGACAAGTGCATTTAGGACAGAGTCTCATGCACTCCTATGATTGTAGAGCGAGTACATCCGGCAAAAGCCTAGCCCTAGCCCCTGAACTTAATCCTATCTCCTTCCTTTCAGACGTAACTGAAAGCGGTGGCCCTGGTGGTCTAGTGGCTAGGATTCGGTGCTCTCACCGCTGCGGCCGAGTTCGATTCCCGGTCAGGGAAGTGTGTGCTTTCTTGCACACCAAGTCCACTACAAGACTCTGGAAGCCCCCCCCCCCCAACCAGATGCTGGGCTGTGTAGGTTGAAGGAATGTAAAGCGTCCTCCTTCTGCTACTTCCTTTTTTGCCAAACTTCTAAACGACACGTTGCTGCCTCATTCACCACCTCCACACACCCACACCAGCGTGGCTTTATGTTTTCAAGTCTGCAAGTCTTTTAGGGAGGCAAGATAAAGTTTGAGAAATTTGAATGGAACAGTGTAAATGATCCGTCACTGCCTTCAGCATATTGCACTCTGGCATGCCAGTGCATCTGGAGGCAGGCACCTGGCCATGATATCCCGCAGTGGCACGAGGGAAAAGAAAAGTCTCCTTCGAGCCGGATTTGAACCAGCGACCTAAGGATCGCCTTATTAACAACTACAGTCCTCCGCTCTACCAACTGAGCTATCGAAGGTGCTATGCTAAGGGATTGGACTGAAAACTGACAAGTGCGTTTAGGACAGACTCTCATGCACTCCTATGATTGTAGAGCGGGTACATCCGGCAAAAGCCTAGCCCTAGCCCCTGAACTTAATCCTATCTCCTTCCTTTTAGACGTAGCTGAAAACGGTGGCCCTGGTAGTCTAGTGGCTAGGATTCGGCACTCTCACCGCTGCGGCCGGGTTCGATTCCCGGTCAGGGAAGTGTGTGCTTTCTTGCACACCAAGTCCACTACAAGACTCTGGAAGGTCCCCCCCCCACCCACATGCTGGGCTGTGTAGGTTGAAGGAATGTAAAGCGTCCTCCTTCTGCTACTTCCTTTTTTGCCAAACTTCTAAACGACACGTTGCTGCCTCAATCACCACCTCCACACACCCACACCAGCGTGGCTTTATGTTTTCAAGTCTGCAAGTCTTTTAGGGAGGCAAGATAAAGTTTGAGAAATTTGAATGGAACAGTGTAAATGATCCGTCACTGCCTTCAGCATATTGCACTCGGGCATGCCAGTGCATCTGGAGGCAGGCACCTGGCCATGATATCCCGCAGTGGCGCGAGGGAAAAGAAAAGTCTCCTTCGAGCCGGATTTGAACCAGCGACCTAAGGATCGCCTTATTAACAACTACAGTCCTCTGCTCTACCAACTGAGCTATCGAAGGTGCTATGCTAAGGGATTGGACTGAAAACTGACAAGTGCGTTTAGGACAGACTCTCATGCACTCCTATGATTGTAGAGCGAGTACATCCGGCAAAAGCCTAGCCCTAGCCCCTGAACTTAATCCTATCTCCTTCCTTTCAGACGTAGCTGAAAACGGTGGCCCTGGTGGTCTAGTGGCTAGGATTCGGCACTCTCACCGCTGCGGCTGGGTTCGATTCCCGGTCAGGGAAGTGTGTGCTTTCTTGCACACCAAGTCCACTACAAGACTCTGGAAAGTCCCCCCCCCCCAACCAGATGCTGGGCTGTGTAGGTTGAAGGAATGTAAAGCGTCCTCCTTCTGCTACTTCCTTTTTTGCCAGACTTCTAAACGACACGTTGCTGCCTCATTCACCACCTCCACACACCCACACCAGCGTGGCTTTATGTTTTCAAGTCTGCAAGTCTTTTAGGGAGGCAAGATAAAGTTTGAGAAATTTGAATGGAACAATGTAAATGATCCGTCACTGCCTTCAGCATATTGCACTCTGGCATGCCAGTGCATCTGCAGGCAGGCACCTGGCCATGATATCCCGCAGTGGCACGAGGGAAAAGAAAAGTCTTCTTCGAGCCGGATTTGAACCAGCGACCTAAAAATCGACTTATTAACAACTACAGTCCTCTGCTCTACCAACTGAGCTATCGAAGGTGCTATGCTAAAGGGTTGGACTGAAAACTGACAAGTGCGTTTAGGACAGAGTCTCATGCACTCCTATGATTGTAGAGCGAGTACATCCGGCAAAAGCCTAGCCCTAGCCCCTGAACTTAATCCTATCTCCTTCCTTTCAGACGTAGCTGAAAACGGTGGCCCTGGTGGTCTACTGGCAAGGATTCGGCACTCTCACCGCTGCGGCTGGGTTCGATTCCCGGTCAGGGAAGTGTGTGCTTTCTTGCACACCAAGTCCACTACAAGACTCTGGAAAGTCCCCCCCCCCCAACCAGATGCTGGGCTGTGTAGGTTGAAGGAATGTAAAGCGTCCTCCTTCTGCTACTTCCTTTTTTGCCAAACTTCTAAACGACACGTTGCTGCCTCATTCACCACCTCCACACACCCACACCAGCGTGGCTTTATGTTTTCAAGTCTGCAAGTCTTTTAGGGAGGCAAGATAAAGTTTGAGAAATTTGAATGGAACAGTGTAAATGATCCGTCACTGCCTTCAGCATATTGCACTCTGGCATGCCAGTGCATCTGGAGGCAGGCACCTGGCCATGATATCCCGCAGTGGCACGAGGGAAAAGAAAAGTCTCCTTCGAGCCGGATTTGAACCAGCGACCTAAGGATCGCCTTATTAACAACTACAGTACTCTGCTCTACCAAATGAGCTATCGAAGGTGCTATGCTAAAGGGTTGGACTGAAAACTGACAAGTGCGTTTAGGACAGACTCTCATGCACTCCTATGATTGTAGAGCGGGTACATCCGGCAAAAGCCTAGCCCTAGCCCCTGAACTTAATCCTATCTCCTTCCTTTCAGACGTAGCTGAAAACGGTGGCCCTGGTAGTCTAGTGGCTAGGATTCGGCACTCTCACCGCTGCGGCCGGGTTCGATTCCCGGTCAGGGAAGTGTGTGCTTTCTTGCACACCAAGTCCACTACAAGACTCTGGAAGGTCCCCCCCCCACCCACATGCTGGGCTGTGTAGGTTGAAGGAATGTAAAGCGTCCTCCTTCTGCTACTTCCTTTTTTGCCAAACTTCTAAACGACACGTTGCTGCCTCAATCACCACCTCCACACACCCACACCAGCGTGGCTTTATGTTTTCAAGTCTGCAAGTCTTTTAGGGAGGCAAGATAAAGTTTGAGAAATTTGAATGGAACAGTGTAAATGATCCGTCACTGCCTTCAGCATATTGCACTCGGGCATGCCAGTGCATCTGGAGGCAGGCACCTGGCCATGATATCCCGCAGTTGCGCGAGGGAAAAGAAAAGTCTCCTTCGAGCCGGATTTGAACCAGCGACCTAAGGATCACCTTATTAACAACTACAGTCCTCCGCTCTACCAACTGAGCTATCAAAGGTGCTATGCTAAGGGATTGGACTGAAAACTGACAAGTGCGTTTAGGACAGACTCTCATGCACTCCTATGATTGTAGAGCGAGTACATCCGGCAAAAGCCTAGCCCTAGCCCCTGAACTTAATCCTATCTCCTTCCTTTCAGACGTAGCTGAAAACGGTGGCCCTGGTGGTCTAGTGGCTAGGATTCGGCACTCTCACCGCTGCGGCCGGGATCGATTCCCGGTCAGGGAAGTGTGTGCTTTCTTGCACACCAAGTCCACTACAAGACTCTGGAAAGTCCCCCCCCCAACCAGATGCTGGGCTGTGTAGGTTGAAGGAATGTAAAGCGTCCTCCTTCTGCTACTTCCTTTTTTGCCAAACTTCTAAACGACACGTTGCTGCCTCATTCACCACCTCCACACACCCACACCAGCGTGGCTTTATGTTTTCAAGTCTGCAAGTCTTTTAGGGAGGCAAGATAAAGTTTGAGAAATTTGAATGGAACAATGTAAATGATCCGTCACTGCCTTCAGCATATTGCACTCGGGCATGCCAGTGCATCTGGAGGCAGGCACCTGGCCATGATATCCCGCAGTGGCACGAGGGAAAAGAAAAGTCTCCTTCGAGCCAGATTTGAACCAGCGACCTAAGGATCGCCTTATTAACAACTACAGTCCTCCGCTCTACCAACTGAGCTATCGAAGGTGCTATGCTAAAGGGTTGGACTGAAAACTGACAAGTGCGTTTAGGACAGACTCTCATGCACTCCTATGATTGTAGAGCGAGTACATCCGGCAAAAGCCTAGCCCTAGCCCCTGAACTTAATCCTATCTCCTTCCTTTCAGACGTAGCTGAAAACGGTGGCCCTGGTGGTCTAGTGGCTAGGATTCGGCGCGCTCACCGCTGCGGCCGGGTTCGATTCCCAGTTAGGGAAGTGTGTGCTTTCTTGCACACCAAGTCCACTACAAGACTCTGGAAGGTCCCCCCCCCACCCACATGCTGGGCTGTGTAGGTTGAAGGAATGTAAAGCGTCCTCCTTCTGCTACTTCCTTTTTTGCCAAACTTCTAAACGACACGTTGCTGCCTCATTCACCACCTCCACACACCCACACCAGCGTGGCTTTATGTTTTCAAGTCTGCAAGTCTTTTAGGGAGGCAAGATAAAGTTTGAGAAATTTGAATGGAACAGTGTAAATGATCCGTCACTGCCTTCAGCATATTGCACTCGGGCATGCCAGTGCATCTGGAGGCAGGCACCTGGCCATGATATCCCGCAGTGGCGCGAGGGAAAAGAAAAGTCTCCTTCGAGCCGTATTTGAACCAGCGACCTAAGGATCGCCTTATTAACAACTACAGTCCTCCGCTCTACCAACTGAGCTATCGAAGGTCCTATGCTAAGGGATTGGACTGAAAACTGACAAGTGCGTTTAGGACAGACTCTCATGCACTCCTATGATTGTAGAGCGAGTACATCCGGTAAAAGCCTAGCCCTAGCCCCTGAACTTAATCCTATCTCCTTCCTTTCAGACGTAGCTGAAAACGGTGGCCCTGGTGGTCTAGTGGCTAGGATTCGGCACTCTCACCGCTGCGGCTGGGTTCGATTCCCGGTCAGGGAAGTGTGTGCTTTCTTGCACACCAAGTCCACTACAAGACTCTGGAAAGTCCCCCCCCCCCAACCAGATGCTGGGCTGTGTAGGTTGAAGGAATGTAAAGCGTCCTCCTTCTGCTACTTCCTTTTTTGCCAAACTTCTAAACGACACGTTGCTGCCTCATTCACCACCTCCACACACCCACACCAGCGTGGCTTTATGTTTTCAAGTCTGCAAGTCTTTTAGGGAGGCAAGATAAAGTTTGAGAAATTTGAATGGAACAATGTAAATGATCCGTCACTGCCTTCAGCATATTGCACTCTGGCATGCCAGTGCATCTGCAGGCAGGCACCTGGCCATGATATCCCGCAGTGGCACGAGGGAAAAGAAAAGTCTCCTTTGAGCCGGATTTGAACCAGCGACCTAAAAATCGACTTATTAACAACTACAGTCCTCTGCTCTACCAACTGAGCTATCGAAGGTGCTATGCTAAGGGGTTGGACTGAAAACTGACAAGTGCGTTTAGGACAGAGTCTCATGCACTCCTATGATTGTAGAGCGAGTACATCCGGCAAAAGCCTAGCCCTAGCCCCTGAACTTAATCCTATCTCCTTCCTTTCAGACGTAGCTGAAAACGGTGGCCCTGGTGGTCTAGTGGCTAGGATTCGGCACTCTCACTGCTGCGGCCGGGTTCGATTCCCGGTCAGGGAAGTGTGTGCTTTCTTGCACACCAAGTCCACTACAAGACTCTGGAAAGTCCCCCCCCCAACCAGATGCTGGGCTGTGTAGGTTGAAGGAATGTAAAGCGTCCTCCTTCTGCTACTTCCTTTTTTGCCAAACTTCTAAACGACACGTTGCTGCCTCAATCACCACCTCCACACACCCACACCAGCGTGGCTTTATGTTTTCAAGTCTGCAAGTCTTTTAGGGAGGCAAGATAAAGTTTGAGAAATTTGAATGGAACAGTGTAAATGATCCGTCACTGCCTTCAGCATATTGCACTCGGGCATGCCAGTGCATCTGGAGGCAGGCACCTGGCCATGATATCCCGCAGTGGCGTGAGGGAAAAGAAAAGTCTCCTTCGAGCCGGATTTGAACCAGCGACCTAAGGATCACCTTATTAACAACTACAGTCCTCCGCTCTACCAACTGAGCTATCGAAGGTGCTATGCTAAGGATAGGACTGAAAACTGACAAGTGCGTTTAGGACAGACTCTCATGCACTCCTATGATTGTAGAGCGAGTACATCCGGCAAAAGCCTAGCCCTAGCCCCTGAACTTAATCCTATCTCCTTCCTTTCAGACGTAGCTGAAAACGGTGGCCCTGGTGGTCTAGTGGCTAGGATTCGGCACTCTCACCGCTGCGGCTGGGTTCGATTCCCGGTCAGGGAAGTGTGTGCTTTCTTGCACACCAAGTCCACTACAAGACTCTGGAAAGTCCCCCCCCCCCAACCAGATGCTGGGCTGTGTAGGTTGAAGGAATGTAAAGCGTCCTCCTTCTGCTACTTCCTTTTTTGCCAAACTTCTAAACGACACGTTGCTGCCTCATTCACCACCTCCACACACCCACACCAGCGTGGCTTTATGTTTTCAAGTCTGCAAGTCTTTTAGGGAGGCAAGATAAAGTTTGAGAAATTTGAATGGAACAATGTAAATGATCCGTCACTGCCTTCAGCATATTGCACTCTGGCATGCCAGTGCATCTGCAGGCAGGCACCTGGCCATGATATCCCGCAGTGGCACGAGGGAAAAGAAAAGTCTCCTTCGAGCCGGATTTGAACCAGCGACCTAAAAATCGACTTATTAACAACTACAGTCCTCTGCTCTACCAACTGAGCTATCGAAGGTGCTATGCTAAGGGGTTGGACTGAAAACTGACAAGTGCGTTTAGGACAGAGTCTCATGCACTCCTATGATTGTAGAGCGAGTACATCCGGCAAAAGCCTAGCCCTAGCCCCTGAACTTAATCCTATCTCCTTCCTTTCAGACGTAACTGAAAGCGGTGGCCCTGGTGGTCTAGTGGCTAGGATTCGGTGCTCTCACCGCTGCGGCCGAGTTCGATTCCCGGTCAGGGAAGTGTGTGCTTTCTTGCACACCAAGTCCACTACAAGACTCTGGAAGCCCCCCACCCACATGCTGTGTAGGTTAAAGGAATGTAAAGTGTCCTCCTTCTGCTACTTCCTTTTTTGCCAAACTTCTAAACGACACGTTGCTGCCGAATTCACCACCTCCACACACCCACACCAGCGTGGCTTTATGCTTTCAAGTCTGCAAGTCTTTTAGGGAGGCAAGATAAAGTTTGAGAAATTTGAATGGAACAGTGTAAATGATCCGTCACTGCCTTCAGCATATTGCACTCTGGCATGCCAGTGCATCTGCAGGCAGGCACCTGGCCATGATATCCCGCAGTGGCACGAGGGAAAAGAAAAGTCTCCTTCGAGCCGGATTTGAACCAGCGACCTAAGGATCGCCTTATTAACAACTACAGTCCTCCGCTCTACCAACTGAGCTATCAAAGGTGCTATGCTAAAGGGTTGGACTGAAAACTGACAGGTGCGTTTAGGACAGACTCTCATGCACTCCTATGATTGTAGAGCGAGTACATCCGGCAAAAGCCTAGCCCTAGCCCCTGAACTTAATCCTATCTCCTTCCTTTCAGACGTAGCTGAAAACGGTGGCCCTGGTGGTCTAGTGGCTAGGATTCGGCGCTCTCACCGCTGCGGCCGGGTTCGATTCCCGGTCAGGGAAGTGTGTGCTTTCTTGCACACCAAGTCCACTACAAGACTCTGGAAGGTCCCCCCCCCACCCACATGCTGGGCTGTGTAGGTTGAAGGAATGTAAAGCGTCCTCCTTCTGCTACTTCCTTTTTTGCCAAACTTCTAAACGACACGTTGCTGCCTCATTCACCACCTCCACACACCCACACCAGCGTGGCTTTATGTTTTCAAGTCTGCAAGTCTTTTAGGGAGGCAAGATAAAGTTTGAGAAATTTGAATGGAACAGTGTAAATGATCCGTCACTGCCTTCAGCATATTGCACTCGGGCATGCCAGTGCATCTGGAGGCAGGCACCTGGCCATGATATCCCGCAGTGGCGTGAGGGAAAAGAAAAGTCTCCTTCGAGCCGGATTTGAACCAGCGACCTAAGGATCGCCTTATTAACAACTACAGTCCTCCGCTCTACCAACTGAGCTATCGAAGGTGCTATGCTAAGGATAGGACTGAAAACTGACAAGTGCGTTTAGGACAGACTCTCATGCACTCCTATGATTGTAGAGCGAGTACATCCGGCAAAAGCCTAGCCCTAGCCCCTGAACTTAATCCTATCTCCTTCCTTTCAGACGTAGCTGAAAACGGTGGCCCTGGTGGTCTAGTGGCTAGGATTCGGCACTCTCACCGCTGCGGCTGGGTTCGATTCCCGGTCAGGGAAGTGTGTGCTTTCTTGCACACCAAGTCCACTACAAGACTCTGGAAAGTCCCCCCCCCCCAACCAGATGCTGGGCTGTGTAGGTTGAAGGAATGTAAAGCGTCCTCCTTCTGCTACTTCCTTTTTTGCCAAACTTCTAAACGACACGTTGCTGCCTCATTCACCACCTCCACACACCCACACCAGCGTGGCTTTATGTTTTCAAGTCTGCAAGTCTTTTAGGGAGGCAAGATAAAGTTTGAGAAATTTGAATGGAACAATGTAAATGATCCGTCACTGCCTTCAGCATATTGCACTCTGGCATGCCAGTGCATCTGCAGGCAGGCACCTGGCCATGATATCCCGCAGTGGCACGAGGGAAAAGAAAAGTCTCCTTCGAGCCGGATTTGAACCAGCGACCTAAAAATCGACTTATTAACAACTACAGTCCTCTGCTCTACCAACTGAGCTATCGAAGGTGCTATGCTAAGGGGTTGGACTGAAAACTGACAAGTGCGTTTAGGACAGAGTCTCATGCACTCCTATGATTGTAGAGCGAGTACATCCGGCAAAAGCCTAGCCCTAGCCCCTGAACTTAATCCTATCTCCTTCCTTTCAGACGTAACTGAAAGCGGTGGCCCTGGTGGTCTAGTGGCTAGGATTCGGTGCTCTCACCGCTGCGGCCGAGTTCGATTCCCGGTCAGGGAAGTGTGTGCTTTCTTGCACACCAAGTCCACTACAAGACTCTGGAAGCCCCCCACCCACATGCTGTGTAGGTTAAAGGAATGTAAAGTGTCCTCCTTCTGCTACTTCCTTTTTTGCCAAACTTCTAAACGACACGTTGCTGCCGAATTCACCACCTCCACACACCCACACCAGCGTGGCTTTATGCTTTCAAGTCTGCAAGTCTTTTAGGGAGGCAAGATAAAGTTTGAGAAATTTGAATGGAACAGTGTAAATGATCCGTCACTGCCTTCAGCATATTGCACTCTGGCATGCCAGTGCATCTGCAGGCAGGCACCTGGCCATGATATCCCGCAGTGGCACGAGGGAAAAGAAAAGTCTCCTTCGAGCCGGATTTGAACCAGCGACCTAAGGATCGCCTTATTAACAACTACAGTCCTCTGCTCTACCAACTGAGCTATCGAAGGTGCTATGCTAAAGGGTTGGACTGAAAACTGACAGGTGCGTTTAGGACAGACTCTCATGCACTCCTATGATTGTAGAGCGAGTACATCCGGCAAAAGCCTAGCCCTAGCCCCTGAACTTAATCCTATCTCCTTCCTTTCAGACGTAGCTGAAAACGGTGGCCCTGGTGGTCTAGTGGCTAGGATTCGGCGCTCTCACCGCTGCGGCCGGGTTCGATTCCCGGTCAGGGAAGTGTGTGCTTTCTTGCACACCAAGTCCACTACAAGACTCTGGAAGGTCCCCCCCCCCCACCCACATGCTGGGCTGTGTAGGTTGAAGGAATGTAAAGCGTCCTCCTTCTGCTACTTCCTTTTTTGCCAAACTTCTAAACGACACGTTGCTGCCTCATTCACCACCTCCACACACCCACACCAGCGTGGCTTTATGTTTTCAAGTCTGCAAGTCTTTTAGGGAGGCAAGATAAAGTTTGAGAAATTTGAATGGAACAGTGTAAATGATCCGTCACTGCCTTCAGCATATTGCACTCGGGCATGCCAGTGCATCTGGAGGCAGGCACCTGGCCATGATATCCCGCAGTGGCACGAGGGAAAAGAAAAGTCTCCTTCGAGCCAGATTTGAACCAGCGACCTAAGGATCGCCTTATTAACAACTACAGTCCCCCGCTCTACCAACTGAGCTATCGAAGGTGCTATGCTAAAGGGTTGGACTGAAAACTGACAAGTGCGTTTAGGACAGACTCTCATGCACTCCTATGATTGTAGAGCGAGTACATCCGGCAAAAGCCTAGCCCTAGCCCCTGAACTTAATCCTATCTCCTTCCTTTCAGACGTAGCTGAAAACGGTGGCCCTGGTAGTCTAGTGGCTAGGATTCGGCACTCTCACCGCTGCGGCCGGGTTCGATTCCCGGTCAGGGAAGTGTGTGCTTTCTTGCACACCAAGTCCACTACAAGACTCTGGAAAGTCCCCCCCCCAACCAGATGCTGGGCTGTGTAGGTTGAAGGAATGTAAAGCGTCCTCCTTCTGCTACTTCCTTTTTTGCCAAACTTCTAAACGACACGTTGCTGCCTCATTCACCACCTCCACACACCCACACCAGCGTGGCTTTATGTTTTCAAGTCTGCAAGTCTTTTAGGGAGGCAAGATAAAGTTTGAGAAATTTGAATGGAACAGTGTAAATGATCCGTCACTGCCTTCAGCATATTGCACTCGGGCATGCCAGTGCATCTGGAGGCAGGCACCTGGCCATGATATCCCGCAGTTGCGCGAGGGAAAAGAAAAGTCTCCTTCGAGCCGGATTTGAACCAGCGACCTAAGGATCACCTTATTAACAACTACAGTCCTCCGCTCTACCAACTGAGCTATCAAAGGTGCTATGCTAAGGGATTGGACTGAAAACTGACAAGTGCGTTTAGGACAGACTCTCATGCACTCCTATGATTGTAGAGCGAGTACATCCGGCAAAAGCCTAGCCCTAGCCCCTGAACTTAATCCTATCTCCTTCCTTTCAGACGTAGCTGAAAACGGTGGCCCTGGTGGTCTAGTGGCTAGGATTCGGCACTCTCACCGCTGCGGCCGGGATCGATTCCCGGTCAGGGAAGTGTGTGCTTTCTTGCACACCAAGTCCACTACAAGACTCTGGAAAGTCCCCCCCCCAACCAGATGCTGGGCTGTGTAGGTTGAAGGAATGTAAAGCGTCCTCCTTCTGCTACTTCCTTTTTTGCCAAACTTCTAAACGACACGTTGCTGCCTCAATCACCACCTCCACACACCCACACCAGCGTGGCTTTATGTTTTCAAGTCTGCAAGTCTTTTAGGGAGGCAAGATAAAGTTTGAGAAATTTGAATGGAACAGTGTAAATGATCCGTCACTGCCTTCAGCATATTGCACTCGGGCATGCCAGTGCATCTGGAGGCAGGCACCTGGCCATGATATCCCGCAGTGGCGTGAGGGAAAAGAAAAGTCTCCTTCGAGCCGGATTTGAACCAGCGACCTAAGGATCGCCTTATTAACAACTACAGTCCTCCGCTCTACCAACTGAGCTATCGAAGGTGCTATGCTAAGGATAGGACTGAAAACTGACAAGTGCGTTTAGGACAGACTCTCATGCACTCCTATGATTGTAGAGCGAGTACATCCGGCAAAAGCCTAGCCCTAGCCCCTGAACTTAATCCTATCTCCTTCCTTTCAGACGTAGCTGAAAACGGTGGCCCTGGTGGTCTAGTGGCTAGGATTCGGCACTCTCACCGCTGCGGCTGGGTTCGATTCCCGGTCAGGGAAGTGTGTGCTTTCTTGCACACCAAGTCCACTACAAGACTCTGGAAAGTCCCCCCCCCCCAACCAGATGCTGGGCTGTGTAGGTTGAAGGAATGTAAAGCGTCCTCCTTCTGCTACTTCCTTTTTTGCCAAACTTCTAAACGACACGTTGCTGCCTCATTCACCACCTCCACACACCCACACCAGCGTGGCTTTATGTTTTCAAGTCTGCAAGTCTTTTAGGGAGGCAAGATAAAGTTTGAGAAATTTGAATGGAACAATGTAAATGATCCGTCACTGCCTTCAGCATATTGCACTCTGGCATGCCAGTGCATCTGCAGGCAGGCACCTGGCCATGATATCCCGCAGTGGCACGAGGGAAAAGAAAAGTCTCCTTCGAGCCGGATTTGAACCAGCGACCTAAAAATCGACTTATTAACAACTACAGTCCTCTGCTCTACCAACTGAGCTATCGAAGGTGCTATGCTAAGGGGTTGGACTGAAAACTGACAAGTGCGTTTAGGACAGAGTCTCATGCACTCCTATGATTGTAGAGCGAGTACATCCGGCAAAAGCCTAGCCCTAGCCCCTGAACTTAATCCTATCTCCTTCCTTTCAGACGTAACTGAAAGCGGTGGCCCTGGTGGTCTAGTGGCTAGGATTCGGTGCTCTCACCGCTGCGGCCGAGTTCGATTCCCGGTCAGGGAAGTGTGTGCTTTCTTGCACACCAAGTCCACTACAAGACTCTGGAAGCCCCCCACCCACATGCTGTGTAGGTTAAAGGAATGTAAAGTGTCCTCCTTCTGCTACTTCCTTTTTTGCCAAACTTCTAAACGACACGTTGCTGCCGAATTCACCACCTCCACACACCCACACCAGCGTGGCTTTATGCTTTCAAGTCTGCAAGTCTTTTAGGGAGGCAAGATAAAGTTTGAGAAATTTGAATGGAACAGTGTAAATGATCCGTCACTGCCTTCAGCATATTGCACTCTGGCATGCCAGTGCATCTGCAGGCAGGCACCTGGCCATGATATCCCGCAGTGGCACGAGGGAAAAGAAAAGTCTCCTTCGAGCCGGATTTGAACCAGCGACCTAAGGATCGCCTTATTAACAACTACAGTCCTCCGCTCTACCAACTGAGCTATCGAAGGTGCTATGCTAAAGGGTTGGACTGAAAACTGACAGGTGCGTTTAGGACAGACTCTCATGCACTCCTATGATTGTAGAGCGAGTACATCCGGCAAAAGCCTAGCCCTAGCCCCTGAACTTAATCCTATCTCCTTCCTTTCAGACGTAGCTGAAAACGGTGGCCCTGGTAGTCTAGTGGCTAGGATTCGGCACTCTCACCGCTGCGGCCGGGTTCGATTCCCGGTCAGGGAAGTGTGTGCTTTCTTGCACACCAAGTCCACTACAAGACTCTGGAAAGTCCCCCCCCCAACCAGATGCTGGGCTGTGTAGGTTGAAGGAATGTAAAGCGTCCTCCTTCTGCTACTTCCTTTTTTGCCAAACTTCTAAACGACACGTTGCTGCCTCATTCACCACCTCCACACACCCACACCAGCGTGGCTTTATGTTTTCAAGTCTGCAAGTCTTTTAGGGAGGCAAGATAAAGTTTGAGAAATTTGAATGGAACAATGTAAATGATCCGTCACTGCCTTTAGCATATTGCACTCTGGCATGCCAGTGCATCTGCAGGCAGGCACCTGGCCATGATATCCCGCAGTGGCACGAGGGAAGAGAAAAGTCTCCTTCGAGCCGGATTTGAACCAGCGACCTAAGGATCGCCTTATTAACAACTACAGTCCTCCGCTCTACCAACTGAGCTATCGAAGGTGCTATGCTAAAGGGTTGGACTGAAAACTGACAGGTGCGTTTAGGACAGACTCTCATGCACTCCTATGATTGTAGAGCGAGTACATCCGGCAAAAGCCTAGCCCTAGCCCCTGAACTTAATCCTATCTCCTTCCTTTCAGACGTAGCTGAAAACGGTGGCCCTGGTGGTCTAGTGGCTAGGATTCGGCGCTCTCACCGCTGCGGCCGGGTTCGATTCCCGGTCAGGGAAGTGTGTGCTTTCTTGCACACCAAGTCCACTACAAGACTCTGGAAGGTCCCCCCCCCCACCCACATGCTGGGCTGTGTAGGTTGAAGGAATGTAAAGCGTCCTCCTTCTGCTACTTCCTTTTTTGCCAAACTTCTAAACGACACGTTGCTGCCTCAATCACCACCTCCACACACCCACACCAGCGTGGCTTTATGTTTTCAAGTCTGCAAGTCTTTTAGGGAGGCAAGATAATGTTTGAGAAATTTGAATGGAACAGTGTAAATTATCCGTCACTGCCTTCAGCATATTGCACTCTGGCATGCCAGCGCATCTGCAGGCAGGCACCTGGCCATGATATCCGGCAGTGGCGCGAGGGAAAAGAAAAGTCTTCTTCGAGCCGGATTTGAACCCGCGACCTAAGGATCGCCTTATTAACAACTACAGTCCTCTGCTCCACCAACTGAGCTATCAAAGGTGCTAGCCTAAAGAGTTGGACTGAAAACTGACAAGTGCATTTAGGACAGACTCGGATGCTCTCCTATGATTGTAGAACGAGTACATCTGGCAAAGGCCTAGCCCTAGCCCCTGAACTTAATCCTATCTCCTTCCTTTCAGAGGTTGCTGAAAACGGTGTCCCTGGTGGTCTAGTGGCTAGGATTCGGCGCTCTCACCGCCGCGGCCCGGGTTCGATTCCCGGTCAGGGAAGCGTGTGCTTTCTTGCACACCAAGTCCACTACAAGACTCTGGAAGCCCCCCACCCACATGCTGTGTAGGTTAAAGGAATGTAAAGCGTCCTCCTTCTGCTACTTCCTTTTTTGCCAAACTTCTAAACGACACGTTGCTGCCTCATTCACCACCTCCACACACCCACACCAGCGTGGCTTTATGCTTTCAAGTCTGCAAGTCTTTTAGGGAGGCAAGATAAAGTTTGAGAATTATTAATAACTACAGTCCTCTGCTCTACCAACTGAGCTATCAAAGGTGCTAGCCTAAAGAGTTGGACTGAAAACTGACAAGTGCATTTAGGACAGACTCGGATGCTCTCCTATGATTGTAGAACGAGTACATCTGGCAAAAGCCTAGCCCTAGCCCCTGAACTTAATCCTATCTCCTTCCTTTCAGACGTGGCTGAAAACGGTGTCCCTGGTGGTCTAGTGGCTAGGATTCGGCGCTCTCACCGCCGCGGCCCCGGTTCGATTCCCGGTCAGGGAAGCGTGTGCTTTCTTGCACACCAAGTCCACTACAAGACTCTGGAAGCCCCCCACCCACATGCTGTGTAGGTTAAAGGAATGTAAAGCGTCCTCCTTCTGCTACTTCATTTTTTGCCAAACTTCTAAACGACACGTTGCTGCCTCATTCACCACCTCCACACACCCACACCAGCGTGGCTTTATGCTTTCAAGTCTGCAAGTCTTTTAGGGAGGCAAGATAAAGTTTGAGAAATTTGAATGGAACAGTGTAAATGATCCGTCACTGCCTTCAGCAGATTGCACTCTGGCATGCCAGCGCATCTGCAGGCAGGCACCTGGCCATGATATCCCGCAGTGGCGCGAGGGAAAAGAAAAGTCTTCTTCGAGCCGGATTTGAACCCGCGACCTAAGGATCGCCTTATTAACAACTACAGTCCTCTGCTCTACCAACTGAGCTTTCAAAGGTGCTAGCCTAAAGAGTTGGACTGTAAACTGACAAGTGCATTTAGGACAGACTCGGATGCTCTCCTATGATTGTAGAACGAGTACATCTGGCAAAAGCCTAGCCCTAGCCCCTGAACTTAATCCTATCTCCTTCCTTTCAGACGTGGCTGAAAACGGTGTCCCTGGTGGTCTAGTGGCTAGGATTCGGCGCTCTCACCACCGCGGCCCGGGTTCGATTCCAGGTCAGGGAAGCGTGTGCTTTCTTGCACACCAAGTCCACTACAAGACTCTGGAAGCCCCCCACCCACATGCTGTGTAGGTTAAAGGAATGTAAAGCGTCCTCCTTCTGCTACTTCCTTTTTTGCCAAACTTCTAAACGACACGTTGCTGCCTCATTCACCACCTCCACACACCCACACCAGCGTGGCTTTATGCTTTCAAGTCTGCAAGTCTTTTAGGGAGGCAAGATAATGTTTGAGAAATTTGAATGGAACAGTGTAAATGATCCGTCACTGCCTTCAGCAGATTGCACTCTGGCATGCCAGCACAGCTGCAGGCAGGCACCTGGCCATGATATCCCGCAGTGGCGCGAGGGAAAAGAAAAGTCTTCTTCGAGCCGGATTTGAACCCGCGACCTAAGGATCGCCTTATTAACAACTACAGTCCTCTGCTCTACCAACTGAGCTATCAAAGGTGCTAGCCTAAAGAGTTGGACTGTAAACTGACAAGTGCATTTAGGACAGACTCGGATGCTCTCCTATGATTGTAGAACGAGTACATCTGGCAAAAGCCTAGCCCTAGCCCCTGAACTTAATCCTATCTCCTTCCTTTCAGACGTGGCTGAAAACGGTGTCCCTGGTGGTCTAGTGGCTAGGATTCGGCGCTCTCACCACCGCGGCCCGGGTTCGATTCCAGGTCAGGGAAGCGTGTGCTTTCTTGCACACCAAGTCCACTACAAGACTCTGGAAGCCCCCCACCCACATGCTGTGTAGGTTAAAGGAATGTAAAGCGTCCTCCTTCTGCTACTTCCTTTTTTGCCAAACTTCTAAACGACACGTTGCTGCCTCATTCACCACCTCCACACACCCACACCAGCGTGGCTTTATGCTTTCAAGTCTGCAAGTCTTTTAGGGAGGCAAGATAAAGTTTGAGAAATTTGAATGGAACAGTGTAAATGATCCGTCACTGCCTTCAGCAGATTGCACTCTGGCATGCCAGCGCATCTGCAGGCAGGCACCTGGCCATGATATCCGGCAGTGGCGCGAGGGAAAAGAAAAGTCTTCTTCGAGCCGGATTTGAACCCGCGACCTAAGGATCGCCTTATTAACAACTACAGTCCTCCGCTCTACCAACTGAGCTATCAAAGGTGCTAGACTAAAGAGTTGGACTGAAAACTGACAAGTGCATTTAGGACAGACTCGGATGCTCTCCTATGATTGTAGAACGAGTACATCTGACAAAAGCCTAGCCCTAGCCCCTAAACTTAATCCTATCTCCTTCCTTTCAGACGTGGCTGAAAACGGTGTCCCTGGTGGTCTAGTGGCTAGGATTCGGCGCTCTCACCGCCGCGGCCCGGGTTCGATTCCCGCTCAGGGAAGCGTGTGCTTTCTTGCACACCAAGTCCACTACAAGACTCTGGAAGCCCCCCACCCACATGCTGTGTAGGTTAAAGGAATGTAAAGCGTCCTCCTTCTGCTACTTCCTTTTTTGCCAAACTTCTAAACGACACGTTGCTGCCTCATTCACCACCTCCACACACCCACACCAGCGTGGCTTTATGCTTTCAAGTCTGCAAGTCTTTTAGGGAGGCAAGATAAAGTTTGAGAATTATTAATAACTACAGTTCCCTGCTCTACCAACTGAGCTATCAAAGGTGCTAGCCTAAAGAGTTGGACTGAAAACTGACAAGTGCATTTAGGACAGACTCGGATGCTCTCCTATGATTGTAGAACGAGTACATCTGGCAAAAGCCTAGCCCTAGCCCCTGAACTTAATCCTATCTCCTTCCTTTCAGACGTGGCTGAAAACGGTGTCCCTGGTGGTCTAGTGGCTAGGATTCGGCGCTCTCACCGCCGCGGCCCCGGTTCGATTCCCGGTCAGGGAAGCGTGTGCTTTCTTGCACACCAAGTCCACTACAAGACTCTGGAAGCCCCCCACCCACATGCTGTGTAGGTTAAAGGAATGTAAAGCGTCCTCCTTCTGCTACTTCCTTTTTTGCCAAACTTCTAAACGACACGTTGCTGCCTCATTCACCACCTCCACACACCCACACCAGCGTGGCTTTATGCTTTCAAGTCTGCAAGTCTTTTAGGGAGGCAAGATAAAGTTTGAGAAATTTGAATGGAACAGTGTAAATGATCCGTCACTGCCTTCAGCATATTGCACTCTGGCATGCCAGCGCATCTGCAGGCAGGCACCTGGCCATGATATCCGGCAGTGGCGCGAGGGAAAAGAAAAGTCTTCTTCGAGCCGGATTTGAACCCGCGACCTAAGGTTCGCCTTATTAACAACTACAGTCCTCTGCTCTACCAACTGAGCTATCAAACATGCTAGCCTAAAGAGTTGGACTGAAAACTGACAAGTGCATTTAGGACAGACTCGGATGCTCTCCTATGATTGTAGAACGAGTACATCTGGCAAAAGCCTAGCCCTAGCCCCTGAACTTAATCCTATCTCCTTCCTTTCAGACATGGCTGAAAACGGTGTCCCTGGTGGTCTAGTGGCTAGGATTCGGCGCTCTCACCGCCGCGGCCCGGGTTTGATTCCCGGTCAGGGAAGCGTGTGCTTTCTTGCACACCAAGTCCACTACAAGACTCTGGAAGCCCCCCACCCACATGCTGTGTAGGTTAAAGGAATGTAAAGCGTCCTCCTTCTGCTACTTCCTTTTTTGCCAAACTTCTAAACGACACGTTGCTGCCTCATTCACCACCTCCACACACCCACACCAGCGTGGCTTTATGCTTTCAAGTCTGCAAGTCTTTTAGGGAGGCAAGATAATGTTTGAGAAATTTGAATGGAACAGTGTAAATGATACGTCACTGCCTTCAGCATATTGCACTCTGGCATGCCAGCGCATCTGCAGGCAGGCACCTGGCCATGATATCCGGCAGTGGCGCGAGGGAAAAGAAAAGTCTTCTTTGAGCCGGATTTGAACCCTCGACCTAAGGATCGCCTTATTAACAACTACAGTCCTCTGCTCTACCAACTGAGCTTTCAAAGGTGCTAGCCTAAAGAGTTGGACTGAAAACTGACAAGTGCATTTAGGACAGACTCGGATGCTCTCCTATGATTGTAGAACGAGTACATCTGGCAAAAGCCTAGCCCTAGCCCCTGAACTTAATCCTATCTCCTTCCTTTCAGACGTGGCTGAAAATGGTGTCCCTGGTGGTCTAGTGGCTAGGATTCGGCGCTCTCACCGCCGCGGCCCGGGTTCGATTCCTGGTCAGGGAAGCGTGTGCTTTCTTGCACACCAAGTCCACTACAAGACTCTGGAAGCCCCCCACCCACATGCTGTGTAGGTTAAAGGAATGTAAAGCGTCCTCCTTCTGCTACTTCCTTTTTTGCCAAACTTCTAAACGACACGTTGCTGCCTCATTCACCACCTCCACACACCCACACCAGCGTGGCTTTATGCTTTCAAGTCTGCAAGTCTTTTAGGGAGGCAAGATAAAGTTTAAGAAATTTGAATGGAACAGTGTAAATGATCCGTCACTGCCTTCAGCAGATTGCACTCTGGCATGCCAGCGCATCTGCAGGCAGGCACCTGGCCATGATATCCGGCAGTGGCGCGAGGGAAAAGAAAAGTCTTCTTCGAGCCGGATTTGAACCCGCGACCTAAGGATCGCCTTATTAACAACTACAGTCCTCTGCTCTACCAACTGAGCTATCAAAGGTGCTAGCCTAAAGAGTTGGACTGTAAACTGACAAGTGCATTTAGGACAGACTCGGATGCTCTCCTATGATTGTAGAACGAGTACATCTGGCAAGAGCCTAGCCCTAGCCCCTGAACTTAATCCTATCTCCTTCCTTTCAGACGTGGCTGAAAACGGTGTCCCTGGTGGTCTAGTGGCTAGGATTCGGCGCTCTCACCGCCGCGGCCCCGGTTCGATTCCCGGTCAGGGAAGCGTGTGCTTTCTTGCACACCAAGTCCACTACAAGACTCTGGAAGCCCCCCACCCACATGCTGTGTAGGTTAAAGGAATGTAAAGCGTCCTCCTTCTGCTACTTCCTTTTTTGCCAAACTTCTAAACGACACGTTGCTGCCTCATTCACCACCTCCACACACCCACACCAGCGTGGCTTTATGCTTTCAAGTCTGCAAGTCTTTTAGGGAGGCAAGATAAAGTTTGAGAAATTTGAATGGAACAGTGTAAATGATCCGTCACTGCCTTCAGCAGATTGCACTCTGGCATGCCAGCGCATCTGCAGGCAGGCACCTGGCCATGATATCCGGCAGTGGCGCGAGGGAAAAGAAAAGTCTTCTTCGAGCCGGATTTGAACCCGCGACCTAAGGATCGCCTTATTAACAACTACAGTCCTCTGCTCTACCAACTGAGCTATCAAAGGTGCTAGCCTAAAGAGTTGGACTGTAAACTGACAAGTGCATTTAGGACAGACTCGGATGCTCTCCTATGATTGTAGAACGAGTACATCTGGCAAAAGCCTAGCCCTAGCCCCTGAACTTAATCCTATCTCCTTCCTTTCAGACGTGGCTGAAAACGGTGTCCCTGGTGGTCTAGTGGCTAGGATTCGGCGCTCTCACCGCTGTGGCCCCGGTTCGATTCCCGGTCAGGGAAGCGTGTGCTTTCTTGCACACCAAGTCCACTACAAGACTCTGGAAGCCCCCCACCCACATGCTGTGTAGGTTAAAGGAATGTAAAGCGTCCTCCTTCTGCTACTTCCTTTTTTGCCAAACTTCTAAACGACACGTTGCTGCCTCATTCACCACCTCCACACACCCACACCAGCGTGGCTTTATGCTTTCAAGTCTGCAAGTCTTTTAGGGAGGCAAGATAAAGTTTGAGAAATTTGAATGGAACAGTGTAAATGATCCGTCACTGCCTTCAGCAGATTGCACTCTGGCATGCCAGCGCATCTGCAGGCAGGCACCTGGCCATGATATCCGGCAGTGGCGCGAGGGAAAAGAAAAGTCTTCTTCGAGCCGGATTTGAACCCGCGACCTAAGGATCGCCTTATTAACAACTACAGTCCTCTGCTCTACCAACTGAGCTATCAAAGGTGCTAGCCTAAAGAGTTGGACTGTAAACTGAGAAGTGCATTTAGGACAGACTCGGATGCTCTCCTATGATTGTAGAACGAGTACATCTGGCAAGAGCCTAGCCCTAGCCCCTGAACTTAATCCTATCTCCTTCCTTTCAGACGTGGCTGAAAACGGTGTCCCTGGTGGTCTAGTGGCTAGGATTCGGCGCTCTCACCGCCGCGGCCCCGGTTCGATTCCCGGTCAGGGAAGCGTGTGCTTTCTTGCACACCAAGTCCACTACAAGACTCTGGAAGCCCCCCACCCACATGCTGTGTAGGTTAAAGGAATGTAAAGCGTCCTCCTTCTGCTACTTCCTTTTTTGCCAAACTTCTAAACGACACGTTGCTGCCTCATTCACCACCTCCACACACCCACACCAGCGTGGCTTTATGCTTTCAAGTCTGCAAGTCTTTTAGGGAGGCAAGATAAAGTTTGAGAATTATTAACAACTACAGTCCTCTGCTCTACCAACTGAGCTATCAAAGGTGCTAGCCTAAAGAGTTGGACTGAAAACTGACAAGTGCATTTAGGACAGACTCGGATGCTCTCCTATGATTGTAGAACGAGTACATCTGGCAAAAGCCTAGCCCTAGCCCCTGAACTTAATCCTATCTCCTTCCTTTCAGACGTGGCTGAAAACGGTGTCCCTGGTCGTCTAGTGGCTAGGATTCGGCGCTCTCACCGCCGCGGCCCGGGATCGATTCCCGGTCAGGGAAGCGTGTGCTTTCTTGCACACCAAGTCCACTACAAGACTCTGGAAGCCCCCCACGCACATGCTGTGTAGGTTAAAGGAATGTAAAGCGTCCTCCTTCTGCTACTTCCTTTTTTGCCAAACTTCTAAACGACACGTTGCTGCCTCATTCACCACCTCCACACACCCACACCAGCGTGGCTTTATGCTTTCAAGTCTGCAAGTCTTTTAGGGAGGCAAGATAAAGTTTGAGAAATTTGAATGGAACAGTGTAAATGATCCGTCACTGCCTTCAGCAGATTGCACTCTGGCATGCCAGCGCATCTGCAGGCAGGCACCTGGCCATGATATCCGGCAGTGGCGCGAGGGAAAAGAAAAGTCTTCTTCGAGCCGGATTTGAACCCGCGACCTAAGGATCGCCTTATTAACAACTACAGTCCTCTGCTCTACCAACTGAGCTATCAAAGGTGCTAGCCTAAAGAGTTGGACTGTAAACTGACAAGTGCATTTAGGACAGACTCGGATGCTCTCCTATGATTGTAGAACGAGTACATCTGGCAAAAGCCTAGCCCTAGCCCCTGAACTTAATCCTATCTCCTTCCTTTCAGACGTGGCTGAAAACGGTGTCCCTGGTGGTCTAGTGGCTAGGATTCGGCGCTCTCACCGCCGTGGCCCCGGTTCGATTCCCGGTCAGGGAAGCGTGTGCTTTCTTGCACACCAAGTCCACTACAAGACTCTGGAAGCCCCCCACCCACATGCTGTGTAGGTTAAAGGAATGTAAAGCGTCCTCCTTCTGCTACTTCCTTTTTTGCCAAACTTCTAAACGACACGTTGCTGCCTCATTCACCACCTCCACACACCCACACCAGCGTGGCTTTATGCTTTCAAGTCTGCAAGTCTTTTAGGGAGGCAAGATAAAGTTTGAGAATTATTAACAACTACAGTCCTCTGCTCTACCAACTGAGCTATCAAAGGTGCTAGCCTAAAGAGTTGGACTGAAAACTGACAAGTGCATTTAGGACAGACTCGGATGCTCTCCTATGATTGTAGAACGAGTACATCTGGCAAAAGCCTAGCCCTAGCCCCTGAACTTAATCCTATCTCCTTCCTTTCAGACGTGGCTGAAAACGGTGTCCCTGGTGGTCTAGTGGCTAGGATTCGGCGCTCTCACCGCCGCGGCCCGGGTTCGATTCCCGGTCAGGGAAGCGTGTGGTTTCTTGCACACCAAGTCCACTGCAAGACTCTGGAAGCCCCCCACCCACATGCTGTGTAGGTTAAAGGAATGTAAAGCGTCCTCCTTCTGCTACTTCCTTTTTTGCCAAACTTCTAAACGACACGTTGCTGCCTCATTCACCACCTCCACACACCCACACCAGCGTGGCTTTATGCTTTCAAGTCTGCAAGTCTTTTAGGGAGGCAAGATAAAGTTTGAGAATTATTAACAACTACAGTCCTCTGCTCTACCAACTGAGCTATCAAAGGTGCTAGCCTAAAGAGTTGGACTGAAAACTGACAAGTGCATTTAGGACAGACTCGGATGCTCTCCTATGATTGTAGAACGAGTACATCTGGCAAAAGCCTAGCCCTAGCCCCTGAACTTAATCCTATCTCCTTCCTTTCAGACGTGGCTGAAAACGGTGTCCCTGGTGGTCTAGTGGCTAGGATTCGGCGCTCTCACCGCCGCGGCCCGGGTTCGATTCCCGGTCAGGGAAGCGTGTGGTTTCTTGCACACCAAGTCCACTGCAAGACTCTGGAAGCCCCCCACCCACATGCTGTGTAGGTTAAAGGAATGTAAAGCGTCCTCCTTCTGCTACTTCCTTTTTTGCCAAACTTCTAAACGACACGTTGCTGCCTCATTCACCACCTCCACACACCCACACCAGCGTGGCTTTATGCTTTCAAGTCTGCAAGTCTTTTAGGGAGGCAAGATAAAGTTTGAGAATTATTAACAACTACAGTCCTCTGCTCTACCAACTGAGCTATCAAAGGTGCTAGCCTAAAGAGTTGGACTGAAAACTGACAAGTGCATTTAGGACAGACTCGGATGCTCTCCTATGATTGTAGAACGAGTACATCTGGCAAAAGCCTAGCCCTAGCCCCTGAACTTAATCCTATCTCCTTCCTTTCAGACGTGGCTGAAAACGGTGTCCCTGGTGGTCTAGTGGCTAGGATTCGGCGCTCTCACCGCCGCGGCCTGGGTTCGATTCCCGGTCAGGGAAGCGTGTGCTTTCTTGCACACCAAGTCCACTGCAAGACTCTGGAAGCCCCCCACCCACATGCTGTGTAGGTTAAAGGAATGTAAAGCGTCCTCCTTCTGCTACTTCCTTTTTTGCCAAACTTCTAAACGACACGTTGCTGCCTCATTCACCACCTCCACACACCCACACCAGCGTGGCTTTATGCTTTCAAGTCTGCAAGTCTTTTAGGGAGGCAAGATAATGTTTGAGAAATTTGAATGGAACAGTGTAAATGATCCGTCACTGCCTTCAGCAGATTGCACTCTGGCATGCCAGCGCATCTGCAGGCAGGCACCTGGCCATGATATCCCGCAGTGGCGCGAGGGAAAAGAAAAGTCTTCTTCGAGCCGGATTTGAACCCACGACCTAAGGATCGCCTTATTAACAACTACAGTCCTCTGCTCTACCAACTGAGCTATCAAAGGTGCTAGCCTAAAGAGTTGGACTGAAAACTGACAAGTGCATTTAGGACAGACTCGGATGCTCTCCTATGATTGTAGAACGAGTACATCTGGCAAAAGCCTAGCCCTGGCCCCTGAACTTAATCCTATCTCCTTCCTTTCAGACGGGGCTGAAAACGGTGTCCCTGGTGGTCTAGTGGCTAGGATTCGGTGCTCTCACCGCCGCGGCCCGGGTTCGATTCCCGCTCAGGGAAGCGTGTGCTTTCTTGCACACCAAGTCCACTACAAGACTCTGGAAGCCCCCCACGCACATGCTGTGTAGGTTAAAGGAATGTAAAGCGTCCTCCTTCTGCTACTTCCTTTTTTGCCAAACTTCTAAACGACACGTTGCTGCCTCATTCACCACCTCCACACACCCACACCAGCGTGGCTTTATGCTTTCAAGTCTGCAAGTCTTTTAGGGAGGCAAGATAAAGTTTGAGAATTATTAACAACTACAGTCCTCTGCTCTACCAACTGAGCTATCAAAGGTGCTAGCCTAAAGAGTTGGACTGAGAACTGACAAGTGCATTTAGGACAGACTCGGATGCTCTCCTATGATTGTAGAACGAGTACATCTGGCAAAAGCCTAGCCCTAGCCCCTGAACTTAATCCTATCTCCTTCCTTTCAGACGTGGCTGAAAACGGTGTCCCTGGTGGTCTAGTGGCTAGGATTCGGCGCTCTCACCGCCGCGGCCCGGGTTCGATTCCCGCTCAGGGAAGCGTGTGCTTTCTTGCACACCAAGTCCACTACAAGACTCTGGAAGCCCCCCACCCACATGCTGTGTAGGTTAAAGGAATGTAAAGCGTCCTCCTTCTGCTACTTCCTTTTTTGCCAAACTTCTAAACGACACGTTGCTGCCTCATTCACCACCTCCACACACCCACACCAGCAAGGCTTTATGCTTTCAAGTCTGCAAGTCTTTTAGGGAGGCAAGATAAAGTTTGAGAATTATTAACAACTACAGTCCTCTGCTCTACCAACTGAGCTATCAAAGGTGCTAGCCTAAAGAGTTGGACTGAAAACTGACAAGTGCATTTAGGACAGACTCGGATGCTCTCCTATGATTGTAGAACGAGTACATCTGGCAAAAGCCTAGCCCTAGCCCCTGAACTTAATCCTATCTCCTTCCTTTCAGACGTGGCTGAAAACGGTGTCCCTGGTCGTCTAGTGGCTAGGATTCGGCGCACTCACCGCCGCGGCCCGGGATCGATTCCCGGTCAGGGAAGCGTGTGCTTTCTTGCACACCAAGTCCACTACAAGACTCTGGAAGCCCCCCACGCACATGCTGTGTAGGTTAAAGGAATGTAAAGCGTCCTCCTTCTGCTACTTCCTTTTTTGCCAAACTTCTAAACGACACGTTGCTGCCTCATTCACCACCTCCACACACCCACACCAGCGTGGCTTTATGCTTTCAAGTCTGCAAGTCTTTTAGGGAGGCAAGATAAAGTTTGAGAATTATTAACAACTACAGTCCTCTGCTCTACCAACTGAGCTATCAAAGGTGCTAGCCTAAAGAGTTGGACTGAAAACTGACAAGTGCATTTAGGACAGACTCGGATGCTCTCCTATGATTGTAGAACGAGTACATCTGGCAAAAGCCTAGCCCTAGCCCCTGAACTTAATCCTATCTCCTTCCTTTCAGACGTGGCTGAAAACGGTGTCCCTGGTCGTCTAGTGGCTAGGATTCGGCGCTCTCACCGCCGCGGCCCGGGATCGATTCCCGGTCAGGGAAGCGTGTGCTTTCTTGCACACCAAGTCCACTACAAGACTCTGGAAGCCCCCCACGCACATGCTGTGTAGGTTAAAGGAATGTAAAGCGTCCTCCTTCTGCTACTTCCTTTTTTGCCAAACTTCTAAACGACACGTTGCTGCCTCATTCACCACCTCCACACACCCACACCAGCGTGGCTTTATGCTTTCAAGTCTGCAAGTCTTTTAGGGAGGCAAGATAATGTTTGAGAAATTTGAATGGAACAGTGTAAATGATCCGTCACTGCCTTTAGCAGATTGCACTCTGGCATGCCAGCGCATCTGCAGGCAGGCACCTGGCCATGATATCCCGCAGTGGCGCGAGGGAAAAGAAAAGTCTTCTTCGAGCCGGATTTGAACCCGCGACCTAAGGATCGCCTTATTAACAACTACAGTCCTCCGCTCTACCAACTGAGCTATCAAAGGTGCTAGCCTAAAGAGTTGGACTGAAAACTGACAAGTGCATTTAGGACAGACTCGGATGCTCTCCTATGATTGTAGAACGAGTACATCTGGCAAAAGCCTAGCCCTAGCCCCTGAACTTAATCCTATCTCCTTCCTTTCAGACATGGCTGAAAATGGTGTCCCTGGTGGTCTAGTGGCTAGGATTCGGCGCTTTCATCGCCGCGGCCCGGGTTCGATTCCCGGTCAGGGAAGCGTGTGCTTTCTTGCACACCAAGTCCACTACAAGACTCTGGAAGCCCCCCACCCACATGCTGTGTAGGTTAAAGGAATGTAAAGCGTCCTCCTTCTGCTACTTCCTTTTTTGCCAAACTTCTAAACGACACGTTGCTGCCTCATTCACCACCTCCACACACCCACACCAGCGTGGCTTTATGCTTTCAAGTCTGCAAGTCTTTTAGGGAGGCAAGATAAAGTTTGAGAATTATTAACAACTACAGTCCTCTGCTCTACCAACTGAGCTATCAAAGGTGCTAGCCTAAAGAGTTGGACTGAAAACTGACAAGTGCATTTAGGACAGACTCGGATGCTCTCCTATGATTGTAGAACGAGTACATCTGGCAAAAGCCTAGCCCTAGCCCCTGAACTTAATCCTATCTCCTTCCTTTCAGACGTGGCTGAAAACGGTGTCCCTGGTGGTCTAGTGGCTAGGATTCGGCGCTCTCACCGCCGCGGCCTGGGTTCGATTCCCGGTCAGGGAAGCGTGTGCTTTCTTGCACACCAAGTCCACTACAAGACTCTGGAAGCCCCCCACCCACATGCTGTGTAGGTTAAAGGAATGTAAAGCGTCCTCCTTCTGCTACTTCCTTTTTTGCCAAACTTCTAAACGACACGTTGCTGCCTCATTCACCACCTCCACACACCCACACCAGCGTGGCTTTATGCTTTCAAGTCTGCAAGTCTTTTAGGGAGGCAAGATAATGTTTGAGAAATTTGAATGGAACAGTGTAAATGATCCGTCACTGCCTTCAGCAGATTGCACTCTGGCATGCCAGCGCATCTGCAGGCAGGCACCTGGCCATGATATCCCGCAGTGGCGCGAGGGAAAAGAAAAGTCTTCTTCGAGCCGGATTTGAACCCACGACCTAAGGATCACCTTATTAACAACTACAGTCCTCTGCTCTACCAACTGAGCTATCAAAGGTGCTAGCCTAAAGAGTTGGACTGAAAACTGACAAGTGCATTTAGGACAGACTCGGATGCTCTCCTATGATTGTAGAACGAGTACATCTGGCAAAAGCCTAGCCCTGGCCCCTGAACTTAATCCTATCTCCTTCCTTTCAGACGGGGCTGAAAACGGTGTCCCTGGTGGTCTAGTGGCTAGGATTCGGTGCTCTCACCGCCGCGGCCCGGGTTCGATTCCCGCTCAGGGAAGCGTGTGCTTTCTTGCACACCAAGTCCACTACAAGACTCTGGAAGCCCCCCACGCACATGCTGTGTAGGTTAAAGGAATGTAAAGCGTCCTCCTTCTGCTACTTCCTTTTTTGCCAAACTTCTAAACGACACGTTGCTGCCTCATTCACCACCTCCACACACCCACACCAGCGTGGCTTTATGCTTTCAAGTCTGCAAGTCTTTTAGGGAGGCAAGATAAAGTTTGAGAATTATTAACAACTACAGTCCTCTGCTCTACCAACTGAGCTATCAAAGGTGCTAGCCTAAAGAGTTGGACTGAGAACTGACAAGTGCATTTAGGACAGACTCGGATGCTCTCCTATGATTGTAGAACGAGTACATCTGGCAAAAGCCTAGCCCTAGCCCCTGAACTTAATCCTATCTCCTTCCTTTCAGACGTGGCTGAAAACGGTGTCCCTGGTGGTCTAGTGGCTAGGATTCGGCGCTCTCACCGCCGCGGCCCGGGTTCGATTCCCGCTCAGGGAAGCGTGTGCTTTCTTGCACACCAAGTCCACTACAAGACTCTGGAAGCCCCCCACCCACATGCTGTGTAGGTTAAAGGAATGTAAAGCGTCCTCCTTCTGCTACTTCCTTTTTTGCCAAACTTCTAAACGACACGTTGCTGCCTCATTCACCACCTCCACACACCCACACCAGCAAGGCTTTATGCTTTCAAGTCTGCAAGTCTTTTAGGGAGGCAAGATAAAGTTTGAGAATTATTAACAACTACAGTCCTCTGCTCTACCAACTGAGCTATCAAAGGTGCTAGCCTAAAGAGTTGGACTGAAAACTGACAAGTGCATTTAGGACAGACTCGGATGCTCTCCTATGATTGTAGAACGAGTACATCTGGCAAAAGCCTAGCCCTAGCCCCTGAACTTAATCCTATCTCCTTCCTTTCAGACGCGGCTGAAAACGGTGTCCCTGGTCGTCTAGTGGCTAGGATTCGGCGCACTCACCGCCGCGGCCCGGGATCGATTCCCGGTCAGGGAAGCGTGTGCTTTCTTGCACACCAAGTCCACTACAAGACTCTGGAAGCCCCCCACGCACATGCTGTGTAGGTTAAAGGAATGTAAAGCGTCCTCCTTCTGCTACTTCCTTTTTTGCCAAACTTCTAAACGACACGTTGCTGCCTCATTCACCACCTCCACACACCCACACCAGCGTGGCTTTATGCTTTCAAGTCTGCAAGTCTTTTAGGGAGGCAAGATAAAGTTTGAGAATTATTAACAACTACAGTCCTCTGCTCTACCAACTGAGCTATCAAAGGTGCTAGCCTAAAGAGTTGGACTGAAAACTGACAAGTGCATTTAGGACAGACTCGGATGCTCTCCTATGATTGTAGAACGAGTACATCTGGCAAAAGCCTAGCCCTAGCCCCTGAACTTAATCCTATCTCCTTCCTTTCAGACGTGGCTGAAAACGGTGTCCCTGGTCGTCTAGTGGCTAGGATTCGGCGCTCTCACCGCCGCGGCCCGGGATCGATTCCCGGTCAGGGAAGCGTGTGCTTTCTTGCACACCAAGTCCACTACAAGACTCTGGAAGCCCCCCACGCACATGCTGTGTAGGTTAAAGGAATGTAAAGCGTCCTCCTTCTGCTACTTCCTTTTTTGCCAAACTTCTAAACGACACGTTGCTGCCTCATTCACCACCTCCACACACCCACACCAGCGTGGCTTTATGCTTTCAAGTCTGCAAGTCTTTTAGGGAGGCAAGATAATGTTTGAGAAATTTGAATGGAACAGTGTAAATGATCCGTCACTGCCTTTAGCAGATTGCACTCTGGCATGCCAGCGCATCTGCAGGCAGGCACCTGGCCATGATATCCCGCAGTGGCGCGAGGGAAAAGAAAAGTCTTCTTCGAGCCGGATTTGAACCCGCGACCTAAGGATCGCCTTATTAACAACTACAGTCCTCCGCTCTACCAACTGAGCTATCAAAGGTGCTAGCCTAAAGAGTTGGACTGAAAACTGACAAGTGCATTTAGGACAGACTCGGATGCTCTCCTATGATTGTAGAACGAGTACATCTGGCAAAAGCCTAGCCCTAGCCCCTGAACTTAATCCTATCTCCTTCCTTTCAGACGTGGCTGAAAACGGTGTCCCTGGTGGTCTAGTGGCTAGGATTCGGCGCTCTCACCGCCGCGGCCCGGGTTCGATTCCCGGTCAGGGAAGCGTGTGCTTTCTTGCACACCAAGTCCACTACAAGACTCTGGAAGCCCCCCACCCACATGCTGTGTAGGTTAAAGGAATGTAAAGCGTCCTCCTTCTGCTACTTCCTTTTTTGCCAAACTTCTAAACGACACGTTGCTGCCTCAATCACCACCTCCACACACCCACACCAGCGTGGCTTTATGCTTTCAAGTCTGCAAGTCTTTTAGGGAGGCAAGATAAAGTTTGAGAATTATTAACAACTACAGTCCTCTGCTCTACCAACTGAGCTATCAAAGGTGCTAGCCTAAAGAGTTGGACTGAAAACTGACAAGTGCATTTAGGACAGACTCGGATGCTCTCCTATGATTGTAGAACGAGTACATCTGGCAAAAGCCTAGCCCTAGCCCCTGAACTTAATCCTATCTCCTTCCTTTCAGACGTGGCTGAAAACGGTGTCCCTGGTGGTCTAGTGGCTAGGATTCGGCGCACTCACCGCCGCGGCCCGGGATCGATTCCCGGTCAGGGAAGCGTGTGCTTTCTTGCACACCAAGTCCACTACAAGACTCTGGAAGCCCCCCACGCACATGCTGTGTAGGTTAAAGGAATGTAAAGCGTCCTCCTTCTGCTACTTCCTTTTTTGCCAAACTTCTAAACGACACGTTGCTGCCTCATTCACCACCTCCACACACCCACACCAGCGTGGCTTTATGCTTTCAAGTCTGCAAGTCTTTTAGGGAGGCAAGATAAAGTTTGAGAATTATTAACAACTACAGTCCTCTGCTCTACCAACTGAGCTATCAAAGGTGCTAGCCTAAAGAGTTGGACTGAAAACTGACAAGTGCATTTAGGACAGACTCGGATGCTCTCCTATGATTGTAGAACGAGTACATCTGGCAAAAGCCTAGCCCTAGCCCCTGAACTTAATCCTATCTCCTTCCTTTCAGACGTGGCTGAAAACGGTGTCCCTGGTCGTCTAGTGGCTAGGATTCGGCGCTCTCACCGCCGCGGCCCGGGATCGATTCCCGGTCAGGGAAGCGTGTGCTTTCTTGCACACCAAGTCCACTACAAGACTCTGGAAGCCCCCCACGCACATGCTGTGTAGGTTAAAGGAATGTAAAGCGTCCTCCTTCTGCTACTTCCTTTTTTGCCAAACTTCTAAACGACACGTTGCTGCCTCATTCACCACCTCCACACACCCACACCAGCGTGGCTTTATGCTTTCAAGTCTGCAAGTCTTTTAGGGAGGCAAGATAATGTTTGAGAAATTTGAATGGAACAGTGTAAATGATCCGTCACTGCCTTCAGCAGATTGCACTCTGGCATGCCAGCGCATCTGCAGGCAGGCACCTGGCCATGATATCCCGCAGTGGCGCGAGGGAAAAGAAAAGTCTTCTTCGAGCCAGATTTGAACCCGCAACCTAAGGATCGCCTTATTAACAACTACAGTCCTCTGCTCTACCAACTGAGCTATCAAAGGTGCTAGCCTAAAGAGTTGGACTGAAAACTGACAAGTGCATTTAGGACAGACTCGGATGCTCTCCTATGATTGTAGAACGAGTACATCTGGCAAAAGCCTAGCCCTAGCCCCTGAACTTAATCCTATCTCCTTCCTTTCAGACATGGCTGAAAACGGTGTCCCTGGTGGTCTAGTGGCTAGGATTCGGCGCTCTCATCGCCGCGGCCCGGGTTCGATTCCCGGTCAGGAAAGCGTGTGCTTTCTTGCACACCAAGTCCACTACAAGACTCTGGAAGCCCCCCACCCACATGCTGTGTAGGTTAAAGGAATGTAAAGCGTCCTCCTTCTGCTACTTCCTTTTTTGCCAAACTTCTAAACGACACGTTGCTGCCTCATTCACCACCTCCACACACCCACACCAGCGTGGCTTTATGCTTTCAAGTCTGCAAGTCTTTTAGGGAGGCAAGATAAAGTTTGAGAATTATTAACAACTACAGTCCTCTGCTCTACCAACTGAGCTATCAAATGTGCTAGCCTAAAGAGTTGGACTGAAAACTGACAAGTGCATTTAGGACAGACTCGGATGCTCTCCTATGATTGTAGAACGAGTACATCTGGCAAAAGCCTAGCCCTAGCCCCTGAACTTAATCCTATCTCCTTCCTTTCAGACGTGGCTGAAAACAGTGTCCCTGGTGGTCTAGTGGCTAGGATTCGGCGCTCTCACCGCCGCGGCCTGGGTTCGATTCCCGGTCAGGGAAGCGTGTGCTTTCTTGCACACCAAGTCCACTACAAGACTCTGGAAGCCCCCCACGCACATGCTGTGTAGGTTAAAGGAATGTAAAGCGTCCTCCTTCTGCTACTTCCTTTTTTGCCAAACTTCTAAACGACACGTTGCTGCCTCATTCACCACCTCCACACACCCACACCAGCGTGGCTTTATGCTTTCAAGTCTGCAAGTCTTTTAGGGAGGCAAGATAATGTTTGAGAAATTTGAATGGAACAGTGTAAATGATCCGTCACTGCCTTTAGCAGATTGCACTCTGGCATGCCAGCGCATCTGCAGGCAGGCACCTGGCCATGATATCCCGCAGTGGCGCGAGGGAAAAGAAAAGTCTTCTTCGAGCCGGATTTGAACCCGCGACCTAAGGATCGCCTTATTAACAACTACAGTCCTCTGCTCTACCAACTGAGCTATCAAAGGTGCTAGCCTAAAGAGTTGGACTGAAAACTGACAAGTGCATTTAGGACAGACTCGGATGCTCTCCTATGATTGTAGAACGAGTACATCTGGCAAAAGCCTAGCCCTAGCCCCTGAACTTAATCCTATCTCCTTCCTTTCAGACGTGGCTGAAAATGGTGTCCCTGGTGGTCTAGTGGCTAGGATTCGGCGCTCTCACCGCCGCGGCCTGGGTTCGATTCCCGGTCAGGGAAGCGTGTGCTTTCTTGCACACCAAGTCCACTACAAGACTCTGGAAGCCCCCCACCCACATGCTGTGTAGGTTAAAGGAATGTAAAGCGTCCTCCTTCTGCTACTTCCTTTTTTGCCAAACTTCTAAACGACACGTTGCTGCCTCATTCACCACCTCCACACACCCACACCAGCGTGGCTTTATGCTTTCAAGTCTGCAAGTCTTTTAGGGAGGCAAGATAAAGTTTGAGAAATTTGAATGGAACAGTGTAAATGATCCGTCACTGCCTTCAGCAGATTGCACTCTGGCATGCCAGCGCATCTGCAGGCAGGCACCTGGCCATGATATCCGGCAGTGGCGCGAGGGAAAAGAAAAGTCTTCTTCGAGCCGGATTTGAACCCGCGACCTAAGGATTGCCTTATTAACAACTACAGTCCTCCGCTCTACCAACTGAGCTATCAAAGGTGCTAGCCTAAAGAGTTGGACTGAAAACTGACAAGTGCATTTAGGACAGACTCGGATGCTCTCCTATGATTGTAGAACGAGTACATCTGGCAAAAGCCTAGCCCTAGCCCCTGAACTTAATCCTATCTCCTTCCTTTCAGACGTGGCTGAAAACGGTGTCCCTGGTGGTCTAGTGGCTAGGATTCGGCGCTCTCACCGCCGCGGCCCGGGTTCGATTCCTGGTCAGGGAAGCGTGTGCTTTCTTGCACACCAAGTCCACTACAAGACTCTGGAAGCCCCCCACCCACATGCTGTGTAGGTTAAAGGAATGTAAAGCGTCCTCCTTCTGCTACTTCCTTTTTTGCCAAACTTCTAAACGACACGTTGCTGCCTCATTCACCACCTCCACACACCCACACCAGCGTGGCTTTATGCTTTCAAGTCTGCAAGTCTTTTAGGGAGGCAAGATAAAGTTTGAGAAATTTGAATGGAACAGTGTAAATGATCCGTCACTGCCTTCAGCATATTGCACTCTGGCATGCCAGCGCATCTGCAGGCAGGCACCTGGCCATGATATCCCGCAGTGGCGCGAGGGAAAAGAAAAGTCTTCTTTGAGCCGGATTTGAACCCGCGACCTAAGGATCGCCTTATTAACAACTACAGTCCTCTGCTCTACCAACTGAGCTATCAAAGGTGCTAGCCTAAAGAGTTGGACTGAAAACTGACAAGTGCATTTAGGACAGACTCGGATGCTCTCCTATGATTGTAGAACGAGTACATCTGGCAAAAGCCTAGCCCTAGCCCCTGAACTTAATCCTATCTCCTTCCTTTCAGACATGGCTGAAAACGGTGTCCCTGGTCGTCTAGTGGCTAGGATTCGGCGCTCTCACCGCCGCGGCCCGGGATCGATTCCCGGTCAGGGAAGCGTGTGCTTTCTTGCACACCAAGTCCACTACAAGATTCTGGAAGCCCCCCACGCACATGCTGTGTAGGTTAAAGGAATGTAAAGCGTCCTCCTTCTGCTACTTCCTTTTTTGCCAAACTTCTAAACGACACGTTGCTGCCTCATTCACCACCTCCACACACCCACACCAGCGTGGCTTTATGCTTTCAAGTCTGCAAGTCTTTTAGGGAGGCAAGATAAAGTTTGAGAAATTTGAATGGAACAGTGTAAATGATCCGTCACTGCCTTCAGCATATTGCACTCTGGCATGCCAGCGCATCTGCAGGCAGGCACCTGGCCATGATATCCGGCAGTGGCGCGAGGGAAAAGAAAAGTCTTCTTCGAGCCGGATTTGAAGCCGCGACCTAAGGATCGCCTTATTAACAACTACAGTCCTCTGCTCTACCAACTGAGCTATCAAAGGTGCTAGCCTAAAGAGTTGGACTGAAAACTGACAAGTGCATTTAGGACAGACTCGGATGCTCTCCTATGATTGTAGAACGAGTACATCTGGCAAAAGCCTAGCCCTAGCCCCTGAACTTAATCCTATCTCCTTCCTTTCAGACGTGGCTGAAAACGGTGTCCCTGGTGGTCTAGTGGCTAGGATTTGGCGCTCTCACCGCCGTGGCCTGGGTTCGATTCCCGGTCAGGGAAGCGTGTGCTTTCTTGCACACCAAGTCCACTACAAGACTCTGGAAGCCCCCCACCCACATGCTGTGTAGGTTAAAGGAATGTAAAGCGTCCTCCTTCTGCTACTTCCTTTTTTGCCAAACTTCTAAACGACACGTTGCTGCCTCATTCACCACCTCCACACACCCACACCAGCGTGGCTTTATGCTTTCAAGTCTGCAAGTCTTTTAGGGAGGCAAGATAAAGTTTGAGAAATTTGAATGGAACAGTGTAAATGATCCGTCACTGCCTTCAGCATATTGCACTCTGGCATGCCAGCGCATCTGCAGGCAGGCACCTGGCCATGATATCCCGCAGTGGCGCGAGGGAAAAGAAAAGTCTTCTTCGAGCCGGATTTGAACCCGCGACCTAAGGATCGCCTTATTAACAACTACAGTCCTCAGCGCTACCAACTGAGCTATCAAAGGTGCTAGCCTAAAGAGTTGGACTGAAAACTGACAAGTGCATTTAGGACAGACTCGGATGCTCTCCTATGATTGTAGAACGAGTACATCTGGCAAAAGCCTAGCCCTAGCCCCTGAACTTAATCCTATCTCCTTCCTTTCAGACGTGGCTGAAAACGGTGTCCCTGGTGGTCTAGTGGCTAGGATTTGGCGCTCTCACCGCCGTGGCCCGGGTTCGATTCCCGGTCAGGGAAGCGTGTGCTTTCTTGCACACCAAGTCCACTACAAGACTCTGGAAGCCCCCCACCCACATGTTGTGTAGGTTAAAGGAATGTAAAGCGTCCTCCTTCTGCTACTTCCTTTTTTGCCAAACTTCTAAACGACACGTTGCTGCCTCATTCACCACCTCCACACACCCACACCAGCGTGGCTTTATGCTTTCAAGTCTGCAAGTCTTTTAGGGAGGCAAGATAAAGTTTGAGAAATTTGAATGGAACAGTGTAAATTATCCGTCACTGCCTTCAGCATATTGCACTCTGGCATGCCAGCGCATCTGCAGGCAGGCACCTGGCCATGATATCCCGCAGTGGCGCGAGGGAAAAGAAAAGTCTTCTTTGAGCCGGATTTGAACCCGCGACCTAAGGATCGCCTTATTAACAACTACAGTCCTCTGCGCTACCAACTGAGCTATCAAAGGTGCTAGCCTAAAGAGTTGGACTGAAAACTGACAAGTGCATTTAGGACAGACTCGGATGCTCTCCTATGATTGTAGAACGAGTACATCTGGCAAAAGCCTAGCCCTAGCCCCTGAACTTAATCCTATCTCCTTCCTTTCAGACGTGGCTGAAAACGGTGTCCCTGGTGGTCTAGTGGCTAGGATTTGGCGCTCTCACCGCCGTGGCCCGGGTTCGATTCCCGGTCAGGGAAGCGTGTGCTTTCTTGCACACCAAGTCCACTACAAGACTCTGGAAGCCCCCCACCCACATGCTGTGTAGGTTAAAGGAGTGTAAAGCGTCCTCCTTCTGCTACTTCCTTTTTTGCCAAACTTCTAAACGACACGTTGCTGCCTCATTCACCACCTCCACACACCCACACCAGCGTGGCTTTATGCTTTCAAGTCTGCAAGTCTTTTAGGGAGGCAAGATAAAGTTTGAGAAATTTGAATGGAACAGTGTAAATTATCCGTCACTGCCTTCAGCATATTGCACTCTGGCATGCCAGCGCATCTGCAGGCAGGCACCTGGCCATGATATCCGGCAGTGGCGCGAGGGAAAAGAGAAGTCTTCTTCGAGCCGGATTTGAACCCGCGACCTAAGGATCGCCTTATTAACAACTACAGTCCTCTGCTCTACCAACTGAGCTATCAAAGGTGCTAGCCTAAAGAGTTGGACTGAAAACTGACAAGTGCATTTAGGACAGACTCGGATGCTCTCCTATGATTGTAGAACGAGTACATCTGGCAAAAGCCTAGCCCTAGCCCCTGAACTTAATCCTATCTCCTTCCTTTCAGACGTGGCTGAAAACGGTGTCCCTGGTCGTCTAGTGGCTAGGATTCGGCGCTCTCACCGCCGCGGCCCGGGATCGATTCCCGGTCAGGGAAGCGTGTGCTTTCTTGCACACCAAGTCCACTACAAGACTCTGGAAGCCCCCCACCCACATGCTGTGTAGGTTAAAGGAATGTAAAGCGTCCTCCTTCTGCTACTTCCTTTTTTGCCAAACTTCTAAACGACACGTTGCTGCCTCATTCACCACCTCCACACACCCACACCAGCGTGGCTTTATGCTTTCAAGTCTGCAAGTCTTTTAGGGAGGCAAGATAAAGTTTGAGAAATTTGAATGGAACAGTGTAAATGATCCGTCACTGCCTTCAGCATATTGCACTCTGGCATGCCAGCGCATCTGCAGGCAGGCACCTGGCCATGATATCCCGCAGTGGCGCGAGGGAAAAGAAAAGTCTTCTTCGAGCCGGATTTGAACCCGCGACCTAAGGATCGCCTTATTAACAACTACAGTCCTCTGCTCTACCAACTGAGCTATCAAAGGTGCTAGCCTAAAGAGTTGGACTGAAAACTGACAAGTGCATTTAGGACAGACTCGGATGCTCTCCTATGATTGTAGAACGAGTACATCTGGCAAAAGCCTAGCCCTAGCCCCTGAACTTAATCCTATCTCCTTCCTTTCAGACATGGCTGAAAACAGTGTCCCTGGTCGTCTAGTGGCTAGGATTCGGCGCTCTCACAGCCGCGGCCCGGGATCGATTCCCGGTCAGGGAAGCGTGTGCTTTCTTGCACACCAAGTCCACTACAAGACTCTGGAAGCCCCCCACGCACATGCTGTGTAGGTTAAAGGAATGTAAAGCGTCCTCCTTCTGCTACTTCCTTTTTTGCCAAACTTCTAAACGACACGTTGCTGCCTCAATCACCACCTCCACACACCCACACCAGCGTGGCTTTATGCTTTCAAGTCTGCAAGTCTTTTAGGGAGGCAAGATAATGTTTGAGAAATTTGAATGGAACAGTGTAAATGATCCGTAACTGCCTTTAGCAGATTGCACTCTGGCATGCCAGCGCATCTGCAGGCAGGCACCTGGCCATGATATCCCGCAGTGGCGCGAGGGAAAAGAAAAGTCTTCTTCGAGCCGGATTTGAACCCGCGACCTAAGGATCGCCTTATTAACAACTACAGTCCTCCGCTCTACCAACTGAGCTATCAAAGGTGCTAGCCTAAAGAGTTGGACTGAAAACTGACAAGTGCATTTAGGACAGACTCGGATGCTCTCCTATGATTGTAGAACGAGTACATCTGGCAAAAGCCTAGCCCTAGCCCCTGAACTTAATCCTATCTCCTTCCTTTCAGACGTGGCTGAAAACGGTGTCCCTGGTGGTCTAGTGGCTAGGATTCGGCGCTCTCACCGCCGCGGCCCGGGTTCGATTCCTGGTCAGGGAAGCGTGTGCTTTCTTGCACACCAAGTCCACTACAAGACTCTGGAAGCCCCCCACCCACATGCTGTGTAGGTTAAAGGAATGTAAAGCGTCCTCCTTCTGCTACTTCCTTTTTTGCCAAACTTCTAAACGACACGTTGCTGCCTCATTCACCACCTCCACACACCCACACCAGCGTGGCTTTATGCTTTCAAGTCTGCAAGTCTTTTAGGGAGGCAAGATAAAGTTTGAGAAATTTGAATGGAACAGTGTAAATGATCCGTCACTGCCTTCAGCATATTGCACTCTGGCATGCCAGCGCATCTGCAGGCAGGCACCTGGCCATGATATCCCGCAGTGGCGCGAGGGAAAAGAAAAGTCTTCTTTGAGCCGGATTTGAACCCGCGACCTAAGGATCGCCTTATTAACAACTACAGTCCTCTGCTCTACCAACTGAGCTATCAAAGGTGCTAGCCTAAAGAGTTGGACTGAAAACTGAAAAGTGCATTTAGGACAGACTCGGATGCTCTCCTATGATTGTAGAACGAGTACATCTGGCAAAAGCCTAGCCCTAGCCCCTGAACTTAATCCTATCTCCTTCCTTTCAGACATGGCTGAAAACGGTGTCCCTGGTCGTCTAGTGGCTAGGATTCGGCGCTCTCACCGCCGCGGCCCGGGATCGATTCCCGGTCAGGGAAGCGTGTGCTTTCTTGCACACCAAGTCCACTACAAGATTCTGGAAGCCCCCCACGCACATGCTGTGTAGGTTAAAGGAATGTAAAGCGTCCTCCTTCTGCTACTTCCTTTTTTGCCAAACTTCTAAACGACACGTTGCTGCCTCATTCACCACCTCCACACACCCACACCAGCGTGGCTTTATGCTTTCAAGTCTGCAAGTCTTTTAGGGAGGCAAGATAAAGTTTGAGAAATTTGAATGGAACAGTGTAAATGATCCGTCACTGTCTTCAGCATATTGCACTCTGGCATGCCAGCGCATCTGCAGGCAGGCACCTGGCCATGATATCCGGCAGTGGCGCGAGGGAAAAGAAAAGTCTTCTTCGAGCCGGATTTGAAGCCGCGACCTAAGGATCGCCTTATTAACAACTACAGTCCTCTGCTCTACCAACTGAGCTATCAAAGGTGCTAGCCTAAAGAGTTGGACTGAAAACTGACAAGTGCATTTAGGACAGACTCGGATGCTCTCCTATGATTGTAGAACGAGTACATCTGGCAAAAGCCTAGCCCTAGCCCCTGAACTTAATCCTATCTCCTTCCTTTCAGACGTGGCTGAAAACGGTGTCCCTGGTGGTCTAGTGGCTAGGATTTGGCGCTCTCACCGCCGTGGCCTGGGTTCGATTCCCGGTCAGGGAAGCGTGTGCTTTCTTGCACACCAAGTCCACTACAAGACTCTGGAAGCCCCCCACCCACATGCTGTGTAGGTTAAAGGAATGTAAAGCGTCCTCCTTCTGCTACTTCCTTTTTTGCCAAACTTCTAAACGACACGTTGCTGCCTCATTCACCACCTCCACACACCCACACCAGCGTGGCTTTATGCTTTCAAGTCTGCAAGTCTTTTAGGGAGGCAAGATAAAGTTTGAGAAATTTGAATGGAACAGTGTAAATGATCCGTCACTGCCTTCAGCATATTGCACTCTGGCATGCCAGCGCATCTGCAGGCAGGCACCTGGCCATGATATCCCGCAGTGGCGCGAGGGAGAAGAAAAGTCTTCTTCGAGCCGGATTTGAACCCGCGACCTAAGGATCGCCTTATTAACAACTACAGTCCTCAGCGCTACCAACTGAGCTATCAAAGGTGCTAGCCTAAAGAGTTGGACTGAAAACTGACAAGTGCATTTAGGACAGACTCGGATGCTCTCCTATGATTGTAGAACGAGTACATCTGGCAAAAGCCTAGCCCTAGCCCCTGAACTTAATCCTATCTCCTTCCTTTCAGACGTGGCTGAAAACGGTGTCCCTGGTGGTCTAGTGGCTAGGATTTGGCGCTCTCACCGCCGTGGCCCGGGTTCGATTCCCGGTCAGGGAAGCGTGTGCTTTCTTGCACACCAAGTCCACTACAAGACTCTGGAAGCCCCCCACCCACATGTTGTGTAGGTTAAAGGAATGTAAAGCGTCCTCCTTCTGCTACTTCCTTTTTTGCCAAACTTCTAAACGACACGTTGCTGCCTCATTCACCACCTCCACACACCCACACCAGCGTGGCTTTATGCTTTCAAGTCTGCAAGTCTTTTAGGGAGGCAAGATAAAGTTTGAGAAATTTGAATGGAACAGTGTAAATTATCCGTCACTGCCTTCAGCATATTGCACTCTGGCATGCCAGCGCATCTGCAGGCAGGCACCTGGCCATGATATCCCGCAGTGGCGCGAGGGAAAAGAAAAGTCTTCTTTGAGCCGGATTTGAACCCGCGACCTAAGGATCGCCTTATTAACAACTACAGTCCTCTGCGCTACCAACTGAGCTATCAAAGGTGCTAGCCTAAAGAGTTGGACTGAAAACTGACAAGTGCATTTAGGACAGACTCGGATGCTCTCCTATGATTGTAGAACGAGTACATCTGGCAAAAGCCTAGCCCTAGCCCCTGAACTTAATCCTATCTCCTTCCTTTCAGACGTGGCTGAAAACGGTGTCCCTGGTGGTCTAGTGGCTAGGATTTGGCGCTCTCACCGCCGTGGCCCGGGTTCGATTCCCGGTCAGGGAAGCGTGTGCTTTCTTGCACACCAAGTCCACTACAAGACTCTGGAAGCCCCCCACCCACATGCTGTGTAGGTTAAAGGAGTGTAAAGCGTCCTCCTTCTGCTACTTCCTTTTTTGCCAAACTTCTAAACGACACGTTGCTGCCTCATTCACCACCTCCACACACCCACACCAGCGTGGCTTTATGCTTTCAAGTCTGCAAGTCTTTTAGGGAGGCAAGATAAAGTTTGAGAAATTTGAATGGAACAGTGTAAATTATCCGTCACTGCCTTCAGCATATTGCACTCTGGCATGCCAGCGCATCTGCAGGCAGGCACCTGGCCATGATATCCGGCAGTGGCGCGAGGGAAAAGAGAAGTCTTCTTCGAGCCGGATTTGAACCCGCGACCTAAGGATCGCCTTATTAACAACTACAGTCCTCTGCTCTACCAACTGAGCTATCAAAGGTGCTAGCCTAAAGAGTTGGACTGAAAACTGACAAGTGCATTTAGGACAGACTCGGATGCTCTCCTATGATTGTAGAACGAGTACATCTGGCAAAAGCCTAGCCCTAGCCCCTGAACTTAATCCTATCTCCTTCCTTTCAGACGTGGCTGAAAACGGTGTCCCTGGTCGTCTAGTGGCTAGGATTCGGCGCTCTCACCGCCGCGGCCCGGGATCGATTCCCGGTCAGGGAAGCGTGTGCTTTCTTGCACACCAAGTCCACTACAAGACTCTGGAAGCCCCCCACCCACATGCTGTGTAGGTTAAAGGAATGTAAAGCGTCCTCCTTCTGCTACTTCCTTTTTTGCCAAACTTCTAAACGACACGTTGCTGCCTCATTCACCACCTCCACACACCCACACCAGCGTGGCTTTATGCTTTCAAGTCTGCAAGTCTTTTAGGGAGGCAAGATAAAGTTTGAGAAATTTGAATGGAACAGTGTAAATGATCCGTCACTGCCTTCAGCATATTGCACTCTGGCATGCCAGCGCATCTGCAGGCAGGCACCTGGCCATGATATCCCGCAGTGGCGCGAGGGAAAAGAAAAGTCTTCTTTGAGCCGGATTTGAACCCGCGACCTAAGGATCGCCTTATTAACAACTACAGTCCTCTGCGCTACCAACTGAGCTATCAAAGGTGCTAGCCTAAAGAGTTGGACTGAAAACTGACAAGTGCATTTAGGACAGACTCGGATGCTCTCCTATGATTGTAGAACGAGTACATCTGGCAAAAGCCTAGCCCTAGCCCCTGAACTTAATCCTATCTCCTTCCTTTCAGACGTGGCTGAAAACGGTGTCCCTGGTGGTCTAGTGGCTAGGATTTGGCGCTCTCACCGCCGCGGCCCGGGTTCGATTCCCGGTCAGGGAAGCGTGTGCTTTCTTGCACACCAAGTCCACTACAAGACTCTGGAAGCCCCCCACCCACATGCTGTGTAGGTTAAAGGAGTGTAAAGCGTCCTCCTTCTGCTACTTCCTTTTTTGCCAAACTTCTAAACGACACGTTGCTGCCTCATTCACCACCTCCACACACCCACACCAGCGTGGCTTTATGCTTTCAAGTCTGCAAGTCTTTTAGGGAGGCAAGATAAAGTTTGAGAAATTTGAATGGAACAGTGTAAATTATCCGTCACTGCCTTCAGCATATTGCACTCTGGCATGCCAGCGCATCTGCAGGCAGGCACCTGGCCATGATATCCGGCAGTGGCGCGAGGGAAAAGAGAAGTCTTCTTCGAGCCGGATTTGAACCCGCGACCTAAGGATCGCCTTATTAACAACTACAGTCCTCTGCTCTACCAACTGAGCTATCAAAGGTGCTAGCCTAAAGAGTTGGACTGAAAACTGACAAGTGCATTTAGGACAGACTCGGATGCTCTCCTATGATTGTAGAACGAGTACATCTGGCAAAAGCCTAGCCCTAGCCCCTGAACTTAATCCTATCTCCTTCCTTTCAGACATGGCTGAAAACAGTGTCCCTGGTCGTCTAGTGGCTAGGATTCGGCGCTCTCACAGCCGCGGCCCGGGATCGATTCCCGGTCAGGGAAGCGTGTGCTTTCTTGCACACCAAGTCCACTACAAGACTCTGGAAGCCCCCCACGCACATGCTGTGTAGGTTAAAGGAATGTAAAGCGTCCTCCTTCTGCTACTTCCTTTTTTGCCAAACTTCTAAACGACACGTTGCTGCCTCAATCACCACCTCCACACACCCACACCAGCGTGGCTTTATGCTTTCAAGTCTGCAAGTCTTTTAGGGAGGCAAGATAATGTTTGAGAAATTTGAATGGAACAGTGTAAATGATCCGTAACTGCCTTTAGCAGATTGCACTCTGGCATGCCAGCGCATCTGCAGGCAGGCACCTGGCCATGATATCCCGCAGTGGCGCGAGGGAAAAGAAAAGTCTTCTTCGAGCCGGATTTGAACCCGCGACCTAAGGATCGCCTTATTAACAACTACAGTCCTCCGCTCTACCAACTGAGCTATCAAAGGTGCTAGCCTAAAGAGTTGGACTGAAAACTGACAAGTGCATTTAGGACAGACTCGGATGCTCTCCTATGATTGTAGAACGAGTACATCTGGCAAAAGCCTAGCCCTAGCCCCTGAACTTAATCCTATCTCCTTCCTTTCAGACGTGGCTGAAAACGGTGTCCCTGGTGGTCTAGTGGCTAGGATTCGGCGCTCTCACCGCCGCGGCCCGGGTTCGATTCCTGGTCAGGGAAGCGTGTGCTTTCTTGCACACCAAGTCCACTACAAGACTCTGGAAGCCCCCCACCCACATGCTGTGTAGGTTAAAGGAATGTAAAGCGTCCTCCTTCTGCTACTTCCTTTTTTGCCAAACTTCTAAACGACACGTTGCTGCCTCATTCACCACCTCCACACACCCACACCAGCGTGGCTTTATGCTTTCATGTCTGCAAGTCTTTTAGGGAGGCAAGATAAAGTTTGAGAAATTTGAATGGAACAGTGTAAATGATCCGTCACTGCCTTCAGCAGATTGCACTCTGGCATGCCAGCGCATCTGCAGGCAGGCACCTGGCCATGATATCCGGCAGTGGCGCGAGGGAAAAGAAAAGTCTTCTTCGAGCCGGATTTGAACCCGCGACCTAAGGATTGCCTTATTAACAACTACAGTCCTCCGCTTTACCAACTGAGCTATCAAAGGTGCTAGCCTAAAGAGTTGGACTGAAAACTGACAAGTGCATTTAGGACAGACTCGGATGCTCTCCTATGATTGTAGAACGAGTACATCTGGCAAAAGCCTAGCCCTAGCCCCTGAACTTAATCCTATCTCCTTCCTTTCAGACGGGGCTGAAAACGGTGTCCCTGGTGGTCTAGTGGCTAGGATTCGGCGCTCTCACCGCCGCGGCCCGTGTTCGATTCCTGGTCAGGGAAGAGTGTGCTTTCTTGCACACCAAGTCCGCTACAAGACTCTGGAAGCCCCCCACCCACATGTTGAGTAGGTTAAAGGAATGTAAAGCGTCCTCCTTCTGCTACTTCCTTTTTTGCCAAACTTCTAAACGACACGTTGCTGCCTCATTCACCACCTCCACACACCCACACCAGCGTGGCTTTATGCTTTCAAGTCTGCAAGTCTTTTAGGGAGGCAAGATAAAGTTTGAGAAATTTGAATGGAACAGTGTAAATGATCCGTCACTGCCTTCAGCATATTGCACTCTGGCATGCCAGCGCATCTGCAGGCAGGCACCTGGCCATGATATCCCGCAGTGGCGCGAGGGAAAAGAAAAGTCTTCTTTGAGCCGGATTTGAACCCGCGACCTAAGGATCGCCTTATTAACAACTACAGTCCTCTGCGCTACCAACTGAGCTATCAAAGGTGCTAGCCTAAAGAGTTGGACTGAAAACTGACAAGTGCATTTAGGACAGACTCGGATGCTCTCCTATGATTGTAGAACGAGTACATCTGGCAAAAGCCTAGCCCTAGCCCCTGAACTTAATCCTATCTCCTTCCTTTCAGACGTGGCTGAAAACGGTGTCCCTGGTGGTCTAGTGGCTAGGATTTGGCGCTCTCACCGCCGCGGCCCGGGTTCGATTCCCGGTCAGGGAAGCGTGTGCTTTCTTGCACACCAAGTCCACTACAAGACTCTGGAAGCCCCCCACCCACATGCTGTGTAGGTTAAAGGAGTGTAAAGCGTCCTCCTTCTGCTACTTCCTTTTTTGCCAAACTTCTAAACGACACGTTGCTGCCTCATTCACCACCTCCACACACCCACACCAGCGTGGCTTTATGCTTTCAAGTCTGCAAGTCTTTTAGGGAGGCAAGATAAAGTTTGAGAAATTTGAATGGAACAGTGTAAATTATCCGTCACTGCCTTCAGCATATTGCACTCTGGCATGCCAGCGCATCTGCAGGCAGGCACCTGGCCATGATATCCGGCAGTGGCGCGAGGGAAAAGAGAAGTCTTCTTCGAGCCGGATTTGAACCCGCGACCTAAGGATCGCCTTATTAACAACTACAGTCCTCTGCTCTACCAACTGAGCTATCAAAGGTGCTAGCCTAAAGAGTTGGACTGAAAACTGACAAGTGCATTTAGGACAGACTCGGATGCTCTCCTATGATTGTAGAACGAGTACATCTGGCAAAAGCCTAGCCCTAGCCCCTGAACTTAATCCTATCTCCTTCCTTTCAGACATGGCTGAAAACAGTGTCCCTGGTCGTCTAGTGGCTAGGATTCGGCGCTCTCACAGCCGCGGCCCGGGATCGATTCCCGGTCAGGGAAGCGTGTGCTTTCTTGCACACCAAGTCCACTACAAGACTCTGGAAGCCCCCCACGCACATGCTGTGTAGGTTAAAGGAATGTAAAGCGTCCTCCTTCTGCTACTTCCTTTTTTGCCAAACTTCTAAACGACACGTTGCTGCCTCAATCACCACCTCCACACACCCACACCAGCGTGGCTTTATGCTTTCAAGTCTGCAAGTCTTTTAGGGAGGCAAGATAATGTTTGAGAAATTTGAATGGAACAGTGTAAATGATCCGTAACTGCCTTTAGCAGATTGCACTCTGGCATGCCAGCGCATCTGCAGGCAGGCACCTGGCCATGATATCCCGCAGTGGCGCGAGGGAAAAGAAAAGTCTTCTTCGAGCCGGATTTGAACCCGCGACCTAAGGATCGCCTTATTAACAACTACAGTCCTCCGCTCTACCAACTGAGCTATCAAAGGTGCTAGCCTAAAGAGTTGGACTGAAAACTGACAAGTGCATTTAGGACAGACTCGGATGCTCTCCTATGATTGTAGAACGAGTACATCTGGCAAAAGCCTAGCCCTAGCCCCTGAACTTAATCCTATCTCCTTCCTTTCAGACGTGGCTGAAAACGGTGTCCCTGGTGGTCTAGTGGCTAGGATTCGGCGCTCTCACCGCCGCGGCCCGGGTTCGATTCCTGGTCAGGGAAGCGTGTGCTTTCTTGCACACCAAGTCCACTACAAGACTCTGGAAGCCCCCCACCCACATGCTGTGTAGGTTAAAGGAATGTAAAGCGTCCTCCTTCTGCTACTTCCTTTTTTGCCAAACTTCTAAACGACACGTTGCTGCCTCATTCACCACCTCCACACACCCACACCAGCGTGGCTTTATGCTTTCATGTCTGCAAGTCTTTTAGGGAGGCAAGATAAAGTTTGAGAAATTTGAATGGAACAGTGTAAATGATCCGTCACTGCCTTCAGCAGATTGCACTCTGGCATGCCAGCGCATCTGCAGGCAGGCACCTGGCCATGATATCCGGCAGTGGCGCGAGGGAAAAGAAAAGTCTTCTTCGAGCCGGATTTGAACCCGCGACCTAAGGATTGCCTTATTAACAACTACAGTCCTCCGCTTTACCAACTGAGCTATCAAAGGTGCTAGCCTAAAGAGTTGGACTGAAAACTGACAAGTGCATTTAGGACAGACTCGGATGCTCTCCTATGATTGTAGAACGAGTACATCTGGCAAAAGCCTAGCCCTAGCCCCTGAACTTAATCCTATCTCCTTCCTTTCAGACGGGGCTGAAAACGGTGTCCCTGGTGGTCTAGTGGCTAGGATTCGGCGCTCTCACCGCCGCGGCCCGTGTTCGATTCCTGGTCAGGGAAGAGTGTGCTTTCTTGCACACCAAGTCCGCTACAAGACTCTGGAAGCCCCCCACCCACATGTTGAGTAGGTTAAAGGAATGTAAAGCGTCCTCCTTCTGCTACTTCCTTTTTTGCCAAACTTCTAAACGACACGTTGCTGCCTCATTCACCACCTCCACACACCCACACCAGCGTGGCTTTATGCTTTCAAGTCTGCAAGTCTTTTAGGGAGGCAAGATAAAGTTTGAGAAATTTGAATGGAACAGTGTAAATGATCCGTCACTGCCTTCAGCATATTGCACTCTGGCATGCCAGCGCATCTGCAGGCAGGCACCTGGCCATGATATCCCGCAGTGGCGCGAGGGAAAAGAAAAGTCTTCTTTGAGCCGGATTTGAACCCGCGACCTAAGGATCGCCTTATTAACAACTACAGTCCTCTGCGCTACCAACTGAGCTATCAAAGGTGCTAGCCTAAAGAGTTGGACTGAAAACTGACAAGTGCATTTAGGACAGACTCGGATGCTCTCCTATGATTGTAGAACGAGTACATCTGGCAAAAGCCTAGCCCTAGCCCCTGAACTTAATCCTATCTCCTTCCTTTCAGACGTGGCTGAAAACGGTGTCCCTGGTGGTCTAGTGGCTAGGATTTGGCGCTCTCACCGCCGTGGCCCGGGTTCGATTCCCGGTCAGGGAAGCGTGTGCTTTCTTGCACACCAAGTCCACTACAAGACTCTGGAAGCCCCCCACCCACATGCTGTGTAGGTTAAAGGAGTGTAAAGCGTCCTCCTTCTGCTACTTCCTTTTTTGCCAAACTTCTAAACGACACGTTGCTGCCTCATTCACCACCTCCACACACCCACACCAGCGTGGCTTTATGCTTTCAAGTCTGCAAGTCTTTTAGGGAGGCAAGATAAAGTTTGAGAAATTTGAATGGAACAGTGTAAATTATCCGTCACTGCCTTCAGCATATTGCACTCTGGCATGCCAGCGCATCTGCAGGCAGGCACCTGGCCATGATATCCGGCAGTGGCGCGAGGGAAAAGAGAAGTCTTCTTCGAGCCGGATTTGAACCCGCGACCTAAGGATCGCCTTATTAACAACTACAGTCCTCTGCTCTACCAACTGAGCTATCAAAGGTGCTAGCCTAAAGAGTTGGACTGAAAACTGACAAGTGCATTTAGGACAGACTCGGATGCTCTCCTATGATTGTAGAACGAGTACATCTGGCAAAAGCCTAGCCCTAGCCCCTGAACTTAATCCTATCTCCTTCCTTTCAGACGTGGCTGAAAACGGTGTCCCTGGTCGTCTAGTGGCTAGGATTCGGCGCTCTCACCGCCGCGGCCCGGGATCGATTCCCGGTCAGGGAAGCGTGTGCTTTCTTGCACACCAAGTCCACTACAAGACTCTGGAAGCCCCCCACCCACATGCTGTGTAGGTTAAAGGAATGTAAAGCGTCCTCCTTCTGCTACTTCCTTTTTTGCCAAACTTCTAAACGACACGTTGCTGCCTCATTCACCACCTCCACACACCCACACCAGCGTGGCTTTATGCTTTCATGTCTGCAAGTCTTTTAGGGAGGCAAGATAAAGTTTGAGAAATTTGAATGGAACAGTGTAAATGATCCGTCACTGCCTTCAGCAGATTGCACTCTGGCATGCCAGCGCATCTGCAGGCAGGCACCTGGCCATGATATCCGGCAGTGGCGCGAGGGAAAAGAAAAGTCTTCTTCGAGCCGGATTTGAACCCGCGACCTAAGGATTGCCTTATTAAAACTACAGTCCTCCGCTTTACCAACTGAGCTATCAAAGGTGCTAGCCTAAAGAGTTGGACTGAAAACTGACAAGTGCATTTAGGACAGACTCGGATGCTCTCCTATGATTGTAGAACGAGTACATCTGGCAAAAGCCTAGCCCTAGCCCCTGAACTTAATCCTATCTCCTTCCTTTCAGACGGGGCTGAAAACGGTGTCCCTGGTGGTCTAGTGGCTAGGATTCGGCGCTCTCACCGCCGCGGCCCGTGTTCGATTCCTGGTCAGGGAAGAGTGTGCTTTCTTGCACACCAAGTCCGCTACAAGACTCTGGAAGCCCCCCACCCACATGTTGAGTAGGTTAAAGGAATGTAAAGCGTCCTCCTTCTGCTACTTCCTTTTTTGCCAAACTTCTAAACGACACGTTGCTGCCTCATTCACCACCTCCACACACCCACACCAGCGTGGCTTTATGCTTTCAAGTCTGCAAGTCTTTTAGGGAGGCAAGATAAAGTTTGAGAAATTTGAATGGAACAGTGTAAATGATCCGTCACTGCCTTCAGCAGATTGCACTCTGGCATGCCAGCGCATCTGCAGGCAGGCACCTGGCCATGATATCCGGCAGTGGCGCGAGGGAAAAGAAAAGTCTTCTTCGAGCCGGATTTGAACCCGCGACCTAAGGATTGCCTTATTAACAACTACAGTCCTCCGCTTTACCAACTGAGCTATCAAAGGTGCTAGCCTAAAGAGTTGGACTGAAAACTGACAAGTGCATTTAGGACAGACTCGGATGCTCTCCTATGATTGTAGAACGAGTACATCTGGCAAAAGCCTAGCCCTAGCCCCTGAACTTAATCCTATCTCCTTCCTTTCAGACGGGGCTGAAAACGGTGTCCCTGGTGGTCTAGTGGCTAGGATTCGGCGCTCTCACCGCCGCGGCCCGTGTTCGATTCCTGGTCAGGGAAGAGTGTGCTTTCTTGCACACCAAGTCCGCTACAAGACTCTGGAAGCCCCCCACCCACATGTTGAGTAGGTTAAAGGAATGTAAAGCGTCCTCCTTCTGCTACTTCCTTTTTTGCCAAACTTCTAAACGACACGTTGCTGCCTCATTCACCACCTCCACACACCCACACCAGCGTGGCTTTATGCTTTCAAGTCTGCAAGTCTTTTAGGGAGGCAAGATAAAGTTTGAGAAATTTGAATGGAACAGTGTAAATGATCCGTCACTGCCTTCAGCATATTGCACTCTGGCATGCCAGCGCATCTGCAGGCAGGCACCTGGCCATGATATCCCGCAGTGGCGCGAGGGAAAAGAAAAGTCTTCTTTGAGCCGGATTTGAACCCGCGACCTAAGGATCGCCTTATTAACAACTACAGTCCTCTGCGCTACCAACTGAGCTATCAAAGGTGCTAGCCTAAAGAGTTGGACTGAAAACTGACAAGTGCATTTAGGACAGACTCGGATGCTCTCCTATGATTGTAGAACGAGTACATCTGGCAAAAGCCTAGCCCTAGCCCCTGAACTTAATCCTATCTCCTTCCTTTCAGACGTGGCTGAAAACGGTGTCCCTGGTGGTCTAGTGGCTAGGATTTGGCGCTCTCACCGCCGTGGCCCGGGTTCGATTCCCGGTCAGGGAAGCGTGTGCTTTCTTGCACACCAAGTCCACTACAAGACTCTGGAAGCCCCCCACCCACATGCTGTGTAGGTTAAAGGAGTGTAAAGCGTCCTCCTTCTGCTACTTCCTTTTTTGCCAAACTTCTAAACGACACGTTGCTGCCTCATTCACCACCTCCACACACCCACACCAGCGTGGCTTTATGCTTTCAAGTCTGCAAGTCTTTTAGGGAGGCAAGATAAAGTTTGAGAAATTTGAATGGAACAGTGTAAATTATCCGTCACTGCCTTCAGCATATTGCACTCTGGCATGCCAGCGCATCTGCAGGCAGGCACCTGGCCATGATATCCGGCAGTGGCGCGAGGGAAAAGAGAAGTCTTCTTCGAGCCGGATTTGAACCCGCGACCTAAGGATCGCCTTATTAACAACTACAGTCCTCTGCTCTACCAACTGAGCTATCAAAGGTGCTAGCCTAAAGAGTTGGACTGAAAACTGACAAGTGCATTTAGGACAGACTCGGATGCTCTCCTATGATTGTAGAACGAGTACATCTGGCAAAAGCCTAGCCCTAGCCCCTGAACTTAATCCTATCTCCTTCCTTTCAGACGTGGCTGAAAACGGTGTCCCTGGTCGTCTAGTGGCTAGGATTCGGCGCTCTCACCGCCGCGGCCCGGGATCGATTCCCGGTCAGGGAAGCGTGTGCTTTCTTGCACACCAAGTCCACTACAAGACTCTGGAAGCCCCCCACCCACATGCTGTGTAGGTTAAAGGAATGTAAAGCGTCCTCCTTCTGCTACTTCCTTTTTTGCCAAACTTCTAAACGACACGTTGCTGCCTCATTCACCACCTCCACACACCCACACCAGCGTGGCTTTATGCTTTCATGTCTGCAAGTCTTTTAGGGAGGCAAGATAAAGTTTGAGAAATTTGAATGGAACAGTGTAAATGATCCGTCACTGCCTTCAGCAGATTGCACTCTGGCATGCCAGCGCATCTGCAGGCAGGCACCTGGCCATGATATCCGGCAGTGGCGCGAGGGAAAAGAAAAGTCTTCTTCGAGCCGGATTTGAACCCGCGACCTAAGGATTGCCTTATTAAAACTACAGTCCTCCGCTTTACCAACTGAGCTATCAAAGGTGCTAGCCTAAAGAGTTGGACTGAAAACTGACAAGTGCATTTAGGACAGACTCGGATGCTCTCCTATGATTGTAGAACGAGTACATCTGGCAAAAGCCTAGCCCTAGCCCCTGAACTTAATCCTATCTCCTTCCTTTCAGACGGGGCTGAAAACGGTGTCCCTGGTGGTCTAGTGGCTAGGATTCGGCGCTCTCACCGCCGCGGCCCGTGTTCGATTCCTGGTCAGGGAAGAGTGTGCTTTCTTGCACACCAAGTCCGCTACAAGACTCTGGAAGCCCCCCACCCACATGTTGAGTAGGTTAAAGGAATGTAAAGCGTCCTCCTTCTGCTACTTCCTTTTTTGCCAAACTTCTAAACGACACGTTGCTGCCTCATTCACCACCTCCACACACCCACACCAGCGTGGCTTTATGCTTTCAAGTCTGCAAGTCTTTTAGGGAGGCAAGATAAAGTTTGAGAAATTTGAATGGAACAGTGTAAATGATCCGTCACTGCCTTCAGCATATTGCACTCTGGCATGCCAGCGCATCTGCAGGCAGGCACCTGGCCATGATATCCGGCAGTGGCGCGAGGGAAAAGAAAAGTCTTCTTCGAGCCGGATTTGAACCCGCGACCTAAGGATTGCCTTATTAAAACTACAGTCCTCCGCTTTACCAACTGAGCTATCAAAGGTGCTAGCCTAAAGAGTTGGACTGAAAACTGACAAGTGCATTTAGGACAGACTCGGATGCTCTCCTATGATTGTAGAACGAGTACATCTGGCAAAAGCCTAGCCCTAGCCCCTGAACTTAATCCTATCTCCTTCCTTTCAGACGGGGCTGAAAACGGTGTCCCTGGTGGTCTAGTGGCTAGGATTCGGCGCTCTCACCGCCGCGGCCCGTGTTCGATTCCTGGTCAGGGAAGAGTGTGCTTTCTTGCACACCAAGTCCGCTACAAGACTCTGGAAGCCCCCCACCCACATGTTGAGTAGGTTAAAGGAATGTAAAGCGTCCTCCTTCTGCTACTTCCTTTTTTGCCAAACTTCTAAACGACACGTTGCTGCCTCATTCACCACCTCCACACACCCACACCAGCGTGGCTTTATGCTTTCAAGTCTGCAAGTCTTTTAGGGAGGCAAGATAAAGTTTGAGAAATTTGAATGGAACAGTGTAAATGATCCGTCACTGCCTTCAGCATATTGCACTCTGGCATGCCAGCGCATCTGCAGGCAGGCACCTGGCCATGATATCCCGCAGTGGCGCGAGGGAAAAGAAAAGTCTTCTTTGAGCCGGATTTGAACCCGCGACCTAAGGATCGCCTTATTAACAACTACAGTCCTCTGCGCTACCAACTGAGCTATCAAAGGTGCTAGCCTAAAGAGTTGGACTGAAAACTGACAAGTGCATTTAGGACAGACTCGGATGCTCTCCTATGATTGTAGAACGAGTACATCTGGCAAAAGCCTAGCCCTAGCCCCTGAACTTAATCCTATCTCCTTCCTTTCAGACGTGGCTGAAAACGGTGTCCCTGGTGGTCTAGTGGCTAGGATTTGGCGCTCTCACCGCCGTGGCCCGGGTTCGATTCCCGGTCAGGGAAGCGTGTGCTTTCTTGCACACCAAGTCCACTACAAGACTCTGGAAGCCCCCCACCCACATGCTGTGTAGGTTAAAGGAGTGTAAAGCGTCCTCCTTCTGCTACTTCCTTTTTTGCCAAACTTCTAAACGACACGTTGCTGCCTCATTCACCACCTCCACACACCCACACCAGCGTGGCTTTATGCTTTCAAGTCTGCAAGTCTTTTAGGGAGGCAAGATAAAGTTTGAGAAATTTGAATGGAACAGTGTAAATTATCCGTCACTGCCTTCAGCATATTGCACTCTGGCATGCCAGCGCATCTGCAGGCAGGCACCTGGCCATGATATCCGGCAGTGGCGCGAGGGAAAAGAGAAGTCTTCTTCGAGCCGGATTTGAACCCGCGACCTAAGGATCGCCTTATTAACAACTACAGTCCTCTGCTCTACCAACTGAGCTATCAAAGGTGCTAGCCTAAAGAGTTGGACTGAAAACTGACAAGTGCATTTAGGACAGACTCGGATGCTCTCCTATGATTGTAGAACGAGTACATCTGGCAAAAGCCTAGCCCTAGCCCCTGAACTTAATCCTATCTCCTTCCTTTCAGACGTGGCTGAAAACGGTGTCCCTGGTCGTCTAGTGGCTAGGATTCGGCGCTCTCACCGCCGCGGCCCGGGATCGATTCCCGGTCAGGGAAGCGTGTGCTTTCTTGCACACCAAGTCCACTACAAGACTCTGGAAGCCCCCCACCCACATGCTGTGTAGGTTAAAGGAATGTAAAGCGTCCTCCTTCTGCTACTTCCTTTTTTGCCAAACTTCTAAACGACACGTTGCTGCCTCATTCACCACCTCCACACACCCACACCAGCGTGGCTTTATGCTTTCATGTCTGCAAGTCTTTTAGGGAGGCAAGATAAAGTTTGAGAAATTTGAATGGAACAGTGTAAATGATCCGTCACTGCCTTCAGCAGATTGCACTCTGGCATGCCAGCGCATCTGCAGGCAGGCACCTGGCCATGATATCCGGCAGTGGCGCGAGGGAAAAGAAAAGTCTTCTTCGAGCCGGATTTGAACCCGCGACCTAAGGATTGCCTTATTAAAACTACAGTCCTCCGCTTTACCAACTGAGCTATCAAAGGTGCTAGCCTAAAGAGTTGGACTGAAAACTGACAAGTGCATTTAGGACAGACTCGGATGCTCTCCTATGATTGTAGAACGAGTACATCTGGCAAAAGCCTAGCCCTAGCCCCTGAACTTAATCCTATCTCCTTCCTTTCAGACGGGGCTGAAAACGGTGTCCCTGGTGGTCTAGTGGCTAGGATTCGGCGCTCTCACCGCCGCGGCCCGGGTTCGATTCCTGGTCAGGGAAGAGTGTGCTTTCTTGCACACCAAGTCCGCTACAAGACTCTGGAAGCCCCCCACCCACATGTTGTGTAGGTTAAAGGAATGTAAAGCGTCCTCCTTCTGCTACTTCCTTTTTTGCCAAACTTCTAAACGACACGTTGCTGCCTCATTCACCACCTCCACACACCCACACCAGCGTGGCTTTATGCTTTCAAGTCTGCAAGTCTTTTAGGGAGGCAAGATAAAGTTTGAGAAATTTGAATGGAACAGTGTAAATGATCCGTCACTGCCTTCAGCATATTGCACTCTGGCATGCCAGCGCATCTGCAGGCAGGCACCTGGCCATGATATCCAGCAGTGGCGCGAGGGAAAAGAGAAGTCTTCTTCGAGCCGGATTTGAACCCGCGACCTAAGGATCGCCTTATTAACAACTACAGTCCTCTGCTCTACCAACTGAGCTATCAAAGGTGCTAGCCTAAAGAGTTGGACTGAAAACTGACAAGTGCATTTAGGACAGACTCGGATGCTCTCCTATGATTGTAGAACGAGTACATCTGGCAAAAGCCTAGCCCTAGCCCCTGAACTTAATCCTATCTCCTTCCTTTCAGACATGGCTGAAAACGGTGTCCCTGGTGGTCTAGTGGCTAGGATTCGGCGCTCTCACCGCCGCGGCCTGGGTTCGATTCCCGGTCAGGGAAGCGTGTGCTTCCTTGCACACCAAGTCCACTACAAGACTCTGGAAGCCCCCCACCCACATGCTGTGTAGGTTAAAGGAATGTAAAGCGTCCTCCTTCTGCTACTTCCTTTTTTGCCAAACTTCTAAACGACACGTTGCTGCCTCATTCACCACCTCCACACACCCACACCAGCGTGGCTTTATGCTTTCATGTCTGCAAGTCTTTTAGGGAGGCAAGATAAAGTTTGAGAAATTTGAATGGAACAGTGTAAATGATCCGTCACTGCCTTCAGCAGATTGCACTCTGGCATGCCAGCGCATCTGCAGGCAGGCACCTGGCCATGATATCCGGCAGTGGCGCGAGGGAAAAGAAAAGTCTTCTTCGAGCCGGATTTGAACCCGCGACCTAAGGATTGCCTTATTAACAACTACAGTCCTCCGCTTTACCAACTGAGCTATCAAAGGTGCTAGCCTAAAGAGTTGGACTGAAAACTGACAAGTGCATTTAGGACAGACTCGGATGCTCTCCTATGATTGTAGAACAAGTACATCTGGCAAAAGCCTAGCCCTAGCCCCTGAACTTAATCCTATCTCCTTCCTTTCAGACGTGGCTGAAAACGGTGTCCCTGGTGGTCTAGTGGCTAGGATTCGGCGCTCTCACCGCCGCGGCCCGGGTTCGATTCCTGGTCAGGGAAGCGTGTGCTTTCTTGCACACCAAGTCCACTACAAGACTCTGGAAGCCCCCCACCCACATGCTGTGTAGGTTAAAGGAATGTAAAGCGTCCTCCTTCTGCTACTTCCTTTTTTGCCAAACTTCTAAACGACACGTTGCTGCCTCATTCACCACCTCCACACACCCACACCAGCGTGGCTTTATGCTTTCATGTCTGCAAGTCTTTTAGGGAGGCAAGATAAAGTTTGAGAAATTTGAATGGAACAGTGTAAATGATCCGTCACTGCCTTCAGCATATTGCACTCTGGCATGCCAGCGCATCTGCAGGCAGGCACCTGGCCATGATATCCGGCAGTGGCGCGAGGGAAAAGAGAAGTCTTCTTCGAGCCGGATTTGAACCCGCGACCTAAGGATCGCCTTATTAACAACTACAGTCCTCTGCTCTACCAACTGAGCTATCAAAGGTGCTAGCCTAAAGAGTTGGACTGAAAACTGACAAGTGCATTTAGGACAGACTCGGATGCTCTCCTATGATTGTAGAACGAGTACATCTGGCAAAAGCCTAGCCCTAGCCCCTGAACTTAATCCTATCTCCTTCCTTTCAGACATGGCTGAAAACGGTGTCCCTGGTGGTCTAGTGGCTAGGATTCGGCGCTCTCACCGCCGCGGCCTGGGTTCGATTCCCGGTCAGGGAAGCGTGTGCTTCCTTGCACACCAAGTCCACTACAAGACTCTGGAAGCCCCCCACCCACATGCTGTGTAGGTTAAAGGAATGTAAAGCGTCCTCCTTCTGCTACTTCCTTTTTTGCCAAACTTCTAAACGACACGTTGCTGCCTCATTCACCACCTCCACACACCCACACCAGCGTGGCTTTATGCTTTCATGTCTGCAAGTCTTTTAGGGAGGCAAGATAAAGTTTGAGAAATTTGAATGGAACAGTGTAAATGATCCGTCACTGCCTTCAGCAGATTGCACTCTGGCATGCCAGCGCATCTGCAGGCAGGCACCTGGCCATGATATCCGGCAGTGGCGCGAGGGAAAAGAAAAGTCTTCTTCGAGCCGGATTTGAACCCGCGACCTAAGGATTGCCTTATTAACAACTACAGTCCTCCGCTTTACCAACTGAGCTATCAAAGGTGCTAGCCTAAAGAGTTGGACTGAAAACTGACAAGTGCATTTAGGACAGACTCGGATGCTCTCCTATGATTGTAGAACAAGTACATCTGGCAAAAGCCTAGCCCTAGCCCCTGAACTTAATCCTATCTCCTTCCTTTCAGACGTGGCTGAAAACGGTGTCCCTGGTGGTCTAGTGGCTAGGATTCGGCGCTCTCACCGCCGCGGCCCGGGTTCGATTCCTGGTCAGGGAAGCGTGTGCTTTCTTGCACACCAAGTCCACTACAAGACTCTGGAAGCCCCCCACCCACATGCTGTGTAGGTTAAAGGAATGTAAAGCGTCCTCCTTCTGCTACTTCCTTTTTTGCCAAACTTCTAAACGACACGTTGCTGCCTCATTCACCACCTCCACACACCCACACCAGCGTGGCTTTATGCTTTCATGTCTGCAAGTCTTTTAGGGAGGCAAGATAAAGTTTGAGAAATTTGAATGGAACAGTGTAAATGATCCGTCACTGCCTTCAGCAGATTGCACTCTGGCATGCCAGCGCATCTGCAGGCAGGCACCTGGCCATGATATCCGGCAGTGGCGCGAGGGAAAAGAAAAGTCTTCTTCGAGCCGGATTTGAACCCGCGACCTAAGGATTGCCTTATTAACAACTACAGTCCTCCGCTTTACCAACTGAGCTATCAAAGGTGCTAGCCTAAAGAGTTGGACTGAAAACTGACAAGTGCATTTAGGACAGACTCGGATGCTCTCCTATGATTGTAGAACGAGTACATCTGGCAAAAGCCTAGCCCTAGCCCCTGAACTTAATCCTATCTCCTTCCTTTCAGACATGGCTGAAAACGGTGTCCCTGGTGGTCTAGTGGCTAGGATTCGGCGCTCTCACCGCCGCGGCCTGGGTTCGATTCCCGGTCAGGGAAGCGTGTGCTTCCTTGCACACCAAGTCCACTACAAGACTCTGGAAGCCCCCCACCCACATGCTGTGTAGGTTAAAGGAATGTAAAGCGTCCTCCTTCTGCTACTTCCTTTTTTGCCAAACTTCTAAACGACACGTTGCTGCCTCATTCACCACCTCCACACACCCACACCAGCGTGGCTTTATGCTTTCATGTCTGCAAGTCTTTTAGGGAGGCAAGATAAAGTTTGAGAAATTTGAATGGAACAGTGTAAATGATCCGTCACTGCCTTCAGCAGATTGCACTCTGGCATGCCAGCGCATCTGCAGGCAGGCACCTGGCCATGATATCCGGCAGTGGCGCGAGGGAAAAGAAAAGTCTTCTTCGAGCCGGATTTGAACCCGCGACCTAAGGATTGCCTTATTAACAACTACAGTCCTCCGCTTTACCAACTGAGCTATCAAAGGTGCTAGCCTAAAGAGTTGGACTGAAAACTGACAAGTGCATTTAGGACAGACTCGGATGCTCTCCTATGATTGTAGAACGAGTACATCTGGCAAAAGCCTAGCCCTAGCCCCTGAACTTAATCCTATCTCCTTCCTTTCAGACGTGGCTGAAAACGGTGTCCCTGGTGGTCTAGTGGCTAGGATTCGGCGCTCTCACCGCCGCGGCCCGGGTTCGATTCCTGGTCAGGGAAGCGTGTGCTTTCTTGCACACCAAGTCCACTACAAGACTCTGGAAGCCCCCCACCCACATGCTGTGTAGGTTAAAGGAATGTAAAGCGTCCTCCTTCTGCTACTTCCTTTTTTGCCAAACTTCTAAACGACACGTTGCTGCCTCATTCACCACCTCCACACACCCACACCAGCGTGGCTTTATGCTTTCATGTCTGCAAGTCTTTTAGGGAGGCAAGATAAAGTTTGAGAAATTTGAATGGAACAGTGTAAATGATCCGTCACTGCCTTCAGCAGATTGCACTCTGGCATGCCAGCGCATCTGCAGGCAGGCACCTGGCCATGATATCCGGCAGTGGCGCGAGGGAAAAGAAAAGTCTTCTTCGAGCCGGATTTGAACCCGCGACCTAAGGATTGCCTTATTAACAACTACAGTCCTCCGCTTTACCAACTGAGCTATCAAAGGTGCTAGCCTAAAGAGTTGGACTGAAAACTGACAAGTGCATTTAGGACAGACTCGGATGCTCTCCTATGATTGTAGAACGAGTACATCTGGCAAAAGCCTAGCCCTAGCCCCTGAACTTAATCCTATCTCCTTCCTTTCAGACGGGGCTGAAAACGGTGTCCCTGGTGGTCTAGTGGCTAGGATTCGGCGCTCTCACCGCCGCGGCCCGTGTTCGATTCCTGGTCAGGGAAGAGTGTGCTTTCTTGCACACCAAGTCCGCTACAAGACTCTGGAAGCCCCCCACCCACATGTTGAGTAGGTTAAAGGAATGTAAAGCGTCCTCCTTCTGCTACTTCCTTTTTTGCCAAACTTCTAAACGACACGTTGCTGCCTCATTCACCACCTCCACACACCCACACCAGCGTGGCTTTATGCTTTCAAGTCTGCAAGTCTTTTAGGGAGGCAAGATAAAGTTTGAGAAATTTGAATGGAACAGTGTAAATGATCCGTCACTGCCTTCAGCATATTGCACTCTGGCATGCCAGCGCATCTGCAGGCAGGCACCTGGCCATGATATCCCGCAGTGGCGCGAGGGAAAAGAAAAGTCTTCTTTGAGCCGGATTTGAACCCGCGACCTAAGGATCGCCTTATTAACAACTACAGTCCTCTGCGCTACCAACTGAGCTATCAAAGGTGCTAGCCTAAAGAGTTGGACTGAAAACTGACAAGTGCATTTAGGACAGACTCGGATGCTCTCCTATGATTGTAGAACGAGTACATCTGGCAAAAGCCTAGCCCTAGCCCCTGAACTTAATCCTATCTCCTTCCTTTCAGACGTGGCTGAAAACGGTGTCCCTGGTGGTCTAGTGGCTAGGATTTGGCGCTCTCACCGCCGTGGCCCGGGTTCGATTCCCGGTCAGGGAAGCGTGTGCTTTCTTGCACACCAAGTCCACTACAAGACTCTGGAAGCCCCCCACCCACATGCTGTGTAGGTTAAAGGAGTGTAAAGCGTCCTCCTTCTGCTACTTCCTTTTTTGCCAAACTTCTAAACGACACGTTGCTGCCTCATTCACCACCTCCACACACCCACACCAGCGTGGCTTTATGCTTTCAAGTCTGCAAGTCTTTTAGGGAGGCAAGATAAAGTTTGAGAAATTTGAATGGAACAGTGTAAATTATCCGTCACTGCCTTCAGCATATTGCACTCTGGCATGCCAGCGCATCTGCAGGCAGGCACCTGGCCATGATATCCGGCAGTGGCGCGAGGGAAAAGAGAAGTCTTCTTCGAGCCGGATTTGAACCCGCGACCTAAGGATCGCCTTATTAACAACTACAGTCCTCTGCTCTACCAACTGAGCTATCAAAGGTGCTAGCCTAAAGAGTTGGACTGAAAACTGACAAGTGCATTTAGGACAGACTCGGATGCTCTCCTATGATTGTAGAACGAGTACATCTGGCAAAAGCCTAGCCCTAGCCCCTGAACTTAATCCTATCTCCTTCCTTTCAGACGTGGCTGAAAACGGTGTCCCTGGTCGTCTAGTGGCTAGGATTCGGCGCTCTCACCGCCGCGGCCCGGGATCGATTCCCGGTCAGGGAAGCGTGTGCTTTCTTGCACACCAAGTCCACTACAAGACTCTGGAAGCCCCCCACCCACATGCTGTGTAGGTTAAAGGAATGTAAAGCGTCCTCCTTCTGCTACTTCCTTTTTTGCCAAACTTCTAAACGACACGTTGCTGCCTCATTCACCACCTCCACACACCCACACCAGCGTGGCTTTATGCTTTCATGTCTGCAAGTCTTTTAGGGAGGCAAGATAAAGTTTGAGAAATTTGAATGGAACAGTGTAAATGATCCGTCACTGCCTTCAGCAGATTGCACTCTGGCATGCCAGCGCATCTGCAGGCAGGCACCTGGCCATGATATCCGGCAGTGGCGCGAGGGAAAAGAAAAGTCTTCTTCGAGCCGGATTTGAACCCGCGACCTAAGGATTGCCTTATTAAAACTACAGTCCTCCGCTTTACCAACTGAGCTATCAAAGGTGCTAGCCTAAAGAGTTGGACTGAAAACTGACAAGTGCATTTAGGACAGACTCGGATGCTCTCCTATGATTGTAGAACGAGTACATCTGGCAAAAGCCTAGCCCTAGCCCCTGAACTTAATCCTATCTCCTTCCTTTCAGACGGGGCTGAAAACGGTGTCCCTGGTGGTCTAGTGGCTAGGATTCGGCGCTCTCACCGCCGCGGCCCGGGTTCGATTCCTGGTCAGGGAAGAGTGTGCTTTCTTGCACACCAAGTCCGCTACAAGACTCTGGAAGCCCCCCACCCACATGTTGTGTAGGTTAAAGGAATGTAAAGCGTCCTCCTTCTGCTACTTCCTTTTTTGCCAAACTTCTAAACGACACGTTGCTGCCTCATTCACCACCTCCACACACCCACACCAGCGTGGCTTTATGCTTTCAAGTCTGCAAGTCTTTTAGGGAGGCAAGATAAAGTTTGAGAAATTTGAATGGAACAGTGTAAATGATCCGTCACTGCCTTCAGCATATTGCACTCTGGCATGCCAGCGCATCTGCAGGCAGGCACCTGGCCATGATATCCGGCAGTGGCGCGAGGGAAAAGAGAAGTCTTCTTCGAGCCGGATTTGAACCCGCGACCTAAGGATCGCCTTATTAACAACTACAGTCCTCTGCTCTACCAACTGAGCTATCAAAGGTGCTAGCCTAAAGAGTTGGACTGAAAACTGACAAGTGCATTTAGGACAGACTCGGATGCTCTCCTATGATTGTAGAACGAGTACATCTGGCAAAAGCCTAGCCCTAGCCCCTGAACTTAATCCTATCTCCTTCCTTTCAGACATGGCTGAAAACGGTGTCCCTGGTGGTCTAGTGGCTAGGATTCGGCGCTCTCACCGCCGCGACCTGGGTTCGATTCCCGGTCAGGGAAGCGTGTGCTTCCTTGCACACCAAGTCCACTACAAGACTCTGGAAGCCCCCCACCCACATGCTGTGTAGGTTAAAGGAATGTAAAGCGTCCTCCTTCTGCTACTTCCTTTTTTGCCAAACTTCTAAACGACACGTTGCTGCCTCATTCACCACCTCCACACACCCACACCAGCGTGGCTTTATGCTTTCATGTCTGCAAGTCTTTTAGGGAGGCAAGATAAAGTTTGAGAAATTTGAATGGAACAGTGTAAATGATCCGTCACTGCCTTCAGCAGATTGCACTCTGGCATGCCAGCGCATCTGCAGGCAGGCACCTGGCCATGATATCCGGCAGTGGCGCGAGGGAAAAGAAAAGTCTTCTTCGAGCCGGATTTGAACCCGCGACCTAAGGATTGCCTTATTAACAACTACAGTCCTCCGCTTTACCAACTGAGCTATCAAAGGTGCTAGCCTAAAAAGTTGGACTGAAAACTGACAAGTGCATTTAGGACAGACTCGGATGCTCTCCTATGATTGTAGAACGAGTACATCTGGCAAAAGCCTAGCCCTAGCCCCTGAACTTAATCCTATCTCCTTCCTTTCAGACGGGGCTGAAAACGGTGTCCCTGGTGGTCTAGTGGCTAGGATTCGGCGCTCTCACCGCCGCGGCCCGTGTTCGATTCCTGGTCAGGGAAGAGTGTGCTTTCTTGCACACCAAGTCCGCTACAAGACTCTGGAAGCCCCCCACCCACATGTTGAGTAGGTTAAAGGAATGTAAAGCGTCCTCCTTCTGCTACTTCCTTTTTTGCCAAACTTCTAAACGACACGTTGCTGCCTCATTCACCACCTCCACACACCCACACCAGCGTGGCTTTATGCTTTCAAGTCTGCAAGTCTTTTAGGGAGGCAAGATAAAGTTTGAGAAATTTGAATGGAACAGTGTAAATGATCCGTCACTGCCTTCAGCATATTGCACTCTGGCATGCCAGCGCATCTGCAGGCAGGCACCTGGCCATGATATCCCGCAGTGGCGCGAGGGAAAAGAAAAGTCTTCTTTGAGCCGGATTTGAACCCGCGACCTAAGGATCGCCTTATTAACAACTACAGTCCTCTGCGCTACCAACTGAGCTATCAAAGGTGCTAGCCTAAAGAGTTGGACTGAAAACTGACAAGTGCATTTAGGACAGACTCGGATGCTCTCCTATGATTGTAGAACGAGTACATCTGGCAAAAGCCTAGCCCTAGCCCCTGAACTTAATCCTATCTCCTTCCTTTCAGACGTGGCTGAAAACGGTGTCCCTGGTGGTCTAGTGGCTAGGATTTGGCGCTCTCACCGCCGTGGCCCGGGTTCGATTCCCGGTCAGGGAAGCGTGTGCTTTCTTGCACACCAAGTCCACTACAAGACTCTGGAAGCCCCCCACCCACATGCTGTGTAGGTTAAAGGAGTGTAAAGCGTCCTCCTTCTGCTACTTCCTTTTTTGCCAAACTTCTAAACGACACGTTGCTGCCTCATTCACCACCTCCACACACCCACACCAGCGTGGCTTTATGCTTTCAAGTCTGCAAGTCTTTTAGGGAGGCAAGATAAAGTTTGAGAAATTTGAATGGAACAGTGTAAATTATCCGTCACTGCCTTCAGCATATTGCACTCTGGCATGCCAGCGCATCTGCAGGCAGGCACCTGGCCATGATATCCGGCAGTGGCGCGAGGGAAAAGAGAAGTCTTCTTCGAGCCGGATTTGAACCCGCGACCTAAGGATCGCCTTATTAACAACTACAGTCCTCTGCTCTACCAACTGAGCTATCAAAGGTGCTAGCCTAAAGAGTTGGACTGAAAACTGACAAGTGCATTTAGGACAGACTCGGATGCTCTCCTATGATTGTAGAACGAGTACATCTGGCAAAAGCCTAGCCCTAGCCCCTGAACTTAATCCTATCTCCTTCCTTTCAGACGTGGCTGAAAACGGTGTCCCTGGTCGTCTAGTGGCTAGGATTCGGCGCTCTCACCGCCGCGGCCCGGGATCGATTCCCGGTCAGGGAAGCGTGTGCTTTCTTGCACACCAAGTCCACTACAAGACTCTGGAAGCCCCCCACCCACATGCTGTGTAGGTTAAAGGAATGTAAAGCGTCCTCCTTCTGCTACTTCCTTTTTTGCCAAACTTCTAAACGACACGTTGCTGCCTCATTCACCACCTCCACACACCCACACCAGCGTGGCTTTATGCTTTCATGTCTGCAAGTCTTTTAGGGAGGCAAGATAAAGTTTGAGAAATTTGAATGGAACAGTGTAAATGATCCGTCACTGCCTTCAGCAGATTGCACTCTGGCATGCCAGCGCATCTGCAGGCAGGCACCTGGCCATGATATCCGGCAGTGGCGCGAGGGAAAAGAAAAGTCTTCTTCGAGCCGGATTTGAACCCGCGACCTAAGGATTGCCTTATTAAAACTACAGTCCTCCGCTTTACCAACTGAGCTATCAAAGGTGCTAGCCTAAAGAGTTGGACTGAAAACTGACAAGTGCATTTAGGACAGACTCGGATGCTCTCCTATGATTGTAGAACGAGTACATCTGGCAAAAGCCTAGCCCTAGCCCCTGAACTTAATCCTATCTCCTTCCTTTCAGACGGGGCTGAAAACGGTGTCCCTGGTGGTCTAGTGGCTAGGATTCGGCGCTCTCACCGCCGCGGCCCGGGTTCGATTCCTGGTCAGGGAAGAGTGTGCTTTCTTGCACACCAAGTCCGCTACAAGACTCTGGAAGCCCCCCACCCACATGTTGTGTAGGTTAAAGGAATGTAAAGCGTCCTCCTTCTGCTACTTCCTTTTTTGCCAAACTTCTAAACGACACGTTGCTGCCTCATTCACCACCTCCACACACCCACACCAGCGTGGCTTTATGCTTTCAAGTCTGCAAGTCTTTTAGGGAGGCAAGATAAAGTTTGAGAAATTTGAATGGAACAGTGTAAATGATCCGTCACTGCCTTCAGCATATTGCACTCTGGCATGCCAGCGCATCTGCAGGCAGGCACCTGGCCATGATATCCCGCAGTGGCGCGAGGGAAAAGAAAAGTCTTCTTTGAGCCGGATTTGAACCCGCGACCTAAGGATCGCCTTATTAACAACTACAGTCCTCTGCGCTACCAACTGAGCTATCAAAGGTGCTAGCCTAAAGAGTTGGACTGAAAACTGACAAGTGCATTTAGGACAGACTCGGATGCTCTCCTATGATTGTAGAACGAGTACATCTGGCAAAAGCCTAGCCCTAGCCCCTGAACTTAATCCTATCTCCTTCCTTTCAGACGTGGCTGAAAACGGTGTCCCTGGTGGTCTAGTGGCTAGGATTTGGCGCTCTCACCGCCGCGGCCCGGGTTCGATTCCCGGTCAGGGAAGCGTGTGCTTTCTTGCACACCAAGTCCACTACAAGACTCTGGAAGCCCCCCACCCACATGCTGTGTAGGTTAAAGGAGTGTAAAGCGTCCTCCTTCTGCTACTTCCTTTTTTGCCAAACTTCTAAACGACACGTTGCTGCCTCATTCACCACCTCCACACACCCACACCAGCGTGGCTTTATGCTTTCAAGTCTGCAAGTCTTTTAGGGAGGCAAGATAAAGTTTGAGAAATTTGAATGGAACAGTGTAAATTATCCGTCACTGCCTTCAGCATATTGCACTCTGGCATGCCAGCGCATCTGCAGGCAGGCACCTGGCCATGATATCCAGCAGTGGCGCGAGGGAAAAGAGAAGTCTTCTTCGAGCCGGATTTGAACCCGCGACCTAAGGATCGCCTTATTAACAACTACAGTCCTCTGCTCTACCAACTGAGCTATCAAAGGTGCTAGCCTAAAGAGTTGGACTGAAAACTGACAAGTGCATTTAGGACAGACTCGGATGCTCTCCTATGATTGTAGAACGAGTACATCTGGCAAAAGCCTAGCCCTAGCCCCTGAACTTAATCCTATCTCCTTCCTTTCAGACATGGCTGAAAACAGTGTCCCTGGTCGTCTAGTGGCTAGGATTCGGCGCTCTCACAGCCGCGGCCCGGGATCGATTCCCGGTCAGGGAAGCGTGTGCTTTCTTGCACACCAAGTCCACTACAAGACTCTGGAAGCCCCCCACGCACATGCTGTGTAGGTTAAAGGAATGTAAAGCGTCCTCCTTCTGCTACTTCCTTTTTTGCCAAACTTCTAAACGACACGTTGCTGCCTCAATCACCACCTCCACACACCCACACCAGCGTGGCTTTATGCTTTCAAGTCTGCAAGTCTTTTAGGGAGGCAAGATAATGTTTGAGAAATTTGAATGGAACAGTGTAAATGATCCGTAACTGCCTTTAGCAGATTGCACTCTGGCATGCCAGCGCATCTGCAGGCAGGCACCTGGCCATGATATCCCGCAGTGGCGCGAGGGAAAAGAAAAGTCTTCTTCGAGCCGGATTTGAACCCGCGACCTAAGGATCGCCTTATTAACAACTACAGTCCTCCGCTCTACCAACTGAGCTATCAAAGGTGCTAGCCTAAAGAGTTGGACTGAAAACTGACAAGTGCATTTAGGACAGACTCGGATGCTCTCCTATGATTGTAGAACGAGTACATCTGGCAAAAGCCTAGCCCTAGCCCCTGAACTTAATCCTATCTCCTTCCTTTCAGACGTGGCTGAAAACGGTGTCCCTGGTGGTCTAGTGGCTAGGATTCGGCGCTCTCACCGCCGCGGCCCGGGTTCGATTCCTGGTCAGGGAAGCGTGTGCTTTCTTGCACACCAAGTCCACTACAAGACTCTGGAAGCCCCCCACCCACATGCTGTGTAGGTTAAAGGAATGTAAAGCGTCCTCCTTCTGCTACTTCCTTTTTTGCCAAACTTCTAAACGACACGTTGCTGCCTCATTCACCACCTCCACACACCCACACCAGCGTGGCTTTATGCTTTCAAGTCTGCAAGTCTTTTAGGGAGGCAAGATAAAGTTTGAGAAATTTGAATGGAACAGTGTAAATGATCCGTCACTGCCTTCAGCAGATTGCACTCTGGCATGCCAGCGCATCTGCAGGCAGGCACCTGGCCATGATATCCGGCAGTGGCGCGAGGGAAAAGAAAAGTCTTCTTCGCGCCGGATTTGAACCCGCGACCTAAGGATGGCCTTATTAACAACTACAGTCCTCTGCTCTACCAACTGAGCTATCAAAGGTGCTAGCCTAAAGAGTTGGACTGAAAACTGACAAGTGCATTTAGGACAGACTCGGATGCTCTCCTATGATTGTAGAACGAGTACATCTGGCAAAAGCCTAGCCCTAGCCCCTGAACTTAATCCTATCTCCTTCCTTTCAGACGGGGCTGAAAACGGTGTCCCTGGTGGTCTAGTGGCTAGGATTCGGCGCTCTCACCGCCGCGGCCCGGGTTCGATTCCTGGTCAGGGAAGCGTGTGCTTTCTTGCACACCAAGTCCACTACAAGACTCTGGAAGCCCCCCACCCACATGCTGTGTAGGTTAAAGGAATGTAAAGCGTCCTCCTTCTGCTACTTCCTTTTTTGCCAAACTTCTAAACGACACGTTGCTGCCTCATTCACCACCTCCACACACCCACACCAGCGTGGCTTTATGCTTTCAAGTCTGCAAGTCTTTTAGGGAGGCAAGATAAAGTTTGAGAAATTTGAATGGAACAGTGTAAATTATCCGTCACTGCCTTCAGCATATTGCACTCTGGCATGCCAGCGCATCTGCAGGCAGGCACCTGGCCATGATATCCGGCAGTGGCGCGAGGGAAAAGAAAAGTCTTCTTCGAGCCGGATTTGAACCCGCGACCTAAGGATTGCCTTATTAAAACTACAGTCCTCCGCTTTACCAACTGAGCTATCAAAGGTGCTAGCCTAAAGAGTTGGACTGAAAACTGACAAGTGCATTTAGGACAGACTCGGATGCTCTCCTATGATTGTAGAACGAGTACATCTGGCAAAAGCCTAGCCCTAGCCCCTGAACTTAATCCTATCTCCTTCCTTTCAGACGGGGCTGAAAACGGTGTCCCTGGTGGTCTAGTGGCTAGGATTCGGCGCTCTCACCGCCGCGGCCCGGGTTCGATTCCTGGTCAGGGAAGAGTGTGCTTTCTTGCACACCAAGTCCGCTACAAGACTCTGGAAGCCCCCCACCCACATGTTGTGTAGGTTAAAGGAATGTAAAGCGTCCTCCTTCTGCTACTTCCTTTTTTGCCAAACTTCTAAACGACACGTTGCTGCCTCATTCACCACCTCCACACACCCACACCAGCGTGGCTTTATGCTTTCAAGTCTGCAAGTCTTTTAGGGAGGCAAGATAAAGTTTGAGAAATTTGAATGGAACAGTGTAAATGATCCGTCACTGCCTTCAGCATATTGCACTCTGGCATGCCAGCGCATCTGCAGGCAGGCACCTGGCCATGATATCCCGCAGTGGCGCGAGGGAAAAGAAAAGTCTTCTTTGAGCCGGATTTGAACCCGCGACCTAAGGATCGCCTTATTAACAACTACAGTCCTCTGCGCTACCAACTGAGCTATCAAAGGTGCTAGCCTAAAGAGTTGGACTGAAAACTGACAAGTGCATTTAGGACAGACTCGGATGCTCTCCTATGATTGTAGAACGAGTACATCTGGCAAAAGCCTAGCCCTAGCCCCTGAACTTAATCCTATCTCCTTCCTTTCAGACGTGGCTGAAAACGGTGTCCCTGGTGGTCTAGTGGCTAGGATTTGGCGCTCTCACCGCCGCGGCCCGGGTTCGATTCCCGGTCAGGGAAGCGTGTGCTTTCTTGCACACCAAGTCCACTACAAGACTCTGGAAGCCCCCCACCCACATGCTGTGTAGGTTAAAGGAGTGTAAAGCGTCCTCCTTCTGCTACTTCCTTTTTTGCCAAACTTCTAAACGACACGTTGCTGCCTCATTCACCACCTCCACACACCCACACCAGCGTGGCTTTATGCTTTCAAGTCTGCAAGTCTTTTAGGGAGGCAAGATAAAGTTTGAGAAATTTGAATGGAACAGTGTAAATTATCCGTCACTGCCTTCAGCATATTGCACTCTGGCATGCCAGCGCATCTGCAGGCAGGCACCTGGCCATGATATCCGGCAGTGGCGCGAGGGAAAAGAGAAGTCTTCTTCGAGCCGGATTTGAACCCGCGACCTAAGGATCGCCTTATTAACAACTACAGTCCTCTGCTCTACCAACTGAGCTATCAAAGGTGCTAGCCTAAAGAGTTGGACTGAAAACTGACAAGTGCATTTAGGACAGACTCGGATGCTCTCCTATGATTGTAGAACGAGTACATCTGGCAAAAGCCTAGCCCTAGCCCCTGAACTTAATCCTATCTCCTTCCTTTCAGACATGGCTGAAAACAGTGTCCCTGGTCGTCTAGTGGCTAGGATTCGGCGCTCTCACAGCCGCGGCCCGGGATCGATTCCCGGTCAGGGAAGCGTGTGCTTTCTTGCACACCAAGTCCACTACAAGACTCTGGAAGCCCCCCACGCACATGCTGTGTAGGTTAAAGGAATGTAAAGCGTCCTCCTTCTGCTACTTCCTTTTTTGCCAAACTTCTAAACGACACGTTGCTGCCTCAATCACCACCTCCACACACCCACACCAGCGTGGCTTTATGCTTTCAAGTCTGCAAGTCTTTTAGGGAGGCAAGATAATGTTTGAGAAATTTGAATGGAACAGTGTAAATGATCCGTAACTGCCTTTAGCAGATTGCACTCTGGCATGCCAGCGCATCTGCAGGCAGGCACCTGGCCATGATATCCCGCAGTGGCGCGAGGGAAAAGAAAAGTCTTCTTCGAGCCGGATTTGAACCCGCGACCTAAGGATCGCCTTATTAACAACTACAGTCCTCCGCTCTACCAACTGAGCTATCAAAGGTGCTAGCCTAAAGAGTTGGACTGAAAACTGACAAGTGCATTTAGGACAGACTCGGATGCTCTCCTATGATTGTAGAACGAGTACATCTGGCAAAAGCCTAGCCCTAGCCCCTGAACTTAATCCTATCTCCTTCCTTTCAGACGTGGCTGAAAACGGTGTCCCTGGTGGTCTAGTGGCTAGGATTCGGCGCTCTCACCGCCGCGGCCCGGGTTCGATTCCTGGTCAGGGAAGCGTGTGCTTTCTTGCACACCAAGTCCACTACAAGACTCTGGAAGCCCCCCACCCACATGCTGTGTAGGTTAAAGGAATGTAAAGCGTCCTCCTTCTGCTACTTCCTTTTTTGCCAAACTTCTAAACGACACGTTGCTGCCTCATTCACCACCTCCACACACCCACACCAGCGTGGCTTTATGCTTTCAAGTCTGCAAGTCTTTTAGGGAGGCAAGATAAAGTTTGAGAAATTTGAATGGAACAGTGTAAATGATCCGTCACTGCCTTCAGCAGATTGCACTCTGGCATGCCAGCGCATCTGCAGGCAGGCACCTGGCCATGATATCCGGCAGTGGCGCGAGGGAAAAGAAAAGTCTTCTTCGCGCCGGATTTGAACCCGCGACCTAAGGATGGCCTTATTAACAACTACAGTCCTCTGCTCTACCAACTGAGCTATCAAAGGTGCTAGCCTAAAGAGTTGGACTGAAAACTGACAAGTGCATTTAGGACAGACTCGGATGCTCTCCTATGATTGTAGAACGAGTACATCTGGCAAAAGCCTAGCCCTAGCCCCTGAACTTAATCCTATCTCCTTCCTTTCAGACGGGGCTGAAAACGGTGTCCCTGGTGGTCTAGTGGCTAGGATTCGGCGCTCTCACCGCCGCGGCCCGGGTTCGATTCCTGGTCAGGGAAGCGTGTGCTTTCTTGCACACCAAGTCCACTACAAGACTCTGGAAGCCCCCCACCCACATGCTGTGTAGGTTAAAGGAATGTAAAGCGTCCTCCTTCTGCTACTTCCTTTTTTGCCAAACTTCTAAACGACACGTTGCTGCCTCATTCACCACCTCCACACACCCACACCAGCGTGGCTTTATGCTTTCAAGTCTGCAAGTCTTTTAGGGAGGCAAGATAAAGTTTGAGAAATTTGAATGGAACAGTGTAAATTATCCGTCACTGCCTTCAGCATATTGCACTCTGGCATGCCAGCGCATCTGCAGGCAGGCACCTGGCCATGATATCCGGCAGTGGCGCGAGGGAAAAGAAAAGTCTTCTTCGAGCCGGATTTGAACCCGCGACCTAAGGATCGCCTTATTAACTACTACAGTCCTCCGCTCTACCAACTGAACTATCAAAGGTGCTAGCCTAAAGAGTTGGACTGAAAACTGACAAATGCATTTAGGACAGACTCGGATGCTCTCCTATGATTGTAGAACGAGTACATCTGGCAAAAGCCTAGCCCTAGCCCCTGAACTTAATCCTATCTCCTTCCTTTCAGACGTGGCTGAAAACGGTGTCCCTGGTGGTCTAGTGGCTAGGATTCGGCGCTCTCACCGCCGCGGCCCGGGTTCGATTCCCGGTCATGGAAGCGTGTGCTTCCTTGCACACCAAGTCCACTACAAGACTCTGGAAGCCCCCCACCCACATGCTGTGTAGGTTAAAGGAATGTAAAGCGTCCTCCTTCTGCTACTTCCTTTTTTGCCAAACTTCTAAACGACACGTTGCTGCCTCATTCACCACCTCCACACACCCACACCAGCGTGGCTTTATGCTTTCATGTCTGCAAGTCTTTTAGGGAGGCAAGATAAAGTTTGAGAAATTTGAATGGAACAGTGTAAATGATCCGTCACTGCCTTCAGCAGATTGCACTCTGGCATGCCAGCGCATCTGCAGGCAGGCACCTGGCCATGATATCCGGCAGTGGCGCGAGGGAAAAGAAAAGTCTTCTTCGAGCCGGATTTGAACCCGCGACCTAAGGATTGCCTTATTAACAACTACAGTCCTCTGCTCTACCAACTGAGCTATCAAAGGTGCTAGCCTAAAGAGTTGGACTGAAAACTGACAAGTGCATTTAGGACAGACTCGGATGCTCTCCTATGATTGTAGAACGAGTACATCTGGCAAAAGCCTAGCCCTAGCCCCTGAACTTAATCCTATCTCCTTCCTTTCAGACGGGGCTGAAAACGGTGTCCCTGGTGGTCTAGTGGCTAGGATTCGGCGCTCTCACCGCCGCGGCCCGGGTTCGATTCCTGGTCAGGGAATCGTGTGCTTCCTTGCACACCAAGTCCACTACAAGACTCTGGAAGCCCCCCACCCACATGCTGTGTAGGTTAAAGGAATGTAAAGCGTCCTCCTTCTGCTACTTCCTTTTTTGCCAAACTTCTAAACGACACGTTGCTGCCTCATTCACCACCTCCACACACCCACACCAGCGTGGCTTTATGCTTTCATGTCTGCAAGTCTTTTAGGGAGGCAAGATAAAGTTTGAGAAATTTGAATGGAACAGTGTAAATGATCCGTCACTGCCTTCAGCATATTGCACTCTGGCATGCCAGCGCATCTGCAGGCAGGCACCTGGCCATGATATCCGGCAGTGGCGCGAGGGAAAAGAAAAGTCTTCTTCGAGCCGGATTTGAACCCGCGACCTAAGGATCGCCTTATTAACAACTACAGTCCTCCGCTCTACCAACTGAACTATCAAAGGTGCTAGCCTAAAGAGTTGGACTGAAAACTGACAAATGCATTTAGGACAGACTCGGATGCTCTCCTATGATTGTAGAACGAGTACATCTGGCAAAAGCCTAGCCCTAGCCCCTGAACTTAATCCTATCTCCTTCCTTTCAGACGTGGCTGAAAACGGTGTCCCTGGTGGTCTAGTGGCTAGGATTCGGCGCTCTCACCGCCGCGGCCCGGGTTCGATTCCCGGTCAGGGAAGCGTGTGCTTCCTTGCACACCAAGTCCACTACAAGACTCTGGAAGCCCCCCACCCACATGCTGTGTAGGTTAAAGGAATGTAAAGCGTCCTTCTTCTGCTACTTCCTTTTTTGCCAAACTTCTAAACGACACGTTGCTGCCTCATTCACCACCTCCACACACCCACACCAGCGTGGCTTTATGCTTTCATGTCTGCAAGTCTTTTAGGGAGGCAAGATAAAGTTTGAGAAATTTGAATGGAACAGTGTAAATGATCCGTCACTGCCTTCAGCAGATTGCACTCTGGCATGCCAGCGCATCTGCAGGCAGGCACCTGGCCATGATATCCGGCAGTGGCGCGAGGGAAAAGAAAAGTCTTCTTCGAGCCGGATTTGAACCCGCGACCTAAGGATTGCCTTATTAACAACTACAGTCCTCCGCTCTACCAACTGAGCTATCAAAGGTGCTAGCCTAAAGAGTTGGACTGAAAACTGACAAGTGCATTTAGGACAGACTCGGATGCTCTCCTATGATTGTAGAACGAGTACATCTGGCAAAAGCCTAGCCCTAGCCCCTGAACTTAATCCTATCTCCTTCCTTTCAGACGTGGCTGAAAACAGTGTCCCTGGTGGTCTAGTGGCTAGGATTCGGCGTTCTCATCTCCGCGGCCCGGGTTCGATTCCCGGTCAGGGAAGCGTGTGCTTTCTTGCACACCAAGTCCACTACAAGACTCTGGAAGCCCCCCACCCACATGCTGTGTAGGTTAAAGGAATGTAAAGCGTCCTCCTTCTGCTACTTCCTTTTTTGCCAAACTTCTAAACGACACGTTGCTGCCTCATTCACCACCTCCACACACCCACACCAGCGTGGCTTTATGCTTTCAAGTCTGCAAGTCTTTTAGGGAGGCAAGATAATGTTTGAGAAATTTGAATGGAACAGTGTAAATGATCCGTCACTGCCTTTAGCAGATTGCACTCTGGCATGCCAGCGCATCTGCAGGCAGGCACCTGGCCATGATATCCGGCAGTGGCGCGAGGGAAAAGAAAAGTCTTCTTCGAGCCGGATTTGAACCCGCAACCTAAGGATCGCCTTATTAACAACTACAGTCCTCCACTCTACCAACTGAGCTATCAAAGGTGCTAGCCTAAAGAGTTGGACTGAAAACTGACAAGTGCATTTAGGACAGACTCGGATGCTCTCCTATGATTGTAGAACGAGTACATCTGGCAAAAGCCTAGCCCTAGCCCCTGAACTTAATCCTATCTCCTTCCTTTCAGACGTGGCTGAAAACAGTGTCCCTGGTGGTCTAGTGGCTAGGATTCGGCGTTCTCATCTCCGCGGCCCGGGTTCGATTCCCGGTCAGGGAAGCGTGTGCTTTCTTGCACACCAAGTCCACTACAAGACTCTGGAAGCCCCCCACCCACATGCTGTGTAGGTTAAAGGAATGTAAAGCGTCCTCCTTCTGCTACTTCCTTTTTTGCCAAACTTCTAAACGACACGTTGCTGCCTCATTCACCACCTCCACACACCCACACCAGCGTGGCTTTATGCTTTCAAGTCTGCAAGTCTTTTAGGGAGGCAAGATAATGTTTGAGAAATTTGAATGGAACAGTGTAAATGATCCGTCACTGCCTTCAGCAGATTGCACTCTTGCATGCCAGCGCATCTGCAGGCAGGCACCTGGCCATGATATCCCGCATTGGCGCGAGGGAAAAGAAAAGTCTTCTTCGAGCCGGATTTGAACCCGCGACCTAAGGATCAACTTATTAACAACTACAGTCCTCTGCTCTACCAACTGAGCTATCAAAGGTGCTAGCCTAAAGAGTTGGACTGAAAACTGACAAGTGCATTTAGGACAGACTCGGATGCTCTCCTATGATTGTAGAACGAGTACATCTGGCAAAAGCCTAGCCCTAGCCCCTGAACTTAATCCTATCTCCTTCCTTTCAGACGTGGCTGAAAACGGTGTCCCTGGTGGTCTAGTGGCTAGGATTCGGCGCTCTCACCGCCGCGGCCTGGGTTCGATTCCCGGTCAGGGAAGCGTGTGCTTTCTTGCACACCAAGTCCACTACAAGACTCTGGAAGCCCCCCACCCACATGCTGTGTAGGTTAAAGGAATGTAAAGCGTCCTCCTTCTGCTACTTCCTTTTTTGCCAAACTTCTAAACGACACGTTGCTGCCTCATTCACCACCTCCACACACCCACACCAGCGTGGCTTTATGCTTTCAAGTCTGCAAGTCTTTTAGGGAGGCAAGATAATGTTTGAGAAATTTGAATGGAACAGTGTAAATGATCCGTCACTGCCTTCAGCAGATTGCACTCTGGCATGCCAGCGCATCTGCAGGCAGGCACCTGGCCATGATATCCGGCAGTGGCGGGAGGGAAAAGAAAAGTCTTCTTCGAGCCGGATTTGAACCCGCGACCTAAGGATGGCCTAATTAACAACGACAGTGCTCTGCTCTACCAACTGAGCTATCAAAGGTGCTAGACTAAAGAGTTGGACTGAAAACTGACAAGTGCATTTAGGACAGACTCGGATGCTCTCCTATGATTGTAGAACGGGTACATCTGGCACAAGCCTAGCCCTAGCCCCTGAACTTAATCCTATCTCCTTCCTTTCAGACGTGGCTGAAAATGGTGTCCCTGGTGGTCTAGTGGCTAGGATTCGGCGCTTTCACCTCCGCGGCCCTGGTTCGATTCCCGGTCAGGGAAGCGTGTGCTTTCTTGCACACCAAGTCCACTACAAGACTCTGGAAGCCCCCCGCCCACATGCTGTGTAGGTTAAAGGAATGTAAAGCGTCCTCCTTCTGCTACTTCCTTTTTTGCCAAACTTCTAAACGACACGTTGCTGCCTCATTCACCACCTCCACACACCCACACCAGCGTGGCTTTATGCTTTCAAGTCTGCAAGTCTTTTAGGGAGGCAAGATAAAGTTTGAGAAATTTGAATGGAACAGTGTAAATGATCCGTCACTGCCTTCAGCATATTGCACTCTGGCATGCCAGCGCATCTGCAGGCAGGCACCTGGCCATGATATCCGGCAGTGGCGCGAGGGAAAAGAAAAGTCTTCTTCGAGCCGGATTTGAACCCGCGACCTAAGGATTGCCTTATTAACAACTACAGTCCTCCGCTCTACCAACTGAGCTATCAAAGGTGCTAGCCTAAAGAGTTGGACTGAAAACTGACAAGTGCATTTAGGACAGACTCGGATGCTCTCCTATGATTGTAGAACGAGTACATCTGGCAAAAGCCTAGCCCTAGCCCCTGAACTTAATCCTATCTCCTTCCTTTCAGACGTGGCTGAAAACGGTGTCCCTGGTGGTCTAGTGGCTAGGATTCGGCGCTCTTACCGCCGCGGCCCGGGTTCGATTCCCGCTCAGGGAAACGTGTGCTTTCTTGCACACCAAGTCCACTACAAGACTCTGGAAGCCCCCCACCCACATGCTGTGTAGGTTAAAGGAATGTAAAGCGTCCTCCTTCTGCTACTTCCTTTTTTGCCAAACTTCTAAACGACACGTTGCTGCCTCATTCACCACCTCCACACACCCACACCAGCGTGGCTTTATGCTTTCAAGTCTGCAAGTCTTTTAGGGAGGCAAGATAATGTTTGAGAAATTTGAATGGAACAGTGTAAATGATCCGTCACTGCCTTCAGCATATTGCACTCTGGCATGCCAGCGCATCTGCAGGCAGGCACCTGGCCATGATATCCGGCAGTGGCGTGAGGGAAAAGAAAAGTCTTCTTCGAGCCGGATTTGAACCCGCGACCTAAGGATTGCCTTATTAACAACTACAGTCCTCCGCTCTACCAACTGAGCTATCAAAGGTGCTAGCCTAAAAAGTTTGACTGAAAACTGACAAGTGCATTTAGGACAGACTCGGATGCTCTCCTATGATTGTAGAACGAGTACATCTGGCAAAAGCCTAGCCCTAGCCCCTGAACTTAATCCTATCTCCTTCCTTTCAGACGTGGCTGAAAACGGTGTCCCTGGTGGTCTAGTGGCTAGGATTCGGCGCTCTCACCGCCGCGGCCCGGATTCGATTCCCGCTCAGGGAAGCGTGTGCTTTCTTGCACACCAAGTCCACTACAAGACTCTGGAAGCCCCCCACCCACATGCTGTGTAGGTTAAAGGAATGTAAAGCGTCCTCCTTCTGCTACTTCCTTTTTTGCCAAACTTCTAAACGACACGTTGCTGCCTCATTCACCACCTCCACACACCCACACCAGCGTGGCTTTATGCTTTCAAGTCTGCAAGTCTTTTAGGGAGGCAAGATAATGTTTGAGAAATTTGAATGGAACAGTGTAAATGATCCGTCACTGCCTTCAGCAGATTGCACTCTGGCATGCCAGCGCATCTGCAGGCAGGCACCTGGCCATGATATCCGGCAGTGGCGCGATGGAAAAGAAAAGTCTTCTTCGAGCCGGATTTGAACCCGCGACCTAAGGATTGCCTTATTAACAACTACAGTCCTCCGCTCTACCAACTGAGCTATCAAAGGCGCTAGCCTAAAGAGTTGGACTGAAAACTGACAAGTGCATTTAGGACAGACTCGGATGCTCTCCTATGATTGTAGAACGAGTACATCTGGCAAAAGCCTAGCCCTAGCCCCTGAACTTAATCCTATCTCCGTCCTTTCAGACGTGGCTGAAAACGGTGTCCCTGGTGGTCTAGTGGCTAGGATTCGGCGCTCTCACCGCCGCGGCCCGGGTTCGATTCCCGCTCAGGGAAGCGTGTGCTTTCTTGCACACCAAGTCCACTACAAGACTCTGGAAGCCCCCTACCCACATGCTGTGTAGGTTAAAGGAATGTAAAGCGTCCTCCTTCTGCTACTTCCTTTTTTGCCAAACTTCTAAACGACACGTTGCTGCCTCATTCACCACCTCCACACACCCACACCAGCGTGGCTTTATGCTTTCAAGTCTGCAAGTCTTTTAGGGAGGCAAGATAAAGTTTGAGAAATTTGAATGGAACAGTGTAAATGATCCGTCACTGCCTTCAGCAGATTGCACTCTGGCATGCCAGCGCATCTGCAGGCAGGCACCTGGCCATGAAATCCGGCAGTGGCGCGAGGGAAAAGAAAAGTCTTCTTCGAGCCGGATTTGAACCCGCGACCTAAGGATTGCCTTACTAACAACTACAGTCCTCCGCTCTACCAACTGAGCTATCAAAGGCACTAGCCTAAAGAGTTGGACTGTAAACTGACAAGTGCATTTAGGACAGACTCGGATGCTCTCCTATGATTGTAGAACGAGTACATCTGGCAAAAGCCTAGCCCTAGCCCCTGAACTTAATCCTATCTCCTTCCTTTCAGACGTGGCTGAAAACGGTGTCCCTGGTGGTCTAGTGGCTAGGATTCGGCGCTCTCACCGCCGCGGCCCGGGTTCGATTCCCGCTCAGGGAAGCGTGTGCTTTCTTGCACACCAAGTCCACTACAAGACTCTGGAAGCCCCCCACCCACATGCTGTGTAGGTTAAAGGAATGTAAAGCGTCCTCCTTCTGCTACTTCCTTTTTTGCCAAACTTCTAAACGACACGTTGCTGCCTCATTCACCACCTCCACACACCCACACCAGCGTGGCTTTATGCTTTCAAGTCTGCAAGTCTTTTAGGGAGGCAAGATAAAGTTTGAGAAATTTGAATGGAACAGTGTAAATGATCCGTCACTGCCTTCAGCATATTGCACTCTGGCATGCCAGCGCATCTGCAGGCAGGCACCTGGCCATGATATCCGGCAGTGGCGTGAGGGAAAAGAAAAGTCTTCTTCGAGCCGGATTTGAACCCGCGACCTAAGGATTGCCTTATTAACAACTACAGTCCTCCGCTCTACCAACTGAGCTATCAAAGGTGCTAGCCTAAAGAGTTGGACTGAAAACTGACAAGTGCATTTAGGACAGACTCGGATGCTCTCCTATGATTGTAGAACGAGTACATCTGGCAAAAGCCTAGCCCTAGCCCCTGAACTTAATCCTATCTCCTTCCTTTCAGACGTGGCTGAAAACGGTGTCCCTGGTGGTCTAGTGGCTAGGATTCGGCGCTCTTACCGCCGCGGCCCGGGTTCGATTCCCGCTCAGGGAAACGTGTGCTTTCTTGCACACCAAGTCCACTACAAGACTCTGGAAGCCCCCCACCCACATGCTGTGTAGGTTAAAGGAATGTAAAGCGTCCTCCTTCTGCTACTTCCTTTTTTGCCAAACTTCTAAACGACACGTTGCTGCCTCATTCACCACCTCCACACACCCACACCAGCGTGGCTTTATGCTTTCAAGTCTGCAAGTCTTTTAGGGAGGCAAGATAAAGTTTGAGAAATTTGAATGGAACAGTGTAAATGATCCGTCACTGCCTTCAGCATATTGCACTCTGGCATGCCAGCGCATCTGCAGGCAGGCACCTGGCCATGATATCCGGCAGTGGCGCGAGGGAAAAGAAAAGTCTTCTTCGAGCCGGATTTGAACCCGCGACCTAAGGATTGCCTTATTAACAACTACAGTCCTCCGCTCTACCAACTGAGCTATCAAAGGTGCTAGCCTAAAGAGTTGGACTGAAAACTGACAAGTGCATTTAGGACAGACTCGGATGCTCTCCTATGATTGTAGAACGAGTACATCTGGCAAAAGCCTAGCCCTAGCCCCTGAACTTAATCCTATCTCCTTCCTTTCAGACGTGGCTGAAAACGGTGTCCCTGGTGGTCTAGTGGCTAGGATTCGGCGCTCTTACCGCCGCGGCCCGGGTTCGATTCCCGCTCAGGGAAACGTGTGCTTTCTTGCACACCAAGTCCACTACAAGACTCTGGAAGCCCCCCACCCACATGCTGTGTAGGTTAAAGGAATGTAAAGCGTCCTCCTTCTGCTACTTCCTTTTTTGCCAAACTTCTAAACGACACGTTGCTGCCTCATTCACCACCTCCACACACCCACACCAGCGTGGCTTTATGCTTTCAAGTCTGCAAGTCTTTTAGGGAGGCAAGATAATGTTTGAGAAATTTGAATGGAACAGTGTAAATGATCCGTCACTGCCTTCAGCATATTGCACTCTGGCATGCCAGCGCATCTGCAGGCAGGCACCTGGCCATGATATCCGGCAGTGGCGTGAGGGAAAAGAAAAGTCTTCTTCGAGCCGGATTTGAACCCGCGACCTAAGGATTGCCTTATTAACAACTACAGTCCTCCGCTCTACCAACTGAGCTATCAAAGGTGCTAGCCTAAAAAGTTTGACTGAAAACTGACAAGTGCATTTAGGACAGACTCGGATGCTCTCCTATGATTGTAGAACGAGTACATCTGGCAAAAGCCTAGCCCTAGCCCCTGAACTTAATCCTATCTCCTTCCTTTCAGACGTGGCTGAAAACGGTGTCCCTGGTGGTCTAGTGGCTAGGATTCGGCGCTCTCACCGCCGCGGCCCGGATTCGATTCCCGCTCAGGGAAGCGTGTGCTTTCTTGCACACCAAGTCCACTACAAGACTCTGGAAGCCCCCCACCCACATGCTGTGTAGGTTAAAGGAATGTAAAGCGTCCTCCTTCTGCTACTTCCTTTTTTGCCAAACTTCTAAACGACACGTTGCTGCCTCATTCACCACCTCCACACACCCACACCAGCGTGGCTTTATGCTTTCAAGTCTGCAAGTCTTTTAGGGAGGCAAGATAATGTTTGAGAAATTTGAATGGAACAGTGTAAATGATCCGTCACTGCCTTCAGCAGATTGCACTCTGGCATGCCAGCGCATCTGCAGGCAGGCACCTGGCCATGATATCCGGCAGTGGCGCGATGGAAAAGAAAAGTCTTCTTCGAGCCGGATTTGAACCCGCGACCTAAGGATTGCCTTATTAACAACTACAGTCCTCCGCTCTACCAACTGAGCTATCAAAGGCGCTAGCCTAAAGAGTTGGACTGAAAACTGACAAGTGCATTTAGGACAGACTCGGATGCTCTCCTATGATTGTAGAACGAGTACATCTGGCAAAAGCCTAGCCCTAGCCCCTGAACTTAATCCTATCTCCGTCCTTTCAGACGTGGCTGAAAACGGTGTCCCTGGTGGTCTAGTGGCTAGGATTCGGCGCTCTCACCGCCGCGGCCCGGGTTCGATTCCCGCTCAGGGAAGCGTGTGCTTTCTTGCACACCAAGTCCACTACAAGACTCTGGAAGCCCCCTACCCACATGCTGTGTAGGTTAAAGGAATGTAAAGCGTCCTCCTTCTGCTACTTCCTTTTTTGCCAAACTTCTAAACGACACGTTGCTGCCTCATTCACCACCTCCACACACCCACACCAGCGTGGCTTTATGCTTTCAAGTCTGCAAGTCTTTTAGGGAGGCAAGATAAAGTTTGAGAAATTTGAATGGAACAGTGTAAATGATCCGTCACTGCCTTCAGCAGATTGCACTCTGGCATGCCAGCGCATCTGCAGGCAGGCACCTGGCCATGAAATCCGGCAGTGGCGCGAGGGAAAAGAAAAGTCTTCTTCGAGCCGGATTTGAACCCGCGACCTAAGGATTGCCTTACTAACAACTACAGTCCTCCGCTCTACCAACTGAGCTATCAAAGGCACTAGCCTAAAGAGTTGGACTGTAAACTGACAAGTGCATTTAGGACAGACTCGGATGCTCTCCTATGATTGTAGAACGAGTACATCTGGCAAAAGCCTAGCCCTAGCCCCTGAACTTAATCCTATCTCCTTCCTTTCAGACGTGGCTGAAAACGGTGTCCCTGGTGGTCTAGTGGCTAGGATTCGGCGCTCTCACCGCCGCGGCCCGGGTTCGATTCCCGCTCAGGGAAGCGTGTGCTTTCTTGCACACCAAGTCCACTACAAGACTCTGGAAGCCCCCCACCCACATGCTGTGTAGGTTAAAGGAATGTAAAGCGTCCTCCTTCTGCTACTTCCTTTTTTGCCAAACTTCTAAACGACACGTTGCTGCCTCATTCACCACCTCCACACACCCACACCAGCGTGGCTTTATGCTTTCAAGTCTGCAAGTCTTTTAGGGAGGCAAGATAAAGTTTGAGAAATTTGAATGGAACAGTGTAAATGATCCGTCACTGCCTTCAGCATATTGCACTCTGGCATGCCAGCGCATCTGCAGGCAGGCACCTGGCCATGATATCCGGCAGTGGCGTGAGGGAAAAGAAAAGTCTTCTTCGAGCCGGATTTGAACCCGCGACCTAAGGATTGCCTTATTAACAACTACAGTCCTCCGCTCTACCAACTGAGCTATCAAAGGTGCTAGCCTAAAGAGTTGGACTGAAAACTGACAAGTGCATTTAGGACAGACTCGGATGCTCTCCTATGATTGTAGAACGAGTACATCTGGCAAAAGCCTAGCCCTAGCCCCTGAACTTAATCCTATCTCCTTCCTTTCAGACGTGGCTGAAAACGGTGTCCCTGGTGGTCTAGTGGCTAGGATTCGGCGCTCTTACCGCCGCGGCCCGGGTTCGATTCCCGCTCAGGGAAACGTGTGCTTTCTTGCACACCAAGTCCACTACAAGACTCTGGAAGCCCCCCACCCACATGCTGTGTAGGTTAAAGGAATGTAAAGCGTCCTCCTTCTGCTACTTCCTTTTTTGCCAAACTTCTAAACGACACGTTGCTGCCTCATTCACCACCTCCACACACCCACACCAGCGTGGCTTTATGCTTTCAAGTCTGCAAGTCTTTTAGGGAGGCAAGATAATGTTTGAGAAATTTGAATGGAACAGTGTAAATGATCCGTCACTGCCTTCAGCATATTGCACTCTGGCATGCCAGCGCATCTGCAGGCAGGCACCTGGCCATGATATCCGGCAGTGGCGTGAGGGAAAAGAAAAGTCTTCTTCGAGCCGGATTTGAACCCGCGACCTAAGGATTGCCTTATTAACAACTACAGTCCTCCGCTCTACCAACTGAGCTATCAAAGGTGCTAGCCTAAAAAGTTTGACTGAAAACTGACAAGTGCATTTAGGACAGACTCGGATGCTCTCCTATGATTGTAGAACGAGTACATCTGGCAAAAGCCTAGCCCTAGCCCCTGAACTTAATCCTATCTCCTTCCTTTCAGACGTGGCTGAAAACGGTGTCCCTGGTGGTCTAGTGGCTAGGATTCGGCGCTCTCACCGCCGCGGCCCGGATTCGATTCCCGCTCAGGGAAGCGTGTGCTTTCTTGCACACCAAGTCCACTACAAGACTCTGGAAGCCCCCCACCCACATGCTGTGTAGGTTAAAGGAATGTAAAGCGTCCTCCTTCTGCTACTTCCTTTTTTGCCAAACTTCTAAACGACACGTTGCTGCCTCATTCACCACCTCCACACACCCACACCAGCGTGGCTTTATGCTTTCAAGTCTGCAAGTCTTTTAGGGAGGCAAGATAATGTTTGAGAAATTTGAATGGAACAGTGTAAATGATCCGTCACTGCCTTCAGCAGATTGCACTCTGGCATGCCAGCGCATCTGCAGGCAGGCACCTGGCCATGATATCCGGCAGTGGCGCGATGGAAAAGAAAAGTCTTCTTCGAGCCGGATTTGAACCCGCGACCTAAGGATTGCCTTATTAACAACTACAGTCCTCCGCTCTACCAACTGAGCTATCAAAGGCGCTAGCCTAAAGAGTTGGACTGAAAACTGACAAGTGCATTTAGGACAGACTCGGATGCTCTCCTATGATTGTAGAACGAGTACATCTGGCAAAAGCCTAGCCCTAGCCCCTGAACTTAATCCTATCTCCGTCCTTTCAGACGTGGCTGAAAACGGTGTCCCTGGTGGTCTAGTGGCTAGGATTCGGCGCTCTCACCGCCGCGGCCCGGATTCGATTCCCGCTCAGGGAAGCGTGTGCTTTCTTGCACACCAAGTCCACTACAAGACTCTGGAAGCCCCCTACCCACATGCTGTGTAGGTTAAAGGAATGTAAAGCGTCCTCCTTCTGCTACTTCCTTTTTTGCCAAACTTCTAAACGACACGTTGCTGCCTCATTCACCACCTCCACACACCCACACCAGCGTGGCTTTATGCTTTCAAGTCTGCAAGTCTTTTAGGGAGGCAAGATAAAGTTTGAGAAATTTGAATGGAACAGTGTAAATGATCCGTCACTGCCTTCAGCAGATTGCACTCTGGCATGCCAGCGCATCTGCAGGCAGGCACCTGGCCATGAAATCCGGCAGTGGCGCGAGGGAAAAGAAAAGTCTTCTTCGAGCCGGATTTGAACCCGCGACCTAAGGATTGCCTTACTAACAACTACAGTCCTCCGCTCTACCAACTGAGCTATCAAAGGCACTAGCCTAAAGAGTTGGACTGAAAACTGACAAGTGCATTTAGGACAGACTCGGATGCTCTCCTATGATTGTAGAACGAGTACATCTGGCAAAAGCCTAGCCCTAGCCCCTGAACTTAATCCTATCTCCTTCCTTTCAGACGTGGCTGAAAACAGTGTCCCTGGTGGTCTAGTGGCTAGGATTCGGCGCTCTCACCACCGCGGCCCGGGTTCGATTCCCGGTCAGGGAAGCGTGCGCTTTCTTGCACACCAAGTCCACTACAAGACTCTGGAAGCCCCCCACCCACATGCTGTGTAGGTTAAAGGAATGTAAAGCGTCCTCCTTCTGCTACTTCCTTTTTTGCCAAACTTCTAAACGACACGTTGCTGCCTCATTCACCACCTCCACACACCCACACCAGCGTGGCTTTATGCTTTCAAGTCTGCAAGTCTTTTAGGGAGGCAAGATAATGTTTGAGAAATTTGAATGGAACAGTGTAACTGATCCGTCACTGCCTTCAGCAGATTGCACTCTGGCATGCCAGCGCATCTGCAGGCAGGCACCTGGCCATGAAATCCGGCAGTGGCGCGAGGGAAAAGAAAAGTCTTCTTCGAGCCGGATTTGAACCCGCGACCTAAGGATTGCCTTACTAACAACTACAGTCCTCCGCTCTACCAACTGAGCTATCAAAGGCACTAGCCTAAAGAGTTGGACTGAAAACTGACAAGTGCATTTAGGACAGACTCGGATGCTCTCCTATGATTGTAGAACGAGTACATCTGGCAAAAGCCTAGCTCTAGCCCCTGAACTTAATCCTATCTCCTTCCTTTCAGACGTGGCTGAAAATGGTGTCCCTGGTGGTCTAGTGGCTAGGATTCGGCACTCTCACCGCCGCGGCCCGGGTTCGATTCCCGCTCAGGGAAGCGTGTGCTTTCTTGCACACCAAGTCCACTACAAGACTCTGGAAGCCCCCCACCCACATGCTGTGTAGGTTAAAGGAATGTAAAGCGTCCTCCTTCTGCTACTTCCTTTTTTGCCAAACTTCTAAACGACACGTTGCTGCCTCATTCACCACCTCCACACACCCACACCAGCGTGGCTTTATGCTTTCAAGTCTGCAAGTCTTTTAGGGAGGCAAGATAATGTTTGAGAAATTTGAATGGAACAGTGTAAATGATCCGTCACTGCCTTCAGCAGATTGCACTCTGGCATGCCAGCGCATCTGCAGGCAGGCACCTGGCCATGATATCCGGCAGTGGCGTGAGGGAAAAGAAAAGTCTTCTTCGAGCCGGATTTGAACCCGCGACCTAAGGATTGCCTTATTAACAACTACAGTCCTCCGCTCTACCAACTGAGCTATCAAAGGTGCTAGCCTAAAAAGTTTGACTGAAAACTGACAAGTGCATTTAGGACAGACTCGGATGCTCTCCTATGATTGTAGAACGAGTACATCTGGCAAAAGCCTAGCCCTAGCCCCTGAACTTAATCCTATCTCCTTCCTTTCAGACGTGGCTGAAAACGGTGTCCCTGGTGGTCTAGTGGCTAGGATTCGGCGCTCTCACCGCCGCGGCCCGGATTCGATTCCCGCTCAGGGAAGCGTGTGCTTTCTTGCACACCAAGTCCACTACAAGACTCTGGAAGCCCCCCACCCACATGCTGTGTAGGTTAAAGGAATGTAAAGCGTCCTCCTTCTGCTACTTCCTTTTTTGCCAAACTTCTAAACGACACGTTGCTGCCTCATTCACCACCTCCACACACCCACACCAGCGTGGCTTTATGCTTTCAAGTCTGCAAGTCTTTTAGGGAGGCAAGATAATGTTTGAGAAATTTGAATGGAACAGTGTAAATGATCCGTCACTGCCTTCAGCAGATTGCACTCTGGCATGCCAGCGCATCTGCAGGCAGGCACCTGGCCATGATATCCGGCAGTGGCGCGATGGAAAAGAAAAGTCTTCTTCGAGCCGGATTTGAACCCGCGACCTAAGGATTGCCTTATTAACAACTACAGTCCTCCGCTCTACCAACTGAGCTATCAAAGGCGCTAGCCTAAAGAGTTGGACTGAAAACTGACAAGTGCATTTAGGACAGACTCGGATGCTCTCCTATGATTGTAGAACGAGTACATCTGGCAAAAGCCTAGCCCTAGCCCCTGAACTTAATCCTATCTCCGTCCTTTCAGACGTGGCTGAAAACGGTGTCCCTGGTGGTCTAGTGGCTAGGATTCGGCGCTCTCACCGCCGCGGCCCGGATTCGATTCCCGCTCAGGGAAGCGTGTGCTTTCTTGCACACCAAGTCCACTACAAGACTCTGGAAGCCCCCTACCCACATGCTGTGTAGGTTAAAGGAATGTAAAGCGTCCTCCTTCTGCTACTTCCTTTTTTGCCAAACTTCTAAACGACACGTTGCTGCCTCATTCACCACCTCCACACACCCACACCAGCGTGGCTTTATGCTTTCAAGTCTGCAAGTCTTTTAGGGAGGCAAGATAAAGTTTGAGAAATTTGAATGGAACAGTGTAAATGATCCGTCACTGCCTTCAGCAGATTGCACTCTGGCATGCCAGCGCATCTGCAGGCAGGCACCTGGCCATGAAATCCGGCAGTGGCGCAAGGGAAAAGAAAAGTCTTCTTCGAGCCGGATTTGAACCCGCGACCTAAGGATTGCCTTACTAACAACTACAGTCCTCCGCTCTACCAACTGAGCTATCAAAGGCACTAGCCTAAAGAGTTGGACTGAAAACTGACAAGTGCATTTAGGACAGACTCGGATGCTCTCCTATGATTGTAGAACGAGTACATCTGGCAAAAGCCTAGCCCTAGCCCCTGAACTTAATCCTATCTCCTTCCTTTCAGACGTGGCTGAAAACAGTGTCCCTGGTGGTCTAGTGGCTAGGATTCGGCGCTCTCACCACCGCGGCCCGGGTTCGATTCCCGGTCAGGGAAGCGTGCGCTTTCTTGCACACCAAGTCCACTACAAGACTCTGGAAGCCCCCCACCCACATGCTGTGTAGGTTAAAGGAATGTAAAGCGTCCTCCTTCTGCTACTTCCTTTTTTGCCAAACTTCTAAACGACACGTTGCTGCCTCATTCACCACCTCCACACACCCACACCAGCGTGGCTTTATGCTTTCAAGTCTGCAAGTCTTTTAGGGAGGCAAGATAATGTTTGAGAAATTTGAATGGAACAGTGTAACTGATCCGTCACTGCCTTCAGCAGATTGCACTCTGGCATGCCAGCGCATCTGCAGGCAGGCACCTGGCCATGAAATCCGGCAGTGGCGCGAGGGAAAAGAAAAGTCTTCTTCGAGCCGGATTTGAACCCGCGACCTAAGGATTGCCTTACTAACAACTACAGTCCTCCGCTCTACCAACTGAGCTATCAAAGGCACTAGCCTAAAGAGTTGGACTGAAAACTGACAAGTGCATTTAGGACAGACTCGGATGCTCTCCTATGATTGTAGAACGAGTACATCTGGCAAAAGCCTAGCTCTAGCCCCTGAACTTAATCCTATCTCCTTCCTTTCAGACGTGGCTGAAAATGGTGTCCCTGGTGGTCTAGTGGCTAGGATTCGGCACTCTCACCGCCGCGGCCCGGGTTCGATTCCCGCTCAGGGAAGCGTGTGCTTTCTTGCACACCAAGTCCACTACAAGACTCTGGAAGCCCCCCACCCACATGCTGTGTAGGTTAAAGGAATGTAAAGCGTCCTCCTTCTGCTACTTCCTTTTTTGCCAAACTTCTAAACGACACGTTGCTGCCTCATTCACCACCTCCACACACCCACACCAGCGTGGCTTTATGCTTTCAAGTCTGCAAGTCTTTTAGGGAGGCAAGATAAAGTTTGAGAATTATTAACAACTACAGTCCTCTGCTCTACCAACTGAGCTATCAAAGGTGCTAGCCTAAAGAGTTGGACTGAAAACTGACAAGTGCATTTAGGACAGACTCGGATGCTCTCCTATGATTGTAGAACGAGTACATCTGGCAAAAGCCTAGCCCTAGCCCCTGAACTTAATCCTATCTCCTTCCTTTCAGACGTGGCTGAAAACGGTGTCCCTGGTGGTCTAGTGGCTAGGATTCGGCGCTCTCACCGCCGCTGCCCGGGTTCGATTCCCGGTCAGGGAAGTGTGTGCTTTCTTGCACACCAAGTCCACTACAAGACTCTGGAAGCCCCCCACCCACATGCTGTGTAGGTTAAAGGAATGTAAAGCGTCCTCCTTCTGCTACTTCCTTTTTTGCCAAACTTCTAAACGACACGTTGCTGCCTCATTCACCACCTCCACACACCCACACCAGCATGGCTTTATGCTTTCAAGTCTGCAAGTCTTTTAGGGAGGCAAGATAAAGTTTGAGAAATTTGAATGGAACAGTGTAAATTATCCGTCACTGCCTTCAGCATATTGCACTCTGGCATGCCAGCACATCTGCAGGCAGGCACCTGGCCATGATATCCGGCAGTGGCGCGAGGGAAAAGAAAAGTCTTCTTCGAGCTGGATTTGAACCCGCAACCTAAGGATCGCCTTATTAACAACTACAGTCCTCTGCTCTACCAACTGAGCTATCAAAGGTGCTAGCCTAAAGAGTTGGACTGAAAACTGACAAGTGCATTTAGGACAGACTCGGATGCTCTCCTATGATTGTAGAACGAGTACATCTGGCAAAAGCCTAGCCCTAGCCCCTGAACTTAATCCTATCTCCTTCCTTTCAGACATGGCTGAAAACGGTGTCCCTGGTGGTCTAGTGGCTAGGATTCGCCGCTCTCACCGCCGCGGCCCGGGTTTGATTCCCGGTCAGGGAAGCGTGTGCTTTCTTGCACACCAAGTCCACTACAAGACTCTGGAAGCCCCCCACCCACATGCTGTGTAGGTTAAAGGAATGTAAAGCGTCCTCCTTCTGCTACTTCCTTTTTTGCCAAACTTCTAAACGACACGTTGCTGCCTCATTCACCACCTCCACACACCCACACCAGCGTGGCTTTATGCTTTCAAGTCTGCAAGTCTTTTAGGGAGGCAAGATAAAGTTTGAGAATTATTAACAACTACAGTCCTCTGCTCTACCAACTGAGCTATCAAAGGTGCTAGCCTAAAGAGTTGGACTGAAAACTGACAAGTGCATTTAGGACAGACTCGGATGCTCTCCTATGATTGTAGAACGAGTACATCTGGCAAAAGCCTAGCCCTAGCCCCTGAACTTAATCCTATCTCCTTCCTTTCAGACGTGGCTGAAAACGGTGTCCCTGGTGGTCTAGTGGCTAGGATTCGGCGCTCTCACCGCCGCTGCCCGGGTTCGATTCCCGGTCAGGGAAGTGTGTGCTTTCTTGCACACCAAGTCCACTACAAGACTCTGGAAGCCCCCCACCCACATGCTGTGTAGGTTAAAGGAATGTAAAGCGTCCTCCTTCTGCTACTTCCTTTTTTGCCAAACTTCTAAACGACACGTTGCTGCCTCATTCACCACCTCCACACACCCACACCAGCATGGCTTTATGCTTTCAAGTCTGCAAGTCTTTTAGGGAGGCAAGATAAAGTTTGAGAAATTTGAATGGAACAGTGTAAATTATCCGTCACTGCCTTCAGCATATTGCACTCTGGCATGCCAGCACATCTGCAGGCAGGCACCTGGCCATGATATCCGGCAGTGGCGCGAGGGAAAAGAAAAGTCTTCTTCGAGCCGGATTTGAACCCGCAACCTAAGGATCGCCTTATTAACAACTACAGTCCTCTGCTCTACCAACTGAGCTATCAAAGGTGCTAGCCTAAAGAGTTGGACTGAAAACTGACAAGTGCATTTAGGACAGACTCGGATGCTCTCCTATGATTGTAGAACGAGTACATCTGGCAAAAGCCTAGCCCTAGCCCCTGAACTTAATCCTATCTCCTTCCTTTCAGACATGGCTGAAAACGGTGTCCCTGGTGGTCTAGTGGCTAGGATTCGGCGCTCTCACCGCCGCGGCCCGGGTTTGATTCCCGGTCAGGGAAGCGTGTGCTTTCTTGCACACCAAGTCCACTACAAGACTCTGGAAGCCCCCCACCCACATGCTGTGTAGGTTAAAGGAATGTAAAGCGTCCTCCTTCTGCTACTTCCTTTTTTGCCAAACTTCTAAACGACACGTTGCTGCCTCATTCACCACCTCCACACACCCACACCAGCGTGGCTTTATGCTTTCAAGTCTGCAAGTCTTTTAGGGAGGCAAGATAAAGTTTGAGAATTATTAACAACTACAGTCCTCTGCTCTACCAACTGAGCTATCAAACGTGCTAGCCTAAAGAGTTGGACTGAAAACTGACAAGTGCATTTAGGACAGACTCGGATGCTCTCCTATGATTGTAGAACGAGTACATCTGGCAAAAGCCTAGCCCTAGCCCCTGAACTTAATCCTATCTCCTTCCTTTCAGACATGGCTGAAAACGGTGTCCCTGGTGGTCTAGTGGCTAGGATTCGGCGCTCTCACCGCCGCGGCCCGGGTTTGATTCCCGGTCAGGGAAGCGTGTGCTTTCTTGCACACCAAGTCCACTACAAGACTCTGGAAGCCCCCCACCCACATGCTGTGTAGGTTAAAGGAATGTAAAGCGTCCTCCTTCTGCTACTTCCTTTTTTGCCAAACTTCTAAACGACACGTTGCTGCCTCATTCACCACCTCCACACACCCACACCAGCGTGGCTTTATGCTTTCAAGTCTGCAAGTCTTTTAGGGAGGCAAGATAATGTTTGAGAAATTTGAATGGAACAGTGTAAATGATCCGTCACTGCCTTCAGCAGATTGCACTCTGGCATGCCAGCGCATCTGCAGGCAGGCACCTGGCCATGATATCCGGCAGTGGCGCGAGGGAAAAGAAAAGTCTTCTTTGAGCCGGATTTGAACCCACTACCTAAGGATCGCCTTATTAACAACTACAGTCCTCTGCTCTACCAACTGAGCTTTCAAAGGTGCTAGCCTAAATAGTTGGACTGAAAACTGACAAGTGCATTTAGGACAGACTCGGATGCTCTCCTATGATTGTAGAACGAGTACATCTGGCAAAAGCCTAGCCCTAGCCCCTGAACTTAATCCTATCTCCTTCCTTTCAGACGTGGCTGAAAATGGTGTCCCTGGTGGTCTAGTGGCTAGGATTCGGCGCTCTCACCGCCGCGGCCCGGGTTCGATTCCCGGTCAGGGAAGCGTGTGCTTTCTTGCACACCAAGTCCACTACAAGACTCTGGAAGCCCCCCACCCACATGCTGTGTAGGTTAAAGGAATGTAAAGCGTCCTCCTTCTGCTACTTCCTTTTTTGCCAAACTTCTAAACGACACGTTGCTGCCTCATTCACCACCTCCACACACCCACACCAGCGTGGCTTTATGCTTTCAAGTCTGCAAGTCTTTTAGGGAGGCAAGATAAAGTTTGAGAATTATTAACAACTACAGTCCTCTGCTCTACCAACTGAGCTATCAAAGGTGCTAGCCTAAAGAGTTGGACTGAAAACTGACAAGTGCATTTAGGACAGACTCGGATGCTCTCCTATGATTGTAGAACGAGTACATCTGGCAAAAGCCTAGCCCTAGCCCCTGAACTTAATCCTATCTCCTTCCTTTCAGACGTGGCTGAAAACTGTGTCCCTGGTGGTCTAGTGGCTAGGATTCGGCGCTCTCACCGCCGCGGCCCGGGTTTGATTCCCGGTCAGGGAAGCGTGTGCTTTCTTGCACACCAAGTCCACTACAAGACTCTGGAAGCCCCCCACCCACATGCTGTGTAGGTTAAAGGAATGTAAAGCGTCCTCCTTCTGCTACTTCCTTTTTTGCCAAACTTCTAAACGACACGTTGCTGCCTCATTCACCACCTCCACACACCCACACCAGCGTGGCTTTATGCTTTCAAGTCTGCAAGTCTTTTAGGGAGGCAAGATAAAGTTTGAGAATTATTAACAACTACAGTCCTCTGCTCTACCAACTGAGCTATCAAAGGTGCTAGCCTAAAGAGTTGGACTGAAAACTGACAAGTGCATTTAGGACAGACTCGGATGCTCTCCTATGATTGTAGAACGAGTACATCTGGCAAAAGCCTAGCCCTAGCCCCTGAACTTAATCCTATCTCCTTCCTTTCAGACATGGCTGAAAACTGTGTCCCTGGTGGTCTAGTGGCTAGGATTCGGCGCTCTCACCGCCGCGGCCCGGGTTTGATTCCCGGTCAGGGAAGCGTGTGCTTTCTTGCACACCAAGTCCACTACAAGACTCTGGAAGCCCCCCACCCACATGCTGTGTAGGTTAAAGGAATGTAAAGCGTCCTCCTTCTGCTACTTCCTTTTTTGCCAAACTTCTAAACGACACGTTGCTGCCTCATTCACCACCTCCACACACCCACACCAGCGTGGCTTTATGCTTTCAAGTCTGCAAGTCTTTTAGGGAGGCAAGATAAAGTTTGAGAAATTTGAATGGAACAGTGTAAATTATCCGTCACTGCCTTCAGCATATTGCACTCTGGCATGCCAGCACATCTGCAGGCAGGCACCTGGCCATGATATCCGGCAGTGGCGCGAGGGAAAAGAAAAGTCTTCTTCGAGCCGGATTTGAACCCGCGACCTAAGCATCGCCTTATTAACAACTACAGTCCTCTGCTCTACCAACTGAGCTATCAAAGGTTCTAGCTTAAAGAGTTGGACTGAAAACTGACAAGTGCATTTAGGACAGACTCGGATGCTCTCCTATGATTGTAGAACGAGTACATCTGGCAAAAGCCTAGCCCTAGCCCCTGAACTTAATCCTATCTCCTTCCTTTCAGACGTGGCTGAAAATGGTGTCCCTGGTGGTCTAGTGGCTAGGATTCGGCGCTCTCACCGCCGCGGCCCGGGTTCGATTCCCGGTCAGGGAAGCGTGTGCTTTCTTGCACACCAAGTCCACTACAAGACTCTGGAAGCCCCCCACCCACATGCTGTGTAGGTTAAAGGAATGTAAAGCGTCCTCCTTCTGCTACTTCCTTTTTTGCCAAACTTCTAAACGACACGTTGCTGCCTCATTCACCACCTCCACACACCCACACCAGCGTGGCTTTATGCTTTCAAGTCTGCAAGTCTTTTAGGGAGGCAAGATAAAGTTTGAGAAATTTGAATGGAACAGTGTAAATTATCCGTCACTGCCTTCAGCATATTGCACTCTGGCATGCCAGCACATCTGCAGGCAGGCACCTGGCCATGATATCCGGCAGTGGCGCGAGGGAAAAGAAAAGTCTTCTTCGAGCCGGATTTGAACCCGCGACCTAAGGATCGCCTTATTAACAACTACAGTCCTCTGCTCCACCAACTGAGCTATCAAAGGTGCTAGCCTAAAGAGTTGGACTGAAAACTGACAAGTGCATTTAGGACAGACTCGGATGCTCTCCTATGATTGTAGAACGAGTACATCTGGCAAAAGCCTAGCCCTAGCCCCTGAACTTAATCCTATCTCCTTCCTTTCAGACATGGCTGAAAACGGTGTCCCTGGTGGTCTAGTGGCTAGGATTCGCCGCTCTCACCGCCGCGGCCCGGGTTTGATTCCCGGTCAGGGAAGCGTGTGCTTTCTTGCACACCAAGTCCACTACAAGACTCTGGAAGCCCCCCACCCACATGCTGTGTAGGTTAAAGGAATGTAAAGCGTCCTCCTTCTGCTACTTCCTTTTTTGCCAAACTTCTAAACGACACGTTGCTGCCTCATTCACCACCTCCACACACCCACACCAGCGTGGCTTTATGCTTTCAAGTCTGCAAGTCTTTTAGGGAGGCAAGATAAAGTTTGAGAATTATTAACAACTACAGTCCTCTGCTCTACCAACTGAGCTATCAAAGGTGCTAGCCTAAAGAGTTGGACTGAAAACTGACAAGTGCATTTAGGACAGACTCGGATGCTCTCCTATGATTGTAGAACGAGTACATCTGGCAAAAGCCTAGCCCTAGCCCCTGAACTTAATCCTATCTCCTTCCTTTCAGACGTGGCTGAAAACGGTGTCCCTGGTGGTCTAGTGGCTAGGATTCGGCGCTCTCACCGCCGCTGCCCGGGTTCGATTCCCGGTCAGGGAAGTGTGTGCTTTCTTGCACACCAAGTCCACTACAAGACTCTGGAAGCCCCCCACCCACATGCTGTGTAGGTTAAAGGAATGTAAAGCGTCCTCCTTCTGCTACTTCCTTTTTTGCCAAACTTCTAAACGACACGTTGCTGCCTCATTCACCACCTCCACACACCCACACCAGCATGGCTTTATGCTTTCAAGTCTGCAAGTCTTTTAGGGAGGCAAGATAAAGTTTGAGAAATTTGAATGGAACAGTGTAAATTATCCGTCACTGCCTTCAGCATATTGCACTCTGGCATGCCAGCACATCTGCAGGCAGGCACCTGGCCATGATATCCGGCAGTGGCGCGAGGGAAAAGAAAAGTCTTCTTCGAGCTGGATTTGAACCCGCAACCTAAGGATCGCCTTATTAACAACTACAGTCCTCTGCTCTACCAACTGAGCTATCAAAGGTGCTAGCCTAAAGAGTTGGACTGAAAACTGACAAGTGCATTTAGGACAGACTCGGATGCTCTCCTATGATTGTAGAACGAGTACATCTGGCAAAAGCCTAGCCCTAGCCCCTGAACTTAATCCTATCTCCTTCCTTTCAGACATGGCTGAAAACGGTGTCCCTGGTGGTCTAGTGGCTAGGATTCGCCGCTCTCACCGCCGCGGCCCGGGTTTGATTCCCGGTCAGGGAAGCGTGTGCTTTCTTGCACACCAAGTCCACTACAAGACTCTGGAAGCCCCCCACCCACATGCTGTGTAGGTTAAAGGAATGTAAAGCGTCCTCCTTCTGCTACTTCCTTTTTTGCCAAACTTCTAAACGACACGTTGCTGCCTCATTCACCACCTCCACACACCCACACCAGCGTGGCTTTATGCTTTCAAGTCTGCAAGTCTTTTAGGGAGGCAAGATAAAGTTTGAGAATTATTAACAACTACAGTCCTCTGCTCTACCAACTGAGCTATCAAAGGTGCTAGCCTAAAGAGTTGGACTGAAAACTGACAAGTGCATTTAGGACAGACTCGGATGCTCTCCTATGATTGTAGAACGAGTACATCTGGCAAAAGCCTAGCCCTAGCCCCTGAACTTAATCCTATCTCCTTCCTTTCAGACGTGGCTGAAAACGGTGTCCCTGGTGGTCTAGTGGCTAGGATTCGGCGCTCTCACCGCCGCTGCCCGGGTTCGATTCCCGGTCAGGGAAGTGTGTGCTTTCTTGCACACCAAGTCCACTACAAGACTCTGGAAGCCCCCCACCCACATGCTGTGTAGGTTAAAGGAATGTAAAGCGTCCTCCTTCTGCTACTTCCTTTTTTGCCAAACTTCTAAACGACACGTTGCTGCCTCATTCACCACCTCCACACACCCACACCAGCATGGCTTTATGCTTTCAAGTCTGCAAGTCTTTTAGGGAGGCAAGATAAAGTTTGAGAAATTTGAATGGAACAGTGTAAATTATCCGTCACTGCCTTCAGCATATTGCACTCTGGCATGCCAGCACATCTGCAGGCAGGCACCTGGCCATGATATCCGGCAGTGGCGCGAGGGAAAAGAAAAGTCTTCTTCGAGCCGGATTTGAACCCGCAACCTAAGGATCGCCTTATTAACAACTACAGTCCTCTGCTCTACCAACTGAGCTATCAAAGGTGCTAGCCTAAAGAGTTGGACTGAAAACTGACAAGTGCATTTAGGACAGACTCGGATGCTCTCCTATGATTGTAGAACGAGTACATCTGGCAAAAGCCTAGCCCTAGCCCCTGAACTTAATCCTATCTCCTTCCTTTCAGACATGGCTGAAAACGGTGTCCCTGGTGGTCTAGTGGCTAGGATTCGGCGCTCTCACCGCCGCGGCCCGGGTTTGATTCCCGGTCAGGGAAGCGTGTGCTTTCTTGCACACCAAGTCCACTACAAGACTCTGGAAGCCCCCCACCCACATGCTGTGTAGGTTAAAGGAATGTAAAGCGTCCTCCTTCTGCTACTTCCTTTTTTGCCAAACTTCTAAACGACACGTTGCTGCCTCATTCACCACCTCCACACACCCACACCAGCGTGGCTTTATGCTTTCAAGTCTGCAAGTCTTTTAGGGAGGCAAGATAAAGTTTGAGAATTATTAACAACTACAGTCCTCTGCTCTACCAACTGAGCTATCAAACGTGCTAGCCTAAAGAGTTGGACTGAAAACTGACAAGTGCATTTAGGACAGACTCGGATGCTCTCCTATGATTGTAGAACGAGTACATCTGGCAAAAGCCTAGCCCTAGCCCCTGAACTTAATCCTATCTCCTTCCTTTCAGACATGGCTGAAAACGGTGTCCCTGGTGGTCTAGTGGCTAGGATTCGGCGCTCTCACCGCCGCGGCCCGGGTTTGATTCCCGGTCAGGGAAGCGTGTGCTTTCTTGCACACCAAGTCCACTACAAGACTCTGGAAGCCCCCCACCCACATGCTGTGTAGGTTAAAGGAATGTAAAGCGTCCTCCTTCTGCTACTTCCTTTTTTGCCAAACTTCTAAACGACACGTTGCTGCCTCATTCACCACCTCCACACACCCACACCAGCGTGGCTTTATGCTTTCAAGTCTGCAAGTCTTTTAGGGAGGCAAGATAATGTTTGAGAAATTTGAATGGAACAGTGTAAATGATCCGTCACTGCCTTCAGCAGATTGCACTCTGGCATGCCAGCGCATCTGCAGGCAGGCACCTGGCCATGATATCCGGCAGTGGCGCGAGGGAAAAGAAAAGTCTTCTTTGAGCCGGATTTGAACCCACTACCTAAGGATCGCCTTATTAACAACTACAGTCCTCTGCTCTACCAACTGAGCTTTCAAAGGTGCTAGCCTAAATAGTTGGACTGAAAACTGACAAGTGCATTTAGGACAGACTCGGATGCTCTCCTATGATTGTAGAACGAGTACATCTGGCAAAAGCCTAGCCCTAGCCCCTGAACTTAATCCTATCTCCTTCCTTTCAGACGTGGCTGAAAATGGTGTCCCTGGTGGTCTAGTGGCTAGGATTCGGCGCTCTCACCGCCGCGGCCCGGGTTCGATTCCCGGTCAGGGAAGCGTGTGCTTTCTTGCACACCAAGTCCACTACAAGACTCTGGAAGCCCCCCACCCACATGCTGTGTAGGTTAAAGGAATGTAAAGCGTCCTCCTTCTGCTACTTCCTTTTTTGCCAAACTTCTAAACGACACGTTGCTGCCTCATTCACCACCTCCACACACCCACACCAGCGTGGCTTTATGCTTTCAAGTCTGCAAGTCTTTTAGGGAGGCAAGATAAAGTTTGAGAATTATTAACAACTACAGTCCTCTGCTCTACCAACTGAGCTATCAAAGGTGCTAGCCTAAAGAGTTGGACTGAAAACTGACAAGTGCATTTAGGACAGACTCGGATGCTCTCCTATGATTGTAGAACGAGTACATCTGGCAAAAGCCTAGCCCTAGCCCCTGAACTTAATCCTATCTCCTTCCTTTCAGACGTGGCTGAAAACGGTGTCCCTGGTGGTCTAGTGGCTAGGATTCGGCGCTCTCACCGCCGCGGCCCGGGTTCGATTCCCGGTCAGGGAAGCGTGTGCTTTCTTGCACACCAAGTCCACTACAAGACTCTGGAAGCCCCCCACCCACATGCTGTGTAGGTTAAAGGAATGTAAAGCGTCCTCCTTCTGCTACTTCCTTTTTTGCCAAACTTCTAAACGACACGTTGCTGCCTCATTCACCACCTCCACACACCCACACCAGCGTGGCTTTATGCTTTCAAGTCTGCAAGTCTTTTAGGGAGGCAAGATAAAGTTTGAGAAATTTGAATGGAACAGTGTAAATTATCCGTCACTGCCTTCAGCATATTGCACTCTGGCATGCCAGCACATCTGCAGGCAGGCACCTGGCCATGATATCCGGCAGTGGCGCGAGGGAAAAGAAAAGCCTTCTTCGAGCCGGATTTGAACCCGCGACCTAAGGATCGCCTTATTAACAACTACAGTCCTCTGCTCCACCAACTGAGCTATCAAAGGTGCTAGCCTAAAGAGTTGGACTGAAAACTGACAAGTGCATTTAGGACAGACTCGGATGCTCTCCTATGATTGTAGAACGAGTACATCTGGCAAAAGCCTAGCCCTAGCCCCTGAACTTAATCCTATCTCCTTCCTTTCAGACATGGCTGAAAACGGTGTCCCTGGTGGTCTAGTGGCTAGGATTCGGCGCTCTCACCGCCGCGGCCCGGGTTTGATTCCCGGTCAGGGAAGCGTGTGCTTTCTTGCACACCAAGTCCACTACAAGACTCTGGAAGCCCCCCACCCACATGCTGTGTAGGTTAAAGGAATGTAAAGCGTCCTCCTTCTGCTACTTCCTTTTTTGCCAAACTTCTAAACGACACGTTGCTGCCTCATTCACCACCTCCACACACCCACACCAGCGTGGCTTTATGCTTTCAAGTCTGCAAGTCTTTTAGGGAGGCAAGATAAAGTTTGAGAATTATTAACAACTACAGTCCTCTGCTCTACCAACTGAGCTATCAAACGTGCTAGCCTAAAGAGTTGGACTGAAAACTGACAAGTGCATTTAGGACAGACTCGGATGCTCTCCTATGATTGTAGAACGAGTACATCTGGCAAAAGCCTAGCCCTAGCCCCTGAACTTAATCCTATCTCCTTCCTTTCAGACATGGCTGAAAACGGTGTCCCTGGTGGTCTAGTGGCTAGGATTCGGCGCTCTCACCGCCGCGGCCCGGGTTCGATTCCCGGTCAGGGAAGCGTGTGCTTTCTTGCACACCAAGTCCACTACAAGACTCTGGAAGCCCCCCACCCACATGCTGTGTAGGTTAAAGGAATGTAAAGCGTCCTCCTTCTGCTACTTCCTTTTTTGCCAAACTTCTAAACGACACGTTGCTGCCTCATTCACCACCTCCACACACCCACACCAGCGTGGCTTTATGCTTTCAAGTCTGCAAGTCTTTTAGGGAGGCAAGATAATGTTTGAGAAATTTGAATGGAACAGTGTAAATGATCCGTCACTGCCTTCAGCAGATTGCACTCTGGCATGCCAGCGCATCTGCAGGCAGGCACCTGGCCATGATATCCGGCAGTGGCGCGAGGGAAAAGAAAAGTCTTCTTTGAGCCGGATTTGAACCCACTACCTAAGGATCGCCTTATTAACAACTACAGTCCTCTGCTCTACCAACTGAGCTTTCAAAGGTGCTAGCCTAAATAGTTGGACTGAAAACTGACAAGTGCATTTAGGACAGACTCGGATGCTCTCCTATGATTGTAGAACGAGTACATCTGGCAAAAGCCTAGCCCTAGCCCCTGAACTTAATCCTATCTCCTTCCTTTCAGACGTGGCTGAAAATGGTGTCCCTGGTGGTCTAGTGGCTAGGATTCGGCGCTCTCACCGCCGCGGCCCGGGTTCGATTCCCGGTCAGGGAAGCGTGTGCTTTCTTGCACACCAAGTCCACTACAAGACTCTGGAAGCCCCCCACCCACATGCTGTGTAGGTTAAAGGAATGTAAAGCGTCCTCCTTCTGCTACTTCCTTTTTTGCCAAACTTCTAAACGACACGTTGCTGCCTCATTCACCACCTCCACACACCCACACCAGCGTGGCTTTATGCTTTCAAGTCTGCAAGTCTTTTAGGGAGGCAAGATAAAGTTTGAGAATTATTAACAACTACAGTCCTCTGCTCTACCAACTGAGCTATCAAAGGTGCTAGCCTAAAGAGTTGGACTGAAAACTGACAAGTGCATTTAGGACAGACTCGGATGCTCTCCTATGATTGTAGAACGAGTACATCTGGCAAAAGCCTAGCCCTAGCCCCTGAACTTAATCCTATCTCCTTCCTTTCAGACGTGGCTGAAAACGGTGTCCCTGGTGGTCTAGTGGCTAGGATTCGGCGCTCTCACCGCCGCGGCCCGGGTTCGATTCCCGGTCAGGGAAGCGTGTGCTTTCTTGCACACCAAGTCCACTACAAGACTCTGGAAGCCCCCCACCCACATGCTGTGTAGGTTAAAGGAATGTAAAGCGTCCTCCTTCTGCTACTTCCTTTTTTGCCAAACTTCTAAACGACACGTTGCTGCCTCATTCACCACCTCCACACACCCACACCAGCGTGGCTTTATGCTTTCAAGTCTGCAAGTCTTTTAGGGAGGCAAGATAAAGTTTGAGAAATTTGAATGGAACAGTGTAAATTATCCGTCACTGCCTTCAGCATATTGCACTCTGGCATGCCAGCACATCTGCAGGCAGGCACCTGGCCATGATATCCGGCAGTGGCGCGAGGGAAAAGAAAAGCCTTCTTCGAGCCGGATTTGAACCCGCAACCTAAGGATCGCCTTATTAACAACTACAGTCCTCTGCTCTACCAACTGAGCTATCAAAGGTGCTAGCCTAAAGAGTTGGACTGAAAACTGACAAGTGCATTTAGGACAGACTCGGATGCTCTCCTATGATTGTAGAACGAGTACATCTGGCAAAAGCCTAGCCCTAGCCCCTGAACTTAATCCTATCTCCTTCCTTTCAGACATGGCTGAAAACGGTGTCCCTGGTGGTCTAGTGGCTAGGATTCGCCGCTCTCACCGCCGCGGCCCGGGTTTGATTCCCGGTCAGGGAAGCGTGTGCTTTCTTGCACACCAAGTCCACTACAAGACTCTGGAAGCCCCCCACCCACATGCTGTGTAGGTTAAAGGAATGTAAAGCGTCCTCCTTCTGCTACTTCCTTTTTTGCCAAACTTCTAAACGACACGTTGCTGCCTCATTCACCACCTCCACACACCCACACCAGCGTGGCTTTATGCTTTCAAGTCTGCAAGTCTTTTAGGGAGGCAAGATAAAGTTTGAGAATTATTAACAACTACAGTCCTCTGCTCTACCAACTGAGCTATCAAAGGTGCTAGCCTAAAGAGTTGGACTGAAAACTGACAAGTGCATTTAGGACAGACTCGGATGCTCTCCTATGATTGTAGAACGAGTACATCTGGCAAAAGCCTAGCCCTAGCCCCTGAACTTAATCCTATCTCCTTCCTTTCAGACGTGGCTGAAAACGGTGTCCCTGGTGGTCTAGTGGCTAGGATTCGGCGCTCTCACCGCCGCTGCCCGGGTTCGATTCCCGGTCAGGGAAGTGTGTGCTTTCTTGCACACCAAGTCCACTACAAGACTCTGGAAGCCCCCCACCCACATGCTGTGTAGGTTAAAGGAATGTAAAGCGTCCTCCTTCTGCTACTTCCTTTTTTGCCAAACTTCTAAACGACACGTTGCTGCCTCATTCACCACCTCCACACACCCACACCAGCATGGCTTTATGCTTTCAAGTCTGCAAGTCTTTTAGGGAGGCAAGATAAAGTTTGAGAAATTTGAATGGAACAGTGTAAATTATCCGTCACTGCCTTCAGCATATTGCACTCTGGCATGCCAGCACATCTGCAGGCAGGCACCTGGCCATGATATCCGGCAGTGGCGCGAGGGAAAAGAAAAGTCTTCTTCGAGCCGGATTTGAACCCGCAACCTAAGGATCGCCTTATTAACAACTACAGTCCTCTGCTCTACCAACTGAGCTATCAAAGGTGCTAGCCTAAAGAGTTGGACTGAAAACTGACAAGTGCATTTAGGACAGACTCGGATGCTCTCCTATGATTGTAGAACGAGTACATCTGGCAAAAGCCTAGCCCTAGCCCCTGAACTTAATCCTATCTCCTTCCTTTCAGACATGGCTGAAAACGGTGTCCCTGGTGGTCTAGTGGCTAGGATTCGGCGCTCTCACCGCCGCGGCCCGGGTTTGATTCCCGGTCAGGGAAGCGTGTGCTTTCTTGCACACCAAGTCCACTACAAGACTCTGGAAGCCCCCCACCCACATGCTGTGTAGGTTAAAGGAATGTAAAGCGTCCTCCTTCTGCTACTTCCTTTTTTGCCAAACTTCTAAACGACACGTTGCTGCCTCATTCACCACCTCCACACACCCACACCAGCGTGGCTTTATGCTTTCAAGTCTGCAAGTCTTTTAGGGAGGCAAGATAAAGTTTGAGAATTATTAACAACTACAGTCCTCTGCTCTACCAACTGAGCTATCAAACGTGCTAGCCTAAAGAGTTGGACTGAAAACTGACAAGTGCATTTAGGACAGACTCGGATGCTCTCCTATGATTGTAGAACGAGTACATCTGGCAAAAGCCTAGCCCTAGCCCCTGAACTTAATCCTATCTCCTTCCTTTCAGACATGGCTGAAAACGGTGTCCCTGGTGGTCTAGTGGCTAGGATTCGGCGCTCTCACCGCCGCGGCCCGGGTTTGATTCCCGGTCAGGGAAGCGTGTGCTTTCTTGCACACCAAGTCCACTACAAGACTCTGGAAGCCCCCCACCCACATGCTGTGTAGGTTAAAGGAATGTAAAGCGTCCTCCTTCTGCTACTTCCTTTTTTGCCAAACTTCTAAACGACACGTTGCTGCCTCATTCACCACCTCCACACACCCACACCAGCGTGGCTTTATGCTTTCAAGTCTGCAAGTCTTTTAGGGAGGCAAGATAATGTTTGAGAAATTTGAATGGAACAGTGTAAATGATCCGTCACTGCCTTCAGCAGATTGCACTCTGGCATGCCAGCGCATCTGCAGGCAGGCACCTGGCCATGATATCCGGCAGTGGCGCGAGGGAAAAGAAAAGTCTTCTTTGAGCCGGATTTGAACCCACTACCTAAGGATCGCCTTATTAACAACTACAGTCCTCTGCTCTACCAACTGAGCTTTCAAAGGTGCTAGCCTAAATAGTTGGACTGAAAACTGACAAGTGCATTTAGGACAGACTCGGATGCTCTCCTATGATTGTAGAACGAGTACATCTGGCAAAAGCCTAGCCCTAGCCCCTGAACTTAATCCTATCTCCTTCCTTTCAGACGTGGCTGAAAATGGTGTCCCTGGTGGTCTAGTGGCTAGGATTCGGCGCTCTCACCGCCGCGGCCCGGGTTCGATTCCCGGTCAGGGAAGCGTGTGCTTTCTTGCACACCAAGTCCACTACAAGACTCTGGAAGCCCCCCACCCACATGCTGTGTAGGTTAAAGGAATGTAAAGCGTCCTCCTTCTGCTACTTCCTTTTTTGCCAAACTTCTAAACGACACGTTGCTGCCTCATTCACCACCTCCACACACCCACACCAGCGTGGCTTTATGCTTTCAAGTCTGCAAGTCTTTTAGGGAGGCAAGATAAAGTTTGAGAATTATTAACAACTACAGTCCTCTGCTCTACCAACTGAGCTATCAAAGGTGCTAGCCTAAAGAGTTGGACTGAAAACTGACAAGTGCATTTAGGACAGACTCGGATGCTCTCCTATGATTGTAGAACGAGTACATCTGGCAAAAGCCTAGCCCTAGCCCCTGAACTTAATCCTATCTCCTTCCTTTCAGACGTGGCTGAAAACGGTGTCCCTGGTGGTCTAGTGGCTAGGATTCGGCGCTCTCACCGCCGCGGCCCGGGTTCGATTCCCGGTCAGGGAAGCGTGTGCTTTCTTGCACACCAAGTCCACTACAAGACTCTGGAAGCCCCCCACCCACATGCTGTGTAGGTTAAAGGAATGTAAAGCGTCCTCCTTCTGCTACTTCCTTTTTTGCCAAACTTCTAAACGACACGTTGCTGCCTCATTCACCACCTCCACACACCCACACCAGCGTGGCTTTATGCTTTCAAGTCTGCAAGTCTTTTAGGGAGGCAAGATAAAGTTTGAGAAATTTGAATGGAACAGTGTAAATTATCCGTCACTGCCTTCAGCATATTGCACTCTGGCATGCCAGCACATCTGCAGGCAGGCACCTGGCCATGATATCCGGCAGTGGCGCGAGGGAAAAGAAAAGCCTTCTTCGAGCCGGATTTGAACCCGCGACCTAAGGATCGCCTTATTAACAACTACAGTCCTCTGCTCCACCAACTGAGCTATCAAAGGTGCTAGCCTAAAGAGTTGGACTGAAAACTGACAAGTGCATTTAGGACAGACTCGGATGCTCTCCTATGATTGTAGAACGAGTACATCTGGCAAAAGCCTAGCCCTAGCCCCTGAACTTAATCCTATCTCCTTCCTTTCAGACATGGCTGAAAACGGTGTCCCTGGTGGTCTAGTGGCTAGGATTCGGCGCTCTCACCGCCGCGGCCCGGGTTTGATTCCCGGTCAGGGAAGCGTGTGCTTTCTTGCACACCAAGTCCACTACAAGACTCTGGAAGCCCCCCACCCACATGCTGTGTAGGTTAAAGGAATGTAAAGCGTCCTCCTTCTGCTACTTCCTTTTTTGCCAAACTTCTAAACGACACGTTGCTGCCTCATTCACCACCTCCACACACCCACACCAGCGTGGCTTTATGCTTTCAAGTCTGCAAGTCTTTTAGGGAGGCAAGATAAAGTTTGAGAATTATTAACAACTACAGTCCTCTGCTCTACCAACTGAGCTATCAAACGTGCTAGCCTAAAGAGTTGGACTGAAAACTGACAAGTGCATTTAGGACAGACTCGGATGCTCTCCTATGATTGTAGAACGAGTACATCTGGCAAAAGCCTAGCCCTAGCCCCTGAACTTAATCCTATCTCCTTCCTTTCAGACATGGCTGAAAACGGTGTCCCTGGTGGTCTAGTGGCTAGGATTCGGCGCTCTCACCGCCGCGGCCCGGGTTCAATTCCCGGTCAGGGAAGCGTGTGCTTTCTTGCACACCAAGTCCACTACAAGACTCTGGAAGCCCCCCACCCACATGCTGTGTAGGTTAAAGGAATGTAAAGCGTCCTCCTTCTGCTACTTCCTTTTTTGCCAAACTTCTAAACGACACGTTGCTGCCTCATTCACCACCTCCACACACCCACACCAGCGTGGCTTTATGCTTTCAAGTCTGCAAGTCTTTTAGGGAGGCAAGATAATGTTTGAGAAATTTGAATGGAACAGTGTAAATGATCCGTCACTGCCTTCAGCAGATTGCACTCTGGCATGCCAGCGCATCTGCAGGCAGGCACCTGGCCATGATATCCGGCAGTGGCGCGAGGGAAAAGAAAAGTCTTCTTTGAGCCGGATTTGAACCCACTACCTAAGGATCGCCTTATTAACAACTACAGTCCTCTGCTCTACCAACTGAGCTTTCAAAGGTGCTAGCCTAAATAGTTGGACTGAAAACTGACAAGTGCATTTAGGACAGACTCGGATGCTCTCCTATGATTGTAGAACGAGTACATCTGGCAAAAGCCTAGCCCTAGCCCCTGAACTTAATCCTATCTCCTTCCTTTCAGACGTGGCTGAAAATGGTGTCCCTGGTGGTCTAGTGGCTAGGATTCGGCGCTCTCACCGCCGCGGCCCGGGTTCGATTCCCGGTCAGGGAAGCGTGTGCTTTCTTGCACACCAAGTCCACTACAAGACTCTGGAAGCCCCCCACCCACATGCTGTGTAGGTTAAAGGAATGTAAAGCGTCCTCCTTCTGCTACTTCCTTTTTTGCCAAACTTCTAAACGACACGTTGCTGCCTCATTCACCACCTCCACACACCCACACCAGCGTGGCTTTATGCTTTCAAGTCTGCAAGTCTTTTAGGGAGGCAAGATAAAGTTTGAGAATTATTAACAACTACAGTCCTCTGCTCTACCAACTGAGCTATCAAAGGTGCTAGCCTAAAGAGTTGGACTGAAAACTGACAAGTGCATTTAGGACAGACTCGGATGCTCTCCTATGATTGTAGAACGAGTACATCTGGCAAAAGCCTAGCCCTAGCCCCTGAACTTAATCCTATCTCCTTCCTTTCAGACGTGGCTGAAAACGGTGTCCCTGGTGGTCTAGTGGCTAGGATTCGGCGCTCTCACCGCCGCGGCCCGGGTTCGATTCCCGGTCAGGGAAGCGTGTGCTTTCTTGCACACCAAGTCCACTACAAGACTCTGGAAGCCCCCCACCCACATGCTGTGTAGGTTAAAGGAATGTAAAGCGTCCTCCTTCTGCTACTTCCTTTTTTGCCAAACTTCTAAACGACACGTTGCTGCCTCATTCACCACCTCCACACACCCACACCAGCGTGGCTTTATGCTTTCAAGTCTGCAAGTCTTTTAGGGAGGCAAGATAAAGTTTGAGAAATTTGAATGGAACAGTGTAAATTATCCGTCACTGCCTTCAGCATATTGCACTCTGGCATGCCAGCACATCTGCAGGCAGGCACCTGGCCATGATATCCGGCAGTGGCGCGAGGGAAAAGAAAAGCCTTCTTCGAGCCGGATTTGAACCCGCGACCTAAGGATCGCCTTATTAACAACTACAGTCCTCTGCTCCACCAACTGAGCTATCAAAGGTGCTAGCCTAAAGAGTTGGACTGAAAACTGACAAGTGCATTTAGGACAGACTCGGATGCTCTCCTATGATTGTAGAACGAGTACATCTGGCAAAAGCCTAGCCCTAGCCCCTGAACTTAATCCTATCTCCTTCCTTTCAGACATGGCTGAAAACGGTGTCCCTGGTGGTCTAGTGGCTAGGATTCGGCGCTCTCACCGCCGCGGCCCGGGTTTGATTCCCGGTCAGGGAAGCGTGTGCTTTCTTGCACACCAAGTCCACTACAAGACTCTGGAAGCCCCCCACCCACATGCTGTGTAGGTTAAAGGAATGTAAAGCGTCCTCCTTCTGCTACTTCCTTTTTTGCCAAACTTCTAAACGACACGTTGCTGCCTCATTCACCACCTCCACACACCCACACCAGCGTGGCTTTATGCTTTCAAGTCTGCAAGTCTTTTAGGGAGGCAAGATAAAGTTTGAGAATTATTAACAACTACAGTCCTCTGCTCTACCAACTGAGCTATCAAACGTGCTAGCCTAAAGAGTTGGACTGAAAACTGACAAGTGCATTTAGGACAGACTCGGATGCTCTCCTATGATTGTAGAATGAGTACATCTGGCAAAAGCCTAGCCCTAGCCCCTGAACTTAATCCTATCTCCTTCCTTTCAGACATGGCTGAAAACGGTGTCCCTGGTGGTCTAGTGGCTAGGATTCGGCGCTCTCACCGCCGCGGCCCGGGTTTGATTCCCGGTCAGGGAAGCGTGTGCTTTCTTGCACACCAAGTCCACTACAAGACTCTGGAAGCCCCCCACCCACATGCTGTGTAGGTTAAAGGAATGTAAAGCGTCCTCCTTCTGCTACTTCCTTTTTTGCCAAACTTCTAAACGACACGTTGCTGCCTCATTCACCACCTCCACACACCCACACCAGCGTGGCTTTATGCTTTCAAGTCTGCAAGTCTTTTAGGGAGGCAAGATAAAGTTTGAGAATTATTAACAACTACAGTCCTCTGCTCTACCAACTGAGCTATCAAACGTGCTAGCCTAAAGAGTTGGACTGAAAACTGACAAGTGCATTTAGGACAGACTCGGATGCTCTCCTATGATTGTAGAACGAGTACATCTGGCAAAAGCCTAGCCCTAGCCCCTGAACTTAATCCTATCTCCTTCCTTTCAGACATGGCTGAAAACGGTGTCCCTGGTGGTCTAGTGGCTAGGATTCGGCGCTCTCACCGCCGCGGCCCGGGTTTGATTCCCGGTCAGGGAAGCGTGTGCTTTCTTGCACACCAAGTCCACTACAAGACTCTGGAAGCCCCCCACCCACATGCTGTGTAGGTTAAAGGAATGTAAAGCGTCCTCCTTCTGCTACTTCCTTTTTTGCCAAACTTCTAAACGACACGTTGCTGCCTCATTCACCACCTCCACACACCCACACCAGCGTGGCTTTATGCTTTCAAGTCTGCAAGTCTTTTAGGGAGGCAAGATAAAGTTTGAGAATTATTAACAACTACAGTCCTCTGCTCTACCAACTGAGCTTTCAAAGGTGCTAGCCTAAATAGTTGGACTGAAAACTGACAAGTGCATTTAGGACAGACTCGGATGCTCTCCTATGATTGTAGAACGAGTACATCTGGCAAAAGCCTAGCCCTAGCCCCTGAACTTAATCCTATCTCCTTCCTTTCAGACGTGGCTGAAAATGGTGTCCCTGGTGGTCTAGTGGCTAGGATTCGGCGCTCTCACCGCCGCGGCCCGGGTTCGATTCCCGGTCAGGGAAGCGTGTGCTTTCTTGCACACCAAGTCCACTACAAGACTCTGGAAGCCCCCCACCCACATGCTGTGTAGGTTAAAGGAATGTAAAGCGTCCTCCTTCTGCTACTTCCTTTTTTGCCAAACTTCTAAACGACACGTTGCTGCCTCATTCACCACCTCCACACACCCACACCAGCGTGGCTTTATGCTTTCAAGTCTGCAAGTCTTTTAGGGAGGCAAGATAAAGTTTGAGAATTATTAACAACTACAGTCCTCTGCTCTACCAACTGAGCTATCAAAGGTGCTAGCCTAAAGAGTTGGACTGAAAACTGACAAGTGCATTTAGGACAGACTCGGATGCTCTCCTATGATTGTAGAACGAGTACATCTGGCAAAAGCCTAGCCCTAGCCCCTGAACTTAATCCTATCTCCTTCCTTTCAGACGTGGCTGAAAACGGTGTCCCTGGTGGTCTAGTGGCTAGGATTCGGCGCTCTCACCGCCGCGGCCCGGGTTCGATTCCCGGTCAGGGAAGCGTGTGCTTTCTTGCACACCAAGTCCACTACAAGACTCTGGAAGCCCCCCACCCACATGCTGTGTAGGTTAAAGGAATGTAAAGCGTCCTCCTTCTGCTACTTCCTTTTTTGCCAAACTTCTAAACGACACGTTGCTGCCTCATTCACCACCTCCACACACCCACACCAGCGTGGCTTTATGCTTTCAAGTCTGCAAGTCTTTTAGGGAGGCAAGATAAAGTTTGAGAATTATTAACAACTACAGTCCTCTGCTCTACCAACTGAGCTATCAAACGTGCTAGCCTAAAGAGTTGGACTGAAAACTGACAAGTGCATTTAGGACAGACTCGGATGCTCTCCTATGATTGTAGAACGAGTACATCTGGCAAAAGCCTAGCCCTAGCCCCTGAACTTAATCCTATCTCCTTCCTTTCAGACATGGCTGAAAACGGTGTCCCTGGTGGTCTAGTGGCTAGGATTCGGCGCTCTCACCGCCGCGGCCCGGGTTTGATTCCCGGTCAGGGAAGCGTGTGCTTTCTTGCACACCAAGTCCACTACAAGACTCTGGAAGCCCCCCACCCACATGCTGTGTAGGTTAAAGGAATGTAAAGCGTCCTCCTTCTGCTACTTCCTTTTTTGCCAAACTTCTAAACGACACGTTGCTGCCTCATTCACCACCTCCACACACCCACACCAGCGTGGCTTTATGCTTTCAAGTCTGCAAGTCTTTTAGGGAGGCAAGATAATGTTTGAGAAATTTGAATGGAACAGTGTAAATGATCCGTCACTGCCTTCAGCAGATTGCACTCTGGCATGCCAGCGCATCTGCAGGCAGGCACCTGGCCATGATATCCGGCAGTGGCGCGAGGGAAAAGAAAAGTCTTCTTTGAGCCGGATTTGAACCCACTACCTAAGGATCGCCTTATTAACAACTACAGTCCTCTGCTCTACCAACTGAGCTTTCAAAGGTGCTAGCCTAAATAGTTGGACTGAAAACTGACAAGTGCATTTAGGACAGACTCGGATGCTCTCCTATGATTGTAGAACGAGTACATCTGGCAAAAGCCTAGCCCTAGCCCCTGAACTTAATCCTATCTCCTTCCTTTCAGACGTGGCTGAAAACGGTGTCCCTGGTGGTCTAGTGGCTAGGATTCGGCGCTCTCACCGCCGCGGCCCGGGTTCGATTCCCGGTCAGGGAAGCGTGTGCTTTCTTGCACACCAAGTCCACTACAAGACTCTGGAAGCCCCCCACCCACATGCTGTGTAGGTTAAAGGAATGTAAAGCGTCCTCCTTCTGCTACTTCCTTTTTTGCCAAACTTCTAAACGACACGTTGCTGCCTCATTCACCACCTCCACACACCCACACCAGCGTGGCTTTATGCTTTCAAGTCTGCAAGTCTTTTAGGGAGGCAAGATAAAGTTTGAGAATTATTAACAACTACAGTCCTCTGCTCTACCAACTGAGCTATCAAAGGTGCTAGCCTAAAGAGTTGGACTGAAAACTGACAAGTGCATTTAGGACAGACTCGGATGCTCTCCTATGATTGTAGAACGAGTACATCTGGCAAAAGCCTAGCCCTAGCCCCTGAACTTAATCCTATCTCCTTCCTTTCAGACATGGCTGAAAACGGTGTCCCTGGTGGTCTAGTGGCTAGGATTCGGCGCTCTCACCGCCGCGGCCCGGGTTCGATTCCCGGTCAGGGAAGCGTGTGCTTTCTTGCACACCAAGTCCACTACAAGACTCTGGAAGCCCCCCACCCACATGCTGTGTAGGTTAAAGGAATGTAAAGCGTCCTCCTTCTGCTACTTCCTTTTTTGCCAAACTTCTAAACGACACGTTGCTGCCTCATTCACCACCTCCACACACCCACACCAGCGTGGCTTTATGCTTTCAAGTCTGCAAGTCTTTTAGGGAGGCAAGATAATGTTTGAGAAATTTGAATGGAACAGTGTAAATGATCCGTCACTGCCTTCAGCATATTGCACTCTGGCATGCCAGCACATCTGCAGGCAGGCACCTGGCCATGATATCCGGCAGTGGCGCGAGGGAAAAGAAAAGCCTTCTTCGAGCCGGATTTGAACCCGCGACCTAAGGATCGCCTTATTAACAACTACAGTCCTCTGCTCCACCAACTGAGCTATCAAAGGTGCTAGCCTAAAGAGTTGGACTGAAAACTGACAAGTGCATTTAGGACAGACTCGGATGCTCTCCTATGATTGTAGAACGAGTACATCTGGCAAAAGCCTAGCCCTAGCCCCTGAACTTAATCCTATCTCCTTCCTTTCAGACATGGCTGAAAACGGTGTCCCTGGTGGTCTAGTGGCTAGGATTCGGCGCTCTCACCGCCGCGGCCCGGGTTTGATTCCCGGTCAGGGAAGCGTGTGCTTTCTTGCACACCAAGTCCACTACAAGACTCTGGAAGCCCCCCACCCACATGCTGTGTAGGTTAAAGGAATGTAAAGCGTCCTCCTTCTGCTACTTCCTTTTTTGCCAAACTTCTAAACGACACGTTGCTGCCTCATTCACCACCTCCACACACCCACACCAGCGTGGCTTTATGCTTTCAAGTCTGCAAGTCTTTTAGGGAGGCAAGATAAAGTTTGAGAATTATTAACAACTACAGTCCTCTGCTCTACCAACTGAGCTATCAAACGTGCTAGCCTAAAGAGTTGGACTGAAAACTGACAAGTGCATTTAGGACAGACTCGGATGCTCTCCTATGATTGTAGAATGAGTACATCTGGCAAAAGCCTAGCCCTAGCCCCTGAACTTAATCCTATCTCCTTCCTTTCAGACATGGCTGAAAACGGTGTCCCTGGTGGTCTAGTGGCTAGGATTCGGCGCTCTCACCGCCGCGGCCCGGGTTTGATTCCCGGTCAGGGAAGCGTGTGCTTTCTTGCACACCAAGTCCACTACAAGACTCTGGAAGCCCCCCACCCACATGCTGTGTAGGTTAAAGGAATGTAAAGCGTCCTCCTTCTGCTACTTCCTTTTTTGCCAAACTTCTAAACGACACGTTGCTGCCTCATTCACCACCTCCACACACCCACACCAGCGTGGCTTTATGCTTTCAAGTCTGCAAGTCTTTTAGGGAGGCAAGATAAAGTTTGAGAATTATTAACAACTACAGTCCTCTGCTCTACCAACTGAGCTATCAAACGTGCTAGCCTAAAGAGTTGGACTGAAAACTGACAAGTGCATTTAGGACAGACTCGGATGCTCTCCTATGATTGTAGAACGAGTACATCTGGCAAAAGCCTAGCCCTAGCCCCTGAACTTAATCCTATCTCCTTCCTTTCAGACATGGCTGAAAACGGTGTCCCTGGTGGTCTAGTGGCTAGGATTCGGCGCTCTCACCGCCGCGGCCCGGGTTTGATTCCCGGTCAGGGAAGCGTGTGCTTTCTTGCACACCAAGTCCACTACAAGACTCTGGAAGCCCCCCACCCACATGCTGTGTAGGTTAAAGGAATGTAAAGCGTCCTCCTTCTGCTACTTCCTTTTTTGCCAAACTTCTAAACGACACGTTGCTGCCTCATTCACCACCTCCACACACCCACACCAGCGTGGCTTTATGCTTTCAAGTCTGCAAGTCTTTTAGGGAGGCAAGATAAAGTTTGAGAATTATTAACAACTACAGTCCTCTGCTCTACCAACTGAGCTTTCAAAGGTGCTAGCCTAAATAGTTGGACTGAAAACTGACAAGTGCATTTAGGACAGACTCGGATGCTCTCCTATGATTGTAGAACGAGTACATCTGGCAAAAGCCTAGCCCTAGCCCCTGAACTTAATCCTATCTCCTTCCTTTCAGACGTGGCTGAAAATGGTGTCCCTGGTGGTCTAGTGGCTAGGATTCGGCGCTCTCACCGCCGCGGCCCGGGTTCGATTCCCGGTCAGGGAAGCGTGTGCTTTCTTGCACACCAAGTCCACTACAAGACTCTGGAAGCCCCCCACCCACATGCTGTGTAGGTTAAAGGAATGTAAAGCGTCCTCCTTCTGCTACTTCCTTTTTTGCCAAACTTCTAAACGACACGTTGCTGCCTCATTCACCACCTCCACACACCCACACCAGCGTGGCTTTATGCTTTCAAGTCTGCAAGTCTTTTAGGGAGGCAAGATAAAGTTTGAGAATTATTAACAACTACAGTCCTCTGCTCTACCAACTGAGCTATCAAAGGTGCTAGCCTAAAGAGTTGGACTGAAAACTGACAAGTGCATTTAGGACAGACTCGGATGCTCTCCTATGATTGTAGAACGAGTACATCTGGCAAAAGCCTAGCCCTAGCCCCTGAACTTAATCCTATCTCCTTCCTTTCAGACGTGGGTGAAAACGGTGTCCCTGGTGGTCTAGTGGCTAGGATTCGGCGCTCTCACCGCCGCGGCCCGGGTTCGATTCCCGGTCAGGGAAGCGTGTGCTTTCTTGCACACCAAGTCCACTACAAGACTCTGGAAGCCCCCCACCCACATGCTGTGTAGGTTAAAGGAATGTAAAGCGTCCTCCTTCTGCTACTTCCTTTTTTGCCAAACTTCTAAACGACACGTTGCTGCCTCATTCACCACCTCCACACACCCACACCAGCGTGGCTTTATGCTTTCAAGTCTGCAAGTCTTTTAGGGAGGCAAGATAATGTTTGAGAAATTTGAATGGAACAGTGTAAATGATCCGTCACTGCCTTCAGCAGATTGCACTCTGGCATGCCAGCGCATCTGCAGGCAGGCACCTGGCCATGATATCCGGCAGTGGCGCGAGGGAAAAGAAAAGTCTTCTTTGAGCCGGATTTGAACCCACTACCTAAGGATCGCCTTATTAACAACTACAGTCCTCTGCTCTACCAACTGAGCTTTCAAAGGTGCTAGCCTAAATAGTTGGACTGAAAACTGACAAGTGCATTTAGGACAGACTCGGATGCTCTCCTATGATTGTAGAACGAGTACATCTGGCAAAAGCCTAGCCCTAGCCCCTGAACTTAATCCTATCTCCTTCCTTTCAGACGTGGCTGAAAACGGTGTCCCTGGTGGTCTAGTGGCTAGGATTCGGCGCTCTCACCGCCGCGGCCCGGGTTCGATTCCCGGTCAGGGAAGCGTGTGCTTTCTTGCACACCAAGTCCACTACAAGACTCTGGAAGCCCCCCACCCACATGCTGTGTAGGTTAAAGGAATGTAAAGCGTCCTCCTTCTGCTACTTCCTTTTTTGCCAAACTTCTAAACGACACGTTGCTGCCTCATTCACCACCTCCACACACCCACACCAGCGTGGCTTTATGCTTTCAAGTCTGCAAGTCTTTTAGGGAGGCAAGATAAAGTTTGAGAATTATTAACAACTACAGTCCTCTGCTCTACCAACTGAGCTATCAAAGGTGCTAGCCTAAAGAGTTGGACTGAAAACTGACAAGTGCATTTAGGACAGACTCGGATGCTCTCCTATGATTGTAGAACGAGTACATCTGGCAAAAGCCTAGCCCTAGCCCCTGAACTTAATCCTATCTCCTTCCTTTCAGACGTGGCTGAAAACGGTGTCCCTGGTGGTCTAGTGGCTAGGATTCGGCGCTCTCACCGCCGCGGCCCGGGTTCGATTCCCGGTCAGGGAAGCGTGTGCTTTCTTGCACACCAAGTCCACTACAAGACTCTGGAAGCCCCCCACCCACATGCTGTGTAGGTTAAAGGAATGTAAAGCGTCCTCCTTCTGCTACTTCCTTTTTTGCCAAACTTCTAAACGACACGTTGCTGCCTCATTCACCACCTCCACACACCCACACCAGCGTGGCTTTATGCTTTCAAGTCTGCAAGTCTTTTAGGGAGGCAAGATAATGTTTGAGAAATTTGAATGGAACAGTGTAAATGATCCGTCACTGCCTTCAGCAGATTGCACTCTGGCATGCCAGCGCATCTGCAGGCAGGCACCTGGCCATGATATCCGGCAGTGGCGCGAGGGAAAAGAAAAGTCTTCTTTGAGCCGGATTTGAACCCACTACCTAAGGATCGCCTTATTAACAACTACAGTCCTCTGCTCTACCAACTGAGCTTTCAAAGGTGCTAGCCTAAATAGTTGGACTGAAAACTGACAAGTGCATTTAGGACAGACTCGGATGCTCTCCTATGATTGTAGAACGAGTACATCTGGCAAAAGCCTAGCCCTAGCCCCTGAACTTAATCCTATCTCCTTCCTTTCAGACGTGGCTGAAAACGGTGTCCCTGGTGGTCTAGTGGCTAGGATTCGGCGCTCTCACCGCCGCGGCCCGGGTTCGATTCCCGGTCAGGGAAGCGTGTGCTTTCTTGCACACCAAGTCCACTACAAGACTCTGGAAGCCCCCCACCCACATGCTGTGTAGGTTAAAGGAATGTAAAGCGTCCTCCTTCTGCTACTTCCTTTTTTGCCAAACTTCTAAACGACACGTTGCTGCCTCATTCACCACCTCCACACACCCACACCAGCGTGGCTTTATGCTTTCAAGTCTGCAAGTCTTTTAGGGAGGCAAGATAAAGTTTGAGAATTATTAACAACTACAGTCCTCTGCTCTACCAACTGAGCTATCAAAGGTGCTAGCCTAAAGAGTTGGACTGAAAACTGACAAGTGCATTTAGGACAGACTCGGATGCTCTCCTATGATTGTAGAACGAGTACATCTGGCAAAAGCCTAGCCCTAGCCCCTGAACTTAATCCTATCTCCTTCCTTTCAGACGTGGCTGAAAACGGTGTCCCTGGTGGTCTAGTGGCTAGGATTCGGCGCTCTCACCGCCGCGGCCCGGGTTCGATTCCCGGTCAGGGAAGCGTGTGCTTTCTTGCACACCAAGTCCACTACAAGACTCTGGAAGCCCCCCACCCACATGCTGTGTAGGTTAAAGGAATGTAAAGCGTCCTCCTTCTGCTACTTCCTTTTTTGCCAAACTTCTAAACGACACGTTGCTGCCTCATTCACCACCTCCACACACCCACACCAGCGTGGCTTTATGCTTTCAAGTCTGCAAGTCTTTTAGGGAGGCAAGATAAAGTTTGAGAATTATTAACAACTACAGTCCTCTGCTCTACCAACTGAGCTATCAAACGTGCTAGCCTAAAGAGTTGGACTGAAAACTGACAAGTGCATTTAGGACAGACTCGGATGCTCTCCTATGATTGTAGAACGAGTACATCTGGCAAAAGCCTAGCCCTAGCCCCTGAACTTAATCCTATCTCCTTCCTTTCAGACATGGCTGAAAACGGTGTCCCTGGTGGTCTAGTGGCTAGGATTCGGCGCTCTCACCGCCGCGGCCCGGGTTTGATTCCCGGTCAGGGAAGCGTGTGCTTTCTTGCACACCAAGTCCACTACAAGACTCTGGAAGCCCCCCACCCACATGCTGTGTAGGTTAAAGGAATGTAAAGCGTCCTCCTTCTGCTACTTCCTTTTTTGCCAAACTTCTAAACGACACGTTGCTGCCTCATTCACCACCTCCACACACCCACACCAGCGTGGCTTTATGCTTTCAAGTCTGCAAGTCTTTTAGGGAGGCAAGATAATGTTTGAGAAATTTGAATGGAACAGTGTAAATGATCCGTCACTGCCTTCAGCAGATTGCACTCTGGCATGCCAGCGCATCTGCAGGCAGGCACCTGGCCATGATATCCGGCAGTGGCGCGAGGGAAAAGAAAAGTCTTCTTTGAGCCGGATTTGAACCCACTACCTAAGGATCGCCTTATTAACAACTACAGTCCTCTGCTCTACCAACTGAGCTTTCAAAGGTGCTAGCCTAAATAGTTGGACTGAAAACTGACAAGTGCATTTAGGACAGACTCGGATGCTCTCCTATGATTGTAGAACGAGTACATCTGGCAAAAGCCTAGCCCTAGCCCCTGAACTTAATCCTATCTCCTTCCTTTCAGACGTGGCTGAAAACGGTGTCCCTGGTGGTCTAGTGGCTAGGATTCGGCGCTCTCACCGCCGCGGCCCGGGTTCGATTCCCGGTCAGGGAAGCGTGTGCTTTCTTGCACACCAAGTCCACTACAAGACTCTGGAAGCCCCCCACCCACATGCTGTGTAGGTTAAAGGAATGTAAAGCGTCCTCCTTCTGCTACTTCCTTTTTTGCCAAACTTCTAAACGACACGTTGCTGCCTCATTCACCACCTCCACACACCCACACCAGCGTGGCTTTATGCTTTCAAGTCTGCAAGTCTTTTAGGGAGGCAAGATAAAGTTTGAGAATTATTAACAACTACAGTCCTCTGCTCTACCAACTGAGCTATCAAAGGTGCTAGCCTAAAGAGTTGGACTGAAAACTGACAAGTGCATTTAGGACAGACTCGGATGCTCTCCTATGATTGTAGAACGAGTACATCTGGCAAAAGCCTAGCCCTAGCCCCTGAACTTAATCCTATCTCCTTCCTTTCAGACGTGGCTGAAAACGGTGTCCCTGGTGGTCTAGTGGCTAGGATTCGGCGCTCTCACCGCCGCGGCCCTGGTTCGATTCCCGGTCAGGGAAGCGTGTGCTTTCTTGCACACCAAGTCCACTACAAGACTCTGGAAGCCCCCCACCCACATGCTGTGTAGGTTAAAGGAATGTAAAGCGTCCTCCTTCTGCTACTTCCTTTTTTGCCAAACTTCTAAACGACACGTTGCTGCCTCATTCACCACCTCCACACACCCACACCAGCGTGGCTTTATGCTTTCAAGTCTGCAAGTCTTTTAGGGAGGCAAGATAATGTTTGAGAAATTTGAATGGAACAGTGTAAATGATCCGTCACTGCCTTCAGCAGATTGCACTCTGGCATGCCAGCGCATCTGCAGGCAGGCACCTGGCCATGATATCCGGCAGTGGCGCGAGGGAAAAGAAAAGTCTTCTTTGAGCCGGATTTGAACCCACTACCTAAGGATCGCCTTATTAACAACTACAGTCCTCTGCTCTACCAACTGAGCTTTCAAAGGTGCTAGCCTAAATAGTTGGACTGAAAACTGACAAGTGCATTTAGGACAGACTCGGATGCTCTCCTATGATTGTAGAACGAGTACATCTGGCAAAAGCCTAGCCCTAGCCCCTGAACTTAATCCTATCTCCTTCCTTTCAGACGTGGCTGAAAACGGTGTCCCTGGTGGTCTAGTGGCTAGGATTCGGCGCTCTCACCGCCGCGGCCCGGGTTCGATTCCCGGTCAGGGAAGCGTGTGCTTTCTTGCACACCAAGTCCACTACAAGACTCTGGAAGCCCCCCACCCACATGCTGTGTAGGTTAAAGGAATGTAAAGCGTCCTCCTTCTGCTACTTCCTTTTTTGCCAAACTTCTAAACGACACGTTGCTGCCTCATTCACCACCTCCACACACCCACACCAGCGTGGCTTTATGCTTTCAAGTCTGCAAGTCTTTTAGGGAGGCAAGATAAAGTTTGAGAATTATTAACAACTACAGTCCTCTGCTCTACCAACTGAGCTATCAAACGTGCTAGCCTAAAGAGTTGGACTGAAAACTGACAAGTGCATTTAGGACAGACTCGGATGCTCTCCTATGATTGTAGAACGAGTACATCTGGCAAAAGCCTAGCCCTAGCCCCTGAACTTAATCCTATCTCCTTCCTTTCAGACATGGCTGAAAACGGTGTCCCTGGTGGTCTAGTGGCTAGGATTCGGCGCTCTCACCGCCGCGGCCCGGGTTTGATTCCCGGTCAGGGAAGCGTGTGCTTTCTTGCACACCAAGTCCACTACAAGACTCTGGAAGCCCCCCACCCACATGCTGTGTAGGTTAAAGGAATGTAAAGCGTCCTCCTTCTGCTACTTCCTTTTTTGCCAAACTTCTAAACGACACGTTGCTGCCTCATTCACCACCTCCACACACCCACACCAGCGTGGCTTTATGCTTTCAAGTCTGCAAGTCTTTTAGGGAGGCAAGATAAAGTTTGAGAAATTTGAATGGAACAGTGTAAATTATCCGTCACTGCCTTCAGCATATTGCACTCTGGCATGCCAGCACATCTGCAGGCAGGCACCTGGCCATGATATCCGGCAGTGGCGCGAGGGAAAAGAAAAGTCTTCTTCGAGCCGGATTTGAACCCGCAACCTAAGGATCGCCTTATTAACAACTACAGTCCTCTGCTCTACCAACTGAGCTATCAAAGGTGCTAGCCTAAAGAGTTGGACTGAAAACTGACAAGTGCATTTAGGACAGACTCGGATGCTCTCCTATGATTGTAGAACGAGTACATCTGGCAAAAGCCTAGCCCTAGCCCCTGAACTTAATCCTATCTCCTTCCTTTCAGACATGGCTGAAAACGGTGTCCCTGGTGGTCTAGTTGCTAGGATTCGGCGCTCTCACCGCCGCGGCCCGGGTTTGATTCCCGGTCAGGGAAGCGTGTGCTTTCTTGCACACCAAGTCCACTACAAGACTCTGGAAGCCCCCCACCCACATGCTGTGTAGGTTAAAGGAATGTAAAGCGTCCTCCTTCTGCTACTTCCTTTTTTGCCAAACTTCTAAACGACACGTTGCTGCCTCATTCACCACCTCCACACACCCACACCAGCGTGGCTTTATGCTTTCAAGTCTGCAAGTCTTTTAGGGAGGCAAGATAAAGTTTGAGAAATTTGAATGGAACAGTGTAAATTATCCGTCACTGCCTTCAGCATATTGCACTCTGGCATGCCAGCACATCTGCAGGCAGGCACCTGGCCATGATATCCGGCAGTGGCGCGAGGGAAAAGAAAAGTCTTCTTCGAGCCGGATTTGAACCCGCAACCTAAGGATCGCCTTATTAACAACTACAGTCCTCTGCTCTACCAACTGAGCTATCAAAGGTGCTAGCCTAAAGAGTTGGACTGAAAACTGACAAGTGCATTTAGGACAGACTCGGATGCTCTCCTATGATTGTAGAACGAGTACATCTGGCAAAAGCCTAGCCCTAGCCCCTGAACTTAATCCTATCTCCTTCCTTTCAGACATGGCTGAAAACGGTGTCCCTGGTGGTCTAGTGGCTAGGATTCGGCGCTCTCACCGCCGCGGCCCGGGTTTGATTCCCGGTCAGGGAAGCGTGTGCTTTCTTGCACACCAAGTCCACTACAAGACTCTGGAAGCCCCCCACCCACATGCTGTGTAGGTTAAAGGAATGTAAAGCGTCCTCCTTCTGCTACTTCCTTTTTTGCCAAACTTCTAAACGACACGTTGCTGCCTCATTCACCACCTCCACACACCCACACCAGCGTGGCTTTATGCTTTCAAGTCTGCAAGTCTTTTAGGGAGGCAAGATAAAGTTTGAGAATTATTAACAACTACAGTCCTCTGCTCTACCAACTGAGCTATCAAACGTGCTAGCCTAAAGAGTTGGACTGAAAACTGACAAGTGCATTTAGGACAGACTCGGATGCTCTCCTATGATTGTAGAACGAGTACATCTGGCAAAAGCCTAGCCCTAGCCCCTGAACTTAATCCTATCTCCTTCCTTTCAGACATGGCTGAAAACGGTGTCCCTGGTGGTCTAGTGGCTAGGATTTGGCGCTCTCACCGCCGCGGCCCGGGTTTGATTCCCGGTCAGGGAAGCGTGTGCTTTCTTGCACACCAAGTCCACTACAAGACTCTGGAAGCCCCCCACCCACATGCTGTGTAGGTTAAAGGAATGTAAAGCGTCCTCCTTCTGCTACTTCCTTTTTTGCCAAACTTCTAAACGACACGTTGCTGCCTCATTCACCACCTCCACACACCCACACCAGCGTGGCTTTATGCTTTCAAGTCTGCAAGTCTTTTAGGGAGGCAAGATAATGTTTGAGAAATTTGAATGGAACAGTGTAAATGATCCGTCACTGCCTTCAGCAGATTGCACTCTGGCATGCCAGCGCATCTGCAGGCAGGCACCTGGCCATGATATCCGGCAGTGGCGCGAGGGAAAAGAAAAGTCTTCTTTGAGCCGGATTTGAACCCACTACCTAAGGATCGCCTTATTAACAACTACAGTCCTCTGCTCTACCAACTGAGCTTTCAAAGGTGCTAGCCTAAATAGTTGGACTGAAAACTGACAAGTGCATTTAGGACAGACTCGGATGCTCTCCTATGATTGTAGAACGAGTACATCTGGCAAAAGCCTAGCCCTAGCCCCTGAACTTAATCCTATCTCCTTCCTTTCAGACATGGCTGAAAACGGTGTCCCTGGTGGTCTAGTGGCTAGGATTCGGCGCTCTCACCGCCGCGGCCCGGGTTTGATTCCCGGTCAGGGAAGCGTGTGCTTTCTTGCACACCAAGTCCACTACAAGACTCTGGAAGCCCCCCACCCACATGCTGTGTAGGTTAAAGGAATGTAAAGCGTCCTCCTTCTGCTACTTCCTTTTTTGCCAAACTTCTAAACGACACGTTGCTGCCTCATTCACCACCTCCACACACCCACACCAGCGTGGCTTTATGCTTTCAAGTCTGCAAGTCTTTTAGGGAGGCAAGATAAAGTTTGAGAATTATTAACAACTACAGTCCTCTGCTCTACCAACTGAGCTATCAAACGTGCTAGCCTAAAGAGTTGGACTGAAAACTGACAAGTGCATTTAGGACAGACTCGGATGCTCTCCTATGATTGTAGAACGAGTACATCTGGCAAAAGCCTAGCCCTAGCCCCTGAACTTAATCCTATCTCCTTCCTTTCAGACATGGCTGAAAACGGTGTCCCTGGTGGTCTAGTGGCTAGGATTCGGCGCTCTCACCGCCGCGGCCCGGGTTTGATTCCCGGTCAGGGAAGCGTGTGCTTTCTTGCACACCAAGTCCACTACAAGACTCTGGAAGCCCCCCACCCACATGCTGTGTAGGTTAAAGGAATGTAAAGCGTCCTCCTTCTGCTACTTCCTTTTTTGCCAAACTTCTAAACAACACGTTGCTGCCTCATTCACCACCTCCACACACCCACACCAGCGTGGCTTTATGCTTTCAAGTCTGCAAGTCTTTTAGGGAGGCAAGATAATGTTTGAGAAATTTGAATGGAACAGTGTAAATGATCCGTCACTGCCTTCAGCAGATTGCACTCTGGCATGCCAGCGCATCTGCAGGCAGGCACCTGGCCATGATATCCGGCAGTGGCGCGAGGGAAAAGAAAAGTCTTCTTTGAGCCGGATTTGAACCCACTACCTAAGGATCGCCTTATTAACAACTACAGTCCTCTGCTCTACCAACTGAGCTTTCAAAGGTGCTAGCCTAAATAGTTGGACTGAAAACTGACAAGTGCATTTAGGACAGACTCGGATGCTCTCCTATGATTGTAGAACGAGTACATCTGGCAAAAGCCTAGCCCTAGCCCCTGAACTTAATCCTATCTCCTTCCTTTCAGACATGGCTGAAAACGGTGTCCCTGGTGGTCTAGTGGCTAGGATTCGGCGCTCTCACCGCCGCGGCCCGGGTTTGATTCCCGGTCAGGGAAGCGTGTGCTTTCTTGCACACCAAGTCCACTACAAGACTCTGGAAGCCCCCCACCCACATGCTGTGTAGGTTAAAGGAATGTAAAGCGTCCTCCTTCTGCTACTTCCTTTTTTGCCAAACTTCTAAACGACACGTTGCTGCCTCATTCACCACCTCCACACACCCACACCAGCGTGGCTTTATGCTTTCAAGTCTGCAAGTCTTTTAGGGAGGCAAGATAAAGTTTGAGAATTATTAACAACTACAGTCCTCTGCTCTACCAACTGAGCTATCAAACGTGCTAGCCTAAAGAGTTGGACTGAAAACTGACAAGTGCATTTAGGACAGACTCGGATGCTCTCCTATGATTGTAGAACGAGTACATCTGGCAAAAGCCTAGCCCTAGCCCCTGAACTTAATCCTATCTCCTTCCTTTCAGACATGGCTGAAAACGGTGTCCCTGGTGGTCTAGTGGCTAGGATTCGGCGCTCTCACCGCCGCGGCCCGGGTTTGATTCCCGGTCAGGGAAGCGTGTGCTTTCTTGCACACCAAGTCCACTACAAGACTCTGGAAGCCCCCCACCCACATGCTGTGTAGGTTAAAGGAATGTAAAGCGTCCTCCTTCTGCTACTTCCTTTTTTGCCAAACTTCTAAACGACACGTTGCTGCCTCATTCACCACCTCCACACACCCACACCAGCGTGGCTTTATGCTTTCAAGTCTGCAAGTCTTTTAGGGAGGCAAGATAAAGTTTGAGAAATTTGAATGGAACAGTGTAAATTATCCGTCACTGCCTTCAGCAGATTGCACTCTGGCATGCCAGCACATCTGCAGGCAGGCACCTGGCCATGATATCCGGCAGTGGCGCGAGGGAAAAGAAAAGTCTTCTTTGAGCCGGATTTGAACCCACTACCTAAGGATCGCCTTATTAACAACTACAGTCCTCTGCTCTACCAACTGAGCTTTCAAAGGTGCTAGCCTAAATAGTTGGACTGAAAACTGACAAGTGCATTTAGGACAGACTCGGATGCTCTCCTATGATTGTAGAACGAGTACATCTGGCAAAAGCCTAGCCCTAGCCCCTGAACTTAATCCTATCTCCTTCCTTTCAGACGTGGCTGAAAACGGTGTCCCTGGTGGTCTAGTGGCTAGGATTCGGCGCTCTCACCGCCGCGGCCCGGGTTCGATTCCCGGTCAGGGAAGCGTGTGCTTTCTTGCACACCAAGTCCACTACAAGACTCTGGAAGCCCCCCACCCACATGCTGTGTAGGTTAAAGGAATGTAAAGCGTCCTCCTTCTGCTACTTCCTTTTTTGCCAAACTTCTAAACGACACGTTGCTGCCTCATTCACCACCTCCACACACCCACACCAGCGTGGCTTTATGCTTTCAAGTCTGCAAGTCTTTTAGGGAGGCAAGATAAAGTTTGAGAATTATTAACAACTACAGTCCTCTGCTCTACCAACTGAGCTATCAAACGTGCTAGCCTAAAGAGTTGGACTGAAAACTGACAAGTGCATTTAGGACAGACTCGGATGCTCTCCTATGATTGTAGAACGAGTACATCTGGCAAAAGCCTAGCCCTAGCCCCTGAACTTAATCCTATCTCCTTCCTTTCAGACATGGCTGAAAACGGTGTCCCTGGTGGTCTAGTGGCTAGGATTCGGCGCTCTCACCGCCGCGGCCCGGGTTTGATTCCCGGTCAGGGAAGCGTGTGCTTTCTTGCACACCAAGTCCACTACAAGACTCTGGAAGCCCCCCACCCACATGCTGTGTAGGTTAAAGGAATGTAAAGCGTCCTCCTTCTGCTACTTCCTTTTTTGCCAAACTTCTAAACGACACGTTGCTGCCTCATTCACCACCTCCACACACCCACACCAGCGTGGCTTTATGCTTTCAAGTCTGCAAGTCTTTTAGGGAGGCAAGATAAAGTTTGAGAAATTTGAATGGAACAGTGTAAATTATCCGTCACTGCCTTCAGCATATTGCACTCTGGCATGCCAGCACATCTGCAGGCAGGCACCTGGCCATGATATCCGGCAGTGGCGCGAGGGAAAAGAAAAGTCTTCTTCGAGCCGGATTTGAACCCGCAACCTAAGGATCGCCTTATTAACAACTACAGTCCTCTGCTCTACCAACTGAGCTATCAAAGGTGCTAGCCTAAAGAGTTGGACTGAAAACTGACAAGTGCATTTAGGACAGACTCGGATGCTCTCCTATGATTGTAGAACGAGTACATCTGGCAAAAGCCTAGCCCTAGCCCCTGAACTTAATCCTATCTCCTTCCTTTCAGACATGGCTGAAAACGGTGTCCCTGGTGGTCTAGTGGCTAGGATTCGGCGCTCTCACCGCCGCGGCCCGGGTTTGATTCCCGGTCAGGGAAGCGTGTGCTTTCTTGCACACCAAGTCCACTACAAGACTCTGGAAGCCCCCCACCCACATGCTGTGTAGGTTAAAGGAATGTAAAGCGTCCTCCTTCTGCTACTTCCTTTTTTGCCAAACTTCTAAACGACACGTTGCTGCCTCATTCACCACCTCCACACACCCACACCAGCGTGGCTTTATGCTTTCAAGTCTGCAAGTCTTTTAGGGAGGCAAGATAAAGTTTGAGAAATTTGAATGGAACAGTGTAAATTATCCGTCACTGCCTTCAGCATATTGCACTCTGGCATGCCAGCACATCTGCAGGCAGGCACCTGGCCATGATATCCGGCAGTGGCGCGAGGGAAAAGAAAAGTCTTCTTCGAGCCGGATTTGAACCCGCAACCTAAGGATCGCCTTATTAACAACTACAGTCCTCTGCTCTACCAACTGAGCTATCAAAGGTGCTAGCCTAAAGAGTTGGACTGAAAACTGACAAGTGCATTTAGGACAGACTCGGATGCTCTCCTATGATTGTAGAACGAGTACATCTGGCAAAAGCCTAGCCCTAGCCCCTGAACTTAATCCTATCTCCTTCCTTTCAGACATGGCTGAAAACGGTGTCCCTGGTGGTCTAGTGGCTAGGATTCGGCGCTCTCACCGCCGCGGCCCGGGTTTGATTCCCGGTCAGGGAAGCGTGTGCTTTCTTGCACACCAAGTCCACTACAAGACTCTGGAAGCCCCCCACCCACATGCTGTGTAGGTTAAAGGAATGTAAAGCGTCCTCCTTCTGCTAGTTCCTTTTTTGCCAAACTTCTAAACGACACGTTGCTGCCTCATTCACCACCTCCACACACCCACACCAGCGTGGCTTTATGCTTTCAAGTCTGCAAGTCTTTTAGGGAGGCAAGATAAAGTTTGAGAATTATTAACAACTACAGTCCTCTGCTCTACCAACTGAGCTATCAAACGTGCTAGCCTAAAGAGTTGGACTGAAAACTGACAAGTGCATTTAGGACAGACTCGGATGCTCTCCTATGATTGTAGAACGAGTACATCTGGCAAAAGCCTAGCCCTAGCCCCTGAACTTAATCCTATCTCCTTCCTTTCAGACATGGCTGAAAACGGTGTCCCTGGTGGTCTAGTGGCTAGGATTCGGCGCTCTCACCGCCGCGGCCCGGGTTTGATTCCCGGTCAGGGAAGCGTGTGCTTTCTTGCACACCAAGTCCACTACAAGACTCTGGAAGCCCCCCACCCACATGCTGTGTAGGTTAAAGGAATGTAAAGCGTCCTCCTTCTGCTACTTCCTTTTTTGCCAAACTTCTAAACGACACGTTGCTGCCTCATTCACCACCTCCACACACCCACACCAGCGTGGCTTTATGCTTTCAAGTCTGCAAGTCTTTTAGGGAGGCAAGATAATGTTTCAGAAATTTGAATGGAACAGTGTAAATGATCCGTCACTGCCTTCAGCAGATTGCACTCTGGCATGCCAGCGCATCTGCAGGCAGGCACCTGGCCATGATATCCGGCAGTGGCGCGAGGGAAAAGAAAAGTCTTCTTTGAGCCGGATTTGAACCCACTACCTAAGGATCGCCTTATTAACAACTACAGTCCTCTGCTCTACCAACTGAGCTTTCAAAGGTGCTAGCCTAAATAGTTGGACTGAAAACTGACAAGTGCATTTAGGACAGACTCGGATGCTCTCCTATGATTGTAGAACGAGTACATCTGGCAAAAGCCTAGCCCTAGCCCCTGAACTTAATCCTATCTCCTTCCTTTCAGACATGGCTGAAAACGGTGTCCCTGGTGGTCTAGTGGCTAGGATTCGGCGCTCTCACCGCCGCGGCCCGGGTTTGATTCCCGGTCAGGGAAGCGTGTGCTTTCTTGCACACCAAGTCCACTACAAGACTCTGGAAGCCCCCCACCCACATGCTGTGTAGGTTAAAGGAATGTAAAGCGTCCTCCTTCTGCTACTTCCTTTTTTGCCAAACTTCTAAACGACACGTTGCTGCCTCATTCACCACCTCCACACACCCACACCAGCGTGGCTTTATGCTTTCAAGTCTGCAAGTCTTTTAGGGAGGCAAGATAAAGTTTGAGAATTATTAACAACTACAGTCCTCTGCTCTACCAACTGAGCTATCAAACGTGCTAGCCTAAAGAGTTGGACTGAAAACTGACAAGTGCATTTAGGACAGACTCGGATGCTCTCCTATGATTGTAGAACGAGTACATCTGGCAAAAGCCTAGCCCTAGCCCCTGAACTTAATCCTATCTCCTTCCTTTCAGACATGGCTGAAAACGGTGTCCCTGGTGGTCTAGTGGCTAGGATTCGGCGCTCTCACCGCCGCGGCCCGGGTTTGATTCCCGGTCAGGGAAGCGTGTGCTTTCTTGCACACCAAGTCCACTACAAGACTCTGGAAGCCCCCCACCCACATGCTGTGTAGGTTAAAGGAATGTAAAGCGTCCTCCTTCTGCTACTTCCTTTTTTGCCAAACTTCTAAACAACACGTTGCTGCCTCATTCACCACCTCCACACACCCACACCAGCGTGGCTTTATGCTTTCAAGTCTGCAAGTCTTTTAGGGAGGCAAGATAATGTTTGAGAAATTTGAATGGAACAGTGTAAATGATCCGTCACTGCCTTCAGCAGATTGCACTCTGGCATGCCAGCGCATCTGCAGGCAGGCACCTGGCCATGATATCCGGCAGTGGCGCGAGGGAAAAGAAAAGTCTTCTTTGAGCCGGATTTGAACCCACTACCTAAGGATCGCCTTATTAACAACTACAGTCCTCTGCTCTACCAACTGAGCTTTCAAAGGTGCTAGCCTAAATAGTTGGACTGAAAACTGACAAGTGCATTTAGGACAGACTCGGATGCTCTCCTATGATTGTAGAACGAGTACATCTGGCAAAAGCCTAGCCCTAGCCCCTGAACTTAATCCTATCTCCTTCCTTTCAGACATGGCTGAAAACGGTGTCCCTGGTGGTCTAGTGGCTAGGATTCGGCGCTCTCACCGCCGCGGCCCGGGTTTGATTCCCGGTCAGGGAAGCGTGTGCTTTCTTGCACACCAAGTCCACTACAAGACTCTGGAAGCCCCCCACCCACATGCTGTGTAGGTTAAAGGAATGTAAAGCGTCCTCCTTCTGCTACTTCCTTTTTTGCCAAACTTCTAAACGACACGTTGCTGCCTCATTCACCACCTCCACACACCCACACCAGCGTGGCTTTATGCTTTCAAGTCTGCAAGTCTTTTAGGGAGGCAAGATAAAGTTTGAGAATTATTAACAACTACAGTCCTCTGCTCTACCAACTGAGCTATCAAACGTGCTAGCCTAAAGAGTTGGACTGAAAACTGACAAGTGCATTTAGGACAGACTCGGATGCTCTCCTATGATTGTAGAACGAGTACATCTGGCAAAAGCCTAGCCCTAGCCCCTGAACTTAATCCTATCTCCTTCCTTTCAGACATGGCTGAAAACGGTGTCCCTGGTGGTCTAGTGGCTAGGATTCGGCGCTCTCACCGCCGCGGCCCGGGTTTGATTCCCGGTCAGGGAAGCGTGTGCTTTCTTGCACACCAAGTCCACTACAAGACTCTGGAAGCCCCCCACCCACATGCTGTGTAGGTTAAAGGAATGTAAAGCGTCCTCCTTCTGCTACTTCCTTTTTTGCCAAACTTCTAAACGACACGTTGCTGCCTCATTCACCACCTCCACACACCCACACCAGCGTGGCTTTATGCTTTCAAGTCTGCAAGTCTTTTAGGGAGGCAAGATAAAGTTTGAGAAATTTGAATGGAACAGTGTAAATTATCCGTCACTGCCTTCAGCAGATTGCACTCTGGCATGCCAGCACATCTGCAGGCAGGCACCTGGCCATGATATCCGGCAGTGGCGCGAGGGAAAAGAAAAGTCTTCTTCGAGCCGGATTTGAACCCGCAACCTAAGGATCGCCTTATTAACAACTACAGTCCTCTGCTCTACCAACTGAGCTATCAAAGGTGCTAGCCTAAAGAGTTGGACTGAAAACTGACAAGTGCATTTAGGACAGACTCGGATGCTCTCCTATGATTGTAGAACGAGTACATCTGGCAAAAGCCTAGCCCTAGCCCCTGAACTTAATCCTATCTCCTTCCTTTCAGACATGGCTGAAAACGGTGTCCCTGGTGGTCTAGTGGCTAGGATTCGGCGCTCTCACCGCCGCGGCCCGGCTTTCATTCCCGGTCAGGGAAGTGTGTGCTTTCTTGCACACCAAGTCCACTACAAGACTCTGGAAGCCCCCCACCCACATGCTGTGTAGGTTAAAGGAATGTAAAGCGTCCTCCTTCTGCTACTTCCTTTTTTGCCAAACTTCTAAACGACACGTTGCTGCCTCATTCACCACCTCCACACACCCACACCAGCGTGGCTTTATGCTTTCAAGTCTGCAAGTCTTTTAGGGAGGCAAGATAAAGTTTGAGAATTATTAACAACTACAGTCCTCTGCTCTACCAACTGAGCTATCAAACGTGCTAGCCTAAAGAGTTGGACTGAAAACTGACAAGTGCATTTAGGACAGACTCGGATGCTCTCCTATGATTGTAGAACGAGTACATCTGGCAAAAGCCTAGCCCTAGCCCCTGAACTTAATCCTATCTCCTTCCTTTCAGACATGGCTGAAAACGGTGTCCCTGGTGGTCTAGTGGCTAGGATTCGGCGCTCTCACCGCCGCGGCCCGGGTTTGATTCCCGGTCAGGGAAGCGTGTGCTTTCTTGCACACCAAGTCCACTACAAGACTCTGGAAGCCCCCCACCCACATGCTGTGTAGGTTAAAGGAATGTAAAGCGTCCTCCTTCTGCTACTTCCTTTTTTGCCAAACTTCTAAACGACACGTTGCTGCCTCATTCACCACCTCCACACACCCACACCAGCGTGGCTTTATGCTTTCAAGTCTGCAAGTCTTTTAGGGAGGCAAGATAATGTTTGAGAAATTTGAATGGAACAGTGTAAATGATCCGTCACTGCCTTCAGCAGATTGCACTCTGGCATGCCAGCGCATCTGCAGGCAGGCACCTGGCCATGATATCCGGCAGTGGCGCGAGGGAAAAGAAAAGTCTTCTTCGAGCCGGATTTGAACCCGCAACCTAAGGATCACCTTATTAACAACTACAGTCCACTGCTCTACCAACTGAGCTATCAAAGGTGCTAGCCTAAAGAGTTGGACTGAAAACTGACAAGTGCATTTAGGACAGACTCGGATGCTCTCCTATGATTGTAGAACGAGTACATCTGGCAAAAGCCTAGCCCTAGCCCCTGAACTTAATCCTATCTCCTTCCTTTCAGACGTGGCTGAAAACGGTGTCCCTGGTGGTCTAGTGGCTAGGGTTCGGCGCTCTCACCGCCGCGGCCGGGGTTCGATTCCCGGTCAGGGAAGCGTGTGCTTTCTTGCACACCAAGTCCACTACAAGACTCTGGAAGCCCCCCACCCACATGCTGTGTAGGTTAAAGGAATGTAAAGCGTCCTCCTTCTGCTACTTCCTTTTTTGCCAAACTTCTAAACGACACGTTGCTGCCTCATTCACCACCTCCACACACCCACACCAGCGTGGCTTTATGCTTTCAAGTCTGCAAGTCTTTTAGGGAGGCAAGATAAAGTTTGAGAATTATTAACAACTACAGTCCTCTGCTCTACCAACTGAGCTATCAAAGGTGCTAGCCTAAAGAGTTGGACTGAAAACTGACAAGTGCATTTAGGACAGACTCGGATGCTCTCCTATGATTGTAGAACGAGTACATCTGGCAAAAGCCTAGCCCTAGCCCCTGAACTTAATCCTATCTCCTTCCTTTCAGACGAGGCTGAAAACGGTGTCCCTGGTGGTCTAGTGGCTAGGATTCGGCGCTCTCACCGCCGCGGCCCGGGTTCGATTCCCGGTCAGGGAAGCGTGTGCTTTCTTGCACACCAAGTCCACTACAAGACTCTGGAAGCCCCCCACCCACATGCTGTGTAGGTTAAAGGAATGTAAAGCGTCCTCCTTCTGCTACTTCCTTTTTTGCCAAACTTCTAAACGACACGTTGCTGCCTCATTCACCACCTCCACACACCCACACCAGCGTGGCTTTATGCTTTCAAGTCTGCAAGTCTTTTAGGGAGGCAAGATAAAGTTTGAGAATTATTAACAACTACAGTCCTCTGCTCTACCAACTGAGCTATCAAAGGTGCTAGCCTAAAGAGTTGGACTGAAAACTGACAAGTGCATTTAGGACAGACTCGGATGCTCTCCTATGATTGTAGAACGAGTACATCTGGCAAAAGCCTAGCCCTAGCCCCTGAACTTAATCCTATCTCCTTCCTTTCAGACATGGCTGAAAACGGTGTCCCTGGTGGTCTAGTGGCTAGGATTCGGCGCTCTCACCGCCGCGGCCCGGGTTTGATTCCCGGTCAGGGAAGCGTGTGCTTTCTTGCACACCAAGTCCACTACAAGACTCTGGAAGCCCCCCACCCACATGCTGTGTAGGTTAAAGGAATGTAAAGCGTCCTCCTTCTGCTACTTCCTTTTTTGCCAAACTTCTAAACGACACGTTGCTGCCTCATTCACCACCTCCACACACCCACACCAGCGTGGCTTTATGCTTTCAAGTCTGCAAGTCTTTTAGGGAGGCAAGATAAAGTTTGAGAATTATTAACAACTACAGTCCTCTGCTCTACCAACTGAGCTATCAAACGTGCTAGCCTAAAGAGTTGGACTGAAAACTGACAAGTGCATTTAGGACAGACTCGGATGCTCTCCTATGATTGTAGAACGAGTACATCTGGCAAAAGCCTAGCCCTAGCCCCTGAACTTAATCCTATCTCCTTCCTTTCAGACATGGCTGAAAACGGTGTCCCTGGTGGTCTAGTGGCTAGGATTCGGCGCTCTCACCGCCGCGGCCCGGCTTTCATTCCCGGTCAGGGAAGTGTGTGCTTTCTTGCACACCAAGTCCACTACAAGACTCTGGAAGCCCCCCACCCACATGCTGTGTAGGTTAAAGGAATGTAAAGCGTCCTCCTTCTGCTACTTCCTTTTTTGCCAAACTTCTAAACGACACGTTGCTGCCTCATTCACCACCTCCACACACCCACACCAGCGTGGCTTTATGCTTTCAAGTCTGCAAGTCTTTTAGGGAGGCAAGATAAAGTTTGAGAATTATTAACAACTACAGTCCTCTGCTCTACCAACTGAGCTATCAAACGTGCTAGCCTAAAGAGTTGGACTGAAAACTGACAAGTGCATTTAGGACAGACTCGGATGCTCTCCTATGATTGTAGAACGAGTACATCTGGCAAAAGCCTAGCCCTAGCCCCTGAACTTAATCCTATCTCCTTCCTTTCAGACATGGCTGAAAACGGTGTCCCTGGTGGTCTAGTGGCTAGGATTCGGCGCTCTCACCGCCGCGGCCCGGGTTTGATTCCCGGTCAGGGAAGCGTGTGCTTTCTTGCACACCAAGTCCACTACAAGACTCTGGAAGCCCCCCACCCACATGCTGTGTAGGTTAAAGGAATGTAAAGCGTCCTCCTTCTGCTACTTCCTTTTTTGCCAAACTTCTAAACGACACGTTGCTGCCTCATTCACCACCTCCACACACCCACACCAGCGTGGCTTTATGCTTTCAAGTCTGCAAGTCTTTTAGGGAGGCAAGATAATGTTTGAGAAATTTGAATGGAACAGTGTAAATGATCCGTCACTGCCTTCAGCAGATTGCACTCTGGCATGCCAGCGCATCTGCAGGCAGGCACCTGGCCATGATATCCGGCAGTGGCGCGAGGGAAAAGAAAAGTCTTCTTCGAGCCGGATTTGAACCCGCAACCTAAGGATCACCTTATTAACAACTACAGTCCACTGCTCTACCAACTGAGCTATCAAAGGTGCTAGCCTAAAGAGTTGGACTGAAAACTGACAAGTGCATTTAGGACAGACTCGGATGCTCTCCTATGATTGTAGAACGAGTACATCTGGCAAAAGCCTAGCCCTAGCCCCTGAACTTAATCCTATCTCCTTCCTTTCAGACGTGGCTGAAAACGGTGTCCCTGGTGGTCTAGTGGCTAGGGTTCGGCGCTCTCACCGCCGCGGCCGGGGTTCGATTCCCGGTCAGGGAAGCGTGTGCTTTCTTGCACACCAAGTCCACTACAAGACTCTGGAAGCCCCCCACCCACATGCTGTGTAGGTTAAAGGAATGTAAAGCGTCCTCCTTCTGCTACTTCCTTTTTTGCCAAACTTCTAAACGACACGTTGCTGCCTCATTCACCACCTCCACACACCCACACCAGCGTGGCTTTATGCTTTCAAGTCTGCAAGTCTTTTAGGGAGGCAAGATAAAGTTTGAGAATTATTAACAACTACAGTCCTCTGCTCTACCAACTGAGCTATCAAAGGTGCTAGCCTAAAGAGTTGGACTGAAAACTGACAAGTGCATTTAGGACAGACTCGGATGCTCTCCTATGATTGTAGAACGAGTACATCTGGCAAAAGCCTAGCCCTAGCCCCTGAACTTAATCCTATCTCCTTCCTTTCAGACGAGGCTGAAAACGGTGTCCCTGGTGGTCTAGTGGCTAGGATTCGGCGCTCTCACCGCCGCGGCCCGGGTTCGATTCCCGGTCAGGGAAGCGTGTGCTTTCTTGCACACCAAGTCCACTACAAGACTCTGGAAGCCCCCCACCCACATGCTGTGTAGGTTAAAGGAATGTAAAGCGTCCTCCTTCTGCTACTTCCTTTTTTGCCAAACTTCTAAACGACACGTTGCTGCCTCATTCACCACCTCCACACACCCACACCAGCGTGGCTTTATGCTTTCAAGTCTGCAAGTCTTTTAGGGAGGCAAGATAAAGTTTGAGAATTATTAACAACTACAGTCCTCTGCTCTACCAACTGAGCTATCAAAGGTGCTAGCCTAAAGAGTTGGACTGAAAACTGACAAGTGCATTTAGGACAGACTCGGATGCTCTCCTATGATTGTAGAACGAGTACATCTGGCAAAAGCCTAGCCCTAGCCCCTGAACTTAATCCTATCTCCTTCCTTTCAGACATGGCTGAAAACGGTGTCCCTGGTGGTCTAGTGGCTAGGATTCGGCGCTCTCACCGCCGCGGCCCGGGTTTGATTCCCGGTCAGGGAAGCGTGTGCTTTCTTGCACACCAAGTCCACTACAAGACTCTGGAAGCCCCCCACCCACATGCTGTGTAGGTTAAAGGAATGTAAAGCGTCCTCCTTCTGCTACTTCCTTTTTTGCCAAACTTCTAAACGACACGTTGCTGCCTCATTCACCACCTCCACACACCCACACCAGCGTGGCTTTATGCTTTCAAGTCTGCAAGTCTTTTAGGGAGGCAAGATAAAGTTTGAGAATTATTAACAACTACAGTCCTCTGCTCTACCAACTGAGCTATCAAACGTGCTAGCCTAAAGAGTTGGACTGAAAACTGACAAGTGCATTTAGGACAGACTCGGATGCTCTCCTATGATTGTAGAACGAGTACATCTGGCAAAAGCCTAGCCCTAGCCCCTGAACTTAATCCTATCTCCTTCCTTTCAGACATGGCTGAAAACGGTGTCCCTGGTGGTCTAGTGGCTAGGATTCGGCGCTCTCACCGCCGCGGCCCGGCTTTCATTCCCGGTCAGGGAAGTGTGTGCTTTCTTGCACACCAAGTCCACTACAAGACTCTGGAAGCCCCCCACCCACATGCTGTGTAGGTTAAAGGAATGTAAAGCGTCCTCCTTCTGCTACTTCCTTTTTTGCCAAACTTCTAAACGACACGTTGCTGCCTCATTCACCACCTCCACACACCCACACCAGCGTGGCTTTATGCTTTCAAGTCTGCAAGTCTTTTAGGGAGGCAAGATAAAGTTTGAGAATTATTAACAACTACAGTCCTCTGCTCTACCAACTGAGCTATCAAACGTGCTAGCCTAAAGAGTTGGACTGAAAACTGACAAGTGCATTTAGGACAGACTCGGATGCTCTCCTATGATTGTAGAACGAGTACATCTGGCAAAAGCCTAGCCCTAGCCCCTGAACTTAATCCTATCTCCTTCCTTTCAGACATGGCTGAAAACGGTGTCCCTGGTGGTCTAGTGGCTAGGATTCGGCGCTCTCACCGCCGCGGCCCGGGTTTGATTCCCGGTCAGGGAAGCGTGTGCTTTCTTGCACACCAAGTCCACTACAAGACTCTGGAAGCCCCCCACCCACATGCTGTGTAGGTTAAAGGAATGTAAAGCGTCCTCCTTCTGCTACTTCCTTTTTTGCCAAACTTCTAAACGACACGTTGCTGCCTCATTCACCACCTCCACACACCCACACCAGCGTGGCTTTATGCTTTCAAGTCTGCAAGTCTTTTAGGGAGGCAAGATAATGTTTGAGAAATTTGAATGGAACAGTGTAAATGATCCGTCACTGCCTTCAGCAGATTGCACTCTGGCATGCCAGCGCATCTGCAGGCAGGCACCTGGCCATGATATCCGGCAGTGGCGCGAGGGAAAAGAAAAGTCTTCTTCGAGCCGGATTTGAACCCGCAACCTAAGGATCACCTTATTAACAACTACAGTCCACTGCTCTACCAACTGAGCTATCAAAGGTGCTAGCCTAAAGAGTTGGACTGAAAACTGACAAGTGCATTTAGGACAGACTCGGATGCTCTCCTATGATTGTAGAACGAGTACATCTGGCAAAAGCCTAGCCCTAGCCCCTGAACTTAATCCTATCTCCTTCCTTTCAGACGTGGCTGAAAACGGTGTCCCTGGTGGTCTAGTGGCTAGGGTTCGGCGCTCTCACCGCCGCGGCCGGGGTTCGATTCCCGGTCAGGGAAGCGTGTGCTTTCTTGCACACCAAGTCCACTACAAGACTCTGGAAGCCCCCCACCCACATGCTGTGTAGGTTAAAGGAATGTAAAGCGTCCTCCTTCTGCTACTTCCTTTTTTGCCAAACTTCTAAACGACACGTTGCTGCCTCATTCACCACCTCCACACACCCACACCAGCGTGGCTTTATGCTTTCAAGTCTGCAAGTCTTTTAGGGAGGCAAGATAAAGTTTGAGAATTATTAACAACTACAGTCCTCTGCTCTACCAACTGAGCTATCAAAGGTGCTAGCCTAAAGAGTTGGACTGAAAACTGACAAGTGCATTTAGGACAGACTCGGATGCTCTCCTATGATTGTAGAACGAGTACATCTGGCAAAAGCCTAGCCCTAGCCCCTGAACTTAATCCTATCTCCTTCCTTTCAGACGAGGCTGAAAACGGTGTCCCTGGTGGTCTAGTGGCTAGGATTCGGCGCTCTCACCGCCGCGGCCCGGGTTCGATTCCCGGTCAGGGAAGCGTGTGCTTTCTTGCACACCAAGTCCACTACAAGACTCTGGAAGCCCCCCACCCACATGCTGTGTAGGTTAAAGGAATGTAAAGCGTCCTCCTTCTGCTACTTCCTTTTTTGCCAAACTTCTAAACGACACGTTGCTGCCTCATTCACCACCTCCACACACCCACACCAGCGTGGCTTTATGCTTTCAAGTCTGCAAGTCTTTTAGGGAGGCAAGATAAAGTTTGAGAATTATTAACAACTACAGTCCTCTGCTCTACCAACTGAGCTATCAAAGGTGCTAGCCTAAAGAGTTGGACTGAAAACTGACAAGTGCATTTAGGACAGACTCGGATGCTCTCCTATGATTGTAGAACGAGTACATCTGGCAAAAGCCTAGCCCTAGCCCCTGAACTTAATCCTATCTCCTTCCTTTCAGACGTGGCTGAAAACGGTGTCCCTGGTGGTCTAGTGGCTAGGATTCGGCGCTCTCACCGCCGCGGCCCGGGTTCGATTCCCGGTCAGGGAAGCGTGTGCTTTCTTGCACACCAAGTCCACTACAAGACTCTGGAAGCCCCCCACCCACATGCTGTGTAGGTTAAAGGAATGTAAAGCGTCCTCCTTCTGCTACTTCCTTTTTTGCCAAACTTCTAAACGACACGTTGCTGCCTCATTCACCACCTCCACACACCCACACCAGCGTGGCTTTATGCTTTCAAGTCTGCAAGTCTTTTAGGGAGGCAAGATAAAGTTTGAGAAATTTGAATGGAACAGTGTAAATTATCCGTCACTGCCTTCAGCATATTGCACTCTGGCATGCCAGCACATCTGCAGGCAGGCACCTGGCCATGATATCCGGCAGTGGCGCGAGGGAAAAGAAAAGTCTTCTTCGAGCCGGATTTGAACCCGCAACCTAAGGATCGCCTTATTAACAACTACAGTCCTCTGCTCTACCAACTGAGCTATCAAAGGTGCTAGCCTAAAGAGTTGGACTGAAAACTGACAAGTGCATTTAGGACAGACTCGGATGCTCTCCTATGATTGTAGAACGAGTACATCTGGCAAAAGCCTAGCCCTAGCCCCTGAACTTAATCCTATCTCCTTCCTTTCAGACATGGCTGAAAACGGTGTCCCTGGTGGTCTAGTGGCTAGGATTCGGCGCTCTCACCGCCGCGGCCCGGGTTTGATTCCCGGTCAGGGAAGCGTGTGCTTTCTTGCACACCAAGTCCACTACAAGACTCTGGAAGCCCCCCACCCACATGCTGTGTAGGTTAAAGGAATGTAAAGCGTCCTCCTTCTGCTACTTCCTTTTTTGCCAAACTTCTAAACGACACGTTGCTGCCTCATTCACCACCTCCACACACCCACACCAGCGTGGCTTTATGCTTTCAAGTCTGCAAGTCTTTTAGGGAGGCAAGATAAAGTTTGAGAATTATTAACAACTACAGTCCTCTGCTCTACCAACTGAGCTATCAAACGTGCTAGCCTAAAGAGTTGGACTGAAAACTGACAAGTGCATTTAGGACAGACTCGGATGCTCTCCTATGATTGTAGAACGAGTACATCTGGCAAAAGCCTAGCCCTAGCCCCTGAACTTAATCCTATCTCCTTCCTTTCAGACATGGCTGAAAACGGTGTCCCTGGTGGTCTAGTGGCTAGGATTCGGCGCTCTCACCGCCGCGGCCCGGGTTTGATTCCCGGTCAGGGAAGCGTGTGCTTTCTTGCACACCAAGTCCACTACAAGACTCTGGAAGCCCCCCACCCACATGCTGTGTAGGTTAAAGGAATGTAAAGCGTCCTCCTTCTGCTACTTCCTTTTTTGCCAAACTTCTAAACGACACGTTGCTGCCTCATTCACCACCTCCACACACCCACACCAGCGTGGCTTTATGCTTTCAAGTCTGCAAGTCTTTTAGGGAGGCAAGATAATGTTTGAGAAATTTGAATGGAACAGTGTAAATGATCCGTCACTGCCTTCAGCAGATTGCACTCTGGCATGCCAGCGCATCTGCAGGCAGGCACCTGGCCATGATATCCGGCAGTGGCGCGAGGGAAAAGAAAAGTCTTCTTTGAGCCGGATTTGAACCCACTACCTAAGGATCGCCTTATTAACAACTACAGTCCTCTGCTCTACCAACTGAGCTTTCAAAGGTGCTAGCCTAAATAGTTGGACTGAAAACTGACAAGTGCATTTAGGACAGACTCGGATGCTCTCCTATGATTGTAGAACGAGTACATCTGGCAAAAGCCTAGCCCTAGCCCCTGAACTTAATCCTATCTCCTTCCTTTCAGACATGGCTGAAAATGGTGTCCCTGGTGGTCTAGTGGCTAGGATTCGGCGCTCTCACCGCCGCGGCCCGGGTTTGATTCCCGGTCAGGGAAGCGTGTGCTTTCTTGCACACCAAGTCCACTACAAGACTCTGGAAGCCCCCCACCCACATGCTGTGTAGGTTAAAGGAATGTAAAGCGTCCTCCTTCTGCTACTTCCTTTTTTGCCAAACTTCTAAACGACACGTTGCTGCCTCATTCACCACCTCCACACACCCACACCAGCGTGGCTTTATGCTTTCAAGTCTGCAAGTCTTTTAGGGAGGCAAGATAAAGTTTGAGAATTATTAACAACTACAGTCCTCTGCTCTACCAACTGAGCTATCAAAGGTGCTAGCCTAAAGAGTTGGACTGAAAACTGACAAGTGCATTTAGGACAGACTCGGATGCTCTCCTATGATTGTAGAACGAGTACATCTTGCAAAAGCCTAGCCCTAGCCCCTGAACTTAATCCTATCTCCTTCCTTTCAGACATGGCTGAAAATGGTGTCCCTGGTGGTCTAGTGGCTAGGATTCGGCGCTCTCACCGCCGCGGCCCGGGTTTGATTCCCGGTCAGGGAAGCGTGTGCTTTCTTGCACACCAAGTCCACTACAAGACTCTGGAAGCCCCCCACCCACATGCTGTGTAGGTTAAAGGAATGTAAAGCGTCCTCCTTCTGCTACTTCCTTTTTTGCCAAACTTCTAAACGACACGTTGCTGCCTCATTCACCACCTCCACACACCCACACCAGCGTGGCTTTATGCTTTCAAGTCTGCAAGTCTTTTAGGGAGGCAAGATAAAGTTTGAGAATTATTAACAACTACAGTCCTCTGCTCTACCAACTGAGCTATCAAAGGTGCTAGCCTAAAGAGTTGGACTGAAAACTGACAAGTGCATTTAGGACAGACTCGGATGCTCTCCTATGATTGTAGAACGAGTACATCTGGCAAAAGCCTAGCCCTAGCCCCTGAACTTAATCCTATCTCCTTCCTTTCAGACATGGCTGAAAGCGGTGTCCCTGGTGGTCTAGTGGCTAGGATTCGGCGCTCTCACCGCCGCGGCCCGGGTTTGATTCCCGGTCAGGGAAGCGTGGGCTTTCTTGCACACCAAGTCCACTACAAGACTCTGGAAGCCCCCCACCCACATGCTGTGTAGGTTAAAGGAATGTAAAGCGTCCTCCTTCTGCTACTTCCTTTTTTGCCAAACTTCTAAACGACACGTTGCTGCCTCATTCACCACCTCCACACACCCACACCAGCGTGGCTTTATGCTTTCAAGTCTGCAAGTCTTTTAGGGAGGCAAGATAAAGTTTGAGAAATTTGAATGGAACAGTGTAAATTATCCGTCACTGCCTTCAGCATATTGCACTCTGGCATGCCAGCACATCTGCAGGCAGGCACCTGGCCATGATATCCGGCAGTGGCGCGAGGGAAAAGAAAAGTCTTCTTCAAGCCGGATTTGAACCCGCGACCTAAGGATCGCCTTATTAACAACTACAGTCCTCTGCTCTACCAACTGAGCTATCAAAGGTGCTAGCCTAAAGAGTTGGACTGAAAACTGACAAGTGCATTTAGGACAGACTCGGATGCTCTCCTATGATTGTAGAACGAGTACATCTGGCAAAAGCCTAGCCCTAGCCCCTGATCTTAATCCTATCTCCTTCCTTTCAGACATGGCTGAAAACGGTGTCCCTGGTGGTCTAGTGGCTAGGATTCGGCGCTCTCACCGCCGCGGCCCGGGTTTGATTCCCGGTCAGGGAAGCGTGTGCTTTCTTGCACACCAAGTCCACTACAAGACTCTGGAAGCCCCCCACCCACATGCTGTGTAGGTTAAAGGAATGTAAAGCGTCCTCCTTCTGCTACTTCCTTTTTTGCCAAACTTCTAAACGACACGTTGCTGCCTCATTCACCACCTCCACACACCCACACCAGCGTGGCTTTATGCTTTCAAGTCTGCAAGTCTTTTAGGGAGGCAAGATAAAGTTTGAGAAATTTGAATGGAACAGTGTAAATTATCCGTCACTGCCTTCAGCATATTGCACTCTGGCATGCCAGCACATCTGCAGGCAGGCACCTGGCCATGATATCCGGCAGTGGCGCGAGGGAAAAGAAAAGTCTTCTTCGAGCCGGATTTGAACCCGCGACCTAAGGATCGCCTTATTAACAACTACAGTCCTCTGCTCTACCAACTGAGCTATCAAAGGTGCTAGCCTAAAGAGTTGGACTGAAAACTGACAAGTGCATTTAGGACAGACTCGGATGCTCTCCTATGATTGTAGAACGAGTACATCTGGCAAAAGCCTAGCCCTAGCCCCTGAACTTAATCCTATCTCCTTCCTTTCAGACGTGGCTGAAAACGGTGTCCCTGGTGGTCTAGTGGCTAGGATTCGGCGCTCTCACCGCCGCGGCCCGGGTTTGATTCCCGGTCAGGGAAGCGTGTGCTTTCTTGCACACCAAGTCCACTACAAGACTCTGGAAGCCCCCCACCCACATGCTGTGTAGGTTAAAGGAATGTAAAGCGTCCTCCTTCTGCTACTTCCTTTTTTGCCAAACTTCTAAACGACACGTTGCTGCCTCATTCACCACCTCCACACACCCACACCAGCGTGGCTTTATGCTTTCAAGTCTGCAAGTCTTTTAGGGAGGCAAGATAAAGTTTGAGAAATTTGAATGGAACAGTGTAAATTATCCGTCACTGCCTTCAGCATATTGCACTCTGGCATGCCAGCACATCTGCAGGCAGGCACCTGGCCATGATATCCGGCAGTGGCGCGAGGGAAAAGAAAAGTCTTCTTCGAGCCGGATTTGAACCCGCGACCTAAGGGTCGCCTTATTAACAACTACAGTCCTCTGCTCTACCAACTGAGCTATCAAAGGTGCTAGCCTAAAGAGTTGGACTGAAAACTGACAAGTGCATTTAGGACAGACTCGGATGCTCTCCTATGATTGTAGAACGAGTACATCTGGCAAAAGCCTAGCCCTAGCCCCTGAACTTAATCCTATCTCCTTCCTTTCAGACGTGGCTGAAAACGGTGTCCCTGGTGGTCTAGTGGCTAGGATTCGGCGCTCTCACCGCCGCGGCCCGGGATCGATTCCCGGTCAGGGAAGCGTGTGCTTTCTTGCACACCAAGTCCACTACAAGACTCTGGAAGCCCCCCACGCACATGCTGTGTAGGTTGAAGGAATGTAAAGCGTCCTCCTTCTGCTACTTCCTTTTTTGCCAAACTTCTAAACGACACGTTGCTGCCTCATTCACCACCTCCACACACCCACACCAGCGTGGCTTTATGCTTTCAAGTCTGCAAGTCTTTTAGGGAGGCAAGATAATGTTTGAGAAATTTGAATGGAACAGTGTAAATGATCCGTCACTGCCTTCAGCAGATTGCACTCTGGCATGCCAGCGCATCTGCAGGCAGGCACCTGGCCATGATATCCGGCAGTGGCGCGAGGGAAAAGAAAAGACTTCTTCGAGCCGGATTTGAACCCGCGACCTAAGGATCGCCTTATTAACAACTCCAGTTCTCTGCTCTACCAACTGAACTATCAAAGGTGCTAGCCTAAAGAGTTGGACTGAAAACTGACAAGTGCATTTAGGACAGACTCGGATGCTCTCCTATGATTGTAGAACGAGTACATCTGGCAAAAGCCTAGCCCTAGCCCCTGAACTTAATCCTATCTCCTTCCTTTCAGACATGGCTGAAAACGGTGTCCCTGGTGGTCTAGTGGCTAGGATTCGGCGCTCTCACCGCCGCGGGCCCGGGTTTGAATCCCGGTTAGGGAAGCGTGTGCTTTCTTGCACACCAAGTCCACTACAAGACTCTGGAAGCCCCCCACCCACATGCTGTGTAGGTTAAAGGAATGTAAAGCGTCCTCCTTCTGCTACTTCCTTTTTTGCCAAACTTCTAAACGACACGTTGCTGCCTCATTCACCACCTCCACACACCCACACCAGCGTGGCTTTATGCTTTCAAGTCTGCAAGTCTTTTAGGGAGGCAAGATAATGTTTGAGAAATTTGAATGGAACAGTGTAAATGATCCGTCACTGCCTTCAGCAGATTGCACTCTGGCATGCCAGCGCATCTGCAGGCAGGCACCTGGCCATGATATCCGGCAGTGGCGCGAGGGAAAAGAAAAGTCTTCTTCGAGCCGGATTTGAACCCGCAACCTAAGGATCACCTTATTAACAACTACAGTCCACTGCTCTACCAACTGAGCTATCAAAGGTGCTAGCCTAAAGAGTTGGACTGAAAACTGACAAGTGCATTTAGGACAGACTCGGATGCTCTCCTATGATTGTAGAACGAGTACATCTGGCAAAAGCCTAGCCCTAGCCCCTGAACTTAATCCTATCTCCTTCCTTTCAGACGTGGCTGAAAACGGTGTCCCTGGTGGTCTAGTGGCTAGGATTCGGCGCTCTCACCGCCGCGGCCCGGGTTTGATTCCCGGTCAGGGAAGCGTGTGCTTTCTTGCACACCAAGTCCACTACAAGACTCTGGAAGCCCCCCACCCACATGCTGTGTAGGTTAAAGGAATGTAAAGCGTCCTCCTTCTGCTACTTCCTTTTTTGCCAAACTTCTAAACGACACGTTGCTGCCTCATTCACCACCTCCACACACCCACACCAGCGTGGCTTTATGCTTTCAAGTCTGCAAGTCTTTTAGGGAGGCAAGATAAAGTTTGAGAATTATTAACAACTACAGTCCTCTGCTCTACCAACTGAGCTATCAAAGGTGCTAGCCTAAAGAGTTGGACTGAAAACTGACAAGTGCATTTAGGACAGACTCGGATGCTCTCCTATGATTGTAGAACGAGTACATCTGGCAAAAGCCTAGCCCTAGCCCCTGAACTTAATCCTATCTCCTTCCTTTCAGACATGGCTGAAAACGGTGTCCCTGGTGGTCTAGTGGCTAGGATTCGGCGCTCTCACCGCCGCGGCCTGGGTTTGATTCCCGGTCAGGGAAGCGTGTGCTTTCTTGCACACCAAGTCCACTACAAGACTCTGGAAGCCCCCCACCCACATGCTGTGTAGGTTAAAGGAATGTAAAGCGTCCTCCTTCTGCTACTTCCTTTTTTGCCAAACTTCTAAACGACACGTTGCTGCCTCATTCACCACCTCCACACACCCACACCAGCGTGGCTTTATGCTTTCAAGTCTGCAAGTCTTTTAGGGAGGCAAGATAATGTTTGAGAAATTTGAATGGAACAGTGTAAATTATCCGTCACTGCCTTCAGCATATTGCACTCTGGCATGCCAGCGCATCTGCAGGCAGGCACCTGGCCATGATATCCGGCAGTGGCGCGAGGGAAAAGAAAAGTCTTCTTCGAGCCGGATTTGAACCCGCGACCTAAGGATCGCCTTATTAACAACTACAGTCCTCCGCTCTACCAACTGAGCTATCAAAGGTGCTAGCCTAAAGAGTTGGACTGAAAACTGACAAGTGCATTTAGGACAGACTCGGATGCTCTCCTATGATTGTAGAACGAGTACATCTGGCAAAAGCCTAGCCCTAGCCCCTGAACTTAATCCTATCTCCTTCCTTTCAGAGGTTGCTGAAAACGGTGTCCCTGGTGGTCTAGTGGCTAGGATTCGGCGCTCTCACCGCCGCGGCCTGGGTTCGATTCCCGGTCAGGGAAGCGTGTGCTTTCTTGCACACCAAGTCCACTACAAGACTCTGGAAGCCCCCCACCCACATGCTGTGTAGGTTAAAGGAATGTAAAGCGTCGTCCTTCTGCTACTTCCTTTTTTGCCAAACTTCTAAACGACACGTTGCTGCCTCATTCACCACCTCCACACACCCACACCAGCGTGGCTTTATGCTTTCAAGTCTGCAAGTCTTTTAGGGAGGCAAGATAAAGTTTGAGAATTATTAATAACTACAGTCCTCTGCTCTACCAACTGAGCTATCAAAGGTGCTAGCCTAAAGAGTTGGACTGAAAACTGACAAGTGCATTTAGGACAGACTCGGATGCTCTCCTATGATTGTAGAACGAGTACATCTGGCAAAAGCCTAGCCCTAGCCCCTGAACTTAATCCTATCTCCTTCCTTTCAGACGTGGCTGAAAACGGTGTCTCTGGTGGTCTAGTGGCTAGGATTCGGCGCTCTCACCGCCGCGGCCCCGGTTCGATTCCCGGTCAGGGAAGCGTGTGCTTTCTTGCACACCAAGTCCACTACAAGACTCTGGAAGCCCCCCACCCACATGCTGTGTAGGTTAAAGGAATGTAAAGCGTCCTCCTTCTGCTACTTCCTTTTTTGCCAAACTTCTAAACGACACGTTGCTGCCTCATTCACCACCTCCACACACCCACACCAGCGTGGCTTTATGCTTTCAAGTCTGCAAGTCTTTTAGGGAGGCAAGATAAAGTTTGAGAAATTTGAATGGAACAGTGTAAATGATCCGTCACTGCCTTCAGCAGATTGCACTCTGGCATGCCAGCGCATCTGCAGGCAGGCACCTGGCCATGATATCCCGCAGTGGCGCGAGGGAAAAGAAAAGTCTTCTTCGAGCCGGATTTGAACCCGCAACCTAAGGATCGCCTTATTAACAACTACAGTCCTCTGCTCTACCAACTGAGCTATCAAAGGTGCTAGCCTAAAGAGTTGGACTGTAAACTGACAAGTGCATTTAGGACAGACTCGGATGCTCTCCTATGATTGTAGAACGAGTACATCTGGCAAAAGCCTAGCCCTAGCCCCTGAACTTAATCCTATCTCCTTCCTTTCAGACGTGGCTGAAAACGGTGTCCCTGGTGGTCTAGTGGCTAGGATTCGGCGCTCTCACCGCCGTGGCCCCGGTTCGATTCCCGGTCAGGGAAGCGTGTGCTTTCTTGCACACCAAGTCCACTACAAGACTCTGGAAGCCCCCCACCCACATGCTGTGTAGGTTAAAGGAATGTAAAGCGTCCTCCTTCTGCTACTTCCTTTTTTGCCAAACTTCTAAACGACACGTTGCTGCCTCATTCACCACCTCCACACACCCACACCAGCGTGGCTTTATGCTTTCAAGTCTGCAAGTCTTTTAGGGAGGCAAGATAAAGTTTGAGAAATTTGAATGGAACAGTGTAAATTATCCGTCACTGCCTTCAGCATATTGCACTCTGGCATGCCAGCACATCTGCAGGCAGGCACCTGGCCATGATATCCGGCAGTGGCGCGAGGGAAAAGAAAAGTCTTCTTCGAGCCGGATTTGAACCCGCGACCTAAGGGTCGCCTTATTAACAACTACAGTCCTCTGCTCTACCAACTGAGCTATCAAAGGTGCTAGCCTAAAGAGTTGGACTGAAAACTGACAAGTGCATTTAGGACAGACTCGGATGCTCTCCTATGATTGTAGAACGAGTACATCTGGCAAAAGCCTAGCCCTAGCCCCTGAACTTAATCCTATCTCCTTCCTTTCAGACGTGGCTGAAAACGGTGTCCCTGGTGGTCTAGTGGCTAGGATTCGGCGCTCTCACCGCCGCGGCCCGGGATCGATTCCCGGTCAGGGAAGCGTGTGCTTTCTTGCACACCAAGTCCACTACAAGACTCTGGAAGCCCCCCACGCACATGCTGTGTAGGTTGAAGGAATGTAAAGCGTCCTCCTTCTGCTACTTCCTTTTTTGCCAAACTTCTAAACGACACGTTGCTGCCTCATTCACCACCTCCACACACCCACACCAGCGTGGCTTTATGCTTTCAAGTCTGCAAGTCTTTTAGGGAGGCAAGATAATGTTTGAGAAATTTGAATGGAACAGTGTAAATGATCCGTCACTGCCTTCAGCAGATTGCACTCTGGCATGCCAGCGCATCTGCAGGCAGGCACCTGGCCATGATATCCGGCAGTGGCGCGAGGGAAAAGAAAAGACTTCTTCGAGCCGGATTTGAACCCGCGACCTAAGGATCGCCTTATTAACAACTCCAGTTCTCTGCTCTACCAACTGAACTATCAAAGGTGCTAGCCTAAAGAGTTGGACTGAAAACTGACAAGTGCATTTAGGACAGACTCGGATGCTCTCCTATGATTGTAGAACGAGTACATCTGGCAAAAGCCTAGCCCTAGCCCCTGAACTTAATCCTATCTCCTTCCTTTCAGACATGGCTGAAAACGGTGTCCCTGGTTGTCTAGTGGCTAGGATTCGGCGCTCTCACCGCCGCGGGCCCGGGTTTGAATCCCGGTTAGGGAAGCGTGTGCTTTCTTGCACACCAAGTCCACTACAAGACTCTGGAAGCCCCCCACCCACATGCTGTGTAGGTTAAAGGAATGTAAAGCGTCCTCCTTCTGCTACTTCCTTTTTTGCCAAACTTCTAAACGACACGTTGCTGCCTCATTCACCACCTCCACACACCCACACCAGCGTGGCTTTATGCTTTCAAGTCTGCAAGTCTTTTAGGGAGGCAAGATAATGTTTGAGAAATTTGAATGGAACAGTGTAAATGATCCGTCACTGCCTTCAGCAGATTGCACTCTGGCATGCCAGCGCATCTGCAGGCAGGCACCTGGCCATGATATCCGGCAGTGGCGCGAGGGAAAAGAAAAGTCTTCTTCGAGCCGGATTTGAACCCGCAACCTAAGGATCACCTTATTAACAACTACAGTCCACTGCTCTACCAACTGAGCTATCAAAGGTGCTAGCCTAAAGAGTTGGACTGAAAACTGACAAGTGCATTTAGGACAGACTCGGATGCTCTCCTATGATTGTAGAACGAGTACATCTGGCAAAAGCCTAGCCCTAGCCCCTGAACTTAATCCTATCTCCTTCCTTTCAGACGTGGCTGAAAACGGTGTCCCTGGTGGTCTAGTGGCTAGGATTCGGCGCTCTCACCGCCGCGGCCCGGGTTTGATTCCCGGTCAGGGAAGCGTGTGCTTTCTTGCACACCAAGTCCACTACAAGACTCTGGAAGCCCCCCACCCACATGCTGTGTAGGTTAAAGGAATGTAAAGCGTCCTCCTTCTGCTACTTCCTTTTTTGCCAAACTTCTAAACGACACGTTGCTGCCTCATTCACCACCTCCACACACCCACACCAGCGTGGCTTTATGCTTTCAAGTCTGCAAGTCTTTTAGGGAGGCAAGATAAAGTTTGAGAATTATTAACAACTACAGTCCTCTGCTCTACCAACTGAGCTATCAAAGGTGCTAGCCTAAAGAGTTGGACTGAAAACTGACAAGTGCATTTAGGACAGACTCGGATGCTCTCCTATGATTGTAGAACGAGTACATCTGGCAAAAGCCTAGCCCTAGCCCCTGAACTTAATCCTATCTCCTTCCTTTCAGACATGGCTGAAAACGGTGTCCCTGGTGGTCTAGTGGCTAGGATTCGGCGCTCTCACCGCCGCGGCCTGGGTTTGATTCCCGGTCAGGGAAGCGTGTGCTTTCTTGCACACCAAGTCCACTACAAGACTCTGGAAGCCCCCCACCCACATGCTGTGTAGGTTAAAGGAATGTAAAGCGTCCTCCTTCTGCTACTTCCTTTTTTGCCAAACTTCTAAACGACACGTTGCTGCCTCATTCACCACCTCCACACACCCACACCAGCGTGGCTTTATGCTTTCAAGTCTGCAAGTCTTTTAGGGAGGCAAGATAATGTTTGAGAAATTTGAATGGAACAGTGTAAATTATCCGTCACTGCCTTCAGCATATTGCACTCTGGCATGCCAGCGCATCTGCAGGCAGGCACCTGGCCATGATATCCGGCAGTGGCGCGAGGGAAAAGAAAAGTCTTCTTCGAGCCGGATTTGAACCCGCGACCTAAGGATCGCCTTATTAACAACTACAGTCCTCCGCTCTACCAACTGAGCTATCAAAGGTGCTAGCCTAAAGAGTTGGACTGAAAACTGACAAGTGCATTTAGGACAGACTCGGATGCTCTCCTATGATTGTAGAACGAGTACATCTGGCAAAAGCCTAGCCCTAGCCCCTGAACTTAATCCTATCTCCTTCCTTTCAGAGGTTGCTGAAAACGGTGTCCCTGGTGGTCTAGTGGCTAGGATTCGGCGCTCTCACCGCCGCGGCCTGGGTTCGATTCCCGGTCAGGGAAGCGTGTGCTTTCTTGCACACCAAGTCCACTACAAGACTCTGGAAGCCCCCCACCCACATGCTGTGTAGGTTAAAGGAATGTAAAGCGTCCTCCTTCTGCTACTTCCTTTTTTGCCAAACTTCTAAACGACACGTTGCTGCCTCATTCACCACCTCCACACACCCACACCAGCGTGGCTTTATGCTTTCAAGTCTGCAAGTCTTTTAGGGAGGCAAGATAAAGTTTGAGAATTATTAATAACTACAGTCCTCTGCTCTACCAACTGAGCTATCAAAGGTGCTAGCCTAAAGAGTTGGACTGAAAACTGACAAGTGCATTTAGGACAGACTCGGATGCTCTCCTATGATTGTAGAACGAGTACATCTGGCAAAAGCCTAGCCCTAGCCCCTGAACTTAATCCTATCTCCTTCCTTTCAGACGTGGCTGAAAACGGTGTCTCTGGTGGTCTAGTGGCTAGGATTCGGCGCTCTCACCGCCGCGGCCCCGGTTCGATTCCCGGTCAGGGAAGCGTGTGCTTTCTTGCACACCAAGTCCACTACAAGACTCTGGAAGCCCCCCACCCACATGCTGTGTAGGTTAAAGGAATGTAAAGCGTCCTCCTTCTGCTACTTCCTTTTTTGCCAAACTTCTAAACGACACGTTGCTGCCTCATTCACCACCTCCACACACCCACACCAGCGTGGCTTTATGCTTTCAAGTCTGCAAGTCTTTTAGGGAGGCAAGATAAAGTTTGAGAAATTTGAATGGAACAGTGTAAATGATCCGTCACTGCCTTCAGCAGATTGCACTCTGGCATGCCAGCGCATCTGCAGGCAGGCACCTGGCCATGATATCCCGCAGTGGCGCGAGGGAAAAGAAAAGTCTTCTTCGAGCCGGATTTGAACCCGCAACCTAAGGATCGCCTTATTAACAACTACAGTCCTCTGCTCTACCAACTGAGCTATCAAAGGTGCTAGCCTAAAGAGTTGGACTGTAAACTGACAAGTGCATTTAGGACAGACTCGGATGCTCTCCTATGATTGTAGAACGAGTACATCTGGCAAAAGCCTAGCCCTAGCCCCTGAACTTAATCCTATCTCCTTCCTTTCAGACGTGGCTGAAAACGGTGTCCCTGGTGGTCTAGTGGCTAGGATTCGGCGCTCTCACCGCCGTGGCCCCGGTTCGATTCCCGGTCAGGGAAGCGTGTGCTTTCTTGCACACCAAGTCCACTACAAGACTCTGGAAGCCCCCCACCCACATGCTGTGTAGGTTAAAGGAATGTAAAGCGTCCTCCTTCTGCTACTTCCTTTTTTGCCAAACTTCTAAACGACACGTTGCTGCCTCATTCACCACCTCCACACACCCACACCAGCGTGGCTTTATGCTTTCAAGTCTGCAAGTCTTTTAGGGAGGCAAGATAAAGTTTGAGAAATTTGAATGGAACAGTGTAAATTATCCGTCACTGCCTTCAGCAGATTGCACTCTGGCATGCCAGCGCATCTGCAGGCAGGCACCTGGCCATGATATCCGGCAGTGGCGCGAGGGAAAAGAAAAGTCTTCTTCGAGCCGGATTTGAACCCGCGACCTAAGGTTCGCCTTATTAACAACTACAGTCCTCTGCTCTACCAACTGAGCTATCAAACGTGCTAGCCTAAAGAGTTGGACTGAAAACTGACAAGTGCATTTAGGACAGACTCGGATGCTCTCCTATGATTGTAGAACGAGTACATCTGGCAAAAGCCTAGCCCTAGCCCCTGAACTTAATCCTATCTCCTTCCTTTCAGACATGGCTGAAAACGGTGTCCCTGGTGGTCTAGTGGCTAGGATTCGGCGCTCTCACCGCCGCGGCCTGGGTTTGATTCCCGGTCAGGGAAGCGTGTGCTTTCTTGCACACCAAGTCCACTACAAGACTCTGGAAGCCCCCCACCCACATGCTGTGTAGGTTAAAGGAATGTAAAGCGTCCTCCTTCTGCTACTTCCTTTTTTGCCAAACTTCTAAACGACACGTTGCTGCCTCATTCACCACCTCCACACACCCACACCAGCGTGGCTTTATGCTTTCAAGTCTGCAAGTCTTTTAGGGAGGCAAGATAATGTTTGAGAAATTTGAATGGAACAGTGTAAATGATCCGTCACTGCCTTCAGCAGATTGCACTCTGGCATGCCAGCGCATCTGCAGGCAGGCACCTGGCCATGATATCCGGCAGTGGCGCGAGGGAAAAGAAAAGTCTTCTTTGAGCCGGATTTGAACCCACGACCTAAGGATCGCCTTATTAACAACTACAGTCCTCTGCTCTATCAACTGAGCTTTCAAAGGTGCTAGCCTAAAGAGTTGGACTGAAAACTGACAAGTGCATTTAGGACAGACTCGGATGCTCTCCTATGATTGTAGAACGAGTACATCTGGCAAAAGCCTAGCCCTAGCCCCTGAACTTAATCCTATCTCCTTCCTTTCAGACGTGGCTGAAAGCGGTGTCCCTGGTGGTCTAGTGGCTAGGATTCGGCGCTCTCACCGCCGTGGCCCGGGTTCGATTCCCGGTCAGGGAAGCGTGTGCTTTCTTGCACACCAAGTCCACTACAAGACTCTGGAAGCCCCCCACCCACATGCTGTGTAGGTTAAAGGAATGTAAAGCGTCCTCCTTCTGCTACTTCCTTTTTTGCCAAACTTCTAAACGACACGTTGCTGCCTCATTCACCACCTCCACACACCCACACCAGCGTGGCTTTATGCTTTCAAGTCTGCAAGTCTTTTAGGGAGGCAAGATAAAGTTTGAGAAATTTGAATGGAACAGTGTAAATTATCCGTCACTGCCTTCAGCATATTGCACTCTGGCATGCCAGCACATCTGCAGGCAGGCACCTGGCCATGATATCCGGCAGTGGCGCGAGGGAAAAGAAAAGTCTTCTTCGAGCCGGATTTGAACCCGCGACCTAAGGATCGCCTTATTAACAACTACAGTCCTCTGCTCTACCAACTGAGCTATCAACGGTGCTAGCCTAAAGAGTTGGGCTGAAAACTGACAAGTGCATTTAGGACAGACTCGGATGCTCTCCTATGATTGTAGAACGAGTACATCTGGCAAAAGCCTAGCCCTAGCCCCTGAACTTAATCCTATCTCCTTCCTTTCAGACGTGGCTGAAAACGGTGTCCCTGGTGGTCTAGTGGCTAGGATTCGGCGCTCTCACCGCCGCGGCCCGGGTTTGATTCCCGGTCAGGGAAGCGTGTGCTTTCTTGCACACCAAGTCCACTACAAGACTCTGGAAGCCCCCCACCCACATGCTGTGTAGGTTAAAGGAATGTAAAGCGTCCTCCTTCTGCTACTTCCTTTTTTGCCAAACTTCTAAACGACACGTTGCTGCCTCATTCACCACCTCCACACACCCACACCAGCGTGGCTTTATGCTTTCAAGTCTGCAAGTCTTTTAGGGAGGCAAGATAAAGTTTGAGAAATTTGAATGGAACAGTGTAAATTATCCGTCACTGCCTTCAGCATATTGCACTCTGGCATGCCAGCACATCTGCAGGCAGGCACCTGGCCATGATATCCGGCAGTGGCGCGAGGGAAAAGAAAAGTCTTCTTCGAGCCGGATTTGAACCCGCGACCTAAGGGTCGCCTTATTAACAACTACAGTCCTCTGCTCTACCAACTGAGCTATCAAAGGTGCTAGCCTAAAGAGTTGGACTGAAAACTGACAAGTGCATTTAGGACAGACTCGGATGCTCTCCTATGATTGTAGAATGAGTACATCTGGCAAAAGCCTAGCCCTAGCCCCTGAACTTAATCCTATCTCCTTCCTTTCAGACGTGGCTTAAAACGGTGTCCCTGGTGGTCTAGTGGCTAGGATTCGGCGCTCTCACCGCCGCGGCCCGGGATCGATTCCCGGTCAGGGAAGCGTGTGCTTTCTTGCACACCAAGTCCACTACAAGACTCTGGAAGCCCCCCACGCACATGCTGTGTAGGTTAAAGGAATGTAAAGCGTCCTCCTTCTGCTACTTCCTTTTTTGCCAAACTTCTAAACGACACGTTGCTGCCTCATTCACCACCTCCACACACCCACACCAGCGTGGCTTTATGCTTTCAAGTCTGCAAGTCTTTTAGGGAGGCAAGATAATGTTTGAGAAATTTGAATGGAACAGTGTAAATGATCCGTCACTGCCTTCAGCAGATTGCACTCTGGCATGCCAGCGCATCTGCAGGCAGGCACCTGGCCATGATATCCGGCAGTGGCGCGAGGGAAAAGAAAAGACTTCTTCGAGCCGGATTTGAACCCGCGACCTAAGGATCGCCTTATTAACAACTCCAGTTCTCTGCTCTACCAACTGAACTATCAAAGGTGCTAGCCTAAAGAGTTGGACTGAAAACTGACAAGTGCATTTAGGACAGACTCGGATGCTCTCCTATGATTGTAGAACGAGTACATCTGGCAAAAGCCTAGCCCTAGCCCCTGAACTTAATCCTATCTCCTTCCTTTCAGACATGGCTGAAAACGGTGTCCCTGGTGGTCTAGTGGCTAGGATTCGGCGCTCTCACCGCCGCGGGCCCGGGTTTGAATCCCGGTTAGGGAAGCGTGTGCTTTCTTGCACACCAAGTCCACTACAAGACTCTGGAAGCCCCCCACCCACATGCTGTGTAGGTTAAAGGAATGTAAAGCGTCCTCCTTCTGCTACTTCCTTTTTTGCCAAACTTCTAAACGACACGTTGCTGCCTCATTCACCACCTCCACACACCCACACCAGCGTGGCTTTATGCTTTCAAGTCTGCAAGTCTTTTAGGGAGGCAAGATAAAGTTTGAGAATTATTAACAACTACAGTCCTCTGCTCTACCAACTGAGCTATCAAAGGTGCTAGCCTAAAGAGTTGGACTGAAAACTGACAAGTGCATTTAGGACAGACTCGGATGCTCTCCTATGATTGTAGAACGAGTACATCTGGCAAAAGCCTAGCCCTAGCCCCTGAACTTAATCCTATCTCCTTCCTTTCAAACGTGGCTGAAAACGGTGTCCCTGGTGGTCTAGTGGCTAGGATTCGGCGCTCTCACCGCCGCGGCCCGGGTTTGATTCCCGGTCAGGGAAGCGTGTGCTTTCTTGCACACCAAGTCCACTACAAGACTCTGGAAGCCCCCCACCCACATGCTGTGTAGGTTAAAGGAATGTAAAGCGTCCTCCTTCTGCTACTTCCTTTTTTGCCAAACTTCTAAACGACACGTTGCTGCCTCATTCACCACCTCCACACACCCACACCAGCGTGGCTTTATGCTTTCAAGTCTGCAAGTCTTTTAGGGAGGCAAGATAAAGTTTGAGAATTATTAACAACTACAGTCCTCTGCTCTACCAACTGAGCTATCAAAGGTGCTAGCCTAAAGAGTTGGACTGAAAACTGACAAGTGCATTTAGGACAGACTCGGATGCTCTCCTATGATTGTAGAACGAGTACATCTGGCAAAAGCCTAGCCCTAGCCCCTGAACTTAATCCTATCTCCTTCCTTTCAGACATGGCTGAAAACGGTGTCCCTGGTGGTCTAGTGGCTAGGATTCGGCGCTCTCACCGCCGCGGCCTGGGTTTGATTCCCGGTCAGGGAAGCGTGTGCTTTCTTGCACACCAAGTCCACTACAAGACTCTGGAAGCCCCCCACCCACATGCTGTGTAGGTTAAAGGAATGTAAAGCGTCCTCCTTCTGCTACTTCCTTTTTTGCCAAACTTCTAAACGACACGTTGCTGCCTCATTCACCACCTCCACACACCCACACCAGCGTGGCTTTATGCTTTCAAGTCTGCAAGTCTTTTAGGGAGGCAAGATAATGTTTGAGAAATTTGAATGGAACAGTGTAAATTATCCGTCACTGCCTTCAGCATATTGCACTCTGGCATGCCAGCGCATCTGCAGGCAGGCACCTGGCCATGATATCCGGCAGTGGCGCGAGGGAAAAGAAAAGTCTTCTTCGAGCCGGATTTGAACCCGCGACCTAAGGATCGCCTTATTAACAACTACAGTCCTCCGCTCTACCAACTGAGCTATCAAAGGTGCTAGCCTAAAGAGTTGGACTGAAAACTGACAAGTGCATTTAGGACAGACTCGGATGCTCTCCTATGATTGTAGAACGAGTACATCTGGCAAAAGCCTAGCCCTAGCCCCTGAACTTAATCCTATCTCCTTCCTTTCAGAGGTTGCTGAAAACGGTGTCCCTGGTGGTCTAGTGGCTAGGATTCGGCGCTCTCACCGCCGCGGCCTGGGTTCGATTCCCGGTCAGGGAAGCGTGTGCTTTCTTGCACACCAAGTCCACTACAAGACTCTGGAAGCCCCCCACCCACATGCTGTGTAGGTTAAAGGAATGTAAAGCGTCCTCCTTCTGCTACTTCCTTTTTTGCCAAACTTCTAAACGACACGTTGCTGCCTCATTCACCACCTCCACACACCCACACCAGCGTGGCTTTATGCTTTCAAGTCTGCAAGTCTTTTAGGGAGGCAAGATAAAGTTTGAGAATTATTAATAACTACAGTCCTCTGCTCTACCAACTGAGCTATCAAAGGTGCTAGCCTAAAGAGTTGGACTGAAAACTGACAAGTGCATTTAGGACAGACTCGGATGCTCTCCTATGATTGTAGAACGAGTACATCTGGCAAAAGCCTAGCCCTAGCCCCTGAACTTAATCCTATCTCCTTCCTTTCAGACGTGGCTGAAAACGGTGTCTCTGGTGGTCTAGTGGCTAGGATTCGGCGCTCTCACCGCCGCGGCCCCGGTTCGATTCCCGGTCAGGGAAGCGTGTGCTTTCTTGCACACCAAGTCCACTACAAGACTCTGGAAGCCCCCCACCCACATGCTGTGTAGGTTAAAGGAATGTAAAGCGTCCTCCTTCTGCTACTTCCTTTTTTGCCAAACTTCTAAACGACACGTTGCTGCCTCATTCACCACCTCCACACACCCACACCAGCGTGGCTTTATGCTTTCAAGTCTGCAAGTCTTTTAGGGAGGCAAGATAAAGTTTGAGAAATTTGAATGGAACAGTGTAAATGATCCGTCACTGCCTTCAGCAGATTGCACTCTGGCATGCCAGCGCATCTGCAGGCAGGCACCTGGCCATGATATCCCGCAGTGGCGCGAGGGAAAAGAAAAGTCTTCTTCGAGCCGGATTTGAACCCGCAACCTAAGGATCGCCTTATTAACAACTACAGTCCTCTGCTCTACCAACTGAGCTATCAAAGGTGCTAGCCTAAAGAGTTGGACTGTAAACTGACAAGTGCATTTAGGACAGACTCGGATGCTCTCCTATGATTGTAGAACGAGTACATCTGGCAAAAGCCTAGCCCTAGCCCCTGAACTTAATCCTATCTCCTTCCTTTCAGACGTGGCTGAAAACGGTGTCCCTGGTGGTCTAGTGGCTAGGATTCGGCGCTCTCACCGCCGTGGCCCCGGTTCGATTCCCGGTCAGGGAAGCGTGTGCTTTCTTGCACACCAAGTCCACTACAAGACTCTGGAAGCCCCCCACCCACATGCTGTGTAGGTTAAAGGAATGTAAAGCGTCCTCCTTCTGCTACTTCCTTTTTTGCCAAACTTCTAAACGACACGTTGCTGCCTCATTCACCACCTCCACACACCCACACCAGCGTGGCTTTATGCTTTCAAGTCTGCAAGTCTTTTAGGGAGGCAAGATAAAGTTTGAGAAATTTGAATGGAACAGTGTAAATTATCCGTCACTGCCTTCAGCAGATTGCACTCTGGCATGCCAGCGCATCTGCAGGCAGGCACCTGGCCATGATATCCGGCAGTGGCGCGAGGGAAAAGAAAAGTCTTCTTCGAGCCGGATTTGAACCCGCGACCTAAGGTTCGCCTTATTAACAACTACAGTCCTCTGCTCTACCAACTGAGCTATCAAACGTGCTAGCCTAAAGAGTTGGACTGAAAACTGACAAGTGCATTTAGGACAGACTCGGATGCTCTCCTATGATTGTAGAACGAGTACATCTGGCAAAAGCCTAGCCCTAGCCCCTGAACTTAATCCTATCTCCTTCCTTTCAGACATGGCTGAAAACGGTGTCCCTGGTGGTCTAGTGGCTAGGATTCGGCGCTCTCACCGCCGCGGCCTGGGTTTGATTCCCGGTCAGGGAAGCGTGTGCTTTCTTGCACACCAAGTCCACTACAAGACTCTGGAAGCCCCCCACCCACATGCTGTGTAGGTTAAAGGAATGTAAAGCGTCCTCCTTCTGCTACTTCCTTTTTTGCCAAACTTCTAAACGACACGTTGCTGCCTCATTCACCACCTCCACACACCCACACCAGCGTGGCTTTATGCTTTCAAGTCTGCAAGTCTTTTAGGGAGGCAAGATAATGTTTGAGAAATTTGAATGGAACAGTGTAAATGATCCGTCACTGCCTTCAGCAGATTGCACTCTGGCATGCCAGCGCATCTGCAGGCAGGCACCTGGCCATGATATCCGGCAGTGGCGCGAGGGAAAAGAAAAGTCTTCTTTGAGCCGGATTTGAACCCACGACCTAAGGATCGCCTTATTAACAACTACAGTCCTCTGCTCTATCAACTGAGCTTTCAAAGGTGCTAGCCTAAAGAGTTGGACTGAAAACTGACAAGTGCATTTAGGACAGACTCGGATGCTCTCCTATGATTGTAGAACGAGTACATCTGGCAAAAGCCTAGCCCTAGCCCCTGAACTTAATCCTATCTCCTTCCTTTCAGACGTGGCTGAAAGCGGTGTCCCTGGTGGTCTAGTGGCTAGGATTCGGCGCTCTCACCGCCGTGGCCCGGGTTCGATTCCCGGTCAGGGAAGCGTGTGCTTTCTTGCACACCAAGTCCACTACAAGACTCTGGAAGCCCCCCACCCACATGCTGTGTAGGTTAAAGGAATGTAAAGCGTCCTCCTTCTGCTACTTCCTTTTTTGCCAAACTTCTAAACGACACGTTGCTGCCTCATTCACCACCTCCACACACCCACACCAGCGTGGCTTTATGCTTTCAAGTCTGCAAGTCTTTTAGGGAGGCAAGATAAAGTTTGAGAAATTTGAATGGAACAGTGTAAATTATCCGTCACTGCCTTCAGCATATTGCACTCTGGCATGCCAGCACATCTGCAGGCAGGCACCTGGCCATGATATCCGGCAGTGGCGCGAGGGAAAAGAAAAGTCTTCTTCGAGCCGGATTTGAACCCGCGACCTAAGGATCGCCTTATTAACAACTACAGTCCTCTGCTCTACCAACTGAGCTATCAACGGTGCTAGCCTAAAGAGTTGGGCTGAAAACTGACAAGTGCATTTAGGACAGACTCGGATGCTCTCCTATGATTGTAGAACGAGTACATCTGGCAAAAGCCTAGCCCTAGCCCCTGAACTTAATCCTATCTCCTTCCTTTCAGACGTGGCTGAAAACGGTGTCCCTGGTGGTCTAGTGGCTAGGATTCGGCGCTCTCACCGCCGCGGCCCGGGTTTGATTCCCGGTCAGGGAAGCGTGTGCTTTCTTGCACACCAAGTCCACTACAAGACTCTGGAAGCCCCCCACCCACATGCTGTGTAGGTTAAAGGAATGTAAAGCGTCCTCCTTCTGCTACTTCCTTTTTTGCCAAACTTCTAAACGACACGTTGCTGCCTCATTCACCACCTCCACACACCCACACCAGCGTGGCTTTATGCTTTCAAGTCTGCAAGTCTTTTAGGGAGGCAAGATAAAGTTTGAGAAATTTGAATGGAACAGTGTAAATTATCCGTCACTGCCTTCAGCATATTGCACTCTGGCATGCCAGCACATCTGCAGGCAGGCACCTGGCCATGATATCCGGCAGTGGCGCGAGGGAAAAGAAAAGTCTTCTTCGAGCCGGATTTGAACCCGCGACCTAAGGGTCGCCTTATTAACAACTACAGTCCTCTGCTCTACCAACTGAGCTATCAAAGGTGCTAGCCTAAAGAGTTGGACTGAAAACTGACAAGTGCATTTAGGACAGACTCGGATGCTCTCCTATGATTGTAGAATGAGTACATCTGGCAAAAGCCTAGCCCTAGCCCCTGAACTTAATCCTATCTCCTTCCTTTCAGACGTGGCTTAAAACGGTGTCCCTGGTGGTCTAGTGGCTAGGATTCGGCGCTCTCACCGCCGCGGCCCGGGATCGATTCCCGGTCAGGGAAGCGTGTGCTTTCTTGCACACCAAGTCCACTACAAGACTCTGGAAGCCCCCCACGCACATGCTGTGTAGGTTAAAGGAATGTAAAGCGTCCTCCTTCTGCTACTTCCTTTTTTGCCAAACTTCTAAACGACACGTTGCTGCCTCATTCACCACCTCCACACACCCACACCAGCGTGGCTTTATGCTTTCAAGTCTGCAAGTCTTTTAGGGAGGCAAGATAATGTTTGAGAAATTTGAATGGAACAGTGTAAATGATCCGTCACTGCCTTCAGCAGATTGCACTCTGGCATGCCAGCGCATCTGCAGGCAGGCACCTGGCCATGATATCCGGCAGTGGCGCGAGGGAAAAGAAAAGACTTCTTCGAGCCGGATTTGAACCCGCGACCTAAGGATCGCCTTATTAACAACTCCAGTTCTCTGCTCTACCAACTGAACTATCAAAGGTGCTAGCCTAAAGAGTTGGACTGAAAACTGACAAGTGCATTTAGGACAGACTCGGATGCTCTCCTATGATTGTAGAACGAGTACATCTGGCAAAAGCCTAGCCCTAGCCCCTGAACTTAATCCTATCTCCTTCCTTTCAGACATGGCTGAAAACGGTGTCCCTGGTGGTCTAGTGGCTAGGATTCGGCGCTCTCACCGCCGCGGGCCCGGGTTTGAATCCCGGTTAGGGAAGCGTGTGCTTTCTTGCACACCAAGTCCACTACAAGACTCTGGAAGCCCCCCACCCACATGCTGTGTAGGTTAAAGGAATGTAAAGCGTCCTCCTTCTGCTACTTCCTTTTTTGCCAAACTTCTAAACGACACGTTGCTGCCTCATTCACCACCTCCACACACCCACACCAGCGTGGCTTTATGCTTTCAAGTCTGCAAGTCTTTTAGGGAGGCAAGATAAAGTTTGAGAATTATTAACAACTACAGTCCTCTGCTCTACCAACTGAGCTATCAAAGGTGCTAGCCTAAAGAGTTGGACTGAAAACTGACAAGTGCATTTAGGACAGACTCGGATGCTCTCCTATGATTGTAGAACGAGTACATCTGGCAAAAGCCTAGCCCTAGCCCCTGAACTTAATCCTATCTCCTTCCTTTCAAACGTGGCTGAAAACGGTGTCCCTGGTGGTCTAGTGGCTAGGATTCGGCGCTCTCACCGCCGCGGCCCGGGTTTGATTCCCGGTCAGGGAAGCGTGTGCTTTCTTGCACACCAAGTCCACTACAAGACTCTGGAAGCCCCCCACCCACATGCTGTGTAGGTTAAAGGAATGTAAAGCGTCCTCCTTCTGCTACTTCCTTTTTTGCCAAACTTCTAAACGACACGTTGCTGCCTCATTCACCACCTCCACACACCCACACCAGCGTGGCTTTATGCTTTCAAGTCTGCAAGTCTTTTAGGGAGGCAAGATAAAGTTTGAGAATTATTAACAACTACAGTCCTCTGCTCTACCAACTGAGCTATCAAAGGTGCTAGCCTAAAGAGTTGGACTGAAAACTGACAAGTGCATTTAGGACAGACTCGGATGCTCTCCTATGATTGTAGAACGAGTACATCTGGCAAAAGCCTAGCCCTAGCCCCTGAACTTAATCCTATCTCCTTCCTTTCAGACATGGCTGAAAACGGTGTCCCTGGTGGTCTAGTGGCTAGGATTCGGCGCTCTCACCGCCGCGGCCTGGGTTTGATTCCCGGTCAGGGAAGCGTGTGCTTTCTTGCACACCAAGTCCACTACAAGACTCTGGAAGCCCCCCACCCACATGCTGTGTAGGTTAAAGGAATGTAAAGCGTCCTCCTTCTGCTACTTCCTTTTTTGCCAAACTTCTAAACGACACGTTGCTGCCTCATTCACCACCTCCACACACCCACACCAGCGTGGCTTTATGCTTTCAAGTCTGCAAGTCTTTTAGGGAGGCAAGATAATGTTTGAGAAATTTGAATGGAACAGTGTAAATTATCCGTCACTGCCTTCAGCATATTGCACTCTGGCATGCCAGCGCATCTGCAGGCAGGCACCTGGCCATGATATCCGGCAGTGGCGCGAGGGAAAAGAAAAGTCTTCTTCGAGCCGGATTTGAACCCGCGACCTAAGGATCGCCTTATTAACAACTACAGTCCTCCGCTCTACCAACTGAGCTATCAAAGGTGCTAGCCTAAAGAGTTGGACTGAAAACTGACAAGTGCATTTAGGACAGACTCGGATGCTCTCCTATGATTGTAGAACGAGTACATCTGGCAAAAGCCTAGCCCTAGCCCCTGAACTTAATCCTATCTCCTTCCTTTCAGAGGTTGCTGAAAACGGTGTCCCTGGTGGTCTAGTGGCTAGGATTCGGCGCTCTCACCGCCGCGGCCCGGGTTCGATTCCCGGTCAGGGTAGCGTGTGCTTTCTTGCACACCAAGTCCACTACAAGACTCTGGAAGCCCCCCACCCACATGCTGTGTAGGTTAAAGGAATGTAAAGCGTCCTCCTTCTGCTACTACCTTTTTTGCCAAACTTCTAAACGACACGTTGCTGCCTCATTCACCACCTCCACACACCCACACCAGCGTGGCTTTATGCTTTCAAGTCTGCAAGTCTTTTAGGGAGGCAAGATAAAGTTTGAGAATTATTAATAACTACAGTCCTCTGCTCTACCAACTGAGCTATCAAAGGTGCTAGCCTAAAGAGTTGGACTGAAAACTGACAAGTGCATTTAGGACAGACTCGGATGCTCTCCTATGATTGTAGAACGAGTACATCTGGCAAAAGCCTAGCCCTAGCCCCTGAACTTAATCCTATCTCCTTCCTTTCAGACGTGGCTGAAAACGGTGTCTCTGGTGGTCTAGTGGCTAGGATTCGGCGCTCTCACCGCCGCGGCCCCGGTTCGATTCCCGGTCAGGGAAGCGTGTGCTTTCTTGCACACCAAGTCCACTACAAGACTCTGGAAGCCCCCCACCCACATGCTGTGTAGGTTAAAGGAATGTAAAGCGTCCTCCTTCTGCTACTTCCTTTTTTGCCAAACTTCTAAACGACACGTTGCTGCCTCATTCACCACCTCCACACACCCACACCAGCGTGGCTTTATGCTTTCAAGTCTGCAAGTCTTTTAGGGAGGCAAGATAAAGTTTGAGAAATTTGAATGGAACAGTGTAAATGATCCGTCACTGCCTTCAGCAGATTGCACTCTGGCATGCCAGCGCATCTGCAGGCAGGCACCTGGCCATGATATCCCGCAGTGGCGCGAGGGAAAAGAAAAGTCTTCTTCGAGCCGGATTTGAACCCGCGACCTAAGGATCGCCTCATTAACAACTACAGTCCTCTGCTCTACCAACTGAGCTATCAAAGGTGCTAGCCTAAAGAGTTGGACTGTAAACTGACAAGTGCATTTAGGACAGACTCGGATGCTCTCCTATGATTGTAGAACGAGTACATCTGGCAAAAGCCTAGCCCTAGCCCCTGAACTTAATCCTATCTCCTTCCTTTCAGACGTGGCTGAAAACGGTGTCCCTGGTGGTCTAGTGGCTAGGATTCGGCGCTCTCACCGCCGTGGCCCCGGTTCGATTCCCGGTCAGGGAAGCGTGTGCTTTCTTGCACACCAAGTCCACTACAAGACTCTGGAAGCCCCCCACCCACATGCTGTGTAGGTTAAAGGAATGTAAAGCGTCCTCCTTCTGCTACTTCCTTTTTTGCCAAACTTCTAAACGACACGTTGCTGCCTCATTCACCACCTCCACACACCCACACCAGCGTGGCTTTATGCTTTCAAGTCTGCAAGTCTTTTAGGGAGGCAAGATAAAGTTTGAGAAATTTGAATGGAACAGTGTAAATTATCCGTCACTGCCTTCAGCATATTGCACTCTGGCATGCCAGCACATCTGCAGGCAGGCACCTGGCCATGATATCCGGCAGTGGCGCGAGGGAAAAGAAAAGTCTTCTTCGAGCCGGATTTGAACCCGCGACCTAAGGGTCGCCTTATTAACAACTACAGTCCTCTGCTCTACCAACTGAGCTATCAAAGGTGCTAGCCTAAAGAGTTGGACTGAAAACTGACAAGTGCATTTAGGACAGACTCGGATGCTCTCCTATGATTGTAGAACGAGTACATCTGGCAAAAGCCTAGCCCTAGCCCCTGAACTTAATCCTATCTCCTTCCTTTCAGACGTGGCTGAAAACGGTGTCCCTGGTGGTCTAGTGGCTAGGATTCGGCGCTCTCACCGCCGCGGCCCGGGATCGATTCCCGGTCAGGGAAGCGTGTGCTTTCTTGCACACCAAGTCCACTACAAGACTCTGGAAGCCCCCCACGCACATGCTGTGTAGGTTGAAGGAATGTAAAGCGTCCTCCTTCTGCTACTTCCTTTTTTGCCAAACTTCTAAACGACACGTTGCTGCCTCATTCACCACCTCCACACACCCACACCAGCGTGGCTTTATGCTTTCAAGTCTGCAAGTCTTTTAGGGAGGCAAGATAATGTTTGAGAAATTTGAATGGAACAGTGTAAATGATCCGTCACTGCCTTCAGCAGATTGCACTCTGGCATGCCAGCGCATCTGCAGGCAGGCACCTGGCCATGATATCCGGCAGTGGCGCGAGGGAAAAGAAAAGACTTCTTCGAGCCGGATTTGAACCCGCGACCTAAGGATCGCCTTATTAACAACTCCAGTTCTCTGCTCTACCAACTGAACTATCAAAGGTGCTAGCCTAAAGAGTTGGACTGAAAACTGACAAGTGCATTTAGGACAGACTCGGATGCTCTCCTATGATTGTAGAACGAGTACATCTGGCAAAAGCCTAGCCCTAGCCCCTGAACTTAATCCTATCTCCTTCCTTTCAGACATGGCTGAAAACGGTGTCCCTGGTTGTCTAGTGGCTAGGATTCGGCGCTCTCACCGCCGCGGGCCCGGGTTTGAATCCCGGTTAGGGAAGCGTGTGCTTTCTTGCACACCAAGTCCACTACAAGACTCTGGAAGCCCCCCACCCACATGCTGTGTAGGTTAAAGGAATGTAAAGCGTCCTCCTTCTGCTACTTCCTTTTTTGCCAAACTTCTAAACGACACGTTGCTGCCTCATTCACCACCTCCACACACCCACACCAGCGTGGCTTTATGCTTTCAAGTCTGCAAGTCTTTTAGGGAGGCAAGATAATGTTTGAGAAATTTGAATGGAACAGTGTAAATGATCCGTCACTGCCTTCAGCAGATTGCACTCTGGCATGCCAGCGCATCTGCAGGCAGGCACCTGGCCATGATATCCGGCAGTGGCGCGAGGGAAAAGAAAAGTCTTCTTCGAGCCGGATTTGAACCCGCAACCTAAGGATCACCTTATTAACAACTACAGTCCACTGCTCTACCAACTGAGCTATCAAAGGTGCTAGCCTAAAGAGTTGGACTGAAAACTGACAAGTGCATTTAGGACAGACTCGGATGCTCTCCTATGATTGTAGAACGAGTACATCTGGCAAAAGCCTAGCCCTAGCCCCTGAACTTAATCCTATCTCCTTCCTTTCAGACGTGGCTGAAAACGGTGTCCCTGGTGGTCTAGTGGCTAGGATTCGGCGCTCTCACCGCCGCGGCCCGGGTTTGATTCCCGGTCAGGGAAGCGTGTGCTTTCTTGCACACCAAGTCCACTACAAGACTCTGGAAGCCCCCCACCCACATGCTGTGTAGGTTAAAGGAATGTAAAGCGTCCTCCTTCTGCTACTTCCTTTTTTGCCAAACTTCTAAACGACACGTTGCTGCCTCATTCACCACCTCCACACACCCACACCAGCGTGGCTTTATGCTTTCAAGTCTGCAAGTCTTTTAGGGAGGCAAGATAAAGTTTGAGAATTATTAACAACTACAGTCCTCTGCTCTACCAACTGAGCTATCAAAGGTGCTAGCCTAAAGAGTTGGACTGAAAACTGACAAGTGCATTTAGGACAGACTCGGATGCTCTCCTATGATTGTAGAACGAGTACATCTGGCAAAAGCCTAGCCCTAGCCCCTGAACTTAATCCTATCTCCTTCCTTTCAGACATGGCTGAAAACGGTGTCCCTGGTGGTCTAGTGGCTAGGATTCGGCGCTCTCACCGCCGCGGCCTGGGTTTGATTCCCGGTCAGGGAAGCGTGTGCTTTCTTGCACACCAAGTCCACTACAAGACTCTGGAAGCCCCCCACCCACATGCTGTGTAGGTTAAAGGAATGTAAAGCGTCCTCCTTCTGCTACTTCCTTTTTTGCCAAACTTCTAAACGACACGTTGCTGCCTCATTCACCACCTCCACACACCCACACCAGCGTGGCTTTATGCTTTCAAGTCTGCAAGTCTTTTAGGGAGGCAAGATAATGTTTGAGAAATTTGAATGGAACAGTGTAAATTATCCGTCACTGCCTTCAGCATATTGCACTCTGGCATGCCAGCGCATCTGCAGGCAGGCACCTGGCCATGATATCCGGCAGTGGCGCGAGGGAAAAGAAAAGTCTTCTTCGAGCCGGATTTGAACCCGCGACCTAAGGATCGCCTTATTAACAACTACAGTCCTCCGCTCTACCAACTGAGCTATCAAAGGTGCTAGCCTAAAGAGTTGGACTGAAAACTGACAAGTGCATTTAGGACAGACTCGGATGCTCTCCTATGATTGTAGAACGAGTACATCTGGCAAAAGCCTAGCCCTAGCCCCTGAACTTAATCCTATCTCCTTCCTTTCAGAGGTTGCTGAAAACGGTGTCCCTGGTGGTCTAGTGGCTAGGATTCGGCGCTCTCACCGCCGCGGCCTGGGTTCGATTCCCGGTCAGGGAAGCGTGTGCTTTCTTGCACACCAAGTCCACTACAAGACTCTGGAAGCCCCCCACCCACATGCTGTGTAGGTTAAAGGAATGTAAAGCGTCCTCCTTCTGCTACTTCCTTTTTTGCCAAACTTCTAAACGACACGTTGCTGCCTCATTCACCACCTCCACACACCCACACCAGCGTGGCTTTATGCTTTCAAGTCTGCAAGTCTTTTAGGGAGGCAAGATAAAGTTTGAGAATTATTAATAACTACAGTCCTCTGCTCTACCAACTGAGCTATCAAAGGTGCTAGCCTAAAGAGTTGGACTGAAAACTGACAAGTGCATTTAGGACAGACTCGGATGCTCTCCTATGATTGTAGAACGAGTACATCTGGCAAAAGCCTAGCCCTAGCCCCTGAACTTAATCCTATCTCCTTCCTTTCAGACGTGGCTGAAAACGGTGTCTCTGGTGGTCTAGTGGCTAGGATTCGGCGCTCTCACCGCCGCGGCCCCGGTTCGATTCCCGGTCAGGGAAGCGTGTGCTTTCTTGCACACCAAGTCCACTACAAGACTCTGGAAGCCCCCCACCCACATGCTGTGTAGGTTAAAGGAATGTAAAGCGTCCTCCTTCTGCTACTTCCTTTTTTGCCAAACTTCTAAACGACACGTTGCTGCCTCATTCACCACCTCCACACACCCACACCAGCGTGGCTTTATGCTTTCAAGTCTGCAAGTCTTTTAGGGAGGCAAGATAAAGTTTGAGAAATTTGAATGGAACAGTGTAAATGATCCGTCACTGCCTTCAGCAGATTGCACTCTGGCATGCCAGCGCATCTGCAGGCAGGCACCTGGCCATGATATCCCGCAGTGGCGCGAGGGAAAAGAAAAGTCTTCTTCGAGCCGGATTTGAACCCGCAACCTAAGGATCGCCTTATTAACAACTACAGTCCTCTGCTCTACCAACTGAGCTATCAAAGGTGCTAGCCTAAAGAGTTGGACTGTAAACTGACAAGTGCATTTAGGACAGACTCGGATGCTCTCCTATGATTGTAGAACGAGTACATCTGGCAAAAGCCTAGCCCTAGCCCCTGAACTTAATCCTATCTCCTTCCTTTCAGACGTGGCTGAAAACGGTGTCCCTGGTGGTCTAGTGGCTAGGATTCGGCGCTCTCACCGCCGTGGCCCCGGTTCGATTCCCGGTCAGGGAAGCGTGTGCTTTCTTGCACACCAAGTCCACTACAAGACTCTGGAAGCCCCCCACCCACATGCTGTGTAGGTTAAAGGAATGTAAAGCGTCCTCCTTCTGCTACTTCCTTTTTTGCCAAACTTCTAAACGACACGTTGCTGCCTCATTCACCACCTCCACACACCCACACCAGCGTGGCTTTATGCTTTCAAGTCTGCAAGTCTTTTAGGGAGGCAAGATAAAGTTTGAGAAATTTGAATGGAACAGTGTAAATTATCCGTCACTGCCTTCAGCAGATTGCACTCTGGCATGCCAGCGCATCTGCAGGCAGGCACCTGGCCATGATATCCGGCAGTGGCGCGAGGGAAAAGAAAAGTCTTCTTCGAGCCGGATTTGAACCCGCGACCTAAGGTTCGCCTTATTAACAACTACAGTCCTCTGCTCTACCAACTGAGCTATCAAACGTGCTAGCCTAAAGAGTTGGACTGAAAACTGACAAGTGCATTTAGGACAGACTCGGATGCTCTCCTATGATTGTAGAACGAGTACATCTGGCAAAAGCCTAGCCCTAGCCCCTGAACTTAATCCTATCTCCTTCCTTTCAGACATGGCTGAAAACGGTGTCCCTGGTGGTCTAGTGGCTAGGATTCGGCGCTCTCACCGCCGCGGCCTGGGTTTGATTCCCGGTCAGGGAAGCGTGTGCTTTCTTGCACACCAAGTCCACTACAAGACTCTGGAAGCCCCCCACCCACATGCTGTGTAGGTTAAAGGAATGTAAAGCGTCCTCCTTCTGCTACTTCCTTTTTTGCCAAACTTCTAAACGACACGTTGCTGCCTCATTCACCACCTCCACACACCCACACCAGCGTGGCTTTATGCTTTCAAGTCTGCAAGTCTTTTAGGGAGGCAAGATAATGTTTGAGAAATTTGAATGGAACAGTGTAAATGATCCGTCACTGCCTTCAGCAGATTGCACTCTGGCATGCCAGCGCATCTGCAGGCAGGCACCTGGCCATGATATCCGGCAGTGGCGCGAGGGAAAAGAAAAGTCTTCTTTGAGCCGGATTTGAACCCACGACCTAAGGATCGCCTTATTAACAACTACAGTCCTCTGCTCTATCAACTGAGCTTTCAAAGGTGCTAGCCTAAAGAGTTGGACTGAAAACTGACAAGTGCATTTAGGACAGACTCGGATGCTCTCCTATGATTGTAGAACGAGTACATCTGGCAAAAGCCTAGCCCTAGCCCCTGAACTTAATCCTATCTCCTTCCTTTCAGACGTGGCTGAAAGCGGTGTCCCTGGTGGTCTAGTGGCTAGGATTCGGCGCTCTCACCGCCGTGGCCCGGGTTCGATTCCCGGTCAGGGAAGCGTGTGCTTTCTTGCACACCAAGTCCACTACAAGACTCTGGAAGCCCCCCACCCACATGCTGTGTAGGTTAAAGGAATGTAAAGCGTCCTCCTTCTGCTACTTCCTTTTTTGCCAAACTTCTAAACGACACGTTGCTGCCTCATTCACCACCTCCACACACCCACACCAGCGTGGCTTTATGCTTTCAAGTCTGCAAGTCTTTTAGGGAGGCAAGATAAAGTTTGAGAAATTTGAATGGAACAGTGTAAATTATCCGTCACTGCCTTCAGCATATTGCACTCTGGCATGCCAGCACATCTGCAGGCAGGCACCTGGCCATGATATCCGGCAGTGGCGCGAGGGAAAAGAAAAGTCTTCTTCGAGCCGGATTTGAACCCGCGACCTAAGGATCGCCTTATTAACAACTACAGTCCTCTGCTCTACCAACTGAGCTATCAACGGTGCTAGCCTAAAGAGTTGGGCTGAAAACTGACAAGTGCATTTAGGACAGACTCGGATGCTCTCCTATGATTGTAGAACGAGTACATCTGGCAAAAGCCTAGCCCTAGCCCCTGAACTTAATCCTATCTCCTTCCTTTCAGACGTGGCTGAAAACGGTGTCCCTGGTGGTCTAGTGGCTAGGATTCGGCGCTCTCACCGCCGCGGCCCGGGTTTGATTCCCGGTCAGGGAAGCGTGTGCTTTCTTGCACACCAAGTCCACTACAAGACTCTGGAAGCCCCCCACCCACATGCTGTGTAGGTTAAAGGAATGTAAAGCGTCCTCCTTCTGCTACTTCCTTTTTTGCCAAACTTCTAAACGACACGTTGCTGCCTCATTCACCACCTCCACACACCCACACCAGCGTGGCTTTATGCTTTCAAGTCTGCAAGTCTTTTAGGGAGGCAAGATAAAGTTTGAGAAATTTGAATGGAACAGTGTAAATTATCCGTCACTGCCTTCAGCATATTGCACTCTGGCATGCCAGCACATCTGCAGGCAGGCACCTGGCCATGATATCCGGCAGTGGCGCGAGGGAAAAGAAAAGTCTTCTTCGAGCCGGATTTGAACCCGCGACCTAAGGGTCGCCTTATTAACAACTACAGTCCTCTGCTCTACCAACTGAGCTATCAAAGGTGCTAGCCTAAAGAGTTGGACTGAAAACTGACAAGTGCATTTAGGACAGACTCGGATGCTCTCCTATGATTGTAGAATGAGTACATCTGGCAAAAGCCTAGCCCTAGCCCCTGAACTTAATCCTATCTCCTTCCTTTCAGACGTGGCTTAAAACGGTGTCCCTGGTGGTCTAGTGGCTAGGATTCGGCGCTCTCACCGCCGTGGCCCGGGTTCGATTCCCGGTCAGGGAAGCGTGTGCTTTCTTGCACACCAAGTCCACTACAAGACTCTGGAAGCCCCCCACCCACATGCTGTGTAGGTTAAAGGAATGTAAAGCGTCCTCCTTCTGCTACTTCCTTTTTTGCCAAACTTCTAAACGACACGTTGCTGCCTCATTCACCACCTCCACACACCCACACCAGCGTGGCTTTATGCTTTCAAGTCTGCAAGTCTTTTAGGGAGGCAAGATAAAGTTTGAGAAATTTGAATGGAACAGTGTAAATTATCCGTCACTGCCTTCAGCATATTGCACTCTGGCATGCCAGCACATCTGCAGGCAGGCACCTGGCCATGATATCCGGCAGTGGCGCGAGGGAAAAGAAAAGTCTTCTTCGAGCCGGATTTGAACCCGCGACCTAAGGATCGCCTTATTAACAACTACAGTCCTCTGCTCTACCAACTGAGCTATCAACGGTGCTAGCCTAAAGAGTTGGGCTGAAAACTGACAAGTGCATTTAGGACAGACTCGGATGCTCTCCTATGATTGTAGAACGAGTACATCTGGCAAAAGCCTAGCCCTAGCCCCTGAACTTAATCCTATCTCCTTCCTTTCAGACGTGGCTGAAAACGGTGTCCCTGGTGGTCTAGTGGCTAGGATTCGGCGCTCTCACCGCCGCGGCCCGGGTTTGATTCCCGGTCAGGGAAGCGTGTGCTTTCTTGCACACCAAGTCCACTACAAGACTCTGGAAGCCCCCCACCCACATGCTGTGTAGGTTAAAGGAATGTAAAGCGTCCTCCTTCTGCTACTTCCTTTTTTGCCAAACTTCTAAACGACACGTTGCTGCCTCATTCACCACCTCCACACACCCACACCAGCGTGGCTTTATGCTTTCAAGTCTGCAAGTCTTTTAGGGAGGCAAGATAAAGTTTGAGAAATTTGAATGGAACAGTGTAAATTATCCGTCACTGCCTTCAGCATATTGCACTCTGGCATGCCAGCACATCTGCAGGCAGGCACCTGGCCATGATATCCGGCAGTGGCGCGAGGGAAAAGAAAAGTCTTCTTCGAGCCGGATTTGAACCCGCGACCTAAGGGTCGCCTTATTAACAACTACAGTCCTCTGCTCTACCAACTGAGCTATCAAAGGTGCTAGCCTAAAGAGTTGGACTGAAAACTGACAAGTGCATTTAGGACAGACTCGGATGCTCTCCTATGATTGTAGAATGAGTACATCTGGCAAAAGCCTAGCCCTAGCCCCTGAACTTAATCCTATCTCCTTCCTTTCAGACGTGGCTTAAAACGGTGTCCCTGGTGGTCTAGTGGCTAGGATTCGGCGCTCTCACCGCCGCGGCCCGGGATCGATTCCCGGTCAGGGAAGCGTGTGCTTTCTTGCACACCAAGTCCACTACAAGACTCTGGAAGCCCCCCACGCACATGCTGTGTAGGTTAAAGGAATGTAAAGCGTCCTCCTTCTGCTACTTCCTTTTTTGCCAAACTTCTAAACGACACGTTGCTGCCTCATTCACCACCTCCACACACCCACACCAGCGTGGCTTTATGCTTTCAAGTCTGCAAGTCTTTTAGGGAGGCAAGATAATGTTTGAGAAATTTGAATGGAACAGTGTAAATGATCCGTCACTGCCTTCAGCAGATTGCACTCTGGCATGCCAGCGCATCTGCAGGCAGGCACCTGGCCATGATATCCGGCAGTGGCGCGAGGGAAAAGAAAAGACTTCTTCGAGCCGGATTTGAACCCGCGACCTAAGGATCGCCTTATTAACAACTCCAGTTCTCTGCTCTACCAACTGAACTATCAAAGGTGCTAGCCTAAAGAGTTGGACTGAAAACTGACAAGTGCATTTAGGACAGACTCGGATGCTCTCCTATGATTGTAGAACGAGTACATCTGGCAAAAGCCTAGCCCTAGCCCCTGAACTTAATCCTATCTCCTTCCTTTCAGACATGGCTGAAAACGGTGTCCCTGGTGGTCTAGTGGCTAGGATTCGGCGCTCTCACCGCCGCGGGCCCGGGTTTGAATCCCGGTTAGGGAAGCGTGTGCTTTCTTGCACACCAAGTCCACTACAAGACTCTGGAAGCCCCCCACCCACATGCTGTGTAGGTTAAAGGAATGTAAAGCGTCCTCCTTCTGCTACTTCCTTTTTTGCCAAACTTCTAAACGACACGTTGCTGCCTCATTCACCACCTCCACACACCCACACCAGCGTGGCTTTATGCTTTCAAGTCTGCAAGTCTTTTAGGGAGGCAAGATAAAGTTTGAGAATTATTAACAACTACAGTCCTCTGCTCTACCAACTGAGCTATCAAAGGTGCTAGCCTAAAGAGTTGGACTGAAAACTGACAAGTGCATTTAGGACAGACTCGGATGCTCTCCTATGATTGTAGAACGAGTACATCTGGCAAAAGCCTAGCCCTAGCCCCTGAACTTAATCCTATCTCCTTCCTTTCAAACGTGGCTGAAAACGGTGTCCCTGGTGGTCTAGTGGCTAGGATTCGGCGCTCTCACCGCCGCGGCCCGGGTTTGATTCCCGGTCAGGGAAGCGTGTGCTTTCTTGCACACCAAGTCCACTACAAGACTCTGGAAGCCCCCCACCCACATGCTGTGTAGGTTAAAGGAATGTAAAGCGTCCTCCTTCTGCTACTTCCTTTTTTGCCAAACTTCTAAACGACACGTTGCTGCCTCATTCACCACCTCCACACACCCACACCAGCGTGGCTTTATGCTTTCAAGTCTGCAAGTCTTTTAGGGAGGCAAGATAAAGTTTGAGAATTATTAACAACTACAGTCCTCTGCTCTACCAACTGAGCTATCAAAGGTGCTAGCCTAAAGAGTTGGACTGAAAACTGACAAGTGCATTTAGGACAGACTCGGATGCTCTCCTATGATTGTAGAACGAGTACATCTGGCAAAAGCCTAGCCCTAGCCCCTGAACTTAATCCTATCTCCTTCCTTTCAGACATGGCTGAAAACGGTGTCCCTGGTGGTCTAGTGGCTAGGATTCGGCGCTCTCACCGCCGCGGCCTGGGTTTGATTCCCGGTCAGGGAAGCGTGTGCTTTCTTGCACACCAAGTCCACTACAAGACTCTGGAAGCCCCCCACCCACATGCTGTGTAGGTTAAAGGAATGTAAAGCGTCCTCCTTCTGCTACTTCCTTTTTTGCCAAACTTCTAAACGACACGTTGCTGCCTCATTCACCACCTCCACACACCCACACCAGCGTGGCTTTATGCTTTCAAGTCTGCAAGTCTTTTAGGGAGGCAAGATAATGTTTGAGAAATTTGAATGGAACAGTGTAAATTATCCGTCACTGCCTTCAGCATATTGCACTCTGGCATGCCAGCGCATCTGCAGGCAGGCACCTGGCCATGATATCCGGCAGTGGCGCGAGGGAAAAGAAAAGTCTTCTTCGAGCCGGATTTGAACCCGCGACCTAAGGATCGCCTTATTAACAACTACAGTCCTCCGCTCTACCAACTGAGCTATCAAAGGTGCTAGCCTAAAGAGTTGGACTGAAAACTGACAAGTGCATTTAGGACAGACTCGGATGCTCTCCTATGATTGTAGAACGAGTACATCTGGCAAAAGCCTAGCCCTAGCCCCTGAACTTAATCCTATCTCCTTCCTTTCAGAGGTTGCTGAAAACGGTGTCCCTGGTGGTCTAGTGGCTAGGATTCGGCGCTCTCACCGCCGCGGCCTGGGTTCGATTCCCGGTCAGGGAAGCGTGTGCTTTCTTGCACACCAAGTCCACTACAAGACTCTGGAAGCCCCCCACCCACATGCTGTGTAGGTTAAAGGAATGTAAAGCGTCCTCCTTCTGCTACTTCCTTTTTTGCCAAACTTCTAAACGACACGTTGCTGCCTCATTCACCACCTCCACACACCCACACCAGCGTGGCTTTATGCTTTCAAGTCTGCAAGTCTTTTAGGGAGGCAAGATAAAGTTTGAGAATTATTAATAACTACAGTCCTCTGCTCTACCAACTGAGCTATCAAAGGTGCTAGCCTAAAGAGTTGGACTGAAAACTGACAAGTGCATTTAGGACAGACTCGGATGCTCTCCTATGATTGTAGAACGAGTACATCTGGCAAAAGCCTAGCCCTAGCCCCTGAACTTAATCCTATCTCCTTCCTTTCAGACGTGGCTGAAAACGGTGTCTCTGGTGGTCTAGTGGCTAGGATTCGGCGCTCTCACCGCCGCGGCCCCGGTTCGATTCCCGGTCAGGGAAGCGTGTGCTTTCTTGCACACCAAGTCCACTACAAGACTCTGGAAGCCCCCCACCCACATGCTGTGTAGGTTAAAGGAATGTAAAGCGTCCTCCTTCTGCTACTTCCTTTTTTGCCAAACTTCTAAACGACACGTTGCTGCCTCATTCACCACCTCCACACACCCACACCAGCGTGGCTTTATGCTTTCAAGTCTGCAAGTCTTTTAGGGAGGCAAGATAAAGTTTGAGAAATTTGAATGGAACAGTGTAAATGATCCGTCACTGCCTTCAGCAGATTGCACTCTGGCATGCCAGCGCATCTGCAGGCAGGCACCTGGCCATGATATCCCGCAGTGGCGCGAGGGAAAAGAAAAGTCTTCTTCGAGCCGGATTTGAACCCGCAACCTAAGGATCGCCTTATTAACAACTACAGTCCTCTGCTCTACCAACTGAGCTATCAAAGGTGCTAGCCTAAAGAGTTGGACTGTAAACTGACAAGTGCATTTAGGACAGACTCGGATGCTCTCCTATGATTGTAGAACGAGTACATCTGGCAAAAGCCTAGCCCTAGCCCCTGAACTTAATCCTATCTCCTTCCTTTCAGACGTGGCTGAAAACGGTGTCCCTGGTGGTCTAGTGGCTAGGATTCGGCGCTCTCACCGCCGTGGCCCCGGTTCGATTCCCGGTCAGGGAAGCGTGTGCTTTCTTGCACACCAAGTCCACTACAAGACTCTGGAAGCCCCCCACCCACATGCTGTGTAGGTTAAAGGAATGTAAAGCGTCCTCCTTCTGCTACTTCCTTTTTTGCCAAACTTCTAAACGACACGTTGCTGCCTCATTCACCACCTCCACACACCCACACCAGCGTGGCTTTATGCTTTCAAGTCTGCAAGTCTTTTAGGGAGGCAAGATAAAGTTTGAGAAATTTGAATGGAACAGTGTAAATTATCCGTCACTGCCTTCAGCAGATTGCACTCTGGCATGCCAGCGCATCTGCAGGCAGGCACCTGGCCATGATATCCGGCAGTGGCGCGAGGGAAAAGAAAAGTCTTCTTCGAGCCGGATTTGAACCCGCGACCTAAGGTTCGCCTTATTAACAACTACAGTCCTCTGCTCTACCAACTGAGCTATCAAACGTGCTAGCCTAAAGAGTTGGACTGAAAACTGACAAGTGCATTTAGGACAGACTCGGATGCTCTCCTATGATTGTAGAACGAGTACATCTGGCAAAAGCCTAGCCCTAGCCCCTGAACTTAATCCTATCTCCTTCCTTTCAGACATGGCTGAAAACGGTGTCCCTGGTGGTCTAGTGGCTAGGATTCGGCGCTCTCACCGCCGCGGCCTGGGTTTGATTCCCGGTCAGGGAAGCGTGTGCTTTCTTGCACACCAAGTCCACTACAAGACTCTGGAAGCCCCCCACCCACATGCTGTGTAGGTTAAAGGAATGTAAAGCGTCCTCCTTCTGCTACTTCCTTTTTTGCCAAACTTCTAAACGACACGTTGCTGCCTCATTCACCACCTCCACACACCCACACCAGCGTGGCTTTATGCTTTCAAGTCTGCAAGTCTTTTAGGGAGGCAAGATAATGTTTGAGAAATTTGAATGGAACAGTGTAAATGATCCGTCACTGCCTTCAGCAGATTGCACTCTGGCATGCCAGCGCATCTGCAGGCAGGCACCTGGCCATGATATCCGGCAGTGGCGCGAGGGAAAAGAAAAGTCTTCTTTGAGCCGGATTTGAACCCACGACCTAAGGATCGCCTTATTAACAACTACAGTCCTCTGCTCTATCAACTGAGCTTTCAAAGGTGCTAGCCTAAAGAGTTGGACTGAAAACTGACAAGTGCATTTAGGACAGACTCGGATGCTCTCCTATGATTGTAGAACGAGTACATCTGGCAAAAGCCTAGCCCTAGCCCCTGAACTTAATCCTATCTCCTTCCTTTCAGACGTGGCTGAAAGCGGTGTCCCTGGTGGTCTAGTGGCTAGGATTCGGCGCTCTCACCGCCGTGGCCCGGGTTCGATTCCCGGTCAGGGAAGCGTGTGCTTTCTTGCACACCAAGTCCACTACAAGACTCTGGAAGCCCCCCACCCACATGCTGTGTAGGTTAAAGGAATGTAAAGCGTCCTCCTTCTGCTACTTCCTTTTTTGCCAAACTTCTAAACGACACGTTGCTGCCTCATTCACCACCTCCACACACCCACACCAGCGTGGCTTTATGCTTTCAAGTCTGCAAGTCTTTTAGGGAGGCAAGATAAAGTTTGAGAAATTTGAATGGAACAGTGTAAATTATCCGTCACTGCCTTCAGCATATTGCACTCTGGCATGCCAGCACATCTGCAGGCAGGCACCTGGCCATGATATCCGGCAGTGGCGCGAGGGAAAAGAAAAGTCTTCTTCGAGCCGGATTTGAACCCGCGACCTAAGGATCGCCTTATTAACAACTACAGTCCTCTGCTCTACCAACTGAGCTATCAACGGTGCTAGCCTAAAGAGTTGGGCTGAAAACTGACAAGTGCATTTAGGACAGACTCGGATGCTCTCCTATGATTGTAGAACGAGTACATCTGGCAAAAGCCTAGCCCTAGCCCCTGAACTTAATCCTATCTCCTTCCTTTCAGACGTGGCTGAAAACGGTGTCCCTGGTGGTCTAGTGGCTAGGATTCGGCGCTCTCACCGCCGCGGCCCGGGTTTGATTCCCGGTCAGGGAAGCGTGTGCTTTCTTGCACACCAAGTCCACTACAAGACTCTGGAAGCCCCCCACCCACATGCTGTGTAGGTTAAAGGAATGTAAAGCGTCCTCCTTCTGCTACTTCCTTTTTTGCCAAACTTCTAAACGACACGTTGCTGCCTCATTCACCACCTCCACACACCCACACCAGCGTGGCTTTATGCTTTCAAGTCTGCAAGTCTTTTAGGGAGGCAAGATAAAGTTTGAGAAATTTGAATGGAACAGTGTAAATTATCCGTCACTGCCTTCAGCATATTGCACTCTGGCATGCCAGCACATCTGCAGGCAGGCACCTGGCCATGATATCCGGCAGTGGCGCGAGGGAAAAGAAAAGTCTTCTTCGAGCCGGATTTGAACCCGCGACCTAAGGGTCGCCTTATTAACAACTACAGTCCTCTGCTCTACCAACTGAGCTATCAAAGGTGCTAGCCTAAAGAGTTGGACTGAAAACTGACAAGTGCATTTAGGACAGACTCGGATGCTCTCCTATGATTGTAGAATGAGTACATCTGGCAAAAGCCTAGCCCTAGCCCCTGAACTTAATCCTATCTCCTTCCTTTCAGACGTGGCTTAAAACGGTGTCCCTGGTGGTCTAGTGGCTAGGATTCGGCGCTCTCACCGCCGCGGCCCGGGATCGATTCCCGGTCAGGGAAGCGTGTGCTTTCTTGCACACCAAGTCCACTACAAGACTCTGGAAGCCCCCCACGCACATGCTGTGTAGGTTAAAGGAATGTAAAGCGTCCTCCTTCTGCTACTTCCTTTTTTGCCAAACTTCTAAACGACACGTTGCTGCCTCATTCACCACCTCCACACACCCACACCAGCGTGGCTTTATGCTTTCAAGTCTGCAAGTCTTTTAGGGAGGCAAGATAATGTTTGAGAAATTTGAATGGAACAGTGTAAATGATCCGTCACTGCCTTCAGCAGATTGCACTCTGGCATGCCAGCGCATCTGCAGGCAGGCACCTGGCCATGATATCCGGCAGTGGCGCGAGGGAAAAGAAAAGACTTCTTCGAGCCGGATTTGAACCCGCGACCTAAGGATCGCCTTATTAACAACTCCAGTTCTCTGCTCTACCAACTGAACTATCAAAGGTGCTAGCCTAAAGAGTTGGACTGAAAACTGACAAGTGCATTTAGGACAGACTCGGATGCTCTCCTATGATTGTAGAACGAGTACATCTGGCAAAAGCCTAGCCCTAGCCCCTGAACTTAATCCTATCTCCTTCCTTTCAGACATGGCTGAAAACGGTGTCCCTGGTGGTCTAGTGGCTAGGATTCGGCGCTCTCACCGCCGCGGGCCCGGGTTTGAATCCCGGTTAGGGAAGCGTGTGCTTTCTTGCACACCAAGTCCACTACAAGACTCTGGAAGCCCCCCACCCACATGCTGTGTAGGTTAAAGGAATGTAAAGCGTCCTCCTTCTGCTACTTCCTTTTTTGCCAAACTTCTAAACGACACGTTGCTGCCTCATTCACCACCTCCACACACCCACACCAGCGTGGCTTTATGCTTTCAAGTCTGCAAGTCTTTTAGGGAGGCAAGATAAAGTTTGAGAATTATTAACAACTACAGTCCTCTGCTCTACCAACTGAGCTATCAAAGGTGCTAGCCTAAAGAGTTGGACTGAAAACTGACAAGTGCATTTAGGACAGACTCGGATGCTCTCCTATGATTGTAGAACGAGTACATCTGGCAAAAGCCTAGCCCTAGCCCCTGAACTTAATCCTATCTCCTTCCTTTCAAACGTGGCTGAAAACGGTGTCCCTGGTGGTCTAGTGGCTAGGATTCGGCGCTCTCACCGCCGCGGCCCGGGTTTGATTCCCGGTCAGGGAAGCGTGTGCTTTCTTGCACACCAAGTCCACTACAAGACTCTGGAAGCCCCCCACCCACATGCTGTGTAGGTTAAAGGAATGTAAAGCGTCCTCCTTCTGCTACTTCCTTTTTTGCCAAACTTCTAAACGACACGTTGCTGCCTCATTCACCACCTCCACACACCCACACCAGCGTGGCTTTATGCTTTCAAGTCTGCAAGTCTTTTAGGGAGGCAAGATAAAGTTTGAGAATTATTAACAACTACAGTCCTCTGCTCTACCAACTGAGCTATCAAAGGTGCTAGCCTAAAGAGTTGGACTGAAAACTGACAAGTGCATTTAGGACAGACTCGGATGCTCTCCTATGATTGTAGAACGAGTACATCTGGCAAAAGCCTAGCCCTAGCCCCTGAACTTAATCCTATCTCCTTCCTTTCAGACATGGCTGAAAACGGTGTCCCTGGTGGTCTAGTGGCTAGGATTCGGCGCTCTCACCGCCGCGGCCTGGGTTTGATTCCCGGTCAGGGAAGCGTGTGCTTTCTTGCACACCAAGTCCACTACAAGACTCTGGAAGCCCCCCACCCACATGCTGTGTAGGTTAAAGGAATGTAAAGCGTCCTCCTTCTGCTACTTCCTTTTTTGCCAAACTTCTAAACGACACGTTGCTGCCTCATTCACCACCTCCACACACCCACACCAGCGTGGCTTTATGCTTTCAAGTCTGCAAGTCTTTTAGGGAGGCAAGATAATGTTTGAGAAATTTGAATGGAACAGTGTAAATTATCCGTCACTGCCTTCAGCATATTGCACTCTGGCATGCCAGCGCATCTGCAGGCAGGCACCTGGCCATGATATCCGGCAGTGGCGCGAGGGAAAAGAAAAGTCTTCTTCGAGCCGGATTTGAACCCGCGACCTAAGGATCGCCTTATTAACAACTACAGTCCTCCGCTCTACCAACTGAGCTATCAAAGGTGCTAGCCTAAAGAGTTGGACTGAAAACTGACAAGTGCATTTAGGACAGACTCGGATGCTCTCCTATGATTGTAGAACGAGTACATCTGGCAAAAGCCTAGCCCTAGCCCCTGAACTTAATCCTATCTCCTTCCTTTCAGAGGTTGCTGAAAACGGTGTCCCTGGTGGTCTAGTGGCTAGGATTCGGCGCTCTCACCGCCGCGGCCCGGGTTCGATTCCCGGTCAGGGTAGCGTGTGCTTTCTTGCACACCAAGTCCACTACAAGACTCTGGAAGCCCCCCACCCACATGCTGTGTAGGTTAAAGGAATGTAAAGCGTCCTCCTTCTGCTACTACCTTTTTTGCCAAACTTCTAAACGACACGTTGCTGCCTCATTCACCACCTCCACACACCCACACCAGCGTGGCTTTATGCTTTCAAGTCTGCAAGTCTTTTAGGGAGGCAAGATAAAGTTTGAGAATTATTAATAACTACAGTCCTCTGCTCTACCAACTGAGCTATCAAAGGTGCTAGCCTAAAGAGTTGGACTGAAAACTGACAAGTGCATTTAGGACAGACTCGGATGCTCTCCTATGATTGTAGAACGAGTACATCTGGCAAAAGCCTAGCCCTAGCCCCTGAACTTAATCCTATCTCCTTCCTTTCAGACGTGGCTGAAAACGGTGTCTCTGGTGGTCTAGTGGCTAGGATTCGGCGCTCTCACCGCCGCGGCCCCGGTTCGATTCCCGGTCAGGGAAGCGTGTGCTTTCTTGCACACCAAGTCCACTACAAGACTCTGGAAGCCCCCCACCCACATGCTGTGTAGGTTAAAGGAATGTAAAGCGTCCTCCTTCTGCTACTTCCTTTTTTGCCAAACTTCTAAACGACACGTTGCTGCCTCATTCACCACCTCCACACACCCACACCAGCGTGGCTTTATGCTTTCAAGTCTGCAAGTCTTTTAGGGAGGCAAGATAAAGTTTGAGAAATTTGAATGGAACAGTGTAAATGATCCGTCACTGCCTTCAGCAGATTGCACTCTGGCATGCCAGCGCATCTGCAGGCAGGCACCTGGCCATGATATCCCGCAGTGGCGCGAGGGAAAAGAAAAGTCTTCTTCGAGCCGGATTTGAACCCGCGACCTAAGGATCGCCTCATTAACAACTACAGTCCTCTGCTCTACCAACTGAGCTATCAAAGGTGCTAGCCTAAAGAGTTGGACTGTAAACTGACAAGTGCATTTAGGACAGACTCGGATGCTCTCCTATGATTGTAGAACGAGTACATCTGGCAAAAGCCTAGCCCTAGCCCCTGAACTTAATCCTATCTCCTTCCTTTCAGACGTGGCTGAAAACGGTGTCCCTGGTGGTCTAGTGGCTAGGATTCGGCGCTCTCACCGCCGTGGCCCCGGTTCGATTCCCGGTCAGGGAAGCGTGTGCTTTCTTGCACACCAAGTCCACTACAAGACTCTGGAAGCCCCCCACCCACATGCTGTGTAGGTTAAAGGAATGTAAAGCGTCCTCCTTCTGCTACTTCCTTTTTTGCCAAACTTCTAAACGACACGTTGCTGCCTCATTCACCACCTCCACACACCCACACCAGCGTGGCTTTATGCTTTCAAGTCTGCAAGTCTTTTAGGGAGGCAAGATAAAGTTTGAGAATTATTAACAACTACAGTCCTCTGCTCTACCAACTGAGCTATCAAAGGTGCTAGCCTAAAGAGTTGGACTGAAAACTGACAAGTGCATTTAGGACAGACTCGGATGCTCTCCTATGATTGTAGAACGAGTACATCTGGCAAAAGCCTAGCCCTAGCCCCTGAACTTAATCCTATCTCCTTCCTTTCAGACATGGCTGAAAACGGTGTCCCTGGTGGTCTAGTGGCTAGGATTCGGCGCTCTCACCGCCGCGGCCTGGGTTTGATTCCCGGTCAGGGAAGCGTGTGCTTTCTTGCACACCAAGTCCACTACAAGACTCTGGAAGCCCCCCACCCACATGCTGTGTAGGTTAAAGGAATGTAAAGCGTCCTCCTTCTGCTACTTCCTTTTTTGCCAAACTTCTAAACGACACGTTGCTGCCTCATTCACCACCTCCACACACCCACACCAGCGTGGCTTTATGCTTTCAAGTCTGCAAGTCTTTTAGGGAGGCAAGATAATGTTTGAGAAATTTGAATGGAACAGTGTAAATTATCCGTCACTGCCTTCAGCATATTGCACTCTGGCATGCCAGCGCATCTGCAGGCAGGCACCTGGCCATGATATCCGGCAGTGGCGCGAGGGAAAAGAAAAGTCTTCTTCGAGCCGGATTTGAACCCGCGACCTAAGGATCGCCTTATTAACAACTACAGTCCTCCGCTCTACCAACTGAGCTATCAAAGGTGCTAGCCTAAAGAGTTGGACTGAAAACTGACAAGTGCATTTAGGACAGACTCGGATGCTCTCCTATGATTGTAGAACGAGTACATCTGGCAAAAGCCTAGCCCTAGCCCCTGAACTTAATCCTATCTCCTTCCTTTCAGAGGTTGCTGAAAACGGTGTCCCTGGTGGTCTAGTGGCTAGGATTCGGCGCTCTCACCGCCGCGGCCCGGGTTCGATTCCCGGTCAGGGAAGCGTGTGCTTTCTTGCACACCAAGTCCACTACAAGACTCTGGAAGCCCCCCACCCACATGCTGTGTAGGTTAAAGGAATGTAAAGCGTCCTCCTTCTGCTACTACCTTTTTTGCCAAACTTCTAAACGACACGTTGCTGCCTCATTCACCACCTCCACACACCCACACCAGCGTGGCTTTATGCTTTCAAGTCTGCAAGTCTTTTAGGGAGGCAAGATAAAGTTTGAGAATTATTAATAACTACAGTCCTCTGCTCTACCAACTGAGCTATCAAAGGTGCTAGCCTAAAGAGTTGGACTGAAAACTGACAAGTGCATTTAGGACAGACTCGGATGCTCTCCTATGATTGTAGAACGAGTACATCTGGCAAAAGCCTAGCCCTAGCCCCTGAACTTAATCCTATCTCCTTCCTTTCAGACGTGGCTGAAAACGGTGTCTCTGGTGGTCTAGTGGCTAGGATTCGGCGCTCTCACCGCCGCGGCCCCGGTTCGATTCCCGGTCAGGGAAGCGTGTGCTTTCTTGCACACCAAGTCCACTACAAGACTCTGGAAGCCCCCCACCCACATGCTGTGTAGGTTAAAGGAATGTAAAGCGTCCTCCTTCTGCTACTTCCTTTTTTGCCAAACTTCTAAACGACACGTTGCTGCCTCATTCACCACCTCCACACACCCACACCAGCGTGGCTTTATGCTTTCAAGTCTGCAAGTCTTTTAGGGAGGCAAGATAAAGTTTGAGAAATTTGAATGGAACAGTGTAAATGATCCGTCACTGCCTTCAGCAGATTGCACTCTGGCATGCCAGCGCATCTGCAGGCAGGCACCTGGCCATGATATCCCGCAGTGGCGCGAGGGAAAAGAAAAGTCTTCTTCGAGCCGGATTTGAACCCGCGACCTAAGGATCGCCTCATTAACAACTACAGTCCTCTGCTCTACCAACTGAGCTATCAAAGGTGCTAGCCTAAAGAGTTGGACTGTAAACTGACAAGTGCATTTAGGACAGACTCGGATGCTCTCCTATGATTGTAGAACGAGTACATCTGGCAAAAGCCTAGCCCTAGCCCCTGAACTTAATCCTATCTCCTTCCTTTCAGACGTGGCTGAAAACGGTGTCCCTGGTGGTCTAGTGGCTAGGATTCGGCGCTCTCACCGCCGTGGCCCCGGTTCGATTCCCGGTCAGGGAAGCGTGTGCTTTCTTGCACACCAAGTCCACTACAAGACTCTGGAAGCCCCCCACCCACATGCTGTGTAGGTTAAAGGAATGTAAAGCGTCCTCCTTCTGCTACTTCCTTTTTTGCCAAACTTCTAAACGACACGTTGCTGCCTCATTCACCACCTCCACACACCCACACCAGCGTGGCTTTATGCTTTCAAGTCTGCAAGTCTTTTAGGGAGGCAAGATAAAGTTTGAGAAATTTGAATGGAACAGTGTAAATTATCCGTCACTGCCTTCAGCAGATTGCACTCTGGCATGCCAGCGCATCTGCAGGCAGGCACCTGGCCATGATATCCGGCAGTGGCGCGAGGGAAAAGAAAAGTCTTCTTCGAGCCGGATTTGAACCCGCGACCTAAGGTTCGCCTTATTAACAACTACAGTCCTCTGCTCTACCAACTGAGCTATCAAACGTGCTAGCCTAAAGAGTTGGACTGAAAACTGACAAGTGCATTTAGGACAGACTCGGATGCTCTCCTATGATTGTAGAACGAGTACATCTGGCAAAAGCCTAGCCCTAGCCCCTGAACTTAATCCTATCTCCTTCCTTTCAGACATGGCTGAAAACGGTGTCCCTGGTGGTCTAGTGGCTAGGATTCGGCGCTCTCACCGCCGCGGCCCGGGTTTGATTCCCGGTCAGGGAAGCGTGTGCTTTCTTGCACACCAAGTCCACTACAAGACTCTGGAAGCCCCCCACCCACATGCTGTGTAGGTTAAAGGAATGTAAAGCGTCCTCCTTCTGCTACTTCCTTTTTTGCCAAACTTCTAAACGACACGTTGCTGCCTCATTCACCACCTCCACACACCCACACCAGCGTGGCTTTATGCTTTCAAGTCTGCAAGTCTTTTAGGGAGGCAAGATAATGTTTGAGAAATTTGAATGGAACAGTGTAAATGATCCGTCACTGCCTTCAGCAGATTGCACTCTGGCATGCCAGCGCATCTGCAGGCAGGCACCTGGCCATGATATCCGGCAGTGGCGCGAGGGAAAAGAAAAGTCTTCTTTGAGCCGGATTTGAACCCACGACCTAAGGATCGCCTTATTAACAACTACAGTCCTCTGCTCTACCAACTGAGCTTTCAAAGGTGCTAGCCTAAAGAGTTGGACTGAAAACTGACAAGTGCATTTAGGACAGACTCGGATGCTCTCCTATGATTGTAGAACGAGTACATCTGGCAAAAGCCTAGCCCTAGCCCCTGAACTTAATCCTATCTCCTTCCTTTCAGACATGGCTGAAAGCGGTGTCCCTGGTGGTCTAGTGGCTAGGATTCGGCGCTCTCACCGCCGTGGCCCGGGTTCGATTCCCGGTCAGGGAAGCGTGTGCTTTCTTGCACACCAAGTCCACTACAAGACTCTGGAAGCCCCCCACCCACATGCTGTGTAGGTTAAAGGAATGTAAAGCGTCCTCCTTCTGCTACTTCCTTTTTTGCCAAACTTCTAAACGACATGTTGCTGCCTCATTCACCACCTCCACACACCCACACCAGCGTGGCTTTATGCTTTCAAGTCTGCAAGTCTTTTAGGGAGGCAAGATAAAGTTTGAGAATTATTAACAACTACAGTCCTCTGCTCTACCAACTGAGCTATCAAAGGTGCTAGCCTAAAGAGTTGGACTGAAAACTGACAAGTGCATTTAGGACAGACTCGGATGCTCTCCTATGATTGTAGAACGAGTACATCTGGCAAAAGCCTAGCCCTAGCCCCTGAACTTAATCCTATCTCCTTCCTTTCAGACATGGCTGAAAACGGTGTCCCTGGTGGTCTAGTGGCTAGGATTCGGCGCTCTCACCGCCGTGGCCCCGGTTCGATTCCCGGTCAGGGAAGCGTGTGCTTTCTTGCACACCAAGTCCACTACAAGACTCTGGAAGCCCCCCACCCACATGCTGTGTAGGTTAAAGGAATGTAAAGCGTCCTCCTTCTGCTACTTCCTTTTTTGCCAAACTTCTAAACGACACGTTGCTGCCTCATTCACCACCTCCACACACCCACACCAGCGTGGCTTTATGCTTTCAAGTCTGCAAGTCTTTTAGGGAGGCAAGATAAAGTTTGAGAAATTTGAATGGAACAGTGTAAATGATCCGTCACTGCCTTCAGCAGATTGCACTCTGGCATGCCAGCGCATCTGCAGGCAGGCACCTGGCCATGATATCCGGCAGTGGCGCGAGGGAAAAGAAAAGTCTTCTTCGAGCCGGATTTGAACCCGCGACCTAAGGATCGCCTTATTAACAACTACAGTCCTCCGCTCTACCAACTGAGCTATCAAAGGTGCTAGCCTAAAGAGTTGGACTGAAAACTGACAAGTGCATTTAGGACAGACTCGGATGCTCTCCTATGATTGTAGAACGAGTACATCTGGCAAAAGCCTAGCCCTAGCCCCTGAACTTAATCCTATCTCCTTCCTTTCAGACATGGCTGAAAACGGTGTCCCTGGTGGTCTAGTGGCTAGGATTCGGCGCTCTCACCGCCGCGGCCCGGGTTTGATTCCCGGTCAGGGAAGTGTGTGCTTTCTTGCACTCCAAGTCCACTACAAGACTCTGGAAGACCCCCACCCACATGCTGTGTAGGTTAAAGGAATGTAAAGCGTCCTCCTTCTGCTACTTCCTTTTTTGCCAAACTTCTAAACGACACGTTGCTGCCTCATTCACCACCTCCACACACCCACACCAGCGTGGCTTTATGCTTTCAAGTCTGCAAGTCTTTTAGGGAGGCAAGATAATGTTTGAGAAATTTGAATGGAACAGTGTAAATGATCCGTCACTGCCTTCAGCAGATTGCACTCTGGCATGCCAGCGCATCTGCAGGCAGGCACCTGGCCATGATATCCGGCAGTGGCGCGAGGGAAAAGAAAAGTCTTCTTTGAGCCGGATTTGAACCCACGACCTAAGGATCGCCTTATTAACAACTACAGTCCTCTGCTCTACCAACTGAGCTTTCAAAGGTGCTAGCCTAAATAGTTGGACTGAAAACTGACAAGTGCATTTAGGACAGACTCGGATGCTCTCCTATGATTGTAGAACGAGTACATCTGGCAAAAGCCTAGCCCTAGCCCCTGAACTTAATCCTATCTCCTTCCTTTCAGACGTGGCTGAAAACGGTGTCCCTGGTGGTCTAGTGGCTAGGATTCGGCGCTCTCACCGCCGCGGCCCGGTTTTGATTCCCGGTCAGGGAAGCGTGTGCTTTCTTGCACACCAAGTCCACTACAAGACTCTGGAAGCACCCCACCCACATGCTGTGTAGGTTAAAGGAATGTAAAGCGTCCTCCTTCTGCTACTTCCTTTTTTGCCAAACTTCTAAACGACACGTTGCTGCCTCATTCACCACCTCCACACACCCACACCAGCGTGGCTTTATGCTTTCAAGTCTGCAAGTCTTTTAGGGAGGCAAGATAAAGTTTGAGAATTATTAACAACTACAGTCCGCTGCTCTACCAACTGAGCTATCAAAGGTGCTAGCCTAAAGAGTTGGACTGAAAACTGACAAGTGCATTTAGGACAGACTCGGATGCTCTCCTATGATTGTAGAACGAGTACATCTGGCAAAAGCCTAGCCCTAGCCCCTGAACTTAATCCTATCTCCTTCCTTTCAGACATGGCTGAAAACGGTGTCCCTGGTGGTCTAGTGGCTAGGATTCGGCGCTCTCACCGCCGTGGCCCCGGTTCGATTCCCGGTCAGGGAAGCGTGTGCTTTCTTGCACACCAAGTCCACTACAAGACTCTGGAAGCCCCCCACCCACATGCTGTGTAGGTTAAAGGAATGTAAAGCGTCCTCCTTCTGCTACTTCCTTTTTTGCCAAACTTCTAAACGACACGTTGCTGCCTCATTCACCACCTCCACACACCCACACCAGCGTGGCTTTATGCTTTCAAGTCTGCAAGTCTTTTAGGGAGGCAAGATAAAGTTTGAGAAATTTGAATGGAACAGTGTAAATGATCCGTCACTGCCTTCAGCAGATTGCACTCTGGCATGCCAGCGCATCTGCAGGCAGGCACCTGGCCATGATATCCGGCAGTGGCGCGAGGGAAAAGAAAAGTCTTCTTCGAGCCGGATTTGAACCCGCGACCTAAGGATCGCCTTATTAACAACTACAGTCCTCCGCTCTACCAACTGAGCTATCAAAGGTGCTAGCCTAAAGAGTTGGACTGAAAACTGACAAGTGCATTTAGGACAGACTCGGATGCTCTCCTATGATTGTAGAACGAGTACATCTGGCAAAAGCCTAGCCCTAGCCCCTGAACTTAATCCTATCTCCTTCCTTTCAGACATGGCTGAAAACGGTGTCCCTGGTGGTCTAGTGGCTAGGATTCGGCGCTCTCACCGCCGCGGCCCGGGTTTGATTCCCGGTCAGGGAAGTGTGTGCTTTCTTGCACTCCAAGTCCACTACAAGACTCTGGAAGACCCCCACCCACATGCTGTGTAGGTTAAAGGAATGTAAAGCGTCCTCCTTCTGCTACTTCCTTTTTTGCCAAACTTCTAAACGACACGTTGCTGCCTCATTCACCACCTCCACACACCCACACCAGCGTGGCTTTATGCTTTCAAGTCTGCAAGTCTTTTAGGGAGGCAAGATAATGTTTGAGAAATTTGAATGGAACAGTGTAAATGATCCGTCACTGCCTTCAGCAGATTGCACTCTGGCATGCCAGCGCATCTGCAGGCAGGCACCTGGCCATGATATCCGGCAGTGGCGCGAGGGAAAAGAAAAGTCTTCTTTGAGCCGGATTTGAACCCACGACCTAAGGATCGCCTTATTAACAACTACAGTCCTCTGCTCTACCAACTGAGCTTTCAAAGGTGCTAGCCTAAATAGTTGGACTGAAAACTGACAAGTGCATTTAGGACAGACTCGGATGCTCTCCTATGATTGTAGAACGAGTACATCTGGCAAAAGCCTAGCCCTAGCCCCTGAACTTAATCCTATCTCCTTCCTTTCAGACGTGGCTGAAAACGGTGTCCCTGGTGGTCTAGTGGCTAGGATTCGGCGCTCTCACCGCCGCGGCCCGGTTTTGATTCCCGGTCAGGGAAGCGTGTGCTTTCTTGCACACCAAGTCCACTACAAGACTCTGGAAGCACCCCACCCACATGCTGTGTAGGTTAAAGGAATGTAAAGCGTCCTCCTTCTGCTACTTCCTTTTTTGCCAAACTTCTAAACGACACGTTGCTGCCTCATTCACCACCTCCACACACCCACACCAGCGTGGCTTTATGCTTTCAAGTCTGCAAGTCTTTTAGGGAGGCAAGATAAAGTTTGAGAATTATTAACAACTACAGTCCGCTGCTCTACCAACTGAGCTATCAAAGGTGCTAGCCTAAAGAGTTGGACTGAAAACTGACAAGTGCATTTAGGACAGACTCGGATGCTCTCCTATGATTGTAGAACGAGTACATCTGGCAAAAGCCTAGCCCTAGCCCCTGAACTTAATCCTATCTCCTTCCTTTCAGACATGGCTGAAAACGGTGTTCCTGGTGGTCTAGTGGCTAGGATTCGGCGCTCTCACCGCCGCGGCCCGGGTTTGATTCCCGGTCAGGGAAGCGTGTGCTTTCTTGCACACCAAGTCCACTACAAGACTCTGGAAGCCCCCCACCCACATGCTGTGTAGGTTAAAGGAATGTAAAGCGTCCTCCTTCTGCTACTTCCTTTTTTGCCAAACTTCTAAACGACACGTTGCTGCCTCATTCACCACCTCCACACACCCACACCAGCGTGGCTTTATGCTTTCAAGTCTGCAAGTCTTTTAGGGAGGCAAGATAAAGTTTGAGAAATTTGAATGGAACAGTGTAAATGATCCGTCACTGCCTTCAGCAGATTGCACTCTGGCATGCCAGCGCATCTGCAGGCAGGCACCTGGCCATGATATCCGGCAGTGGCGCAAGGGAAAAGAAAAGTCTTCTTAGAGCCGGATTTGAACCCGCGACCTAAGGATCGCCTTATTAACAACTACAGTCCTCCGCTCTACCAACTGAGCTATCAAAGGTGCTAGCCTAAAGAGTTGGACTGAAAACTGACAAGTGCATTTAGGACAGACTCGGATGCTCTCCTATGATTGTAGAACGAGTACATCTGGCAAAAGCCTAGCCCTAGCCCCTGAACTTAATCCTATCTCCTTCCTTTCAGACATGGCTGAAAACGGTGTCCCTGGTGGTCTAGTGGCTAGGATTCGGCGCTCTCACCGCCGCGGCCCGGGTTTGATTCCCGGTCAGGGAAGCGTGTGCTTTCTTGCACTCCAAGTCCACTACAAGACTCTGGAAGCCCCCCACCCACATGCTGTGTAGGTTAAAGGAATGTAAAGCGTCCTCCTTCTGCTACTTCCTTTTTTGCCAAACTTCTAAACGACACGTTGCTGCCTCATTCACCACCTCCACACACCCACACCAGCGTGGCTTTATGCTTTCAAGTCTGCAAGTCTTTTAGGGAGGCAAGATAAAGTTTGAGAAATTTGAATGGAACAGTGTAAATGATCCGTCACTGCCTTCAGCATATTGCACTCTGGCATGCCAGCGCATCTGCAGGCAGGCACCTGGCCATGATATCCGGCAGTGGCGCGAGGGAAAAGAAAAGTCTTCTTCGAGCCGGATTTGAACCCGCGACCTAAGGATCGCCTTATTAACAACTACAGTCCTCCGCTCTACCAACTGAGCTATCAAAGGTGCTAGCCTAAAGAGTTGGACTGAAAACTGACAAGTGCATTTAGGACAGACTCGGATGCTCTCCTATGATTGTAGAACGAGTACATCTGGCAAAAGCCTAGCCCTAGCCCCTGAACTTAATCCTATCTCCTTCCTTTCAGACGTGACTGAAAACGGTGTCCCTGGTGGTCTAGTGGCTAGGATTCGGCGCTCTCACCGCCGCGGCCCGGGTTCGATTCCCGGTCAGGGAAGCGTGTGCTTTCTTGCACACCAAGTCCACTACAAGACTCTGGAAGCCCCCCACCCACATGCTGTGTAGGTTAAAGGAATGTAAATCGTCCTCCTTCTGCTACTTCCTTTTTTGCCAAACTTCTAAACGACACGTTGCTGCCTCATTCACCACCTCCACACACCCACACCAGCGTGGCTTTATGCTTTCAAGTCTGCAAGTCTTTTAGGGAGGCAAGATAAAGTTTGAGAAATTTGAATGGAACAGTGTAAATGATCCGTCACTGCATTCAGCATATTGCACTCTGGCATGCCAGCGCATCTGCAGGCAGGCACCTGGCCATGATATCCGGCAGTGGCGCGAGGGAAAAGAAAAGTCTTCTTCGAGCCTGATTTGAACCCGCGACCAAAGGATCGCCTTATTAACAACTACAGTCCTCCGCTCTACCAACTGAGCTATCAAAGGTGCTAGCCTAAAGAGTTGGACTGAATACTGACAAGTGCATTTAGGACAGACTCGGATGCTCTCCTATGATTGTAGAACGAGTACATCTGGCAAAAGCCTAGCCCTAGCCCCTGAACTTAATCCTATCTCCTTCCTTTCAGACGTGGCTGAAAACGGTGTCCCTGGTGGTCTAGTGGCTATGATTCGGCGCTCTCACCACCGCAGCCCGGGTTCGATTCCAGGTCAGGGAAGCGTGTGCTTTCTTGCACACCAAGTCCACTACAAGACTCTGGAAGCCCCCCACCCACATGCTGTGTAGGTTAAAGGAATGTAAAGCGTCCTCCTTCTGCTACTTCCTTTTTTGCCAAACTTCTAAACGACACGTTGCTGCCTCATTCACCACCTCCACACACCCACACCAGCGTGGCTTTATGCTTTCAAGTCTGCAAGTCTTTTAGGGAGGCAAGATAAAGTTTGAGAAATTTGAATGGAACAGTGTAAATGATCCGTCACTGCCTTCAGCAGATTGCACTCTGGCATGCCAGCGCATCTGCAGGCAGGCACCTGGCCATGATATCCGGCAGTGGCGCGAGGGAAAAGAAAAGTCTTCTTCGAGCCGGATTTGAACCCGCGACCTAAGGATCGCCTTATTAACAACTACAGTCCTCCGCTCTACCAACTGAGCTATCAAAGGTGCTAGTCTAAAGAGTTGGACTGAAAACTGACAAGTGCATTTAGGACAGACTCGGATGCTCTCCTATGATTGTAGAACGAGTACATCTGACAAAAGCCTAGCCCTAGCCCCTGAACTTAATCCTATCTCCTTCCTTTCAGACGTGGCTGAAAACGGTGTCCCTGGTGGTCTAGTGGCTAGGATTCGGCGCTCTCACCGCCGCGGCCCGGGTTCGATTCCCGGTCAGGGAAGCGTGTGCTTTCTTGCACACCAAGTCCACTACAAGACTCTGGAAGCCCCCCACCCACATGCTGTGTAGGTTAAAGGAATGTAAAGCGTCCTCCTTCTGCTACTTCCTTTTTTGCCAAACTTCTAAACGACACGTTGCTGCCTCATTCACCACCTCCACACACCCACACCAGCGTGGCTTTATGCTTTCAAGTCTGCAAGTCTTTTAGGGAGGCAAGATAATGTTTGAGAAATTTGAATGGAACAGTGTAAATGATCCGTCACTGCCTTCAGCAGATTGCACTCTGGCATGCCAGCGCATCTGCAGGCAGGCACCTGGCCATGATATCCCGCAGTGGCGCGAGGGAAAAGAAAAGTCTTCTTCGAGCCGGATTTGAACCCACGACCTAAGGATCGCCTTATTAACAACTACAGTCCTCTGCTCTACCAACTGAGCTATCAAAGGTGCTAGCCTAAAGAGTTGGACTGAAAACTGACAAGTGCATTTAGGACAGACTCGGATGCTCTCCTATGATTGTAGAACGAGTACATCTGGCAAAAGCCTAGCCCTAGCCCCTGAACTTAATCCTATCTCCTTCCTTTCAGACATGGCTGAAAACGGTGTCCCTGGTGGTCTAGTGGCTAGGATTCGGCGCTCTCATCGCCGCGGCCCGGGTTCGATTCCCGGTCAGGGAAGCGTGTGCTTTCTTGCACACCAAGTCCACTACAAGACTCTGGAAGCCCCCCACCCACATGCTGTGTAGGTTAAAGGAATGTAAATCGTCCTCCTTCTGCTACTTCCTTTTTTGCCAAACTTCTAAACGACACGTTGCTGCCTCATTCACCACCTCCACACACCCACACCAGCGTGGCTTTATGCTTTCAAGTCTGCAAGTCTTTTAGGGAGGCAAGATAAAGTTTGAGAAATTTGAATGGAACAGTGTAAATGATCCGTCACTGCATTCAGCATATTGCACTCTGGCATGCCAGCGCATCTGCAGGCAGGCACCTGGCCATGATATCCGGCAGTGGCGCGAGGGAAAAGAAAAGTCTTCTTTGAGCCGGATTTGAACCCACGACCTAAGGATCGCCTTATTAACAACTACAGTCCTCTGCTCTACCAACTGAGCTTTCAAAGGTGCTAGCCTAAATAGTTGGACTGAAAACTGACAAGTGCATTTAGGACAGACTCGGATGCTCTCCTATGATTGTAGAACGAGTACATCTGGCAAAAGCCTAGCCCTAGCCCCTGAACTTAATCCTATCTCCTTCCTTTCAGACGTGGCTGAAAACGGTGTCCCTGGTGGTCTAGTGGCTAGGATTCGGCGCTCTCACCGCCGCGGCCCGGTTTTGATTCCCGGTCAGGGAAGCGTGTGCTTTCTTGCACACCAAGTCCACTACAAGACTCTGGAAGCACCCCACCCACATGCTGTGTAGGTTAAAGGAATGTAAAGCGTCCTCCTTCTGCTACTTCCTTTTTTGCCAAACTTCTAAACGACACGTTGCTGCCTCATTCACCACCTCCACACACCCACACCAGCGTGGCTTTATGCTTTCAAGTCTGCAAGTCTTTTAGGGAGGCAAGATAAAGTTTGAGAATTATTAACAACTACAGTCCGCTGCTCTACCAACTGAGCTATCAAAGGTGCTAGCCTAAAGAGTTGGACTGAAAACTGACAAGTGCATTTAGGACAGACTCGGATGCTCTCCTATGATTGTAGAACGAGTACATCTGGCAAAAGCCTAGCCCTAGCCCCTGAACTTAATCCTATCTCCTTCCTTTCAGACATGGCTGAAAACGGTGTCCCTGGTGGTCTAGTGGCTAGGATTCGGCGCTCTCACCGCCGTGGCCCCGGTTCGATTCCCGGTCAGGGAAGCGTGTGCTTTCTTGCACACCAAGTCCACTACAAGACTCTGGAAGCCCCCCACCCACATGCTGTGTAGGTTAAAGGAATGTAAAGCGTCCTCCTTCTGCTACTTCCTTTTTTGCCAAACTTCTAAACGACACGTTGCTGCCTCATTCACCACCTCCACACACCCACACCAGCGTGGCTTTATGCTTTCAAGTCTGCAAGTCTTTTAGGGAGGCAAGATAAAGTTTGAGAAATTTGAATGGAACAGTGTAAATGATCCGTCACTGCCTTCAGCAGATTGCACTCTGGCATGCCAGCGCATCTGCAGGCAGGCACCTGGCCATGATATCCGGCAGTGGCGCGAGGGAAAAGAAAAGTCTTCTTCGAGCCGGATTTGAACCCGCGACCTAAGGATCGCCTTATTAACAACTACAGTCCTCCGCTCTACCAACTGAGCTATCAAAGGTGCTAGCCTAAAGAGTTGGACTGAAAACTGACAAGTGCATTTAGGACAGACTCGGATGCTCTCCTATGATTGTAGAACGAGTACATCTGGCAAAAGCCTAGCCCTAGCCCCTGAACTTAATCCTATCTCCTTCCTTTCAGACATGGCTGAAAACGGTGTCCCTGGTGGTCTAGTGGCTAGGATTCGGCGCTCTCACCGCCGCGGCCCGGGTTTGATTCCCGGTCAGGGAAGTGTGTGCTTTCTTGCACTCCAAGTCCACTACAAGACTCTGGAAGACCCCCACCCACATGCTGTGTAGGTTAAAGGAATGTAAAGCGTCCTCCTTCTGCTACTTCCTTTTTTGCCAAACTTCTAAACGACACGTTGCTGCCTCATTCACCACCTCCACACACCCACACCAGCGTGGCTTTATGCTTTCAAGTCTGCAAGTCTTTTAGGGAGGCAAGATAATGTTTGAGAAATTTGAATGGAACAGTGTAAATGATCCGTCACTGCCTTCAGCAGATTGCACTCTGGCATGCCAGCGCATCTGCAGGCAGGCACCTGGCCATGATATCCGGCAGTGGCGCGAGGGAAAAGAAAAGTCTTCTTTGAGCCGGATTTGAACCCACGACCTAAGGATCGCCTTATTAACAACTACAGTCCTCTGCTCTACCAACTGAGCTTTCAAAGGTGCTAGCCTAAATAGTTGGACTGAAAACTGACAAGTGCATTTAGGACAGACTCGGATGCTCTCCTATGATTGTAGAACGAGTACATCTGGCAAAAGCCTAGCCCTAGCCCCTGAACTTAATCCTATCTCCTTCCTTTCAGACGTGGCTGAAAACGGTGTCCCTGGTGGTCTAGTGGCTAGGATTCGGCGCTCTCACCGCCGCGGCCCGGTTTTGATTCCCGGTCAGGGAAGCGTGTGCTTTCTTGCACACCAAGTCCACTACAAGACTCTGGAAGCACCCCACCCACATGCTGTGTAGGTTAAAGGAATGTAAAGCGTCCTCCTTCTGCTACTTCCTTTTTTGCCAAACTTCTAAACGACACGTTGCTGCCTCATTCACCACCTCCACACACCCACACCAGCGTGGCTTTATGCTTTCAAGTCTGCAAGTCTTTTAGGGAGGCAAGATAAAGTTTGAGAATTATTAACAACTACAGTCCGCTGCTCTACCAACTGAGCTATCAAAGGTGCTAGCCTAAAGAGTTGGACTGAAAACTGACAAGTGCATTTAGGACAGACTCGGATGCTCTCCTATGATTGTAGAACGAGTACATCTGGCAAAAGCCTAGCCCTAGCCCCTGAACTTAATCCTATCTCCTTCCTTTCAGACATGGCTGAAAACGGTGTTCCTGGTGGTCTAGTGGCTAGGATTCGGCGCTCTCACCGCCGCGGCCCGGGTTTGATTCCCGGTCAGGGAAGCGTGTGCTTTCTTGCACACCAAGTCCACTACAAGACTCTGGAAGCCCCCCACCCACATGCTGTGTAGGTTAAAGGAATGTAAAGCGTCCTCCTTCTGCTACTTCCTTTTTTGCCAAACTTCTAAACGACACGTTGCTGCCTCATTCACCACCTCCACACACCCACACCAGCGTGGCTTTATGCTTTCAAGTCTGTAAGTCTTTTAGGGAGGCAAGATAAAGTTTGAGAAATTTGAATGGAACAGTGTAAATGATCCGTCACTGCCTTCAGCAGATTGCACTCTGGCATGCCAGCGCATCTGCAGGCAGGCACCTGGCCATGATATCCGGCAGTGGCGCAAGGGAAAAGAAAAGTCTTCTTAGAGCCGGATTTGAACCCGCGACCTAAGGATCGCCTTATTAACAACTACAGTCCTCCGCTCTACCAACTGAGCTATCAAAGGTGCTAGCCTAAAGAGTTGGACTGAAAACTGACAAGTGCATTTAGGACAGACTCGGATGCTCTCCTATGATTGTAGAACGAGTACATCTGGCAAAAGCCTAGCCCTAGCCCCTGAACTTAATCCTATCTCCTTCCTTTCAGACATGGCTGAAAACGGTGTCCCTGGTGGTCTAGTGGCTAGGATTCGGCGCTCTCACCGCCGCGGCCCGGGTTTGATTCCCGGTCAGGGAAGCGTGTGCTTTCTTGCACTCCAAGTCCACTACAAGACTCTGGAAGCCCCCCACCCACATGCTGTGTAGGTTAAAGGAATGTAAAGCGTCCTCCTTCTGCTACTTCCTTTTTTGCCAAACTTCTAAACGACACGTTGCTGCCTCATTCACCACCTCCACACACCCACACCAGCGTGGCTTTATGCTTTCAAGTCTGCAAGTCTTTTAGGGAGGCAAGATAATGTTTGAGAAATTTGAATGGAACAGTGTAAATGATCCGTCACTGCCTTCAGCAGATTGCACTCTGGCATGCCAGCGCATCTGCAGGCAGGCACCTGGCCATGATATCCGGCAGTGGCGCAAGGGAAAAGAAAAGTCTTCTTAGAGCCGGATTTGAACCCGCGACCTAAGGATCGCCTTATTAACAACTACAGTCCTCCGCTCTACCAACTGAGCTATCAAAGGTGCTAGCCTAAAGAGTTGGACTGAAAACTGACAAGTGCATTTAGGACAGACTCGGATGCTCTCCTATGATTGTAGAACGAGTACATCTGGCAAAAGCCTAGCCCTAGCCCCTGAACTTAATCCTATCTCCTTCCTTTCAGACATGGCTGAAAACGGTGTCCCTGGTGGTCTAGTGGCTAGGATTCGGCGCTCTCACCGCCGCGGCCCGGGTTTGATTCCCGGTCAGGGAAGCGTGTGCTTTCTTGCACTCCAAGTCCACTACAAGACTCTGGAAGCCCCCCACCCACATGCTGTGTAGGTTAAAGGAATGTAAAGCGTCCTCCTTCTGCTACTTCCTTTTTTGCCAAACTTCTAAACGACACGTTGCTGCCTCATTCACCACCTCCACACACCCACACCAGCGTGGCTTTATGCTTTCAAGTCTGCAAGTCTTTTAGGGAGGCAAGATAATGTTTGAGAAATTTGAATGGAACAGTGTAAATGATCCGTCACTGCCTTCAGCAGATTGCACTCTGGCATGCCAGCGCATCTGCAGGCAGGCACCTGGCCATGATATCCGGCAGTGGCGCGAGGGAAAAGAAAAGTCTTCTTTGAGCCGGATTTGAACCCACGACCTAAGGATCGCCTTATTAACAACTACAGTCCTCCGCTCTACCAACTGAGCTTTCAAAGGTGCTAGCCTAAATAGTTGGACTGAAAACTGACAAGTGCATTTAGGACAGACTCGGATGCTCTCCTATGATTGTAGAACGAGTACATCTGGCAAAAGCCTAGCCCTAGCCCCTGAACTTAATCCTATCTCCTTCCTTTCAGACGTGGCTGAAAACGGTGTCCCTGGTGGTCTAGTGGCTAGGATTCGGCGCTCTCACCGCCGCGGCCCGGGTTCGATTCCCGGTCAGGGAAGCGTGTGCTTTCTTGCACACCAAGTCCACTACAAGACTCTGGAAGCCCCCCACCCACATGCTGTGTAGGTTAAAGGAATGTAAAGCGTCCTCCTTCTGCTACTTCCTTTTTTGCCAAACTTCTAAACGACACGTTGCTGCCTCATTCACCACCTCCACACACCCACACCAGCGTGGCTTTATGCTTTCAAGTCTGCAAGTCTTTTAGGGAGGCAAGATAAAGTTTGAGAATTATTAACAACTACAGTCCTCTGCTCTACCAACTGAGCTATCAAAGGTGCTAGCCTAAAGAGTTGGACTGAAAACTGACAAGTGCATTTAGGACAGACTCGGATGCTCTCCTATGATTGTAGAACGAGTACATCTGGCAAAAGCCTAGCCCTAGCCCCTGAACTTAATCCTATCTCCTTCCTTTCAGACATGGCTGAAAACGGTGTTCCTGGTGGTCTAGTGGCTAGGATTCGGCGCTCTCACCGCCGCGGCCCGGGTTTGATTCCCGGTCAGGGAAGCGTGCGCTTTCTTGCACACCAAGTCCACTACAAGACTCTGGAAGCCCCCCACCCACATGCTGTGTAGGTTAAAGGAATGTAAAGCGTCCTCCTTCTGCTACTTCCTTTTTTGCCAAACTTCTAAACGACACGTTGCTGCCTCATTCACCACCTCCACACACCCACACCAGCGTGGCTTTATGCTTTCAAGTCTGCAAGTCTTTTAGGGAGGCAAGATAAAGTTTGAGAAATTTGAATGGAACAGTGTAAATTATCCGTCACTGCCTTCAGCATATTGCACTCTGGCATGCCAGCGCATCTGCAGGCAGGCACCTGGCCATGATATCCCGCAGTGGCGCGAGGGAAAAGAAAAGTCTTCTTTGAGCCGGATTTGAACCCGTGATCTAAGGATTGCCTTATTAACAACTACAGTCCTCCGCTCTACCAACTGAGCTATCAAAGGTGCTAGCCTAAAGAGTTGGACTGAAAACTGACAAGTGCATTTAGGACAGACTCGGATGCTCTCCTATGATTGTAGAACGAGTACATCTGGCAAAAGCCTAGCCCTAGCCCCTGAACTTAATCCTATCTCCTTCCTTTCAGACGTGGCTGAAAACGGTGTCCCTGGTGGTCTAGTGGCTAGGATTCGGCGCTCTCACCGCCGCGGCCCGGGTTCGATTCCCGGTCAGGGAAGCGTGTGCTTTCTTGCACACCAAGTCCACTACAAGACTCTGGAAGCCCCCCACCCACATGCTGTGTAGGTTAAAGGAATGTAAAGCGTCCTCCTTCTGCTACTTCCTTTTTTGCCAAACTTCTAAACGACACGTTGCTGCCTCATTCACCACCTCCACACACCCACACCAGCGTGGCTTTATGCTTTCAAGTCTGCAAGTCTTTTAGGGAGGCAAGATAAAGTTTGAGAAATTTGAATGGAACAGTGTAAATGATCCGTCACTGCCTTCAGCATATTGCACTCTGGCATGCCAGCGCATCTGCAGGCAGGCACCTGGCCATGATATCCGGCAGTGGCGCGAGGGAAAAGAAAAGTCTTCTTCGAGCCGGATTTGAACCCGCGACCTAAGGATCGCCTTATTAACAACTACAGTCCTCCGCTCTACCAACTGAGCTATCAAAGGTGCTAGCCTAAAGAGTTGGACTGAAAACTGACAAGTGCATTTAGGACAGACTCGGATGCTCTCCTATGATTGTAGAACGAGTACATCTGGCAAAAGCCTAGCCCTAGCCCCTGAACTTAATCCTATCTCCTTCCTTTCAGACGTGACTGAAAACGGTGTCCCTGGTGGTCTAGTGGCTAGGATTCGGCGCTCTCACCGCCGCGGCCCGGGTTCGATTCCCGGTCAGGGAAGCGTGTGCTTTCTTGCACACCAAGTCCACTACAAGACTCTGGAAGCCCCCCACCCACATGCTGTGTAGGTTAAAGGAATGTAAATCGTCCTCCTTCTGCTACTTCCTTTTTTGCCAAACTTCTAAACGACACGTTGCTGCCTCATTCACCACCTCCACACACCCACACCAGCGTGGCTTTATGCTTTCAAGTCTGCAAGTCTTTTAGGGAGGCAAGATAAAGTTTGAGAAATTTGAATGGAACAGTGTAAATGATCCGTCACTGCATTCAGCATATTGCACTCTGGCATGCCAGCGCATCTGCAGGCAGGCACCTGGCCATGATATCCGGCAGTGGCGCGAGGGAAAAGAAAAGTCTTCTTCGAGCCTGATTTGAACCCGCGACCAAAGGATCGCCTTATTAACAACTACAGTCCTCCGCTCTACCAACTGAGCTATCAAAGGTGCTAGCCTAAAGAGTTGGACTGAATACTGACAAGTGCATTTAGGACAGACTCGGATGCTCTCCTATGATTGTAGAACGAGTACATCTGGCAAAAGCCTAGCCCTAGCCCCTGAACTTAATCCTATCTCCTTCCTTTCAGACGTGGCTGAAAACGGTGTCCCTGGTGGTCTAGTGGCTATGATTCGGCGCTCTCACCACCGCAGCCCGGGTTCGATTCCAGGTCAGGGAAGCGTGTGCTTTCTTGCACACCAAGTCCACTACAAGACTCTGGAAGCCCCCCACCCACATGCTGTGTAGGTTAAAGGAATGTAAAGCGTCCTCCTTCTGCTACTTCCTTTTTTGCCAAACTTCTAAACGACACGTTGCTGCCTCATTCACCACCTCCACACACCCACACCAGCGTGGCTTTATGCTTTCAAGTCTGCAAGTCTTTTAGGGAGGCAAGATAAAGTTTGAGAAATTTGAATGGAACAGTGTAAATGATCCGTCACTGCCTTCAGCAGATTGCACTCTGGCATGCCAGCGCATCTGCAGGCAGGCACCTGGCCATGATATCCGGCAGTGGCGCGAGGGAAAAGAAAAGTCTTCTTCGAGCCGGATTTGAACCCGCGACCTAAGGATCGCCTTATTAACAACTACAGTCCTCCGCTCTACCAACTGAGCTATCAAAGGTGCTAGTCTAAAGAGTTGGACTGAAAACTGACAAGTGCATTTAGGACAGACTCGGATGCTCTCCTATGATTGTAGAACGAGTACATCTGACAAAAGCCTAGCCCTAGCCCCTGAACTTAATCCTATCTCCTTCCTTTCAGACGTGGCTGAAAACGGTGTCCCTGGTGGTCTAGTGGCTAGGATTCGGCGCTCTCACCGCCGCGGCCCGGGTTCGATTCCCGGTCAGGGAAGCGTGTGCTTTCTTGCACACCAAGTCCACTACAAGACTCTGGAAGCCCCCCACCCACATGCTGTGTAGGTTAAAGGAATGTAAAGCGTCCTCCTTCTGCTACTTCCTTTTTTGCCAAACTTCTAAACGACACGTTGCTGCCTCATTCACCACCTCCACACACCCACACCAGCGTGGCTTTATGCTTTCAAGTCTGCAAGTCTTTTAGGGAGGCAAGATAATGTTTGAGAAATTTGAATGGAACAGTGTAAATGATCCGTCACTGCCTTCAGCAGATTGCACTCTGGCATGCCAGCGCATCTGCAGGCAGGCACCTGGCCATGATATCCCGCAGTGGCGCGAGGGAAAAGAAAAGTCTTCTTCGAGCCGGATTTGAACCCACGACCTAAGGATCGCCTTATTAACAACTACAGTCCTCTGCTCTACCAACTGAGCTATCAAAGGTGCTAGCCTAAAGAGTTGGACTGAAAACTGACAAGTGCATTTAGGACAGACTCGGATGCTCTCCTATGATTGTAGAACGAGTACATCTGGCAAAAGCCTAGCCCTAGCCCCTGAACTTAATCCTATCTCCTTCCTTTCAGACATGGCTGAAAACGGTGTCCCTGGTGGTCTAGTGGCTAGGATTCGGCGCTCTCATCGCCGCGGCCCGGGTTCGATTCCCGGTCAGGGAAGCGTGTGCTTTCTTGCACACCAAGTCCACTACAAGACTCTGGAAGCCCCCCACCCACATGCTGTGTAGGTTAAAGGAATGTAAATCGTCCTCCTTCTGCTACTTCCTTTTTTGCCAAACTTCTAAACGACACGTTGCTGCCTCATTCACCACCTCCACACACCCACACCAGCGTGGCTTTATGCTTTCAAGTCTGCAAGTCTTTTAGGGAGGCAAGATAAAGTTTGAGAAATTTGAATGGAACAGTGTAAATGATCCGTCACTGCATTCAGCATATTGCACTCTGGCATGCCAGCGCATCTGCAGGCAGGCACCTGGCCATGATATCCGGCAGTGGCGCGAGGGAAAAGAAAAGTCTTCTTCGAGCCTGATTTGAACCCGCGACCAAAGGATCGCCTTATTAACAACTACAGTCCTCCGCTCTACCAACTGAGCTATCAAAGGTGCTAGCCTAAAGAGTTGGACTGAATACTGACAAGTGCATTTAGGACAGACTCGGATGCTCTCCTATGATTGTAGAACGAGTACATCTGGCAAAAGCCTAGCCCTAGCCCCTGAACTTAATCCTATCTCCTTCCTTTCAGACGTGGCTGAAAACGGTGTCCCTGGTGGTCTAGTGGCTATGATTCGGCGCTCTCACCACCGCAGCCCGGGTTCGATTCCAGGTCAGGGAAGCGTGTGCTTTCTTGCACACCAAGTCCACTACAAGACTCTGGAAGCCCCCCACCCACATGCTGTGTAGGTTAAAGGAATGTAAAGCGTCCTCCTTCTGCTACTTCCTTTTTTGCCAAACTTCTAAACGACACGTTGCTGCCTCATTCACCACCTCCACACACCCACACCAGCGTGGCTTTATGCTTTCAAGTCTGCAAGTCTTTTAGGGAGGCAAGATAAAGTTTGAGAAATTTGAATGGAACAGTGTAAATGATCCGTCACTGCCTTCAGCAGATTGCACTCTGGCATGCCAGCGCATCTGCAGGCAGGCACCTGGCCATGATATCCGGCAGTGGCGCGAGGGAAAAGAAAAGTCTTCTTCGAGCCGGATTTGAACCCGCGACCTAAGGATCGCCTTATTAACAACTACAGTCCTCCGCTCTACCAACTGAGCTATCAAAGGTGCTAGTCTAAAGAGTTGGACTGAAAACTGACAAGTGCATTTAGGACAGACTCGGATGCTCTCCTATGATTGTAGAACGAGTACATCTGACAAAAGCCTAGCCCTAGCCCCTGAACTTAATCCTATCTCCTTCCTTTCAGACGTGGCTGAAAACGGTGTCCCTGGTGGTCTAGTGGCTAGGATTCGGCGCTCTCACCGCCGCGGCCCGGGTTCGATTCCCGGTCAGGGAAGCGTGTGCTTTCTTGCACACCAAGTCCACTACAAGACTCTGGAAGCCCCCCACCCACATGCTGTGTAGGTTAAAGGAATGTAAAGCGTCCTCCTTCTGCTACTTCCTTTTTTGCCAAACTTCTAAACGACACGTTGCTGCCTCATTCACCACCTCCACACACCCACACCAGCGTGGCTTTATGCTTTCAAGTCTGCAAGTCTTTTAGGGAGGCAAGATAATGTTTGAGAAATTTGAATGGAACAGTGTAAATGATCCGTCACTGCCTTCAGCAGATTGCACTCTGGCATGCCAGCGCATCTGCAGGCAGGCACCTGGCCATGATATCCCGCAGTGGCGCGAGGGAAAAGAAAAGTCTTCTTCGAGCCGGATTTGAACCCACGACCTAAGGATCGCCTTATTAACAACTACAGTCCTCTGCTCTACCAACTGAGCTATCAAAGGTGCTAGCCTAAAGAGTTGGACTGAAAACTGACAAGTGCATTTAGGACAGACTCGGATGCTCTCCTATGATTGTAGAACGAGTACATCTGGCAAAAGCCTAGCCCTAGCCCCTGAACTTAATCCTATCTCCTTCCTTTCAGACATGGCTGAAAACGGTGTCCCTGGTGGTCTAGTGGCTAGGATTCGGCGCTCTCATCGCCGCGGCCCGGGTTCGATTCCCGGTCAGGGAAGCGTGTGCTTTCTTGCACACCAAGTCCACTACAAGACTCTGGAAGCCCCCCACCCACATGCTGTGTAGGTTAAAGGAATGTAAAGCGTCCTCCTTCTGCTACTTCCTTTTTTGCCAAACTTCTAAACGACACGTTTCTGCCTCATTCACCACCTCCACACACCCACACCAGCGTGGCTTTATGCTTTCAAGTCTGCAAGTCTTTTAGGGAGGCAAGATAAAGTTTGAGAATTATTAACAACTACAGTCCTCTGCTCTACCAACTGAGCTATCAAAGGTGCTAGCCTAAAGAGTTGGACTGAAAACTGACAAGTGCATTTAGGACAGACTCGGATGCTCTCCTATGATTGTAGAACGAGTACATCTGGCAAAAGCCTAGCCCTAGCCCCTGAACTTAATCCTATCTCCTTCCTTTCAGACGTGGCTGAAAACGGTGTCCCTGGTGGTCTAGTGGCTAGGATTCGGCGCTCTCACCGCCGCGGCCCGGGTTCGATTCCCGGTCAGGGAAGCGTGTGCTTTCTTGCACACCAAGTCCACTACAAGACTCTGGAAGCCCCCCACCCACATGCTGTGTAGGTTAAAGGAATGTAAAGCGTCCTCCTTCTGCTACTTCCTTTTTTGCCAAACTTCTAAACGACACGTTGCTGCCTCATTCACCACCTCCACACACCCACACCAGCGTGGCTTTATGCTTTCAAGTCTGCAAGTCTTTTAGGGAGGCAAGATAAAGTTTGAGAATTATTAACAACTACAGTCCTCTGCTCTACCAACTGAGCTATCAAAGGTGCTAGCCTAAAGAGTTGGACTGAAAACTGACAAGTGCATTTAGGACAGACTCGGATGCTCTCCTATGATTGTAGAACGAGTACATCTGGCAAAAGCCTAGCCCTAGCCCCTGAACTTAATCCTATCTCCTTCCTTTCAGACGTGGCTGAAAACGGTGTCCCTGGTCGTCTAGTGGCTAGGATTCGGCGCTCTCACCGCCGCGGCCCGGGATCGATTCCCGGTCAGGGAAGCGTGTGCTTTCTTGCACACCAAGTCCACTACAAGACTCTGGAAGCCCCCCACCCACATGCTGTGTAGGTTAAAGGAATGTAAAGCGTCCTCCTTCTGCTACTTCCTTTTTTGCCAAACTTCTAAACGACACGTTGCTGCCTCATTCACCACCTCCACACACCCACACCAGCGTGGCTTTATGCTTTCAAGTCTGCAAGTCATTTAGGGAGGCAAGATAATGTTTGAGAAATTTGAATGGAACAGTGTAAATGATCCGTCACTGCCTTCAGCAGATTGCACTCTGGCATGCCAGCGCATCTGCAGGCAGGCACCTGGCCATGATATCCCGCAGTGGCGCGAGGGAAAAGAAAAGTCTTCTTCGAGCCGGATTTGAACCCGCGACCTAAGGATCGCCTTATTAACAACTACAGTCCTCCGCTCTACCAACTGAGCTATCAAAGGTGCTAGCCTAAAGAGTTGGACTGAAAACTGACAAGTGCATTTAGGACAGACTCGGATGCTCTCCTATGATTGTAGAACGAGTACATCTGGCAAAAGCCTAGCCCTAGCCCCTGAACTTAATCCTATCTCCTTCCTTTCAGACGTGGCTGAAAACGGTGTCCCTGGTGGTCTAGTGGCTAGGATTTGGCGCTCTCACCGCCGCGGCCCGGGTTCGATTCCTGCTCAGGGAAGCGTGTGCTTTCTTGCACACCAAGTCCACTACAAGACTCTGGAAGCCCCCCACCCACATGCTGTGTAGGTTAAAGGAATGTAAAGCGTCCTCCTTCTGCTACTTCCTTTTTTGCCAAACTTCTAAACGACACGTTGCTGCCTCATTCACCACCTCCACACACCCACACCAGCGTGGCTTTATGCTTTCAAGTCTGCAAGTCTTGTAGGGAGGCAAGATAATGTTTGAGAAATTTGAATGGAACAGTGTAAATGATCCGTCACTGCCTTTAGCAGATTGCACTCTGGCATGCCAGCGCATCTGCAGGCAGGCACCTGGCCATGATATCCCGCAGTGGCGCGAGGGAAAAGAAAAGTCTTCTTCAAGCCGGATTTGAACCCGCGACCTAAGGATCGCCTTATTAACAACTACAGTCCTCCGATCTACCAACTGAGCTATCAAAGGTGCTAGCCTAAAGAGTTGGACTGAAAACTGACAAGTGCATGTAGGACAGACTCGGATGCTCTCCTATGATTGTAGAACGAGTACATCTGGCAAAAGCCTAGCCCTAGCCCCTGAACTTAATCCTATCTCCTTCCTTTCAGACGTGGCTGAAAACGGTGTCCCTGGTGGTCTAGTGGCTAGGATTCGGCGCTCTCACCGCCGCGGCCCGGGCTCGATTCCCGGTCAGGGAAGCGTGTGCTTTCTTGCACACCAAGTCCACTACAAGACTCTGGAAGCCCCCCACGCACATGCTGTGTAGGTTAAAGGAATGTAAAGCGTCCTCCTTCTGCTACTTCCTTTTTTGCCAAACTTCTAAACGACACGTTGCTGCCTCATTCACCACCTCCACACACCCACACCAGCGTGGCTTTATGCTTTCAAGTCTGCAAGTCTTTTAGGGAGGCAAGATAATGTTTGAGAAATTTGAATGGAACAGTGTAAATGATCCGTCACTGCCTTTAGCAGATTGCACTCTGGCATGCCAGCGCATCTGCAGGCAGGCACCTGGCCATGATATCCCGCAGTGGCGCGAGGGAAAAGAAAAGTCTTCTTCGAGCCGGATTTGAACCCGCGACCTAAGGATCGCCTTATTAACAACTACAGTCCTCCGCTCTACCAACTGAGCTATCAAAGGTGCTAGCCTAAAGAGTTGGACTGAAAACTGACAAGTGCATTTAGGACAGACTCGGATGCTCTCCTATGATTGTAGAACGAGTACATCTGGCAAAAGCCTAGCCCTAGCCCCTGAACTTAATCCTATCTCCTTCCTTTCAGACGTGGCTGAAAACGGTGTCCCTGGTGGTCTAGTGGCTAGGATTTGGCGCTCTCACCGCCGCGGCCCGGGTTCGATTCCTGCTCAGGGAAGCGTGTGCTTTCTTGCACACCAAGTCCACTACAAGACTCTGGAAGCCCCCCACCCACATGCTGTGTAGGTTAAAGGAATGTAAAGCGTCCTCCTTCTGCTACTTCCTTTTTTGCCAAACTTCTAAACGACACGTTGCTGCCTCATTCACCACCTCCACACACCCACACCAGCGTGGCTTTATGCTTTCAAGTCTGCAAGTCTTTTAGGGAGGCAAGATAAAGTTTGAGAATTATTAACAACTACAGTCCTCTGCTCTACCAACTGAGCTATCAAAGGTGCTAGCCTAAAGAGTTGGACTGAAAACTGACAAGTGCATTTAGGACAGACTCGGATGCTCTCCTATGATTGTAGAACGAGTACATCTGGCAAAAGCCTAGCCCTAGCCCCTGAACTTAATCCTATCTCCTTCCTTTCAGACGTGGCTGAAAACGGTGTCCCTGGTCGTCTAGTGGCTAGGATTCGGCGCTCTCACCGCCGCGGCCCGGGATCGATTCCCGGTCAGGGAAGCGTGTGCTTTCTTGCACACCAAGTCCACTACAAGACTCTGGAAGCCCCCCACCCACATGCTGTGTAGGTTAAAGGAATGTAAAGCGTCCTCCTTCTGCTACTTCCTTTTTTGCCAAACTTCTAAACGACACGTTGCTGCCTCATTCACCACCTCCACACACCCACACCAGCGTGGCTTTATGCTTTCAAGTCTGCAAGTCTTTTAGGGAGGCAAGATAAAGTTTGAGAAATTTGAATGGAACAGTGTAAATGATCCGTCACTGCCTTCAGCATATTGCACTCTGGCATGCCAGCGCATCTGCAGGCAGGCACCTGGCCATGATATCCGGCAGTGGCGCGAGGGAAAAGAAAAGTCTTCTTCGAGCCGGATTTGAACCCGCGACCTAAGGATCGCCTTATTAACAACTACAGTCCTCCGCTCTACCAACTGAGCTATCAAAGGTGCTAGCCTAAAGAGTTGGACTGAAAACTGACAAGTGCATTTAGGACAGACTCGGATGCTCTCCTATGATTGTAGAACGAGTACATCTGGCAAAAGCCTAGCCCTAGCCCCTGAACTTAATCCTATCTCCTTCCTTTCAGACGTGGCTGAAAACGGTGTCCCTGGTGGTCTAGTGGCTAGGATTCGGCGCTCTCACCGCCGCGGCCCGGGTTCGATTCCCGGTCAGGGAAGCGTGTGCTTTCTTGCACACCAAGTCCACTACAAGACTCTGGAAGCCCCCCACCCACATGCTGTGTAGGTTAAAGGAATGTAAAGCGTCCTCCTTCTGCTACTTCCTTTTTTGCCAAACTTCTAAACGACACGTTGCTGCCTCATTCACCACCTCCACACACCCACACCAGCGTGGCTTTATGCTTTCAAGTCTGCAAGTCTTTTAGGGAGGCAAGATAAAGTTTGAGAAATTTGAATGGAACAGTGTAAATGATCCGTCACTGCATTCAGCATATTGCACTCTGGCATGCCAGCGCATCTGCAGGCAGGCACCTGGCCATGATATCCGGCAGTGGCGCGAGGGAAAAGAAAAGTCTTCTTCGAGCCTGATTTGAACCCGCGACCAAAGGATCGCCTTATTAACAACTACAGTCCTCCGCTCTACCAACTGAGCTATCAAAGGTGCTAGCCTAAAGAGTTGGACTGAATACTGACAAGTGCATTTAGGACAGACTCGGATGCTCTCCTATGATTGTAGAACGAGTACATCTGGCAAAAGCCTAGCCCTAGCCCCTGAACTTAATCCTATCTCCTTCCTTTCAGACGTGGCTGAAAACGGTGTCCCTGGTGGTCTAGTGGCTATGATTCGGCGCTCTCACCACCGCAGCCCGGGTTCGATTCCAGGTCAGGGAAGCGTGTGCTTTCTTGCACACCAAGTCCACTACAAGACTCTGGAAGCCCCCCACCCACATGCTGTGTAGGTTAAAGGAATGTAAAGCGTCCTCCTTCTGCTACTTCCTTTTTTGCCAAACTTCTAAACGACACGTTGCTGCCTCATTCACCACCTCCACACACCCACACCAGCGTGGCTTTATGCTTTCAAGTCTGCAAGTCTTTTAGGGAGGCAAGATAAAGTTTGAGAAATTTGAATGGAACAGTGTAAATGATCCGTCACTGCCTTCAGCAGATTGCACTCTGGCATGCCAGCGCATCTGCAGGCAGGCACCTGGCCATGATATCCGGCAGTGGCGCGAGGGAAAAGAAAAGTCTTCTTCGAGCCGGATTTGAACCCGCGACCTAAGGATCGCCTTATTAACAACTACAGTCCTCCGCTCTACCAACTGAGCTATCAAAGGTGCTAGTCTAAAGAGTTGGACTGAAAACTGACAAGTGCATTTAGGACAGACTCGGATGCTCTCCTATGATTGTAGAACGAGTACATCTGACAAAAGCCTAGCCCTAGCCCCTGAACTTAATCCTATCTCCTTCCTTTCAGACGTGGCTGAAAACGGTGTCCCTGGTGGTCTAGTGGCTAGGATTCGGCGCTCTCACCGCCGCGGCCCGGGATCGATTCCCGGTCAGGGAAGCGTGTGCTTTCTTGCACACCAAGTCCACTACAAGACTCTGGAAGCCCCCCACCCACATGCTGTGTAGGTTAAAGGAATGTAAAGCGTCCTCCTTCTGCTACTTCCTTTTTTGCCAAACTTCTAAACGACACGTTGCTGCCTCATTCACCACCTCCACACACCCACACCAGCGTGGCTTTATGCTTTCAAGTCTGCAAGTCTTTTAGGGAGGCAAGATAATGTTTGAGAAATTTGAATGGAACAGTGTAAATGATCCGTCACTGCCTTCAGCAGATTGCACTCTGGCATGCCAGCGCATCTGCAGGCAGGCACCTGGCCATGATATCCCGCAGTGGCGCGAGGGAAAAGAAAAGTCTTCTTCGAGCCGGATTTGAACCCACGACCTAAGGATCGCCTTATTAACAACTACAGTCCTCTGCTCTACCAACTGAGCTATCAAAGGTGCTAGCCTAAAGAGTTGGACTGAAAACTGACAAGTGCATTTAGGACAGACTCGGATGCTCTCCTATGATTGTAGAACGAGTACATCTGGCAAAAGCCTAGCCCTAGCCCCTGAACTTAATCCTATCTCCTTCCTTTCAGACATGGCTGAAAACGGTGTCCCTGGTGGTCTAGTGGCTAGGATTCGGCGCTCTCATCGCCGCGGCCCGGGTTCGATTCCCGGTCAGGGAAGCGTGTGCTTTCTTGCACACCAAGTCCACTACAAGACTCTGGAAGCCCCCCACCCACATGCTGTGTAGGTTAAAGGAATGTAAAGCGTCCTCCTTCTGCTACTTCCTTTTTTGCCAAACTTCTAAACGACACGTTTCTGCCTCATTCACCACCTCCACACACCCACACCAGCGTGGCTTTATGCTTTCAAGTCTGCAAGTCTTTTAGGGAGGCAAGATAAAGTTTGAGAATTATTAACAACTACAGTCCTCTGCTCTACCAACTGAGCTATCAAAGGTGCTAGCCTAAAGAGTTGGACTGAAAACTGACAAGTGCATTTAGGACAGACTCGGATGCTCTCCTATGATTGTAGAACGAGTACATCTGGCAAAAGCCTAGCCCTAGCCCCTGAACTTAATCCTATCTCCTTCCTTTCAGACGTGGCTGAAAACGGTGTCCCTGGTGGTCTAGTGGCTAGGATTCGGCGCTCTCACCGCCGCGGCCCGGGTTCGATTCCCGGTCAGGGAAGCGTGTGCTTTCTTGCACACCAAGTCCACTACAAGACTCTGGAAGCCCCCCACCCACATGCTGTGTAGGTTAAAGGAATGTAAAGCGTCCTCCTTCTGCTACTTCCTTTTTTGCCAAACTTCTAAACGACACGTTGCTGCCTCATTCACCACCTCCACACACCCACACCAGCGTGGCTTTATGCTTTCAAGTCTGCAAGTCTTTTAGGGAGGCAAGATAAAGTTTGAGAATTATTAACAACTACAGTCCTCTGCTCTACCAACTGAGCTATCAAAGGTGCTAGCCTAAAGAGTTGGACTGAAAACTGACAAGTGCATTTAGGACAGACTCGGATGCTCTCCTATGATTGTAGAACGAGTACATCTGGCAAAAGCCTAGCCCTAGCCCCTGAACTTAATCCTATCTCCTTCCTTTCAGACGTGGCTGAAAACGGTGTCCCTGGTCGTCTAGTGGCTAGGATTCGGCGCTCTCACCGCCGCGGCCCGGGATCGATTCCCGGTCAGGGAAGCGTGTGCTTTCTTGCACACCAAGTCCACTACAAGACTCTGGAAGCCCCCCACCCACATGCTGTGTAGGTTAAAGGAATGTAAAGCGTCCTCCTTCTGCTACTTCCTTTTTTGCCAAACTTCTAAACGACACGTTGCTGCCTCATTCACCACCTCCACACACCCACACCAGCGTGGCTTTATGCTTTCAAGTCTGCAAGTCATTTAGGGAGGCAAGATAATGTTTGAGAAATTTGAATGGAACAGTGTAAATGATCCGTCACTGCCTTCAGCAGATTGCACTCTGGCATGCCAGCGCATCTGCAGGCAGGCACCTGGCCATGATATCCCGCAGTGGCGCGAGGGAAAAGAAAAGTCTTCTTCGAGCCGGATTTGAACCCGCGACCTAAGGATCGCCTTATTAACAACTACAGTCCTCCGCTCTACCAACTGAGCTATCAAAGGTGCTAGCCTAAAGAGTTGGACTGAAAACTGACAAGTGCATTTAGGACAGACTCGGATGCTCTCCTATGATTGTAGAACGAGTACATCTGGCAAAAGCCTAGCCCTAGCCCCTGAACTTAATCCTATCTCCTTCCTTTCAGACGTGGCTGAAAACGGTGTCCCTGGTGGTCTAGTGGCTAGGATTTGGCGCTCTCACCGCCGCGGCCCGGGTTCGATTCCTGCTCAGGGAAGCGTGTGCTTTCTTGCACACCAAGTCCACTACAAGACTCTGGAAGCCCCCCACCCACATGCTGTGTAGGTTAAAGGAATGTAAAGCGTCCTCCTTCTGCTACTTCCTTTTTTGCCAAACTTCTAAACGACACGTTGCTGCCTCATTCACCACCTCCACACACCCACACCAGCGTGGCTTTATGCTTTCAAGTCTGCAAGTCTTGTAGGGAGGCAAGATAATGTTTGAGAAATTTGAATGGAACAGTGTAAATGATCCGTCACTGCCTTTAGCAGATTGCACTCTGGCATGCCAGCGCATCTGCAGGCAGGCACCTGGCCATGATATCCCGCAGTGGCGCGAGGGAAAAGAAAAGTCTTCTTCAAGCCGGATTTGAACCCGCGACCTAAGGATCGCCTTATTAACAACTACAGTCCTCCGATCTACCAACTGAGCTATCAAAGGTGCTAGCCTAAAGAGTTGGACTGAAAACTGACAAGTGCATGTAGGACAGACTCGGATGCTCTCCTATGATTGTAGAACGAGTACATCTGGCAAAAGCCTAGCCCTAGCCCCTGAACTTAATCCTATCTCCTTCCTTTCAGACGTGGCTGAAAACGGTGTCCCTGGTGGTCTAGTGGCTAGGATTCGGCGCTCTCACCGCCGCGGCCCGGGCTCGATTCCCGGTCAGGGAAGCGTGTGCTTTCTTGCACACCAAGTCCACTACAAGACTCTGGAAGCCCCCCACGCACATGCTGTGTAGGTTAAAGGAATGTAAAGCGTCCTCCTTCTGCTACTTCCTTTTTTGCCAAACTTCTAAACGACACGTTGCTGCCTCATTCACCACCTCCACACACCCACACCAGCGTGGCTTTATGCTTTCAAGTCTGCAAGTCTTTTAGGGAGGCAAGATAATGTTTGAGAAATTTGAATGGAACAGTGTAAATGATCCGTCACTGCCTTTAGCAGATTGCACTCTGGCATGCCAGCGCATCTGCAGGCAGGCACCTGGCCATGATATCCCGCAGTGGCGCGAGGGAAAAGAAAAGTCTTCTTCGAGCCGGATTTGAACCCGCGACCTAAGGATCGCCTTATTAACAACTACAGTCCTCCGCTCTACCAACTGAGCTATCAAAGGTGCTAGCCGAAAGAGTTGGACTGAAAACTGACAAGTGCATTTAGGACAGACTCGGATGCTCTCCTATGATTGTAGAACGAGTACATCTGGCAAAAGCCTAGCCCTAGCCCCTGAACTTAATCCTATCTCCTTCCTTTCAGACGTGGCTGAAAACGGTGTCCCTGGTGGTCTAGTGGCTAGGATTTGGCGCTCTCACCGCCGCGGCCCGGGTTCGATTCCTGCTCAGGGAAGCGTGTGCTTTCTTGCACACCAAGTCCACTACAAGACTCTGGAAGCCCCCCACCCACATGCTGTGTAGGTTAAAGGAATGTAAAGCGTCCTCCTTCTGCTACTTCCTTTTTTGCCAAACTTCTAAACGACACGTTGCTGCCTCATTCACCACCTCCACACACCCACACCAGCGTGGCTTTATGCTTTCAAGTCTGCAAGTCTTTTAGGGAGGCAAGATAAAGTTTGAGAATTATTAACAACTACAGTCCTCTGCTCTACCAACTGAGCTATCAAAGGTGCTAGCCTAAAGAGTTGGACTGAAAACTGACAAGTGCATTTAGGACAGACTCGGATGCTCTCCTATGATTGTAGAACGAGTACATCTGGCAAAAGCCTAGCCCTAGCCCCTGAACTTAATCCTATCTCCTTCCTTTCAGACGTGGCTGAAAACGGTGTCCCTGGTCGTCTAGTGGCTAGGATTCGGCGCTCTCACCGCCGCGGCCCGGGATCGATTCCCGGTCAGGGAAGCGTGTGCTTTCTTGCACACCAAGTCCACTACAAGACTCTGGAAGCCCCCCACGCACATGCTGTGTAGGTTAAAGGAATGTAAAGCGTCCTCCTTCTGCTACTTCCTTTTTTGCCAAACTTCTAAACGACACGTTGCTGCCTCATTCACCACCTCCACACACCCACACCAGCGTGGCTTTATGCTTTCAAGTCTGCAAGTCTTTTAGGGAGGCAAGATAATGTTTGAGAAATTTGAATGGAACAGTGTAAATGATCCGTCACTGCCTTTAGCAGATTGCACTCTGGCATGCCAGCGCATCTGCAGGCAGGCACCTGGCCATGATATCCCGCAGTGGCGCGAGGGAAAAGAAAAGTCTTCTTCGAGCCGGATTTGAACCCGCGACCTAAGGATCGCCTTATTAACAACTACAGTCCTCCGCTCTACCAACTGAGCTATCAAAGGTGCCAGCCTAAAGAGTTGGACTGAAAACTGACAAGTGCATTTAGGACAGACTCGGATGCTCTCCTATGATTGTAGAACGAGTACATCTGGCAAAAGCCTAGCCCTAGCCCCTGAACTTAATCCTATCTCCTTCCTTTCAGACGTGGCTGAAAACGGTGTCCCTGGTGGTCTAGTGGCTAGGATTCGGCGCTCTCACCGCCGCGGCCCGGGTTCGATTCCCGGTCAGGGAAGCGTGTGCTTTCTTGCACACCAAGTCCACTACAAGACTCTGGAAGCCCCCCACCCACATGCTGTGTAGGTTAAAGGAATGTAAAGCGTCCTCCTTCTGCTACTTCCTTTTTTGCCAAACTTCTAAACGAAACGTTGCTGCCTCATTCACCACCTCCACACACCCACACCAGCGTGGCTTTATGCTTTCAAGTCTGCAAGTCATTTAGGGAGGCAAGATAATGTTTGAGAAATTTGAATGGAACAGTGTAAATGATCCGTCACTGCCTTCAGCAGATTGCACTCTGGCATGCCAGCGCATCTGCAGGCAGGCACCTGGCCATGATATCCCGCAGTGGCGCGAGGGAAAAGAAAAGACTTCTTCGAGCCGGATTTGAACCCGCGACCTAAGGATCGCCTTATTAACAACTACAGTCCTCCGCTCTACCAACTGAGCTATCAAAGGTGCTAGCCTAAAGAGTTGGACTGAAAACTGACAAGTGCATTTAGGACAGACTCGGATGCTCTCCTATGATTGTAGAACGAGTACATCTGGCAAAAGCCTAGCCCTAGCCCCTGAACTTAATCCTATCTCCTTCCTTTCAGACGTGGCTGAAAACGGTGTCCCTGGTGGTCTAGTGGCTAGGATTCGGCGCTCTCACCGCCGCGGCCCGGGCTCGATTCCCGGTCAGGGAGGCGTGTGCTTTCTTGCACACCAAGTCCACTACAAGACTCTGGAAGCCCCCCACGCACATGCTGTGTAGGTTAAAGGAATGTAAAGCGTCCTCCTTCTGCTACTTCCTTTTTTGCCAAACTTCTAAACGACACGTTGCTGCCTCATTCACCACCTCCACACACCCACACCAGCGTGGCTTTATGCTTTCAAGTCTGCAAGTCTTTTAGGGAGGCAAGATAATGTTTGAGAAATTTGAATGGAACAGTGTAAATGATCCGTCACTGCCTTTAGCAGATTGCACTCTGGCATGCCAGCGCATCTGCAGGCAGGCACCTGGCCATGATATCCCGCAGTGGCGCGAGGGAAAAGAAAAGTCTTCTTCGAGCCGGATTTGAACCCGCGACCTAAGGATCGCCTTATTAACAACTACAGTCCTCCGCTCTACCAACTGAGCTATCAAAGGTGCTAGCCGAAAGAGTTGGACTGAAAACTGACAAGTGCATTTAGGACAGACTCGGATGCTCTCCTATGATTGTAGAACGAGTACATCTGGCAAAAGCCTAGCCCTAGCCCCTGAACTTAATCCTATCTCCTTCCTTTCAGACGTGGCTGAAAACGGTGTCCCTGGTGGTCTAGTGGCTAGGATTTGGCGCTCTCACCGCCGCGGCCCGGGTTCGATTCCTGCTCAGGGAAGCGTGTGCTTTCTTGCACACCAAGTCCACTACAAGACTCTGGAAGCCCCCCACCCACATGCTGTGTAGGTTAAAAGAATGTAAAGCGTCCTCCTTCTGCTACTTCCTTTTTTGCCAAACTTCTAAACGACACGTTGCTGCCTCATTCACCACCTCCACACACCCACACCAGCGTGGCTTTATGCTTTCAAGTCTGCAAGTCTTTTAGGGAGGCAAGATAATGTTTGAGAAATTTGAATGGAACAGTGTAAATGATCCGTCACTGCCTTCAGCAGATTGCACTCTGGCATGCCAGCGCATCTGCAGGCAGGCACCTGGCCATGATATCCCGCAGTGGCGCGAGGGAAAAGAAAAGTCTTCTTCGAGCCGGATTTGAACCCACGACCTAAGGATCGCCTTATTAACAACTACAGTCCTCTGCTCTACCAACTGAGCTATCAAAGGTGCTAGCCTAAAGAGTTGGACTGAAAACTGACAAGTGCATTTAGGACAGACGCGGATGCTCTCCTATGATTGTAGAACGAGTACATCTGGCAAAAGCCTAGCCCTAGCCCCTGAACTTAATCCTATCTCCTTCCTTTCAGACATGGCTGAAAACGGTGTCCCTGGTGGTCTAGTGGCTAGGATTCGGTGCTCTCATCGCCGCGGCCCGGGTTCGATTCCCGGTCAGGGAAGCGTGTGCTTTCTTGCACACCAAGTCCACTACAAGACTCTGGAAGCCCCCCACCCACATGCTGTGTAGGTTAAAGGAATGTAAAGCGTCCTCCTTCTGCTACTTCCTTTTTTGCCAAACTTCTAAACGACACGTTGCTGCCTCATTCACCACCTCCACACACCCACACCAGCGTGGCTTTATGCTTTCAAGTCTGCAAGTCTTTTAGGGAGGCAAGATAAAGTTTGAGAATTATTAACAACTACAGTCCTCTGCTCTACCAACTGAGCTATCAAAGGTGCTAGCCTAAAGAGTTGGACTGAAAACTGACAAGTGCATTTAGGACAGACTCGGATGCTCTCCTATGATTGTAGAACGAGTACATCTGGCAAAAGCCTAGCCCTAGCCCCTGAACTTAATCCTATCTCCTTCCTTTCAGACATGGCTGAAAACGGTGTCCCTGGTGGTCTAGTGGCTAGGATTCGGTGCTCTCATCGCCGCGGCCCGGGTTCGATTCCCGGTCAGGGAAGCGTGTGCTTTCTTGCACACCAAGTCCACTACAAGACTCTGGAAGCCCCCCACCCACATGCTGTGTAGGTTAAAGGAATGTAAAGCGTCCTCCTTCTGCTACTTCCTTTTTTGCCAAACTTCTAAACGACACGTTGCTGCCTCATTCACCACCTCCACACACCCACACCAGCGTGGCTTTATGCTTTCAAGTCTGCAAGTCTTTTAGGGAGGCAAGATAAAGTTTGAGAATTATTAACAACTACAGTCCTCTGCTCTACCAACTGAGCTATCAAAGGTGCTAGCCTAAAGAGTTGGACTGAAAACTGACAAGTGCATTTAGGACAGACTCGGATGCTCTCCTATGATTGTAGAACGAGTACATCTGGCAAAAGCCTAGCCCTAGCCCCTGAACTTAATCCTATCTCCTTCCTTTCAGACGTGGCTGAAAACGGTGTCCCTGGTGGTCTAGTGGCTAGGATTCGGCGCTCTCACCGCCGCGGCCCGGGTTCGATTCCCGGTCAGGGAAGCGTCTGCTTTCTTGCACACCAAGTCCACTACAAGACTCTGGAAGCCCCCCACCCACATGCTGTGTAGGTTAAAGGAATGTAAAGCGTCCTCCTTCTGCTACTTCCTTTTTTGCCAAACTTCTAAACGGCACGTTGCTGCCTCATTCACCACCTCCACACACCCACACCAGCGTAGCTTTATGCTTTCAAGTCTGCAAGTCTTTTAGGGAGGCAAGATAATGTTTGAGAAATTTGAATGGAACAGTGTAAATGATCCGTCACTGCCTTCAGCAGATTGCACTCTGGCATGCCAGTGCATCTGCAGGCAGGCACCTGGCCATGATATCCGGCAGTGGCGCGAGGGAAAAGAAAAGTCTTCTTCGAGCCGGATTTGAACCCGCAACCTAAGGATTGCCTTATTAACAACTACAGTCCTCCGCTCTACCAACTGAGCTATCAAAGGCGCTAGCCTAAAGAGTTGGACTGAAAACTGACAAGTGCATTTAGGACAGACTCGGATGCTCTCCTATGATTGTAGAACGAGTACATCTGGCAAAAGCCTAGCCCTAGCCCCTGAACTTAATCCTATCTCCTTCCTTTCATATGTGGCTGAAAACGGTGTCCCTGGTGGTCTAGTGGCTAGGATTCGGCACTCTCACCTCTGCGGCCCGGGTTCGATTCCCGCTCAGGGAAGCGTGTGCTTTCTTGCACACCAAGTCCACTACAAGACTCTGGAAGCCCCCCACCCACATGCTGTGTAGGTTAAAGGAATGTAAAGCGTCCTCCTTCTGCTACTTCCTTTTTTGCCAAACTTCTAAACGACACGTTGCTGCCTCATTCACCACCTCCACACACCCACACCAGCGTGGCTTTATGCTTTCAAGTCTGCAAGTCTTTTAGGGAGGCAAGATAATGTTTGAGAAATTTGAATGGAACAGTGTAAATGATCCGTCACTGCCTTCAGCAGATTGCACTCTGGCATGCCAGCGCATCTGCAGGCAGGCACCTGGCCATGATATCCCGCAGTGGCGCGAGGGAAAAGAAAAGTCTTCTTCGAGCCGGATTTGAACCCGCGACCTAAGGATCGCCTTATTAACAACTACAGTCCTCTGCTCTACCAACTGAGCTATCAAAGGTGCTAGCCTAAAGAGTTGGACTGAAAACTGACAAGTGCATTTAGGACAGACTTGGATGCTCTCCTATGATTGTAGAACGGGTACATCTGGCACAAGCCTAGCCCTAGCCCCTGAACTTAATCCTATCTCCTTCCTTTCAGACGTGGCTGAAAATGGTGTCCCTGGTAGTCTAGTGGCTAGGATTCGGCGCTTTCACCTCCGCGGCCCGGGTTCGATTCCCGGTCAGGGAAGCGTGTGCTTTCTTGCACACCAAGTCCACTACAAGACTCTGGAAGCCCCCCACCCACATGCTGTGTAGGTTAAAGGAATGTAAAGCGTCCTCCTTCTGCTACTTCCTTTTTTGCCAAACTTCTAAACGACACGTTGCTGCCTCATTCACCACCTCCACACACCCACACCAGCGTGGCTTTATGCTTTCAAGTCTGCAAGTCCTTTAGGGAGGCAAGATAATGTTTGAGAAATTTGAATGGAACAGTGTAAATGATCCGTCACTGCCTTCAGCAGATTGCACTCTGGCATGCCAGCGCATCTGCAGGCAGGCACCTGGCCATGATATCCCGCAGTGGCGCGAGGGAAAAGAAAAGTCTTCTTCGAGCCGGATTTGAACCCGCGACCTAAGGATTGCCTTATTAACAACTACAGTCCTCTGCTCTACCAACTGAGCTATCAAAGGTGCTAGCCTAAAGAGTTGGACTGAAAACTGACAAGTGCATTTAGGACAGACTCGGATGCTCTCCTATGATTGTAGAACGAGTACATCTGGCAAAAGCCTAGCCCTAGCCCCTGAACTTAATCCTATCTCCTTCCTTTCAGACGTGGCTGAAAACAGTGTCCCTGGTGGTCTAGTGGCTAGGATTCGGCGTTCTCATCTCCGCGGCCCGGGTTCGATTCCCGGTCAGGGAAGCGTGTGCTTTCTTGCACACCAAGTCCACTACAAGACTCTGGAAGCCCCCCACCCACATGCTGTGTAGGTTAAAGGAATGTAAAGCGTCCTCCTTCTGCTACTTCCTTTTTTGCCAAACTTCTAAACGACACGTTGCTGCCTCATTCACCACCTCCACACACCCACACCAGCGTGGCTTTATGCTTTCAAGTCTGCAAGTCTTTTAGGGAGGCAAGATAATGTTTGAGAAATTTGAATGGAACAGTGTAAATGATCCGTCACTGCCTTCAGCATATTGCACTCTGGCATGCCAGCGCATCTGCAGGCAGGCACCTGGCCATGATATCCGGCAGTGGCGCGAGGGAAAAGAAAAGTCTTCTTCGAGCCGGATTTGAACCCGCGACCTAAGGATTGCCTTATTAACAACTACAGTCCTCCGCTCTACCAACTGAGCTATCAAAGGTGCTAGCCTAAAGAGCTGGACTGAAAACTGACAAGTGCATTTAGGACAGACTCGGATGCTCTCCTATGATTGTAGAACGAGTACATCTGGCAAAAGCCTAGCCCTAGCCCCTGAACTTAATCCTGTCTCCTTCCTTTCAGACATGGCTGAAAACGGTGTCCCTGGTGGTCTAGTGGCTAGGATTCGGCGCTCTCACCGCCGCGGCCCGGGTTCGATTCCCGGTCAGGGAAGCGTCTGCTTTCTTGCACACCAAGTCCACTACAAGACTCTGGAAGCCCCCCACCCACATGCTGTGTAGGTTAAAGGAATGTAAAGCGTCCTCCTTCTGCTACTTCCTTTTTTGCCAAACTTCTAAACGACACGTTGCTGCCTCATTCACCACCTCCACACACCCACACCAGCGTGGCTTTATGCTTTCAAGTCTGCAAGTCTTTTAGGGAGGCAAGATAATGTTTGAGAAATTTGAATGGAACAGTGTAAATGATCCGTCACTGCCTTCAGCAGATTGCACTCTGGCATGCCAGCGCATCTGCAGGCAGGCACCTGGCCATGATATCCCGCAGTGGCGCGAGGGAAAAGAAAAGTCTTCTTCGAGCCGGATTTAAACCCGCGACCTAAGGATCGCCTTATTAACAACTACAGTCCTCTGCTCTACCAACTGAGCTATCAAAGGTGCTAGCCTAAAGAGTTGGACTGAAAACTATCAAGTGCATTTAGGACAGACTCGGATGCTCTCCTATGATTGTAGAACGGGTACATCTGGCAAAAGCCTAGCCCTAGCCCCTGAACTTAATCCTATCTCCTTCCTTTCAGACGTGGCTGAAAACGGTGTCCCTGGTGGTCTAGTGGCTAGGATTCGGCGTTCTCATCTCCGCGGCCCGGGTTCGATTCCCGGTCAGGGAAGCGTGTGCTTTCTTGCACACCAAGTCCACTACAAGACTCTGGAAGCCCCCCACCCACATGCTGTGTAGGTTAAAGGAATGTAAAGCGTCCTCCTTCTGCTACTTCCTTTTTTGCCAAACTTCTAAACGACACGTTGCTGCCTCATTCACCACCTCCACACACCCACACCAGCGTGGCTTTATGCTTTCAAGTCTGCAAGTCTTTTAGGGAGGCAAGATAATGTTTGAGAAATTTGAATGGAACAGTGTAAATGATCCGTCACTGCCTTCAGCAGATTGCACTCTGGCATGCCAGCGCATCTGCAGGCAGGCACCTGGCCATGATATCCCGCAGTGGCGCGAGGGAAAAGAAAAGTCTTCTTCGAGCTGGATTTGAACCCGCGACCTAAGGATCGCCTTATTAACAACTACAGTCCTCCGCTCTACCAACTGAGCTATCAAAGGCGCTAGCCTAAAGAGTTGGACTGAAAACTGACAAGTGCATTTAGGACAGACTCGGATGCTCTCCTATGATTGTAGAACGAGTACATCTGGCAAAAGCCTAGCCCTAGCCCCTGAACTTAATCCTATCTCCTTCCTTTCAGACGTGGCTGAAAACAGTGTCCCTGGTGGTCTAGTGGCTAGGATTCGGCGTTCTCATCTCCGCGGCCCGGGTTCGATTCCCGGTCAGGGAAGCGTGTGCTTTCTTGCACACCAAGTCCACTACAAGACTCTGGAAGCCCCCCACCCACATGCTGTGTAGGTTAAAGGAATGTAAAGCGTCCTCCTTCTGCTACTTCCTTTTTTGCCAAACTTCTAAACGACACGTTGCTGCCTCATTCACCACCTCCACACACCCACACCAGCGTGGCTTTATGCTTTCAAGTCTGCAAGTCTTTTAGGGAGGCAAGATAATGTTTGAGAAATTTGAATGGAACAGTGTAAATGATCCGTCACTGCCTTCAGCAGATTGCACTCTGGCATGCCAGCGCATCTGCAGGCAGGCACCTGGCCATGATATCCCGCATTGGCGCGAGGGAAAAGAAAAGTCTTCTTCGAGCCGGATTTGAACCCGCGACCTAAGGATCAACTTATTAACAACTACAGTCCTCTGCTCTACCAACTGAGCTATCAAAGGTGCTAGCCTAAAGAGTTGGACTGAAAACTGACAAGTGCATTTAGGACAGACTCGGATGCTCTCCTATGATTGTAGAACGAGTACATCTGGCAAAAGCCTAGCCCTAGCCCCTGAACTTAATCCTATCTCCTTCCTTTCAGACGTGGCTGAAAACAGTGTCCCTGGTGGTCTAGTGGCTAGGATTCGGCGTTCTCATCTCCGCGGCCCGGGTTCGATTCCCGGTCAGGGAAGCGTGTGCTTTCTTGCACACCAAGTCCACTACAAGACTCTGGAAGCCCCCCACCCACATGCTGTGTAGGTTAAAGGAATGTAAAGCGTCCTCCTTCTGCTACTTCCTTTTTTGCCAAACTTCTAAACGACACGTTGCTGCCTCATTCACCACCTCCACACACCCACACCAGCGTGGCTTTATGCTTTCAAGTCTGCAAGTCTTTTAGGGAGGCAAGATAATGTTTGAGAAATTTGAATGGAACAGTGTAAATGATCCGTCACTGCCTTCAGCATATTGCACTCTGGCATGCCAGCGCATCTGCAGGCAGGCACCTGGCCATGATATCCGGCAGTGGCGCGAGGGAAAAGAAAAGTCTTCTTCGAGCCGGATTTGAACCCGCGACCTAAGGATTGCCTTATTAACAACTACAGTCCTCCGCTCTACCAACTGAGCTATCAAAGGTGCTAGCCTAAAGAGTTGGACTGAAAACTGACAAGTGCATTTAGGACAGACTCGGATGCTCTCCTATGATTGTAGAACGAGTACATCTGGCAAAAGCCTAGCCCTAGCCCCTGAACTTAATCCTGTCTCCTTCCTTTCAGACATGGCTGAAAACGGTGTCCCTGGTGGTCTAGTGGCTAGGATTCGGCGCTCTCACCGCCGCGGCCCGGGTTCGATTCCCGGTCAGGGAAGCGTCTGCTTTCTTGCACACCAAGTCCACTACAAGACTCTGGAAGCCCCCCACCCACATGCTGTGTAGGTTAAAGGAATGTAAAGCGTCCTCCTTCTGCTACTTCCTTTTTTGCCAAACTTCTAAACGACACGTTGCTGCCTCATTCACCACCTCCACACACCCACACCAGCGTGGCTTTATGCTTTCAAGTCTGCAAGTCTTTTAGGGAGGCAAGATAATGTTTGAGAAATTTGAATGGAACAGTGTAAATGATCCGTCACTGCCTTCAGCAGATTGCACTCTGGCATGCCAGCGCATCTGCAGGCAGGCACCTGGCCATGATATCCCGCAGTGGCGCGAGGGAAAAGAAAAGTCTTCTTCGAGCCGGATTTAAACCCGCGACCTAAGGATCGCCTTATTAACAACTACAGTCCTCTGCTCTACCAACTGAGCTATCAAAGGTGCTAGCCTAAAGAGTTGGACTGAAAACTATCAAGTGCATTTAGGACAGACTCGGATGCTCTCCTATGATTGTAGAACGGGTACATCTGGCAAAAGCCTAGCCCTAGCCCCTGAACTTAATCCTATCTCCTTCCTTTCAGACGTGGCTGAAAACGGTGTCCCTGGTGGTCTAGTGGCTAGGATTCGGCGTTCTCATCTCCGCGGCCCGGGTTCGATTCCCGGTCAGGGAAGCGTGTGCTTTCTTGCACACCAAGTCCACTACAAGACTCTGGAAGCCCCCCACCCACATGCTGTGTAGGTTAAAGGAATGTAAAGCGTCCTCCTTCTGCTACTTCCTTTTTTGCCAAACTTCTAAACGACACGTTGCTGCCTCATTCACCACCTCCACACACCCACACCAGCGTGGCTTTATGCTTTCAAGTCTGCAAGTCTTTTAGGGAGGCAAGATAATGTTTGAGAAATTTGAATGGAACAGTGTAAATGATCCGTCACTGCCTTCAGCAGATTGCACTCTGGCATGCCAGCGCATCTGCAGGCAGGCACCTGGCCATGATATCCCGCAGTGGCGCGAGGGAAAAGAAAAGTCTTCTTCGAGCTGGATTTGAACCCGCGACCTAAGGATCGCCTTATTAACAACTACAGTCCTCCGCTCTACCAACTGAGCTATCAAAGGCGCTAGCCTAAAGAGTTGGACTGAAAACTGACAAGTGCATTTAGGACAGACTCGGATGCTCTCCTATGATTGTAGAACGAGTACATCTGGCAAAAGCCTAGCCCTAGCCCCTGAACTTAATCCTATCTCCTTCCTTTCAGACGTGGCTGAAAACAGTGTCCCTGGTGGTCTAGTGGCTAGGATTCGGCGTTCTCATCTCCGCGGCCCGGGTTCGATTCCCGGTCAGGGAAGCGTGTGCTTTCTTGCACACCAAGTCCACTACAAGACTCTGGAAGCCCCCCACCCACATGCTGTGTAGGTTAAAGGAATGTAAAGCGTCCTCCTTCTGCTACTTCCTTTTTTGCCAAACTTCTAAACGACACGTTGCTGCCTCATTCACCACCTCCACACACCCACACCAGCGTGGCTTTATGCTTTCAAGTCTGCAAGTCTTTTAGGGAGGCAAGATAATGTTTGAGAAATTTGAATGGAACAGTGTAAATGATCCGTCACTGCCTTCAGCAGATTGCACTCTGGCATGCCAGCGCATCTGCAGGCAGGCACCTGGCCATGATATCCCGCATTGGCGCGAGGGAAAAGAAAAGTCTTCTTCGAGCCGGATTTGAACCCGCGACCTAAGGATCAACTTATTAACAACTACAGTCCTCTGCTCTACCAACTGAGCTATCAAAGGTGCTAGCCTAAAGAGTTGGACTGAAAACTGACAAGTGCATTTAGGACAGACTCGGATGCTCTCCTATGATTGTAGAACGAGTACATCCGGCAAAAGCCTAGCCCTAGCCCCTGAACTTAATCCTATCTCCTTCCTTTCAGAGGTGGCTGAAAACGGTGTCCCTGGTGGTCTAGTGGCTAGGATTCGGTGCTTTCACCGCCGCGGCCCGGGTTCGATTCCCGGCCAGGGAAGCGTGTGCTTTCTTGCACACCAAGTCCACTACAAGACTCTGGAAGCCCCCCACCCACATGCTGTGTAGGTTAAAGGAATGTAAAGCGTCCTCCTTCTGCTACTTCCTTTTTTGCCAAACTTCTAAACGACACGTTGCTGCCTCATTCACCACCTCCACACACCCACACCAGCGTGGCTTTATGCTTTCAAGTCTGCAAGTCCTTTAGGGAGGCAAGATAATGTTTGAGAAATTTGAATGGAACAGTGTAAATGATCCGTCACTGCCTTCAGCAGATTGCACTCTGGCATGCCAGCGCATCTGCAGGCAGGCACCTGGCCATGATATCCCGCAGTGGCGCGAGGGAAAAGAAAAGTCTTCTTCGAGCCGGATTTGAACCCGCGACCTAAGGATGGCCTAATTAACAACGACAGTGCTCTGCTCTACCAACTGAGCTATCAAAGGTGCTAGCCTAAAGAGTTGGACTGAAAACTGACAAGTGCATTTAGGACAGACTCGGATGCTCTCCTATGATTGTAGAACGAGTACATCTGGCAAAAGCCTAGCCCTAGCCCCTGAACTTAATCCTATCTCCTTCCTTTCAGACGTGGCTGAAAACGGTGTCCCTGGTGGTCTAGTGGCTAGGATTCGGCGCTCTCTCCGCCGCGGCCTGAGTTCGATTCCCGGTCAGGGAAGCGTGTGCTTTCTTGCACACCAAGTCCACTAAAAGACTCTAGAAGCCCCCCACCCACATGCTGTGTAGGTTAAAGGAATGTAAAGCGTCCTCCTTTTGCTACTTCCTTTTTTGCCAAACTTCTAAACGACACGTTGCTGCCTCATTCACCACCTCCACACACCCACACCAGCGTGGCTTTATGCTTTCAAGTCTGCAAGTCTTTTAGGGAGGCAAGATAAAGTTTGAGAAATTTGAATGGAACAGTGTAAATGATCCGTCACTGCCTTCAGCATATTGCACTCTGGCATGCCAGCGCATCTGCAGGCAGGCACCTGGCCATGATATCCGGCAGTGGCGCGAGGGAAAAGAAAAGTCTTCTTCGAGCCGGATTTGAACCCGCGACCTAAGGATTGCCTTATTAACAACTACAGTCCTCCGCTCTACCAACTGAGCTATCAAAGGTGCTAGCCTAAAGAGTTGGACTGAAAACTGACAAGTGCATTTAGGACAGACTCGGATGCTCTCCTATGATTGTAGAACGAGTACATCTGGCAAAAGCCTAGCCCTAGCCCCTGAACTTAATCCTATCTCCTTCCTTTCAGACGTGGCTGAAAACGGTGTCCCTGGTGGTCTAGTGGCTAGGATTCGGCGCTCTCACCGCCGCGGCCCGGGTTCGATTCCCGGTCAGGGAAGCGTCTGCTTTCTTGCACACCAAGTCCACTACAAGACTCTGGAAGCCCCCCACCCACATGCTGTGTAGGTTAACCCCCTGGAGTCTGAGGGGTTTTCAGACACCCTGGTGTAGTCTGACATGCCTTGATTGTTTTACAAATTGTACGCATCTGAGAAAAAATCATTTCAAAGTGTTACACATGCATTTTTCAGAACTATCTCTGCAACAACAGTGTTGAATCAGTAAGAGTGTCATACATCTACATTTTGATTAAATTTACTCTAAACTTAGACTTTCCAAAAACCTATTTTCAGAAGTGCTGATATACTGTGAAAAAACACATTCTAAACATTTCTCACCGGGACCTTTGAGGTCAAAACTTTGTGAACACGGGTCTTGGCAACACACTGCTGATTCTACTTTTCATAAATTGTATGTAATTTTATACTTAGGACATAACAAATGTGAGGTGACACTCTGTTTTTCTCAGTCACTGGCTCCTACGTTGCATATGTATGAAGATAGGTGCGAAAACCGAGGTGCGAGGTCCCCACCCCACTGCCTAATGAATGGCCCATTAGCTGTCACTGCCACAGCTGTCAAAAGAGAAGAGACCAGAGGCAGAGTTTATCACAGTTTATTTCAAAAAAAGAGAACTAAACAAGCAATAAAAACAAAAAAATAAATAACTGGCATGAATTAAAATAAATGGAAAATGTGTTCACATGTAAACATAGTGATAATATACTAAAGATAGTCATACTGTATATCCTTGTGTGTGTATATATATTTGAGTCAGTTCAACAAAAGATGCCAGTCTCTAAAACAGTTTCTGTCTGGCTGCATGCAAAGGTAGACATCACACTGTTCACATTTCCATGGGGTTTTTGCATAGCACACAGCTGTTCAACAAGCTCTTCCATGAATGCCTTGTGGGTCAGGCTGTCCTGTTGCATAAGTTGTTGTGGAGAATGTAGGCATTGGTAGCAGCAATGTCCAAGAAGTGAAGAAACAGTTTTCTGTACCACTTCAAAGTTTTGTGCTGAGTTGTGTAATGCAAAATGCTAAACTTGCAGAGCAGATGTGGAAGGACCATGTGTTTACACACGTTGGTGGTTGCAGACTTGGTTGACGCCGTCGTCTTTGCTTGGAGGTGGAGTATTTTCCACATTTCTGAAAGAAAAATAATAAGAAATGTGAGCTTCTGAGCAGTTACAAAGATTAGCTATTCATGCCAACAGTCACTACAACTAATAATTACATGTATTTCAAATACAGTACTTGTATATGACCTATGTATAGCAGTACATAGCATAACAAGCTACATAGGATGACACTATTACATTCACACAGGCCATTTACACATGACATTAACACACTAGGCTAAACATTTACAGCCATAAGCCACACTTATGGTACTGGAGCCTCGCATGCTAATGTTAGCACTCTCAGCATGCACTCAGATTAGCAACAGGCTACACTTGAATGTCCCGTTTACACAACAGCAGGTTTTTTTTACATTAATTTATGCTTTCATATACAAAGGAATACTTATTTAATTTATTCTTTATTTTAATTTATCCGGAATTCGCGGAGTGTACACAGTGAGCGCGAAGCGTGGGTTTGTTTCATTTGAAAAGAAATATTTCACTTACCCTTCACAAAAATCCTCCTTCGGATCAATCCGCATCTCAAAATAAATCTTTCTTCGTCACTGTCCTCCCCGCTTTCGTCAGATGAGCTGAAATCCTCTTCATTTTCCAGAACAAAGCTCTCCTCCGCAGTGGCTCCAGCTCCCGTGAGTGCGACATGACGAAGCTCCACGTAAACAATTCCGCGACATGTGCTCTGTATTTGGGCGTTTTCATGCAAATTATCAGCCAATGATCCTCCACTAGCAGCTGCCGAATTACCATAGTGTCAACATATGAATGGCAGAACGCGTCTATGGGCGGAACAAAAAAGCTTGTGCCTCAAAAATGTGCCGGTTGTTGTTTACGCTTCTCTCACAAGAATATAAATATATATATCGTTTCATCCTATATATAGTTGGAAAGTAGACCCTTCAAGGTTTCCGAGGTATGTTGTATTTTTTTTTTAGGATAAAATCTCGCAGAGTTATATACGTGTTTATGTGGAATTTCAATTTTATCCCGCCGGCGGCATAGCCGACCTCAAAGGGTTAAAGGAATGTAAAGCGTCCTCCTTCTGCTACTTCCTTTTTTGCCAAACTTCTAAACGGCACGTTGCTGCCTCATTCACCACCTCCACACACCCACACCAGCGTAGCTTTATGCTTTCAAGTCTGCAAGTCTTTTAGGGAGGCAAGATAATGTTTGAGAAATTTGAATGGAACAGTGTAAATGATCCGTCACTGCCTTCAGCAGATTGCACTCTGGCATGCCAGCGCATCTGCAGGCAGGCACCTGGCCATGATATCCGGCAGTGGCGCGAGGGAAAAGAAAAGTCTTCTTCGAGCCGGATTTGAACCCGCAACCTAAGGATTGCCTTATTAACAACTACAGTCCTCCGCTCTACCAACTGAGCTATCAAAGGCGCTAGCCTAAAGAGTTGGACTGAAAACTGACAAGTGCATTTAGGACAGACTCGGATGCTCTCCTATGATTGTAGAACGAGTACATCTGGCAAAAGCCTAGCCCTAGCCCCTGAACTTAATCCTATCTCCTTCCTTTCATATGTGGCTGAAAACGGTGTCCCTGGTGGTCTAGTGGCTAGGATTCGGCACTCTCACCTCTGCGGCCCGGGTTCGATTCCCGGTCAGGGAAGCGTGTGCTTTCTTGCACACCAAGTCCACTACAAGACTCTGGAAGCCCCCCACCCACATGCTGTGTAGGTTAAAGGAATGTAAAGCGTCCTCCTTCTGCTACTTCCTTTTTTGCCAAACTTCTAAACGACACGTTGCTGCCTCATTCACCACCTCCACACACCCACACCAGCGTGGCTTTATGCTTTCAAGTCTGCAAGTCTTTTAGGGAGGCAAGATAATGTTTGAGAAATTTGAATGGAACAGTGTAAATGATCCGTCACTGCCTTCAGCAGATTGCACTCTGGCATGCCAGCGCATCTGCAGGCAGGCACCTGGCCATGATATCCCGCAGTGGCGCGAGGGAAAAGAAAAGTCTTCTTCGAGCCGGATTTGAACCCGCGACCTAAGGATCGCCTTATTAACAACTACAGTCCTCTGCTCTACCAACTGAGCTATCAAACGTGCTAGCCTAAAGAGTTGGACTGAAAACTGACAAGTGCATTTAGGACAGACTTGGATGCTCTCCTATGATTGTAGAACGGGTACATCTGGCACAAGCCTAGCCCTAGCCCCTGAACTTAATCCTATCTCCTTCCTTTCAGACGTGGCTGAAAATGGTGTCCCTGGTAGTCTAGTGGCTAGGATTCGGCGCTTTCACCTCCGCGGCCCGGGTTCGATTCCCGGTCAGGGAAGCGTGTGCTTTCTTGCACACCAAGTCCACTACAAGACTCTGGAAGCCCCCCACCCACATGCTGTGTAGGTTAAAGGAATGTAAAGCGTCCTCCTTCTGCTACTTCCTTTTTTGCCAAACTTCTAAACGACACGTTGCTGCCTCATTCACCACCTCCACACACCCACACCAGCGTGGCTTTATGCTTTCAAGTCTGCAAGTCCTTTAGGGAGGCAAGATAATGTTTGAGAAATTTGAATGGAACAGTGTAAATGATCCGTCACTGCCTTCAGCAGATTGCACTCTGGCATGCCAGCGCATCTGCAGGCAGGCACCTGGCCATGATATCCGGCAGTGGCGCGAGGGAAAAGAAAATCTTCTTCGAGCCGGATTTGAACCCGCGACCTAAGGATCTCCTTATTAACAACTACAGTCCTCCGCTCTACCAACTGAGCTATCAAAGGTGCTAGCCTAAAGAGTTGGACTGAAAACTGACAAGTGCACTTAGGACAGACTCAGATGCTCTCCTATGATTGTAGAACGAGTACATCTGGCAAAAGCCTAGCCCTAGCCCCTGAACTTAATCCTATCTCCTTCCTTTCAGACGTGGCTGAAAACGGTGTCCCTGGTGGTCTAGTGGCTAGGATTCGGCGCTCTCACTGCCGCGGCCTGGGTTCGATTCCCGCTCAGGGAAGCGTGTGCTTTCTTGCACACCAAGTCCACTACAAGACTCTGGAAGCCCCCCACCCACATGCTGTGTAGGTTAAAGGAATGTAAAGCGTCCTCCTTCTGCTACTTCCTTTTTTGCCAAACTTCTAAACGACACGTTGCTGCCTCATTCACCACCTCCACACACCCACACCAGCGTGGCTTTATGCTTTCAAGTCTGCAAGTCTTTTAGGGAGGCAAGATAATGTTTGAGAAATTTGAATGGAACAGTGTAAATGATCCGTCACTGCCTTCAGCAGATTGCACTCTGGCATGCCAGCGCATCTGCAGGCAGGCACCTGGCCATGATATCCCGCAGTGGCGCGAGGGAAAAGAAAAGTCTTCTTCGAGCCGGATTTGAACCCGCGACCTAAGGATCGCTTTATTAACAACTACAGTCCTCCGCTCTACCAACTGAGCTATCAAAGGCGCTAGCCTAAAGAGTTGGACTGAAAACTGACAAGTGCATTTAGGACAGACTCGGATGCTCTCCTATGATTGTAGAACGAGTACATCTGGCAAAAGCCTAGCCCTAGCCCCTGAACTTAATCCTATCTCCTTCCTTTCATATGTGGCTGAAAACGGTGTCCCTGGTGGTCTAGTGGCTAGGATTCGGCACTCTCACCTCTGCGGCCCGGGTTCGATTCCCGGTCAGGGAAGCGTGTGCTTTCTTGCACACCAAGTCCACTACAAGACTCTGGAAGCCCCCCACCCACATGCTGTGTAGGTTAAAGGAATGTAAAGCGTCCTCCTTCTGCTACTTCCTTTTTTGCCAAACTTCTAAACGACACGTTGCTGCCTCATTCACCACCTCCACACACCCACACCAGCGTGGCTTTATGCTTTCAAGTCTGCAAGTCTTTTAGGGAGGCAAGATAATGTTTGAGAAATTTGAATGGAACAGTGTAAATGATCCGTCACTGCCTTCAGCAGATTGCACTCTGGCATGCCAGCGCATCTGCAGGCAGGCACCTGGCCATGATATCCCGCAGTGGCGCGAGGGAAAAGAAAAGTCTTCTTCGAGCCGGATTTGAACCCGCGACCTAAGGATCGCCTTATTAACAACTACAGTCCTCTGCTCTACCAACTGAGCTATCAAACGTGCTAGCCTAAAGAGTTGGACTGAAAACTGACAAGTGCATTTAGGACAGACTTGGATGCTCTCCTATGATTGTAGAACGGGTACATCTGGCACAAGCCTAGCCCTAGCCCCTGAACTTAATCCTATCTCCTTCCTTTCAGACGTGGCTGAAAATGGTGTCCCTGGTAGTCTAGTGGCTAGGATTCGGCGCTTTCACCTCCGCGGCCCGGGTTCGATTCCCGGTCAGGGAAGCGTGTGCTTTCTTGCACACCAAGTCCACTACAAGACTCTGGAAGCCCCCCACCCACATGCTGTGTAGGTTAAAGGAATGTAAAGCGTCCTCCTTCTGCTACTTCCTTTTTTGCCAAACTTCTAAACGACACGTTGCTGCCTCATTCACCACCTCCACACACCCACACCAGCGTGGCTTTATGCTTTCAAGTCTGCAAGTCCTTTAGGGAGGCAAGATAATGTTTGAGAAATTTGAATGGAACAGTGTAAATGATCCGTCACTGCCTTCAGCAGATTGCACTCTGGCATGCCAGCGCATCTGCAGGCAGGCACCTGGCCATGATATCCGGCAGTGGCGCGAGGGAAAAGAAAATCTTCTTCGAGCCGGATTTGAACCCGCGACCTAAGGATCTCCTTATTAACAACTACAGTCCTCCGCTCTACCAACTGAGCTATCAAAGGTGCTAGCCTAAAGAGTTGGACTGAAAACTGACAAGTGCACTTAGGACAGACTCAGATGCTCTCCTATGATTGTAGAACGAGTACATCTGGCAAAAGCCTAGCCCTAGCCCCTGAACTTAATCCTATCTCCTTCCTTTCAGACGTGGCTGAAAACGGTGTCCCTGGTGGTCTAGTGGCTAGGATTCGGCGCTCTCACTGCCGCGGCCTGGGTTCGATTCCCGCTCAGGGAAGCGTGTGCTTTCTTGCACACCAAGTCCACTACAAGACTCTGGAAGCCCCCCACCCACATGCTGTGTAGGTTAAAGGAATGTAAAGCGTCCTCCTTCTGCTACTTCCTTTTTTGCCAAACTTCTAAACGACACGTTGCTGCCTCATTCACCACCTCCACACACCCACACCAGCGTGGCTTTATGCTTTCAAGTCTGCAAGTCTTTTAGGGAGGCAAGATAATGTTTGAGAAATTTGAATGGAACAGTGTAAATGATCCGTCACTGCCTTCAGCAGATTGCACTCTGGCATGCCAGCGCATCTGCAGGCAGGCACCTGGCCATGATATCCCGCAGTGGCGCGAGGGAAAAGAAAAGCCTTCTTCGAGCCGGATTTGAACCCGCGACCTAAGGATCGCTTTATTAACAACTACAGTCCTCTGCTCTACCAACTGAGCTATCAAAGGTGCTAGTCTAAAGAGTTGGACTGAAAACTGACAAGTGCATTTAGGACAGACTCGGATGCTCTCCTATGATTGTAGAACGGGTACATCTGGCACAAGCCTAGCCCTAGCCCCTGAACTTAATCCTATCTCCTTCCTTTCAGACGTGGCTGAAAATGGTGTCCCTGGTGGTCTAGTGGCTAGGATTCGGCGCTTTCACCTCCGCGGCCCGGGTTCGATTCCCGGTCAGGGAAGCGTGTGCTTTCTTGCACACCAAGTCCACTACAAGACTCTGGAAGCCCCCCACCCACATGCTGTGTAGGTTAAAGGAATGTAAAGCGTCCTCCTTCTGCTACTTCCTTTTTTGCCAAACTTCTAAACGACACGTTGCTGCCTCATTCACCACCTCCACACACCCACACCAGCGTGGCTTTATGCTTTCAAGTCTGCAAGTCCTTTAGGGAGGCAAGATAATGTTTGAGAAATTTGAATGGAACAGTGTAAATGATCCGTCACTGCCTTCAGCAGATTGCACTCTGGCATGCCAGCGCATCTGCAGGCAGGCACCTGGCCATGATATCCGGCAGTGGCGCGAGGGAAAAGAAAAATCTTCTTCGAGCCGGATTTGAACCCGCGACCTAAGGATCTCCTTATTAACAACTACAGTCCTCCGCTCTACCAACTGAGCTATCAAAGGTGCTAGCCTAAAGAGTTGGACTGAAAACTGACAAGTGCACTTAGGACAGACTCAGATGCTCTCCTATGATTGTAGAACGAGTACATCTGGCAAAAGCCTAGCCCTAGCCCCTGAACTTAATCCTATCTCCTTCCTTTCAGACGTGGCTGAAAACGGTGTCCCTGGTGGTCTAGTGGCTAGGATTCGGCGCTCTCACCGCCGCGGCCTGGGTTAGATTCCCGCTCAGGGAAGCGTGTGCTTTCTTGCACACCAAGTCCACTACAAGACTCTGGAAGCCCCCCACCCACATGCTGTGTAGGTTAAAGGAATGTAAAGCGTCCTCCTTCTGCTACTTCCTTTTTTGCCAAACTTCTAAACGACACGTTGCTGCCTCATTCACCACCTCCACACACCCACACCAGCGTGGCTTTATGCTTTCAAGTCTGCAAGTCTTTTAGGGAGGCAAGATAATGTTTGAGAAATTTGAATGGAACAGTGTAAATGATCCGTCACTGCCTTCAGCAGATTGCACTCTGGCATGCCAGCGCATCTGCAGGCAGGCACCTGGCCATGATATCCCGCAGTGGCGCGAGGGAAAAGAAAAGTCTTCTTCGAGCCGGATTTGAACCCGCGACCTAAGGATCGCTTTATTAACAACTACAGTCCTCTGCTCTACCAACTGAGCTATCAAAGGTGCTAGCCTAAAGAGTTGGACTGAAAACTGACAAGTGCATTTAGGACAGACTCGGATGCTCTCCTATGATTGTAGAACGGGTACATCTGGCACAAGCCTAGCCCTAGCCCCTGAACTTAATCCTATCTCCTTCCTTTCAGACGTGGCTGAAAATGGTGTCCCTGGTGGTCTAGTGGCTAGGATTCGGCGCTTTCACCTCCGCGGCCCGGGTTCGATTCCCGGTCAGGGAAGCGTGTGCTTTCTTGCACACCAAGTCCACTACAAGACTCTGGAAGCCCCCCACCCACATGCTGTGTAGGTTAAAGGAATGTAAAGCGTCCTCCTTCTGCTACTTCCTTTTTTGCCAAACTTCTAAACGACACGTTGCTGCCTCATTCACCACCTCCACACACCCACACCAGCGTGGCTTTATGCTTTCAAGTCTGCAAGTCCTTTAGGGAGGCAAGATAATGTTTGAGAAATTTGAATGGAACAGTGTAAATGATCCGTCACTGCCTTCAGCAGATTGCACTCTGGCATGCCAGCGCATCTGCAGGCAGGCACCTGGCCATGATATCCGGCAGTGGCGCGAGGGAAAAGAAAAATCTTCTTCGAGCCGGATTTGAACCCGCGACCTAAGGATCTCCTTATTAACAACTACAGTCCTCCGCTCTACCAACTGAGCTATCAAAGGTGCTAGCCTAAAGAGTTGGACTGAAAACTGACAAGTGCACTTAGGACAGACTCAGATGCTCTCCTATGATTGTAGAACGAGTACATCTGGCAAAAGCCTAGCCCTAGCCCCTGAACTTAATCCTATCTCCTTCCTTTCAGACGTGGCTGAAAACGGTGTCCCTGGTGGTCTAGTGGCTAGGATTCGGCGCTCTCACCGCCGCGGCCCGGGTTCGATTCCCGGTCAGGGAAGCGTGTGCTTTCTTGCACACCAAGTCCACTACAAGACTCTGGAAGCCCCCCACCCACATGCTGTGTAGGTTAAAGGAATGTAAAGCGTCCTCCTTCTGCTACTTCCTTTTTTGCCAAACTTCTAAACGACACGTTGCTGCCTCATTCACCACCTCCACACACCCACACCAGCGTGGCTTTATGCTTTCAAGTCTGCAAGTCTTTTAGGGAGGCAAGATAATGTTTGAGAAATTTGAATGGAACAGTGTAAATGATCCGTCACTGCCTTCAGCAGATTGCACTCTGGCATGCCAGCGCATCTGCAGGCAGGCACCTGGCCATGATATCCCGCAGTGGCGCGAGGGAAAAGAAAAGTCTTCTTCGAGCCGGATTTGAACCCGCGACCTAAGGATCGCTTTATTAACAACTACAGTCCTCTGCTCTACCAACTGAGCTATCAAAGGTGCTAGCCTAAAGAGTTGGACTGAAAACTGACAAGTGCATTTAGGACAGACTCGGATGCTCTCCTATGATTGTAGAACGGGTACATCTGGCACAAGCCTAGCCCTAGCCCCTGAACTTAATCCTATCTCCTTCCTTTCAGACGTGGCTGAAAATGGTGTCCCTGGTGGTCTAGTGGCTAGGATTCGGCGCTTTCACCTCCGCGGCCCGGGTTCGATTCCCGGTCAGAGAAGCGTGTGCTTTCTTGCACACCAAGTCCACTACAAGACTCTGGAAGCCCCCCACCCACATGCTGTGTAGGTTAAAGGAATGTAAAGCGTCCTCCTTCTGCTACTTCCTTTTTTGCCAAACTTCTAAACGACACGTTGCTGCCTCATTCACCACCTCCACACACCCACACCAGCGTGGCTTTATGCTTTCAAGTCTGCAAGTCCTTTAGGGAGGCAAGATAATGTTTGAGAAATTTGAATGGAACAGTGTAAATGATCCGTCACTGCCTTCAGCAGATTGCACTCTGGCATGCCAGCGCATCTGCAGGCAGGCACCTGGCCATGATATCCGGCAGTGGCGCGAGGGAAAAGAAAAATCTTCTTCGAGCCGGATTTGAACCCGCGACCTAAGGATCTCCTTATTAACAACTACAGTCCTCCGCTCTACCAACTGAGCTATCAAAGATGCTAGCCTAAAGAGTTGGACTGAAAACTGACAAGTGCACTTAGGACAGACTCAGATGCTCTCCTATGATTGTAGAACGAGTACATCTGGCAAAAGCCTAGCCCTAGCCCCTGAACTTAATCCTATCTCCTTCCTTTCAGACGTGGCTGAAAACGGTGTCCCTGGTGGTCTAGTGGCTAGGATTTGGCGCTCTCACCGCCGCGGCCTGGGTTAGATTCCCGCTCAGGGAAGCGTGTGCTTTCTTGCACACCAAGTCCACTACAAGACTCTGGAAGCCCCCCACCCACATGCTGTGTAGGTTAAAGGAATGTAAAGCGTCCTCCTTCTGCTACTTCCTTTTTTGCCAAACTTCTAAACGACACGTTGCTGCCTCATTCACCACCTCCACACACCCACACCAGCGTGGCTTTATGCTTTCAAGTCTGCAAGTCTTTTAGGGAGGCAAGATAATGTTTGAGAAATTTGAATGGAACAGTGTAAATGATCCGTCACTGCCTTCAGCAGATTGCACTCTGGCATGCCAGCGCATCTGCAGGCAGGCACCTGGCCATGATATCCCGCAGTGGCGCGAGGGAAAAGAAAAGTCTTCTTCGAGCCGGATTTGAACCCGCGACCTAAGGATCGCTTTATTAACAACTACAGTCCTCTGCTCTACCAACTGAGCTATCAAAGGTGCTAGCCTAAAGAGTTGGACTGAAAACTGACAAGTGCATTTAGGACAGACTCGGATGCTCTCCTATGATTGTAGAACGGGTACATCTGGCACAAGCCTAGCCCTAGCCCCTGAACTTAATCCTATCTCCTTCCTTTCAGACGTGGCTGAAAATGGTGTCCCTGGTGGTCTAGTGGCTAGGATTCGGCGCTTTCACCTCCGCGGCCCGGGTTCGATTCCCGGTCAGGGAAGCGTGTGCTTTCTTGCACACCAAGTCCACTACAAGACTCTGGAAGCCCCCCACCCACATGCTGTGTAGGTTAAAGGAATGTAAAGCGTCCTCCTTCTGCTACTTCCTTTTTTGCCAAACTTCTAAACGACACGTTGCTGCCTCATTCACCACCTCCACACACCCACACCAGCGTGGCTTTATGCTTTCAAGTCTGCAAGTCCTTTAGGGAGGCAAGATAATGTTTGAGAAATTTGAATGGAACAGTGTAAATGATCCGTCACTGCCTTCAGCAGATTGCACTCTGGCATGCCAGCGCATCTGCAGGCAGGCACCTGGCCATGATATCCGGCAGTGGCGCGAGGGAAAAGAAAAATCTTCTTCGAGCCGGATTTGAACCCGCGACCTAAGGATCTCCTTATTAACAACTACAGTCCTCCGCTCTACCAACTGAGCTATCAAAGGTGCTAGCCTAAAGAGTTGGACTGAAAACTGACAAGTGCACTTAGGACAGACTCAGATGCTCTCCTATGATTGTAGAACGAGTACATCTGGCAAAAGCCTAGCCCTAGCCCCTGAACTTAATCCTATCTCCTTACTTTCAGACGTGGCTGAAAACGGTGTCCCTGGTGGTCTAGTGGCTAGGATTCGGCGCTCTCACCGCCGCGGCCTGGGTTAGATTCCCGCTCAGGGAAGCGTGTGCTTTCTTGCACACCAAGTCCACTACAAGACTCTGGAAGCCCCCCACCCACATGCTGTGTAGGTTAAAGGAATGTAAAGCGTCCTCCTTCTGCTACTTCCTTTTTTGCCAAACTTCTAAACGACACGTTGCTGCCTCATTCACCACCTCCACACACCCACACCAGCGTGGCTTTATGCTTTCAAGTCTGCAAGTCTTTTAGGGAGGCAAGATAATGTTTGAGAAATTTGAATGGAACAGTGTAAATGATCCGTCACTGCCTTCAGCAGATTGCACTCTGGCATGCCAGCGCATCTGCAGGCAGGCACCTGGCCATGATATCCCGCAGTGGCGCGAGGGAAAAGAAAAGTCTTCTTCGAGCCGGATTTGAACCCGCGACCTAAGGATCTCCTTATTAACAACTACAGTCCTCCGCTCTACCAACTGAGCTATCAAAGGCGCTAGCCTAAAGAGTTGGACTGAAAACTGACAAGTGCATTTAGGACAGACTCGGATGCTCTCCTATGATTGTAGAACGAGTACATCTGGCAAAAGCCTAGCCCTAGCCCCTGAACTTAATCCTATCTCCTTCCTTTCATACGTGGCTGAAAACGGTGTCCCTGGTGGTCTAGTGGCTAGGATTCGGCGCTCTCATCTCCGCGGCCCGGGTTCGATTCCCGGTCAGGGAAGCGTGTGCTTTCTTGCACACCAAGTCCACTACAAGACTCTGGAAGCCCCCCACCCACATGCTGTGTAGGTTAAAGGAATGTAAAGCGTCCTCCTTCTGCTACTTCCTTTTTTGCCAAACTTCTAAACGACACGTTGCTGCCTCATTCACCACCTCCACACACCCACACCAGCGTGGCTTTATGCTTTCAAGTCTGCAAGTCCTTTAGGGAGGCAAGATAATGTTTGAGAAATTTGAATGGAACAGTGTAAATGATCCGTCACTGCCTTCAGCAGATTGCACTCTGGCATGCCAGCGCATCTGCAGGCAGGCACCTGGCCATGATATCCGGCAGTGGCGCGAGGGAAAAGAAAAATCTTCTTCGAGCCGGATTTGAACCCGCGACCTAAGGATCTCCTTATTAACAACTACAGTCCTCCGCTCTACCAACTGAGCTATCAAAGGTGCTAGCCTAAAGAGTTGGACTGAAAACTGACAAGTGCACTTAGGACAGACTCAGATGCTCTCCTATGATTGTAGAACGAGTACATCTGGCAAAAGCCTAGCCCTAGCCCCTGAACTTAATCCTATCTCCTTCCTTTCAGACGTGGCTGAAAACGGTGTCCCTGGTGGTCTAGTGGCTAGGATTTGGCGCTCTCACCGCCGCGGCCTGGGTTAGATTCCCGCTCAGGGAAGCGTGTGCTTTCTTGCACACCAAGTCCACTACAAGACTCTGGAAGCCCCCCACCCACATGCTGTGTAGGTTAAAGGAATGTAAAGCGTCCTCCTTCTGCTACTTCCTTTTTTGCCAAACTTCTAAACGACACGTTGCTGCCTCATTCACCACCTCCACACACCCACACCAGCGTGGCTTTATGCTTTCAAGTCTGCAAGTCTTTTAGGGAGGCAAGATAATGTTTGAGAAATTTGAATGGAACAGTGTAAATGATCCGTCACTGCCTTCAGCAGATTGCACTCTGGCATGCCAGCGCATCTGCAGGCAGGCACCTGGCCATGATATCCCGCAGTGGCGCGAGGGAAAAGAAAAGTCTTCTTCGAGCCGGATTTGAACCCGCGACCTAAGGATCGCTTTATTAACAACTACAGTCCTCTGCTCTACCAACTGAGCTATCAAAGGTGCTAGCCTAAAGAGTTGGACTGAAAACTGACAAGTGCATTTAGGACAGACTCGGATGCTCTCCTATGATTGTAGAACGGGTACATCTGGCACAAGCCTAGCCCTAGCCCCTGAACTTAATCCTATCTCCTTCCTTTCAGACGTGGCTGAAAATGGTGTCCCTGGTGGTCTAGTGGCTAGGATTCGGCGCTTTCACCTCCGCGGCCCGGGTTCGATTCCCGCTCAGGGAAGCGTGTGCTTTCTTGCACACCAAGTCCACTACAAGACTCTGGAAGCCCCCCACCCACATGCTGTGTAGGTTAAAGGAATGTAAAGCGTCCTCCTTCTGCTACTTCCTTTTTTGCCAAACTTCTAAACGACACGTTGCTGCCTCATTCACCACCTCCACACACCCACACCAGCGTGGCTTTATGCTTTCAAGTCTGCAAGTCCTTTAGGGAGGCAAGATAATGTTTGAGAAATTTGAATGGAACAGTGTAAATGATCCGTCACTGCCTTCAGCAGATTGCACTCTGGCATGCCAGCGCATCTGCAGGCAGGCACCTGGCCATGATATCCGGCAGTGGCGCGAGGGAAAAGAAAAATCTTCTTCGAGCCGGATTTGAACCCGCGACCTAAGGATCTCCTTATTAACAACTACAGTCCTCCGCTCTACCAACTGAGCTATCAAAGGTGCTAGCCTAAAGAGTTGGACTGAAAACTGACAAGTGCACTTAGGACAGACTCAGATGCTCTCCTATGATTGTAGAACGAGTACATCTGGCAAAAGCCTAGCCCTAGCCCCTGAACTTAATCCTATCTCCTTACTTTCAGACGTGGCTGAAAACGGTGTCCCTGGTGGTCTAGTGGCTAGGATTCGGCGCTCTCACCGCCGCGGCCTGGGTTAGATTCCCGCTCAGGGAAGCGTGTGCTTTCTTGCACACCAAGTCCACTACAAGACTCTGGAAGCCCCCCACCCACATGCTGTGTAGGTTAAAGGAATGTAAAGCGTCCTCCTTCTGCTACTTCCTTTTTTGCCAAACTTCTAAACGACACGTTGCTGCCTCATTCACCACCTCCACACACCCACACCAGCGTGGCTTTATGCTTTCAAGTCTGCAAGTCTTTTAGGGAGGCAAGATAATGTTTGAGAAATTTGAATGGAACAGTGTAAATGATCCGTCACTGCCTTCAGCAGATTGCACTCTGGCATGCCAGCGCATCTGCAGGCAGGCACCTGGCCATGATATCCCGCAGTGGCGCGAGGGAAAAGAAAAGTCTTCTTCGAGCCGGATTTGAACCCGCGACCTAAGGATCTCCTTATTAACAACTACAGTCCTCCGCTCTACCAACTGAGCTATCAAAGGCGCTAGCCTAAAGAGTTGGACTGAAAACTGACAAGTGCATTTAGGACAGACTCGGATGCTCTCCTATGATTGTAGAACGAGTACATCTGGCAAAAGCCTAGCCCTAGCCCCTGAACTTAATCCTATCTCCTTCCTTTCATACGTGGCTGAAAACGGTGTCCCTGGTGGTCTAGTGGCTAGGATTCGGCGCTCTCATCTCCGCGGCCCGGGTTCGATTCCCGGTCAGGGAAGCGTGTGCTTTCTTGCACACCAAGTCCACTACAAGACTCTGGAAGCCCCCCACCCACATGCTGTGTAGGTTAAAGGAATGTAAAGCGTCCTCCTTCTGCTACTTCCTTTTTTGCCAAACTTCTAAACGACACGTTGCTGCCTCATTCACCACCTCCACACACCCACACCAGCGTGGCTTTATGCTTTCAAGTCTGCAAGTCTTTTAGGGAGGCAAGATAATGTTTGAGATATTTGAATGGAACAGTGTAAATGATCCGTCACTGCCTTCAGCAGATTGCACTCTGGCATGCCAGCGCATCTGCAGGCAGGCACCTGGCCATGATATCCCGCAGTGGCGCGAGGGAAAAGAAAAGTCTTCTTCGAGCCGGATTTGAACCCGCGACCTAAGGATTGCCTTATTAACAACTACAGTCCTCTGCTCTACCAACTGAGCTATCAAAGGTGCTAGCCTAAAGAGTTGGACTGAAAACTGACAAGTGCATTTAGGACAGACTCGGATGCTCTCCTATGATTGTAGAACGAGTACATCTGGCAAAAGCCTAGCCCTAGCCCCTGAACTTAATCCTATCTCCTTCCTTTCAGACGTGGCTGAAAACAGTGTCCCTGGTGGTCTAGTGGCTAGGATTCGGCGTTCTCATCTCCGCGGCCCGGGTTCGATTCCCGGTCAGGGAAGCGTGTGCTTTCTTGCACACCAAGTCCACTACAAGACTCTGGAAGCCCCCCACCCACATGCTGTGTAGGTTAAAGGAATGTAAAGCGTCCTCCTTCTGCTACTTCCTTTTTTGCCAAACTTCTAAACGACACGTTGCTGCCTCATTCACCACCTCCACACACCCACACCAGCGTGGCTTTATGCTTTCAAGTCTGCAAGTCTTTTAGGGAGGCAAGATAATGTTTGAGAAATTTGAATGGAACAGTGTAAATGATCCGTCACTGCCTTCAGCAGATTGCACTCTGGCATGCCAGCGCATCTGCAGGCAGGCACCTGGCCATGATATCCCGCAGTGGCGCGAGGGAAAAGAAAAGTCTTCTTCGAGCCGGATTTGAACCCGCGACCTAAGGATTGCCTTATTAACAACTACAGTCCTCTGCTCTACCAACTGAGCTATCAAAGGTGCTAGCCTAAAGAGTTGGACTGAAAACTGACAAGTGCATTTAGGACAGACTCGGATGCTCTCCTATGATTGTAGAACGAGTACATCTGGCAAAAGCCTAGCCCTAGCCCCTGAACTTAATCCTATCTCCTTCCTTTCAGACGTGGCTGAAAACAGTGTCCCTGGTGGTCTAGTGGCTAGGATTCGGCGTTCTCATCTCCGCGGCCCGTGTTCGATTCCCGGTCAGGGAAGCGTGTGCTTTCTTGCACACCAAGTCCACTACAAGACTCTGGAAGCCCCCCACCCACATGCTGTGTAGGTTAAAGGAATGTAAAGCGTCCTCCTTCTGCTACTTCCTTTTTTGCCAAACTTCTAAACGACACGTTGCTGCCTCATTCACCACCTCCACACACCCACACCAGCGTGGCTTTATGCTTTCAAGTCTGCAAGTCTTTTAGGGAGGCAAGATAATGTTTGAGAAATTTGAATGGAACAGTGTAAATGATCCGTCACTGCCTTCAGCAGATTGCACTCTGGCATGCCAGCGCATCTGCAGGCAGGCACCTGGCCATGATATCCCGCAGTGGCGCGAGGGAAAAGAAAAGTCTTCTTCGAGCCGGATTTGAACCCGCGACCTAAGGATTGCCTTATTAACAACTACAGTCCTCTGCTCTACCAACTGAGCTATCAAAGGTGCTAGCCTAAAGAGTTGGACTGAAAACTGACAAGTGCATTTAGGACAGACTCGGATGCTCTCCTATGATTGTAGAACGAGTACATCTGGCAAAAGCCTAGCCCTAGCCCCTGAACTTAATCCTATCTCCTTCCTTTCAGACGTGGCTGAAAACAGTGTCCCTGGTGGTCTAGTGGCTAGGATTCGGCGTTCTCATCTCCGCGGCCCGGGTTCGATTCCCGGTCAGGGAAGCGTGTGCTTTCTTGCACACCAAGTCCACTACAAGACTCTGGAAGCCCCCCACCCACATGCTGTGTAGGTTAAAGGAATGTAAAGCGTCCTCCTTCTGCTACTTCCTTTTTTGCCAAACTTCTAAACGACACGTTGCTGCCTCATTCACCACCTCCACACACCCACACCAGCGTGGCTTTATGCTTTCAAGTCTGCAAGTCTTTTAGGGAGGCAAGATAATGTTTGAGAAATTTGAATGGAACAGTGTAAATGATCCGTCACTGCCTTCAGCAGATTGCACTCTGGCATGCCAGCGCATCTGCAGGCAGGCACCTGGCCATGATATCCCGCAGTGGCGCGAGGGAAAAGAAAAGTCTTCTTCGAGCCGGATTTGAACCCGCGACCTAAGGATTGCCTTATTAACAACTACAGTCCTCTGCTCTACCAACTGAGCTATCAAAGGTGCTAGCCTAAAGAGTTGGACTGAAAACTGACAAGTGCATTTAGGACAGACTCGGATGCTCTCCTATGATTGTAGAACGAGTACATCTGGCAAAAGCCTAGCCCTAGCCCCTGAACTTAATCCTATCTCCTTCCTTTCAGACGTGGCTGAAAACAGTGTCCCTGGTGGTCTAGTGGCTAGGATTCGGCGTTCTCATCTCCGCGGCCCGGGTTCGATTCCCGGTCAGGGAAGCGTGTGCTTTCTTGCACACCAAGTCCACTACAAGACTCTGGAAGCCCCCCACCCACATGCTGTGTAGGTTAAAGGAATGTAAAGCGTCCTCCTTCTGCTACTTCCTTTTTTGCCAAACTTCTAAACGACACGTTGCTGCCTCATTCACCACCTCCACACACCCACACCAGCGTGGCTTTATGCTTTCAAGTCTGCAAGTCTTTTAGGGAGGCAAGATAATGTTTGAGAAATTTGAATGGAACAGTGTAAATGATCCGTCACTGCCTTCAGCAGATTGCACTCTGGCATGCCAGCGCATCTGCAGGCAGGCACCTGGCCATGATATCCGGCAGTGGCGCGAGGGAAAAGAAAAGTCTTCTTCGAGCAGGATTTGAACCCGCAACCTAAGGATCGCCTTATTAACAACTACAATCCTCCGCTCTACCAACTGAGCTATCAAAGGTGCTAGCCTAAAGAGTTGGACTGAAAACTGACAAGTGCATTTAGGACAGACTCGGATGCTCTCCTATGATTGTAGAACGAGTACATCTGGCAAAAGCCTAGCCCTAGCCCCTGAACTTAATCCTATCTCCTTCCTTTCAGACGTGGCTGAAAACGGTGTCCCTGGTGGTCTAGTGGCTAGGATTCGGCGCTCTCACCGCCGCGGCCCGGGTTCGATTCCCGCTCAGGGAAGCGTGTGCTTTCTTGCACACCAAGTCCACTACAAGACTCTGGAAGCCCCCCACCCACATGCTGTGTAGGTTAAAGGAATGTAAAGCATCCTCCTTCTGCTACTTCCTTTTTTGCCAAACTTCTAAACGACACGTTGCTGCCTCATTCACCACCTCCACACACCCACACCAGCGTGGCTTTATGCTTTCAAGTCTGCAAGTCTTTTAGGGAGGCAAGATAATGTTTGAGAAATTTGAATGGAACAGTGTAAATGATCCGTCACTGCCTTCAGCAGATTGCACTCTGGCATGCCAGCGCATCTGCAGGCAGGCACCTGGCCATGATATCCGGCAGTGGCGCGAGGGAAAAGAAAAGTCTTCTTCGAGCCGGATTTGAACCCGCGACCTAAGGATTGCCTTACTAACAACTACAATCCTCCGCTCTACCAACTGAGCTATCAAAGGTGCTAGCCTAAAGAGTTGGACTGAAAACTGACAAGTGCATTTAGGACAGACTCGGATGCTCTCCTATGATTGTAGAACGAGTACATCTGGCAAAAGCCTAGCCCTAGCCCCTGAACTTAATCCTATCTCCTTCCTTTCAGACGTGGCTGAAAACGGTGTCCCTGGTGGTCTAGTGGCTAGGATTCGGCGCTCTCACCGCCGCGGCCCGGGTTCGATTCCCGGTCAGGGAAGCGTGTGCTTTCTTGCACACCAAGTCCACTACAAGACTCTGGAAGCCCCCCACCCACATGCTGTGTAGGTTAAAGGAATGTAAAGCGTCCTCCTTCTGCTACTTCCTTTTTTGCCAAACTTCTAAACGACATGTTGCTGCCTCATTCACCACCTCCACACACCCACACCAGCGTGGCTTTATGCTTTCAAGTCTGCAAGTCTTTTAGGGAGGCAAGATAATGTTTGAGAAATTTGAATGGAACAGTGTAAATGATCCGTCACTGCCTTCAGCAGATTGCACTCTGGCATGCCAGCGCATCTGCAGGCAGGCACCTGGCCATGATATCCGGCAGTGGCGCGAGGGAAAAGAAAAGTCTTCTTCGAGCCGGATTTGAACCCGCAACCTAAGGATCGCCTTATTAACAACTACAATCCTCCGCTCTACCAACTGAGCTATCAAAGGTGCTAGCCTAAAGAGTTGGACTGAAAACTGACAAGTGCATTTAGGACAGACTCGGATGCTCTCCTATGATTGTAGAACGAGTACATCTGGCAAAAGCCTAGCCCTAGCCCCTGAACTTAATCCTATCTCCTTCCTTTCAGACGTGGCTGAAAACGGTGTCCCTGGTGGTCTAGTGGCTAGGATTCGGCGCTCTCACCGCCGCGGCCCGGGTTCGATTCCCGCTCAGGGAAGCGTGTGCTTTCTTGCACACCAAGTCCACTACAAGACTCTGGAAGCCCCCCACCCACATGCTGTGTAGGTTAAAGGAATGTAAAGCGTCCTCCTTCTGCTACTTCCTTTTTTGCCAAACTTCTAAACGACACGTTGCTGCCTCATTCACCACCTCCACACACCCACACCAGCGTGGCTTTATGCTTTCAAGTCTGCAAGTCTTTTAGGGAGGCAAGATAATGTTTGAGAAATTTGAATGGAACAGTGTAAATGATCCGTCACTGCCTTCAGCAGATTGCACTCTGGCATGCCAGCGCATCTGCAGGCAGGCACCTGGCCATGATATCCGGCAGTGGCGCGAGGGAAAAGAAAAGTCTTCTTCGAGCCGGATTTGAACCCGCGACCTAAGGATTGCCTTACTAACAACTACAATCCTCCGCTCTACCAACTGAGCTATCAAAGGTGCTAGCCTAAAGAGTTGGACTGAAAACTGACAAGTGCATTTAGGACAGACTCGGATGCTCTCCTATGATTGTAGAACGAGTACATCTGGCAAAAGCCTAGCCCTAGCCCCTGAACTTAATCCTATCTCCTTCCTTTCAGACGTGGCTGAAAACGGTGTCCCTGGTGGTCTAGTGGCTAGGATTCGGCGCTCTCACCGCCGCGGCCCGGGTTCGATTCCCGGTCAGGGAAGCGTGTGCTTTCTTGCACACCAAGTCCACTACAAGACTCTGGAAGCCCCCCACCCACATGCTGTGTAGGTTAAAGGAATGTAAAGCGTCCTCCTTCTGCTACTTCCTTTTTTGCCAAACTTCTAAACGACATGTTGCTGCCTCATTCACCACCTCCACACACCCACACCAGCGTGGCTTTATGCTTTCAAGTCTGCAAGTCTTTTAGGGAGGCAAGATAATGTTTGAGAAATTTGAATGGAACAGTGTAAATGATCCGTCACTGCCTTCAGCAGATTGCACTCTGGCATGCCAGCGCATCTGCAGGCAGGCACCTGGCCATGATATCCGGCAGTGGCGCGAGGGAAAAGAAAAGTCTTCTTCGAGCCGGATTTGAACCCGCGACCTAAGGATTGCCTTACTAACAACTACAATCCTCCGCTCTACCAACTGAGCTATCAAAGGTGCTAGCCTAAAGAGTTGGACTGAAAACTGACAAGTGCATTTAGGACAGACTCGGATGCTCTCCTATGATTGTAGAACGAGTACATCTGGCAAAAGCCTAGCCCTAGCCCCTGAACTTAATCCTATCTCCTTCCTTTCAGACGTGGCTGAAAACGGTGTCCCTGGTGGTCTAGTGGCTAGGATTCGGCGCTCTCACCGCCGCGGCCCGGGTTCGATTCCCGCTCAGGGAAGCGTGTGCTTTCTTGCACACCAAGTCCACTACAAGACTCTGGAAGCCCCCCACCCACATGCTGTGTAGGTTAAAGGAATGTAAAGCGTCCTCCTTCTGCTACTTCCTTTTTTGCCAAACTTCTAAACGACATGTTGCTGCCTCATTCACCACCTCCACACACCCACACCAGCGTGGCTTTATGCTTTCAAGTCTGCAAGTCTTTTAGGGAGGCAAGATAATGTTTGAGAAATTTGAATGGAACAGTGTAAATGATCCGTCACTGCCTTCAGCAGATTGCACTCTGGCATGCCAGCGCATCTGCAGGCAGGCACCTGGCCATGATATCCGGCAGTGGCGCGAGGGAAAAGAAAAGTCTTCTTCGAGCCGGATTTGAACCCGCAACCTAAGGATCGCCTTATTAACAACTACAATCCTCCGCTCTACCAACTGAGCTATCAAAGGTGCTAGCCTAAAGAGTTGGACTGAAAACTGACAAGTGCATTTAGGACAGACTCGGATGCTCTCCTATGATTGTAGAACGAGTACATCTGGCAAAAGCCTAGCCCTAGCCCCTGAACTTAATCCTATCTCCTTCCTTTCAGACGTGGCTGAAAACGGTGTCCCTGGTGGTCTAGTGGCTAGGATTCGGCGCTCTCACCGCCGCGGCCCGGGTTCGATTCCCGCTCAGGGAAGCGTGTGCTTTCTTGCACACCAAGTCCACTACAAGACTCTGGAAGCCCCCCACCCACATGCTGTGTAGGTTAAAGGAATGTAAAGCGTCCTCCTTCTGCTACTTCCTTTTTTGCCAAACTTCTAAACGACATGTTGCTGCCTCATTCACCACCTCCACACACCCACACCAGCGTGGCTTTATGCTTTCAAGTCTGCAAGTCTTTTAGGGAGGCAAGATAATGTTTGAGAAATTTGAATGGAACAGTGTAAATGATCCGTCACTGCCTTCAGCAGATTGCACTCTGGCATGCCAGCGCATCTGCAGGCAGGCACCTGGCCATGATATCCGGCAGTGGCGCGAGGGAAAAGAAAAGTCTTCTTCGAGCTGGATTTGAACCCACGACCTAAGGATTGCCTTACTAACAACTACAATCCTCCGCTATACCAACTGAGCTATCAAAGGTGCTAGCCTAAAGAGTTGGACTGAAAACTGACAAGTGAATTTAGGACAGACTCGGATGCTCTCCTATGATTGTAGAATGAGTACATCTGGCAAAAGCCTAGCCCTAGCCCCTGAACTTAATCCTATCTCCTTCCTTTCAGACGTGGCTGAAAACGGTGTCCCTGGTGGTCTAGTGGCTAGGATTCGGCGCTCTCACCGCCGCGGCCCGGGTTCGATTCCCGGTCAGGGAAGCGTGTGCTTTCTTGCACACCAAGTCCACTACAAGACTCTGGAAGCCCCCCACCCACATGCTGTGTAGGTTAAAGGAATGTAAAGCGTCCTCCTTCTGCTACTTCCTTTTTTGCCAAACTTCTAAACGACACGTTGCTGCCTCATTCACCACCTCCACACACCCACACCAGCGTGGCTTTATGCTTTCAAGTCTGCAAGTCTTTTAGGGAGGCAAGATAATGTTTGAGAAATTTGAATGGAACAGTGTAAATGATCCGTCACTGCCTTCAGCAGATTGCACTCTGGCATGCCAGCGCATCTGCAGGCAGGCACCTGGCCATGATATCCGGCAGTGGCGCGAGGGAAAAGAAAAGTCTTCTTCGAGCCGGATTTGAACCCGCGACCTAAGGATTGCCTTACTAACAACTACAATCCTCCGCTCTACCAACTGAGCTATCAAAGGTGCTAGCCTAAAGAGTTGGACTGAAAACTGACAAGTGCATTTAGGACAGACTCGGATGCTCTCCTATGATTGTAGAACGAGTACATCTGGCAAAAGCCTAGCCCTAGCCCCTGAACTTAATCCTATCTCCTTCCTTTCAGACGTGGCTGAAAACGGTGTCCCTGGTGGTCTAGTGGCTAGGATTCGGCGCTCTCACCGCCGCGGCCCGGGTTCGATTCCCGGTCAGGGAAGCGTGTGCTTTCTTGCACACCAAGTCCACTACAAGACTCTGGAAGCCCCCCACCCACATGCTGTGTAGGTTAAAGGAATGTAAAGCGTCCTCCTTCTGCTACTTCCTTTTTTGCCAAACTTCTAAACGACATGTTGCTGCCTCATTCACCACCTCCACACACCCACACCAGCGTGGCTTTATGCTTTCAAGTCTGCAAGTCTTTTAGGGAGGCAAGATAATGTTTGAGAAATTTGAATGGAACAGTGTAAATGATCCGTCACTGCCTTCAGCAGATTGCACTCTGGCATGCCAGCGCATCTGCAGGCAGGCACCTGGCCATGATATCCGGCAGTGGCGCGAGGGAAAAGAAAAGTCTTCTTCGAGCCGGATTTGAACCCGCGACCTAAGGATTGCCTTACTAACAACTACAATCCTCCGCTCTACCAACTGAGCTATCAAAGGTGCTAGCCTAAAGAGTTGGACTGAAAACTGACAAGTGCATTTAGGACAGACTCGGATGCTCTCCTATGATTGTAGAACGAGTACATCTGGCAAAAGCCTAGCCCTAGCCCCTGAACTTAATCCTATCTCCTTCCTTTCAGACGTGGCTGAAAACGGTGTCCCTGGTGGTCTAGTGGCTAGGATTCGGCGCTCTCACCGCCGCGGCCCGGGTTCGATTCCCGCTCAGGGAAGCGTGTGCTTTCTTGCACACCAAGTCCACTACAAGACTCTGGAAGCCCCCCACCCACATGCTGTGTAGGTTAAAGGAATGTAAAGCGTCCTCCTTCTGCTACTTCCTTTTTTGCCAAACTTCTAAACGACATGTTGCTGCCTCATTCACCACCTCCACACACCCACACCAGCGTGGCTTTATGCTTTCAAGTCTGCAAGTCTTTTAGGGAGGCAAGATAATGTTTGAGAAATTTGAATGGAACAGTGTAAATGATCCGTCACTGCCTTCAGCAGATTGCACTCTGGCATGCCAGCGCATCTGCAGGCAGGCACCTGGCCATGATATCCGGCAGTGGCGCGAGGGAAAAGAAAAGTCTTCTTCGAGCCGGATTTGAACCCGCAACCTAAGGATCGCCTTATTAACAACTACAATCCTCCGCTCTACCAACTGAGCTATCAAAGGTGCTAGCCTAAAGAGTTGGACTGAAAACTGACAAGTGCATTTAGGACAGACTCGGATGCTCTCCTATGATTGTAGAACGAGTACATCTGGCAAAAGCCTAGCCCTAGCCCCTGAACTTAATCCTATCTCCTTCCTTTCAGACGTGGCTGAAAACGGTGTCCCTGGTGGTCTAGTGGCTAGGATTCGGCGCTCTCACCGCCGCGGCCCGGGTTCGATTCCCGCTCAGGGAAGCGTGTGCTTTCTTGCACACCAAGTCCACTACAAGACTCTGGAAGCCCCCCACCCACATGCTGTGTAGGTTAAAGGAATGTAAAGCGTCCTCCTTCTGCTACTTCCTTTTTTGCCAAACTTCTAAACGACATGTTGCTGCCTCATTCACCACCTCCACACACCCACACCAGCGTGGCTTTATGCTTTCAAGTCTGCAAGTCTTTTAGGGAGGCAAGATAATGTTTGAGAAATTTGAATGGAACAGTGTAAATGATCCGTCACTGCCTTCAGCAGATTGCACTCTGGCATGCCAGCGCATCTGCAGGCAGGCACCTGGCCATGATATCCGGCAGTGGCGCGAGGGAAAAGAAAAGTCTTCTTCGAGCTGGATTTGAACCCACGACCTAAGGATTGCCTTACTAACAACTACAATCCTCCGCTATACCAACTGAGCTATCAAAGGTGCTAGCCTAAAGAGTTGGACTGAAAACTGACAAGTGAATTTAGGACAGACTCGGATGCTCTCCTATGATTGTAGAATGAGTACATCTGGCAAAAGCCTAGCCCTAGCCCCTGAACTTAATCCTATCTCCTTCCTTTCAGACGTGGCTGAAAACGGTGTCCCTGGTGGTCTAGTGGCTAGGATTCGGCGCTCTCACCGCCGCGGCCCGGGTTCGATTCCCGGTCAGGGAAGCGTGTGCTTTCTTGCACACCAAGTCCACTACAAGACTCTGGAAGCCCCCCACCCACATGCTGTGTAGGTTAAAGGAATGTAAAGCGTCCTCCTTCTGCTACTTCCTTTTTTGCCAAACTTCTAAACGACACGTTGCTGCCTCATTCACCACCTCCACACACCCACACCAGCGTGGCTTTATGCTTTCAAGTCTGCAAGTCTTTTAGGGAGGCAAGATAATGTTTGAGAAATTTGAATGGAACAGTGTAAATGATCCGTCACTGCCTTCAGCAGATTGCACTCTGGCATGCCAGCGCATCTGCAGGCAGGCACCTGGCCATGATATCCGGCAGTGGCGCGAGGGAAAAGAAAAGTCTTCTTCGAGCCGGATTTGAACCCGCGACCTAAGGATTGCCTTACTAACAACTACAATCCTCCGCTCTACCAACTGAGCTATCAAAGGTGCTAGCCTAAAGAGTTGGACTGAAAACTGACAAGTGCATTTAGGACAGACTCGGATGCTCTCCTATGATTGTAGAACGAGTACATCTGGCAAAAGCCTAGCCCTAGCCCCTGAACTTAATCCTATCTCCTTCCTTTCAGACGTGGCTGAAAACGGTGTCCCTGGTGGTCTAGTGGCTAGGATTCGGCGCTCTCACCGCCGCGGCCCGGGTTCGATTCCCGGTCAGGGAAGCGTGTGCTTTCTTGCACACCAAGTCCACTACAAGACTCTGGAAGCCCCCCACCCACATGCTGTGTAGGTTAAAGGAATGTAAAGCGTCCTCCTTCTGCTACTTCCTTTTTTGCCAAACTTCTAAACGACATGTTGCTGCCTCATTCACCACCTCCACACACCCACACCAGCGTGGCTTTATGCTTTCAAGTCTGCAAGTCTTTTAGGGAGGCAAGATAATGTTTGAGAAATTTGAATGGAACAGTGTAAATGATCCGTCACTGCCTTCAGCAGATTGCACTCTGGCATGCCAGCGCATCTGCAGGCAGGCACCTGGCCATGATATCCGGCAGTGGCGCGAGGGAAAAGAAAAGTCTTCTTCGAGCCGGATTTGAACCCGCGACCTAAGGATTGCCTTACTAACAACTACAATCCTCCGCTCTACCAACTGAGCTATCAAAGGTGCTAGCCTAAAGAGTTGGACTGAAAACTGACAAGTGCATTTAGGACAGACTCGGATGCTCTCCTATGATTGTAGAACGAGTACATCTGGCAAAAGCCTAGCCCTAGCCCCTGAACTTAATCCTATCTCCTTCCTTTCAGACGTGGCTGAAAACGGTGTCCCTGGTGGTCTAGTGGCTAGGATTCGGCGCTCTCACCGCCGCGGCCCGGGTTCGATTCCCGCTCAGGGAAGCGTGTGCTTTCTTGCACACCAAGTCCACTACAAGACTCTGGAAGCCCCCCACCCACATGCTGTGTAGGTTAAAGGAATGTAAAGCGTCCTCCTTCTGCTACTTCCTTTTTTGCCAAACTTCTAAACGACATGTTGCTGCCTCATTCACCACCTCCACACACCCACACCAGCGTGGCTTTATGCTTTCAAGTCTGCAAGTCTTTTAGGGAGGCAAGATAATGTTTGAGAAATTTGAATGGAACAGTGTAAATGATCCGTCACTGCCTTCAGCAGATTGCACTCTGGCATGCCAGCGCATCTGCAGGCAGGCACCTGGCCATGATATCCGGCAGTGGCGCGAGGGAAAAGAAAAGTCTTCTTCGAGCCGGATTTGAACCCGCAACCTAAGGATCGCCTTATTAACAACTACAATCCTCCGCTCTACCAACTGAGCTATCAAAGGTGCTAGCCTAAAGAGTTGGACTGAAAACTGACAAGTGCATTTAGGACAGACTCGGATGCTCTCCTATGATTGTAGAACGAGTACATCTGGCAAAAGCCTAGCCCTAGCCCCTGAACTTAATCCTATCTCCTTCCTTTCAGACGTGGCTGAAAACGGTGTCCCTGGTGGTCTAGTGGCTAGGATTCGGCGCTCTCACCGCCGCGGCCCGGGTTCGATTCCCGCTCAGGGAAGCGTGTGCTTTCTTGCACACCAAGTCCACTACAAGACTCTGGAAGCCCCCCACCCACATGCTGTGTAGGTTAAAGGAATGTAAAGCGTCCTCCTTCTGCTACTTCCTTTTTTGCCAAACTTCTAAACGACATGTTGCTGCCTCATTCACCACCTCCACACACCCACACCAGCGTGGCTTTATGCTTTCAAGTCTGCAAGTCTTTTAGGGAGGCAAGATAATGTTTGAGAAATTTGAATGGAACAGTGTAAATGATCCGTCACTGCCTTCAGCAGATTGCACTCTGGCATGCCAGCGCATCTGCAGGCAGGCACCTGGCCATGATATCCGGCAGTGGCGCGAGGGAAAAGAAAAGTCTTCTTCGAGCTGGATTTGAACCCACGACCTAAGGATTGCCTTACTAACAACTACAATCCTCCGCTATACCAACTGAGCTATCAAAGGTGCTAGCCTAAAGAGTTGGACTGAAAACTGACAAGTGAATTTAGGACAGACTCGGATGCTCTCCTATGATTGTAGAATGAGTACATCTGGCAAAAGCCTAGCCCTAGCCCCTGAACTTAATCCTATCTCCTTCCTTTCAGACGTGGCTGAAAACGGTGTCCCTGGTGGTCTAGTGGCTAGGATTCGGCGCTCTCACCGCCGCGGCCCGGGTTCGATTCCCGGTCAGGGAAGCGTGTGCTTTCTTGCACACCAAGTCCACTACAAGACTCTGGAAGCCCCCCACCCACATGCTGTGTAGGTTAAAGGAATGTAAAGCGTCCTCCTTCTGCTACTTCCTTTTTTGCCAAACTTCTAAACGACACGTTGCTGCCTCATTCACCACCTCCACACACCCACACCAGCGTGGCTTTATGCTTTCAAGTCTGCAAGTCTTTTAGGGAGGCAAGATAATGTTTGAGAAATTTGAATGGAACAGTGTAAATGATCCGTCACTGCCTTCAGCAGATTGCACTCTGGCATGCCAGCGCATCTGCAGGCAGGCACCTGGCCATGATATCCGGCAGTGGCGCGAGGGAAAAGAAAAGTCTTCTTCGAGCCGGATTTGAACCCGCGACCTAAGGATTGCCTTACTAACAACTACAATCCTCCGCTCTACCAACTGAGCTATCAAAGGTGCTAGCCTAAAGAGTTGGACTGAAAACTGACAAGTGCATTTAGGACAGACTCGGATGCTCTCCTATGATTGTAGAACGAGTACATCTGGCAAAAGCCTAGCCCTAGCCCCTGAACTTAATCCTATCTCCTTCCTTTCAGACGTGGCTGAAAACGGTGTCCCTGGTGGTCTAGTGGCTAGGATTCGGCGCTCTCACCGCCGCGGCCCGGGTTCGATTCCCGCTCAGGGAAGCGTGTGCTTTCTTGCACACCAAGTCCACTACAAGACTCTGGAAGCCCCCCACCCACATGCTGTGTAGGTTAAAGGAATGTAAAGCGTCCTCCTTCTGCTACTTCCTTTTTTGCCAAACTTCTAAACGACACGTTGCTGCCTCATTCACCACCTCCACACACCCACACCAGCGTGGCTTTATGCTTTCAAGTCTGCAAGTCTTTTAGGGAGGCAAGATAATGTTTGAGAAATTTGAATGGAACAGTGTAAATGATCCGTCACTGCCTTCAGCAGATTGCACTCTGGCATGCCAGCGCATCTGCAGGCAGGCACCTGGCCATGATATCCCGCAGTGGCGCGAGGGAAAAGAAAAGTCTTCTTCGAGCCGGATTTGAACCCGCGACCTAAGGATTGCCTTATTAACAACTACAGTCCTCTGCTCTACCAACTGAGCTATCAAAGGTGCTAGCCTAAAGAGTTGGACTGAAAACTGACAAGTGCATTTAGGACAGACTCGGATGCTCTCCTATGATTGTAGAACGAGTACATCTGGCAAAAGCCTAGCCCTAGCCCCTGAACTTAATCCTATCTCCTTCCTTTCAGACGTGGCTGAAAACAGTGTCCCTGGTGGTCTAGTGGCTAGGATTCGGCGTTCTCATCTCCGCGGCCCGGGTTCGATTCCCGGTCAGGGAAGCGTGTGCTTTCTTGCACACCAAGTCCACTACAAGACTCTGGAAGCCCCCCACCCACATGCTGTGTAGGTTAAAGGAATGTAAAGCGTCCTCCTTCTGCTACTTCCTTTTTTGCCAAACTTCTAAACGACACGTTGCTGCCTCATTCACCACCTCCACACACCCACACCAGCGTGGCTTTATGCTTTCAAGTCTGCAAGTCTTTTAGGGAGGCAAGATAATGTTTGAGAAATTTGAATGGAACAGTGTAAATGATCCGTCACTGCCTTCAGCAGATTGCACTCTGGCATGCCAGCGCATCTGCAGGCAGGCACCTGGCCATGATATCCGGCAGTGGCGCGAGGGAAAAGAAAAGTCTTCTTCGAGCAGGATTTGAACCCGCAACCTAAGGATCGCCTTATTAACAACTACAATCCTCCGCTCTACCAACTGAGCTATCAAAGGTGCTAGCCTAAAGAGTTGGACTGAAAACTGACAAGTGCATTTAGGACAGACTCGGATGCTCTCCTATGATTGTAGAACGAGTACATCTGGCAAAAGCCTAGCCCTAGCCCCTGAACTTAATCCTATCTCCTTCCTTTCAGACGTGGCTGAAAACGGTGTCCCTGGTGGTCTAGTGGCTAGGATTCGGCGCTCTCACCGCCGCGGCCCGGGTTCGATTCCCGCTCAGGGAAGCGTGTGCTTTCTTGCACACCAAGTCCACTACAAGACTCTGGAAGCCCCCCACCCACATGCTGTGTAGGTTAAAGGAATGTAAAGCATCCTCCTTCTGCTACTTCCTTTTTTGCCAAACTTCTAAACGACACGTTGCTGCCTCATTCACCACCTCCACACACCCACACCAGCGTGGCTTTATGCTTTCAAGTCTGCAAGTCTTTTAGGGAGGCAAGATAATGTTTGAGAAATTTGAATGGAACAGTGTAAATGATCCGTCACTGCCTTCAGCAGATTGCACTCTGGCATGCCAGCGCATCTGCAGGCAGGCACCTGGCCATGATATCCGGCAGTGGCGCGAGGGAAAAGAAAAGTCTTCTTCGAGCCGGATTTGAACCCGCGACCTAAGGATTGCCTTACTAACAACTACAATCCTCCGCTCTACCAACTGAGCTATCAAAGGTGCTAGCCTAAAGAGTTGGACTGAAAACTGACAAGTGCATTTAGGACAGACTCGGATGCTCTCCTATGATTGTAGAACGAGTACATCTGGCAAAAGCCTAGCCCTAGCCCCTGAACTTAATCCTATCTCCTTCCTTTCAGACGTGGCTGAAAACGGTGTCCCTGGTGGTCTAGTGGCTAGGATTCGGCGCTCTCACCGCCGCGGCCCGGGTTCGATTCCCGGTCAGGGAAGCGTGTGCTTTCTTGCACACCAAGTCCACTACAAGACTCTGGAAGCCCCCCACCCACATGCTGTGTAGGTTAAAGGAATGTAAAGCGTCCTCCTTCTGCTACTTCCTTTTTTGCCAAACTTCTAAACGACATGTTGCTGCCTCATTCACCACCTCCACACACCCACACCAGCGTGGCTTTATGCTTTCAAGTCTGCAAGTCTTTTAGGGAGGCAAGATAATGTTTGAGAAATTTGAATGGAACAGTGTAAATGATCCGTCACTGCCTTCAGCAGATTGCACTCTGGCATGCCAGCGCATCTGCAGGCAGGCACCTGGCCATGATATCCGGCAGTGGCGCGAGGGAAAAGAAAAGTCTTCTTCGAGCCGGATTTGAACCCGCAACCTAAGGATCGCCTTATTAACAACTACAATCCTCCGCTCTACCAACTGAGCTATCAAAGGTGCTAGCCTAAAGAGTTGGACTGAAAACTGACAAGTGCATTTAGGACAGACTCGGATGCTCTCCTATGATTGTAGAACGAGTACATCTGGCAAAAGCCTAGCCCTAGCCCCTGAACTTAATCCTATCTCCTTCCTTTCAGACGTGGCTGAAAACGGTGTCCCTGGTGGTCTAGTGGCTAGGATTCGGCGCTCTCACCGCCGCGGCCCGGGTTCGATTCCCGCTCAGGGAAGCGTGTGCTTTCTTGCACACCAAGTCCACTACAAGACTCTGGAAGCCCCCCACCCACATGCTGTGTAGGTTAAAGGAATGTAAAGCGTCCTCCTTCTGCTACTTCCTTTTTTGCCAAACTTCTAAACGACACGTTGCTGCCTCATTCACCACCTCCACACACCCACACCAGCGTGGCTTTATGCTTTCAAGTCTGCAAGTCTTTTAGGGAGGCAAGATAATGTTTGAGAAATTTGAATGGAACAGTGTAAATGATCCGTCACTGCCTTCAGCAGATTGCACTCTGGCATGCCAGCGCATCTGCAGGCAGGCACCTGGCCATGATATCCGGCAGTGGCGCGAGGGAAAAGAAAAGTCTTCTTCGAGCCGGATTTGAACCCGCGACCTAAGGATTGCCTTACTAACAACTACAATCCTCCGCTCTACCAACTGAGCTATCAAAGGTGCTAGCCTAAAGAGTTGGACTGAAAACTGACAAGTGCATTTAGGACAGACTCGGATGCTCTCCTATGATTGTAGAACGAGTACATCTGGCAAAAGCCTAGCCCTAGCCCCTGAACTTAATCCTATCTCCTTCCTTTCAGACGTGGCTGAAAACGGTGTCCCTGGTGGTCTAGTGGCTAGGATTCGGCGCTCTCACCGCCGCGGCCCGGGTTCGATTCCCGGTCAGGGAAGCGTGTGCTTTCTTGCACACCAAGTCCACTACAAGACTCTGGAAGCCCCCCACCCACATGCTGTGTAGGTTAAAGGAATGTAAAGCGTCCTCCTTCTGCTACTTCCTTTTTTGCCAAACTTCTAAACGACATGTTGCTGCCTCATTCACCACCTCCACACACCCACACCAGCGTGGCTTTATGCTTTCAAGTCTGCAAGTCTTTTAGGGAGGCAAGATAATGTTTGAGAAATTTGAATGGAACAGTGTAAATGATCCGTCACTGCCTTCAGCAGATTGCACTCTGGCATGCCAGCGCATCTGCAAGCAGGCACCTGGCCATGATATCCGGCAGTGGCGCGAGGGAAAAGAAAAGTCTTCTTCGAGCCGGATTTGAACCCGCGACCTAAGGATTGCCTTACTAACAACTACAATCCTCCGCTCTACCAACTGAGCTATCAAAGGTGCTAGCCTAAAGAGTTGGACTGAAAACTGACAAGTGCATTTAGGACAGACTCGGATGCTCTCCTATGATTGTAGAACGAGTACATCTGGCAAAAGCCTAGCCCTAGCCCCTGAACTTAATCCTATCTCCTTCCTTTCAGACGTGGCTGAAAACGGTGTCCCTGGTGGTCTAGTGGCTAGGATTCGGCGCTCTCACCGCCGCGGCCCGGGTTCGATTCCCGCTCAGGGAAGCGTGTGCTTTCTTGCACACCAAGTCCACTACAAGACTCTGGAAGCCCCCCACCCACATGCTGTGTAGGTTAAAGGAATGTAAAGCGTCCTCCTTCTGCTACTTCCTTTTTTGCCAAACTTCTAAACGACATGTTGCTGCCTCATTCACCACCTCCACACACCCACACCAGCGTGGCTTTATGCTTTCAAGTCTGCAAGTCTTTTAGGGAGGCAAGATAATGTTTGAGAAATTTGAATGGAACAGTGTAAATGATCCGTCACTGCCTTCAGCAGATTGCACTCTGGCATGCCAGCGCATCTGCAGGCAGGCACCTGGCCATGATATCCGGCAGTGGCGCGAGGGAAAAGAAAAGTCTTCTTCGAGCCGGATTTGAACCCGCAACCTAAGGATCGCCTTATTAACAACTACAATCCTCCGCTCTACCAACTGAGCTATCAAAGGTGCTAGCCTAAAGAGTTGGACTGAAAACTGACAAGTGCATTTAGGACAGACTCGGATGCTCTCCTATGATTGTAGAACGAGTACATCTGGCAAAAGCCTAGCCCTAGCCCCTGAACTTAATCCTATCTCCTTCCTTTCAGACGTGGCTGAAAACGGTGTCCCTGGTGGTCTAGTGGCTAGGATTCGGCGCTCTCACCGCCGCGGCCCGGGTTCGATTCCCGCTCAGGGAAGCGTGTGCTTTCTTGCACACCAAGTCCACTACAAGACTCTGGAAGCCCCCCACCCACATGCTGTGTAGGTTAAAGGAATGTAAAGCGTCCTCCTTCTGCTACTTCCTTTTTTGCCAAACTTCTAAACGACATGTTGCTGCCTCATTCACCACCTCCACACACCCACACCAGCGTGGCTTTATGCTTTCAAGTCTGCAAGTCTTTTAGGGAGGCAAGATAATGTTTGAGAAATTTGAATGGAACAGTGTAAATGATCCGTCACTGCCTTCAGCAGATTGCACTCTGGCATGCCAGCGCATCTGCAGGCAGGCACCTGGCCATGATATCCGGCAGTGGCGCGAGGGAAAAGAAAAGTCTTCTTCGAGCTGGATTTGAACCCACGACCTAAGGATTGCCTTACTAACAACTACAATCCTCCGCTATACCAACTGAGCTATCAAAGGTGCTAGCCTAAAGAGTTGGACTGAAAACTGACAAGTGAATTTAGGACAGACTCGGATGCTCTCCTATGATTGTAGAATGAGTACATCTGGCAAAAGCCTAGCCCTAGCCCCTGAACTTAATCCTATCTCCTTCCTTTCAGACGTGGCTGAAAACGGTGTCCCTGGTGGTCTAGTGGCTAGGATTCGGCGCTCTCACCGCCGCGGCCCGGGTTCGATTCCCGGTCAGGGAAGCGTGTGCTTTCTTGCACACCAAGTCCACTACAAGACTCTGGAAGCCCCCCACCCACATGCTGTGTAGGTTAAAGGAATGTAAAGCGTCCTCCTTCTGCTACTTCCTTTTTTGCCAAACTTCTAAACGACACGTTGCTGCCTCATTCACCACCTCCACACACCCACACCAGCGTGGCTTTATGCTTTCAAGTCTGCAAGTCTTTTAGGGAGGCAAGATAATGTTTGAGAAATTTGAATGGAACAGTGTAAATGATCCGTCACTGCCTTCAGCAGATTGCACTCTGGCATGCCAGCGCATCTGCAGGCAGGCACCTGGCCATGATATCCGGCAGTGGCGCGAGGGAAAAGAAAAGTCTTCTTCGAGCCGGATTTGAACCCGCGACCTAAGGATTGCCTTACTAACAACTACAATCCTCCGCTCTACCAACTGAGCTATCAAAGGTGCTAGCCTAAAGAGTTGGACTGAAAACTGACAAGTGCATTTAGGACAGACTCGGATGCTCTCCTATGATTGTAGAACGAGTACATCTGGCAAAAGCCTAGCCCTAGCCCCTGAACTTAATCCTATCTCCTTCCTTTCAGACGTGGCTGAAAACGGTGTCCCTGGTGGTCTAGTGGCTAGGATTCGGCGCTCTCACCGCCGCGGCCCGGGTTCGATTCCCGCTCAGGGAAGCGTGTGCTTTCTTGCACACCAAGTCCACTACAAGACTCTGGAAGCCCCCCACCCACATGCTGTGTAGGTTAAAGGAATGTAAAGCGTCCTCCTTCTGCTACTTCCTTTTTTGCCAAACTTCTAAACGACATGTTGCTGCCTCATTCACCACCTCCACACACCCACACCAGCGTGGCTTTATGCTTTCAAGTCTGCAAGTCTTTTAGGGAGGCAAGATAATGTTTGAGAAATTTGAATGGAACAGTGTAAATGATCCGTCACTGCCTTCAGCAGATTGCACTCTGGCATGCCAGCGCATCTGCAGGCAGGCACCTGGCCATGATATCCGGCAGTGGCGCGAGGGAAAAGAAAAGTCTTCTTCGAGCTGGATTTGAACCCACGACCTAAGGATTGCCTTACTAACAACTACAATCCTCCGCTATACCAACTGAGCTATCAAAGGTGCTAGCCTAAAGAGTTGGACTGAAAACTGACAAGTGAATTTAGGACAGACTCGGATGCTCTCCTATGATTGTAGAATGAGTACATCTGGCAAAAGCCTAGCCCTAGCCCCTGAACTTAATCCTATCTCCTTCCTTTCAGACGTGGCTGAAAACGGTGTCCCTGGTGGTCTAGTGGCTAGGATTCGGCGCTCTCACCGCCGCGGCCCGGGTTCGATTCCCGCTCAGGGAAGCGTGTGCTTTCTTGCACACCAAGTCCACTACAAGACTCTGGAAGCCCCCCACCCACATGCTGTGTAGGTTAAAGGAATGTAAAGCGTCCTCCTTCTGCTACTTCCTTTTTTGCCAAACTTCTAAACGACACGTTGCTGCCTCATTCACCACCTCCACACACCCACACCAGCGTGGCTTTATGCTTTCAAGTCTGCAAGTCTTTTAGGGAGGCAAGATAATGTTTGAGAAATTTGAATGGAACAGTGTAAATGATCCGTCACTGCCTTCAGCAGATTGCACTCTGGCATGCCAGCGCATCTGCAGGAAGGCACCTGGCCATGATATCCGGCAGTGGCGCGAGGGAAAAGAAAAGTCTTCTTCGAGCCGGATTTGAACCCGCGACCTAAGGATCGCCTTACTAACAACTACAATCCTCCGCTCTACCAACTGAGCTATCAAAGGTGCTAGCCTAAAGAGTTGGACTGAAAACTGACAAGTGCATTTAGGACAGACTCGGATGCTCTCCTATGATTGTAGAACGAGTACATCTGGCAAAAGCCTAGGCCTAGCCCCTGAACTTAATCCTATCTCCTTCCTTTCAGACGTGGCTGAAAACGGTGTCCCTGGTGGTCTAGTGGCTAGGATTCGGCGCTCTCACCGCCGCGGCCCGGGTTCGATTCCCGCTCAGGGAAGCGTGTGCTTTCTTGCACACCAAGTCCACTACAAGACTCTGGAAGCCCCCCACCCACATGCTGTGTAGGTTAAAGGAATGTAAAGCGTCCTCCTTCTGCTACTTCCTTTTTTGCCAAACTTCTAAACGACATGTTGCTGCCTCATTCACCACCTCCACACACCCACACCAGCGTGGCTTTATGCTTTCAAGTCTGCAAGTCTTTTAGGGAGGCAAGATAATGTTTGAGAAATTTGAATGGAACAGTGTAAATGATCCGTCACTGCCTTCAGCAGATTGCACTCTGGCATGCCAGCGCATCTGCAGGCAGGCACCTGGCCATGATATCCGGCAGTGGCGCGAGGGAAAAGAAAAGTCTTCTTCGAGCCGGATTTGAACCCGCAACCTAAGGATCGCCTTATTAACAACTACAATCCTCCGCTCTACCAACTGAGCTATCAAAGACGCTAGCCTAAAGAGTTGGACTGAAAACTGACAAGTGCATTTAGGACAGACTCGGATGCTCTCCTATGATTGTAGAACGAGTACATCTGGCAAAAGCCTAGCCCTAGCCCCTGAACTTAATCCTATCTCCTTCCTTTCAGACGTGGCTGAAAACGGTGTCCCTGGTGGTCTAGTGGCTAGGATTCGGCGCTCTCACCGCCGCGGCCCGGGTTCGATTCCCGGTCAGGGAAGCGTGTGCTTTCTTGCACACCAAGTCCACTACAAGACTCTGGAAGCCCCCCACCCACATGCTGTGTAGGTTAAAGGAATGTAAAGCGTCCTCCTTCTGCTACTTCCTTTTTTGCCAAACTTCTAAACGACATGTTGCTGCCTCATTCACCACCTCCACACACCCACACCAGCGTGGCTTTATGCTTTCAAGTCTGCAAGTCTTTTAGGGAGGCAAGATAATGTTTGAGAAATTTGAATGGAACAGTGTAAATGATCCGTCACTGCCTTCAGCAGATTGCACTCTGGCATGCCAGCGCATCTGCAGGCAGGCACCTGGCCATGATATCCGGCAGTGGCGCGAGGGAAAAGAAAAGTCTTCTTCGAGCCGGATTTGAACCCGCAACCTAAGGATCGCCTTATTAACAACTACAATCCTCCGCTCTACCAACTGAGCTATCAAAGGTGCTAGCCTAAAGAGTTGGACTGAAAACTGACAAGTGCATTTAGGACAGACTCGGATGCTCTCCTATGATTGTAGAACGAGTACATCTGGCAAAAGCCTAGCCCTAGCCCCTGAACTTAATCCTATCTCCTTCCTTTCAGACGTGGCTGAAAACGGTGTCCCTGGTGGTCTAGTGGCTAGGATTCGGCGCTCTCACCGCCGCGGCCCGGGTTCGATTCCCGCTCAGGGAAGCGTGTGCTTTCTTGCACACCAAGTCCACTACAAGACTCTGGAAGCCCCCCACCCACATGCTGTGTAGGTTAAAGGAATGTAAAGCGTCCTCCTTCTGCTACTTCCTTTTTTGCCAAACTTCTAAACGACATGTTGCTGCCTCATTCACCACCTCCACACACCCACACCAGCGTGGCTTTATGCTTTCAAGTCTGCAAGTCTTTTAGGGAGGCAAGATAATGTTTGAGAAATTTGAATGGAACAGTGTAAATGATCCGTCACTGCCTTCAGCAGATTGCACTCTGGCATGCCAGCGCATCTGCAGGCAGGCACCTGGCCATGATATCCGGCAGTGGCGCGAGGGAAAAGAAAAGTCTTCTTAGAGCTGGATTTGAACCCACGACCTAAGGATTGCCTTACTAACAACTACAATCCTCCGCTATACCAACTGAGCTATCAAAGGTGCTAGCCTAAAGAGTTGGACTGAAAACTGACAAGTGAATTTAGGACAGACTCGGATGCTCTCCTATGATTGTAGAATGAGTACATCTGGCAAAAGCCTAGCCCTAGCCCCTGAACTTAATCCTATCTCCTTCCTTTCAGACGTGGCTGAAAACGGTGTCCCTGGTGGTCTAGTGGCTAGGATTCGGCGCTCTCACCGCCGCGGCCCGGGTTCGATTCCCGCTCAGGGAAGCGTGTGCTTTCTTGCACACCAAGTCCACTACAAGACTCTGGAAGCCCCCCACCCACATGCTGTGTAGGTTAAAGGAATGTAAAGCGTCCTCCTTCTGCTACTTCCTTTTTTGCCAAACTTCTAAACGACATGTTGCTGCCTCATTCACCACCTCCACACACCCACACCAGCGTGGCTTTATGCTTTCAAGTCTGCAAGTCTTTTAGGGAGGCAAGATAATGTTTGAGAAATTTGAATGGAACAGTGTAAATGATCCGTCACTGCCTTCAGCAGATTGCACTCTGGCATGCCAGCGCATCTGCAGGCAGGCACCTGGCCATGATATCCGGCAGTGGCGCGAGGGAAAAGAAAAGTCTTCTTCGAGCTGGATTTGAACCCACGACCTAAGGATTGCCTTACTAACAACTACAATCCTCCGCTATACCAACTGAGCTATCAAAGGTGCTAGCCTAAAGAGTTGGACTGAAAACTGACAAGTGAATTTAGGACAGACTCGGATGCTCTCCTATGATTGTAGAATGAGTACATCTGGCAAAAGCCTAGCCCTAGCCCCTGAACTTAATCCTATCTCCTTCCTTTCAGACGTGGCTGAAAACGGTGTCCCTGGTGGTCTAGTGGCTAGGATTCGGCGCTCTCACCGCCGCGGCCCGGGTTCGATTCCCGGTCAGGGAAGCGTGTGCTTTCTTGCACACCAAGTCCACTACAAGACTCTGGAAGCCCCCCACCCACATGCTGTGTAGGTTAAAGGAATGTAAAGCGTCCTCCTTCTGCTACTTCCTTTTTTGCCAAACTTCTAAACGACACGTTGCTGCCTCATTCACCACCTCCACACACCCACACCAGCGTGGCTTTATGCTTTCAAGTCTGCAAGTCTTTTAGGGAGGCAAGATAATGTTTGAGAAATTTGAATGGAACAGTGTAAATGATCCGTCACTGCCTTCAGCAGATTGCACTCTGGCATGCCAGCGCATCTGCAGGCAGGCACCTGGCCATGATATCCGGCAGTGGCGCGAGGGAAAAGAAAAGTCTTCTTCGAGCCGGATTTGAACCCGCGACCTAAGGATTGCCTTACTAACAACTACAATCCTCCGCTCTACCAACTGAGCTATCAAAGGTGCTAGCCTAAAGAGTTGGACTGAAAACTGACAAGTGCATTTAGGACAGACTCGGATGCTCTCCTATGATTGTAGAACGAGTACATCTGGCAAAAGCCTAGCCCTAGCCCCTGAACTTAATCCTATCTCCTTCCTTTCAGACGTGGCTGAAAACGGTGTCCCTGGTGGTCTAGTGGCTAGGATTCGGCGCTCTCACCGCCGCGGCCCGGGTTCGATTCCCGCTCAGGGAAGCGTGTGCTTTCTTGCACACCAAGTCCACTACAAGACTCTGGAAGCCCCCCACCCACATGCTGTGTAGGTTAAAGGAATGTAAAGCGTCCTCCTTCTGCTACTTCCTTTTTTGCCAAACTTCTAAACGACATGTTGCTGCCTCATTCACCACCTCCACACACCCACACCAGCGTGGCTTTATGCTTTCAAGTCTGCAAGTCTTTTAGGGAGGCAAGATAATGTTTGAGAAATTTGAATGGAACAGTGTAAATGATCCGTCACTGCCTTCAGCAGATTGCACTCTGGCATGCCAGCGCATCTGCAGGCAGGCACCTGGCCATGATATCCGGCAGTGGCGCGAGGGAAAAGAAAAGTCTTCTTCGAGCTGGATTTGAACCCACGACCTAAGGATTGCCTTACTAACAACTACAATCCTCCGCTATACCAACTGAGCTATCAAAGGTGCTAGCCTAAAGAGTTGGACTGAAAACTGACAAGTGAATTTAGGACAGACTCGGATGCTCTCCTATGATTGTAGAATGAGTACATCTGGCAAAAGCCTAGCCCTAGCCCCTGAACTTAATCCTATCTCCTTCCTTTCAGACGTGGCTGAAAACGGTGTCCCTGGTGGTCTAGTGGCTAGGATTCGGCGCTCTCACCGCCGCGGCCCGGGTTCGATTCCCGCTCAGGGAAGCGTGTGCTTTCTTGCACACCAAGTCCACTACAAGACTCTGGAAGCCCCCCACCCACATGCTGTGTAGGTTAAAGGAATGTAAAGCGTCCTCCTTCTGCTACTTCCTTTTTTGCCAAACTTCTAAACGACACGTTGCTGCCTCATTCACCACCTCCACACACCCACACCAGCGTGGCTTTATGCTTTCAAGTCTGCAAGTCTTTTAGGGAGGCAAGATAATGTTTGAGAAATTTGAATGGAACAGTGTAAATGATCCGTCACTGCCTTCAGCAGATTGCACTCTGGCATGCCAGCGCATCTGCAGGAAGGCACCTGGCCATGATATCCGGCAGTGGCGCGAGGGAAAAGAAAAGTCTTCTTCGAGCCGGATTTGAACCCGCGACCTAAGGATCGCCTTACTAACAACTACAATCCTCCGCTCTACCAACTGAGCTATCAAAGGTGCTAGCCTAAAGAGTTGGACTGAAAACTGACAAGTGCATTTAGGACAGACTCGGATGCTCTCCTATGATTGTAGAACGAGTACATCTGGCAAAAGCCTAGGCCTAGCCCCTGAACTTAATCCTATCTCCTTCCTTTCAGACGTGGCTGAAAACGGTGTCCCTGGTGGTCTAGTGGCTAGGATTCGGCGCTCTCACCGCCGCGGCCCGGGTTCGATTCCCGCTCAGGGAAGCGTGTGCTTTCTTGCACACCAAGTCCACTACAAGACTCTGGAAGCCCCCCACCCACATGCTGTGTAGGTTAAAGGAATGTAAAGCGTCCTCCTTCTGCTACTTCCTTTTTTGCCAAACTTCTAAACGACATGTTGCTGCCTCATTCACCACCTCCACACACCCACACCAGCGTGGCTTTATGCTTTCAAGTCTGCAAGTCTTTTAGGGAGGCAAGATAATGTTTGAGAAATTTGAATGGAACAGTGTAAATGATCCGTCACTGCCTTCAGCAGATTGCACTCTGGCATGCCAGCGCATCTGCAGGCAGGCACCTGGCCATGATATCCGGCAGTGGCGCGAGGGAAAAGAAAAGTCTTCTTCGAGCCGGATTTGAACCCGCAACCTAAGGATCGCCTTATTAACAACTACAATCCTCCGCTCTACCAACTGAGCTATCAAAGACGCTAGCCTAAAGAGTTGGACTGAAAACTGACAAGTGCATTTAGGACAGACTCGGATGCTCTCCTATGATTGTAGAACGAGTACATCTGGCAAAAGCCTAGCCCTAGCCCCTGAACTTAATCCTATCTCCTTCCTTTCAGACGTGGCTGAAAACGGTGTCCCTGGTGGTCTAGTGGCTAGGATTCGGCGCTCTCACCGCCGCGGCCCGGGTTCGATTCCCGGTCAGGGAAGCGTGTGCTTTCTTGCACACCAAGTCCACTACAAGACTCTGGAAGCCCCCCACCCACATGCTGTGTAGGTTAAAGGAATGTAAAGCGTCCTCCTTCTGCTACTTCCTTTTTTGCCAAACTTCTAAACGACATGTTGCTGCCTCATTCACCACCTCCACACACCCACACCAGCGTGGCTTTATGCTTTCAAGTCTGCAAGTCTTTTAGGGAGGCAAGATAATGTTTGAGAAATTTGAATGGAACAGTGTAAATGATCCGTCACTGCCTTCAGCAGATTGCACTCTGGCATGCCAGCGCATCTGCAGGCAGGCACCTGGCCATGATATCCGGCAGTGGCGCGAGGGAAAAGAAAAGTCTTCTTCGAGCCGGATTTGAACCCGCAACCTAAGGATCGCCTTATTAACAACTACAATCCTCCGCTCTACCAACTGAGCTATCAAAGGTGCTAGCCTAAAGAGTTGGACTGAAAACTGACAAGTGCATTTAGGACAGACTCGGATGCTCTCCTATGATTGTAGAACGAGTACATCTGGCAAAAGCCTAGCCCTAGCCCCTGAACTTAATCCTATCTCCTTCCTTTCAGACGTGGCTGAAAACGGTGTCCCTGGTGGTCTAGTGGCTAGGATTCGGCGCTCTCACCGCCGCGGCCCGGGTTCGATTCCCGCTCAGGGAAGCGTGTGCTTTCTTGCACACCAAGTCCACTACAAGACTCTGGAAGCCCCCCACCCACATGCTGTGTAGGTTAAAGGAATGTAAAGCGTCCTCCTTCTGCTACTTCCTTTTTTGCCAAACTTCTAAACGACATGTTGCTGCCTCATTCACCACCTCCACACACCCACACCAGCGTGGCTTTATGCTTTCAAGTCTGCAAGTCTTTTAGGGAGGCAAGATAATGTTTGAGAAATTTGAATGGAACAGTGTAAATGATCCGTCACTGCCTTCAGCAGATTGCACTCTGGCATGCCAGCGCATCTGCAGGCAGGCACCTGGCCATGATATCCGGCAGTGGCGCGAGGGAAAAGAAAAGTCTTCTTAGAGCTGGATTTGAACCCACGACCTAAGGATTGCCTTACTAACAACTACAATCCTCCGCTATACCAACTGAGCTATCAAAGGTGCTAGCCTAAAGAGTTGGACTGAAAACTGACAAGTGAATTTAGGACAGACTCGGATGCTCTCCTATGATTGTAGAATGAGTACATCTGGCAAAAGCCTAGCCCTAGCCCCTGAACTTAATCCTATCTCCTTCCTTTCAGACGTGGCTGAAAACGGTGTCCCTGGTGGTCTAGTGGCTAGGATTCGGCGCTCTCACCGCCGCGGCCCGGGTTCGATTCCCGCTCAGGGAAGCGTGTGCTTTCTTGCACACCAAGTCCACTACAAGACTCTGGAAGCCCCCCACCCACATGCTGTGTAGGTTAAAGGAATGTAAAGCGTCCTCCTTCTGCTACTTCCTTTTTTGCCAAACTTCTAAACGACACGTTGCTGCCTCATTCACCACCTCCACACACCCACACCAGCGTGGCTTTATGCTTTCAAGTCTGCAAGTCTTTTAGGGAGGCAAGATAATGTTTGAGAAATTTGAATGGAACAGTGTAAATGATCCGTCACTGCCTTCAGCAGATTGCACTCTGGCATGCCAGCGCATCTGCAGGCAGGCACCTGGCCATGATATCCGGCAGTGGCGCGAGGGAAAAGAAAAGTCTTCTTCGAGCCGGATTTGAACCCGCGACCTAAGGATCGCCTTACTAACAACTACAATCCTCCGCTCTACCAACTGAGCTATCAAAGGTGCTAGCCTAAAGAGTTGGACTGAAAACTGACAAGTGCATTTAGGACAGACTCGGATGCTCTCCTATGATTGTAGAACGAGTACATCTGGCAAAAGCCTAGGCCTAGCCCCTGAACTTAATCCTATCTCCTTCCTTTCAGACGTGGCTGAAAACGGTGTCCCTGGTGGTCTAGTGGCTAGGATTCGGCGCTCTCACCGCCGCGGCCCGGGTTCGATTCCCGCTCAGGGAAGCGTGTGCTTTCTTGCACACCAAGTCCACTACAAGACTCTGGAAGCCCCCCACCCACATGCTGTGTAGGTTAAAGGAATGTAAAGCGTCCTCCTTCTGCTACTTCCTTTTTTGCCAAACTTCTAAACGACATGTTGCTGCCTCATTCACCACCTCCACACACCCACACCAGCGTGGCTTTATGCTTTCAAGTCTGCAAGTCTTTTAGGGAGGCAAGATAATGTTTGAGAAATTTGAATGGAACAGTGTAAATGATCCGTCACTGCCTTCAGCAGATTGCACTCTGGCATGCCAGCGCATCTGCAGGCAGGCACCTGGCCATGATATCCGGCAGTGGCGCGAGGGAAAAGAAAAGTCTTCTTAGAGCTGGATTTGAACCCACGACCTAAGGATTGCCTTACTAACAACTAGAATCCTCCGCTATACCAACTGAGCTATCAAAGGTGCTAGCCTAAAGAGTTGGACTGAAAACTGACAAGTGAATTTAGGACAGACTCGGATGCTCTCCTATGATTGTAGAATGAGTACATCTGGCAAAAGCCTAGCCCTAGCCCCTGAACTTAATCCTATCTCCTTCCTTTCAGACGTGGCTGAAAACGGTGTCCCTGGTGGTCTAGTGGCTAGGATTCGGCGCTCTCACCGCCGCGGCCCGGGTTCGATTCCCGCTCAGGGAAGCGTGTGCTTTCTTGCACACCAAGTCCACTACAAGACTCTGGAAGCCCCCCACCCACATGCTGTGTAGGTTAAAGGAATGTAAAGCGTCCTCCTTCTGCTACTTCCTTTTTTGCCAAACTTCTAAACGACACGTTGCTGCCTCATTCACCACCTCCACACACCCACACCAGCGTGGCTTTATGCTTTCAAGTCTGCAAGTCTTTTAGGGAGGCAAGATAAAGTTTGAGAAATTTGAATGGAACAGTGTAAATGATCCGTCACTGCCTTCAGCATATTGCACTCTGGCATGCCAGCGCATCTGCAGGCAGGCACCTGGCCATGATATCCGGCAGTGGCGCGAGGGAAAAGAAAAGTCTTCTTCGAGCCGGATTTGAACCCGCGACCTAAGGATTGCCTTACTAACAACTACAGTCCTCCGCTCTACCAACTGAGCTATCAAAGGCACTAGTCTAAAGAGCTGGACTGAAAACTGACAAGTGCATTTAGGACAGACTCGGATGCTCTCCTATGATTGTAGAACGAGTACATCTGGCAAAAGCCTAGCCCTAGCCCCTGAACTTAATCCTATCTCCTTCCTTTCAGACGTGGCTGAAAATGGTGTCCCTGGTGGTCTAGTGGCTAGGATTCGGCGCTCTCACTGCTGCGGCCCGGGTTCGATTCCCGGTCAGGGAAGCGTGTGCTTTCTTGCACACCAAGTCCACTACAAGACTCTGGAAGCCCCCCACCCACATGCTGTGTAGGTTAAAGGAATGTAAAGCGTCCTCCTTCTGCTACTTCCTTTTTTGCCAAACTTCTAAACGACACGTTGCTGCCTCATTCACCACCTCCACACACCCACACCAGCGTGGCTTTATGCTTTCAAGTCTGCAAGTCTTTTAGGGAGGCAAGATAATGTTTGAGAAATTTGAATGGAACAGTGTAAATGATCCGTCACTGCCTTCAGCAGATTGCACTCTGGCATGCCAGCGCATCTGCAGGCAGGCACCTGGCCATGATATCCGGCAGTGGCGCGAGGGAAAAGAAAAGTCTTCTTCGAGCCGGATTTGAACCCGCGACCTAAGGATTGCCTTATTAACAACTACAGTCCTCCGCTCTACCAACTGAGCTATCAAAGGCACTAGCCTAAAGAGTTGGACTGAAAACTGACAAGTGCATTTAGGACAGACTCGGATGCTCTCCTATGATTGTAGAACGAGTACATCTGGCAAAAGCCTAGCCCTAGCCCCTGAACTTAATCCTATCTCCTTCCTTTCAGACGTGGCTGAAAACGGTGTCCCTGGTGGTCTAGTGGCTAGGATTCGGCGCTCTCACCGCCGCGGCCCGGGTTCGATTCCCGCTCAGGGAAGCGTGTGCTTTCTTGCACACCAAGTCCACTACAAGACTCTGGAAGCCCCCTACCCACATGCTGTGTAGGTTAAAGGAATGTAAAGCGTCCTCCTTCTGCTACTTCCTTTTTTGCCAAATTTCTAAACGACACGTTGCTGCCTCATTCACCACCTCCACACACCCACACCAGCGTGGCTTTATGCTTTCAAGTCTGCAAGTCTTTTAGGGAGGCAAGATAAAGTTTGAGAAATTTGAATGGAACAGTGTAAATGATCCGTCACTGCCTTCAGCATATTGCACTCTGGCATGCCAGCGCATCTGCAGGCAGGCACCTGGCCATGATATCCGGCAGTGGCGCGAGGGAAAAGAAAAGTCTTCTTCGAGCCGGATTTGAACCCGCGACCTAAGGATTGCCTTATTAACAACTACAGTCCTCCGCTCTACCAACTGAGCTATCAAAGGCGCTAGCCTAAAGAGTTGGACTGTAAACTGACAAGTGCATTTAGGACAGACTCGGATGCTCTCCTATGATTGTAGAACGAGTACATCTGGCAAAAGCCTAGCCCTAGCCCCTGAACTTAATCCTATCTCCTTCCTTTCAGACGTGGCTGAAAACGGTGTCCCTGGTGGTCTAGTGGCTAGGATTCGGCGCTCTCACCGCCGCGGCCCGGGTTCGATTCCCGCTCAGGGAAGCGTGTGCTTTCTTGCACACCAAGTCCACTACAAGACTCTGGAAGCCCCCCACCCACATGCTGTGTAGGTTAAAGGAATGTAAAGCGTCCTCCTTCTGCTACTTCCTTTTTTGCCAAACTTCTAAACGACACGTTGCTGCCTCATTCACCACCTCCACACACCCACACCAGCGTGGCTTTATGCTTTCAAGTCTGCAAGTCTTTTAGGGAGGCAAGATAAAGTTTGAGAAATTTGAATGGAACAGTGTAAATGATCCGTCACTGCCTTCAGCATATTGCACTCTGGCATGCCAGCGCATCTGCAGGCAGGCACCTGGCCATGATATCCGGCAGTGGCGCGAGGGAAAAGAAAAGTCTTCTTCGAGCCGGATTTGAACCCACGACCTAAGGATTGCCTTACTAACAACTACAGTCCTCCGCTCTACCAACTGAGCTATCAAAGGCACTAGTCTAAAGAGCTGGACTGAAAACTGACAAGTGCATTTAGGACAGACTCGGATGCTCTCCTATGATTGTAGAACGAGTACATCTGGCAAAAGCCTAGCCCTAGCCCCTGAACTTAATCCTATCTCCTTCCTTTCAGACGTGGCTGAAAATGGTGTCCCTGGTGGTCTAGTGGCTAGGATTCGGCGCTCTCACCGCTGCGGCCCGGGTTCGATTCCCGGTCAGGGAAGCGTGTGCTTTCTTGCACACCAAGTCCACTACAAGACTCTGGAAGCCCCCCACCCACATGCTGTGTAGGTTAAAGGAATGTAAAGCGTCCTCCTTCTGCTACTTCCTTTTTTGCCAAACTTCTAAACGACACGTTGCTGCCTCATTCACCACCTCCACACACCCACACCAGCGTGGCTTTATGCTTTCAAGTCTGCAAGTCTTTTAGGGAGGCAAGATAATGTTTGAGAAATTTGAATGGAACAGTGTAAATGATCCGTCACTGCCTTCAGCAGATTGCACTCTGGCATGCCAGCGCATCTGCAGGCAGGCACCTGGCCATGATATCCGGCAGTGGCGCGAGGGAAAAGAAAAGTCTTCTTCGAGCCGGATTTGAACCCGCGACCTAAGGATTGCCTTATTAACAACTACAGTCCTCCGCTCTACCAACTGAGCTATCAAAGGCACTAGCCTAAAGAGTTGGACTGAAAACTGACAAGTGCATTTAGGACAGACTCGGATGCTCTCCTATGATTGTAGAACGAGTACATCTGGCAAAAGCCTAGCCCTAGCCCCTGAACTTAATCCTATCTCCTTCCTTTCAGACGTGGCTGAAAACGGTGTCCCTGGTGGTCTAGTGGCTAGGATTCGGCGCTCTCACCGCCGCGGCCCGGGTTCGATTCCAGCTCAGGGAAGCGTGTGCTTTCTTGCACACCAAGTCCACTACAAGACTCTGGAAGCCCCCTACCCACATGCTGTGTAGGTTAAAGGAATGTAAAGCGTCCTCCTTCTGCTACTTCCTTTTTTGCCAAATTTCTAAACGACACGTTGCTGCCTCATTCACCACCTCCACACACCCACACCAGCGTGGCTTTATGCTTTCAAGTCTGCAAGTCTTTTAGGGAGGCAAGATAAAGTTTGAGAAATTTGAATGGAACAGTGTAAATGATCCGTCACTGCCTTCAGCATATTGCACTCTGGCATGCCAGCGCATCTGCAGGCAGGCACCTGGCCATGATATCCGGCAGTGGCGCGAGGGAAAAGAAAAGTCTTCTTCGAGCCGGATTTGAACCCGCGACCTAAGGATTGCCTTATTAACAACTACAGTCCTCCGCTCTACCAACTGAGCTATCAAAGGCGCTAGCCTAAAGAGTTGGACTGTAAACTGACAAGTGCATTTAGGACAGACTCGGATGCTCTCCTATGATTGTAGAACGAGTACATCTGGCAAAAGCCTAGCCCTAGCCCCTGAACTTAATCCTATCTCCTTCCTTTCAGACGTGGCTGAAAACGGTGTCCCTGGTGGTCTAGTGGCTAGGATTCGGCGCTGTCACCGCCGTGGCCCGGGTTCGATTCCCGCTCAGGGAAGCGTGTGCTTTCTTGCACACCAAGTCCACTACAAGACTCTGGAAGCCCCCCACCCACATGCTGTGTAGGTTAAAGGAATGTAAAGCGTCCTCCTTCTGCTACTTCCTTTTTTGCCAAACTTCTAAACGACACGTTGCTGCCTCATTCACCACCTCCACACACCCACACCAGCGTGGCTTTATGCTTTCAAGTCTGCAAGTCTTTTAGGGAGGCAAGATAAAGTTTGAGAAATTTGAATGGAACAGTGTAAATGATCCGTCACTGCCTTCAGCATATTGCACTCTGGCATGCCAGCGCATCTGCAGGCAGGCACCTGGCCATGATATCCGGCAGTGGCGCGAGGGAAAAGAAAAGTCTTCTTCGAGCCGGATTTGAACCCGCGACCTAAGGATTGCCTTACTAACAACTACAGTCCTCCGCTCTACCAACTGAGCTATCAAAGGCACTAGTCTAAAGAGCTGGACTGAA